>NC_090929.1:60148003-61412087 GCF_040938575.1 Ambystoma mexicanum
CTCTCTTTCTTGTTCTCTCTCTCTTCCTCTCTCTCCTCCTCCCACCCTCTCTCTGTCTCTTTCTCTCTCTCTCTGTCTCTCTCTCTCTGTCTTTCTCTGTCTCTTTTCTCTGTCTCTTTCTCTCTGTCTCTGCCTCCTCTCTCTCTCTCTCTTTCCCTCTCTCTTTTTCTCTCTCTCTTTTCCTCTCTCCTCCTCTCCCCCGCTATCTCTCTGTCTGTCTCTTTCTCGCTCTCTCCCTCTGTCTCTTTCTTTCCCTCTTTCTCTTTCTCATTCTCTCTCTCTTGCTCTCTCCACTGATCTCCCTCTCTCTCTCTTTCTCTCTCTGTCTTTCTCTCTCTTCTCTCTCTCTTTCTGTTTCTCCCTACCTCCTGTCTCTTTGTCTCTCTTTCTCTCCCTCTCTCGCTCTCTCTCTCTCTCTGCCCCTCTCTTTTTTCGCTCTCCTCCTCTCCCCATCTCTGTATCTGTCTCATTTGCTCTCTTTCTCTGTCTCTTCTCTCGCTCTCTCTCTCTCTCTCTCTGCCTCCTCTCTCTCTTTCTCTTTCTTTCTCTCTCTCTGTCTCTTTCTCTCTCTCTCTCTTTCTCTCTCTCTTCCTCTCTCTCCTCCTCTCCCCTTCTCCCTGTCTCTTTCTCTCTCTCTCTTTCTCTCTGTCTCTTCTCTCTCTCTCTTACTCTCTCTCTCTGCCTCCTTCTCTTTCTTCTCTCTCTCGTGTTCTCTCTCTCTTTCTCCCTCTCCTCCTCTCCCTCTGTCTCTTTCTCGCTCTCTTCCTCTTTCTCCACCTCTCTCTCCCTCTCTCTATCTCTCTATGTCCCTTTCTCTGTCTTTCCCTCTGTCTCTTCTCACTCTCTCTGTCTTTCTCTTTCTTTCTTTCTGTCTCTTTCTCTCTTTCTCTACGTCTCTTCTCCCCCTCTCTCATTCTATCTCTCTCTCTACCCCCCTCTCCTCTGTCTCTTTCTCTTGCTTTCTCTCTCTGTCCCTTTCTCTCTTTCTTTTTATCTCTCTTCCTCTCTCTCCTCCTCTCCCCTCTCTCTCTGCCTCTTTCTCTTTCTCTCTCTCTCTCTCGCTCTTCCGTGCTCTCCTCTTCTCCCCCTCCCTCTGTCTCTTTCTCCCTCTCTCTCTCTGTCCCTTTCTCTCTCTCTTCCTCTACCTCTTCCTCTCTTTCCTCTCGCTCCCCCCTCTCTCTATGTCTCTTTCTCAGTTTTTCTCTGTCTCTTCTCCTCCTTTCTGTCTCTCTCTGCCTCCTCTCTCTCTGGCTCTTTCTTTTTCTTTCTCTATCTGTCTCTTTCTCTCTTTCGTTTGCTCTCTCTCTTCTTCTCTCTCCTCCTCTCCCCCTCTCGCTCTCTGTCTCTTTCTCTATCTCTGTCTTTCCCTGTCTCTTCTCCCTCTCTTTCTGTCTCTCTCTGCCTCCTCTCCCTCCATAGGTCTCTCTCTCTCTCTTCCTCTCTCTACTCTCTCTCCCCCTCTCGCTCTGTCTCTTTCTCTCTCCATCTTTCCCTCTGTCTCTTCTGTCTCTCTCTCTTTCTGTATCTCTCTGCCCCCTCTCTGTGTGTCTCTTTCTCTTTCTCACTTTCTCTCTTCCTCTCACCTCTCTCGCCCTCTCTCTGTCTCTTTCTCTCTCTCTCTCTCTCTCTTTCTCTCTTTCTCTCTGCCTCCTCTCTATGTGTGTCTCTTTCTCTTTCTTCCTCTCTCCTACTCTCACTCTATTTCTCTTCATCTCTATGTCTCTGTCTTTCTCTCTGTCTCTTCTCCCTCCCTCTCTTGCTGTCTTTCTCTCTGCCTCCTCTCTCTCTCTCTGTCTCTCTCTCTTTCTCTCTTCCTCTCTCCTCTCTCTCCCCCTCTCTCTCTCTGTCTCTTTCTCTCTCTGTCTTTCTCTCTGTCTCTCCGCTCTCTCTCTCTCTCCCTCTTTCTCTCTGCCTCCTCTCTCTGGGTCTCTTTCTTTTTCTTTTTATGTCTCTTTTCTCTCTCTTCCTCCCTCTCTCTGTCTCTTTCTCTGTCTCTCTCTTTTTCTCTCTCTCTTCCTCTCTCTCCTGCTACCCCCTCTCTCTCTGTCTTTCTCCCTGTTTCTTCTCTCGTTCTCTCTGTCACTCTCTCTCTCTCTTCCTCCCCTCTCTCTCTCTCTCTCTCCTTCTCTCTCTGTCTCACGCTCTCTCTCCTCTCTCTCTCTCTATGTCTCTTTCTCTGTCTCTCTCTTTTTCTCTCTCTCTTCCTCTCTCTCCTGCTATCCCCCCTCTCTCTCCTCTCTCTCCTCTCTCTCTCTCTCTCTCTCTCTGTCTGTCTCTCTCGTTTTCTCTCTCTCTTCCTCTCTCTACTGCTATCCCCCTCTCTCTCTGTCTTTCTCTCTGTTTCTTCTCTCGTTCTCTCTGTCACTCTCTCTCTCTCTTCCTCCTCTCTCTCTCTCTGTCTCTTTCTCTGTCTCTCTCTTTTTCTCTCTCTCTTCTTCTCTCTCCTCCTCTCCCCCTCTCGCTCTCTGTCTCTTCCTCCTCTCTCTCTCTGTTTCTTCTCTCTCTCTTCCTCCCATCTCTCTCTCTTCCTCCTCTCTCTCCCTCTCTCTCTCTCTCTCTGTCTTTCTCTCTCTGTCTCCCTCTCTGTCGCTCTGTCTCTCCGACTGATTGAGGGCCGCGTGTTGCCCAGTCACTTGTTTCCTGTATGACGCCCCTTCCGCCCTCAGCTATGCGGCACTTCAGCAGCTGCATAGACGAAGGACAGGAGACAGTGGCACACATTAAGAACTCTTTTGGAGTTTACGAAAGGGGATGTGTGGAGTCTTAAAAGAGCATTGGAATGTCTTGTGATGATAGTAATGTATGTAAATATGTCCTATGTAAAGCGCTTTAGATTAAAGCGCTGTATAAAAAAGAAATGTTGTTATTATTATTATTATTATTATTATTATTATTATTATTATTATTATTATTATTATTATTATTATTATTATTATTATCTTGTTACAAGTAATCCCCAACACTTAGCATCGTTTTTCTCCATCTTTAAATGTGTTTGTTTAAATGCATATTAGTCATGTTTCATGCAGTAAATACATATTAGCACCCTGTGGGTGGGAACCTCCCAGTCAGGAGGCTAGAAATGCCGGCGGATACTCCCGATCTAGCCCGCGTTCCAAGCCACCTGATTGCCGACTCCCCGTACCTCTATCTTCCCCCACCAATACAGCAGTAATTTTGACCCCCACTCCCCAATCCCTACTTACCTGTTTGCTGCCGCTGCAGCAGCTCCTGCAATTTCTCTCCTGGCTCTGTATGGCCACCATGGAAAGGGAAGAGGGGCTTTGCGTGTTGCCCTGCCTTCCGATTCCATGGTGGCCATCTTTGTATAGTATTTTCTTTCCCTGAACTGGACGTCGCGGGGTGCCCCATTCACGGAAAGAAAATACTTTCCTGCAAGCCACGTCCCAGCCCCTGAGACGGGTGCTAATAGCGTTAAGCACCTGTTCCAAGGGCTGGAAAGGGTGGTAACGTCCCAGGGCCTTTGTTAAAAGCCCCGGGCTGCCAGGCCATTACTACCCATTACAGCCCAATATTATTACATGGGGAGTTTGGTCAGTTTCATAGCCAATGGAATGGGCAGTTAATACATATTATTACATGGGGAGTTTGGCGTTTCATAGCCAATGGAATGGGCAGTTAATACATATTATTACATGGGGAGTTTGGCGTTTCATAGCCAATGGAATGGGCAGTTAATACATATTATTACATGGGGAGTTTGGTGTTTCATAGCCAGGGGAAGAGACACTTAATACATATTGTTACATGGGGAGTTTCATTGCCAAAGGAAGTTGCTTTTCTTAAAGACACTTTCGATGCCTAGTGAAATTCATGCAACTCTTTTTAAAGAGCACCTGATAACACATGTCCATGGTATCTTAAGGAGCACACTTTTGTTTTGTGCATGCCCAAATGGCAATATTTTTGTTAATTATCATTTTGTAATTCATTTGTTGCAGACACAATCATAGTCGCTTGTTTTCTGCAGTGTTACCTTAGTGTCAGTCGTTTTTCAAAGAAACGAGCTGGGGGTAGATCTCTGTCTTCGGCTGGGGCCTCCCTCTGTAACAGCCTCCCTGCCACTCTAAAACTTGAGGAGAACCATCTCTGGTTCCGGAAGCACCTCAAGACCTTCCTCTTTTCTTCTGCCTTCGCTCCCTTTCCCCTGCTGATCTGCTCTCTCTTGGCACTGTGCACCTGGCCACCCTCTGTCCTTCGGACCCAGGTATCTGCTCACCCTGCCACCCTCCCGCACTGCCTCCGGGCCACCCCTTGCACTGGGGTCTGTATCTGTACCCATACAGCCCCCCCTTTTTCTTCCTGCACTTATCAGACCTACCCTGTCTGCTGCCTTAAACCCAGCACTCACAAATTGCTGGCTGCATTACCACTGTTTGTTGCCTTTATTATTTATTTATTGTTATTTATCTGTTTCTCCTCTGCTTCGTACTTTCCACTTCTCCCTCCTTCCATGCACTTTTCCCCTCCCCCTCTCCCATGCACTTGCGTGTTCTCAATGTCACTAGGCCTAGTAAGATCAATGTTTTGTTCTCCCCTGTTCCCCTCCCTTGCCTTGTCGCGCTCTGAAACACTTGTGTACGAGCGCGACAGAAATAAAATATCAATCAATCAATCAATCAGTTACCAATCTTGAATACCCTTACACACATGTATTGTTGTGGTAAGGTCGCATTTATTTTACATTGATCTATAAGGGGCCTTCTGTGATTACAGTCACATTGTGACACCAAGAGGCATGTCAGTAGGGGCATGTCATTAGAGGCATGCATGCCAGTGAAGGCATGTCGGTAGAGCCATGCCAGTAGGGGTATGTCGGTAGAGGCGTGCCAGTGAAGGCATTTCGGTAGAGCCCTGTCAGTAGGGGTATGTCAGTAGAGGTGTGCCAGTGAAGGCATGTCAGTAGAGCCATGTCAGTAGGGGTATGTCAGTAGAGGCATGCCAGTGAAGGCATGTCGGTAGGGGCATGTCAGTAGAGGCATGCATGCCAGTGAAGGCATTTCGGTAGAGCCATGTCAGTAGGGGCATGTCAGTAGAGGCATGCATGCCAGTGAAGGCATGTCGGTAGAGCCATGTCAGTAGGGGTATGTCAGTAGACGTGTGCCAGTGAAGGCATGTCGGTAGAGGCATGTCAGTAGGGGTATGTCAGTAGAGGCATGCATGTCAGTGAAGGCATGTCGGTAGAGGCATGTCAGTAGGGGTATGTCAGTAGAGGCATGCATGTCAGTGAAGGCATGTAGGTAGAGGCATGTCCATAGGGGTATGTCAGTAGAGGCATACCAGTGAAGGCATGTCAGTAGATGCATGTGAACCTGTAAGCCCTTTAAGTGAGGTAGCGCTATATGGGAGGGATGGGGATGAGGATTTTACTCTTACACCAATAATAAGACCGACCCAGGAAGTTGGCAAATCTTTAGTTGTTTTATTAACAATTATCTAAAACAGGGAGTACAACGGACATCAACGGATATTCACTTAAATCTCTCAATGATTTACATGAAAAAACACAGTTATATAGTAAAAACTCGTCATCATTGATGTCAGTCTACGTGGCAAACTGAGACATCGTATCTGGGGTTGTGGTTGGTCTACAGGGAAGATCTAGGTATACTTTCTATGGGGAATAGGATTGTGATTGGGTCTCTATAGTCAGGTGGACCGCTATGCCCACCCTTAGTACAAGTCATCTTTGCCGTCTTAAAAGACACAACGTTTCATTGGGTCTCAAACTATAGGGCTCTTCTCTATGTGGCCCTCTATTATTGATTGGCACGCTTGTACCCTTCTGGAATATTCCATTCGCTAGCAGAAACAAGCTGGTACCCCAGGTGGTGCTGGAGGTTTAGGTTTGGTCATACCTCCCCACCCAATTATCCCATCATCCATCATCACTCCTGCTGTCTGCCATTCGAATTGTCTTTGAACTCGGCCTTGCAAAGTATCATTGTGCCTGAGAATAGAAGGGAGTGTGAGCATGGCCTTATCTTCAAGTCTCGCTGTAACTTACCCAAAGTCTATTTTCATCTAGATCACGTGACAGGAGACAGTGTTTGAGCTCTTTCTTTCATATTTAACACTATTAAATTAATAAAACCTGGTGCTTTTAGTGTTTTTCCATTACACCTCAACAGGAGGTCGGCTGGCTTCTCATGTTCATTGTATCTTCTCGAATAGATAACCAGTTTCTTGGCTGCCTCAACCCTTGACACCGGGCCATACAAGCTTTTTCAAATCTTCCCTCATTGTCAGCTGTTTTCTTCTGCTGCGCCACACTTTCAGCCCTTCTGTTCATGGGGTTCTAGTTTGCTTAAAACATGACGTCGAACATCCAGATACTATACATCTGTATATATATTGGTGGCACCGCCTGCAGTCTATTCACTACGTATGGCCAGCCTTATGATTACGTGGTCTACTTGCGTTTCAGCATCTGTACAATTATAAAATGGCTTGCGTTTTCTTCAGTGCTCTCCGCATATGCAATCTTCATTCCGCACATGAAATGCTGCTCAATTCTTCACTTCGCCATCAGATTCTATAAGGTCTATTCACCTTCTTCATCGGCATCTCTTCTGGGTGCGTCATTTCTTCTTCATGTGATGTCACCAGTCTTCCCTTTCATTCATCTTCACATTTCTTCCGGAACCTCCTTTAAGAGACTGCCATTTCTCTGCGGGTAGATCATATAGGGCTTTCTCAATGGATACCTTGTTTCGAGGACTCTTCACGGTATAGGGACCATTATTGGCGTTGTGCATGTCGCAATTTCCAGTTTCCAACATATAGGCAAAATGGGGGCGGGACTTCTAGTAGAGGTACTTGGCTCCTCCTCTACACTCCCCCCTCTGGTTGATTCATCAACCGCTCTCTCATTAGTCTTCACACCTAGACATCCTCGTCTGAAAAAGTGCTTCTTTGGAGTCAACATCTTCGTTACTCCTTTCAGAGATCCTGCTGATGTGACATGTTCATCAATGCTCCAGGTCATGTGGCTACATTGTCCATTCAGACTGCAGTAGATCCATCATCCCACATACTTCTTGTGGTTTCTCAGATACAGGAACTTCGTTCCCTCAGGTGCTAGAATGCTGGCTTCTATATATTTTCTGTTTCCTTCATCGATCAACTATTTGGGACCAAACCCAGATTCGACATCAATCATGATCTTCATTCCTTCTGCTTTCTTGCACTGTGTGATTATTATTCTGATCACCCAGATTCCAAACATGCTCATTCCCAATAGTGTTTGTAGAAACTAGAAAATATTGGCCATCCACTGTGGAACACATGAGAAGATCGATGCAAACCAGCTGTCATCTGCAATGTCTTCTGTTTCATCTTCCATCTTGATGTGCAGATTCGTCAGCATCGTTATGGCCTCTGTCAAGGTCCCATTCTCCTCCTCATGAGAAGGTATGAATGTGCAACATGATTCTCCGATTTTGGCACAAACACCTCCATCCATAGCTGTGATCATGTCCAAGACATATCTATTCTGAAGAGTCATCTGTCCTATGGCTCTCAGTTCTTCCTTAATCGCGTTTAATCCCTTTATGGTAGTGTTGATCATCTGCAGAAGTTCCCATCTGGTTATCTGTAACCATTTGGCATTCGCCATCTTCTGGATCCTGGCATGAAGATTGTTGCGAATAATGCCAAAGTCTGACTAAACAACCTGCGTTCATACAGAATAGAATCAAAGGCTTCTATCGATTTAGCTGAAAAGTAGTTTTCCCTCTTTTGATTGAGAAATGCAACTGATATCCTCTTTCTCAGGTGAGCATATGCTTTTGAGAACTCCTCAATGTTCAGGTCACTCTTTGAAATAACCAATGCTGGAACATGGACAATCACTATAGAACACAGCCCTGCCCAGTTCTTGGGCAACTTCATATATAGATCGGCAGGCCCGTAGTGGTCCATTATCACTACTGTTCCATCCTTCATTCCTCGTACATCTGAAATTTGACTGCACTGCTGATTCATTCCAACTTTTCCCATGCCATTGTTTATGAAGCATAGTTCTGCACTAGACAGAGGCACTATCTGCAAAGAGTCTCCTTTGTCATCAACCCATGTCAGCAACTTTGCAATCTTCGGCCAATGATGTTTGCATTCCTTCTCTGCAGTATCTATAACTGGCTCGTAGTATCCTGTAAGTGCTAGCTACTTACACACAATCAGGCCTTCCTCCCATCCCTCTGGAGTAAGCACTTTTCCCTTGATTTGCAGCTGACTTCTCTCCTTGCATCTTCGTATTTCTTCAGGGTCCTTTCCTTGACAATTGAGCTTTTTGTTTATTTCTCATCTGATTCCTGTTGCATTCATTCCAGGCTGTTCATATCTTATCACATGATCTCTGGTGTGGGATCTCTCTCTTGTCTTCAAGTCTTGCACATAATCATCTTCTTCTGGAGCCGTCTACTTGGTCACCCATACCAAGGATGCTGTTCGACCCTGGAATCGACCTCTCGTATGAGAGAGTGCAAGGTGCATTAGGCAGTGAGCTTTCTGGACTGCTACCTCTATAGCTATGAATGTCTTAGAATTCCCCATGACATAAGGTATGAGAACACACACATAGCAGCTCTCCTTAGAGGTTCTCTCTCCTACCTTATTCATGTGCTGATACCACATGTTATTCCCTAAATGTGCCATACTGTCTAGATAATTATTTAATTCATAATCATCTTCCCTTGTGCTTCTCCTGTGTCTCCCTCTTGCAGGGAGGGTGTGTGCATAATGCTCATGAAGTACATAAATAAGAGTCCTTCCTACAGGGGGAATCATAGGAACACCTGTCAGAGAAATGGGTGACCTTCCATGTGTCACTGGTGTAGGGATAATCGCAAATGGCCTTGGTCTCTTTATAAGTTAATTCTGCATAGGTCACTGCAGTGGGAAGAATCAAATGGACTTCTACCTTACTTGGACCAATGAAGTAGACATTATTACTTACCAAAATTAGAAAAACAATAATAAAGGCTGAGCAAGCAGACATTATACACCAATACATTAATCCCTACCATTTACGATTCTTCACACATCATTGAGTTTGCTCACATTTTCCAAAACTGTACCATTCTCGACAGTCCTCATTGTGCCTGTATACTGCTTCAAGGAAGAAAAAAACCTTTTAAATCAGGCAACCTTGTTAAATGATCAGGTAACTGCAGAATCGGTTCAACTAATGCCACAAGCAGCCTCCTGATTGCAGGGCCATTTTTAGTAACTTTCAGAAAAAACACGTTTATTAGTACTACGCCCAACAAGACCAGGATAAGCTTGAAGTATGTAAAAAAAAACATTGAGAAGTAGAATATGGGCATTGGCCTAGGACAGGCCCATTGCATTAACCAAAAAGAAACTCAGTGAGCAATGAATCTGGAAACTGCTCACGTTGCCAGTCATCAAATTCAAACTCTAAATTCGGCATATTTAGACCATCAACACTTTCTAATAATTCATTTGAAAGATTTCTGTGACTCAAGAATTTGGTTTGCACCCTTGCTATAATATCTATAAAGAGTGTCCGAGGTGAGCCATAGTCCAAATGCACACTTGCATTTATTTAATCAGCAACCTTGGTGTCCTTCTTCCTCGTCATCGATCGAGTCTGCACATGATGAACATCTTCTTGTCTTGCATCTGAATCAATGGTTGGGGGTGCATCAGACTCACCTGCATAAGGCTTTACGTCACTTAAGTGGATCAAGGCGCATTGTTCTTGGACTTTTACTGCTGAGGGGGTAAGGCTCTCAACAATGTAGGGACCACTAAAGCGTGGCTCATGCCGCTTCTGGGTCAAATTACGCACTAGAACTGGGTCTCCAACAAAAAGTCTGGGTACAGGTAAAAGTTCTTGAGCTCTGGCTGCTGAATGGTCTTCATCTGTGTCCTGAGACTGACACCCCCTTGCGCTTGCGTTGAACCGAAATGACAGAGATACTAGCGGTCATACATGTCAAATAAGCACGTAACTAATTTCCTAACATTTCTGCAGTCTTCTGGGCATCACATCTGCTATTCGATGGAGGAGACAAAGGCATTCTCATTCGCCTCCCTGTCACTAGTTTGTGGGGTGTGAGGTGGTGGTCCGACCAAGCTGATTCCTCAATGCATATAATACAAGGTGCAGGCAATACAGCCATCCCTTCTTCAATGTCAATTTCAATTTTGCAATTCTCTGTTTAAGGAGACTGTTGAGTCTCTCACATATCCCGTTCACTTGCGGGTGATAAGCAGAAGAAAACTTTTGCCTTATACTTAATAAATAATAGGCTAATCTGTTCAAATACTTCATTAACAAAATGGGGCCCATTATCGGATCTCAACACCTCACACATCCCCATCTGGGAAAGACTTCTCAGACTAAAAGCTTCACTGCATAAGTGGCATCAGGGTGTGTACAAGGACATGCTTCAATCAACCTAGGAAAGGGATGCACCACCACTATCATATACCTGTATCGACTACATACTTGCAGCATATTAACATAATCTATATGTAAATGCTGAAATTGTCCCTTCAGGTGAGGAATTACTCCTCTGATCATTCGCAGTGTATGCCCAGCAGTAAACCTTTGACATACAATGCAATTTACTACATAAAACAGGTTCAGTATGAACGAGTCCTCCACAATAGCTGCTGCGATGCTTTCCCTAGTTACATACACAGGGTAGTACAGCTGTTCAAGCACTACCCTTGACAAGGCTACAGGCATCACCAGCTTTCCAGTGCTGTCCTGTTGCCACAATGCTTCAGAGGGGGATAAAAAACACCCTCTCCGTGTCCACAATTCTTGCTCTTTCTGTGGTGCACCTTCGTGAACCTCCATCAACTGTGTTCTTGACAAATGATTAAACCATTAATTTGCAATCATAATCATGACTACTTTTTCCTTTAAATTTGGAGTATCAAAAGTTGAAATATCTGGTGAGTATGCAACCCTTTTGGCCTCTTCGTCTGTGGCTTCATTCCCGTGAGAGATAAAGCCAGTTTGCTTAGTATGTGCTGTGCATTTAACTATTCGATGGATTTAACTATTCGATGGCTACTGGGAGTTGTAGTGCCTTAATAAGCTTTTCCAATAGTTCTGCGTGTTACACTGGAGTGCCATCCGCTCTGAGGTTGCCCCTCCTTTTCTAACATGCTAGCCCTGCGTGCACGGTTGACATCACAAAGGTGCGGTCACTGTACACTGTTACTTCCTGCCCTGTACAATTTGTGGGTGCGACAATAAGCGCCATTAATTGTGCTGCTTGCGCTGAGAAGTGAGACAGTAGTCTTGGACTTGGTACAACCTCAAATTCCCCCTTTGCTCTATGCCTCACCACTGCAGCACCTGAATGCCTTTCCCATCAGTTTGATCAATTTCTGAAGACCTGTCAATATAGAGACCCCCCCTGCTAATGCATTTTCCTTTACACGCGGGATGTCATCATAGAATTCCTCATAGTTAGCGCAATCATGCACATGCTCACCCTCTGCCACATGTTCGGCTACAAACCTGGCAGGGTTCACTATTTTTCACCTTACTATTTTGATAGCTGGATTTGATATAACCACCTCATATGCAGAAGCCCTCTGAGATGTCAATGTACCCTTAGGTTTCTCCAAAATGGCAAACAAAGCATGCTCAACAATCAATGTCATAGAACACCCCATCACAATACTAATAGACTTCTCTATTATGAACGCCACTGCTGTCAGTGACTGTTCACAAGGAAAGTGCCCTCTCATAACTGGATCTAAAATCCCACTGTAATATGCCTGGGTTTGTACCCCAATGTAGACCTCTGTGTAAGCACTGCTGTCATGAATGTCCCATTTGCATGTGAAAATAAAAATATTTCCTCGTCATAGTTGGGAATTCCTAAAACTGGAGATGTACAGCTGCTTTCTTCAGTTCTTCAAAGCATCCCTACATTTCCTCGGTCCATTGTTTTTTTTTCCTTTTTCACTTATGCCTTCTTCAGAGCCTGCAAAAGGGTTCTTCTATATGAACTATAGTCACATACCCATGCTGTAACATAGTTACATAATCCCAAAAAACTGCTGCATTTGCTTTATCGTGTGCGGTTTTGCTGTTTTCATAGTCGCCTCAGCTCTCTCAGTTGTGACCCTCTTCCCCTCATGTGAGATCAACTTACCATTGTACAACACCTCTTCTTGACAATATTGCAACTTCTCTTTATCTACTTGATATCCCTTGTCTGCTAGAATAGTCATTAACTGAATCGAATCTTGTCTGCAGTCATCTTCTGTCATGCTACAAACCAAATATCATCTAGTACTGCAGCACAACGCTTTTCAAATCAATATTGCCTAAATCCACCTGCAGGACCCTATTAAAGATCGATGGAGACTCACAGTACTCTTGGGGCAAGCAAGTGCTTTTCAGTATAGTTTGGCGAAACATAAGTGACGTAAAGTCTTGGGAGTCCTTATGCAACAGGATTGAGAAAAATGCATTTTTCAAGTCAATCACCATAAAATATTGTGCTTCTGCTGGGATACTACATAGTATTGTTGCCGGTTTCGGAACTAAAGGAAACTCTGCCTCTACAATCTGGTTAATCGGTCTCATATCTTGTATGAATCTCCACGACCCTCCCTTCGATGTCTTCACAAGGTACACTGCATTATTACACGGTGACTCTGATGTCACTAAGATACCCTGTTCCATTAGAGCCAGAATAGTCGTAAAAATACCCTCAACTGTCTCTCGAGACATGGGATACTGTCTTGCTCGAGGTAAAATTGCTCCTGGCGTCAGCTTAATCGTAACCTCCCCTATGGCCTTCAATAGGCCTATGTCATAGGGCCCAGTAGTCCATAATGAGTTTGGTACCTTTTCCAAGTCTTCATCGAAATATGCTGGATGCTGCCGCATTATCACCATTCACTGTTGAATCTCTCTTTTCTCTATTCTGATCCAATATGTAATATTCATCACGTATATTACTTGATCATCTGATGAATCATCCCTGAACATATCCTCGTCAGTTACGTCAGTCAATTTATACCCTTCCCCAATGGCAATCACTGTTCTCCATGGCCTGCCCTTGTCATCTGTTCCTTCGAGCGTGGCCAATTCCCATTGCACTATGGCTGCATTTAACTCTAGGGGAATAGTCGGTCCCCCCTCGTCATCCATAGGTATCTGTGACCTGAATAAAAACTCATCAGGTATTCTCATAATCATTCCCACTAAGCCGTGTAGCCATGTCAACAGATTGCGTACCCCATAAAGAAATACTTCTGGCTCTAGTGGCATCCCTGGAGTCAAACACACTATACCTTCATCAGTAAACTAAATTGTCATATTAAGCTTTGTCATTAAATCTCATCCTAAAATATTAACCAGTGTCTGCCTTGAATACAATAATGGAACAGACATGTCACATTCTCCTATAGAGAATGGTAATTCATCAGTAAAAGGAACTCTGCTTGTGGCTCCAGAGAAAGGTTGAGCATTCATGGCATTCCCTAACACAGGATATTTTCCCTCTCGTATTCATGAATGAGTAGCCCCAGTATCTACTAGAAAAGAAAAAGGTTTGCCTCCTATCATCACATCAACCCTTGGTTCCTCTAGGCGGTCTGGTGTCACTGATATTGCTGAACACGTCAAGTCGCCCTGTGAGCTGTCCTTTTGTAGAGACATACTTGTCCCTGTACCCGTAAAAGGACATCCTCCTACCACAATGACACCCCCTACTCTAGGTGTCAGTAGCTGTCCCGTGTTTGCATTCTGCTGTATCTGCATAGGCGTGTCCTGTGACTGCTCTTGTGGGGGATTCAATGGTGCTTGTTGTGGCTGCAATGCCTGTTGCATTTAGGGTGCTTGTGCTTGATACACTGTCTGATCTTGGGGGACCCCATCCCTAACTTGTGAGCTAAATGCTTGAGCATAAGCTGTCCCCCTCTTGAGAATTGCCCATTCTGTACATACCCTTGGCTTCCACATGTGCACGCAATGTGCCCTGTCATCCCACATGTCCAACACACATGAGGAGCTCTTTTGACTAGCCCCCCTTGGTTGAATCCTCCTTTCACATTCTGATTATCATTCTGCATATTCTGAAAATCACCTTGATTACTCTGAAAACCACCCCTTCCACTGTAGCCCACTCCTCTGCCTTGCGGCATAGATCCATTCCCTCCTTGATCCATTTGGCATTGATAATTTGACTGCAATGTACTCACTGCTTGCTGCATTTCCAACCCTTCTCCACTTGTCATTACCGCCACTTGTATGGCGTACTACGACAATGTTTTCTGAACTAACTTGGCTTCCTCAAGTTTTCTAGCATCTTCCTTCTTCGTATTTTCTCTTGCAACAGCCAACAGTGATGCACTATGGCCAACTGTATTTCTGCCCATGGCTTCGCTTCCATTCCCACTAGTTTCTTGAGCTGTCTCTGTACCTGTTCTAGCAATCCTTGACATAAAATGTGGTAGAATACTGCCAATATATTCCCCCACAGTTCCCGTGTTTCAAGAGTACACCGTTCCTGAATACTTTGAATGTAAGCAAGCAGATCTTCGTCATCTTTTATTTTACATGCCATAATTGCACCCATATCTGACGCGTCAGGATACTGCACCCTTAGTGCTCTCCAGACATCTGCTCTACAATTGTTAAATGGCGCTCCATTGTGCACTGTGTTCTGTGCCAAGACACCAGAATATCCTGCTCTCGTCCAAATGTCATCAGCTCTTTCCCCAAGAATGGCTGCTAGGAGACCCTTAATGTCCCCTATGGCTAGAGTATTTCCTCCTGTCATCTTTTCTAGCTCATAAATCCATTTCCCCACACCCACAGTTAAACTGGGTAGTTTACACCTTAAGTTATCCTTATCCATTTGTGGCCATGGAATATACAATGGTCTGGCCCCTCCTTTCTCCAATAAAGGGAACTGCGTAAACCCAAATCCGCAGTCAGCTTCCATTGTCTGCCTATCCATAGTAGGGACAATGGTTCCTGATAGCCTTCTACCTGGCAATTACCTCAGTCTGCTCACATATGGTGGCGACTCTCCCTACTCGCTATGTGATTGTCCTTTAGGTTGCTCTGGATTCTCCTCTAGGGTTACCCAGGGCGGCCCTGATGTTGTTCCCTGTGATGGGAGGAACTCCACTATATTGCCCCATGATATTACTGGACTTGGTTCCATTAACTCCTTCTGAATGCGATCAATATCGCGCGCCCTTTCTCTCCGTTTTCGCTCCATTTCTTCGCCTAGTTCTCTTCGCTTTCTCGCTTCCCATCTAACCCTTTCCTCTTCATGTCTTTTCTGCTCCCTTTTTTGTTCACCCTACGCTCTTCTTCTTCCCTGCATTCTTTTGTCCCTTAATTTCTGTGCTTCCTCCTCTTCCCTCTTCCTTTCTTGCCTATCTTCTTCTTCGATTGCTCTCTGTCTGTTGTCATACTTCCTTTTCTCCTCTGCCCTTTCTTCCTTCTTTTGCTGTTCTTCCTGATACATCTTTTCTCGTTTTTGTCTATTGTTTCTCTTATGCTCATGTTCTTTCAGTCTTTTCTCTCGTTCCCTGTCTTTTATCCTGTTTGTCTTGATCTTCCCTTTGCCTAACTTCCTCCATACTTTTCCCATCGAGCTTGAGCAATATATGTCCACCCATCCATTTGTTCTGTATCAACGTTGCCTCGTCAGATTTATCCTTTTCCCCTTTCCATCTCTTTATCTCTCGTTCTATCTCTGTTGATATATTTGGTCGTTCACTCTTTCCTTCCCTGTTTTGTACGACCTTAAAGGTCTCTTCTCTCCTCCTAGTCTCCTCTGGGCTATCATCACTATTATAAGCAGGCAGTTTGTATATTGGATTTGTATACCCTGTCGCCGCTTTCAGTTCCTTTAACGAATACAATCCTACATCTTCTGTACTTTCGCCATTTACTTAAGGCGAGGTAAAGGGAGCAGAAGGCTCAACACCTTCCTCCCTGCACTGATTAAGCATCCAATCCTCAGGCGGCAGATCATCCCGCTACTGCTGGTACATCTTCCAGAGCTCTAAAATAGATAACCTCTTCTCTAATTTCTTCCTTGTGTACGCAGCGTGCAAGTATGTGGCCATATGTTGCAAAACCGCTTTCGACAGCGATCCCCCTTGTGGCCATGGCATGAACATTTTGTCTGCTGTGCCCTTTACCCACTCTGCACTATACTGTTTGAGCTTAGACGCGTAATTTGGCAACATTTTGCACAGATGCATCAGTGGAGTAACATCCCCCATTGTGACAAGTCTCAAATGACTGTCAATACTTACCGTTAGTTACACAGATACGTTTCAGAAAAACAACAAATATGAGCGCGCTTCAACCTTCCCCACTCAAAGCCTCTACTTCTCAATTATCTCAAGCTACCTTTTCGGTCGGCGCCGACAATGACCTAAAGTAGACAATACATTTTTATCTCTTCTTTAACCTCACAGTTTATTCTTGTCGCTCTTCGACACCTCTTTTCAATGATAAAATACACAAACAGACAGACTAGTCGACTTTTCACATATACACCCTGGTAGTCCTTTTCTCTTAGCCCCTAAAGTACCCTGATTGGAGTTTGAGTCATTGCCTATCATAAACCTGTTTATGTGCCACCTAGTTACACCCTTTGGGTTTTGAAATGGCTCCTTCTAGACCTGCCTTAAGGTAGGAAACCGGGCTCTATAAAACGCTCCCCGTTTAAACGCTCCTTGTTTATACTAGACAACCCCCCATTACTTTTCTATTTTACCACAATCCCATCCCCTTATTTTGCCAGTCCCCTCAGTCTACTCACCATTTGCTCTTCAGCTCAAGGCCTTCGGTATTGCTTCCCTTACCCCAATCGACCACCGTCGCCTTCAGTCCACTTCCACACAGCGCCTGTGGAAACCAGGAGGGATTTTGTCAAAAAGAAGGATCCGGCCCACCTGTATCAATCATCTTGCAAGTTTTCTATATCGGCCGCTCTCCACAGGAAACCTTGTGATTTTCCGGCTAGATGGCAGACGGTGTACAATCGTTTGAAGCATTGGAAACCTACTGGTCGATGGGTACAAGCATGGCACAGCAGTGGATAATTGCAGCAAGAAAAAAGGAGAAAAAGATTTCTGCACCCCTCTATTACTGCGCCACAGTGGAGTTCAAGTATCAAACCAAAAACAATTTTTCTTAGTTCATCATATATTTATTGGTGGCCCATATAGATGACACGTGTTTCGGCACCCTAAATGGGCCTTTTTCAAATATGGGCATTAAAGATTGTTTGATATACTTTATACAAGAAAGAAGAAAATAGTCAAATTCAGTAACATACAGATCGAACAGATTCCCAGGAGTTCCCAAAAAACCGATATACATATCAATCATATTGGCCAACATATCATTCAATTGAATTAGCATTTCAAAGGGCATAATCCCTCACACAATTGTTTCCACACATTGAGATTAGCCATTTCACAAAACATGTGTAAATAAAAACATAAAACATACCATCATGGTGCCCAGTTATGGTGATGGGACATAAGGAAATGCCAGGGAAGTTGGAGGGAAGGAGGGATACATCATTGTAGGGCAAGAAAAATGACAGAAAATAAAATAAAATGAGTGTAAGTTTCATTTGCTAGTGTAATTTAAGATACATCCGCCTCCAGATAGGGCTTACCTATCATCGGAGTACTAACGGCTCTCTGCTGTCGTGTTGTCAAAAAAAGTGTCAAAAAAAGTCCCATCAGACTCATAAGTGTTGCGAGCACTTTAAAAAAGAAGAAAGGTGGGGGAATGTATTATTTTCCCTTGCATGATGCACTGTTTAAGTCATAAATATATTGCATCAGGACTCGGGTGTCCACCATTCCTACTATTAATACAGACTGATTTTTTAATTTCTTCATATGACTTGTTGCCAAATTTCGTTTTTGGTTTGTTACACGTTTTTAAAGTAATGGGCATGTTTGAGGACTCACGAATTTATACTACAAAGACATACAGTCAACATGTTGTAAAATGGACCTGTTATATTGACGATGTTTTGTTCATATGGAAAGGCACACCACAAGAACTGGAACTTTTCAGACAAGAAATCAACAATAACGATTTAGGTATTGAATTTACAGGAGAATACAGCAATACAGAGATTAACTTTTTGGATTTGACAATCTATGTATCAGGAGATCATCTAGAAACCAGAACATACCGAGAAAGTACGGAAGTGAACTCGACATTACATGCCACCAGTTGTCATTATGAACCCGTAATTCGGAACATCCCCAAGGGAGAGTACATCAGAGCAAGGAGGAACTGTTATGAACAAAGTAGCTTTAAAAAAGAATGTGAAACTTTGTCTACAAGATTTGAAGCCCGAGGTTAATCCAGAGCAAGCATTCAAACAGCCTACAACAAAGCGCAACAGACACTAAGGTCACAAACGCTTAGACAGCAAGACAGACCAACCCAAGAGGACAAAGTTCAATTTATCACAACCTACTTTGCTAACAACCATTTGATTAAGAAGACCCTTAAAAGGCATTGGGAACTGCTCAAACTATATCCTCACATAGGACCATTTATCCAGGACTACCCTTCATTAATTTACAGAAGGGCAAGAACTTTGAAATTGAGCCTTATCCCTTCACTATTACCCGACGACAACAAAGAAACACCAGGGACTTGGCTCCAAGAATCTCAACCAGGTTTCAGAAAATGTGGAACGTGCTCCATGTGTAAACATGCAGTTACTATGACAGACAACTTCAAAAACAATAATGGAATTCAGATGCAAATAAGAGAACAGATCAATTGCCGTACTCAGTACGTGATATATGCTATCATATGCACTTGCGGGAACATTTATGTTGGAAGTACGATCTGTGAACTTCGCACCAGGATTCGGGAACACTTAGCAGCTATCGGAAGCCAAGACAGAAATCTGCCACTAGCTGAACATTGGCAGAGGCTTCACCCGATGGAACACAAACAAAACATTAAATTCAGCGGGCTCAAAAAGGTGACCCTGGGACACAGGGGGGGAAATCAAGAGTTGCGACTACGTCAGGAAGAAGCTAAACTTATAAACTACTTTAGATGTATAGAAACCGGTTTGAACACAGACAATGAAATGTCCAATTTTCTGTAAGAACTGTAAAAACTGGAAAACGAAATGTCCAAAAATGTTTGTACTACTGGAATACATAGATGTAAATACAGGTGCCCTAAAGGTTTCCGGATGCACTTGTATGTATACATATGACGCTACAATTCCCATAAGATATTGAGTAACAACATGGAATCAGGAATCTAATATATTTGGAATACATTCCTTAAGCGTTGTATTGCATTCTATGTAATTACTGAGATGTAAATACAAGTGCTCCAAAGGTTATAAACTGCATTTGTTTATATACATGTGACACTACAATTCCCAGAAGGCAGTAGGCAATAATATCGGAAATACTATCTCGAAAGATTGCATTTACCGAGATGAAAATACAAGTCCCCTAAGGGGTTACCAGCTGTGCCTGTATAATATACATGACACTACATTTCCCACAAGGCATTGAGCAACAATATTAGAATGATTAACCAGATCGTTTGTACAAATAAATTAAATAAATAAGAAAGCTTGTATAAACAACCCCTGAGATGGGATTACGTATTACATAAAATGACAGTAGATGTAAAGACTATTTTTGAAGCTAGATGTACGAATTGGAAGTGGATAAACTCGTCTCCCCCGTTATGAAATACTACATTTCCCATGTAGGTCTGGGAGCATGGCCTCCCAAATACACGTGGCAGTGTCAGTATTACTACATGTAGCCATGCTCCACCCATGCACTCAAGATTCGTCTTTTCTCAATAAATATCAAAATGAACGAGAATGACATTTGGTTATATTGTAATTTTATATTTTAAAAATACAATGTGGTTAAACGTAATGTAGACCGTTAGGGAGACAAGTATCCCAAAACATGGCCGACAGCTGCACCGGGACTGAAACGAAAGTAGGACAACGAAGTTGCCGAGACAACACTACATATGCGACTCACGGCCACATGAGAAGGCTCTCAGCAGAACCCGACGCGTGAAGCAAGAAACCAGATTCTCAAGGTAAGCCCTAGAGGGCAACGGAAGCCCACCCATCTAACTTCCCAATCACAAATAGGTACGCAATAAACAGGCGGTTCTTCAGATGCCACTTTGTTTTTTGGACGACACATTATGTATGTTTCTCTGAACACTTTAGAAGTAACTTACAACTATAATCACTTTGCTAACGATTATGTATATTTCAAAACATGTAACAAACCAAAAACGAAATTTGGCAACAAGTCATATGAAGAATTAAAAAATCAGTCTGTATTAATAGTAGGAATGGTGAGCACCCGAGTCCTGATGCAATATATTTATGACTTAAACAGTGCATCGTGCAAGGGAAAATAATACATTCCCCCACCTTTCTTCTTTTTTAAAGTGCTCGCAACACTTATGAGTCTGATGGGACTTTTTTTGACAATACGACAGCAAAGAGCCGTTGGTACTCCGAAGATAGGTAAGCCCTATCTGGAGGCAGATCTATCTTAAATGACACTAACAAATGAAACTTACACTCATTTTATTTTATTTTCTGTCATTTTTCTTGCTCTACCACGATGTATCCCTCTTTCCCTCCAACTTCCCTGGCATTTCCTTATGTCCCATCACCATAACTGGGCGCCATGATGGTATGTTTTATGTTTTTATTTACACATGTTTTCTGAAATGGCTAATCTCAATGTGTGGAAACAATTGTGTGAGGGATTATGCCCTTTGAAATACTGGTTCAATTGGATTATATGTTGGCCAATATGATTGATATGTATATCGGTTTTTTGGGAACTCCTGGCAATCTGTTCGATCTGTATGTTACTGAATTTGACTATTTTGTTCTTTCTTGTATAAAGTATATCAAACAATCTTTAATGCCCAGATTTGAAAAAGGCCCATTTAGGGTTCCAAAACACGTGTCATCTATATGGGCCACCAATAAATATATGATGAACTAAGAAAAATTGGTTTTGTTTTGATACTTGAACTCCGCTGTGGCGCAGTAATAGAGGGGTGCAGAAATCTTTTTCCACTTTTAACAAACGAAGTGGGGTAACTCTGTGTCTTCCTTTCCTGTACGCATCATTGCAACACTGTAATACTGTTATGTTGCATCAAGTCGCAGAGGTCCAAGAGTGACTGTACAAAAAGTTCCCTGAGCTTGATTGATAATTGCAGCAAGGATGCCCACCTTATGGGGAATAGCATGACACAGCAGTGGATAATAGCAGCAAGGATACCCACCTTCTGGGGAATAGCATGACACAGCAGTGGATAATTATGGCAAGGATACCCGCCTTCTGGGAAATAGCATGGCACAGTAGTGGATAATTGCAGCAAGGATTCCCACCTTCAGGGGAATAGCATGACACAGCAGTGGATAATTGCAGCAAGGATGCCCACCTTCAGGGGAATAGCATGACACAGCAGTGGATAATTGCAGCAAGGATGCCTGCCTTTTCGGGGACTAGCATGACACAGCAGTGGATAATTGCAGCAGGGATGATTGCCTTACGGGGAATAGCATGACACAGCAGTGGATAATTGCAGCAAGGATGCCCGCCTTCTGGGGAATAGCATGACACATCAGTGGATAATTACGGAAAGGATACCTGCCTTCTGGGAAATAGCATGGCACAGCAGTGGATAATGGCAGCAAGGATGCCCGCCTTCAGGGGAATAGCATGACACAGCAGTCGATAATTGCAGCAAGGATGCCTGCCTTTCGGGGAATAGCTTGACACAGCAGTGGATAATAACAGCAAGGATGACTGCCTTCTGGGTAATAGCATGACACAGCAGTGGATAATTGCAGCAAGGATGTCCTCCTTCTGGGGAATAGCATGACACAGCAGTGAATAATTACATTAGGGATGTCCATCTTCTGGGGAATAGCATGACACGGCATTGGATAATTACAGAAAGGAGCCCATGTTTCAGGGAATAGCACGAAGCAGCAGTGGATAATAGCAGCAAGGATGCCTGCCTTCTGGGTAATAGCATGACACAGCAGTGGATAATTGCAGCAAGGATGCCCGCCTTCTGGGGAATAGCATGACACAGCAGTGGATAATGGCAGCAAGGATGCCCGCCTTCAGGGGAATAGCATGACACAGCAGTCGATAATTACGGAAAGGATACCTGCCTTCTGGGAAATAGCATGGCATAGCAGTGGATAATGGCAGCAAGGATGCCCGCCTTCAGGGGAATAGCATGACACAGCAGTCGATAATTGCAGCAAGGATGCCTGCCTTTCGGGGAATAGCTTGACACAGCAGTGGATAATAACAGCAAGGATGACTGCCTTCTGGGTAATAGCATGACACAGCAGTGGATAATTGCAGCAAGGATGTCCTCCTTCTGGGGAATGGCATGACACAGCAGTGAATAATTACATTAGGGATGTCCATCTTCTGGGGAATAGCATGACACGGCATTGGATAATTACAGAAAGGAGCCCGTGTTTCAGGGAATAGCACGAAGCAGCAGTGGATAATAGCAGCAAGGATGCCTGCCTTCTGGGGAATAGCAGGACACAACAGTGGATTATTAGAGCAAGGATGCCCGCCTTTCGGGGAATAGCATGACACAGCAGTGGATAATTGCAGCAAGGATGCCCGCCTTCTGGGGAATAGCATGACACAGCAGTGGATAATGGCAGCAAGGATGCCCGCCTTCAGGGGAATAGCATGACACAGCAGTCGATAATTACGGAAAGGATACCTGCCTTCTGGGAAATAGCATGGCACAGCAGTGGATAATGGCAGCAAGGATGCCCGCCTTCAGGGGAATAGCATGACACAGCAGTCGATAATTGCAGCAAGGATGCCTGCCTTTCGGGGAATAGCTTGACACAGCAGTGGATAATAACAGCAAGGATGACTGCCTTCTGGGTAATAGCATGACACAGCAGTGGATAATTGCAGCAAGGATGTCCTCCTTCTGGGGAATGGCATGACACAGCAGTGAATAATTACATTAGGGATGTCCATCTTCTGGGGAATAGCATGACACGGCATTGGATAATTACAGAAAGGAGCCCGTGTTTCAGGGAATAGCACGAAGCAGCAGTGGATAATAGCAGCAAGGATGCCTGCCTTCTGGGGAATAGCAGGACACAACAGTGGATTATTAGAGCAAGGATGCCCGCCATTCGGGGAATAGCATGACACAGCAGTGGATCAACAAAGCAAGGATGCCCGTCTGTCTGGGAGTAGCATAACACCGCAGTGGGTAATTGCCACAACGATGCCCGCCTTCTGGGGAAATGCATGGCACAGCAGTGGATAATTACAGCAAGGAGGCCTGCCTTCAGTGGAAAAGCATGACACAGCAGTGGATAATTGGAGCAATGATGCCTGCCTTTCAAAGGAAAAGCAAAACACAACAGTGGACAATTGCAGCAAGGGTGCCCACTTTCCGCAGAATAACATGGCACAGCTGTGGATAATAAGAGCAAGGATGCCCCCCTTCTGGGGAAAAGCATGACACATCAGTGAATAATTACAGAAAGGAGGCCTGCCTTTTGGGGAATAGCATGACACAGCAGTGGATATTTACAGCAATGATGCCCGAATTCTGGGGAAAAGCATGGCACAGCAGTGGATAACTGGAGCAAGGATGCCTGCCTTCTGGGGATTAGCATGACACAGCAGTGGATAGTGGCAGCAAGGATGCCTGCCTTTTGGGGAATTGCATGACACAGCAGTGGATAATAAGAGCAAGGATGCCCCCTTCCAGGGAAAAGCATGACACCGAAGTAGATAATTGCAGCAAGGATGCCCTCTTCCAGGGAATATCATGACACAGCCATGGATAATTGCAGAAAGGATGACCCCTTCCCGGGAATAGCATGACACAGCAGTAGATATTTCCAGCAAGGTTGACCACCTTCTGGGGAATAGCATGACACAGCAGTGGATAATTACAGCAAGGATGCCCTCTTCCAGGGAATAGCATGACACAGCAGTGGATAATTACAGCAAGGATGCCCTCTTCCAGGGAATAGCATGACACAGAAGTGGATAATTACAGCAAGGATGCCCTCTTCCAGGGAATAGCATGACACAGCAGTGGATAGTGGCAGCAAGGATGCCTGCTTTTGGGGAATAGCATGGTGCAGCACTGGATAATTGCAGCAAGGATCCCTGCCTTTCGGGGAATAGCATGACACAGCAGTGGATAGTGGCAGCAAGGATCCCTGCTTTTGGGGAATAGCATGGCGCAGCACTGGATAATTGCAGCAAGGATTCCTGCCTTTCGGGGAATAGCATGACACAGCAGTGGATAGTGGCAGCAAGGATGCCTGCTTTTGGGTAATAGCATGGCGCAGCACTGGATAATTGCAGCAAGGATGTACGCCTTTCGGGGGAATAGCATGACACAGCAGTGGATAATTACAGCAAGACTGCCCACCTTTCCGGGAACAGCATGACACAGCAGTGGATATTTACAGCAAGGATGCCTGTCTTTTGGGGAATAGCATGACACAGCAGTGGATAATTACAGCAAGTATGCCCGTCTTCCAGGGAATAACATGACGCAGCAGTGGAAAATTGCAGCAAGGATGCCTGCCTCCTGGGGATTAGCATGACACAACAGTGGATAGTGGCAGCAAGGATGCCTGCCTTTTGGGGAATTGCATGACACAGCAGTGGATAATAAGAGCAAGGATGCCCCCTTCCGGGGAAAAGCATGACACAGAAGTAGATAATTGCAGCAAGGATGCCCTCTTCCAGGGAATATCATGACACAGCCATGGATAATTGCAAAAAGGATGACCCCTTCCTGGGAATAGCATGACACAGCAGTAGATAATTCCTGCAAGGTTGACCACCTTTGGGGGAATAGCATGACACAGCAGTGGATAATTACAGCAAGGATGCCCTCTTACAGGGAATATCATGACACAGCAGTGGATAATTCCAGCAAGGTTGACCACCTTCCGGGGGAATAGCATGTCCCAGCAGTAGATAATTACAGTAAGACTTCCCTCCTTCCAGGGAATAGCATGACACAGCAGTAGATAGTGGCAGCAATGATGCCTGCTTTTGGGGAATAGCATGACACAGCACTGGATAATTGCAGCAAGGATGCCTGCCTTTCGTGGAATAGCATGACACGGCAGTGGATAGTGGCAGCAAGGATGCCTGCCTTTGGGGAATAGCATGACACAGCAGTGGATAATAAGAGCAAGGATGCCCCCTTCCGGGGAAAAGCATGACACAGAAGTAGATAATTGCAGCAAGGATGCCCTCTTCCAGGGAATATCATGACACAGCCATGGATAATTGCAAAAAGGATGACCCCTTCCTGGGAATAGCATGACACAGCAGTAGATAAATCCAGCAAGGTTGACCACCTTTGGGGGAATAGCATGACACAGCAGTGGATAATTACAGCAAGGATGCCCTCTTACAGGGAATATCATGACACAGCAGTGGATAATTCCAGCAAGGTTGACCACCTTCCGGGGGAATAGCATGTCCAAGCAGTAGATAATTACAGTAAGATTTCCCTCCTTCCAGGGAATAGCATGACACAGCAGTAGATAGTGGCAGCAATGATGCCTGCTTTTGGGGAATAGCATGACACAGCACTGGATAATTGCAGCAAGGATGCCTGCCTTTCGTGGAATAGCATGACACGGCAGTGGATAGTGGCAGCAAGGATGCCTGCTTTTGAGGAATAGCATGGCGCAGCACTGGATAATTGCAGCAAGGATTCCTGCCTTTCGTGGAATAGCATGACACGGCAGTGGATAGTGGCAGCAAGGATGCCTGCTTTTGGGGAATAGCATGACACAGCAGTGGATAATAAGAGCAAGGATGCCCCCTTCCGGGGAAAAGCATGACACAGAAGTAGATAATTGCAGCAAGGATGCCCTCTTCCAGGGAATATCATGACACAGCCATGGATAATTGCAAAAAGGATGAACCCTTCCTGGGAATAGCATGACACAGCAGTAGATAATTCCAGCAAGGTTGACCACCTTTGGGGGAATAGCATGACACAGCAGTGGATAATTACAGCAAGGATGCCCTCTTACAGGGAATATCATGACACAGCAGTGGATAATTCCAGCAAGGTTGACCACCTTCCGGGGGAATAGCATGTCCAAGCAGTAGATAATTACAGTAAGATTTCCCTCCTTCCAGGGAATAGCATGACACAGCAGTAGATAGTGGCAGCAATGATGCCTGCTTTTGGGGAATAGCATGACACAGCACTGGATAATTGCAGCAAGGATGCCTGCCTTTCGTGGAATAGCATGACACGGCAGTGGATAGTGGCAGCAAGGATGCCTGCTTTTGAGGAATAGCATGGTGCAGCACTGGATAACTGCAGCAAGGATGCCTGCCTTTTTGGGAATAGCATGACACGGCCGTGGATAGTGGCAGCAAGGATGCCTGATTTTGGGGAATAGCATGGCGCAGCACTGGATAATTGCAGCAAGGATGTACGCCTTTCGGGGGAATAGCATGACACAGCAGTGGATAATTACAGCAAGACTGCCCATCTTTCGGGGAACAGCATGACACAGCAGTGGATATTTACAGCAAGGATGCCTGTCTTTTGGGGAATAGCATGACACAGCAGTGGATAATTAAAGCAAGTATGCCCGTCTTCCAGGGAATAAGATGACGCAGCAGTGGTAAATTGCAGCAAGGATGCCTGCCTCCTGGGGATTAGCATGACACAGCAGTGGATAGTGGCAGCAAGGATGCCTGCCTTTTGGGGAATCGCATGACACAGCAGTGGATAATTACAGCAAGTATGCCTGTCTTCCAGGGATTAGCCTGACACAGCAGTGGATAATGTCAGCAAGACTGCCCACCTTTCATGAACAGCATGACACAGCAGTGGATATTTGCAGCAAGGATGCCTGTCTTTTGGGGAATAGCATGACACAGCAGTGGATAATTACAGCAAGTATGCCCGTCTTCCGGGGAATAACATGACACAGCAGTGGAAAATTGCAGCAAGGATGCCTGCCTTCTGGGGAATAGCATGACACAGCAGTGGATAGTGGCAGCAAGGATGCCCGCCTTTCGGGGAATAGCATGAAACACCAGTGGATAATTGTAGCAATGATAACCCCCTTCCAGGGAATAGCATGAAACAGCAGTAGATACTTGCAGCAAGGGGCAAACAGCAGTGGATAATTGCAGCAAGGATGGCCCCCTTCTGGGGAATAGCATGACACAGCAGTGGATAATTGCAGCAAGGATGCTGTAAGGAAGGCCTGGTATCAAATAGTAAAACAGACACAAGTGGTCACAGTTTAAGGGTGTTTATTGAACTTCAATTGGGTTTGAAAAACGCCTATCTAATCCTAAATCTAAAGATGGAAGCAAGCTACGACCATTAAATAATACTAACGCAGTCCTAGTGGTGTCTTGTCAAAATAAAAGGGCCTATAGTAATAAATCTATTGCCAATTTTTACTTCTAAATACAAATACTGTGGGAAACAATGTTATGCAACAGAAAAGTGTTCAAGAAATTATATGTCAGAATATTCAAGCTGTTGGCTTCCCTTCCCCACGTTTTCAGCACAGGACAAAGTGGTACACTCGAGCTTAGCACAGTCTTTGGCTTCTCTAGCACAAGGATGCAGTTCAAAACTTTAACATCATGGCCTTCTGTGCTCAGGTCTCTTTGCCATTCAAAGTCTCTTTTTCCGAGGGCCTGATGCAATACGACAAACAACAAAGTTCCTTTCTCCTTAGGGTTTCACATGTACAAATTATCAAGTGATTTTCTGTTCACCCCGGGCCCCCCTTCACCAGGCTCAGACCCACCTTCTTAGGATTTCACACATACACATTCTTGGGTGATTCTCTGTTCACCCCGGGCCCCGCTCTGCCGGCCTCAAACATACTTCAACACAAAAGCTTCTCAGGTGATTTTCACTTTAACACAAAGCTTTCAATTGACCTCCCTTTGCTGGGCTCGGACCACCTTTATCAACTTTGCCACAAATGTTCTTTACTGTATCAATATTGAAGACTTTTGATTGTGTGCCGGGTTTTACTTGGCCCATTGCAATACCACTACAATTCACAATTCTCTACAACTCTTTCAATTTGCAGCTGGATACCTTACAGAGAACTTCGATTGAGCACCCACGTGGTGCCAGGCCACTCTGTCAAAGGTATCCTATCTTCGTTTCAAAGTTCAATCACTCATTAGCATTCCAATTTTTCTTGCGTCTTTTATCACACATATTTCAAACAATGTTTGTTCCAGCACTGGCCATACAATGTTGCCGCTTGCAACCTGGGCTTCAACACAGACGAGTCTTGTATCAGTCTCCCCAACTCACAGGCTGTGTTGAATTCACTGACGCTGCTTTGTTCTTGGAGCAAAGGACAGTACCATGTCGGGTAATTCTCCCCACCTTGATTCTTGATGCGGGAGGGACCTGGGTATCTCTGACACACAATGCAGGATTCTTCAGTCTGTTTTCCTGGTCTTACACTTTCCAATCTCGAGGGCTCATGAGAGCAATGGTTCCTTGTCGAAAAGGTCAAAGGAACTTCCCTCCTTGCAATCCCCTTCTGTTTCACCCTCTTTCTCTTATTGTTAAACTGCCATCTTGGAACTGCTGTTTCCTCGTCTGCTTTGACTCGCTCAGAGTATGCTCCCGTGCTCTGCCTTTTATCCATGTGTGGAAGTTTAATGGAGGTTAGGTGAGTGTGATGGTCAGTATTTCCCTGACCTTGCCTGACCATTGTATTGGGACCATCAGCAATAGAGAAGTGTAGTGGACCAATCAAATATCTCCCGGGTGTCCACCCTCTGGGAATATAGAAATGTAGTGGACCAATCAAATCCATCCCAAGTGTCTACCCTCTGGGAATAGAGTAGTTTAGTGGTTCAATCAAATCCCTCCCAAGTGTCCGCCCTCTGGGAATAGACAAGTGTAATGGACCAATCAAATCCCCCCAGGTATCTGCTCTCTGGGAATAGAGAAGCATAGTAGACCAATGAAATCCATCCCAAGTGTCCGCCCTCTGGAAATAGAGAAGTGTAGTGGACCAATCAAATCCCTCCCTAGTGTCCACCCTCTGGGAACAGAGAAATGTGTGTGGACCAATTAAATCCCTCCTAAACTCCCGCCCTCTGGCAATAGAGAAGTGTAGTGGACCAATCAAATACCTCTCAGGTGTCCACCCTCTGGAAATATAGAAATGTAGTGGACTGATCAAACCCCTCCCAGGTGTCAGCTCTCTGAGAATAGAGAAGTGTAGTGGACCAATCAAATCCCTCCCAAGTGTCTACCCTCTGGGAATAGAGAAGTGTAATGGTCCAATCAAATCCCTCCCAGGTGTCCGTTCTCTGGGAATAGAGAAGTGTAGTGGGCCAATCAAATCCCTCCCAACTGTCCACCCTCTGGGAATAGAGAAGTGTAGTGGACCAATCAAATACCTCCCAAGTGTCCACCCTCTGGGAATAGAGAAGTGTACTGGATCAATCAAATCCCTCCCAAACGTCCACCCAGGTGGGATTAGAGAAGTGTGTGCCGAATAACTAAAACCTTCCTAAGTGCCCACCCACTGGGAATAGAGAAATGTAGTGGACCAATCAAATCCCTCCCAAGTTTCAGCCCTCTGGGAAGAGAGAATTATAGTGAACCAATCAAGTCCCCCAGGTGTCTGCTCTCTGGGAATACAGAAGTGTAGCGGTCCAATCAAATCCCTCCCAAGTGTCCGCCCTCTGGGAATAGAGAAGTGTAGTGGACCAATAAAATCCCTCCCAGGTGTCCTCTATTCCCAGAGGGTGAAGTGTAGTGGACTGATCAAACCCCTCCCAGGTGTCAGCTCTCTGAGAATAGAGAAGTGTAGTGGAACAATCAAATCGCTCCCAAGTGTCTACCCTCTGGGAATAGAGAAGTGTAGTGGTCCAATCAAATCCCTCCCAGGTGTCCGTTCTCTGCGAATAGAGAAGTGTAGTGGGCCAATCAAATCCCTCCCAAGTGCCCGCACGCTGAGATTAGAGAAGTGTGTGTTGAATAACTAAATCCCTCCTAAGTGACCACCCTAAGGGAATAGAAAAATGTAGTGGACCAATTAAATCCCTCCCAACTGTCCACCCTGTGGGAATAGAGAAGTGTAGCGGTCCAATCAAATCCCTCCCAAGTGTCAGCCCTCTGGGAATAGAGAAGTGTGTGAGTACCAACCAAATCCCTCTGTGAAAACAGAAATAAAATATCGAGACTGAGTACCCCAAAAGGAAATACACCAAACACGAGTTACAAAGGAACATACAAAGTACTTTATTCTCTACTGAATTCAATTACAAAAACAGTGCAAAGTCAGATAGCTATCGGCCCTCAATACAACACAACGAACTCCAGCGTGGTTCAGTGTGTTCAGTGAGAGACGCTGTACATTAGAATGCATTCGCTTTTTATACATTTTGTGGGCACTATGTCCAGCCCCACTTCGGGTTAATATTCTGCTTTATACATCACCAATTCTAGGGTTCGTGCCGAGTCTCAAATAACCGCATATAGCTGGTTTGTCTTTAATACATGTAACAACAAGCGTATGCATTAACTGTGTATTCTAAAGTTTCGCATGCAGGCCTTCTTAAACATAAATACAATGTAGTAAAACAGATGTTCTTCGTTCAGTATGTAAACACATTATCTCAATATATGCTCGTGGATTAGTTTCATCGCACGAGTGATCCCTTTACACATAGGTCAACGAAGGACGAGGTCTGAGTTCATGACCTCAACAAGTGGCTTGCAGGCAGATTACACATTAGCTATGTACAGAGGTCAAGACGGCCATGTTGTATTTTGCAATGACATCGTCCACCATTTTAGCTCACAGGGTGACCTTTCCACAACGAATCCTAAAATGGCAGTTTGACCTAAAATGGCGGCCTACATAGATTAAAGGTCAGGACCTTGCAACACAGATTTCTCTCACATGCAACTTTAGAGCAGCTTAGCGTAGGCCAATATTAAATATATTTCTTACAATAGGAGGCACCATATACGTTCTATTCCACACAAACCCTCCTTTTGGCACATGCCAAGTGCTAAAAACTACTTTGGGTCTCCTCGCAAATAACTCCATGCATCATCGTCCATGCACCCTGAATCACTATCTGAAATATCTATTGCCATTAGGTCTTTTGCTAAAATATCCTTTAACACATATTCTTTGGAAGTCTTATCTGAGGCATACACCTTATGTCCTATCGAACCTATCGCTTGTGCGCACATCCCCCTAGCATCGAACACATACCAGACAGACACTGAATACAGCAACAAAGAAACAACAGAATTCCCAAAATAATTAATAAGACCGAAAGTACCTTCCAACCACAAGATCACAAGATGTCCCAGAGCCAAGCGCCAAGATCCCAATTTCCCTCGGGAACATGCACTTTGGTACTAAGGACGTGCAGATTCTGTATTGCCTTGAAGATAGTTGGGGAGGAATCTGGTACGGAAATGCAGCAAGCGGACCCCACTAATTTACATACTCCACCACATTCAGCCAGAATGACATCTAATGCCATCCGGTTCTGGAGTGCTACTAATCTTATTGCTTTCTGCTCTAATGTCATGTTGTAGAGTATATCCGTGGTTTGGGTGATGGTTCTCTCCAGTACTCTCGCTAGTCTGCTGATATCTTCTGAATTCGCTATCTGCCCCCAAAATGGCACAACTGATTTTGCTATATCTCCCAAGACTTGTGCTGCAGTGTCACCATTCTCGTCCTGCCGTGGGCGAGCCATTGAAATTTCTATAGTACTTGCTATGAACACCCCAGGTAACAGATTCCCTAAATAACAAGTTCCCTGCCAATCTCTGGGCAACCATGGAGACTCTGCATTACCGCAAACGAAATAGACAGGTTCGCCTACATACAAGGTCTGTCTTCCCCAGTCAAATTTGCAACGTTGGCACAACCTTTAAAATCTCCCATTGACCGAGTGCCATTCCTCTGTATGCAGAAAGAAACTGAATCGGGGCTATGGTTAACAGTGTAGGAAGGAGGCATGGCATCCATATTGCCTATCGGAGCCATTTTAAAGGAAATCAAAGATTGGAAAGGACAAGACAGTTTATCAGAAGGCCTAATAGAAGCAACATTCGGTTTACTCCTATTTGCAAAAAGGGAGCATCCCAGGGGAGTCAAAACACGTTTCTCCAAACTATTCAAATTGGTGCCATCAAAGTTCCCTGAGATGCTATCATTCCATTGGCCAAAGAACAGTGTTCTAAGAGAATCATAGCAGGCAGTTGTCAACGGTAAGGGATGAATATACCAACCTAGCCCCTTATCCCCGTGTTGCGGTAAATGCGAACAGACCCAGCAATTGGATTTATTAAAAATGGCATGTGTAGCATTCATGATAAATAGTAGTGTGTTATTATGGTACCTTTGTCTGTGCTGGGAATCCCGAGGGGATAAAGTGAGCAAATGTACAAAGGGAGTAGGAACAATGGGTGCATTTTCAGTAGGCAACAAAAGTTCTAAGGAATAAGTTTCCTCAAGGTACCATAATCCTAAGGCGCGACTATAAGAAACCCAAATATCATTACAAAAATACAGCAATACATTTTCGGGGCCCAGGCATTTTGTCCATTGTCCCGGTTGGTCACCCCCTTATTTACAAGTCCAATACGAGTGGCGGCGGTAGCAGGAATTGCAGTCTTCAGATGGAAACCCCAATGTGTGTTGCTGGCGACCCCCGGTCGGGCAATTTCTTAGTTCTTTCACAACCCTAGCCATCAGAAACCCCTTTCCCAAATTTGGGCAAAAACAAGCCCTCGATGACTCTTTTCCTTCCTTGAATGCACAGCAGAACCGTGCCGTATGTCTATTTTCTCGAACGTAAGTGGAACCTGGCTGTTCCTGGTACTGATTGATCCGGAAACAATGTGTCGTCACTTCCCGTTGGAAGCAACGTGTCAGAGGCAAGTGAGGAGGCTGAATTTGAAACAGCCGTTTCCAGGTGCAAAATTTGCAGAGAGTATGGAAACAAAATGGCAGCTTCCCCAAGCCTCCTGGGCTTAGAGATATTCTCCGACACACTCTCAGTGCTGCTTACTACTTTGGGATCATGAGTTGCAGTATCAGCGAGGGGTTCTGCTTCTTCTGTAGCGTGTGGCACAGGGTGAGGAAGTTTCTTGATGTGTGACGCGTGGATCCAGTTCTTTCGCCCAGCTATCCGCACCGCTGTCTGGGTGACCAACAGGACCTCGAATGGCCCACGCCAGCGAGGCGCGAGGCAGGAGGTGAGCTCAAATGATTTTACGAGCATCCAGCTCCCCGGTCGTATGGCGTGGCCCGGACCCTCGTATCGCACAGGTAAGACCTCTCGTACCTGGTGGTAAATCAAATACAGGTTTTTAATCAATTGGCTACAATAATCTGAAAGTAGTACATTTTCAACATTCTTCAAATTTCGACATTTTGGAAGATTCCAGATATTGGCAGGTCTCCCCATTACTCCCTCAAATGGAGAGGGCCCAGTCTTAGTGTGAGGGGTTGTACGCATGGTTAGTAACGCGATCGGTAAGGCGTCCGGCCATTTTAATTTGGTGCTGGCACACGTCTTAGCGAGCTTGGTCTTGATGATACCGTTGTGTCTTTCTACTAGTCCGGTGCTCTGAGGATGTCTGGCCGAATGGAACCGTTTGTCAATTCGTAACGCTGTACATATCTGTAGGATTACAGTGGCGACAAAATGTGGACCATTGTCCGACCAGATAACTCTCAGCAAACCGAACCGGGGAAAGTGCTCCTTTAACATGGTTTTCGCAGTGGTCATGGCTGTAGCATCTTTAACAGGGAAAGCCTCAACCCACTTACTAAAGGCACAAATGACAACAAGGACATAGTTTAGATTGTTGCATCGTTCCATTTCAATAAAATCAAAGTGGATTACTTCAAATGGGACAGAGGGTTGCCCAAAACCTCCCCTTGGGGTTGCTGTCCCCTTTCCCACATTATGTTGTAGGCAAATCATACAGTTCTGGACATAATGCTGAGCAATTTTTGAAATGTTGTCGTTTACCCAAACTTTTTCTAACATTTACGTCATCTGCTGGGCACACACATGCGTAGGACCGTGTGCCATTAGAACCATCATCATCACATAAGCATCAGGAAGTAACCATTTTCCATCAACCGTGTCCACCCAACACCCATCATCATCAAGTTTTCCCAAGCCCTCAGCCTACCTCTTGGATTCTTCTAATGTGGCATCGGCTTGGATATGCCGTACAGACCCAACGCCCTCATCAATTACATAGGAATTTTCAGTCTCCCTTGAAACATATATCTCCGTAAAGAGATCAGTAGCAGTTTGTCTAGCTATTTGATCAGCGAAAGCATTCCCTTTTCCAATATTATCTAAAATCTTTCGATGTGCTGCACATTTTACAACTGCTGAGTAGGGAGCGCAAGCGCTGAGAGTAGCTGCACTATTAGGGAGCCATGTTGAATCTTGGTTAGGAACCCTCTTTCCGACCAAGGTCTCCCAAAGTTGTGAACCACCCCAAAGGCATACTGACTATCAGTATATATATTTACTACAAGCCCTTCGGAAAGTTCACAAGCTCGGGTTAATGCTATAATCTCTGTGGCCTGCGCAGAATTATGCGTAATTCTCTTAGTTTCCACAACCGTGCTCAATGTAGTGATTGCATAAGCGGCTGTGGATGTACCATCTGGAAGTTTAAAGCAGGAGCCATCACAAAACAGCTCTCCTTGCGGATTATCCATAGGGGTATCTTTCAAATCAATCCTGCCCTTTGTTTCTTGTTCGGTCGTATACAAACAATCATGTGATTCTTCATCGCCGCAAGTAGTATCTTGCGGGAAAGGTAGGAGTTCAGCCGGATTAAGGACACAACACCTCTTAATTTGAATGTGAGGGGCAAACAAGATCAATTCATATCTTGTCACCCGTGCGGAAGTGAGGTGTTGCGTTTGAATTCGGTTCAATAGAGCATCTACAGAGTGAGGCACCATCAGGGTGAGATCATGGCCTAGGACCATTCCCTCACTCTGTTTTACAGACGCGGTAGCAGCAGCGACAGCGCGCAAACATCTTGGCAAAGCGCATGCTACAGGATCAAGGGCGGAAGAATAGTAACAGCACGGCCTATTCTTCCTTCCATGCTCCTGCGTTAATACAGCCAAAGCACATCCATCACATTCATGCACAAACAATACAAAGTCCTTTTCATAGTTTGTTGTGCCCAAAACTGGTGCAGAGCATAATGCAGTCTTAAGCAAGTCAAACGATTGCTGGTGTTCCGAGGTCCATGGCAACGGCAAAGAAATGCACTTCTTCGTCAAGGCCAGCATCGGTTTTACCACTAGTGAAAAATTTGGGATCCGCAACCTACATTAAGAAGCCGTACCTATCAAGGCCCTAACTTCCTTCTGTGTATTTGGGACAGACATACCAGAAATGTGTTTTATTCTTTCAGGTGTCAATCTTCTTCCCTCCTTTGACAAGAGATAGCCTAAATAGGCGACCTCCTGACAACAATATTGACATTTTTTAAGCAAAGCTTTGTGACCATGCTTAGCTAGATGAATAAGTAATAACACAGTGCCCTCCTTACAGGCACTCTCAGAGTCAGCAGCCAGAAGCAAATCGTCAACGTACTGAAGCAAAGTACAGGTAGAGGGCAATTCAAGGGTATCAAGTTGTTCTCTCAAAGCCCTACTATAAATACTAGGACTCTCTGTGTACCCTTGAGGTGCACGAGTAAATGTAAACGAGTGTCCCCCTAAGGTGAACGCGAACAAATATCTACTATCCTTGTGTATAGGAATACTAAAGAACGCATTCTTTAAGTCCACAACACTAAAGTAAGTAGCTGTAGCTGGAATCATGGTTAGGATTGTCGTCACATCAGGCACAATTGGAAATTGTGGTGCCAAAACTTTAGTAATGGCACGTAAATCAATTATAAAACGAAATGGGATTACATTATCGCCTTTCTTGTACATGGGTAAAATCGGACTATTACACAAACTTCCTGAAATTTCTTCAATCACACTGCGATGCACAAAATCGGAAACAAGACATTTCAAAGCTCGCTCGCCCTCAACCGAAATCTTATACTGGGGAATGCGTGGCAGCTCAATTCTATGTTTCAAAACTATCTTAACAGGCTCAATATGTAAAACACTGACATCATAGTCGTCGACAGCCCACAAGCTCTCTGGTACATCAATGAATTCTGGCGGCAAAGGTCTAGTCAAAAATTGCGAGGCAGAACATTGCTGTGGTGAAATCGTCAAGCGCACTCCATCAGAAGAACAATAAATCACTGCATTTAATTATTTTAACAAATTCAACCCCAGCAAGTTCTCCCCGCAATCCGAAGTCAACAGAAATGGACACTGGTCCGAAAAGGGACCCAAAGAAATAGGTACCGGCATAGAAACCGGACAAACAACTGGTGTACCGGAAAACCCTACAGAAACATTGGTTTGCCCTGACAGTGGAATGTTTGGAACCCGTGAATGATCAATGGAACACTTCTGTGCTCCAGTGTCTATCAAAAACTGATGTTTCCTATTTCCCACCATCATTTCAACCTAGGGACCTTTCTGATTGACGGGAATAGGTGTAGGTTCCAAACCCTGCTTTGGCCAATCCTAACGAAACAGAATATTATCAAAAGGAAGCTCTTCAGATAAATTTGCAGCGGAAGGATGATCAAATATATTCCTAGTCCGCACTCGGAGTCTGATTGTCCTGCGAAAAAGGTTGTTGAGGGTCATGTGTAAACTGACCTCTACCAGGGCCCCCTATGCCCAGGCGACCTCTGGATCGCCTACCCACATTACCAAATGTATTATTCGACCTCTGTTGAAGGACGGGGCATTGTGCTCGCCAATGACCCTCTCGACGACAATAAGCACATTATTGATTAATATTCACAGGACCCAAGGGCACATTCCCCTGCGGGACATACTGACCTCTAACCTGAGAGTTACCCCCTCTGGGGCCCCTAACAATTTGCTGCAATAGCACCTTAGTTTTTAAATCACCTTTCCGTTTTTCAATCCTTTCTTTTTCATTATTGACACGGTTCTCATAGTACTGAGCCATGTGCAGTACTTCTGATTGCGATTTCGCCTGCCAAGCGCTCTCAGAAGACATAATCTGTGACTGGATGTCAGGCAGTAATCCACGTACAAATTTGTCCACAAATAATCTTTTGCCAGACTCTGTGCCTAATTCTTGTCCACTGAAATCTGAGAATACCTGTTCGAACCAATTAAAGAACTCGGTAGCACCTTCAGACTTTCCTTAGACACAGGCCGTAAGCTTGTCCCAGATAATTCTTTTTTCGGGAATTATGGTTTTTAATTTAGCAATGATTCTATCAGGCAGAGTTAATATCACCTGTTGTGGTCTTTCGCCAGCTTACCTTTCCCCATCGAGTCTAGTTATATTCACCCATGTATCTCCCAACCCGGGTACATCGTCAATAGTTCTAACTTGTTTCCATAAATCTACGGACAGGTGTACAGGAAACAACAAATCAATGTCACCTAAGGTGAACACTGAGGATTGCAAAACAGATTCCATCTCTTTATAGAACCCTGTCAGATTTTTCCTAATATCAGGAATAGACTGTCTAATGGTGTTCACTTCCTGTCGTGAAAACGGGACGTGAACAAACTGTGATACATAATGTGCGGGAATGTTCACAGCGACTATACCTTGTGCAGCATCGGTTGCAACCTCAACCTTCGGGACAAATGTCGGAGGAACCTCTCTCATAGGCAACAGAGATGTAGGCAACTCTGAACGCTTACTAAGCAACAGAGCCAAGTCGAGCACTAAACCAGTCGAAGAAGTGTCAAGTGAAAAAGCTCTGTTATAAATGTTCAATAACTCTGTGGGACAACTAATCTTCCTTTTTACACATTCATCCTGCAGGTACTCTACCATTACTTGTATCACTTTCCTCTGCATTTCCAACGTATATTGACTATATGTGTCCAATACCTCAACTGGAGTTATCGATATGTCTGAAATCCATCTAATCGCATCTTTCTTACAAATTCGCATTTCCTCCGATATCGGTTTACGACACGGAAGGAACCGTTTCTGTACATACATATTTTCCTCTTCATCATCCCCCCCTTGCACTTCCCCCCTTCCCCCCTTGCACTTCTTCCCTTCCCCCTACCCCTGCACTTGCGCGATCTGAATGACACCTGGCCTAGTAGGATCGTTGTCTGTCTTCCCCCTGTTCCCCCCTCCCTGCCTCGTCGCGCCTTGAAACACTTGTGTATAGGCGCGTTACAAATGCCATATCATATCATATCATATCATAAATGCCATATCATATCATCCTCATTCTGTATCCTTTCTAACTCCTTTCTATACCCAAATAACCTCTCGACATGCTCATTTACCTTCCCCACAGTGTCTCTGGAAAGTGCTAAAGTATTTAGATCCCTCAACCCTTGCGGAACATCCGCATTATTTAATCTTCCCCACATTATACATAACTGAATCCCTAAACCTTCAATAAAAACATTTTTCTCAGGAAAATTATCCGTATTTAAAAGTGTGGAAAAAACGCTAGCTTGATTAAGCCGGTCAAGTGGCACAGTGAGTAGAGCCCTCGCTTTGACATCCGTGCAGAGCCTGCTAACGCAGGTTCGGATCCCGGCGGGACCAAACTCAGCCTTTCATCCTTCCGAGGTCGATAAATGAGCACCACACACCAAGGGTAATAATAAGCAGCGGTCAGATACCTGAGGGTTCGTAGCGCTATATAAATGCCAAATTATTATTATTATTATTATCATCCTTCTCCATACAATGCTTAGCCCATGCAATTAACTCAAGTTTCTTCTCTGGTGGTACAGTACTGCGAGTGACAACCTTTGACCCTGCACCACGATCGATTACTAGTGGCTCAGGACCACTTGGAAGAGAGGGAGCAGGCAAATTTGATGGAGGTACTGTAACTGGTGCGATAAAAAGAGGCAGAGGAGCAGGTGGAGGGACAAAAACCAGAGGAGTAGGAACAACAGGTTGAGTAGGAAGAGCAGGAAGAGGTACAGCAGCGGGAAGAGGAACATACAGAGGTGGCGCAGAGGCACCAGGCCTTCGTTCATTTAATATTTTATCAATAAACTCATTAGAAACATAAAGATCTTTGGAAGGATAGATTTTCTGAATACCAAGTGAGAAAGCCCTTTCCATATTTTTAGCCGACTCAGACTGTTTATCCTGGTCATATAACAACACTTTTTCGGCATTCGTTTTATGACGGTGCGCATGTTTCTCTCTACTCTTAAGCTGTTGTAACGCTTCTTTTTTTCCAATTCTGCAAAACATCAAATGCTGCAGGTCTAGCCCTTTTCTTTAACAAGACTGACTCCAAATATTCAATGCGAGGGATCTCAAAACTACCATTGATTGGCCACTTAAGTTCTGAGGCATGTCTGGTTTGTCTGTGCCAAATATCGTTAAATACTATATTTCCAATGCCATATTTACAGTACATAGTACATGCCGGCGACCCCTCCTGTGGTGCCGTACGGCTAAATTCCAATGATTGTCTATCACTGCGGAATAATGCCCTAAAGCAGGTAGACAATTTCTCAGGCATATCTCAAATTCTTGGTGTTACCTGGTTAATAATTGTGTTTAAAGATACAATGCGCCAAAATTCAAATTGTCAGGGTTGAATAAAGAATCGGGTCACGACTCACCTGACCAAACCTAAGGAGGACCGATTGGTACTTCTAAGAATCTTACCTAACTAATCTTACCTTGTGTATGGTGATTTCGGCAAATCTGCCCGCCTCGATAAGTGGACCCTCGTCAAGATGCCGTCTCAGACCACAGGCTAATCGTCCAGGGATCGGGTCGTGCAGCGCTGCTGAGGTGTCGCGTCTCATCCAGGGGCCCCTTTCTTTTTGTCACACCGTTCAATCCCGGTCCGATAGTGTGTGTCAACCTTAAACAATCCGGCATCAATCTTAAGGTTCCCTATTCGGGCGCCAACTGTGAAAACAGAAATAAAATATCGAGGCTGAGTACCCCAAAAGGAAATACACCGAACACGAGTTACAAAGGAACATACAAAGTACTTTATTCTCTACTGAATTCAATTACAAAAACAGTGCAAAGGCAGATAGCTATCGGCCCTCAGTACAACACAACGAACTCCAGCGTGGTTCAGTGTGTTCAGTGAGAGATGCTGTACATTAGAATGCATTTGCTTTTTATACATTTTGTGGGCACTATGTCCGGCCCCACTTCGGGTTAATATTCTACTTTATACATCACCAATTCTAGGGTTCGTGCTGAGTCTCAAATAACCGCATATAACTGGTTTGTCTTTAATACATGTAACAACAAGCGTATGCATTAACTGTGTATTCTAAAGTTTCGCATGCAGGCCTTCTTAAACATAAATACAATGTAGTAAGACAGATGTTCTTCGTTCAGTATGTAAACATATTATCTCAATATATGCTCGTGGATTCGTTTCATTGCATGAGTGATCCCTTTACACATAGGTCAACGAAGGACGAGGTCTGAGTTCATGACCTCAACAAGTGGCCTGCAGGCAGATTACACATTAGCTATGTACAGAGGTCAAGACGGCCATGTTGTATTTTGCAATGACATCGTCCACCATTTTAGCTCACAGGGTGACTTTTCCACAACGAATCCTAAAATGGCAGTTTGACCTAAAATGGCGGCCTACATAGATTAAAGGTCAGGACCTTGCAACACAGATTTCCCTCGCAAGCAACTTTCAAGCAGCTTGGTGTAGGCCAATATTAAGTATATTTTTTACAATAGGAGGCACAATATACTTTCGATTCCGACACCTCCTAAGTCACCACCCTCTGGGAATAGAAAAGTTTGTGGACCAATCAAATCCCTCCCAGGTTTCAGCCCTCTGGGAATAGAGAAATGTAGTGAACCAATCAAGTTCCCCCAGTTCTCCACTCTCTGGGAATAGAGAAATATAGTGGACCAATCAAATCAATCCCAAGTGTCTGCCCTCCGGGAATAGACATGTGTAGTAAATCAATCAAACCCCTCCCAGGTGTCTGCCCTCTGGGAATAGACAAGTGTAATGGACCAATCAAATCCCCCAAGGTGTCCGCTCTCTGGGAATAGAGAAATGTAGTGGACCCATCAAATCCCTCCTAAGTGTCTGCCCTCTGGGAATAGACATGTGTTGTGGTTCAATCAAATCCCTCCCAAGTGTCCGCCCTCAGGAAATAGACAAGTGTAATGGACCAATCAAATCCCCCCAGGTGTTCGCCCTCTGGAAATAGACAAGTGTAGTGGACCAATCAAATCCCTCCCAAGTGTCCGCCCTCTGGGAATAGAGAAGTGTGTGTAGACCAATTAAATCCTTCCTAAATTCCCGACCTCTGGGAATAGAGAAGTGTAATGGACCAATCAAATCCCTCCTTGGTGTCCACCCTCTGGGAATAGAGAAGTGTAGTGGATCCATCAAATCCCTCCCAAGTGTCCACCCTCTGGGAATAGAGAACTGTAGTGGTCCCATCAAATCCCTCCCAAGTGTCTGCCCACTGGGAATAGAGAACTGTAGTGGTCCTATCAAATCCCTCCCAAGTGTCCACCCGCTGGGATTAGAGAAGTGTGTGTGGACCAACCAAATCCCTCCCAGTTGTCTGCACTCTGGGAATAGAGAAGTCTAGTGGCCCAATCAAATCCCTCCCATGTGTCTGCCCTCTGGGAATAGAGCAGTATGGTGTCTAATCAAACCCCTCCCAAGTGCCCACCCTCTGTGAATAGAGAAGTGTAGTGAACCAATCAAATCCCTCCTAAGAGTCTGTTCTCTGGGAATAGAGAAGTGTAGTGGACCAATCAAATCCCTACCATGTATCTGCCCTCTGGGAATAGATAAGTGCAGTGGACCAATCAAATCTCTCCTAAGAATCTGTCCTCTCGGAACAGAGAAGTGTAGTGGACCAATCAAATCCCTCCAAGTGCCCACCCTCTGGGAATAGAGAAGTGCAGTGGTGCAATGAAATCCCTCCCAGGTGTCCTCCCTCTGGGAATGGAGACGTGTAGTGAACCAATCAAATCCCTCTCAAGTGTTCACCCACTGGGAACAGAGAAGTGTGTTCGGGCCAATCAAATTGCCCCTAAGTGCCCGCCCTCTGGGAATGGAGAAGTGTAGTGGTCCAATGAAATCCCTCCCAGGTGTCTTCCCTCTGGGAATAGAGAAGTGTAGTGGACCAATCAAATCCATCCCAAGTGTTCCACCCGCTAGGAATAGAGAAGTGTAGTGGACCAATCAAATCCCTCCCAAGTGTCTGCCCTCTGGGAATAGACAAGTGTAATGGACCAATCAAATCCCCCAAGGTGTCCGCTCTCTGGGAATAGAGAAGTATAGTAGACCAATCAAATCCACCCCAAGTGTCCACCCTCTGGGAATAGAGACGTGTGTGTGGATCAATTAAATCCCTCCTAAATTCCTGACCTCTGGGAATATAGAAATGTAGTGAACCAATCAAACCCCTCCCAGGTGTCCGCTCTCTGAGAATAGAGAAATGTAGTGGACCAATCAAATCCCTCCTAAGTGTCTGCCCTCTGGTAATAGACATGTGTTGTGGTTCAATCAAATCCCTCCCAAGTGTCCGCCCTCAGGAAATAGACAAGTGTAATGGACCAATCAAATCCCCCCAGGTGTTCGCCCTTTGGAAATAGACAAGTGTAGTGGACCAATCAAATCCCTCCCAAGTGTCCGCCCTCTGGGAATAGAGAAGTGTGTGTAGACCAATTAAATCCTTCCTAAATTCCCGACCTCTGGGAATAGAGAAGTGTAATGGACCAATCAAATCCCTCCTTGGTGTCCACCCTCTGGGAATAGAGAAGTGTAGTGGATCCATCAAATCCCTCCCAAGTGTCCACCCTCTGGGAATAGAGAACTGTAGTGGTCCCATCAAATCCCTCCCAAGTGTCTGCCCACTGGGAATAGAGAACTGTAGTGGTCCTATCAAATCCCTCCCAAGTGTCTGCCCACTGGGAATAGAGAACTGTAGTGGTCCTATCAAATCCCTCCCAAGTGTCCGCCCGCTGGGATTAGAGAAGTGTGTGTGGACCAACCAAATCCCTCCCAGTTGTCTGCACTCTGGGAATAGAGAAGTCTAGTGGACCAATCAAATCCCTCCCATGTGTCTGCCCTCTGGGAATAGAGTATTATGGTGTCTAATCAAACCCCTCCCAAGTGCCCACCCTCTGTGAATAGAGAAGTGTAGTGAACCAATCAAATCCCTACCAGGTATCGGCCCTCTGGGAATAGATAAGTGCAGTGGACCAATCAAATCCCTCCTAAGAATCTGTCCTCTCGGAACAGAGAAGTGTAGTGGACCAATCAAATCCCTCCAAGTGCCCACCCTCTGGGAACAGAGAAGTGTGTGTGGGCCAATCAAATTGCCCCTAAGTGCCCGCCCTCTGGGAATGGAGAAGTGTAGTGGTCCAATGAAATCCCTCCCAAGTGTCTTCCCTCTGGGAATAGAGAAGTGTAGTGGACCAATCAAATCCATCCCAAGTGTTCCACCCGCTAGGAATAGAGAAGTGTAGTGGACCAATCAAATCCCTCCCAACTGTCTGCCCTCTGGGAATAGAGAAGTGTAGTGGACCAATGAAATCCCTAGCAGGTGTCAGCCCACTGGGAAAAGAGAAGTGTTTTGGTCCAATCAAATCCCTCCTAAGTGTCCCGCCTCTAGGAATAGAGACGTGTGGTGGACCAATCAAATCCCTCCCAGTTGTCTGCACTCTGGGAATAGAGAAGTCTAGTGGACCAATCAAATCCCTCCCATGTGTCTGCCCTCTGGGAATAGAGTAGTATGGTGTCTAATCAAACCCCTCCCAAGTGCCCACCCTCTGTGAATAGAGAAGTCTAGTGGACCAATCAAATCCCTCCCATGTGTCTGCCCTCTGGGAATAGAGTAGTATGGTGTCTAATCAAACCCCTCTCAAGTGCCCACCCTCTGTGAATAGAGAAGTGTAGTAGACCAATCAAATCCCACCAAGGTGTCAGCCCTCTTGGGAATAGAGAAGTGTAGTGGTCCAATTAAATCCCTCCCAAGTGTCTGCCTTCTGGGAATACAGAAGTGTAGTTGACCAATGAAATCCCTAGCATGTGTCCGCCCACTGGGAATGGAGAAGTGTGGTGGACTAATCAAATCCCTCCCAAGTGTCCGCCCTCTGGGAATAGAGATGTGTAGTGGTCCAATCAAATCCCTCCCAAGTGTCCACCCTCTGGGAATAGAGATGTGTAGTGGTCCAATCAAATCCCTCCCAAGTGTCCACCCTCTGGGAATAGAGATGTGTAGTGGTCCAATCAAATCCCTCCCAAGTGTCCACCCTCTGGGAATAGAGATGTGTAGTGGTCCAATCAAATCCCTCCCAAGTGTCCACCCTCTGGGAATAGAGATGTGTAGTGGTCCAATCAAATCCCTCCCAAGTGTCCACCCTCTGGGAATAGAGATGTGTAGTGGTCCAATCAAATCCCTCCCAAGTGTCCACCCTCTGGGAATAGAGATGTGTAGTGGTCCAATCAAATCCCTCCCAAGTGTCCACCCTCTGGGAATAGAGATGTGTAGTGGTCCAATCAAATCCCTCCCAAGTGTCCACCCTCTGGGAATAGAGATGTGTAGTGGTCCAATCAAATCCCTCCCAAGTGTCCACCCTCTGGGAATAGAGATGTGTAGTGGTCCAATCAAATCCCTCCCAAGTGTCCACCCTCTGGGAATAGAGAAGTGTAGTGGACCAATCAAATCCCTCCCAACTGTTCGCACTATGGGCATAGAGAACGGACTCACTTGAAGATTCCGTTCTCTTCCAAACATGCCGCCTGTTAAAATTGCCTGTCCCTGTGCGCCCGAGCAAAAGAATGCCAACATGGAATAAAACATGTTAAAATAACAGAGGATGTTTTAGAAACGCGAGCGCATGCTGAAAAGCAGAGCCCGTGTCCAATTCTGTCCGGAAACCCTGCCATCGCTCCATCAAGGCTACTTTAAGATAGCGACTGGTGATTTGGGTTGGCATTATCAGTAATGATCCAGGCTAGGCCATGTGTATAATAATTACCCCATCCCAATGATCCCTTACAGGTAATGATCAAGCCTAGCCAGCATTGCCGGTAACAATGACTGCCCATGTTGCCCTGACACTGGCAGGTTCCATGTGGCATTCTGTCAGATTGCAGTCAGCACACATTATTGTCGCTTAGCGCATCTTAGCCAGTTTCTCTATGTGGGAAATGAATAACTCATCTTGATTGGATTCTGGTGTGCCCATACCTGGTATGGTATGTTCCACCGCCCCAGATTACGTTATCTGAAATTAGCACATTCCTGTCAGATTCCATTAGGGCCATTTAGCACATTGTGGTTAAAATCCATTGCAGTCCAGTTAACAAATCATAGCCACGTTTCATTATGTCCTGTTATCACATCATGGTTAGTGTCTATTATTCAGACATTCCTCACTGTGCGCAGTTTCAGGTATCTTCATGCCCAGTTTGTCTGCTGAGCGAACCCGGTGTTGGCAAATTCCATTGTGCCTCCTAGTAGCTCATGTCTAGATTTCTGTAATGGAAGCCTACAGGCGTCCAGGAGCAGCCGCCGCTGAACCCAGTCCATTCTCCCGCTACATGTGGAAGAACACAGGCTGTGCTACAAGTTCCTTCCTCTTCATGCTTGGTCTGCAGAGAAAGGGTTAGGAGCTGTGTTAGTCCAGTCTTAAAATCAAACAAAATCCAAGCGAGAATCCCTTCTGTTGGACTAAATGATGCTGAGATGGGAGTTTCAGGAGATGTCTTCATCAGATGGGCTCTCAATAAATGGCCAACAAAGAAAATCACACAATGAGCTGGGCATGGCTTTTAAATATATAAAATAAAATCAAGGGATTCTCCCACTTTCAACTCCATTGGCAGAAGAAAACAAATATGCAAGTAATTCAAACCTGCAGAGACCCTTTTTCTAAAGGGACATCAGATTAGAAGGGCACCGACACATCCCCAACACTGAGAAGCAGTTCTCATCTCTCAGAAATGACATTCCAAGCAGAGGCACCGTGTTCACCTAATGTGTTGCAGGTAATACTTAATGTGCCGAAACTATTAAGCACAATTCTATTAAGTAGAACACAGTATGAAAAAAACAGTGATGCATTTGCAGGGAAATTCCAAATTGTTAGATTCAAAGGCACACAGTTGGAGAAAGATCATGCATGCTTCTGTCATATCTTCCCTGCCCAGTCAAAGGTTTTTCAGATGTGCAATGGTCTTAAGTTTCCAATGTTTCAACCATCCTCCAATTTGTCCAACTGTAAAGTGTATTAGCATCTTCCTGGCAGCCTTAGCCAAATAATTAGCTGCAGTGGTTGTAATTCTCAAACAAACTAAGGAAAAAGCAGCACCCTGCACCTGTGTGTTGGGACAAACACATTGTCAGAGGCTAGTGCATATTCGTGCAGCCTCTGTGCTGAGCTAGGGTCACATTGTGCGTCACCCAGGGTCATTTATGGCTACTTACATGCATATGGTGGAACCAATACAGAAATCTCCTCTAAGCTTCTAAGGTGCCATGTCCAGCTGGGCCTCATGTTTGACAGTGTCTTACTAACTCGCATAGAAAGTGGCACATACCAAGATACACTACCGCTGTTTGCCTGGGCGAGCCTCCTGTATGAAAATGGGGACCAATCATTGGTGCACAGACGTGCACAATCGCCACACATGATGTCTGTGACCTCACTCATTTGGGTTTCTGAAACATTATGACCATAAGATGTGTGTGAGAGGTGGTAATGGTATGTCATCGTCTGGAACTGTCGATCTGGTTGCCGTGAAGGTCTCAGGCTCAAAGTAGGCTACTTTGTGCCATAAATCCCACGTCTATGTTCAGACCAGCATTTGTCGAATTGAGAATCTTCAGGTACTTAAGCTCCCATGTTCTTCTTTGTGTGGTATTCCAGAGGCCACCTTTGAGTACCATCACTGATCGGTCCTGCAGTATGTGCCCATCCTTTGTGAAGCGTTGACCAACTCGCGTTTCTGTTTTGTGGTCCAGGATGGTGCGTCTATGCAGGTTCATTCTTTGAAGTAGTTCCTTGCAGGTCTCGCCAACATACTTTCCTTGTGCACATGCCTTGCATTGGAAGATGTACAGTTGTATGTCCGTTGTATCTGTAATGTTTGGGTCGGTGGAGTTTTTACAGCTGATCCGGTGCAGATGTGTTGGCAAACATTGCACGTGGATGTTCCTTGTCCTCTCTGTTCCTGATCTGGTGCAAATGGGCTTCTGTTGAGGGACCGTGCTATATTTTTTAGTTGCTTGTATGTAATTAAATGGCGTTCCTTGAAGATGTCACTCAGCTCATCATGTCTGCTGAATATTGATTGTAAGTCCTTATCAATTCCATTCACTTGTCTTAGTGCTGGGTGATACGTGATTACCAAGGGTATTCTTTCCTTGGTGTCACTGTCTCTGTATTGAAACAGGTCATTTCTGGGTATTCTCAATGCCCAACCAAATTCCCTGTCCATTTGTCTGGCTGTTCGGCCCTTTGCAAGAATAATGTACCAGACCATCATTTCTGTTGGAAAGAACTGTCGCCTAGAAACCGCTGTATACAGGAAACTGACAGACACGAACAACTAGGACAGGTTTCCACCCAAGCCACACAAAACAATCTATCATCTTCAGACAGGCCATCCGGTACCAGCATATACTGTATTGTATTTGTCATTTATGTAGCACCCTTTCCCTATTTGTATGGCCTCGATGTGCTTTTGGTTGGAACGCCCTCAGTGAGCGTAGTCCATGTGTGGGAGACTCTAAGAGTTCATTTAAAGATGTGTGTGTGCACTTTGCCAGGTTAGGATTTAGGAGGGCTGACTAAGCTCCAGTAAGCAGTCTGGAGGTCAGGCACATGGGCGGGTGCTGTTGGCGGTTTAGGATAGAGTGCGAGTGCCGGAGATTTGAAGTATTCTCAGCTAGACTGACATTTTTCACAGGTTGTCACTGAATACTAATAGCGGAGGTGTTGAGGTACGTCAGCGGTTTCAGTGTGGACAGCTATGCAAGCTGTTAGACTGGAGTTGCATAGCCATAGCTGCATTCTAGAGTGCATGGATGGGTGGCCATGCCTGCAGTCTGTGTCCACCGACGTGGTGCAAGGTATACATACCTTAAACCCGGATGGAGTTCATCTCCAATGTTGTTTTTCTAGGTTCAACACGATTGACTGGTCTCTCCAGTTGTGGTTTCCATAGATTCAAAGTCTGAGCAGTAGGAGAAGGGCCGGAGGGACGGGGGAGTTATTTACAATAGCCTGTCAGTGAGCAGGGAAAGGAGAGGGGGTGAAATTTGTCACAGTGTGCCACTGCAAACGCTGCCGGCATCCGTGGAGGTTTGGGTGGATGGGTGTGTTGTTGGATTTGGGCCAATGTTTCTGTGCATGTATCAACAGTATAGAGTGAGAGAGGGTTTCAAGAGGAGGAAGGGAAGAGCCAGGTTTTGAGGGCCTTTCTCAATGCCAAGTGATAGTCAATGCTGGGGATGTGAAGGGTCAGAGAGTTCCAGATGACTGACGCTTGGATGGAGAAGCAGGATGCGCCAAGTCTGGTGGAGTTGTAGTGTGGGACAACTAGGAGAGATGCTGTGCCAAATCTGAGTGTTCTTGAGGGGTGGTAGCGAGTTTGGGCCTCATCAAAAATGCGGTGGTAATGCTATTACTGAGGAATTACCGCTATGCCCAATCCTGAGTTTTGGCAGAATGCTGCAGATTTACCTCCATCTCTCGGCAAGAGGTAAATCTCCAGCTTTCCACATGTTTTTGGTGCTATTACCGCCGGCGCTAATAGCACTGAAAATCTCCAATAGAGTCCTAAGGACTCTCCAAAAAATGGGGAATAACTGCCTTACCACTATTCGGGATCCAGCGCTTACGTTGGCAGTATCCCGGTGCAATTCCCACCATGGCCCTGATGAGGTCCTTTGTCATGGAGTAATTTTTGACTGGTGTTGTGGATGGCACAGTGAGTGATGGACATGGCTTTAAAGTCAGTGCGTCGACCAATAGGGAGCTAATGGAGGACTCTTGGTGTAGGGCTTATGTGTTCTCTGGGTGAGAGACTGATGAGCAGGCGGGCCGCAGCATTTTGTATTCTTTGCAGTTTCCTTAGCTGAAACGCTGGTGCGCCTAGGTAAAGACAGTTTGCATAGTTGAGGCAGGAGAGGATGATCGAGATGATGGCAGCGAAACGGCAGCGAAACGGCAGCGAAACGGTGAGGATAGGTGAGGTAAGGGAAGATACGCCTGAGGATGGGAAGATGGAAGAAACGGGTTCTGGATAAGGAGTTGATGTGTTGGGAGAGAGATACACCCGTGTCCAGTGTCCATCCAAGGTTTTTCATTGAGGTGGGGGTTGCCGGGGGGAGGCTAGGGATTGAGGCTAGGGGATAGGCTAGGGAAGGAGTGCTGTTTTCCCCCAGACTAGGATTTCTGTTTCCCAGGTTTGAGGATGAGGTGGTTGGTTGTCATCCAGTAGTCAATATCCAAGAGGCATGATGACAGATCTGGACGGTTGGTGCCTGGCGATTTTGTTATTTTAAGGATGATCTGGGTATCGTTTGCGTAGTTGTAGCAGGTGAGATTGTGGGAGGGGATGCGTGCAGGGAGTGGGTTCAGATAGATATTGAAGAGGGGCGGAGATAGGGATACTCCCTGTGGGACCCCTTTTGGTACTGGTCATGAAGTAGAGGTGAAAGGGTGGATGAGCGTGATTTCTGAACGATTAGAGATGAAACAGAAAATCCAAGAGAGGGCAGTGTCTTTAATTCCTGAAGAGTGTAGGAGAATTGGGTGGTCAGTGGTATCGAAGGTAGCAGAGAGGTTGAGAATGAGTACAGTGCACCCTTCCGCATCCACTGTTCTTTTTAGGTCCTCCCAGATGGACAATAGGGAGGGCTCCGTTCCTTGGAGCGGTCTGAAGCCAGATTGGGTAGGGTCCAGGAGATTGTTGGCTTCAGTGAAATGGCTGAGCTGCTTGTATGCTGTGCGGTCCACGCGATTGGCCATGAAGCGGGTGTTAGAGGTGGCCCAGTAGTTCTGGGGAGGAGTGGGTCAAGCGTAGGTTTTCTGAGGAGGGTTTTGATGTAGGAGGTTTTTAAGGCTTCCAGGAAGGTTCCTGATGTTCAGGAGTGGTTGTGGATTAAACATGCAATACTGCATGCACACCATGAGGCTAGGATGTTTTTGAAGAGAGAGGGTGGGCATGGGTGCCCGTGGGAACCTGATAGGCGGCTTTGTGCTAGGTGCGAGTGGAAGTGCTGGTGTGAGTTTGGAGAGAAAGAGGTGAAGGTTTGTATCGGGAGAAGGTTTGGACGGGGAGTCGGGATGTGGATGGGTAATGGGCGGGGGCATTCTTTCTAATTTTGAGATGATGGCGCAGTGTCTGTCGATAGCTACGTTGTGGAAGTGTTCTGATAAGGCATCGCATAGGGATTGCGATTTGGATGGGTGGGGATTTTTAGAGCAGCCCGGAGAATTGAATTCAGAAATGATTCTATGCAGTTCCTTGCATGTGTTGCGAGAGTTGAAGAATCTGTTCCCATAGAATGCTTCTTGGTTATTATGATTTCCAAAGTGTACGCCATTGTTTTTCGACCTCTCAGGGTCTTTATCAAGGCCGAATCAATTCATTTACTGTCAATTATGCAACATATTGTGATACATGGTGACAGTGGTTATTAGTATCCGGTGTTAGATATAGTTTGGAACATAAAAAAGTAATTATAATATTTTTTCAAACACATAATATTTAAAGTATTCATTGCGAACGAAGGGGGAATTACTTTTTTCAGTTCCAAACTATATCTTACACCAGATTCTACTAACCACTGTCACCATGTATCACAATATGTTGCACAATTGACACAAAATGTATTAATTCAGGCTTGATAAAGACCCTGAGAGGTCGAAACACGTGTTGGCTGACCACTTAAACCATGCAAATAAAATGCATGCAACGCACTGCAAGCAAGAATGTGAAGAATAATTATTTAAGTGCAAGGTACCTGGCTCCAAATACATTCATGTGCTAGCATTAGGTGTGGGCAACACCTCCCCTACCCGTGACCTTGCCGCAAATGAACTTAAACTCACTAGAAATACCCAGGTGCCCTGCAGAGTTGACTCAAAGCCTAGTGCTCTAACGTCTCTACTTACGTATGACCTTGTTAGTCTTGCTAGGGCGGTTTTGTTCTGAGCGATTGGGTTGGTTCCCCAGGTCCCTTCCAGATGGTGCTTGAGGGTTATTCATGATTTGAGGTTGGCTGTGGACCACTGGGGTGTGGGGCCTGATCTCTGAGAGGGCCATTTTGTTGGGGTGAGGGCATTCGAGAGCCAAAGGTATGTTGTGGGGGCCTTCCTGGAGGGAGAGTGCTGGGAGTGAAGTGAGGAGTGAGTTGGCTAGATCTGGGGTGATAACGGCTTTGCTTCAGAGTGAAGTGAAAGGTGTGGAGGTTGGTGGTGGTTGGGCATGGACCGTGGTTGAGAGTGGTATGGAGAAGAAGATTGCTGAGTAATCTGTCCATGTTAGGGGGCTTCGAGGCAGTGTGGATATGATGTTTGTGGTGCTAAAGATCGCATCAAGTGTGTGGCTTCCAATGTGGGTGGGCGTGGAGATGCGTTGTGTCAGGTTGAAGGCTTCTAGGTTGTCTGTGAGAGATAGGGTCGTAGGGTTTGAAGGGGAGTTAAACCAATGTTGAATTCACCTCGGATGGTAAGTGTTAGATGTAGGTTGAAGTTACCAGAGCGTCGCACAGAGTATCTGTGAAGTCTTTGTTGTAGCCTGTGGGGTCTGTGGAGGTTGGGGTTTTGGCCAGGGCTGCTCTTGCTGTGCTAAGAGAAGGGAAGCGTGAGTTGGGGGCAGGAGTGCTATGTTTTTCGGGGGAGAGGTGTGAGGTGAGGGTGTGGGTGTATAGGTGGCGGAGGGCTGGAGTAGGAAGGTTGGCTTACCTGGGTCGATGGGTGGTTTGTATGCTCAGGGGGTCAGTGTTTTCAACTACCATCCTCTATCATGCTGCTCTCGCTTGTGCGGAGATGGGATCTATGTGCAGGATGTAGCAGGGGGCAAAGGGGCGTTTGATGAAGGTGGGAGGAGGGGCGTATACCTTGTAGTTTTGGATGGTGAGGGAGGGGCTGTCAGATGAGGCAGAGGGTTGGGAGGTTTGGCTGTGCATAGAAGAGGATTGGGTTAGGGTGTGGTTGGTCTGGTTAGGCATAATGGCACGCCAGCATGCAACTCTGATTTGGGCAGTGTGTGGGATGGTGTCTATCCTGCGGGAAGGATGCATCCTTATTTTGGGAAGTCACACTCATATGGATGGTGCAGATGGGGTCAGGTGTGGGAGTGGGGGTGGTGGGTCTGGCCGGTAATTGTAGAAACAGAAACACCTAGATTAGAGACAACAGAATATAGGAAGTGTAGAAACAGGAACACCTAGATCCGGGAAACTTGAATAGGGGAAGGCACGTCCACCTGGGACACAACAGCAGATGTAGACCCACCAAGCCGCGAGACACCTGGATACTCAGAGAAACACCCAAAATAGGGGCACAACAGTGAGCAGTGAATGAAGTAACACCTAGACTTGGGACACCTGGATAGTAGGAGGAACACCCAAAATGGAGGAACAACAGTCAATGCAGTAACACCCAGATTTGGGATACTTGGATAGTGGGGGATACGACTAAAACGGGGGCACAAGAGTCAATGCAGTAACACCTAGATTTGAGACACCTGTATAGTGGTTGAAATGCATAAAATAGGGGCACAACAGTCAATGCAGTAACACCTAGATTTGTGATACTTGGATAGGGGGAGAAACAGCTACAATGGGGGCACAACAGTCGATGCAGTAACACAAAGAGATTTGGGACACCTGGATAGTGGGATAAATGCATAAAATGGGGGCACAACAGTAAATGCAGTAACACCTTGATTTGGGATACTTGGATAGGGGGAGAAAACAACTAATATGGCGGCACAACCGTCAATGGAGTAACACCTAGATTTGGCACACATGGATAGTGGCAGAAACGCATAAAGTGGGGGCACAACAGTCAATGCAGTAACACCTTGATTTGGGACACCTGGATAGGGGGAGAAAAATCTAAAATGGGGGTACAACAGTCAATGCAGTAACACAACGATTTGGGCAGCTGGAGGTGGGAGAAATGCATAAAATCAGGACACAACAGTCAAAGCAGTAACATCTAGATTTGGGATACTTGGATAGTGGGAGAAAAGTCTAAAATGGGGGCACAATTAAAAAATACAGTAACACCTAGATTTGGGACACCAGGATAGGGGGAGAAATGCCTAAAATGGGATCACAACAGTCAATGCACTAACACAAACATTTGGTAAACCTAGATAGTGGGAGAAATGCATAAAATAGGGGCACAACACTAAGGGCCTCATTACGACCCAGGCGGTAAGTTACCGCCTGGGCCGTGACTTTACCACCATGGCGTAAACTACGTTTACGCCATGGTGGTTGGCGGATTTACCGCCCCATTCCAACCTTGGTGGGGCGGTAAATCCCCATTTTCCCATTTACCCTTCCCCATTCCCATTTTGCCCCATAGGGCATAATGGGAGTGGGGAAGGCGTTAATTACGCCACCGTAAATTACGGTGGCGTAATTAACTCCATGGTCCCTTAGCGCCATGGATTTTAACACCTGCTAAAAGCAGGTGTTAAATCCGCCATGGCGCTAAGGGACCTCGTACTCAGGCGGTAAGGGTCGGCGCTGTTTACGCCGCCGTAAAACCCTTACCGCCTGAGTTGTAATGAGGCCCTAAATATAGTACCACCTGGATTTGAATATCTAGTTAGAGAGAGAAATGGCTAAAATGGAGGCATACCAGTCAATTCAGTAACACCTAGATTTGGGATACTTGGATAGTGGGAGAAATTAGTAAAGTAGCAGCACAACAGTCAATGCAGTAACACCTAGATTTAGGACAGCTGGATAGTGGGAGAAATGCATAAAATGGGAGCGGAACAGTCAACAGGGGCGTTGCTAGGAGAGGGCTAAGGGGGATATAGCCCCTCATCTTTTGGTTGTAGCCCCGGATAGAATCTCAGGAGCTACAGCCAAAAGACTAGCTAGCCCCCAGTCCCAACAGTTCTGACATCAGCTTAGCCCTGGGTCTTTTCCAGGCCTACCCACTCCCCTGGCAGTCAATGCAGTAACACCTAGATTTGGGATACTTGATAGTGGGAGTAACAACTAAAATGGGGGCACAACAGTCAATGCAGTAACACCTAGATTTGGGACACCTGGATAGGGGAAGAAACACCTACAATGGGGGCACAAGAGTCAATGCAGTAACACCTAGATGTGGGATACTTGGATAGGGGGAGACATATCTACAATGGGGGCACAACCGTCAATGCAGTAACACCTAGATTTGGGAAACAAGGATAGTGGGAGAAATGCATAACATGGGGGCACAACAGTCAATGCAGTAACACCTAGAGTTGGGATACTTGGATAGTGGGAGAAATAAGTAAAATGGCAGCACAACAGTCAATGCAGTAACACCTAGAGTTGGGATACTTGATAGGGGGAAATATCTACAATGGGGGCACAACATTCAATGCAGTAACACAAAGATTTGGGACACCTGGGTAGTTGGAGAAATGCCTAAAATGGCGGCACAATAGCAGATGCAGTAACACATAGATTTGGGACACAAGGATAGTGGAGGAAACACATAAAATGGGGGAGCAACAGTCAATGCAGTAACATCTAGATTTGGGATATTTGGATAGTGGGAGAAACGACTAAAATGGGGGCACAACAGTCAATGCAGTAACACCTAGATTAGGGACACCTGGATAGTGGGAGAAACACATAAAATGGGGGCACAACAGTCTATACAGTAATACCTAGATAGTGGGAGAAGCACCTAAAACGGGGGCACAGCAGTCAATGCAGTAACACCTAGATCTGGGACACCTGAATAGGGGGAGAAACCCCTACAATGGGGGCACAACAGTCAATCCACTAACACAAAGATGTGGGACACCTGGATAGTGGGAGAAATACATAAAATGGGGGCACAACAGTCAATGCAGTAAAGCCTAGATTTGGGATACTTGGAAAGTGGGAGAAACAACTAAAATGGGGACAAAACAGTCAATGCAGCAACACCTACATTTGGGACACCTGGATAGTGGGAGAAACACATAAAATGGGGGCACAACAGTCAATGCAGTAATACCTAGATTTGGGACACCAGGATAGGGGGGGAAACACCGAAAATGGGGGCACAACAGTCAATGCAGTAACACAACGATTTGGACACCTGGAGAGTGGGAGAAATGCATAAAATCACGGCACAACGGTCAAAGCAGTAACATCTAGATTTGGGATACTTGGATAGTGGGAGAAACACCTAAAATGGGGGCACAACAATCAATGCAGTAAAACTTGGATAGTAGGATAAATGCATAAAATAGGGGCACAACAGTAAATACAGTAGCACCTAGATTTGGGATATCTAGATAGAGGGAGACATGCATAAAATGGGGCATACTAGTCAATGCAGTAACACCTAGATTTGGGATACTTGGATAGTGGGAGAAATTAGTAAAATGGCAGCACAACAGTCAATGCAGTAACACTTAGATTTGGGACAGTTGGATATTGGGAGAAATGCCTAAAATGGGGGCACAACAGTCAATGCAGTAACACCTAGATTTGGGACACCTGGATAGTGGGAGAAATACCTGAAATGGGGGCACAACAGTGAGCAGTATGTGCAGTATTACCTAGATTTGAGAACAGCGCCTAATGTGGGGACCCAAGATTTAAAGAAATGGTGCTTAACGGATGGACTGTAGCACTGATAGGACTGTTCCTTACTAGCTAGAAAACCTTGGTAAACTAATTTATGAGGCGGAGAGGACCGGTAGGGCTTCCTGGAATACAGTAATTGTTGTATTCCCCACTCTTAGCTTGTCAGTTGCTGCTGGTTGACAGCATCAGGCTTCACAAGCAAACACGGGCAAACACGGTCTGGAGCAGCCTCTATTTGGGAGCTGCACTTTACCTTGTGGCCCTTAGCCAAAGGGGCTGCCCGGGCAGGGGGGCTGCCATGAGTGGCTATTCTACATTTGGTTGCTGGCCAATCAAAATCCTGGAGGGTGCGCTGGGAGGTGGTTTGGCTTTGGATCAGGAAACAGGTCATTAGGGAAGAGGGGGTGGAGCAACTATAACGCTTGGCACCAGGTTGAGAGTGCTAATTAAAGACTAAATTCAACCAAAAGCTGAGAGATAAACAAAATTGGATGGAGGTGTCGCAACACTCTTGTGGTGATTTCAAGTTGGAGAAACTGATAATGGGAGCACTGGGGCTCCGAGATGCTATTCACCCTACAAAAGCACAAAATGTGTGGCTAGGGGAGTAAGCTGCAGGGCCTTTTGGCTCGATGCTGTTCTGATGTTGTTGGAAGCCCAAGAGCCAATAACGGGCAGTGGGCAGGAATGGGAGGTGGGTGGGGAGAGAGGAAGGCAGCAAGGCAGCGAGCAGGAAAAGGAGAGAAGCACTGAATGTGCTTAGCAAAAATACCTTTAAATTAAACCAATTTCAGTTAAACAAAGTGAATATGGGCACGCTGGGAAGACCAGGGACAATCAACACACCACAATCCATACATCCTTCCTGCACATGGGCCACTCAGCCATGTATCATACCGCCATTTTTTAACCCATCCCATGTGCATACAGTTGACCCTAGTACTCCTCCCATCGTCTCCCCCACCTTCCTGATCCAACCTCTTCCAACCTGGAAAGAAACTTGAGAGGCCTAAATGAAGTCCCTGAAGAGTTGACTGCAAACCTGTTCACACTTGCCTATGCTGCAGGCTGTCAAAATGGGTCTCTCTGGGTGGAAGTCATGCCTAATCTTATGCAGGAAGTTGTGACTGTCAAGATCCAAATCTCAATTCTGACCAATTTTTTATTTACTTGAATTTTGTATAGTCCAGTGCACTTAGCAGTAGCTTCACTGCGCTTTGATGTAGTACACCGAGGCACCAAAGATGACCAAAGAATAAAATGTACCCTGAGAACCACCCTTCTATGAGCTCAGGGCCATGAATACATTCAGGGCAGTCATAATATAATTATACAGAAGCGCTGGAGTTGTAGGGGGGGGGGCAAAGAGAGAGGTGGCAGATACCACTAAGAGTTGGCCATCAGTAGAAAGGGAGTCCGGTTAGCATTTCGGGGTTTGATATGATATGGTATTTATAATGCGCCTATACACAAGTGTTTCAAGGCGTGATGAGGCAAGGGAGGGGAACAGAGGGAAGCAAGAGACAACAATCTTACTAGGCCAGGTGACATTGAGATCGCACAAGTGCAGGGGGGAGTGCGAGGGGAAAGGGGTTGGGGAAGTGCGGTACACAGGATAAACAGTAAATAATAAAAACAATAACTAAGAAATATAAACAAGAAGTGCGGTCAGCTGGTGGCAGGTGCAGGGGTAAGTGCAGACATCAGGTGTCAAGTGCTGGTAGGGGGCTGTAGGGATACAGAAACAGCCCCAGAGTGCATGGGCTGCCAGGGGGGCAGTGCAGGTGAGCAACTGGTGGGGAGGGGACCTGGGCCCGAAAACAGAGGGTAGCCAGGTGACCAGTGCAATTTCATTTTCAGCCAAGAGTTCAGCAGGGGAGAGGAGGAGAAAAAGCATAAGCAAAGAGGAAGGTCTTGAGGTGCTTCCGGAACCGAAACTGGTTCTCCTCAAGTTTCAGAGGGATGCCCCAGCCAAAGAAAGAAATCTACCACCAACTTGCTGCTTGGAGAAGCAACTGACCCTTAGTGAGTTGGAGGCGGATGAGCAAAGAGATTGTGAAGGAAGATATTTAGGAAGAGAGAGTTGAAGGTAATGAGGCCCCAGAAGGCCTTGTGGACAATGCAGAGGGTCTTGAACTTAATCCTAGCAGCCACTGGGAGCCAGCGCAGAGATTTCAGTCCAGATACAATCCCTGGGCTTGAGGCCAAGGACAAGTCTCGCAGTCCTGTTCTGGATGAGTTGCAGAGGGCGGGGATCAGAGGCAGGGTGATTTAGAAAGAGGATGTTGCAATAGTCCAGCCAAGAGAGAACCAGGGCTCTGGAGACCATGAACTTCTAGGGGAAGGAGAAGAAAGGAAGGATACCTCTGAGGAGGTGCAGCTGGTAGTGTGACTTCTTAGAGATGTCAGAGATGTGAGGAGAGAAGGAAAGTGTGGAGTTGAAGATGACCCCGAGGTTTTTAGCCTCACAGGTGGGAGCAGGAGGAGGGCCAAGAGAGGCTAGCCAGAGAGTGACAGGAAAGGAGGGAGCGGGTGTGCCGATGAGGAGAATGTCGGTCTTACTGGCATTAAGGCAGAGATCATTGGCGGCACACCACTCCTGGATAGCAGACAGTCAGAAATGCGAGAAGGAGAAGAGGAGGCGGAAGGAGAAGAGGAGGCGGAAGGATGCCTGAACATGAGCTGAGTGTCATCCACATAGCACTTAAAGGTAAGGCAGAGAGCGGCAATGCGGTGGGCAAGAAATGCCAGTTATTGGTTAAACAGCCAGGGAGAGAGGTTAGACCCCTGGGGGACACCATAGTTAGAGATAGAGATAGAGGAGAGGAAGGACCCAAGTTGGACCTGGGAGGGTCGATCAGAGAGCAAAGAGGTCAGCCATGCCAGGGCCTGATCAGTGATACCCAGTTTATCGCAGAGATGGTTAAGCAGGATGGCTTGGTTGCATGTCAAAGGCAGAAGAGAGATCAAGTAAGATGAGGACACAGGGGGGGTTGGAGTCAAGGTTAGAGAGCAGGTCTTCACAGATGTTCAGGAGAGCAGTTTCTGCGCTTCTGGTGGCTCAGAAGCCAGACTGATGGTCATGAAGACAGCCAACAGATTCAGAGTGAAGCTTAAACTGGGAGATGGCCAGCTTTTCCAGGTGTTTGCCCAGGAAAGGAGTGCTGGAAATTGGGCGATAGTTAGCTGGGCAGGACGGGTCGACAGAGGGTTTCTTAAGAAGAGGGTGCACAAGGGAGGGCTTCAGGGGGGAAGGGAAGACTCCAGTGGTAAAGGAGTGGTTGCAGAAGTCAGCCAGAGCCAGTGGATTCCAGAGAGTGTGAGCCTTAGCCCCAAGAAGGATCCCCCTCTATGCGCCAGTCTGTTTGAAATGATCTGGGCAGTGATTCTTAGCTTGGCAGACTCGCAGGTTCAGAACCACAGAGGGCACCCCAATGTCTTGCCCCAGCGTGCTCTGTTCATGGTATGATGCTACCCCACTGATCGCTGGTGCATAAACCTCCCCCACTCACACCCTGTGGAGGTCTTTACTCCAGTGCCTGGCGGGAAAGAGGGAGGAAATCCCCCTCCCAATTCTGGATAGATCCCTTTTGCTTGCATGATGCTTTATGTTGGGTTTTATCTATGTTTATCAATTCTAATCGTTTCTTCTGGAATTTGCTGGCCCGGGGGCACGGAGGGGGGATGGCGGGGGCTCTCCAGCTTCTTCACGTGTTTACTGCCACCTTTCTCGTTCCAGGTGCCCAGGCTTGGACTGGCATATAGAGCAATAGGGCAATGTACGAACCAAAAACACAAAGTGCTGGTGTGGGCACGTTTTTTGGGGTCAATGTGCCCACTTTTTTGGGATATGTGGGCCAATTTGAAAGTCATGCGGCTAGTAGTTTTGGCCAGTGTTACTGAATAAATAGTCTTTAAAATGCACAATTTGCCTCACATTTTATCAAAATCCTTCCCCTTGGCTACTAAGCAATGAATTGCCCTTTGCAGCTGTGGGCCATTTTTACATTGGTGCCCGAGACAATGTGATGCCCCAGCCCGGCCCTGCAGGTGCCCTGGGCAACATTCCACGCGAGGAACGTGATGTCCCAGAAAGTCGCACACCCGTGCAGTGCTCCGTGCACACACACACACACAGATTCCTGCCCGGCTTCCTCTGCCACATTCCGTCACTGGAATGCAACCAGACCCGCTCCCACAATACGGCACTACAGGGTGCACCCCGCCACTCACACACACACACCTGGAGTGTGTCATTGCGCAGATCAGGGCCAACTTCCCAGTCACTGGGGAATGCTGCGCTGGCGCCAAAGGCAACACCCGTCCAACAAACCGAAGCAATTCCAAAAATACCAAAGGACACTCACAACAAGGGGAGAGGAGATTAACCGCTCTCTCTCCTCTCTTTCCCGTCTGTCTCTCCACTCTTACCCTCTGTCTCCTCTCTAGTCTCTCTCTTACTCTCCTTTCCCCTCTCTCTCCTCTCCTTCGTGTCTGTCTCTCATCTCTTTCCCTCTCTAGTCTCTCTCTTCCTCTCCTCTTCCTCTCTCTCTCCTTACTGTCTGTCTGTCACAGTCTCATCTCTTTCCCTCTCTCTCCTCTCTTCCGGTCTGTCTCTCATCTCTTTCCCTCTCTCTCCTCTCGTAGTCTCTCTCTTCGTCTCCTCTTCCTCTCTCTCTCCTCTCTCTTCTCTCTTTCGTCTCTCTCCTATCAATCCCTTCCCTCTTTTCTCCTCTCTCCTCTCTTTCGCCTCTTTTCTCTCTCCCCATCTCTCCTCCCTTTCGTGTCTCTCTCTCACAGTCTCTCCCCATTCCTTCTCTTTGCTCTCTTTAGTCTCTCTCTTCCTCTCCTCTCTCATTTTTCTCTCCCCTCTCTGTTGCATGTCTTTCGACTCTCTCTCTCGACTCTCTATCTCTTTCTCTCGCTCACTCTCCATCTCTCCCTGTTAGTCTCTTTGTCTTTCCATCTTCCTGTCCCTCTTTCCCTCGCCATCGGTCACACATGTCACCCTCAATCTCTCACACCCCCATTTCAGCCTCTCCGCCTTCTGTCTCTCATGTATCTCGCCCTCGTCTCTTTCCCTCTGTAACCCATTTTTTCTCAAGTCTCTGTTTCTTTCCCTCTCACCTCGCACCTCTCTCCATCTCACTCTTGGTATCTACCTCACTCGTCTCTCTGTTAATCTCTTTCACTCCCATCCAAACTCCCCCTCATCTTTCTCGCATCGTTGTTTTCTCTCTCTCTCTCTCTCTCTCTCTCTCTCTCTCTTTCTCTCTCTCTCTCATGTCTCTATTTGTTAGTCTTCCCATCTTCCTGGCCCTTCTCCCTCTCACCCCATCACTCTTTCTTAGGCGTTCTCGCATATAAACCCCTTCCTTCTTGACCAAATCTGCGAGGTCCTACATAAATCACTTGTTTCCACCTGGTATCATGCCGTGGCCCATCGTATTCTGCCCAGTTTGTCCGCCCTCAGCTCAGCTCAGCTCTTTGGCGATTGTTCAGAATCTTGAGGGACCAATCCTGATCTTTTATTGCCCATCCAGTCACACAGTGGTTACCAACAATCTACAGCCACCCATTCAGTGGCGAACTGAGCGGGCCCCAGTAACTCTTTTAAGAGCCAGACCGGGACAATGAGGGTTCCTGAGCAGGAGCATGGTGTTCCTGCTGAGCACCCTCATTTTCCTGGCAGCAGGACACTTTTCTTGTTAGAGCTCCCAGGAAACTGACACGTTGTTCTGTTTCAACAGAGCATTACAATGGGAGCCATTGGGCACTGATGGGGGGAGTGAGAGCTATTAGAAGCCACTTTTGTCCCTTAAGAAATATGAATGGGGGTGATCAGAACTGAGAAGGGTGCATAATGCTGCCTGCTTTAGGAAATAATGACTATGGCCCTCATTACGATACTGGCGCTAAACCATGGCGCTATTAGCACCATGGTTGGTGCCGGTATCGTAACGAGTCCGCCAATGTTCAATGGGGAATTACCACCCCATTCCAAGGTTGGCGGGGTGGTAATTCCCCATTGAACATTGGCCCTTCCCCATTCCCATGTTTGCCCCATAGGGCTCAATGGGACTGTGCAATGCGCTAAGTACGGTACCCAGGGCTGTCAGAAGATGTGGTGAGGCCCGGGGCAAAACATTTGGTGAGGCCCCCTTACAGTTTTTTGTACTCGGCCAGCGGCGGCATATCTGCACACAGGAGACTTGAGAAATCTACCCTTTAGTTTGTGTGCAGGATCCCAAATATGGTTTATTACTACTTTCTCTACTGAAGAAAGGTTCATGCCAGACTAACTTTTTTATCATATGAATAAATATATATAAGATGGCATGAGCTCTCTACTGCGCCACCTCCAATTCTCTGAGGGTCAATCACTTTTCCAAGCAAAGAGTTGAGGGCAGATCTCTTTCTTCGGCTGGGGCCTCCCTCTGGAAACAGCCTCCCTAAAAACGAGGAGCACCATCTCCGGTTCCGGAAGCACCTCAAGACCTGTTTATTTGCTTCTGCCTTCTTTCTTCCTCTCCCTTGCTGATCACCTGCCTGATCCATGCACTGGTCACCTGGTCAAGCTCTGAATTCGGGCCCAGGTCCCTGCCTGTACGTCCTATTGCAATCCCGCACTGCCTCTTGGCTCCCCTGCACTTGTGGTCTGTATCCGTAACCCTACAGTCCCCGCTCTTGCTCGTATTGTCCACCCGTTGGCTACACTTATGAGTACTCACACTTGCCACCAGTTGGCTGCACTCTTGTTTCTACTTTGTTCCTGCACTTCTGCATCCTACCCCACCCTCGGCACTTCTCCCCTCCCCATTCCCTGCTCTTGTACGATCTGAATGACACAAGGCCTAGTAAGATCTGTGTTTTGTCCTACTCTTTTGTTTCTCCCTCCTTGCCTTGTCGCGCCTAGAAACACTTGCGTACAGGCACGTTATAAATGCCATATCATATAATTAAGGAGCACCCTGCCCCTGTTTGCGCATTAAAACACACATCATACACAGTGACAAATGATGTACAGTGGAGGCTGGTACATTTCTGAACTTAAGAGGCTTAAATGTTTGTTCCAATTAGTCAGGATCAACAGAGCACAGTGAGGGAGCCCAAACCAAAGGGTGGCTTGGGGGGGGGGTTCTCACTCCCAAGAAAATGTTTGAAACATTGGGTTAAAAGTATGCATTTTATAGCACTTTCTTTGCAAAATTGGGTAGAAATCCACACAGTTTGCAATTGGTTTTGTATGGAAGCACATGGAAATTCCCAATAGTTGCAAATCACAAATTGTGCATAGGAACATTTTCCAATACATTTCATGCCGCCTTTCCACTCGGGATATGCTAGTATAAACATATATTCATGCTGGTTGTTCTAATTATGTTGAAGCAGGCTGCATCAATATTTGCCATTATTACCATGTACGGATTCCCAACCAGTAAAAATGCCATGCCACAGAAAGTATATCCAGGCTGACTGTGTACCATAAGTGTTATTACTGGCTAGATTGGCCTACATTCAAAGTGGGCCAATTTAGCCAAGTAGTATGTTTGCTTTAACCTTGATGCATAGTCCTGTGCATCAAGGGTAAAGCAAAAAGAGCACTGGCAATGCTAACAGTTTGGGCATTTGTGTAGGCATGGCAAAGGCACTTCTGTATTGGTATTAGCTGGCCATTGATAGTGCCAGTGCAAAATGGTTTGAGTACCTGAGCAGCTAATAGCAGTGCCTTGTAAATGCCTAATACTTATACATAAGCCAAAACTGTTGGCTTTGCCAATGCTTATTTTTAAAAGAATTTCAGCGAAAGACATGCAGGGTGTTTTTAAATTGAGTGGCCAAAGGCAGACCTGATTAAGACATTTTTATTACACCAGTTACGTGTTTACAACTCCAATGAAGTCATGAACTCTGAGAAGACTCCTTTGAGGAAACACTTGCAGGCACATTGAGGGCAAAGTTTGATGGCTAGCCATGTTTAAAGCTAGCCCAAAGAGTTCCAGTGAGGAGTTGTTTTGGGTGGGGAGGACAGGGACTGGGTGAGAATGCCATAGGGATAAGCATGGCCATGAGAAGTCATTTCACTGTTAGCACCTGCATTCATATCCATACACTTTTAGGTAATTGAAATCGTGATGTGGGGTTAGCACTTGCATGCTAGGGGAGTGATTAGAAGGGAAGTGGTGACATGAGACATCTCATTCTCACAGCAGTCCTTAAGTGTGATGTTTCAGAAATGAAGGCAAGAGGTAGCTGCTTGTAACATTGAAGCTTCACCAGAATAGTCTCATTCGAAAAGTGGAAAGATTTTAGGTGCCCCCACACAAGGAAGTTTGCCCCTTCCTCACAGCTACTGACGTTAGCACCTCTCCCAACATTTGAAGTATTAGTCCCCTTTCCCCCCTGACATTTTAGCCTAGGTGCACCTCTGATGCCATGAGCCCACCCCTTAATGAAGTGGCCCCCAGGGTGGTTACATTTAGGGGTGGGGCTGAACACACACTCACAAAAAACACTTTCACCCATGCATTCAACCACCAGTTACACAACTCCATACATGCATGTATACATAAAACCAAACACAGCATTGACACAAACATCAACATGCACGCATGCATTCATACATACATACACATATACATACTAATTTAATTTAAATACACATACACACTTAATTTAAAATAAAAAAACACTTACCTTACCTCCATGCACCCTTAAAAAGCATCCACGCAGCCGACACGTAGACATGCTGCCTGACAAGAGAGAACTCCTCTCCCATCAGTCAGCGGGGTCACGCTGAGCAATGTGAACACACTGACTGACAATAGAGAACTCCTCTCCCATCAGGCAGCGTGGTCACGCTGAGCAACGTGGACACACTGACTGACAAGAGAGAACTCCTCTCCCATCAGTCAGCGTGGTCACGCTGAGCAACGTGAACACACTGATTGACAAGCGAGGAGTCCTCTCTAATCAAGATGAACACACTGACTGACAGGAGAACTCTCCTGTCAGTCAGCGTGGTCATGCTGAGCAACGTGAACACACTGACTGACAAGAGAGAACTCCTCTCCCATCAGTCAGTGTGGTCACACTGACAACATAACACACTGACTGACAAGAGAGAACTCCTCTCCTGTCAGTCAGCATGGTCATGCTGAGCAACGTGAACACTGACTGACGAGAGAGAACTCCTCTCCCATCAGTCAGCGTGGTCACACTGACAACATGAACACACTGATTGACAAGAGAAAACTCCTCTCCTGTCAGTCAGCGTGGTCATGCTGAGCAACTTGAACACACTGACTGACAAGAGAGAACTCCTCTCCTGTCAGTCAGCATGATCACGCTGACATGAACATACTGACTGACAGGAGAGGAGTCCTCTCCCATCAGTCAGTGTGGTCACAACGGACAACATGAACACACTGACTGACAAGAGAGAACTCCTCTCCCATCAGTCAGCGTGGTCACACTGACAACATGAACATACTGACTGACAAGAGAGAACTCCTCTCCTGTCAGTCAGCATGATCACGCTGACATGAACATACTGACTGACAGGAGAGGAGTCCTCTCCCATCAGTCAGTGTGGTCACACTGACAACATGAACACACTGACTGACAAGAGAGAACTCCTCTCCCATCAGTCAGCGTGGTCACACTGACAACATGAACACACTGACTGACCAGAGAGAATTCCTCTCCTGTCAGTCAGTGTGGTCACGCTGAGCAACCTGAACACACTGACTGACTAGAGAGAACTCCTCTCCCATCAGTCAGCGTGGTCACACTGACAACATGAACACACTGACTGACAAGAGAGAACTCCTCTCCTGTCAGTCAGTGTGGTCACGCTGAGCAACGTGAACACACTGACTGGCAGGAGAGGAGTCCTCTCTTGTCAGTCAGCGTGTCCACGTTTTCAGCTGAATGACGGGAGGCAGCAGAGCTCACTTCTGAGCCCTGCTGTCTCCCATTATTTTGCTGTTTGTTGCGGAGCCAAACGGCTTCACAAGAAACAGCAAAATCATTGCAGGGGCAGCACAGTCCCCCGTGTGAATAAAGGACACGGGAGACTGTGCTGCCTTCCACTTAGGAGAGGGGGCCGCGAGGCCCCCAGCAAGCGCGAGGCCCGGGGCAGTTTGCCCCCCCTGGATCCCCCTCGTGACGGCCCTGACGGTACCGCAAATTGCGGTACCGTACTTAGCACCAAGGTCCCTTTGCGGGTCCCTACTTTAACGGCTGGTCTAGACCAGCCGTTTAGGTCGGGTCCCGCAAAGGGACCTCGTAGTAAGGCGCTAATGGGTTAACGGCGCCGCAGCCTTTTACGGCGCCGTTAACCCATTAGCGCCAGGGTTGTAATGAGGCCCTATGTTTTAAAAACCCAAGGGGGATTTGTTAGGCTCACATTAATCTGCAGGATGCTATTGTGACTTTGCATGCAGGATGGGGAGAATAAAACTAAAGCCATACTCTTATTGCTCAACATATTTCTATGACGATGTATATAGTGTCTAGTTAGTTTACTATGAAAGGATAGTTTATTATGCAATGGGGTTTGCTTCCAAGGCATTGCTACAAATAAAGTATTGTTTAAGCACTTGAAATGCAAAGCAAAACCTTAATAAATATCTGTTATGAAGACACTTATCAGCTCACGCAAGTCTTCATGTTATATATTTATTTAGTTAACAGGCGAAAAGACCCCCAACAACAGCAGAGGACCCCTTCGCAACCAGATAAATTCAACTGACAAAACATAGAACACTGAGAGCAACATAAACAAACATAGGTTTTATGACCTCACTAGAACTTGAGGTAATAAGCATTCCATAGCATAGCTTTCCTTTACCCAACAGTCTCCCCATGTAATCAACATCATAACACATCTTCCTCTTTTTCACAAATCCCCTTCACAGTACAACCTGCTCTTCACACATGACCTCTTTTCACTGTAGCAACTCTATCTTTATTCCAAACCTGACCGCCAGCCACATGCACTGCACCCTTCAAAACAGCAACCACCCTGACCGGATCTGAATATAGTGAATCTCCCTTTTTCTTTACCCCACCTTTCTTTATTCTTACCCAGTCTCCACATGTAAGTCCTTTCAGTCTCTTCTTTTATTTTCTCGCATGACCCATTCACTCTTCTTCTTTTAAAATACATTTCTCACCTCATCAATAACAACATTCGACTCCCTACTCCTCCCTAACCACGGAGGACACGCCATCGAGAAAGGCTTCCGACCCCTCATGAGTTCGAATGGACACAGGCCAGTGGTCGCAGGAGGCGTCATGTGCAATGCCCACATCCTATTTTGAATGGTTACCAATTTATCAAAGCCACATTCTTCCCCCATGCGAATGCTTTCCATCACGCATCTGTTGAACCTTTCAACTAGCCCGTTGGTTTTGGGATGATAAAGAGCTGCCCTTTTATGTCTTACTCCAAACCTTTTCAAATATGTAGGAAAATATCCACCGGTGAACTGAGTACCATTGTCAGTAAGGACACTTTCTGGAAGTCCCTCACTCGCAAAAATCTCTTGCAATACCTTTACCATAGTTTCTCCCGAGATTTCCCACACAATTTTGAAATCTACCCACCTGGAGAATAAATCAACCACCAAAACTACAAACCTTCCCCGACCATACCCTAGATCAACAGGTCCCAGAATGTCCATGGCTATGTCACTCCAAATTTTAGATGGAACACCGACATCAACTAGAGGCTGCTTCCTAGCCTCGATCCCCTTTCCACTTTTGATACACAAATGGCACACACCTAAACGATTCTCGACCTCCTTGTCGAAGCCCGGCCACCAATAATCTGATCTTAATACCCCTTTGGTTTTGGTAATGCCAATATGGCCACTATGTGCCAAGTCAATAATTTTGTTGTGAATACCCACTGGAGCTACTGCTCTCTCCCACCTGAACAGTATGTCATCCCCAACTGATAGTTCATCTTTCACCTCCCAATAAGGTCTCTCCCCCTCTGCCAACTCCGATTTATTAGGCCAAACTGAGGTTACCACATACGTGATCACCTTGTTAATTATCTCATCCTTTCTCATTTCCTCCAGCCACTCTTGCTTGGACAATTCCTTCTGTGTTCACAAACACCATTTCCATATCCTCCTCTTCTAACCCTTCCTGAGATGCGACTCTTACCCTTGATAAATTGTCAGCAAGCATGTTTTCTTTCCCAGGTATTACCTCCATTGTAAAGTTATGAGCTTGCATTTTAGTGTCTAGGCCTTTAGTTTCAAAGATAACCTTCAAAGGTTTGTGATCCGTCCAGAGCACAAACTCCACACCCCACACAAAATTTCTAAATCGCTCAACTGCCCAATAACATGCCAGAGCTTCTTTTTCAAGAACCGAATATCGTAACTCTGTACCTTTCAGGCCACGTGACGCATGTGCTATCACCTCTTCCGATCCATCTTCTTGTTTCTGTGAAAGAACGGCACCCAGACCACCCTCACTGGCATCAACAGTAATGATAGATAGTTTTCTTGTGTCAAAACATCCTAATGGTCGAGCCATATCTATCTCCTCCTTGATCCTTGTAAACTCTAAATCACACTCTCGATTCCATATGAAATCAGCGCCTTTCCTTAAAATTTTCCTCATTTCCAGTACTTTGGTGGCATAATTCACTACACATTTTTGATAAAATTCAGTCATACCTAAGAATGAATGTAGTTCACTTTTGGTAGTTGGCCTCTCAATTTCCTTTATGGAATTCACAATACTCTCTTTGGGTTTCACCCCCTCAGATGACACCTCGTGACCCAGATAGTCCACCTTGGATACAGCAAATTTACACTTTTCTTGCCTTAAGGTAATACCCCTCTCTTCAAAAAATGTTAACACTCTACTCAAATTTCTGTCATGTTCTTCTAGCGTTTCACCACATATCAACACATCGTCTTGGAAGCAAAAGACTCCCTTCACACACCTGAGCAAATGATCCATGATCTTTTGAAACACTGATGAGGCTGACGCCAACCCAAAAGGCATCCTTCTGAATTGAAACACACCCTCATGAGTGATGAAGGCTGTAACTTTTCTTCACTCTTCCTCCAGTTCAACCTGGTGATAAGCAGATGCCATGTCGAGTTTTGAGAAAACCTTGCCCCGTCCAACCATGGTTAACATCTCACACATGTTTGGCAATGGATGCCTATCGACCATCACGCACTTGTTGAGTTTGCGCATGTCCATGCATAATCTCAGATCACCTGAACTCTTTTTGACGACTACAACCGGGGATACCCACTCAACTCCTCCTGCCCTCTCAATGACGCCCATCTGTAACAATTTATTTAACTCTTTTTTGACACCTTCTCTTAAAGAGAAAGGCACAGGCCTAAATTTCGCAACAACAGGCGTACTATCTCTTTTCAGGATGATCTGGTGTTCAAAGCCTTTCACTCTCCCCAGACTCTTATCAAACACCCTACTGTGCTCTGCCACATACTTGCATAGACTTGTGCATGGTGATAACACCTGGAATACATGTTCAGCTTGATTGGGATCTAATCTGATGGCTAGATTTTCTGCTCCCTCCATCCCAGTAAGGATTGACCCTTCTTAGTTATGTACACCTTACCATCACATTTCCATCCCTTAAATTCGAATTTGCTCCAAGCATAACCCAGCAATTCAATCCTACCCTGATTATACCCTCCATGGTTTATATCAGGTTTTAACAAGTCAGACACTACACCTTTCATGTCCTTCTCAAATACACTTCTGGATACTAAAGTAATCTTAGAACCAGAATCAGCCATCATGGAAACCGTATGACCATTCACCTTCACCACCACATACGGACGCTCACAGTCATCCGCACTTTCACCCTCCATAACGGCATTAATAGTATTGACAATGACATTCTGCATCGGAGGTGTTATTTCCTCCTCTTACGATCTTCCATCTTCTTCTTCATTCACATACAGGACCTTCTTTTGACCAAATTGTCCAAATTGATAGTTCTTACAACAGTTCACGAAGTGTCCCTTCCTTTTGCACTTCGCACATGTAGCTCTGCGACCTGGACATACAACAGAAGAGGCAAAGTGCATACTGCTCGCGCATCGAAAATACAGTCTCTCATCCCTTTTTTCTGTCCTTTGTGGCGGATATTGGTTTCTTTTCTCTTCCAAAGCAACCCAATTCGATTGCCTGTTCTTGCTCCTTCCCTTACTTTTCCCATCCACCACGTTTAAAATTTCGGTCTTGCTCTCCTTTGGCTCTCCAGATTCGTTTTTTGATAGTTTGGCGACACACGCTAACGAATGTTCCACACGTCTTGCAATGTCTAATACTTCATCCAAATTGGGCTCATCCCTTAACCATAGTACTTCGCATATTTTATTGGACCTACAGTGTGTCATGAACTGGTCGCATATGTGTTCGTCTAACGCCTCTTGAAATTTGCAAGATAATGCCAGGTGTCGCAACGCTGTTACATACTCCTCCACAGATTCTCCAGGAGCTTGTACACGCATGCGGAAATCATAGCATTCCAGTATTGTGCTGGTTTTAGGATTAAAATGCTTGTCCAGCTTCATCAGAGCAAAATCAAATTCATTCACAGCATCACTGCTGCCATCTCCCAAGGGTTGGGGAAGTGTTTCATATATTCTTTGGCCTTCATACCCTAGGAAATGTAATAGTAATGCCAATTTCCTTTCGTTGGAGTATGATTTTCCGCCAGCTGCCTTCATATAATGTAAGAATCCTTTGCGCCACTGAGCCCACAGGATTTTTGCTGGACCTGGAACTGGCATGCGTATTGGTGGACCAGCTATCCCAGGTAGACCTGCCATGCTCCTGAGACTGTGCTGCTCCTCTCCCTTTTTATTCTACCTTAGTTACCCAGAAGGCACTTTATAAGGTGAATGGCCCGCAGATACTAGAAATGTTATTAAGGTGCACTAGGTTCAGTGACAGTCTCCCGGACGAAGCGCTGACCCCTCTTTTTTTTTTTTTGTAGTTGTGCACTTCTACACTAGATTACACTTCAAAACTCAGCTTCTTGACACAATGACTTTTCATTAGATTCAGCTTGTAGTAGGCCTGCAGCTCTTAGCACTTGCAGCTTTTAGCCCTCCTTTTTTCCTTTTCCCTATGCTCCTTCGTGCTTTTTGATACTGGCTTCGTTCCTCATAAACATAAAATGATACTACTGACTTATAACGACTCCGGGTCTATCAGCTGACAGGAGCCAGTGGCTACAGTTTCTTGATACGCCTTTTTCTTCCCGTAGCGAAAGCCTCTTCCTCCTTTCACTTCCCCCTCCCCTTCCAGGAGCGCCGCGTCAGTTTTCAGACGGACGTAGTGGGAGAGGGTAAACAGCGTCGCTGCAAGACTGTGGCAGGCGGTCTGCTATGGGTCCTCCCTGTGACGTCCGCGCCATCTTTATTTTGGATGGGCAGAAAACGAAGCAAGGCAAACGCTGCAGCCGGCAGCGGGGTTTATGGGCTGGGCGACGTACGCAAACATTTACTTGGCAGGCAGGACAGCCGGACTTCGTTTAGTGGCCGCTACACCGCTAGGGAACAGCTATGCTTGTGGGAAGCGGAGCGGCATAAATGGAATCGCTGCTGGGGGTCTTCTGTTAACATCCCATCCTCGTCGCCATTGTTATGAAGACACTTGTGAGATCAGGCAAGTCTTCAAGTTATATATTTATTAAGTTAACAGGCGAAAAGACCCCCAACAACAGCAGAGGACCCCTTCTCAACCAGACAAATTCAACTGACAAAACATAGAACACTGAGAGCAACATAAACAAACATAGGTTCTATGACCTCACTAGAACTTGAGGTAATAAGCATTCCATAGCATAGCTTTCCTTTACCCAACAGTGCCCCCATGTAATCAACATCATAACAATATCTATATCAACTAAACCTGTGAAGATGTGTTCAGATGCTTAAATTCTCCACAACCCGGTTTTACCATTTAGCAAAAGTGTATGATCCTGGGCAAATCATTTAATCACACTGGACCTGATTCATTGAATTATTTGCGTGCCATTCTGCCCGCAAATCTCTGTTTGACAAATGGGGATTTGCAGGCAGAATGCACGCAAATCCCTGTTTTACATGAAAATAATTCCATGAATCTGGGTCACCGTGTCTTTCCTGCAGCTCTGTAAGTGATTCACTTCATAGCTTATGTTAATATATCATGCTATTATAACTTGACTTACTTATGGCAACTTATTCTAACGTCACTTCCATGGTGTCTCAAAGTATCAGAGTGTAGAAGAGCAGGTGGACCCATTTCCTCAAACTCCTATGCCCTCACCGCCGTCATACTGGAACAGCAGGAGAAGGGTCGTAGGACTCCATATGTTGTACCTATACCTCATTGAGTGTATGAGAGATGATATGCACTCAGACAACTGTATCGAATGTACCCTTGCACTGAAAGTGTGGAAGGATGCCATATGGAAGGAAGTCAGCACGCACAATTGGACATCATGGAGCGCTGAGTGAACTCTGATGTGGGCAGTGATGTCATAAAGAACATATATGTAGCCACGCTGAAACAACATGAAAATACTGAAGAGTGACGATGTAGGTGAAGTGATAAGTGAAACATGTACGAAACGATAAAGTAATCATGAATGTAAAAGAAGAGCAAGTAACTTCCTGACAAATAAGTGTAAATATGCAGTAACGCAATGTAGAAAAGACACATAGATGCTTGCTGTAGAGGAATATATAATCTGGCACGTGGTTGAGATACATTGATGATGTTGTGTTGATATAGAAAGGAACCAAAAATGAACTTGAAGCGTTTATAAGAAGATTGAATTCTAATGACTTTGGTTTTTCGCTCACAGGAACGTCTAATTCAAGTGAAATTGACTTTGTGGTCCTAACAATATACGTATCAGACAATGGTCTCAATACACGGACATTAAAAAAAGCAACAGAAGCAAACCCTTCCCTGTATGCTAGTAGTTGTCATCATCAGAGTGTAATACAGAACATACCAACTGGGGACTTCATAAGAGCAAGGAGAAATTGTGGGGGAAGCATAACTTTGAGGAAGAATGTAACCTCCAAACCGACAGGTTTTGGGAAAGGGGGTACTCATTACCATGTATAAAGAAAGCCGAAAAGAAAGCACGAGGAATTGAAAGGAGGGAAACGTTACAACAGCGAGCAAAGAAAACCAATATGGACACATAACATACATTTCGTAACAACATTTTGTAAGGACCACTATAAGATTAAGAATATACTTAAGAAGCACTGGCACATATAACCTCTCGATAAGGATCTCACTAAATATATCAAAGAGGTGGCAACTTAAATTTTCAAAAGGGCGCCAACCTTGAAAGAAAAATTGAGCCCTTCGTACTTACCAATCACTAACCAAGAACCAGCATTAACATGGCTGCGGCGGGCGAGGAACGGGTTTCAACTATGTGGCATGTGTACTATGTGCAAGAATGCACACACAACCACTCAGGAATTTAGTGACTCCAGAGGTATCAAAATTCGAATTCAAGAGAATATAAACTGTAAATGCAGAATCATTCATTAGGCTATAATATGCGTATGTAAGAGGATATACATAGGGAGTAGAATTTGAGAAAGGATAACCAGAGTTAGAGGGCATTTTGCTAGCATTGGGAGCCAGGAACCCTTACTTCCTTTGATGCAGCATTGGTATTCCGAGCCTCAGCTACAGAACGAGCAGGACTTGAGATTCATTGGCTTGAGGAAGGTAACTTTGGGTAAAAGAGGAGGAAACAAGGAGCGCCTTCTGAGACAGATAGAGGCGAGGACAATTTGGTCTAAATAAGGCTCATGAGATGGCCTTTTTTCTGTAACTAAGGATCTACTCACGACTAATAGCTCTTTGGGCAAGGCGGGGTTCATCAACCACTTACATCCAATAATGGGAACCATGAGTAGTTGAAGGAATTTATGTAAATACAGGTCAAACTTGTCATTATCTTAATGTGCTACTAGTCTGAGTATGGGGCGGAGGACCAAATGTGTAATAGTAAATTGGCTAATTAACCAGTGTGGATAGTGGAGATTATTAGTCAATAAGGAATAATGGTCTCGAAACGAAGTACAACACTTTATTTATTTATTCTTTAATGTGATATAGATTGAAAGAAAATTCACACTTTACACATAATAAACAATTATTCATTAATATCAATAAAAGCAATAAACGGATAATATTCAACAAAAATAAAAATAAAAATAATTAAATAAACAAATAATAATATATCAAATGTCAAATTAAGAATGAGCAATGTTATTATTATTATCTTTACCCAAAGTGCTGTGCAGACTTGTACACTTTGAATGATATTATACATATTTACAAAACTGCTCACATCAAGATCATGTATTGAATATAATTTGTAGTGTGCCAACAACAAGTCCTACAATGGCCTATATTTTCTTCACATTGCCGTTCTAAAATTATTCAAATCAATGGGCCCAACTTTGATTCAATTTTTAGCCATATATTATAGAGGGCTATAAACAAATGCATGTTGCAGGTGTTTGTGCAATATAGCCAGAATGACATTTCACAGATGGTTTGGGGGTTTTGTACAAATTCGCCAAGGTATAGTGCTAATGTACTAGTTAATGAATGGCATTCCATTAGAAGATGTTTGGCTGTCTCCAAGCATTCGGATGACTTACATAGGCGACAAGTTCACTCAAGGACAGGAATATTTTCCCTGGCTCCCAAATTACTCAGAGTAGGTAGTTGTTCCAATCTAAACAGAGTGATGAAACGGCTGAGTCTTTTCGTAGGGCAAAGGTTCAAATATGCTTGGGGCTTCATGTAGGTGTACAATCTGTATTTGATAAATTGATAGCTCTTTAGAGTACTCAGGTGTGCAAAGTTCTCAAGCCAATCCCAGAGGTCCACCCTTTTCCCAAGTGCATTTTGAACTTCCTTAGTATAAGCTACCCCTCTGTGTGACCAACCTATGTCAGCAAGAAACATTGCCATTGATTTAAATAGGGGTGAAGTGGTATGTTTTTTGACCACTTCCTGATGTATCACAGACAGTAAGGGGTTTGAGCAACAACTAGTCATCTTGAGATAGAATCCGGCTCTCCTTTTAAGTACAGTTGCTTTTAGTGATGGGAGACCCAATTCTAGTCTTATCAAGGCCATTGGCACTCCTGGGTACAATCCTAATATCCAACGCCAAAATGTACCTTCCATCACTTGAAGCCACGCTAAATCAAAAGAGAGGAGGGCCTTGAGACCGTAGGTGGTCATGGGTGTAAACACCTGTATATAGAGGTGCCGTGTCCCCCCGAGCGTGCAGCCGCCCTGCTTGTTTGAGAATGCAGCAATCAGTTCAGTGACTTGCGCTGCCCTGATTTTGTGTCCTTGTCTGCAATGGCAATAATCGCCATTGGGCTCGATTTCAATTCAGAGGTAACGATAGGAGAGTGCATAAGGTATATTTGTTTTACCCACCATCAGGTGAACTCGGGATGCTCTTTTCCCAGTGAATCTGAGCACTTTGGTCTTGTCTAAGTTGATAGTCAGACCATTAGAACTAGCATATTCCCATAAGGTGGTAGCAGAGCACCAAAGCCCACTAATGGTGTTGTCAATTACTACCAAGTCATCAGCATATGTAAGTACAGTACAAGGCACCTCACCAATTTTCGGCGGGCAATTGTCAATTTGAGCTAGTACTGCCGGAATGTCATATACATATAGGTTGTAAATCAGAGGTGCAGTGACACATCCCTGTTTTACCCCCCTATTTTGAGTCACTTTTTTGGTCATGTTGCCTTCTTGATCTAACCTAAGTCGGGCCGTAGTGTTTTGGTGCAGGAGTCTCAGATAGTACAAGAGACCTCCCGGGCATCCCATTGATTCAAGTTTCAACCACAGCCTCTGGGGATGGAATCGATAGCAGCCTTGAAGTCAATGCATAAGGCATACAGAGGAGGCTGCCCCTTATTGAGTGCCCGTGTGCGAAATATGTCCATCGCCATGAGATTGTGTGATCTAGAGTAATCCCGCCGAAATCCACACTGAAATTTGCTGAGTATGTTAGCCTCGTCTACCCATTTCTGCACTTCACTTAACAACAATGAAGCAAAAAGTTTACCTGTTTTATCCAGCATAGAAAGAAGCCTATAGTTATTGGGATCGGCATGGTTGCCCTTTTTAAAAATGGGAATGAGGATTGCTGTTTGCCAAGATTGAGGGATTCTCCCCTGCGCTAAGATCTTTTCAAAAAGTAGGGAGAATACCTCAGCCCAAAATTCAGGGTAATTCATAATTACTACATTAGCCAGCCCATTGGGGCCAGAGGCTCTTGAGGACTTAAGAGCTTTTATTTTATTCAGAAGGACCACAGGGGATACTTCAAAAGGTGGGAAAATAGGGGCCTTATACAGGAATGTATTAAGAGACTCAATCTCCTCTGCATTGCGTCCTTCTAAGAATTTTACCCAGACCTCCTCACTAATAGGATTGGCTAATTGGCCTTCACCATTCTCCCTAGTCTCATTCAGCAGAGACCAGATACTGCGTGAGTTCCTAGAGCAGATGGTCTGCACTAGCCTTTGATAGGCACTATTTCTATCAGCCTTTTTTATTTGCTTAATGCTCGTTCTGTAACTGTTTTTGGCTTTTCTAACTCTCTCGTAGTAAAGGGCTGCTGGTAAGTTCAAGGTCTTAATACTACGAATTTCAGCTCTCAGCCCTCTCTTAGCCTCTCTAATTCCTTTATTGTAGGGGCAACTGACACCCTCTGTTCTTAGCATGTAGCTCATTTTAGCCACAGCATGTTTTCCCGAGAATGCCAGAATCCATTCTTCAATGGCATTAACGGTCATGGTGTTAAAATCCAGAGAGCTAGCAGAGGAAGTGTGTTTGAGGGCTTCCGTAGCTGATCTAATATTTTTTTCTGAACATATAATTCTTGACCCTGCACTATTGATGTTAATTCTGCCAATATTCCGTGTGGGAGTGGTATAACTTGGTAATCAGAGAAAACATTGGAGTATAGCTTGGTTACTCCAGTTATTATTGTTCACTTTCATATCAGCAACTTTCGATTGCATCTCGGGGCACATGAATATGTAATCCAAAGTGCTGGAAACTGACCCATTTGTCCAGGTATGTTTCCCCGGCCTATCACCAGGCATGCGGCCGTTAATCATCTCAAGATCCCAAAAAGCGAACAATTGTAACCAGCCCAACCCCTCAGCCTCCCTTTTCTCGTGGATCATTAGGCATGTTGTACTGAGGTAAGGGTTAGACGATGTGTGACCCTCGCCTGTCATGTGGCAGTTGAAGTCCCCCATGACCACCACTGCCGCATTACCAGGTTTCATTGTCCAAGATGACATTAGGTCCTGAAGTGCTTCTTGTAAGAATTCTCTAACAACTGCTCCTGGTGGATTTTAAAGGTTAACAAGGAGGAACCTAAAAGAACAGCTTTCCTCTCCGTACTCCACCTCTACTGCCATGAGGTAATCCTCAACATTACAATGAATCCTTCAAGAAACCACCCCAATGAGTAGACCACCAAAGGTGCGGCCCCTTGTATCCCGTTTTGCAAAAGATTGATACACAACAAATCCGTCCCATAGCAGAGGATCCATTGCTCAGGTCTCTTGAAGACAAATACAGATGTGTTTAGACAAAAGGTCAACGGAACCCTCCAATCTCAGTAAGTGGGCAAAGCCTCTGCAGTTCCACATAAGAAAAGAAAAGGCTCAATGATTGTGTAAAACCCCCAGGAGGGATTCCATCAGCCATTTTAGAACTTGTTGTACTTCAGCGAGTTCAAGATTTTTCACTTCAGCTGGCTTGAGACAATTAATCACAGGGACTGGAGCTTCAATGTCATCAGGGCCAGTGTTAGGATCAATTTCATTCAGGTCCACATCGATGTCAACGTCAACAGCCCTAAGTTCCTCTTTGTATTTCCTGATCAGCCGCGCTGTCGACAGAAAGGTACAATGTAAGGCAGAGACATTGGGGTTGGGACCTATCATAGGTTCTACGAACAGAAAATTGCCAGATTTCAATACTCGAAGTTGGGGAATGCAGTAAAGTCTAATAACTCAGATCGCGCAAGCCAAGTATTTTTACTGCTCTGATATAAGTTCTTAATAAAGCAGATGCGATTCTCGTTGGTGTCTTTGGAATCGTTCCCAGGTTCAGGAAGTACAGGCACCGGTAGGTTTCCCTCGTGTGCGGTTGCTGATGGTTGCTTACTGGTAAACTAGGTTCAAGATCCAGATCCAAGTCTTTCAAATGGTCCTCGTCAGCGACCGGACTAATGGATTTTTATTCAGGCACAAGCAAGCGAAAGAGGAGATGTTTAGTCGTTGGCACCCGTGTAGCTGTTCTAGCTAGTCTCTTCTTAGCTTTTTTGAACATGTGTCCAGCCCTATCTGTGGCACAACAATGGGGGGTAAGGCACTTGTTTTAGATTTTTTATTTTTGCGCGCCTTCCTCGCCATTCTACGTTGCTTCTGTGAGAAGAAAACGTAGGGGCTTTGTACCATCTCAAGGTCACCAACGTTCTCCTAGGGTGCTTCATAGGCTCCAGCGCTAATGATGGATTCTGATGGCTTAGCTTCAGCTTCTTCCATATTGTCCTGGTCATCACTTCCTTCCACAATGTGTAAGGCGTTGGATAGGTTAGCTTCCTCCTCTTCATGGAGATGGTCCTTCTGTTCTAATGCCATAGTGAGGATGTTAGTATTAGTCAGGATGTGACCTGACATTTGCAGTAAGATCTTAAGCGCAAATTGTAGAGCAGCAACTGATGATTGGAGCTCAGCAATCTCAGTTGAGCCAGGGTGTTGACAATCCAAATCATCATCCTCTTTGTCTGGTACATCCATTGCTAAATTAGGGGAAGCAGACAATCGACCAATAGTAGTTGAGTTTATTTCCGGAGGTGGATTTACTGGAAAGAACTCAGTGATGGCACCTTGGTCCACCGGCTTCAGATATTTCGCATTCTTCTTGGGTTTGACACCCTTCGTGTGAGTCTCCATATTCTCCCTTGAGGGTAGGGTCTTGATTTTCCGCAGATTATAGTTCAAATGGGAGGACCTTTTCCCCTGCTGCATGTCAGCGGAAGGTAAAAAGTCGAAGTCCACCACAGTTATCTAATCAGAGGAAGGGAAACTCTCCAATACTGAATTAGATGATAAGTATAGGGGTTATTGAGAGAAAGTTGTTGTGCCCTTCGACCCCGAGGAAATGGAGGGGGATAAACCACAATCCTCAGAGGCTATTCAGGCAATTCCTCACACCTGGGGACCAAAGGGTTGATCGAGAAATAAAATGTCAAGGTGCCCAGGATCAAAGGCCTAAGCCCGCAGTCTCCTGGGCGTATGACCTTGAGACCAAATTAAATCTAACAGACGACAGTATCCCCCCTGCTCTAGTGCAGCAGGATGGTACCGTAATACAAGAACAAGGTCCTATACTCCTCCCACACAAGCCAAAGCTAATGGAGGTTACACACAGCAGAGGGTCAGTAGGAAGCAGGGGCTCTCGGCAAATATATAGTGTTATCTAACTTAACACTATAATTGTGCTGCGCTAGCAAATTAATGCACAAAGACCAATGAGCCTCAATGGGCTCAGAGTGAAAAGCAGAGAGAGTGAAAAGCAGCCCAGGAGATGTCGCTCCCAGCTCTCCACTCACCTCCCAAACTGCTGCAAGTGGGCCCTGTGCAGAAGAAGCCGGCTGGAAGAAGCACAGGGCTACGCTTCAATGTTCAGCCGATGCACCGTTGCACCGTTACACCGAGCCGTGCGTGAAGCCGCACAAATCAGGTCCGTGATCGCAGTCACCCCCAAGCCTGACACCGCTCCACTGCAGCAGTGGCTCCCGTGGGCATAGGGGGACACAGAGGGACACGCCAGTTCTAGGCTGCTGCAACAGGAACTGAGCCGCGTTCAGTCAGCCGTTTCTGTCCGTTAGAGGAAAGGACCGTGCGGCATGGATACGCTAGCGAGACGAGCCGTGTCAAGCCGCACCTCGATGCAACGTATGCAGAACTATGTAGTAAGAGGCCGCCTCCGACATTCTACAGACACACCTTCTTGTGAAAAAACCAACACTTTAGGATTTATCTGTTTAAGTGGTGTGAAAATATGTTTAAGATTGAATATTTTGCATTTAAGGAAATATAGTAGTTCAACAGAATAGCACATAATTTTGTAATGAAAAGGAAACGTTGTGTCCTCATAGATGGGGTCAATATCCACATTGGACCAGTCTGCGAATTTGAAATCTAGGCAAATACTAGCCTTGGAGAGTGGAAAGGTAAAAGTTCTCCCAAAATTTCTTTTGAAGTTCCCCTCTTCTAAATACAGAGACCTCCTCCTTAGATGTAGGTTAAATATCCTACACACAGGAGAAGTTCTGATCATGAGGAAAACTCCTGGGGTTGAAAATGCCTTGTGTCGCTATTGCATTCTTCAGAGGTATGTAGAAACTCCAGAGCACTTAGTGATGCATTCTGATGGTTTACAGGAAATACAATGTTTTTTTTTGGATGAATTCAAAGTGTTGGATGCGACCCTTACTCCTCAGGAATGATGGAATACGCTGTAGGAGACCTTTTGCTGAGAAGCAGGTAATAGAGCACAGGAGGGCAAATGAGGTTGAAGATTTAGAGGGTGATTCATGGAATTAATGTGCGCCACGCAAGTGTGCGAAAGCGTGCGAATCGCAGCGCAAGCGCGAAAATTGCAGTGCAAGCGTGCGAAAGCCACGCACATCGATTCATGGAAGTCCATGCACGTGTAAATCTTGGGATGTGTGCTAAAATCCTGCGTGGTGCACGCAGGCACACACGTCATCAAACGGCATGCTCTACGCGCACATCGAAAGCGCACTTAGCACGGCGCACACAACAAAAGTAGGCGGAACACGGGGCGTAACACGCAGAATGGGGAAAAATGCATGAAAATGTGGGCGTTATGGGGGAAGTACAGGAGGCAAATGCGCGGAACGCCCACACGCGTGCCTACAACACGTATTCATGGAATCGAACAGGGGAAACGTGTGTGCCAAAAAAGACGCGCTAATCCGGAAACACATATGCCAGCAGGAAGCAGGCGTACGCGGCCCCGCGCAGCATAAAAGTGCGCACAAACAACAAACAAGCTCAGACGCTACGATGAATATACCATTCCTCGCAGCAGTGGTCGCGGGACACTACAGGAGGAGGAGGATAGGCAGGCCCAGAATTTTTACACCCAGGACCAGCCTTTTTGGGATGCCTGATGACCAGGTGTATGGGAGGTACAGGTTCCCACAACACATTGGAAAAGGTGCTCAATGTACTGCACTTCTTGATCACTGGTTGATTTCAGCGGACAAGTGCCGTAGTGGGGGGGTGTCACAGGCAATGCAGTCACGCTGCCTACATCAGGTGTTGGCCATCATGACTGAACTCTCTTCAGTCCGCAGGCACATATACATGCCCAGAACACCTGCAGAAAGGCAGGCTGCCGTCCAGGGCTTTTACGGGGTGGCACACTTCCCCAAAGTGCTAGGTGCCATTGATTGCACCCATGTGGCTCTACGTCCCCCCAGGGCAACTGAGCACATCTATAGAAACCGCAAGCACTGGCATTCCATCAATTTCCAGGTAGTATGTGATGCCAAGGAAATCATCACCTCAGTATATGCCAACTATCCAGGGTCCACCCATGACAGTTTCATTTTCAGAATGTCACCCCTAAACCGGGACCTAGAAGCTGGGCGGCATGGCGATACATGGCTGCTTGGTGAGTGTAAACGCCTCTGCACATGCGTGCATGTCAGATACTGAGTAATGTGACAACCACACTAATGATACCGATCACCACCTCCCCAGGGGACAGTGCCTACCCTCTGAGCACCCACATGATGACACCAATTCGGAACCCCACCCCACCACCCGAGGTAAGATACAACACAGCCCATATTGCAACCCGGGGCATAGTGGAGCGCACATTCGGAGTGCTCAAGTCATGCTTTCGCTCACTTGACCGCTCTGGTGGGCAGCTGCTATATGCGCCCCCAGTAGTGTGCAGGATCATAGTGGCAGCATGTGTCCTGCACAACGTTGCAACACGCCAGGGCCTGCGGGTGGACATGGTGGTGCCCCCACATCCCCAACCACATCCACGCCCGCTGCGCATGGGAGGGGAAAGGGCATGTGGTGAGGCAGCCCGTACGCAGCTGGTGGCTAATTACTTTACCTAAAATCACACCCCTGTGGAGTGCACACAGCCCTGGCACATACCGTCTGACAATCAATGATGATGACATAAGGGACAGTCAACTGTCACAACCATACCAGCCTGAGATTGGTCACCTGGAAGTGTTACATTGTGTGCATCCCTACCCACTGAAAGACAACCAATGCTGTGTCACAAAAAGGCACACATTTATGCTGCATGAATGACTACCCCCTTGCAAAATACAACATGAAAATAGTGCCATGTCACCCAACCCCTCCCCATCTCAGCTACCCGACACACCATGGCATGTCATGCAATGTGAAACCAAACAAATGAATGCACAACACATGACAAAAGTGTCACAAAGTGCACTGTCCCAAATGGAAACAGGCCACAGACAATATGCTCCCAGTAATCAATAACAAACAGCACACATGAACAAATACTTACCAGCAACACAATACAGCAACACAGGATGAAACAGGGCCAAAATATGACAGTACAAAATCAAAGTAGTGCAAGTTTTACAACCTGAATAAGCCAGCACATCGACCCCTTCCAACTGCAGAGGGTTGCTGTCAGTCAAATGTGTCAGCGTACTGCATACAACATGAACTGCATCTGCAAAGGAGACGGCCTTGTGAAGACATGAAGAAGGTACCTGTGAATAAGGAGTTAGACATGGATGCACAAGCACATATCAATACACCATGCAGTGTTCAATACAACAACAATCCCCACTAGGGATGTACACACAGTTTTGACCACAGACTGCCCACACAGCTCATGGGAGCCCAATGTCACTGTGTAAGTCACTGTCACTTGGTCACACCCTTTGCAAGCCCATGGAAAGGGGAAGCAGGAGGGGTGTGTGTGTCAGGAACCCAAGCATTTAACCCAAACACAGGACAAACCTGCATGTGCCCAGCTGGAATACACAGTGGATGCCCACGGGAGCCACACAAGGCAACACACTGTAAAAAAAAATTCTAAAATTCAAAAATGCCCATGTGTGGGCCGGGGGGCAGAGGAGGCCACCCAGGAGGTTCGAGGACAGGGTGCATACCAACACCCACCTGCGTGGATGTTGCGAGAAAAAAAAATACCTCCTTGGGCTCATGGCCTGCACGGCTATGCCAATGTGGGAGAACTGCTGTCGCTCTCTTCACCCTCTGCTGCTACATCAGGAGGTGGCAGTGCTATGGGAGGCAGCCCACACAAAGCCCTGGTATGGTCCTCCATGGCAGCAAGCATGCAGGTGTGGAAGGTCTCGTTCTAGAGGATGATAGTACGGAGATCCCCATGCAGCACCTCACGGGTTGCCTGCATTTCTGCACGCATGGCCTCGCGTGATGCCCGGATCTCCTCACGAGTTGCCTGCAGCTCAGCTGAGAGTGAACGTGTGAGCTGCTCCAGCTGCTGTTCTGCCCTTAAATTTAGGGAAGCCTCAAGTTCAACCAGATTCTCCCTGAGGAAATGGAGTTCTAACCTCAGGGCTTCCCTGTGGCCCTTGGACTCTACAGATACGGCTTCGCGCAGAGTCTCCAGTGCCGCCCGTCAGTCCGTGTTGGACGTCAACATGTCCTCCCTGTGTGATTGGCAAATGGACTCTGTTGCCTGCTGTTGAAGCTCCATCTACCTTTCAGGGGGGAGAATGGAAGTGGCCATCCTCTCCATTGCCTGAGCCATCATTTCAACCGATGCTCCCTGTTGTGCTGCTATACCGTACATGGAGTTTTCCTATACAGTATTGCCTGGTGGCGCACGGCCACCGCATCGGCGGGCACCACACCTGTTTGGGGCAAGGCGATCTGCACCTTGCTGTGCTGGCACTGCCTGAGGCTGCAGGACTGCATTCCCCCTCTGATCTGCTGGCCCAGGAACAGGATAAGATGTAGTTACCAACACTGACATCCCCATAGAGGGGTCTACCCCTGGTACAGGTGGGTTGGATAGAACAGCATCCCTGCCAGAAACACTCACCTGCGACAGCACATAAGTCTCATCATCCGATTCAGCACCTGAATCATAGAGGTCTGGGGAGGTGCACCCAGAGACACCCCTGGACAGTACGGTCTGCAGGAGGATTGGGTTTTCACCCACCACCACACCACATCCTCCACTGGTACCCGGTTGTTGCTGAGATTCCCCCTGGGTCTGCACCATCTCCTCCACCTCTACAGCATCAAGTGAGTCATCACCTGCAAAAACATGAAAGACAACAAATGGAAACAGGCATGAGCACCACAGCACACACATAGGCCTGACAATCCAGAGATCCAAAACATGACCAACACATGTCCCACATGATCATAACCTTGGCATGCATGCCCTGTCAATGAGTTGGAAGGTGAGGCAAAAAGCAGACACTGAGGACTCCAAGAAGGAAAATGAACGCATGTGCTGCATGCCGGATAGCACTGTCATCACATATTAGCCTGTGAGTGGCATGGACAATCCGCATACATGGCACATGCTAGCACACAGATGGCACGTAGCATAGCCATGGTACATTTGACAAGTACAGCCATATGTCAGTGAATGAGTACTGTCACCCATTCATGTGAGATGGACATGATGAGATGAAAAATGCAAAATAGTGTGACAAAATATGCATGTGCCACACACTGCAACACATCCAGTGTACAATGATACAGTGATGGCAGGCAGATGTACACATCAATGGTTGGTCACTTCAACATGACACGAAACAACTATCATGTTCCACATTCAAACAGGCCCAAAAAATTAATGTGAGCAGGCCCTTACTCAATCAGTCTGAATGGTCAAATCATTCCCATAAGAAGGTAATAAATGTGGCCCAATGTGGGGTGTAATCTATGACAGATGCTTGTCACATATGTGGCATTAGGGCAGAAAAATAATATGTTGCAAAAATGGGAGGATTGAAACAATCAGGCTGAATGAACACTGAAAAATCAGAACAATGTTGTTGCAAGATGACAGTTCAAGGGCAATTGCAGTAATGTGGCGCTAATTGGCTACTGTGGTCAGAAGGGATACTGTCATTCCCAAATCCAAGGCTGGTGAATGGTTTGGAGGAAGCACATGGGTGACCCATACCACTCAGGAGTACACACCCTCACCTGGCACTCAATCATTACACATCACCCAAGAAACATACACATGAATTACACACACTTGCATGGGCACCCACCGGACAATGCCTCATAATCTGGTAGGCCTCCCACGCCTTGGATCTGTTCCTCTGTGACAAAGGTTCCAGCAACAGACTCATCTTCAGTGAGTTGGTCGTCCTCTGGTGTAGACCCACCGCCAGTCACCAGAGTAGAGGCATGATTGGAAGCCAGCTTGTTCTTTGCTCTGCGTTTCAGGTCATTCCACCGCTTGTAGCAATCATCAGCTGTGCGCCTCACAAATCCAAGGGCACTAATGTGGTCCGCGCTGGTCTGCCAGTGGGCCCTACGTTGAGCAGGCGTAGTCTTACAGCCTGCAGTCACCAACATTTCGCGGCTATGTGCCGACACATAGGCCACAAGTGCATCAAGTTCGGCGTCATTGAAGCTAGGCTTCCTTGATGTGCCGGAGTGTGTAGCCGTGTCTGGGGTCTGGGGTCTCAGCCTGTAGTGCAAGAGCACCCTTCCTCTTCTTCTTCTTGTAAGGTGGTGCGGGTCCTGAGTGGCTTACACCGCTCTGGTCAGTAGGGGCAGAAGCGCAGGTGGACTGGGTACTAGAAGCCTGTAAAGGCACAATGACCATAGGCCTTGGTGCAGTCATTGGCTGCAGGGTGATGTCAGCAGGGCCAACGTCGGTGTGATGGACCTGGACCAACACTGCCCTGGCTGGGAGACTTGGAGCTGGGGTGGATTGAGCTGCAGCTGCCCCTGCAGCCTCCCAACCCTGGCTACTTGGTGCAGCAGATGACATTGCTGCCCCGATCCACGTGGCCTGGCGACAGCAACTTTCACCGGCACACGTGGATTAGACTTGCTGACCTGGAAGTCAGCCTGGGAGTCATCCTGTGCCGGTTCAGGTGACAAAATGGGCCGGTCCAAAAAGGGCTGAGCTGGGATGGTGTCAGCTACGTTTCCCACAACCATTGGGGGTAGGCATAGGTGTCCCCGATTGGTCCTACACACACAGGGCTCTAGAGGAACCCTGCAAATCCTGGCCACATCCCCTACCGCGCCCACCACGCCCACCTTTTGGATGTCGGCCACCTTTGCCTCCCTTACTGCTTGGTCGCCTCCCAACCATGGCACTAATGTTGTTGTGCGTATGGGAGTTGCAGTAAACAATTTTCCTGGGCAATTGGGGTGAAAGGGGTAGGGTACTAGATGGAATTCGTAACCTAGTGCTCTAGCATGGCTGGATGTGACCCCTGGGGGAAGATGGCGGGTCACGCAACGCACAGGCACCCCAAAAACAAAAGTACATGTGCACGCAACCCCTGGTAGACCACGTGCGTGGAAAAATTAACCCGCACTACGCTGTGGCACCCAGAAACACAAAAATAAGTGTACGCGTGTTACACGCAGCCTGGGGTACGCGACACACGGGGGCAACTACAGTTGGAAAATACGTGTGCGACTCACCGTCTGCCTTGAAAAAGAACGTGAAAAAGAAGCGCGTGTGCGCGTTGACAACACCCCCGTCAAAAGAAGAAAAGAACGCAGTCTGAGGAAACAGGGAGTCCGAACTGGAAACGTTGTGAAGTAATCGCATGTGAGCCAACAAGAAGTACCAGAAACACCTGCTCGCTCTCCACAAAAAGCACGTACAAGAAAATAGCGTGATACTTGTATCTTTTAAGCCAGCCCACACGTGCAACGTCTTACGCGCTTACGCGCTAAGGCCTTTTCCTCCAATAACACTGGTGACGTGCAGTTTTCTCACGTGCTGAATCACAATGCACCCGTGTTGTGGGGAAAGCCTGCGCGCATAACGTCACTTATGTGCTTACGCGCTAAGGGCCTTTCCTCGGTTTTCACGCTGACGTGCACTTTTTTCATGTGCCAAATCACTCCGTATCAAGCTGGCCACGAGAAAACACATGGAAGACCATGCTCCTGCCACCAAGAGCCCTGTTCACGCTCCCACCAGCCATCTGCTGCTGCCTGCCTGCTGCCCACATGCCCTGCTATTTGGTGCCTGCACGTCAGCCATCTGCAGGGGTCCAGTTGCTGTGTCCACCCCGGCTGGGACAGAAGACTCCCGACATGGATACCATTGCTCCACAGCCCAGCCCCAGGACCCAGTTGCCCACCCACGCCTGCCTCGGGGGTCGCCATGTCGGGGCAAACACCATCTGAGACCACTGGCGACCCCCAGCCAGAGAGGCAGAGGGCCACCAGCTTCAGTGAGAAGGAAGTTGGTGTCCTGGTGGAGCATGTCCTGGGGCATTATGATGCCCTCTTCGGTACATCACGCGCCAACAAGGAAGGGCGGGAAAGCATCTGGGAGATCGCAGTGGTTGCCATCAACGCGGAGGGGGTGGCAACCCGCGACATCAAGCACGTCCGGAAGTGCTGGGAGGACTTCAGGTCCATGACCCTCTACAAGGCCTGGCACCTCGTGGAGGGGGGCCGGGTCAGCATGAGCAACATCCAGATGAGGGTCCTGGAGTGCGTAGGCCCAGCGCTCCACGCCCAGATCCTTCGGAGGCAGACCTGTCTGGAGTTGAGCGGTAAGTGGCCAAGCATTGCTGTGTGAGACAGGGCATGTTGCAGTGTGCTGGTAGTCTGATACTTGCCTGTATGTGTGACATAGGCCATGTATGGATGTGTGTGTGCAGGGACATCATGGTCATGCATGTGAGACCAGTAATGTGTCAACCACATGGATGGTGCATGTGTTCCAATGCAACATGGGGAACTGTATGCGGAATGCACACATGAATGCATGCCATTCTCTGTTCTTGTACATGGAGGGGGGGTGAGGGATGGGTGCTGCTCTCATGTACATTTATGGTGCACATGTGTGTGTGTCTGAGAAGTGTGTGTGTGAATTTGAAACGCCATGGATGCATGACACATGTCCGTGATGATGTGTAGATTCACTCATGCAGTGCGGTCACCGTTGTATCCTCTGTCTTTCCACTGTGTCTGTGGTGTACAAGCCATGATGCATGACCCTCCAGTGATGTGTGTGCATGGGATCACTGTGAGCCATGATGCATGTGAGTTTGAAGGCAACATTTTGGTTAAAAGAGGCCCTTGTACATGGATGCTGATGTTGATTGCAGGCGCCGTGCCTGTTTCTGCATGTGTGTTGCATGCATTCACCCATGTATTGTGGAGGGACAGGAGGGAAGTGACATTTGACAGAGCCACTCATGTGTTATTGCTTCCTGTCTAGGGAAATATTGTACTGTACCCTGATGCTTGTGTTCTATGTCTCCCTCTACGCAGCGTCAAGTGAAGAAGAGGGTGGAGATGGCGCTGTGGAGCCAAGCGGCGGGGATGCCTCCACCGGGCGGCGACGCAAGGCCCAGCCACCCTCCCAGGAATTGCCATCATCCGGGAGCGAGGGGACTGGTGCGGCGTCTGCCACTACGGCTGTAGCGGAAGGGCCGGGTGAGCCCCCAAAGGGGCTTGCAATGGCAGAAGACGGTGTGGAAACATCCAGGTTGGTGGTCTCCACAGAGGAGGAGGAGCCCGCTACTGAGCCGCACATGAGGCCTGGTGGTGGTAGTACCACTGGTGCAAGTGGTGCAGTCCAGGGCCAGGGTCAGGAGGCAGCACAGGTCACCACAGAGGGGCCTGTGCATGTGGCTGTCCTTGACCCTGTGACTGCACCACCATGCACCAGCAGGGATGCCCCGTCCCAGGCCCGTCCGCAGGTAGGGGGGAGTGCCACATCATCTGCCTCTCCACTACCTGTGGACGAGGGGTCCCACGAACGTATGGGCTCCGTCCTGGTTGGTGTCGTGTTGCGCATGCGTGACATTCGTGATGACGTGCGTGCTTCCTGGGCGGAGCACGCACGCCATCACGAACAGCAGCATTGCAACATGGCACTGTTGGAAGGGGCCCTGGTCGGTGGGTTCCTACATGTGTATCGCACTCTGGCGGACCTCTCCTCCTCTGTGGAGACTATGCGCAAGTCATTCTCCCTGCCGTCTTCCGGCCCAGATTCCACCAGGGCCCCCTGTGGACCTGGCCTGACCAACACAGCCAGCTTGGTGGAGATCCCATCCCTGCCACAGTCGGGAGTCGGCGGTCCAGCAGGGGTGGACACCACAACTGGAGACCAGCTGATGGAGGATGTGCAGGCATCATCGGACAGGGCACATGGACAGCAGCAGCAGCAGGCTCTAGGTGGGAGCAATGATGGCTCGGGGCCATCAACATCGGAGGGGCAGGCATCAGCCAGAGGGCAGGAGGACCCAGGAATGGTAGTGTCTTCCGCGTGGCACCGGTTGGGCCAGCAGATAGGTGTGGAGCGGCGGCGGGCGGAAGAGACGCGGCTCACCATGGTCAGGGCGGAGTTCTCCATGCGTCGGGCGTTGAGGCGGGCAGAGTGCCTCGAGGCAACTCGCAGGGAGTTGGAACAGGCCATGAGTTCATCCCTGCGAGACCTCGGGAACAGGGCAGAGTCCTGCCTCCGGGACATCGACATGGAGTTCGATGATGCCCTGGCCCGGAACATCATAGAGTGAGTCGCAGGACTTGCCCGCCGCCATTGTATATAGTTAGATAGTGTTAGGTTTCCTTTCTGTTATTATTTATTTTGGGGTGCTTGGAAAATGCCCCACGTTTTTGTATATAGTTCTTCATTAGGTAGGGTTTTTTTCTAGTTTTCAGCTGAAAGGTTGGGCTCATGGACCCTGGATTTGTACTTTGTAAATGGTTCAACTTTTTATTTTGAATTTTTTTTCCCATGGATCAATGGTTTTGTCTTGGTTTATCACTTTGCATTTGTTTTGCCGGACAGTCACTTTGGACCCATGTGCATTTGGATTGATTTCGATTCTGCGTTCACTCATTTTCTTTTTATATTTTGGACATGCAGCTTTTTCTTCATCATTTCCATTCTTGTGTGTTTCATTTCATTCCCTTGCTTTTGTTTTAATACATTTTCATTTCCTACTTCAATGTGTGGTATTTTCTCTTTGGTTACATGCATGTCAGGATGTGTGTTTTCTCAATCTCATGCACGCATTGTGTGGGTGTAACAGAACTGTGTTGATGTGCATACTTGACAAGAAGAAATCCAAAATTTGGAGAACTGCGTCCCCTGCACACTTTCAAAAAGGCCAAGGGCCTCATTACAACTCAGGCGTTAAGGGTTAACGCCACCGTTAACCCTTAACGCCTGATTCTGATTTTAACGCCTGCTTTTAGCAGGCGTTAAAATCCATGGCGCTAACCTGCCATGGTGCTAATTACGCCGCCGTAATTTACGGCGGCGTAATTAGCGCCTTCCCCACTCCCATTATGCCCTATGGGGCAAAAATGGGAATGGGGAAGGGAAAATGGGAAATGGGGATTTACCGCCCCACTCACCTTGGAATGGGGCGGTAAATCTGCCATCCACCATGGTGTAAACGGAGTTTATACCATGGTGGTAAAGTTGGTGCACTTAGCACCAAGGTTGTAATGAGGCCCCAAAGGCCTAAATGGATTAAATGAAAAAGAATTTTTTCAAAAAAATTACTCAGCAATGCAATTTAGTGTCTCTTTAGGATTCAGAGTTCCAGTGTGTAAAGGTTCAAGATAGAAGGAAACATTCCAGAAGTCGGTTTCTTTAGAGAAAGATGGTCTTCTCTTATTTATTGATTTTTTCTAGTTGCCCAACGCGTTTCGAGATATCATTCTCTCTTCATCAGGGGCTTATGTTTCAAAATCAAATGTCACAAGCATCTACAAAAAACATATATAGAAAATAAATCAGATTCAATCATTTTATCCAAAACATTTTTTTACACCTTAATGGTAGAAAAAACTCATTATGCCTCAAACAGTTTAACTTGTCCAAGCAGAGCTTAATTTTAAACAGTGTTTCTATTTTCAAAACCTAGGATTATTACAAAATGGATGACATATCCTTTGTGTCATTGGCTGTCTGGAAATGCCTTGATCTCAAACATTTAGTAATCAAACGTTTTTAAAGAAAATAACAGTGTATTAACAAAGGCCCATCTTGTGTTAGAAATGAAGATGGAAAGATAACAGGGTAAAATTTAAGTTGTACTATCTCACTTAGACTATGTGGGTCTAAAGATATTTTTGAAAAGGAGTAAGAGAGAGGGGGGAACTCACCCTTCTTCAACGATCTAAAAAATGGAAGCTCGTTGCCAGGGCTGGGAGCTGGTATTCTCCCTGGTGAATATGGTTCAGTGGAGACAGACAAGTCTCAAGTAATGAAAGCCAGTATCTGACTCCTAAAAAAGGGAGCGCGTAATGTTAAAGTGTAAGAAAGAAAGTCAGAGTGTGAAAAGATCAGTTAATGATGGTAAAAGGATAAAGGGGCATCCATATTACCTTGTTTGCACAGACGGCTGTCCCAGAGCAGCAGTCAGGAAGCTCAGCTTTCCGACTGCTTCCGCTGCAGCTCTATTTTTATATGTTGAGTAGGTCCTGTGACGCCATCTGCGCGCGCGAGCAGCGTCACCCACATGTGCGAGTGGCGTCAGAGGTGATGACATCACTCACGCATGCGCGAGCGGCGTCAGAGGTGAAGAGGTAACTTGCGCTAAGCGCGAGCAACGCCAGTATTACTCATTTGTTGAACAAAGTCGGTTGGGCAGAACATAACAAAATGCACTAACGTTCTATTGGCGTCAGAGTTAGTGACGCCACCCGTGCCCGGGCTACCCATCTGGTAGGGTATATCAAGTATGTGTCAATGACCTTATTCACGAATGTATATTGGTACTAAAGATGAAAGCTAGGAGTGTATGAATAAAAGAACACAGATGGAAGAGGGTGTAATACTTCTCGTGTAGGGAAGGTGGAAAGCCTGTAGAGACTGGTTATTCGAGAAACAGGAAAAAAGCTTTAGGATCCATATTAAAATCTTCATGAGTCAAATCACATAGAAGTAGAATCACATAAAAATGTTTTACATAAAAAGAAGTGGAAGAAGTCATTTTTCAATATTGTCTAACCCCAAGACAGATGGGTGTACAATCTTGTGTTGATCTCAATCGGCATTGATAATGTTCCAAATTGTGTTTGCTCTACTTGGAACATTTGTAACATAATCACATTATGTGTCAATAATTTAGGTAAATTGCCTCCTCTGCTGAACGGACTTATGACTTCCAATATTGTTAGTCTTATTTGAGAGACGTTATGTCTCATGTCTTGGAAATGTCTGAAGACTGGTGAACTTAAGTTTTTAGTTCTTATGCATGATTTATGCTCCGTCCACCTGTCTTTGGCCCTTCTGTTGGTTTTCCCAACGTAGTATTTTCCACAGGGACATCGTATCGCATAAACGACATTTTTTGTGTCACATGTCGCAAAATGTTTTAGGAAAATCTTCTTGCCTGTTTGTGGGTGACGTATATGATCACCTTTAATCAGATTGTTACAGTGCTGGCAGTGTAGACAGGCGAAAGTGCCAACTTTAGGTTTGCTTAACGTACTTTGTGTTGTTGGTTTGACTCTTTCTGCTTGTATCAATTGATCTCTAAAGTTCCTTCCTCGTTTGTAGGCCATCATGGGTGGATCAGGGAATAGTCGTGACAAAGTTTCATCAGATTTAATGAATTCCCAATTTTTATGAATGATTCTTTTAACTTGAAAACTCTGGCTTGAGAATTTGAGCGTGTGTATTAAGTTTTTTTCTTCTTCCGTCTTCTGTTTCCCTTGAATGAGAGCATTTTTGTCATGAGTTTCAGCTCGTTCAATAGCTTTGTTGATCATATCTGGAGGGAGCAATTTACCTAAATTATTGGCACAAAGGGAACTGTTCTGGATCAATAAACTTGATGCTATGACTCCCCTAGGACTAAATGAAGAATACTATCTAGGTCCATTCCTGTAGGCATACATTCATATTGCACGTACAAAGTCTACATTCAGTTTCTTTGAATCTCACCACTAAGTGCTTGTGATTATGTTACAAATGTTCCAAGTAGAGCAAACAAAATTTGGAACATTATAAATGCCGATTGAGATCAACACAAGATTGTACACCCATCTGTCTTGGGGTTAGACAATATTGAAAAATGACTTCTTCCACTTCTTTTTATGTAAAACATTTTTATGTGATTCCACTCATGAAGATTTTAATATGGACCCTAAAGCTTTTTTCCTGTTTCTCGAATAACCAGTCTCTACAGGCTTTCCACCTTCCCTACACGAGAAGTATTACACCCTCTTCCATCTGTGTTCTTTTATCCATACACCCCTAGCTTTCATCTTTAGTACCAACATACATTCGCGAATAAGGTCATTGACACATACTTGATATACCCTACCAGATGGGTAGCCCGGGCACGGGTGGCGTCAGTAACTCTGACGCCAATAGAACGTTAGCGCATTTTGTTATGATCTGCCCAACAGACTTTGTTCAACAAATGAGTAATACTGGTGTCGCCCGCGCTTAGCGCGAGTGACGTCTTCACCTCTGACGCCGCTCACGCATGCGTGAGTGACGTCATCACCTCTGACGCCGCTCGCACGTGTGGGTGTCGCCCCTCGCGCACGCAGATGACGTCACAGGACCTACTCGACATATAAAAATAGCGCCGCAGCGGAAGCAGTCGGAAAGCTGAGCTTCCTGACTGCTGCTCTGGGACAGCCGTCTGTGCAAACAAGGTAATATGGATGCCCCTTTATCCTTTTACCATCATTAACTGATCTTTGCACACTCTGACTTTCTTTCTTACACTTTAACATTGCGCACTCCCTTTTTTTAGGAGTCAGATACTGGCTTTCATTACTTGAGACTTGTCTGTCTCCACTGAACCATATTCACCAGAGAGAATACCAGCTCCCAGCCCTGGCACCGAGCTTCCCTTTTTTAGATCGTTGAAGAAGGGTGAATTCCCCCCTCTCTCTTACTCCTTTTCAAAAATATCTTTAGACCCACATAGTCTAAGTGAGATAGTACAACTTAAATCTTACCCTGTTATCTTTGCATCGTCATTTCTAACACAAGATGGGCCTTTGTTAATACACTGTTATTTTCTTTAAAAACGTTTGATTACTAAATGTTTGAGATCAAGGCATTTCCAGACAGCCAATGACACAAAGGATATGTCATCCATTTTGAAATAATCCTAAGTTTTGAAAATAGAAACACTGTTTAAAATTGAGCTCTGCTTGGACAAGTTAAACTGTTTTAGGCATAATGAGTTTTTTCTACCATTTAGGTGTAAAAAAATGTTTTGGATAAAATGATTGAATCTGATTTATTTTCTATATATGTTTTTTGTAGATGACATTTGATTTTGAAACATAAGCCCCTGATGAAGAGAGAATAATATCTCGAAACGCGTTGGGCAACTAGAAAAAATCAATAAATAAGAGAAGACCATCTTTCTCTAAAGAAACCGACTTCTGGAATGTTTCCTTCTTTCGTGAACCTTTACACACTGGAACTCTGAATCCTAAAGAGACACTAAATTGCATTGCTGAGTAATTTTTTTGAAAAAATTCTTTTTCATTTAATCCATTTAGGCCTTTGGCCTTTTTGAAAGTGTGCAGGGGACGCAGTTCTCCAAATTTTGGATTTCTTCTTGTTCTCTATTGTACTCCGGCCTAGATACCAAGGCTGAGCCTTTCTCCCCTGCACCTTAAATATCACTAACCTACTTTAAGAATGACTACTACCCATGCGTTGTGGAATTCTGATTGAAAATTGGTGGGCAAGTGTTTTTTGGTATTTTGATGCGCATACTTGCCATTTGTGATATGTCATGTGATAGGGATTACATTGTGGGGTGGATGTGATACCTGGTTGTGTGTTTGGACTGGGGTGGTGTGATGTGGGTGGCCATAAGGCCCATGATTGAGGATCGTCATGATGTGGGGGCGGGGGGACATGAGTCGGGGCCTGCTGGCAGGTGTCCCTCACTGCTGGGTGGGTGGGGGTGCTGGGGGACATAAGTCAGGGTCTGCTGGCTGGTGCCCCTCACTGCTAGGGGGTGGGGATGCTGGGGGACATGAGTCAGGCCCTGCTGGCAGGTGCCCGTCAATGCTTGGTGGGGCGGGGTGCTGGGGGACATGAGTCGGGGCCTGCTGGAAGGTTCCCCTCAGTGCTGGGGGGTGGGGGTGCTGGGGGACATGAGTCGGGCCCTGCTGGCAGGTGCCCGTCAATGCTGGATGGGTGGGGGTGCAGGGGGACATGAGTTGGTGATCACTAGTGTAAGGTGACATGTGGGCTGGCTGGGGGGCATGCCCATGGTGGATGGGCTGCCTGCGGGACATGACCAGGGGTGCAGGGTAGTCCCCTGTGGTGTGGGTTGCCTGCAGGGGCCGTGGAGGGGGTAGAGGGCACACCTGGGAGGACCCACACTGCCAATTCACGTGTGGGACTCCCTGTGCACCCCACTGGATACACGTACCCCGCTCTGACAGCGAAATCGTGTGGGAAACTTTCCCGCGCGCCCCCAAAATACACGTAACCCGCTCGCACAGGCCCAATCGCGTGTGAATCTTCCTGCGCACCCCAGTGATACACGTACCCTGCTTGCACAGGGCCAATCGCGTGTGAATCTTCCCGCGCACCGCAGTGATGCACGTACCCTGCTCGCACAGGGCCAATCGCGCGTGGAACTCCCCGCGCACCCCAGTAATACATGTACCGCGCTCGCACAGGCCCAATCACGTGTGAGACTCCCCGCGCACCCCAGTAATACACGTACCCCGCTCACACAGGGCCAATTGCGTGTGAAACTTCCAGCGCACCCCCGAAATACACGTACCCAGCTTGCACAGGCCCAATCGCGTGTGAATCTTCCCGCGCACCCCAGCAATACATGTACCCCACTCACACAGGCCAAATCGCGTGTGAAACTCCCCGTGCACCCCAGTAATACACGTACCCTGCTCGCACAGGGCCAATCGCGTGTGAAACTTCCCGCACACCCCCGAAATACATGTACCCCGCTCACACAGGGCCAATCGCGTGTGAAACTTCCTGCGCACCCCCGAAATACATGTACCCCGCTCGCACAGGGCCAAACGCATGTGAAACTTCCCGCGCACCCCCGAAATACATGTACCCCGCTTGCACAGGGCCAATCGCAGGTGAAACTTCCTGCGCACCCCCAAAATACACATACCCCACTCGCACAGACCCAATCCCGTGTGAATCTTCCCGCGTACCCCGAAATACATGTACCCTGCTCGCACAGGGCCAATCGCGCATGGAACTCCCTGCGCACCCCCGAAATACACGTACCCTGCTCACACAGGCCCAATCGCGTGTGATTCTCCCCTCGCAGGGGTATACGTGTATTCAGAGGGGTGTGCGGGGAGTTTTACAGGCATTTTTGTGGTTGGGGGCCTGTATGCTGGTCCACTGGCCTGTGCGCCGTGTATGGGATTTGTGCGCTGTGCATGGTGCAGGGGGAGGGGTTGGGGGCGTAACTGGCGCTGCTGCAGGGTCGCTGTGCCACTCTGCGCCACGGCTGGTAATGGATGTTAAAATCCATGAATGCTCTGTGCCCTGAAAAGGATTTTGGCGCACGCGGCTGGTGCAGACTGTCGCACGCGCACACGGTGCGCCAGCCGCGTGCGCCACTTGTGCGCTGAATTCTATGAATTACCCCCTTAGTCGCTTTTGGGGGCGTTTGACTACCCACATGGATGAAAGGAAACCATTGATTTAAGTTAATGTAATCATGTAACAATAGCCTCAGGTGAAAAATGTGAACAGTCTTTTCTCTATTTCTATTTTGTTTGGAAACGCTAAGAATAATAAGAGTGGGACTAAACTAGGCTAGTTCTAGCCCCGAGCAAACACACAAACGAAGAGCATCCTTAAGAAATAGAGACACCTAACAAAATAAAATAAAATTCCAGGATCTATCCCTGATAAATGGTGGCAGATTCATCTCTTGTAAAACAACGTGTTATATGAAGGCTCGAGCATGGGAGTGGTGAGTAGTATGATATGATATATGCTATGATATTATATTATATAATATGATATAATATATTTTATTTATATCGCGCTCAAACACAAGTATTTCAGAGCGTGACCAAGCAAAGGGGGGGAACAGGGAAGAACAAAAATACGATCTTACTAGTCCCAGTGACATCACAGGATGCGCAAGTGCAAGCAAATGGGAAAAGGGGGAAAGTGCATGGAAGGGGGAGAAGTGGAAAGTGCGAAACAGAGGACAGAAATAAATAAGTGAGATAAATAAAAAAATAAATGCAGTGAAAAATCGTAATGCAGCCAGCAAGTGGCAAGTGCATGATTAGTCAGATTGGGTATATCTGATAAGTGCAGAGGAAGAGTGGGGAACTGTATGGGTGCAGATACAGATCCCAGTACCAGGGGTGGCCCGGAGGCAGTGCAGGAGGGGGGCAGCATGCGCAGGTACCTGGGCCCGAGGGACATAGGGTGGCCAGGTGCACAGTGCCAAGAGAGAAAGTAGAATCAGCAGGGGAGAAGATGGGCAATGGCTGAAGTGAAGAGGAAGGTCTTGAGGTGCTTCCGGAACTGAAGATGGTTCTCCTCAAGTTTCAAAGTGGCACGGAGGCAGTTCTAAAGGAAGGCACCAGCAGAAGACAGAGATTTGCCCCAGCTCGTTTCTTTGGAAAACGACCGACCCTGAGGGAGTTAGAAGTAGAGGAGCGAAGGGCTCGAGAGGGGAGGTATTTACTGAGGGATAGTTGAAGGTGTTTTGGACCCTGACCCCAGAAAGCCTTGTGGACAATGAAGAGGGTTTTAAATTTAATCCTTGCATCCACTGGGAGCCAATTAACGGATTTCAGAGCTGGAGAGATGCGATCCCAGGGCTTGAGGCCAAGGATACGTCTCACAGTGCTGTTCTGGACTAGTTGTAAAGGGAGAAGAGTGGAGGCAGGTAGATTTAGAAAGAGGCTGTTACAGTAGTCCAACCTAGAGAGAACCAGAGCTTGGGAGACAGTGAGTTTCTGGGGGAAGGAGAGGAAAGGCAGAGTACCTCTTAGGAGGTGCAGTAAGAAGTTTGACTTTTTAGAGATGTCAGAGATGTGTGCAGAGAAGGAAAGTGAGGAGTCAAAGATGAGCCCGAGATTCTTGACCCTGCATGTAGGGGTAGGAGGAGGGCTAATGGAGGCCGGCCAGAGAGTGAGGGGGAAGGATGGTGGAGGTGTACCAATGAGGAGTATCTCTGTTTTGTTGGCATTTAGACAAAGATCGTTGGCAGCACACCAATTTTGAATGGTGATTAGGCAGTCGGAGATGAGTGAAGGAGAGGAGGTGCCTGAGGGAAGCATAAAAATGAGTTGGGTGTCATCAGGATAGCACTGGAAGTGTGAGTAGAAAAAGGAAATGCAGTAGGCGAGAGTTGCCAGGTAGTGGTTGAAAAGCCAGGGTGAGAGGTTAGACCCCTGGGGAACCCCACAGGTAGAGAGGGAGATGGAGGATAGGAAGTGTGACCTGGGAGGGTCGATCAGAAAGGAAAGAGGTCGGCCAGGCCAGAGCCTGATCGTGATACCCAGGTTGTCACAGAGATGAATGAGCAGGATGGTATGGTTGACCATGTAGAACGCAGAGGAGAGATCAAGTAGGATGAGGATGGAGGGAGTGTTAGAGTCAAGGTTAGAGAGCAGGTCTTCACGGGTGTTCAGGAGAGCTGTTTCCATGCTTCTGGTAGCTCTGAATCCAGACTGGTGGTCATGGAGAGAGCCAACAGAGTCAGAAAGAAGGTTAAGCTGGAAGATGATCAGCTTTTCCAGGAGCCTCCCCAAAAAGGGAGTAATAGAAATTGGGCGATAGTTAGCTGGACAAGAGGGATCAGCTGTGGGTATCTTGAGGAGAGGATGCACAAGGGAGTGCTTCAGGGGGGAAGGGAAAGATCTGGAGGTAAAACAATGGTTACAGAAATCGGCAAGGGCCGGAGCTAGGGTATCGATGTGGTCCTTAATGGTTTTCGAGGAACAGGGATGGACCTGTTTTGATGAGGCTTTCATAGATCGGACTTGTCTAGCAACCTCATCCAGGGAGAAGAGAGGAAAGGAGGAGAAAGAGGGAGGGGGGCTGAAGGAGGGTCAGCAAGCAGGGCAGAGAGGGGAGAGGAGGGAGGTGGAGGAGAAGGTGGACAAGATGTCCTGGATTTTGGAATTAAAGTGAGAGGCAAGGGCATTGCAGAGAGCCTGGGAGGCGGGACGGGGGTGGGGACTGCAGCAGGGTTGGCCAGCTCCTTGCAGATTTTAAAGAGTTCGGCCAATTTGTTTAATGCCTCAAAGACACAGGCTTGAATGTGGGCTCTCTTCTTGGAGCGGACAGCAAGACGATATTACCTTTGAAACAGGCGGCAGGCCAGTTTGTCAGAGGATGAACAAGAAGCCCTCCATTTCCTCTCAGCCGCCCTACACTTACGTTTAAGTGTAGCTAGGTCAGAGTCATACCAAGAATTGCACTTGGCTTTGGACTTCAAGCGGATCCTCTTGACAGGGGCAAGAAAATCAAGAGTATCAGAAATAGTAGAGCAGGGGCAGGGCTGTGACAGCCCATATGGGCATTATTTAAAATCATTGAAGCAAAAAAAGGTAGAGTAATGTCACTAAGGGTGCGATATTGGGGGTATCTGAATAATGAGAAATAAATGATCGGTGCAAGAATCCATTGAAGAGAGCTGAGTAGAATTGGGTACAGTACGCTGTATATTATGTTATAACTAATATTAATTTGTGAGCATGGCAAGGATTCAGTATGTGAAAACTACTGTAATGTGTAATATTGCAATCAAGTGTTTTGCGGATTTTGTTAACTCAAATGGTTTTGTAATTAGAGAAACAATGGGTCTCTACGAGTTCCATTTGCGGGTCCTTTCTTAACGCCTGTTTTTTTCAGGCGTTAAGGACGGGACCCGCAAAGGGACTCTAGAGCTAATAATGGTACCGCAATTTGCGCTTTTCCCATTCCCATTGAGCTCTATGGGGGCTCAAATGGGAATGGGGAATGGCCCTGGTGAATGGGGAATGAATGGTCCCGCCAACCTTGGAATGGACCAGTAATTGCTCCATTCACCAGGGCGGAGTCGGGACGAGTTTGGAGGCAGCCATGGCGCTAATAGCACCATGGCTACCTCCAACCTCGTAATGAGGCCCAGTGTAACTAATGGCGGATGATGCTGTCTTTCTCCCTTTACCAATCCTACTTAAAACCAATCCCGTCCTTTCTGTCTACACAAATACACGAAACACATGAAATAATATATATACATATGTTGTGAATGTGCTGATGTGGAATATAATTCATTAGCCTGTGCAATGAAAATGTGCAATATTGAGCCCAGCTTTGAGAAAGGCCTGGGCGGCCCGAAACACATGTTAGCACATATGGGCACTTAATGAAATATCAAGTAAAAAATACAAAATGATGAACTGAAATCTGTTTTTTAAAACATTATTTGAATGTCTGGCGCAATCCGAGACTACATCTTTGCATAAATACTTTGAACAGGAGGAAAGGGTGCACCTTCCAGTACTCAGGAGTTGCGACGGACTCACTTATTCTTTTTGATTGAAGGAACTATTGTCGAAGGGAGATAGCCGCTACACCTACATTTTTATAGTGAAATATAAAGGTTATCTGGCCCATGTCACTGAAGCCACTTTGCTCCAGGGATTTACTGATCAAGTGCTGTGCAAGGACCATCGACTTATGACAAGACTCCTCCAAACATGCTTACTGCTATCTGATTGCAACCCTTTAACACTCCTATGTAATCTGCCAGAGTTGCGCTGGACTAACTGCCCCTAGTCCTTGCTCCCAGTGGATGTAAGGATTGAATTTAGAACCCTCTGCATTGTCCACAAGGCTTTCTGGGGCCTAGGTCCAATATACCTTCAACTATCCCTCCGTAAACACCTCCCCTCTCCAGGCCTTCGCTCCTCTACTTCTAACTCCCTCAGGGTCAGTCGTTTTGCAAAAAAACAAGCTGGGGGTAGATCCCTGTCTTCGGCTGGTGCCTCCCTTTGGAACAGCCTCCTGGCCACCTTGTAAATTGAGGAAAAACATCTTCGGTTCCGGAAACTTCTCAAGACCTTCCTCTTTGCCTCGGCCTTTGCCCCCCTTCTCCTCTGTTGATCTGTTTTCTCTCATGGCATTGTGCACCTGGCCACCCTCTGTTCTTTCAGGCCCAGGTATCTGCTCACCCTGCCACCCTCCTGCACTGCCTCCAGGCCACCATCTGCACTAGGGTTCTGTATCTGTACCCATACAGTCCCCCTCCCACGTTTCATCTGCACTTATCAGATATACCTTTCTGACTAACTTTCACCTGCCACTTGCTGGTTGCACTACCATGGTTTAAAGCCCATATTTATTATTTATTCTATTTAATATTTATTTATGTTTTCTCTCCTCTGCTTTGCACTTTCCACTCCCCCCCGACCGCCTCCTTGCACTTTTCCCCCATTTTCCTTTCCCATGCACTTGCGCTTTCTTAAATGTCACTGGGCCTAGTAAGATCGCTGTTTTTTCTGTTTTTTATCTCCCTTGTCCCCCTCTCTTTTTGCCTGGTCGCGCTCTGAAACACTTGTGTACGAGCGCGATATAAATAAAATATCATTTCTTTTCTACTTGTATTGTGGTGGTGCAGGACACCAGCTCGATTCCTGTCCATTCCGCCGACCTAAGGCCCCAAGAAATGTGGGCCTGTTGATGAGAGGGAAGGAATCAGCATATCCAACTCCAGAAACTACTCAACATCCTTCAAATCCTCTTTCCACCATGTCTCCTATATCTTCACCTGCGTTCGAGGTAGAGCTCAGTTGGGGAACCAAGCCAGAAGAGACGTGTCCGCTATCGATTCACTGGACTGGACTCAGGTGCCTCCGGGAATTAAATTGGCCAAACCTTTCTTCAGCATCACCGAATTTTAACATTCACTAAGTTCTTGGTGGCTATGACCCAGGTCATTGACACAATTTTATTGTCTTCTGATCCAGTCCTGAACCAGACTATACTGATCCCACTGGTCGTACACTAACATAAGGAGATAGTGGCGCTCCATACAATAAAAAAAACCTGCCTATCCCATTATGTTGGGTCTCCCATGGCTTTCCTTGCAATATTCCGTATATATCTACGGAGCCACCCAAAAAGTCATCTTTGGCTCAAGGTGCACTACCACAGAATGCTGAGAAAGCTCCTGTAGTTTCACATCCTATCACCCCCGCAACTAAGAACAGCACTAAACAGAATATCGATGACCCCCTTCGTATACCAGGACTAGGCCAATGTGTTTGCTGAGTCAGAAGCCATCCTGTTACTACGACATAGACCATATCACTGTGAAATCAGTCTGAGGGAAGACAAACCAAAACTGCATGGCTGTATCTATTCTCATACAAAAGGAGAAATAGAAGTTCTTTGGGATTTTTTTTATGATTCTTTTGACACTGGATTCATAGCCCCATCTTCAGTTCTAGCCGCGGCACCTCATTGTGTTCCGTACCTAAAAAGGAAGGAGCCATTCAGCCATCTATAGATTATAGGGACTTAATTGACATCACCTTGAATGATCGCTGTACCTTTCCTCTTCCCCTTATTCGTGACATTCTGGAGTCTCTCCATTCTTCCCTCATCTTTACTAAATTAGATCTGCAAATGGCCGACCATCTCTTCCCATTATGAAACGAGGCAAGAGGAAGAGAGCCTTCAAACACCATTTGGGCAGTACGAATACCGTATAATGCCTTTTGCCCTCAGTAACACCCCAGCGATCTTTCAACATTTCATGGCCTCTATCTTCTCCAATCTATGGGGGTTATAGGTATGGATTCACTTGGATGGCATCCTGGCCTTTTAATCTTCCTTGGACGTAAATGTTACACATGCATCCGACATCCTATTTCACCTCCAGGTCAACAACCTATATGCCAAGCCAGAAAAATGTTTATTCCATCAGGATGAAATTGTGTTCCGGGGATATGTTGTTGAGAGGCATATGAATACATCAGTCATCTTGTCTACCCCTCCCCCACATCCATATCGCAGAAACGAGAGGACTACGTCACTTGTGGCGTCAGCCCCTTCCCTGCCGCTATACCGCAGGTACGAGAGACACTATTCACTTAGACAAACCTACCGACCTAATCCGGGATCAATAGAAGAAGAGATGAATCTGCAAACTCTAGAAGAAATGAACATTCTGTAACTGAAGATGATGAGAGGAAGTGACATCACTGCCGCACTGACACACGTAGATACACCAGACATGAAGCAGATATGCACTCATCATGAAGAAACGCAGACACGAGGTCAAACATGCATTTAGAAATTAAGAATGTTACCTGCACCATGTAGACATTAGTAACCAACATAATCAATGTGTACGCTGTAATGCAAGACAAATGATACACATGTAGGAACGCAGCAATAACGAGTGGCCATATTGGATAAAATGGACAGTGAAGCCACATTGAAGTGAATGGGAAGCCTCGAAGAAGCATTGAAGCTGCAGGGAGATTCAACGTGCTGAAATTAGCTAAAATACAGTCCTGTGCAGGCCAGACAGTGGCTGCACAGCCCATTCCAAGGTTACTGTGATAATGTGAAGTTTGGATGGCTCCGAACAGAACAGAAGATGATAATTTCCAAATGTTAGGCATATTTCTCTTAGATGAGCTAAAAGAATAAACAGACTTTCAGTGCCAGGTACCTGTTAACTAAAAGCTTAAAACGTCATATAGATTAGCTCAACTAAGTCTCCAGTGGCCAAAGAAGGTAACAGCACCCTCCTTAAAATAAGCTAAAATCATGGTACTAGCAAAGCAAAATAAGTCAGAACATGCTCTCCTCACACGTGACGTATAATTAAAAGACAGAGTCAATTCATCAACTCTAGACACAGATAGACACCTGCCTCGACTCCCAGAAATTGCCAGAAAAGAAATGCTAGACAAGGCCAAGTACAAAGATAGATGCCTTGGCTCAAAGCCCAGGAAATAAGGGATGGTGTCTTATTTAATCAGAAGAAGCGGCTCCTGAGTTTTGCTCCCTCTGCCACCATTTTTGCTCATGTGCTGATGACCTGCCAAGTGTCCAAGGTTGGCGAGATCAATGCCAGACCAATCAGAACTCTTGAGATGAGGCCACCATGTAAATGTTGCATTAGCCAATTACCTGTTGTTCAGATGATGTTTTTCTTATTTGTATCAATTTAGGGGTGGCCAGAGGCGGGGCCATCAGATAGTTATGACCAATTAAAATACTAACCTATATGTAAACTATATGTAGACGGCTCCTCTAGCCAATCCCTCCAACCCGTATGTTTTTGTAACCTAGGTTACAGTGCAACATCATGAGTAACATATTGTTTCCTTTTAATTAACTGTTTTGCATTGTTACACACACAGGGCCTCATTACGACCCTGGCGGAGTGGGTTTACGCCAGCGGTATTCGCGGCGGACCCTTCCGCCCTACTACGAGTTCCCGTAGCGCCATGGAGCGTTTTCCGCCTGGTTTTTCCGGGTGGAGAAATCCATGGCGCTACGGGACCTTGTTGTTAATTACGCCACCGTATTTTACGGTGGCGTAATTAACGCCTTCCCCACTCCCATTATGCCCTATGGGGCAAAAATGGGAATGGGGAAGGGTAAAATGGGGAATGGGGATTTACCGCCCCGCCAAGGTCGGAATGGGGCGGTAAATCCGCCAACCCCCATGGCGGTATCGGCAGCTTTCCGCCGTGCTCCATGGTGCATTTTGCACCACGATCTCCGCCAGGGTCGTAATGAGGCCCTCTTGTTGAGACTTGTGCCCTTGTAGCTGACCCTGTTTTGTATGGATTATTAATAAAAAAGGCCTTTTCCAGTTACATTGACTATTTCCGTTATTTGGGCACAGGACTTTCCGGCCTGTCTGTTCCACTAGACCTGGGACTTTCCTGGGCCCTCCATCACAATGTGGTCCATCACATGGGTGTCCATATGGACTCCCATAGCATACAAATCATAGTTACTAGCAAAAGCCCACACCACATGAAGTCTCCTCAGAATTTCCTTGGTTTTCAAATTATTACCGCTAGCTACGCACTTGTATCTGCAGATTTCTCCTGGCTTTAGTGCAAATTCCTTACGTTTATTTGGGAAACTACATCAGAAAATGCATTTAAGACGCTGACATTGGCCCTCACCATTGATCCCATTTTATGACATCCAAACAATGCAAAGTCCTTTATTGTTGAGGTGAACACTTCTGAACAAGCCACTGGGCCTGCTCTGCTTTAAGGCAATGCATAGACGGGGCAGAAACATTAAATATCCTATCACTCATGCAAACTGAAATCCAAGGAGGTAAACTACTTATTGATTGAAGAAGACCTGGTGGCCATATAAGAAGCTGTCACAGGATGGCATCATCATCTGCAAGGGTTGAAGTACCCTGGGGAAGTTAGGATGGACCATCTTAACATGCAATACATGTGTTCCTCAATGGGCGAAATGCCAGGCCAGCAGGTTTGACTTTTTCCTCACTAATATACCGGGCGCCCAAAACACCAAAGCTGATGCTTTGCCCTGATCTTTATAAACAGAAAGACAAGAAGACCACAGGCTCTTACTGCTGCCAGATTGGCACCTCATGTCAGCCCCCCTCCACCTCCTAGAGCAAGGAAAGAAGGGTACTGCTTAATCCCAGATCACTTCTGTTTCCCCAGAACCAGGACGAAGAATCGAGAGGTCTCTTTCATGAGGATCTGCTTCTATATTCCTAGTCCTGAGATGTGAATCCAAGTCCTCACTAACTTTCATGATACCAAAGTGGCCAGTCATTGGGGAGTATATGCCACATGGGAATTTATACAAAGGCAGTGTTGGTGGCCTGACCCCTCCAGTACCCATGTATCCTGTTGTCCTCTGCATGCCCAAGTGAAGGTACCAAGGAAAAAAAACAGTAGGCTTTCTGCAACCAGTGGATAAACTACCTTATCCCTGGCATACCGTGGAAATCGATTTCATCGTCAATCTTTCAACCGGACAGGGATGTACTTGCATCCTGGTTGTCATTGATTGCTTTAGCAATATGACACACTTTCTATTTAGCCTGCAAAACATGTACCACTTACATCTAATGTTAAGATCAATTCAGAACTGGGCACCCAGTACATCAAACACTTTGGGGTTCCCTGTGTGTGTAGATTGGGATTTAGAGGGCCACTCAGTTCTGGCTACCATCCACAAACCAATGGAGAGGCTGAGCGCACCAACCAGATATTGTCACTGTTATTCTAACACCTTACAATCTATTTGGGATCCACATGTAGACATGGCAGAATTAGCATACATCAATACTGTCCTTTCTGCGACATAGTTTAACCAAAACTATTTAACTTTTTGATACCATACCAAAATCTCTCCACTGGCTGCTTCACCCAGTGCTGTACAATTGTCAGGTGACGTAATGCAGCAAATCCAAGAAGACCACTACCTAGCCAGCTCCACACTGAAAACATCAAAGTAGATCCCACAATTCAATGCAGACAAACAATGAAACCATGCTCCCATCTACCAAGTGGGTGAGAAGGTTTGTCTTTTGTAGAAAAATTTACCAATATGTAATTTCCCAAAAATGTGCTCCTCTTTTCCTCTGCCCCTTCTACGGCATTCAATATCTGTCCTCCTTAGCCATCTGCCTTCAGTTGCCTGCCTCCTGGTGAGTACGCCCTGTATCCCATTATTCTTACTTAACCTATACCGCCCTGACCATTTCAGGTTGCCACTCTCCAAGCCACCCCCAGTATTGGGCAATGAAACCCAGAATATGAAGTAAAAATAAATGACATCTGCGACACACGTCAGTGGTTGGGCCAAATGTACTTCCTGATTGAATGGCAGGAACACACACCCTGCGATCAAACCCAGGAACCTACTTTAGATAACTATACTCCTTGTCTGATCTGCCATTGTTTTCAATGTTTTCCATGGAAACCATGGGCTCCGGGAGCTCCATAAGGAGGCAGAGTGTGACCTTAGCCAGCATCCCTGAGGTGCATCCCAAGTACACCAGCACAGCGGGCTCACCCTGTGCTTGGTGATTGTATACTTGCTGGAAAGCGGCCTGGCCCCTAGAACAGCAGAGGCAGGGAAGACGTGGTGTGCAGGAGCTTTATGGCAAGGACTTGAAAAGGAAAGGAAGTGCTGCCAGGGAGCCACCATCTTACACCAAGCATGCAGGTGCACTGGACCAGTCAGTGCTTTGCTGTCGTGCATGTGCTGTGACCAGAGTGCTGCTGGCAATGCCGGAATCAAGCCGTAGACTAGGATTTGCCTCTCAGATCAGGTGCCGGTCACTGAGTGCCCTCTCAGACAGCACTGCAGCAGTCTCGTATCTGAATCACCCCCAGGCTGAATTCCCACATATAGAAGAATGTGTTGACCCTGTGAGCTTCACTTATCAACACTCTGGTGGGTTCTATAAATAGGAACATCGCTCCTTCTCTGGCGATGACCATCACTTCAGCGGCATTCACCTGGGTCACTCTCTCTCCACTTCAGTATTCCAGAGGTGGACAACTTTGCCTCCAAGAGAAGCCAGGTCTTGTTTTGCTCCAAGCTTCGGGTGGAACAGGCCTGGGAAGTCGATGCCCTGCCCGTGCTATCCCCTGGCCGCCAAAGCTCCTTTTATGTTTCTCTCATTTCGATCATTCCCATGACTCTGAGACAGATCAGGCTCAGCCAGGCCCGGGTACTCCAGGTAGCGCCATTCAGAATGCAAAGAACTTGGGTCCCCTGCTCCTTGTCCTGCCAGCTGACACTCTTCTGCTATTTGCCAGAACCCAAACCCCTCACTCCTAGCAGAGGACTCAACACCTTCCAACAGCTGGGGATGGGTGGCCTGGGCATTGAAACGGAAGGTCTCTGACAAAAGGTTCTTTCCACTCCCTGGTCCCAAGCTGTTCAGGGCTGTGGGAGATCCTCTGCCCTCCTCTCTTATGACAGGTTTTGGCACACCTGGGAAGCCTGCTGTGACAAGAACAACATGCTTCCTCTCATTTGTGGTTCTTCTGACATAGCAAGATTTCTACAGGAGGTCTTCCAGATAGGTCTGAATTAAGGTGAGGGATGTATAACCTTCCCTGATTACAAACAAGTGGAATTGGGACGAGGAAATCCCCCGCACTCAAATATGGAGTCCAACAATGTGACAAAAGATTATTGCTTAAAATGAAAGCTTTCTCAACAGGGACCAAGACATGGACAACGCAGCATTCTCAAACACTTTCTCAATGATCTCAGGCTTGTCATCCCATTTTAAGGCTGTGTGACGTCACAAAATAAAGATACATTATAAAACCTAAGGAGGAACAGGAATGGTTTATAACGAAGACCACATATACAATATGATGGTGATTATTACATTCATTGGTTGAAATATATCTGGGGGTTCCTCCTGCGACCACCTCCTAAATGTTGCAACTACAAATATTTCAGGTTAGTGTGCTGTGATTGGGTGGTGCAACAAAGTGTATGCTTAGCATGGAAGGTGAGTATGGATTAGCCAAAGAGGGTCTTCTCTGCTCTAGAGCTTTAGAAAGCTACCATCCCAAGTGCAACTATTCTAGTTGGTAAGAATGGCCCCAAAGGGGCTGCATGTTCTCAACAAGTTAGCATCTCCGATCCTCTCCGCCTTGAGACAGAACATGAAGCTTTGAACCTGGTGTTACTTCTGTATCATCCTGTCTTCGGTTGGATGGGAAGAACTGATTCAGCCTGGCTCGGATGAATAGGCTTTGTCTCCCAGGTTCACATCACGTGTGCAGCGACCACAAACATGATGTCTCCTGCCTGCATTTATGAGGATTTCCAGCTTTTACACGTGCAGGTGTCCTATCTCATCTGCTAATATGAAACCTTTCTCCCTTGGTGTCCTTGGCAGGAACGTGCACAGTGGCTGCACTGGAAGCCTGTTCTGCGCATCTCTGTGAAATCAGCATGTCAGGCCTCTCTCTGTATTCTCGAGTCATTTTGGCATCTTCCATTCACTTCAATGTAGCTGTGGCTTCCATCTTGATTTACATGGCCACCCCTGTTATTTGTGTGCAGTGTCAGTTACTGCATAGCAAGAGTGTGCCTTTCCTCTACCTAAGCATGTTTTTCGTGTCTGCAAGCAATTTAATCTAAGTGTCTGTGTAGCTTCATGCAGGGATGCGCGTGTTCTTCATGTCTAACGCATCCCAGTCACAACATAGTTATATTCTGCATGGTCTCAGTCAGTCTACCGGCTCCATTGACTGTAGACTTATATCTTCAGTGATGTCATCAGGATAGGGCCTAAATGGCTGTTAGGGAGAATTCTCAAGAATGGCTAATTCCTCTTACCTACTGAGTCCCTCAGCAGCTTTGCTGGATTTCTAGGATTTATTTTTTTCACCTGGTAAGAGTGTGAGCCCTTTTTCCCACTCTTACATGTGTTTTGCTCTGTGTGTTTAACATGTTCTTGTGTTCATAGACTGTGGAGCCTCACCTACTCCACAGGCATCATCTTTTTACTATGTTTTACACAGCACCTTCAGTGCAGTGACACAGGGTTGTCTTTTAGACTTCCCAACTCAGACTCCATTTTCTGGGACTGACTACTGTCTCCCAGAACATGTAAAGTTGCCATTAACTTTATTAGTCTTTTAAAATCCACAGACCCAGTACACCCTATCTTACATAGAGTTCTGGAAAGGGTTAATACTTATCCCTTTTTGTCTGTTTCTCTTGGAGCATTGTTTCGCTCCCTTTTCTTCAAGACGTGGCTGGTGGCAGTGGTAACTACCCTATTTTTCCTAACGCGGTTATCTTAAATAACCTTGGTATTTTTTTAGGCTATCTTGGTAGCCTCGAACTTAAACCTGCTAGACCATATACATTTTATACGGTTCCGGCTGGGTTTAATCACAATTCCTTTTAGAAAATGTCTTTCTTGTGTTTTACTCCGCGCGCCAAACTAGGTTTGGTTCCTTTGTTCACTGTCTTTTCGTGGGCTTCTCCACAGAAGCCCTCCCTAGTCGGCTGAAAGTCTGGGTAGGTAGAATGTGAGGGAGGGGTTTTAGGACCCCTGCCATGGGTTCCCTTGGTAACCCAAGTCGCACGCCTGTTTGATTGGCTAGATGACTATCCCGGCGGGACAGCCACCCTGCTGTGTGATTGACAGCCAGGCCGTGTGAATGGGGGAAAACTGCATAAAAAGCAGGTCTCTGGGATTGGAAAGGCAGAGTTGCCACTGGAACGAAAGAACCGACGAGGAGCTGACTGAAGAGGACCCCCACAACGACTGAACCTCCCGGTGAAGCCCTGCTGCAGGTCCGAATCTTCAAGCTCCAACGACAGAGAACATCTACCAGGAATCTTCTTCCCCTGAGCTGGTGGGACCAACCAGTTCGCTCAAACCGCAAGCCAGGACTCCCTACTCTGGTCAAATTTTCTGTACAGAGCTACAGTGAACCAGATAGCCAGGAAGGTCGGACCCTGCTTGGGTTTTAAGGAGCGCACCTTTTATTTATTGGTTTGCTCTGCTGCTGGTTTCTTCCCTGGGCAGTGCGTCTTCCTACTTCATGTCAGTCCAACATTCGCTTCAGGAACCGTGAGCCTGCAGGAACTGCCAGGAACGTCCGCCTCAGCTACAGCTTCTTCTCCATTTAAAGGTACTGTGCAAATTCAGTTGTTCGTTTCGTCCAGCTGCGGTGAAGGTGTGTGAAACCTTTCGCCAATCCGAGGGCTTGTCCTTCTCTACTCTTTAAACTAACTTTTCTGCCGACCAACTTTGTCCAGAACTCTTGGCAAAGATTTAACCGCAAACTACCCTGAACTGTGTGATCTTGAGCAAAAGACGTTTGTCCTATTGACTTTGGCCCTAAGCCTTTTTTATTTGATTCCATCACTGTAGTTCCTCTTTCTAGATTGCCCTGCTTACTTACCTGTTGGTGCTGCTCAATTTTTAGCTAACATTGTCTTTCCCTCCCTTTTTAAATTACTGGAGTGCCATTTTGCTCATACTTCATTTTGAGTTTAACTTGTCCAGAATCTATTGGGAGTGGTGTGGTGTATTAAGAGTGTGATTGTTCAACTGCTTTACTTTAGTGAGATGTTATAATACTGATGTGTAAATAAATGTATATTCTTTTACTCGGAAACCTTCAGTCAGTGTTTGTTTGAATCATAGTAATTGCTGTCCTTTGTGTAACTATTGATACTACTCACTTGCTTTTGAGATAAGTCTGGCTGCTCAGCTTTCACTACCACTTTACTGTGTAGTACAGGCTTGTACCAAAGGTGAATTTGTACTGTAACTTGTAGTCTTCATTGTGTGTGGTGTTCTCAAAGGGTACTGCATATAATTCTGCCTAACAGTGGTTGTCTGAGTGAATAGCGTTTCTCACACCTGGGATAAACCAACGATGGAGATGAGTGAACCAGAAATGATGTACACCTTTCATTTCTCTGCCGCCGGGATGAGAGTGGGATAGGTGCAACAAGGGCCACATTCAGGTCTCCCTCTTCAATCCCCCCTCTGGTTGATAGATCGACCACACTTCCTTGATCATTCTCCCTGTTTATGGGCAGCTTTGGGATCCATACTTTCGCCACTCCTCCGAAGTGGCCATGAAACTTCACTTGTTCATCCAAACTCCAGGTCAGATAGCAGCAGTCTCCATCGGGCTAACACCATACCCATTTCCCCATCTAGTTGTGTGGATCTGGGGGAAAAGAGAGCTTTGTGCATGGAGGAAAGAGAGGAAATTGCTTCGGGTATGACTGCAATACATTTGAAAGTCGGTGTCTCTCTGTCTGCTTTTGTCTCTACCTCCAGTAATATTTTTAACCCTATTGTCTTCTCTGTGGTCTTCTTGCACTGTGCTATAGATACTCTAATAACATAGAATGATAGCAGTACTTGCACTAAGGCAGCTGTGAGTACCTTCAGTCCATTAGCCATCCATGGTGGTATCCAGGTAAAGATATGTCAGTCAGTCTTCATCTTCTTCTATCGGATTAGTTACGGCCTCCATCTTGGCATGTAGATCTGATAATTGCATTATTGCTTCTGAAAGGTTCCATTCTCCCCATCAAGGGGGGGGGGAGTGTGGCACAGATGTGCAGCAGGATGGTCCTATCTTTGTGCACATGCATCCTTCCATGGCTGTGAAAAGATCCAGAACATATCTGTTCTGTAGGGTCATCAGTCGGACAGATCTCAGTTCTTCTTTGATAGCATTGAACCCATTTACTGTTGAATTTATTGTCTGCAATAGTTCCCATCATGTAATTTGGGGCCCTTTGGCGTTCAAGCTGGCCTGAATTCCTGGAATAAGTGACACAAAAACATTTCAGTTCTTCTGAACAGTCTATGCTCTGGTGGTATCGCATCTAGCACGTCTTCCATCTTTGTTGAAATGTAGTTTCCTTTCTTCCTTTGGTGTGCTTCCATTTTGGGGAACCCATTTACTTGTTTGTCCTTTTGAGGAACACTAATGCTGGTGTGTTCAGCTGTACTAGAAAGCATGTTTCTCCGCAGTTGGGTGGTAATGGCATGTACGCCTTGGAACCACAGGCCCAATAGAGGTCCATTATCACTGCGGTATCGACCTTCATGCCCAGTATCTTCAATGTTTGTTTGCATCCTCTGTTCACTCCTACTTTCACTGGACCGTCATTCTGGAAAAACATGGAAGCATTCTCGAGTGGTATGATTGGCATAGGACCTGCTTTGTTTCCCGCCCATGTGAGCAGCTTGGCGCTTGCTGCCCATTCCTTGAGACAGTCATCATTTTCCTTCTACACCACTTCTACTGGAACTGTCAGGAGTGCCTGTGCTTTGCACCCCATCATCCCTTCCATCCATCCTTCTCGTGTGAATACTTGTCCATAGAGCAGCAGTGGAGGTCTTTCCCAGCATCCTGGCACCCCTGCTACCTCTGTGTTCCCTGTCTTCAGACATTGCAACTCCTATTGTGCCACTATCCGTGCATCTCCTTTGTTTTTGGCCATCTAAAATGTATTCTGTTGTTTTGTCTGAACGGAGTTTTGATATCACTGTCTTCATACATGAACATCTTCTGTGACATCCATCGCAGTGAAGCTCATTTTTCTGGAAAATGGCCTCTTGTGGTACAGCGTGCCAAGTGCATAAGGCATTGTGCTCTAGCTGCTGGCATTTCTGTGGCTATGAATGTTCTGTAAGCACTCATAGGTGATGAAAGAGCACACATAGCAGCTCTCCTTTGTGGCTTCTCTCCGCACCTTACTCATATGCTCATACCACACGTTATTAGACACAGGGGCTGAATCAGTTAAATAGGCGTTTACATGCTCAAAATCCAAGTCTGTGCTTCGCCTGAGTCTTTTTACTTCTCAGGCAGCAATGATGAACTGTGCAGATATAGCTTCAGTGATGGCAGGAATCAGGGTTGTGTTAACATATACTTCAGTGTGTGCGTGAGACAATGCAACCTTTAGCAACACAGATAGGGTAAAGAGATAGAGACAGCAGAATGCAGCAAATGTGAATACAATGGCCCTGTCTGCAGCTTCCATGTCTTGTAGAGCTGTACGATCCTTGCTTTGTCCATAAGGTCAACAAAAATGCTTACCAAAACTCTTAATTTACGTCATTATCATTTGTTGAGATAATCAGCCTCTTCTGTGGTAATACTGTGCTAATGCAGCAATAAAGAGTTGCTCGAAAGTAAATTGTACTTTTGGGTGACCAAGCAAGATAACAATGGGAATGTTGCTTCTTGTCAGTATTGGATAGATGTGTGCAACATAAAGAAGAAATGCATAGACAAAAACATTTGCTGGTATTATTTTTTCCGAGGCTTCTATGAGTTCATAAAGTGTTTTTCAGTATTAGCGCAAGTGTGAAATTACTCGTCAAAAACCAGTTCACATATCTGCTGTGTCCACCTAGCGTGAGAAAAATGATAGTGGGGGTCATTCCGACCCTGGTGGTAGGGGGTAATGGCACCGTTAAGGATGCCGGTGCCGTTAACCCCCTACCGCCCTATTACGAGGTCCCTTAGCAGGTCCCTCTAAGGGTGGCTGGTTTTACCAGCCGCCCTTAGCGGGTGCCTCTAGGGGACCAGGGAGCAAATAATGCTATGGGTAGGCAATAGAGACATCCCTTTTCAGTGTTGTTTTATCTTTGCAATTTTTTCTTTGAGCAAGCCATTGAGGTGTTCACAAATCCCATTCGCTTGTGGGTGGCAAGGGCAGGAAAATGAGTGCTTAATTCCCAGCAGGGCTGTGATGTGCTCAAACACTTCATTTATGAAGTGAGGTCTGTTATCAGATCACAGGAACTTGCGCACTCCTCGCTGTGGGAAAATCTCTCTGATGAGGAATTCTGCCACACAGAGGGCATCAGGGTGAGAGCATGGACCGGCTTCGATCCTGCAAGAAAGTGGGCACGCTACTACGAGCATATACCTGTAGCCGTTACAAATTTGAACCATCTCTATGTAATCTATATGAAGGTGTTGGAAGGGCCCATTAGGGCGCTGTATTGCTCCTCTCACTAGATGCAACGTGTGTCCCGTGGTGAACTGTTGACACACAAGGTATTTATTCATAAATGCCGCGACATGCTCTGCCAGGTTGGGGCAGAACCAGTCTTCAGCTATCTCTGCTGCAAGAGCCACTTTACTTAAGATGAGTCGGGTAATGTAGCTGCATGAGCGCTGCATGCAATAATGTATGGGAATTACTGGCTTCCCAGTGCTCTCCTGTAGCCACATCACATCTGTGGGGATATTGAACACCCCCTCCTTATCCATAGCTTCTTCTCTTCTGTTGGTGACCACCCTTGTAGGTCTATTATCTGGGTAATGAACTGTACCCTTCACACAATATCATGCTGAACGATTGCATCCATTTGTTAGATGAGTGTCAAATTCAGCTATTTCTAAAAACTAGGCTGCTCGCTTTAGTTCTGCATGTGCTTGGCATTTCACTACTGCAATGGCTGGTGGGAGCTGTAGTACTATTATGAGCCTGTCCAATAGGGGCACGTGCTGAACTGGTGTGCTGGCAGCACATCGAAGCCCCTCCTTTTTCAACATGACAGTCCTGCATGGGCAGTTGACACCATGTAGACAGAGTACACAGTGATCTCCTTGTCCTCATGTGTCTCTAGCGCTATTATGAGTGGTACTAATTCTTCTGCTAGTGCTGAACAATTAGACAGTAAACTAGCACTCTTCACCACTTAAAATGTCTTGCTCCGCTTTAACTTTACAACTTCCATCCCAGTATGTTGTTCTCCTGTCGCCTGGTCAATTGTTAAGGACATGTCAATAAAGAGTACCTCCTCTTTCCCGAGGGCATTATCCAGGGCTCTAGAAATGTCATCATAATATTCATTATACGTAGAACATTCATGTATGTAGTCTCCCTCCTCTATTGGCTCTGCTATGAATGTCGCCGGATTCACAACCCGTCCCCTCACTAACAATATTGCCAGATTTTAGATGATTACCTCACCTCTGTGTGGTCAACGTGCTCTTAGGCTTTACAAAATTGGCAAAAGGGGAATGTTCCACATACAGGGTGGTGCTACAGCCCATTGTGACACTTGCTGACTTCTCTACTGCAAAGGCAGCAGCAGCCAGTGTTTGTTCGCAAGGGTAATGGTCTCTCATTACTGGGTCTAAATGTCCACTGTAATAAGCTTTCAGTTAGTGCCCTAAGGTAGTCTTCTGTGTGAGCACTGCTGTCATTACTGCTCCATTCATATGTGAAAACAAATAAAATTCTGCACTATAATCAGGAATCCCAAAAACTGGAGCCGTGCAGACTGCCCCTTTTAGATCTTCAAATTCTTCTTTCATCTCCCCCTGTCCATATTAGTTTGGAGTCCCCCCTCTGAGCCTCCTTTAGCCCGTTTAGAAGAGGTCTAGTGTATGTGCTGTAATCGAAAAACCAGACCCTGCAATAATTGCAGACCCAAACATTTCTGCATTTCCCTCACTGTTTGGGTGGCAGTGTCCTGAAAATCACCTCTGCACTCTCGGTGGTCACTTTTCTACCCTTATAGGATATTCGCTGCCCAATGTATAGGACCTCCTTCTGGCAATACTGTAATTTTGCCTTGTTCACCTTGTAACCCTTTTCTGCCAAAACTGTCAACAGCTGTACCGAGTCATTTCGGCACTGCTCTTCTATCCTGCTGCATATTAAGATGTCGTCCACATATTGGATGACCGTGATGTCTAGATGTACGTTCCCCGGGTCCATTTGCAGGGCCCTGTTGAATATAGAAGTTGATTCAGAGTATCCTTGTGGAAGTCTTGTATGTTCCCACATTTATTTCTACATAGAAATGATGTCAAGTACTGTGATTATTCATGGAGTGGGATAGAGAAGAATGTGTTCTTCAAATCTATCACCGTGAAGTGAGTGGATTCAGCCGAGATGCTACATAATATTGTCACTGGATTGGGAACTAATGGAAATTCTGCTTCAACAATATTGTTTAAAAGGCACAAACCCTGGAAAAAATGCCACAATCCCCCTGTCAACTTCTTCACTGGGTGCACAACCGCGTTACATTGAGATTCGGATGACACTAAAATTCCCTGCTGCACTAGTGCGGAAATTGTCTCAGAAATACCTTTGTCTGCCTGCCTAGATAGAGGATATTGCTTTGCTCTCTGCAAGATTGCCCCTGGCTTGAGCTTGATTTTAGCAGCTCCTACCCCTTTCAATAGTCCAACATCATATGGGCTATTGATCCATAGTACACTCGGTACCTGTGCTAGGTCTTCCTCGAGGAATGGCTGTGGCACCTTTTTCATCAGGGCCATTGTCTGCGGCACTTCCCTGTAATTAATTCTCACCCAGTATGTAATGCTCATAAAGAACACTGTTTGAATGTCCAAATAGTCATACCGGTACAATTCTTTGTCTGTGCCCTTCTCCTACTGCAATTACTTCCCTCCACGCTCACCTTGTATCGTCAGTCTTGTGCAATACTATCCTTTTGTCTCTTACTATAACTGTCTCCAACTCGAGTGGAAACACCTAACCTTCTTCTTCATCTAAGGGAATTTATGGTCTGAACAGCACTTCCTTGGGAAAACAAAGAAACTTGCCCTGTATCCCTGGAAGCCCTACTAACAGCACTTCCACCCCATATTGAAATAACTCTGGGTCTGCGGGCAACCCCCTCTGTACAGTCTGCAAAATGCATGAATACATTCTCATGCATTCACATAGTAAATTCCTGGGGTAGAACACACTATCCCTTGCTCAGTAAATGAGATGGTCATGTTCACTTTACTCATCATGTCCCTTCCCATTATGTTAAATGGCGGCTGACAGGAATATAACAGTGGCATAGTGAGGTCCTTTTCCCCAATGGAAATTGGCAGTTCATCAGTATATGGAACCAAATCTGTAGACCCAGAGAAACCTTGAGCATTTATAGCAATGTCTGACATTGGGTATCTCCCCTCTCTAATACAGGATCTAGTCACCCCCATATCTACAAGGAAGGAAAACATTTTGTCACCTATGGTTACCCCTACACATGGTTCCTTATCCGGGTCGGGTGTAACAGATAGGATTGAACACATCAAGTCGGTCTGTGGGCTGTCCTATTGTGGGGATAAAGTCATCCCTGTCCCGTAAAAGGATACCCCCCAGTACGGTTGCTCCCTCTAGTCTCTGTGTTGGAGTCTGCATTGCAGTGTCTGCATGTTTCACGGCTTCAACATTCTGTTGCGCTGGTTCCTGCGGTACTGCTTGCGATGGCTGAGTGTACACCAGAGCCTGCAATGTATACATCATGGGATTTTGTGACTGGGCCGATGCATGTTATGCTGGTGCCATTTGCGGCACATATTTCTCGTCTGTGTGTGATCTTGGGCATAGTAGTTGGGTTACTCCATACTGTGTGTCGGTGGGTATGTCACCTCCCCACCCTGCTGCATTCCTTCTCTGGTTCTACATACCCAGGCTATATGGCCTATCTTCCCGCATGTCCAACACTATGGTGGACCTCCTACGGGTCTGGGCTGTCCCCTGTTAAACCTGTCTCATCGCTGATGCACTGGGTGCCTTGCTCCTGTCCCCCTGGGCACGCCTCCTCTTCGGCGTGGCCAATAGTTAGTGCCCCCCTGCCTGCAAAGCTTCCCCCTGCCATTGGCTGCTGGTACGGGGTGTTCTGGCTAACCACTCACTCTCTGTTCATCAACATTGTCCCTTCCATTGTATACTTTTACCGTTTTTTCTGAACTCATTTTGCTTCTTCTTGTTTTCTTTCCTCACATTTATTTCTTGCATTCTCCTGCATTAATCAACTGTAGTGCACTATAGTCAGCTGGATTTCTGACCATACCTTTTCCTCCATCCCTCACTAATTTTTTTGAATTGCTTTGGTACCTGTTCTGGTAATCCTTGGCTTAACATTTGGTAAAATAAACCCATGATTTTGTTCAAGCGTCTCAAGACACCAATGTTGTTGTATCTTCTGAACATTTTGGAGCGGGTCCTCGTCCTTGTGCATTTGCATGCCATGATTATGCTTATAGAAAGAAGATAAGTTCCCAATTAGGGAACTTCCGTCTCCTGCACACTATCAAAGGCTACGAAAGCCAAACATTTTCAGGTCATAATTTTGTACATGCAAAAAGTTATTATGAAGATTATATTCATAACTCACATTTAGGAAAAAGAATATAGGTAGTAAGCACAAGTTATTTGATTTCGTACAAAAGATATGTATTAATCATAAGAGGGTAATGTGCCCAACAAGTTTCGGGATGTGCTCTCTTCTTCAGGGGCCAATAGAATTTTGGACTTTTCAATCTAATCAAAAAAACAGTCAAACATGTATGTGATTAGAAGTCAACTAATTTTATGAGTTTGCATTTAGACATTCATCAATGGCATAAATCAAAGTACTTAGCATAATTCCCCATCAACTTGTTAAATTGACAATCATTAGTTGAGGAAACGGTCATTCATGGAATCATCATGATGTGGCAGATTCTATGTTTGATAAGGAGGCGATTAAACGGTAGTTCATCAATATGAAGGAGATTCGGGAAAACCTATATTTAATTTGCAAAGGTAAAATAATGTCCTTCTTACCCTGTTTGTGTTTTAAGGGGTACACATAGTAAAACGTGGCATGCGTGTCCAATAGTGGCAGCTAGGATCTGCAGAGGAAAGTTGAGAGATCCAAATCAGGGATGCTACAGTATTTATTAGGTAATGATCATATTTGTAAGTAAAGGAGAAGAACGTACCAGCACAGGAATACAGGTGCTGTGCAGAATAATCTGTATCTGTGGACCAAAGATGTTTTGCTTCATGCAGGTTCGCTATCAATCACTGTAAGAGGCGTGAGGAGGTCAGACCAGCAGTCACGCGGACTTCTGATGGTCGTAAGGATGAGGTAAGGTAGGTAAGTCAATGTGGAATTAGCTTTAGAGGTAGCAAAGGTTAATTACTATTCTACCAATAGTCTAGCTCAAAGTAACTTACTTGTATTGAGTAAAAGCGTTCCTGGGAGTAAGAGCGTTCCTGGGAGTCAGGTAGATATCTTAGGCTCCAAAGTGAATAGTACAAGCAATGGCAACATGGCCATTTATACGTGTTTTGCTGCGCAGCTGACCAGAAGTGATGTCATCACGTTGATGACGCGGATGCCGTCGCGTTTGTAAACAAAACAGTTTTGTGACGTGTGGAACAAGTACATAATAGGTATCAATCTATTAAAGCCGGGTTTTCTTCAATAAGGTGACATTTCTTATCAGTTACACAATAAGTGTCTTAATCAGTAAAAGGGTTTAGACACGTAATATAGTGATTACGCTTATGTCAGATGTGTGTGGATACTGTGCTCTCAGAGCCCGCCATATGGCTGCTCTGTAGTTATTGAACGGCACTCGATCATGTGCTGTGTTCTGCATTGTCACTCTGGGATATCCTGCTCATTTCCAAACATCATTAGCTACTTCCCCAAGAATGGCGCAAAGTAGGCTCTTCATTTCCCCCACTGCCAATGTCATCCCTGCCGTCAATCTTTCTAGCTCATAAATCCAGTTTCCCGCTCCTGCAGTCAACATGGGTAACTGTTATGGCCCGTGGGCGCAGATGGTCCGTGTGGTGGCGGTGGAGATGCATTGGTCTCATATCTGTTGACTCCCCCAAGATGACGCTGTGGAGAACTTGCAGCATTCCAGTATCCTGCATTGCTTCCTCCGGGCAGACTCTGCCCCTGTTACCAAGGATCACTTATCAAGCAGCCACAATGGAGCTTCAATGTGTTGCTATACTCCCTAAAGCCTCAAGTCGTGAGTTTGGTACTATACTTACTCTTCTGTGCTATTGATCCTGTCTATTCCGTTACACTCCTCTAATCCTGTCCTTCTTCCCCGCTGTTAGAATATGCCACGTCAAACTATCAGCTCGGCCTCTGTGACTACAATCCTCCTCCTGCTGACACCCTTACCCTCACACCGACACAAGTAGGTATTTGCGTGGGTAGGAACATAGTAGGGAGAGCTTCGTTCCGTTTATCAAATTACTTACATATCAAAGTATCGCTCAGTTTGTTTCAGACTCCACGGAATATGCCATTTTGTTTCCACGGCAACTAGCTAAGCTTTTTGCAGATCCGGAGGTCTGCGAACACTTAACAGAAATCAATGCATTGCCAGGTCCCGCGGCCGCCACTAACGCCTGTATGAAGGCATAAGCAAGACTAGTGTATCCTTCCCAAGTAAGAGGTGTAGAGAACCTTTCTCTCACCTAGCCTGTCTTTTTTCTCACGCTTAAGTGCTACCCGATCCCTCCGGCTGTCCTTCACCACACAGAAAGGCTTCCCGCTGCACAGACAGACCCACATCTAGTCATCATTTGGTAAGCAGAATCCCTCCTGTTCGTGAAAAGACTCGTAGAACACCATTTCTCAAAAACCTTTTATTTGAATCTACGGCTCCAGAAGGCGCTCCGGATTTCCCTGCCTTAAGATAGAAGCCTTCAACGTTCACTAACCTGCAAACCTCAGACAGAGGCCTTTCCAGGAGGTTACTTCACATCATCACGACCATCAGGGTTTTCTTCCCCAGAGGGTTTCGACTTGCAATTCATTCAGGCAGGTAGGTTGTGGACGCCCAGGAGGATTCTCTTAACATATTCCCCTTGTGTCTCTGCTCCAGGTAGGTGTTTTCCTTTCTTATTTGAGCATATAAGAAGCCTATTGTGTTTTATAAAATGTAGCATAACAGGAATTTACACCTCAAACTATCCTTGTCCATCTGTTGCCACTGTATGTATTGCAGTCGTCCACCACCCTTTTCTAGCAACGGAAACTGTGTATGTCCCACACCTCTGTCGTGTCTCCCTAAACTTTTCAGAATGGTAAATTCTCCGGTCAAGCTAGTTCCCTCAACCTCTGCACATATGGGGTAACTTCGCCTGCCCTATGCAATCTTCTTTTTGCATGCTCAAGGTGCCCCTCAAGTTCCAGCTTTCCCCTTTCTATGACATCCCCGTCATCCCACAGTGAATCCCACTCTGGGATTCCTCTTTCGGAGGGACGGTACAGCCTGACCCCATTGTCCCTAAACTATCATCGCTGTCTTTGCCTGCATTCTCCTCAAAGTGGAGCCTCCTGAACATGTTCTTCCCTTGCCGTCTCCCTGCTGTCCTGTCCAGTGAGTCGCTTCCTCACCTTTGTCGGGACCCTGCCACGCTACTGCTTGTTTTAGGAGCAGAAGCGCTATCTCTCCTGCTCCTATACAAAATCCCAATTCTCCTCCATATTCTCTCCTCCTCATCGTCATTTAAGCATTCAGGTCTTGTCATTATGTCCTCTACCTCCTTCAGGCGTCTTTCTCTACTTCTCTTTCTCTCCCGCTCGTGTCTTCTGTCTCTCTCATCTTCCACCGTTGATATTTCCTTCTGTCTTCTCCTTTTTTTTCTTTCATCTCTCTTTCGCTTCTACTTTCTCTGCCTCCTTCCTTAACTGTTCCTTCTCCTTCCTCTCTTCTCTTTCTCTTCTGCTCACTTCCTCCATTATCTCTGCCCATCCCCTGTGCTCTTCTTCTTTTTCCCTTTGTTTTTTAGCTTCCTCCTCAATGTCTCTGAGCTCCGTTACACTCCTTCCCTCAAGTTTAAGCAGTATCTGTCCTCACATCCACTAGTTTTGTGAAACTGTTGCCTCTTCGTCCCCAATCAACTGCGCTTGCAAATCGCTGCGCTCATTGCGTTCATCAATCATAGTCCCTACTTTCTTATTCAGCAGTTTAGTGACATTGGGCCTGATTACGAGTCAGGCGTTAAGGGGTTAACGGCGCCGTAAACGGCGCCGACCCTTAACGCCTGATTCCGAGGTCCCTTTGCGCCATGGTGATTTTAACGCCTGCTTTTTGCATGCGTTAAAATCCATGGCGCTAAGGGACCATGGTGCTAATTACGCCACCGTTATTTACGGTGGCGTAATTAGCGCCTTCCCCACTCCCATTATGCCCTATGGGGCAAAAATGGGAATGGGGAAGGGTAAATGGGAAATGGGGATTTACCGCCCCACTCACCTTGGAATGGGGCGGTAAATCCGCCATCCACCATGGTGTAAATGTAGTTTACACCATGGTGGTAAGGGTACGACGCAGGCGGTAACTTACCGCCTGGGTCATAATGAGGCCCATTAAGTGCATCTTTGCTACTATATGCAGGAAGTGCATAAACGGGGGTAGTGTATCCTGTCACTGCTCTTAGTTCCTTCAAGGGGTAAAATCCCTGTCCTCCTGTCAGTGTACCTGTGGATTGAGGAGGAGCCGTGGGCGCTTCGCCCCACGCATCATGCTGACTAAGCATCCACTCCTTCTTGGGTGGGTCCTCTTCCTTGTCCTCAAACATCTTCCATAGGTACAATATTGCTAACCTGCTGCTTAATTTCTTTCCCTTAATTTCCCAGCATGTAGATATGTGGCCATGTGTTGCAGCACAGATTTCAAAAGGGAGCCTGTCCTGGTCGATGGATTTACCATTTTGCCTTCAGTATCGCAAGTCCATTCTGTGCTATACTTGTGGAATTTCTCCTGATACTGCGGAAGGGACTTGAACAAGTGCTTAAGGGGTGTATCCCCCATGGTGGCACGTCACTCTTGGACTGCGAATGGTTACTTGACCTCAAATCAGGATTTTGTATACTTCAACAATGCCAAATTCGATATCACAATTTGTTGTCAAGAAGTAATCAACTTCTCCACAATACAGCCTCCAGTTTGTTCTACCAGTCCCTCCATCTCACTGACTACCAGCAAGGGCGTGCTCCACACACTGCCCGCTCTACTCTCCACCCTCAAGGGCCAAGCAACCGTTCTCCAACATGCCTCTTGAGGAGCCCAACCCAAATGGTACGATGATCCTCTTGGTTTCTAAAGCTTTAACACCACCTCGTCCAGTTATAAACCACCACCTTTTTTCATGTTTTTCCCCTTTGCCAACAGTTCTGATCCCGACTGCGGGACTTCACCCTCGTGTCAATGCGTTATGTCCTATCAACAACCTTTTGTGTGATGCCACAAGCCATTATGCAAAACCAATACTTCAAGTGCACTCTCAAACCCCACAATACTCCAAGAGACGACAACACAAACACCTTACAGCAGTCATCCTGCATTTTGAATCACAGGGGATACCAAGTCTTAAAACATTTGTGGATCTTCTTCTACAGCACAGCATAGGAATACATATTTAAAGCTTCATTGAGATACCACCTTCTGTGACCTAAGCTAGCGCCTAGGCACAGGGATCCATCTCGTTATCCGTAAACTAAGCTGACCGGCTAGAAACAGGTATGCATAAATAATTAATCAATTAACTGAGCTAACTGCATAGAAACAGGTATACATCTTTTAATCCGCAAACTGAGCTAGCGCATAGAGAACAGGTATACATAAATATTGTATCCGTAACCTAGCTAACGCCTGGAAACAGGTAACCATACATAATTCATCTGTAAACTATCTAATGCCTGGAGACAGGTATGTTCTCATAAATAAATGAAAAAACAAATCACAGGACAACCCTTCCCTTCCCCAATTTCTGTTAAATTCTTGGACTTATACTCACCCTCCACGGATCTGCTGAAGCCCTTGGAATCCGTCACTCCCACAATCTGTCACTCTGCCTTCTGGTCTGTTTTACATCCCGCAGGGAGCGGGCAGGAATTTCACCAGCGGGGCTCCTTATGACCTTCTGAGTTTCCATGCATGGTCTTTAGTGCAGTTCTCATGGGTCACAGCGCATCCATTCGGACATGAGGAGGGAAAAACTGTATTTTTCCCAGGGGTCTTAGCAACCATCTTCTGCTACCACCTGAATTAAGGTGTGGGATTTCTAACCTTCCCTGATTACAAGCAAGAGGAACTGGGCCGAGGAAATCCCCTGCACTCAAAAACAGAAGAGTCCAACAATGTGACACAAGTTTACTGTTTAAATTTAAAAGTTTTATCAACAGGGATCAAGCCATGGACAATACAGCATTCTCCAATACTTTCTCAATGATCTCAGGCTTGTCGTCCCGTTTTGAGGCTGTCTGACATCACAAAATAAAGATACATCATAAAACCTAAGGTGGAACAGAATTGGTTAATAAGGTAGACTACATACACAATATGTAGGGGATTAGCACATGCATTGGGTGAAACATATCTGGTGGCTCCTCCTCCAACCTCCTCCTAAATGTTGCAACTGCAAATCTTTCATGTTAGTGTGCTGTGATTGGGTGGTGCAACAAAGTGTAAGCTAAGCATGGAAGGTGACTAGGGATTGGTCAAAGAGGGTATTTTCAGCCTTGGCGCTTTGGAAAGTTAACAGTAAATGTGAAACTATTCAAGGTGGTGAGAACAGACGGGGGTGCTGCATGTTCCCAACAATTAACCATCTCCGACCTCTAGACCTTTCAAGAGAACATGAAGCTTTGAACCTGGTGTTACTTCTGTATCATCCTGTCTTCGGTTGGATGGGAAGAACTGATTCTGCCTGGCTCGGATGAATAGGCTTTGTCTCCCAGGTTCACATATGAAACCTTTCTCCCTTGGTGTCCTTGCAGCAACGTGCACAGTGGCTGCACTGGAAGCCTGTTCTGCGCATCTCTGTGAAATCAGCATGTCAGGCCTCTCTCTGTATTCTCGAGTCATTTTAGCATCTTCCATTTACTTCAATGTAGCTGTGGCTTCCATCTTGATTTGCATGGCCGTCCCTGTTAGTTGCGTGTAGCGTCAGCATGCAGTTCATATGTATTCTTGTGCAACTTGCGGTTACTATGTAGCAAGAATGTGTCTGTTCTCTATCTAAGTGGGTCATAAGCAGGTTCTTCGTGTCTGCAAGCAATTTGATCTAAGTGTCTGTGTAGCTTCATACAGGGATGCATGTGTGCTTCATGTCTAACGCATCTATATCATAGTTTCAGTTGCAACATCATCTTCGGCATGAGCTCTGTCAGTCTACCTGCTCCATTTACTGCAGTCTTATATCTACAGTGATGTCATCATGATAGGGCATAGATGGCTGTCTGAGTGAAAAGCGTTTCTCACACCTGCGGTACATCGACGATTGAAGTATGCCTTTAATTTCTCTGCCGCCGGGATGAGAGCGGGATAGGTGCAACGAGGGCCACATTCAGGTCTCCCTCTTCAGGTCTGCCTCTGTCCACCCTCCACCCGATTGAGCGACCATCTGAGCTTTTCAGGCTCCCTGTGTGGAGTCCAGGAGGCAGAAAACATCATCTCCAGACTTCTGCAGAAAATTTCCCAGGCCAGGATTCAGTAGCTGGCTTCTCAATGGGGCCTCCCTCTGGTACTTCTCACTCTAAAATGCCCTCCATTGGAACCCTTGTCGGTCTCAAACCTAAAGCGCTGAACATTTAATACTACCTTTTTAAGCCGACATCACCTTGTCTTTTAGGATGGCGGAACTCAGAGCCCTCCTCTGTTCTCCTCTTACCTTCCCATCACCCCTGAAGCGGTTACCCTTTGTTGCAACCCCACATTGCACCCTGAGGTTGTTTCTAATTTACATGCCTCCTAAGAGAGTGGGCCTCATTACAAGTGTGCTGGCCCGGTAACAACGGTGCTGGTAAGCCTACAGCACCGTTGTTACCGGACCGGCACACTATGAGTCTGGGGGTGGGTGTCGTCCCTCCCGCAAGGTCAGACCTGGTGGGCGTGACGGCACCCGCTCACAGACTTTTCCCGGGAAGCACCGGCACTGTTAATAACAGTGCTTCCCTCATCCCCATTCCCATTGAGTCCTGTGGGATTCAATGGGGATTTGCATTTTTCCAGCTCCTGATTTCCAGGAACACAGGAATGTAATCCCCCGGTGTTTCCGTGGAGCCAGGCCCCATAAAATTGCACGAGTCCGGCAGCAGCCTGCCGATTTTACCGGCAAGGCTACCGCCGGACTCGTTATGAGGCCCATTGTGTTCCTGGGCCTTCGTGCAGATCTTTCTCGGGACAGGAACTCCTAAACTCATTCTGACCTTTTTGAACTGGAATTCTCATTTCCTATCATCAGAGAGTCTCCTTGTGACCTTTGTTGGCCCTAACAAGGGTTGCAGGTGAAAGGTCTGTGGCTGAAGGACCCCATCTCCTTAGCAAACTCCATATCAGGCCCCCATTTTCCTGGCAACCTGCTGGGGAGATCTGTGAGAGAGGTGGCCAGGTCCAGAGCAGAGGCCAGTGGCATCTCCTGTTCGTTATTGCAGGGCTGCTACCAGGGAAGCAAAACAAAATGTGGCCCCGCTCTTTTCCCATACCCCTTCTAAACACCCTGCACACCCCGGGTCATGCAGGGGTTGGGGGAGCCGCCACATTTCCAATAGGCGCTGATGCGAAAGCATCAGAGCCCAATTGTTATTAAATGCACCCCGCTACGGAGAGCGGAGCGCATTTCATTTCAATAGGGCGCCTGCCACGCCTTCTCCCACCACGCCAGCTTGGGGCTCGGGGGAGTTCTTGAAAGACTCCCCCGAGCTGGGGGAGACCATGAAAGACGCCCCTGAGCTAGCATGGCAGGGGGCTAAAGGTTCCCCCCGGTGGTGGCCCTGGTCGGCTCTGGCTGCTTCCTGGACTTCACATTTGCTCATCGCCATCATTTTGTTCTGGTGATGTGTTTGCCTCTGCAGTCCTGTAATTGTCTCGCCTATAATGACATTGGGCCTCATTACGCGGTAGGAGGTAGCCATGGTGCTGTTAGCACCATGGCTACCCCCTTACCACATTCTGGGTCCGTGTTCCCGAAATAGGGACTTACCAGGTCATTCCAACCTTGGAGGACCCGGTGAGTCACCATTCCGGGAACCATTCCCCATTCCCATTCGAGCCCCCATAGGGCTCAATGGGAATGGGGATGGAGCTAATAAGGGTACCGCAATTTGCGGTACCGTTTTTAGCTCTGTAGTGCCTTAACGGTTCCCATCCATAACGCCTGGTAAAACCAAGCATTAAGGAAGGGACCCGCTAAGGGACCTCGGAATAGGGTGGTAAGGGATTACCGGCACCGGTGACCTTACCGGTGCCGGTAATCCCTTACCACCTACCTTGTAATGAGGGCCATTGTTTTTTTCTTTTTTAATTTTATCGGTTTAACACAAACCTTTAAAATATTTACAAAAAACACAAAACACAACACATCAACGTATCACAGTCCTTTAGAAAGACCCCTCCCATTTTCTCTTCCGAGGATCAAATCAAAATCCTCATTGCTTGTCAACCAACACTGAATTCAAACGATTTTCAATTATCGTTAGAAAACGAGTCAATGGTAGTATTAATTTCATGTCCGTTCCTTGGAACATATTGGCCCACCAATCATCGGCAGAAAGGAAGGGGTGATTTAGGCTCCAAGGGCCCAGGTGACATGTCCTTTCTGATCGAAGTGCCGTGCAGAATAGCACCAAATGCTTAAGGGTTTCCTTGTCCTTAATGCATAGTCTACACGTTAAATTGGAGATATTCATACTTTTCCATGACGCCAACCGCTTCTTGGTTTTAAATACGTTTAGGCGCAGTGACATAAACACTCTTCGAGCCTGAGGATCTGGAAACAACTCAATGTAGCATTGTGAAGAGTTAAATGCCCGTGTTTTGAGCAGCGCCTCACTCATCATTTTTGCTGCAGCTCATTGTGAGCAAGTTTGGTCAAAATCCGCACGCCAGATTTTTAATTTGGCGGCGTTCGGGTCATTATGCAGCATGTCCAGGCTGATTCCATGTTCACTCAGAATCTCTTCGCATCTCCTGACCCACAGGGCCACCATGCTGTTATTTGTTGGTGTCAGATCGTAAAAGATGTCAAATTGCGGTATTTGCTCGCGCCGGCGAGTTTTGCGAAACAGACTCACCAGAGTCCAGCATACCCTTGCATGGAGCGAAATGAGCGACAGTTCATATCTCACACATGATGTCAGGATACCCCTTGGGAGAGACAATACCTTAGACCAGAAACCATTCTCCAGCGATGCCCATGTGTCGTGGCTACATCCCAAGGCGTTTTCAGCGCCATGTAGTAAAACCGGGATTACCTTTTGCTGGTAAAAAGCAAGCACCGGTTTTAGTGAAATTTTCCAAATTTCTTGTGCATGATGACATCTTGACTTGCCAGTTGCTTGCATTTCCTTTTGGTTTCAATGACCCATGGACCGTCGTTGATTGACGAATTTATTAGCATGCCGAGGTATTTTACGCTCTCGGCTATCTGAATGGTCTCTTGACCCAGGTACCATCTCTGTTTTCTAGATTTTTTACCTCCTTTGCTATTCAGATTGTGTAACACCAGAATTTCGCATTTTTTAGTGTTTATCACCAGATGGTTAGTTGCAACATATTGGTCAACCGCGTTCAGCTTCCTCTGAAGGCCGACAGGAGTTAGGTCCATCAGGACCAAATCATCGGCGTATAGCAGCCAGCTTAGATGGGACTTTGCTACTTTTGGTGGAAAAGAACTTATTGAATCAATCGCTAAACCAATATCTGATATGAATAAGCTGAATATTGCGGCAGCTAGGGGACAGCCTTGTTTTACCCCTTTATAGGTTTTGATTGGTGCTGATAAAGTTCCAGAACTATCCAAACGGATTTGTATGGAGGTTTCAGAGTGCAGATCTTGGATTGCTGCTACTAAGTCAGCTGGACATCCCCAACCTTGTAGTTTTGACCATAGAAGAGGCCTGTCAATAGTATCAAATGCACATGAGAAGTCAATGAAGGCCAGCTAGACCTTTGTATTGGACTGTATAGCCTCCATCTTCATCAGTTTCAGACGTAGCAGGTTTAGTGAGCAGCCTACTTGCTTTACAAATCCAGATTGCCTTTTGTCAACATGATTAGACTCGACTGCCCATGCCACGAGTTTTTGCTGCAATATTGTTGCGTAGATTTTCCCCAAAACATTCAATAATGCCACTGGGTGATAGTTTTTTGGGCATGTTCTGTCTCCCTTCTTGAATATGGGGACAATGACAGCAGATTTCCAAGATTTGGGGGTCCTGTGGCACTTACTTATTCTATCAAATAGGGCTACACATATGGATGCCCATGATTCAGGATGTTGTTTGATAGTAAAATTGGTAAGGCCATCAGGGTCCGGTGCTCGTGAGTTTTTTGCGTTCTTGATTATTGATACAATATCCTCTCTTGGAAACATCAAAGCCCACGGTTTCAAAGATGTTTCCAATGTGACAATTCCTGGTGCCTCTGCCTTGTAGAGAGTTTCAAAGTGGGCTGTCCATGCGGATTCCGGGACCATGCAGGACTGCAGAGCGAATTGAGGAGCTTGAAAGTTATTGATGAGCCTCCAGAAGTCCCTCAAGTTTTTGTTCCTTAGTGTCGCAAGAATCTGTTCCGCATCGTTTTGCACTGGAGCATATTTGTGCATCTTCCACCAGTTCTTATATTTTTGTTTCACCTTCTTTATTTCCAGTTTTCGAGTAGCAGTGTCTAGGGACTCAGTTCTCCTAAGTACAGCGCACATCCTTTGTTTTTGGATCAGGATCTCGGGATCGAAATGATGAGTCCGAACCATGTTTGAAGTTTTTAGACTTGCCTTTACGGTTTTGAATCAACTCAATAATTGATCGTATTCCAGATCAGCACTTAATTAACAAAACTGGATCATCACCACATTGACTTCACTCTCCTCCAATCTTAAGCGAACTCTATTAGATTCAACCTGGAGTTTATATGGCCACTTTGGTCTTTGATTGCCTCCAGATGTTGCAAATTTCATGAGTAACATGTCATGATCACTGTTTGCTTTTTCACAGATCTTCAGCGAATGTATCCTAGGATGCAAAGCTTCAGACACGAACATGTAGTCTATAATGGATGATGAATCCGCACAATGCCATGTCGGCACAGGTGGAATGTCACCACAGGTGCTTCTGTTCAACATCTGAATGTTACGAAGACCCATTTCGCTTAGCCACGCTTGTGCCAATGTGCCTAGATCTGGATTTTCTTGCTTAAGAAGGTCGATGTTTAAATCACCGCAAATAATTTTCTTGGACCAATCTAATGACTCCACTCGAAGATCAATTAATCCTGTTATCTGATCAATAAAATCCATTTTGCCTGCCCATAGATGGTTCCAATACAAGTTCAATATTACAATCTTGTCTTGCGTATCTTCGTGAACACCGGCTCTTTCAATGGTCGTCTCCTGAATATAGGGAGAATGGTTGACAGAATTTAAGATACGTCAACCCGATGCTCTTCTCACCATTGTCAGCAACCCTGACATAGGACGCCCATGTTTTGATTTTATAGCCGAATTTATCACAATCTCAAAATCTGAGGATACCGGCAGCTCACTTAACCAAGTCTCCTGTAAACACACGATATGTAAGTTGTCTAACCAGCTTGTGTTAAACAGATGTATAAATCCTTGTGTGTTCCAGGAGGCTAAACAGTACTCCGTGGGGGCTTCATTATCCTGGCATTATTGGGTATTTTTTGTGTTTAAGGCCCCTGCTAGCCATTGCCATTCATGATTTCCTGGGATGGAAGTTGCAGTTTGAGTATCCTCTTGGATGATATCATGGGAAAGTTCGCTTCTTTTAATAGTAATTCTTATTTGTGCATTTTGACCATCGCCTGCCACTCTACCATCACTTTTGATATATGAGTTTTCCTTAACGGACATGATGGTTGAGTGCATTTCTGATCAAAAGCTTGCTTCATAGTCGAGTGCTCCTGTGATTGATTCGACGCCGTGTCGCTTATCGGAACCATTGTTATAAGAACGCTCGGCGATGCTTCCCTTAGATCTTCCGAGGTTCCATTGGGGGTTGGTCGAGACGCATCAGGCACAGTAAATTTGTAAACGTCGAAACCCAATGAAAACAATGATATGTTTTCCTCCAAAATAGAAGTAGTAAGTAAGCACGTCATTAAATGGAGCACTACTTTGTCATTCGTGCCTTCAACTGGAAACTCCACGTTTTTTATGTCAATTGAAGTTATGGCACGTAAGCTTGGTACAAGGTGAAGTAACTTAAGTACAGTTCCTCGATTCAAGATCAGATTATCAATTGGTTCTAAGCTCTCAATTATCACCTTATGAGGGCAGTTTGTAGTCAAGATTGACTTTGGCCCTCATTACGACCCTGGCGGAAAGTGACTGACCGGACCGCCACAGCGTAAATAGCGTTTCCGCCATTGCACGAAGGAGCAAAGTGCGGCCCATTCCGACCCATCGGGCACGAGCACCACGGCATGGCGGAAGTGCAAAGTCCGCGATGGCGGAAATGACCCCAAAACGGCCCACACCGCCGCCGTACGGCGCCCTAGGTGCAATACCGCCACCCATCACAGCGGACACCGCAGTGTGCGCCTACCGGAAAGTACGGTGACCGGAAATATACGGAAACGGAAGTTAAAACATGGGCCCGGAACGGGAAACATCCCGCCGTACACCTATAAAACCACTAAAACCACACAACCACTAAAAACACTACCCTGAGACACACCCCAACCCGTCATCCACCCTAGCGAAACCAAGAAAAATGGGAAAAGTAGCGAAGAAAGCGTGCGACCGCAAGCGGCAGGTCCACTTCTCCCGTGAGGAACTCACCGTGCTAACAGAGACCCTCCAGGAGAATGCTGCCGTCGTCTTCTGCACGCAAATGACCAGGACGGCACTTGCAAACAAGAAGGCCATATGGGCTCTGGTGGCACAGCGGGTAAGTGCGGTGGGGACCGCACCCCGCACCCCACAGCAATGCCGAAAGCGATGGGACGACCTGCGGATACGCGTCCGCAGCATACTCTCTGCCAACCGCAACATTGCCACAGCCACCGGGGGAGGTCCTGAATCACCCATCAAGTTGACCCCCTGGGAAGAAATCTGTGCCTCCACCATCGGAATGGAGAGCATAGAGGGAGTCGGAGGGATGGAGAAAGGAGTGCAGACATCCGGCTAAATAAAACAATGCCAAATCCACAAAGTCCATCCATGTGAAGTACCATGTGTCCACATAGTGCAACAGAAACACATGTCCAGGAGAACGTCCACACACATCGGCCTGATAGCGCACGTTAAAACCCACAATAAATACATAAATAATTAAAAACCCCTAAAACACGCACTACACGTGCAGCAGGCACACCCTAACTGCAGGCTGCCAAACAACTGCACCCTCACTCCACACACAAATGAAAGCACCTCCAAGGCCCCGACCCAAATCACCCTCAGGTACCACCCCAATGCATGTGATACAATGCCATTCCAATACCCACAGACCCATTAATAACCCTCGCCCTCCTTTACTCCACCACAGGGTCCGATCCAAACGACGAGCATCAGGACACCCCTACCAGCACACCTGCAAAGAGGGCCAAGACCAACGGCCAAAGACCCTCCACCTCAGCTGCACGCATCAAGACACGGCAGCAGCACAAATCAGGTGGCAGCACAGAGGAGGGAACATCAACAGGCACCCCAGCAGCCAGCATGCCCACAACACCACCACCACAGGTCCCCCCAACGGATGCCACAGAAGGCACTGCCTCTGGTGGCAGCAGCAGCATAGGTGACACCCCATTGATGGTAGCATGCTCGGACACAGAAGACGGGGATGTCGAAGTCAGATCCATCCATGACCTGTCCCAATCCCCCTGTCTGTCCCATCCCGTACAACATGAGGATACCACGCAGGGGCACCCACAAGACGACGACTGGCCATCCCCCACAAGCCCTGTGGCAAGGCAACATGAGGACAACAGCCCCTCTGTGACACCCCCGCAAATGGCCATGGCCCAGCAGAGGCAACAGTCCCTCGACCAGTTAATCGTGCAACAGCAGCAACTGGCCACGCTCCTCAAGGACCATGCCGATGAATGTGGGGGCACTAAGGCAGACATAGAAACATCAACTGAGACACTTAGGGCAGAAATGGAGAGAGGTACAGAGACACTAAGGGCACAAATGGAGAGTAGCACCGAGAGCCTGGGAGTCCAAATGGAGAGAAGCACCGAGAGCCTGAGGGGGGAACTGCATGCGACGTCCAAGGACGTATGTGCCGAACTTGCCGCAGTGCGCCGTGTGCTCACTGAGCTCTCGCAAACCCTTAGGGACATGCATGGACGTGAGCAGGCAGAGACATCATCCGTTGCAAGTTCCGTCCAGGGCAGCCCCCAACGTAGATCTGGGAGGAACCTGCGCTCCACAGGCAGGGGTGCCCCTGATACCCGCAGAGGGGGCTTGCAATAGCGACTGCCCACTGACAATGAGCATCTTTGGACACTGGTGTTCGGGGGGGAGGTAGGAGGGTGGAGGGGGTGTGTTGGGCTCACTTGGGTGGCGGGTCGATAGGGTGTACAACATGATATCACATATGCCATAAACAGTGCACGATCAACCAATGAGATGTGTGGACATTGATCTTTGTGTACTAGGCCATCATAGGCGTACAGTCCATATTGTGCATGTCCCAGACACACACAGTGCCACGAGTCCCGTGTCCATGTATCAGCCACCAGGCGTGAGTGCTAGAAGCATACATCAATGAGATGCTGACGAATGTCACGGCCCTCCGGTGCCTCGCAGACTCCTTGAGGTGCTGCCACATCCCCACCCTCATCATGACCATCATCAGGTGCTTGCAGTTCTGCGTCAGGGGGCATGGGCACATTTCTACGTACGCACATGTTGTGGAGCATGACACATGCCATCACCATCTTTGCAACCTTCTCATGGCGGTACAGGAGTGCCCCGCCAGACCTGCTGAGGCAGCGGAAACGACCCTTCAGTAGGCCGAATGCCTGTTCAATGACTACACGGGTACGTGAGTGGGCATGGTTGTAGTCCTCCTCATGCTGGTCCCGTGGGTTCCGGACTGGTGTGAGGAGCCATCTCTTCAGTGGATATCCAGCATCACCTGTATGTGGACGATAAACGTATGATGTGGAATGCCATTGCTACGTACGCACACCCCCCCCCCTTCCTGCCAGGTCATTGCCGAATCACATACCCCACATTATCATGCATGTAATGAGACTCACCGAGTAGCCAGGATCTGTTCCCTGCGTGTCGCTCCATGTAGCGTGGTATTGTAGAGTTCCTCAAGACCATAGAATCATGGGTTGATCCAGGGAATCGGGCACAACAATGTGTAATGATCCTGTTGGAGTCACACACCATTTGTACATTCAGAGAATGAAATTGTTTTCGGTTGCGGTACTGGGCCTCCATGGCATGTGGGACGACCAATTCCACATGGGTGCAGTCGATGGCACCAATGCAACCCGGTATGCCGGCAAGTGCATGGAATCCCACTTTTGTGTTGGTAATTTCCTGCTCCGAGCGTGGTAGGGAGATGTAGTCGTCTGCGTGCTGCAGGAGGGCATCGAGCACTTGCAATAGTGTCCGTGAGAACAGTGGCTGAGAAATGCCATGCAACTGTCCGACTGTGTGCTGGTAGGTGCCTGTGGCCAGGAAGTGGAGTACAGACACCACCTTCAGTAGGGGTGGGATGGCGGTTGGGCTATCTATCATGCTGACAAGGTCAGCCTGTGTCATGTCCACAATGGCGGCTATGGTGTCCCGGTCCAGACGGTAGAGGGTGTGGATCTGCTCATCAGTGAGGTTGAACGGATGTGCTCGGAGGCGTGGGATTGCGGGCTGCCTGCGTGGTGGTAGTGGCTGTGCTGGCGGCCCTTGCTGGCCCTGCCTTGCCCTCCTCCTCCTCCTGCGTCTCCTCCGTGCGGCCGGTTGTAGTTGGTGTTCGTCTTCTTCTTGGAGTTGGAGTACTTGCAGTGCTATCATGTCCCCCAGGGCCAACATCGCGAGTCCTGCCGGTAGCATTTCGGTGTGGTTGTGGGAGGAGACTGGCTGTGCAATTTATGTGTTTTCAGGCTGTATGGCCTCCACCTGTGGTGATTCATTCCACCTGTGCAAACTGCTCTCCCCTTTGGCCGAGCACGTCCCGCGCACAACGCTGCAATTCGGGGAATGGCATCTTGCTATTGCAATCATGTATTTGTACCCGATGGCCGTGTAACATTGGTTGATATGTTCATTCTGCTGTGGTCCCATTGTTTCACATACTATCTGTGCAGTCGCGAACAGACTTGTGAAGGGTCAGTGGAACGTAGTACTCGAGTAACGGTGGGCCCTCATGCATCACTGTACCGAGTTGCAACGACGGGCGGGGCGTCCCATTTGTGGGTGAAGGCAGTTGCCATTTTCACACACAGCCGCACTCGATGGATTAATTAGTGATTTCAAACGGCCACAGATGCCTCTTCGACGTGATGTTGCAAATGAGGAATTCGAAGGGCGGCGCTTTCGGTTTTCAGCTAGCGGCGAGGAAATGCCCACAGGTCTGACTGCAAATATAACGTACTATTGTTCAATGTCCTTGGGACAGGGGCCATGGCGAGGATGCAATGATTGATATGAATGGTTTGGGATGCGCAATGGCGACGTGGGCGATGAGGCCGGACGTTCCCAAATACATGTTACTTCACTACACTGGAATTACGGGCTGGGGCACTGTGGATTTTGCAGGCTGCATAACGCACAGACTCAATGGATATTTCTAATGTTATGTGAGTAAATATTCAGGCGTTTTAATCCCGGGATGAGGGAATGATGAATGGATGCATGGGCAGGTGATTTGATACAGAGTTTGCCATGTACAGGGCTTCTTGGGATCTATCCGCCTCCCCTACGCTATGTGATGCAGGGCTGCCATAGTGAGACCATCGTCTATCTGGCCTTGTTGAGCCCTCCCTGTCTCGACGCGCCCTCAGACACTTGTGTCCATGCACGTTACCAATCCCATCTGATGGATTCTGTTTTGACAGACGCATGCACAGGTACACTCGTTTGTGATGGTGTTTACACCTCGATATAGATAGTTATGAGTCGCAAGTGGTTTTTGGGTGGTGATGGACCTTTGGAGTGGGCTAGCATGCATATGGCTGTGGATTTAGTGTGATCATTGAAGTGAGTTGTTGGAATGTAGTTCTGATGGCCATTCTGTTCTTTTTCTTTTCTTTTGGTTGACAGGTATCTCCTCCCCTTTTGCCACTGCCATCTGTATGCCACTCCTGCAGATGGGTTTTACTCCCGACACCTGCTGCTTCGTGTTAATCAGTGGAGCAGCATTACGATCTTATGGGACGATCGCCAATGGGCCACATGCCCTTACGCAGTACTGGTGGCTCGGAGCAACATTTCGGCCTTTCAGCTGGACTAGTGCCTCCCCATTGGGACGGCCCTGCGGTTCTGTGCGCTTCCATGTTGCCTTTTCGTACGTGAATGTGGCTCTGTGTACCATGATGGAACAGGGCGTCACACAAGTAGTGGCTGGTCATTTCTTGCGGATGCAGCCCACAATGGTGAAATGTGTTTTGGAGTTCATGGCCTGATGGCTGTATGGGCTTGGTGATTTTGTTGTGCATTAAATTTCTATTCTGATTTGGCCCGTGTAGCGTTCTTCTTTGCAAGTGATGTGGCATATGCCTATTTGGGGAGCGATGTATTGTGAGGAGATCTGCATTGGGTTCCAGCTTCGGAGTTTAGTTGCGTGGTACTGTACTGGGCGCGTTTGCCTACGAAGCCCGTGAGGTCAGGGATGGGGGCTGCCAATATGACTGTTTGAATGTTGTCATGCTCAGGGGCGGGGGATTGGGTTTTGTGTAACAGATGCCGGTCAGCCAGGTGGACTGGTGGAATGATGTGATTTTCGGAATATTGCTGGTCACAGGTGCCTGTGTTTGCGTGCGTTTCTTGGTGGGGGACTGTGGTCATGTCCATTGGGATGGCTTCTGTATTCGTGCCATCTATGCCCTGCAGCTCCCATTGGCCCCTGTTGTGTTTCTTTTGTTCGTTGGCATGCATGGGTGACTTGTACATTTCACTGGTTGCATTGTGACTTCATTGCACCTACGGGGAGTTGTACTTTGTGGGCAGGGAGCGGTGTACAGGCACTCAGTGGGGCCGTTTACGGTTGATTCGCGATGCCGTACTTCTCACCATGGCGGAATGGTACATTCCGCCATGCTTGATGGCGTTAGGTACATGTCCGCTAGGGTCGGAATTGGCATACCCTTGCGCCATGGTGGTGTTTACGGTTTGGCATGGCGCGCGCGCGCGTGCTTGGTGCAGTTGGCGTTGGCGTTCACTACGGTGTCGCTAGTGGCTTCGTACTTTGCGGTGACGGGTCATAGTCGCACCGAGCGCTATTCGATGGCGGTATTGCATTTCCGCCATCGTTTTCCGAATTCCGCCAGGGTCGTAATGAGGGCCTTTGACACACTTTCCTTTGATGTTTGGGGACATCTGTCAGCCACAAGCCCTTTACCCTTTCTTCGATTGTTATCCAAAGACTCAACGGCAGTACATCTGTTCAATGCCCCATGGGAATAATTTTCGTTTACTAATTTGTTGCTACGACTTGAGCTCCACCGAAACCTCCCCAGTGTATCAGCTTGAGAATTGGCTAAGCAGTGTTTTCTCTTCTCATCCATTGTGAGGAACACTGGGCTGAATACAGGAGGAGGCAGAGAATTATTGCTATCCCGTACTTCAATAATTTCACAAGATCTTTCATGCGACCCACATTTTGTGGCGGGATTTCTGCAATCGTCCTTATCAATGCGAGGTTGAGTTTTCGCAGGTTTGTCCAACATTGTTTTGTCCATCAGCTGTGCAGGCTTCTCCTTACATTGAAGAGGTGCCTTACTTTGGTGCTCATCCATATTGTGTGGCAAGCCAACGCCTATTGGAGAGGCAGCTTCCGACTCCACGTATTCGGGTTCGTCGTAAGTGGACAGGTCCAGTAGTTGCATTGCGTTCGATGGTTCTTGTAATACTCTTAGTTTGTGGCTGTTTAACAGGTATTGAGTTTACACTTTTTCCTTGCATTTGGGCTTGATCTATAGGTGGAACAGAGCCTATGGATGTCTTGACCAAGTCAGTAGGCACTATCTGGACCAATTTAATGTTCCGCAGGAACTTCCGCGCTCCATTTAAAGTATTATTTTTCTTTGCTTTTTGATTTTTTGATTTCTTACTGATTATTTTTACATCCAGTTGTGATTTCGGTGGCATTATCGCAGATTTTCCCGAGGCATGGAGCCCTCCAGAAAAAATTGGAAAAACATTAGATTGACCCACTGTGGAGGGAATTACTCTATCATTTGAAGTCGGTTCCATTTGCATGCTGACTCCTGAGGTTGAAGCCGTTTGAGGGTCTTGGCAGGTTTTGTTGGCGGCACATCTGGCCTGCTCAAAGGCTGTGTGGAAGGACAAGTCTGCCACACTTGGTGCAAACGAAATTACCAAAGAGCAGGGACCATTCATCGTCGGAGGCTCTAAGGCATTATTTCCGGCATCTAATGACGCTGCAACACCCTTCGTAAGTGCTATTGAGGGCTCTTCTCCTACCAGAGTAATCGATGTTGGGATTGAAGACTGAAGACATTGATGTTCTTTTACAATCGAGGCCTCAGCTTGAATATGCGGGTGTTTTACTGACTTGATGTGTTCTTGAACAGCTTGGGGTCTGGGCTTAGCACTAGTTTGCTCCCCATCAAGAATGGCATTCTCAGCTGACTTTTGCCGAAGTGACTGATTCGTTTCATATTTGAATAGGGCAAGTGTCTCTCGGGCAACTTCTGCGAACAGCCTTTTATCGGATGAATCGCTTTTTCTACTCTCGCTTAGTAAATTAAAGGCTGCATCCAATCTTGTAATGCTCTTGTGTTGCTCCACATAGGAGCGATCACAAGTTTTTTCCAGTTGAATCAATTTGGAGTTCATCATTGCCACAACAGTTGTTAGATCTTTAGTTGCCTCATGTATATTCTCATAGAGTTTCATAAAAGGGGCCAGTGAAATCGACGAGGAAGTCATTAGAAGGGCTTGCAATTCAGTCGAGGACAACACAGCCGGTATTTCAGCTCTTGTAGTTTTTCTGTTGAGCTTCGGTGATCTGCCAGAATGGTACTCCTTGTCTCTGCGAATTTTGGGGAACTGGCGTTCCATCAATGAAGAGTCCATAGAGTCGTTGTGTGAGGAGTGCTCGTTGCAGTATGTTTCGTCGATAACCCCATTTGCCTTCCTGTTTAATGTGGCATGTCTCTTTTGGGAGGTCAAATGAATGTCAGAAGTCTCATGCTGCGACTCCTCATTTGGCAAGTGGTCAAATGTCTTTAGCCGTTTGTAGCAAACCTCCGACCAGATATCGGCCGTTGCCCCCAACAATTGGCTATTATTTCGTTTTCAGGCTGTTTTAGCCTTAATGTCCACAGGAAACCTCTGCTCTAAGGCTTGCTTATTAGAGCATGCTTTGTTCAAGAGCACTAGGTTCTGTAGAACATTATTCACAACTCCCAGTGAGTCTCTTCTTGCAGCATTCATGTGGCTCACATTCGACTCATTCAGGTTATCAAGCTTCAAGCTCTGATCAGAACGTTGACTTCCTGTATATACAGTACTTTGCTGGTGACTGGAATCATTAGCATTAGCTTCATGAGTTTCACTAGAGGACCCAGTGGCCGATTTAGTCCTGACACACACTGGCGAGCTCACAGTGAACAGTACGTCTGACTCCTTTGCGATGAGCATAGAGTCCTCGCAGGCCAGGCTAGAGAGAGAACAGTCATGTATACAAGACGCAGCGGTCTGTAGTCCCACTGGGTTACAGTCTTTCAACAAAGCTGATTCTTTTCTTGCACGGTGATCTCCACCAGGGGGAGCCTCTCCCTCTCCCACTGTACAGGAGCCTTGTTCAACCTCATGCCAGAGGTGCCCCGGCCGCGCTGAGCCGAACTCCTCCTCCCCATCCCACCGTAGTCCGGCCCCTCTGAGACAGCGTCCACGGGATCGCCGGCGCCTGCAACCGGCAACGCCGAAGCGGGCGCGCCGCCGCCACACGCCGACAACCCAGCCCCAGCATCAGTTGGAGCCTCGAGGCAAGGCGCCAGCGAAGAGATGCCGGCCTCGGCACCCATACCAGCCGCGCACAGCGCGTCAACACCTAGGACGCCACAGGACTCCTCAGCAGCACCAGCAGGCAGGCGAGTTTCCTCCCGCGAATTAGCGGCTTCAGTTGTTACACTTAATACACTAGATGGTTCAAATACTGTGTCGCACAAAGTGTATGTGTGAATATGGTTAGCAGCTTCCAGATCAGGGTCCTGTTCATGATTTAGATCAGAATTGCAGTCGACTATGTCAGAAGAGCATGTGTGATAGCGACTTACTTTCTGCAAGAGTGGAACACGCTGTACAGCAGTGTTGTCTATTATGCCGGCACAGTCCCGTCGCCTCTGGGCTCCAGTCCTCAATACAGGGGACGGCGCCTCCGCCATTATTCGCCAACCGGCCACTCGCCAAACAGCGTCCTCAGCCCTTTCCTCCTCAGGGCTTCACGCCGCAAGGGTCACAGAGGCAGCCTTAAATAGTCAGCTGACCAGCTGACCAGCACTTGTTAAAGGCACACGCACCTCTATCCTTTTCTCTGGGCTTCTCCGGGTTCTGATGCTGCCTGGAATTAGTGGAAACAGGAAGTGATCAGTGTTGCCAGGTCGAAAGGAAAAAATAAGCTCAATGCCCGTCCAAAACACCGGGTTATGGAGTACGCCCGTCTCTGTCTTTTTTAAGGTTGGGCAAACAGTGTATTTGACAATGGCAAAGTGCCTCATTCCAAGTCGGGCGGTCTGGTAAAAAAATGCCTGCATTCGTGGATACAGGTTTGCCAGTGGGTCATCTTGGCTAACCTTTAGCTAAAAACTGGAGGTAAACCAGGTGCTCTAATGGCAACCAACGCCCTCAATACCGGGATCGGCATTGCCAGTGCCGGTAACCACAGCAGATCCCATGTCCTATCAGACTCCATGAATGGGGATTTACTCCGTCCCTCTGGCACTCGTAATCTGGCAGCAATGCCGCCGGACCGAGTGCCGGAAACGGTAACAGCCTTTGCTGGTATCCTGACGAGTTTACCGCCAGGATACCGGCAAGGTTGTAATGAGGCCCAAAGTCTTTTTTAGTGAGAACATTCTGGGAAAGGCAGGCAACCTTCATTTAGTTGGGACTTTGAAGAGGGAGAGGAGGTCATGGTGTTATGAAAATGACCGATAAGTAACGTGAGCTGTTCCCTAGTGCTGTGAAGCTCACACTTCTTGTGGTTCTGGACAACTCGGCTGGTTCCCATCGTTGTACCTCTTTCTGGGTCTCTCTCGCTCACACCCACTCACGCTCGCGCCTTGCAGACACACTTGAGCTTTAATTCCCTGCTTAACGGGTCTAACCAGCGCCATTAACCTCGGCGCGCCATTGATGTCTTAATCATCGCCTGCAGCTGGGGTGTTTCCCGTATACACCCGCGTTCAGGAGGAGCAGCGCAGTGGGCAGACATCCGTGTCATTTCAGGAATTCCTGTAGTGCCAGAGAGTGGCAAATAGCCACCTATTATCATGAGCCCTGTGGCCAGCCAACAGGGAGCTGAAACACTAAATGCCCACTGAGAAGCTATAAATCCTTCTTTGGCAGCACGTGGCTGATGTGGAGGAGCCCGTGTTAAAAGGCAACAAGGTCATAATACTTCTGTATACCCTGAGGCAGTGCTGGAAAGGGAAAAACATGTCTGGGGGAACCCTCTTCTCCTTGGTGGGGGGTTGGAGCAGTGGAGCCTGGGACAAGCCCGAGGGACGTGGCCCCAGGCCAGGTCACGCAACTTAGTGGACCTTATTATAGGTTTGCTGGTATCCTGACAGTAAATCCACCAGGATACCGGCAAACGGAAATACTGTTACCTCCACTCTTTCGGTATTAACGGTGGATTATGAGCACCGGCAATGGTTGTAAATCCCCATTCCATGGAGTCCAATTGAACTCCACGGGGGATTTGCCGGTAGTATCGGTGCCGGCAAATCAGGTGCCCCACCAGCAAACTTGCCCTTTGCTTGTGCGGAAACATGCCGGTATACGCTAATACCGGCAGGTGAATTCCACACTGGAAAAAGTTGTAATGAGGGCCAGTATTTCGTCTAGGAACCCAAACCTGGTGATTTCCATTTAAACAAAGAGCATTTTGGGAACATAAGAATTTCCACAATTTTAAATTTCAAACATGTCTGTGATAGTGATTCAGCAGAAAACTCTTCAAAACGAGTAATGTAAGTTGGCCTCTTCTCTTTTTATTGGTAAAACATTCTCACCCAAACAAAAAAACGTCATTAAATTTCAAGACATATATGTAATGTAATATAATGTAATTTAATATGGCATTTTTATAGGGCATATTCCTATTGGTATGGCTTCAAAGCGCTATAGGTGAATGCCCCAGGGAAACCGAAGTCTGTGGAATGGGATATTAGTCAGAGGAGTTTAGAATGCATTTGTGCATTTTAGCCACTAGGACGGTAGGTAGGGGTGGCCAAGTTTCTGCGTGCGACCCATATCGAGCTGGCTTGTGGATGGGTGCTGTAAGGTTATAGAGAGAGTATGCAAGTCCAGGAGACTGATTATGTGTCCAGTGAGACCACATTTGTGTTGTGGGACTTAGCTGCATTCTCATGGCAGAGGTGTTGTGCCAGGTGTTCAAGTAGCGTGTGATTGCAGATGAGTGCGGGCGGGTCGCCGTGCCTCCAGGTATCTTCCATTGACATGGTGAGTGATACGTACCAGAGTGTCCTGGAAGGTTTCTTGTTTCGTGCGTTCCTGTCCTGCAGTCTGTCTGAGTCCTTTCTCTGCGTTGCTCAGAACATTATGTGGGGGCCTAGCTGTGGTGTTTTGGACCTGTTGGAGTTTTCTTAGTTGAGATGCTGGGGCGCCCAGGTACAGGGAGTTAGCGCAGTCTGGGTGAGAGAGGGCAATAGTCGTGATTGCCGGGCCTCTGTGAGGGTAGGAGAGGTAGGGGAAGATGAGTCGGAGTATGCAGAGGTGGAGATACCATGATGTAGACACAGAGTTGATGTGGTGTGAAAGTGTCAGATGTGTGTCTATGGTACATCCCAGGCTGTGAGGCTTTGTCCGTTTCTGTACTCGAGTCGTGTGCGAGTCTTACAATGCCCTGGATGTTGGTGCACAAGACTATGCTGGGAACAAATCTGGGAGTTTCTGGTTAGCCATGGGCCCCAGAGGTCCGACAGCACTCCTGCAAGATAAACTTTGCTGGAGCTCCGGTCCGTCTTGTTCCGACCCAATTCCTTCTCTACCCAGAGGGCAGTGAAGGCAGGAAGGGGTCCAGCAAACAGCCCCAGAGCAAAGGTAAAATAGGAAGGAATATATTGTTGTGTTATGAGACGGTTGACTGCAACTTAGGGGCAGTTGATAGGTGCCCCCCTGATGCACAGTGTTCAGTTGAAAGGCCCTGACGCCGCTCCTGGGTGAGTCCGGTGGTGAGGTCACAAGTGCCACTTCAGCTACAGAGAACTGTAGAAGGTGAGCAGAACCAGGGATACTGTGAGATGCACGAATCCTGTGGACCTGCAAGCTTCACAGAACTAGGCGAGTGTGAGCTGCACACAACGAAGGAACTGTGAGCTATACAGAACTAGGGGAACTGCAAGCTTCACAGCACTAAGGGAACTGCAAGGGAACTGAACAATCTAAGGCCTTTAAGATGAGTAGCAATTACCCTGGAGATGGATGGGGATGCAGATTTTATTCATACACCAATAATCGAAAGGATAACTGTTTTATTATCAATTATCTAAAACCGGGAGTACAACCAACATCAACAAATTCGCTTAATCCTTTTACTCAACTAGTTTCATAAAAAACTGAGCTTATATATCAAAAACTCTTCATCATTGACGTTGACCTACGTTACTACCAACGTCATCCTACATGGCAAACTACAAAAACCTACAAGTAACTGTAATAGGCTCTTAGTGAACATCTAAGTATACGATCTATACTACCCTAATAAGTATGAATATGTGATTTGTTACTTATCACCAGGTGAGGCAACTAAGCCGCCGTCCCTCTAAAATGACCACTATGAATGTCACTGAATAGACAACATCCCATTGGCTACACAAACTATAGGATCCTTAATTACGCGGTCCTCTACGATTGGCTGGCACGCTAACCTTTGTCAGTACTTTTCCACCCACGTCTAGCAGCACGCAGGCTGGCCTTTCAGGTGCTGGTGAACTCGTCTTAACCATAGCTTCCCACCAATTAGCATATCAATCCATTATCACCTCAGTGGTCCGCTGACAATTAGGCTTTGAAGCTCGGCCTTCAAACAGGGTTTGTTCTGTACTGTGGAGAATTCAGGGGAGTGAAGGCACGCTCTGCCCTCATGCGTAGGTGTGAGCATCTTGCTCGTCCATCTTCATCCTTCCACATGACTGAAGACCATGATTTCGAGCTTTCACTGTCTTTAAAATACTATTTTTTAATAGTCCTCCGACGTCTTCCTCGTTTGTTCATGTCTTTTGAACAGGAGTTTTGTTCTTTCCCACGATTTGTATCCAATGTTAGTTAACTTCAGCCTGATTAGACCTTGGCTTTTTTGACTTGGCTTTGTGGCTCATCCAACCTCACCTTTTCGAGATTCACGTTATTTCAATTTTTGTTAGCTTTGATACACTAGAAGTGAGGCCTTCTTTCTAAAATCCAGCACTGCTACAATACGTAGTGGAAACATCCATCCTTCACTTGTTCATATGCATATATATACATTGGAGCTTGCTGCAATTTAGTCACTATTAAGCTAGCCTCGGGATTACTTCGTCTGCTTGCTTTTCTTTTGAATCTGTACACGTGTAAACTAACTTGATAACTTCATTCATTTTGTAGCATACGCTTCTTTATTTTGATCCCAAGATGCCACTTATCTTTCATACTTTCTTGATGCCTTATAGAATATCTGCATTCTCCGGGTTCTGCCTCTTTTCTAGGCGCGTCAGCTCAGCTCTGTGTGATGTCACCATTCGTCCTTGCCATTCATTTGCTCTGCTTCTTCCGGGATTTTATTCAAATGGCCATCATATTTTCTTGTATGCAGGTATGGGTTTCTCAATGGGAACCTTGCCTCCAGGATTCTCCTAGGTACTGGTATTCCCACTGGTACTGCGAAGTATTCGCTTTCGGGCTCCCAACATATAGGCTACAAGGGTGAGGTGGTTGAGGTGGGGGTACTTGGCTCCTCCTCTACACAAGCTTCACAGAACTAGGGCAACTGCAAGCTTCACAGAACCGGGCGATTGTGAGCCGCACAGAATGAAGAAACTGCGAGCTATGCAGAACTAGTGGAACAGCAAGCTTCACAGCACATGGGGAACTGCAAGCTTCACAAACTAGGGAACTACGAGCTGAGAAGAGCCAGGCGACTGTGAGCTACAAAGAACCCTGGAAACAGTAAGTTATACAGAACCAGAGGAAATGGAGACCTGCACAGAACCATCTGGGAACTACATGGAACAGTGGAACTATGAGGTGCACAGGACCCTGGTGGTGAATCAAAACCCCACAAGCCCCCTCAACATTTCACTCTTTATGCGCCTCTTTTCCCCAGTGAGTCCTAACCCTGCGTATAGTTCCCCCAAGAGACCTTCAGCCTCTCAGGGTTGAGTGTCTAAAAGGTACCCTATGTTTTCCTGGGCAGCTTTCCTTGCTCATCTGTACAAGTCCAGGATGATGGTGGCAGTGATACTAGGTTGCAAGTGACCAGACATTTGCAAGTAAATAACAACTAGGGATCAGCACCCTGTCCCCTCGTACCAAGTACTTTGGCAGAAATTCAATCACTTTATGGCGAACATGGGCTTTGGAACAATCTTACCCCATTTGGCACACCTTCTTGCCCTGAGGCTCCAGTTGAGCCTGGACTCTGCCAGGTCCCCTATTTGGCAGGGTCACCACTTAAAGTAATTACACAAATTCCGTTTTGCCTGGTTTTCTCTATGCATGGATAGGTCACTGTGTATTGCCTGCTTTCCTCTATGCATAGATAGGTCACCGTGTATTGCCTGTTTTCTTCTATGCGTGGACAGGTCACTGTGTATTTGCATTGCCTGGTTTCCTCTATGCATGGGTCAATGTTTACTGCCTTGTTTCCTCTATACATGGAAAGGTCATCATATATTGCCTTGTTTCCTCTATGCATGGATAGGTCACCATGCATTGCCTGGTTTCCTCTATGCTTGGATAGGTCACCATGTATTGCCTGGTTTCCTCTATGCATGGATAGGTCACCATATTTTGCCTGGTTTCCTATATGCATGGATAGGTCACCATGCATTGCATGGTTTCCTCTACGCATGGATAGGTCACTATGCATTGCCTGGTTTCCTCTATGTATGGATAGGTCACCATGCATTTCCTAGTTTCCTCTATGCTTGGATAGGTCACCATGCATTGCCTGGTTTCCTCTGTGCATGGATAGGTCACCGTGCATTGCCTGGTTTCCTCTATGCATGGATAGGTCACCATGTATTGCCTAGTTTCCTCTATGCATGGATACTTCACCATGCATTGCCTGGTTTCCTCTATGCATGGATAGGTCACTGTGCATTGCCTGGTTTCCTCTATGCATGGATAGGTCACCATGCATTGCCTGGTTTCCTCTGTGCATGGATAGGTCACCATGCATTGCCTGGTTTCCTCTATGCATGAAAAGGTCACCATGCATTTCCTGGTTTCCTCTATGCTTGGATAGGTCACCATGCATTTCCTGGTTTCCTCTATGCTTGGATAGGTCGCCATGCATTGCCTGGTTTCCTCTATGCATGGATAGGTCACCATGTATTGCCTGGTTTCCTCTGTGCATGGATAGGTCACCATGCATTTCCTGGTTTCCTCTATGCATGGAAAGGTCACCATGCATTTCCTGGTTTCCTCTATGCTTGGATAGGTCACCATGCATTGCCTGGTTTCCTCTATGCTTGGATAGGCCACCATGTATTTCCTGGTCTCCTCTATGCTTGGATAGGTCACCATGCTTTGCCTGGTTAGCTGGTTTCCTCTATGCATGGTTAGGTCGCCATGCATTGCATGGTTTCCTCTACGCATGGATAGGTCACCATGCATTGCCTGGTTTCCTCTACGCATGGATAGGTTGCCATGCATTTCCTGGTTTCCTCTATGTATGGATAGGTCCCCATGTATTGCCTGGTTTCCTCTGTGCACGGATAGGTCACCATGCATTGCCTGGTTTCCTCTATGCATGGATAGGTCACCATGCATTGCCTGGTTTCCTCTATGCATGGAAAGGTCACCATGTATTGCCTGGTTTCCTCTATGCATGGATAGGTCACCATGCATTGCCTGGTTTCCCCTATGCTGGGATAGGTACTTACCCATAGAGTACCCAGCCAGCATATTTGCCTTACCTAACGATAGCCACCAGCATAAACCTTCTGGCCAGCTGTCTATACTAGTACTCACCATAGTTAGCCTACACATATGATGGACCCACATACCCACCCCAGAGCGACCTCTTTCTGCCTGACCATGGCACATAGACTCCCGCATTCTGTCCTTATCCCACCATCATTATTCCTACCACCATACCTTATCACTGATTCTACCAGCCAACACAACCTAACACCACGTGACTAAGATTTTTCTCCAGGACACTACACCATTTCAGAACTCAGTCATACCCCTACATCATACTAATGACCAGCTACACCATCTATCTACACCTACTCAGCTGCCCACTACCTCTCCGTGTTCCACATCACATAGAAATCTAGAAATCACAGACATCGTTCCATATTCCCGAGAGGATACAACACCTCCACTAATAATGTCACCACGTCTGGAATTTACACTCCAGCCAATACTGCGATCCCACCCTCTGCACTAGAACTTAGTCAAGGATCACCCAATGTAAAAAAAAACTCTACACCTATAATCAAAGCTAGCCTCATTAATGCCAGATCCCTACCTGCACACGCACTAGACATAGAGGACATTATAACAACACATGACCTAGACTTTATCGCCATCACAGAGACCTGGCTTCACTCAGCCTCAGGTCCATCTCTTGCACTTGCCATACCAGACAATTACTCCATTATCTGAGCTGACAGAGACGCCAACACCTCCAAAGGTGGAGGCATAGCACTCATTTACAAAACCTCCTTAGGCATTAGAAACGCTAACATTTACCCCCTACCTTCTGCTGAACTGTTATCGGTTAAATTACCCACTTCACCGACATCCACAATCACTATTCACCTAATATACCAAACTCCAGGACCGACCACCACCTTTGAAAATGATATCTCACATCTGCTATCCACCTATACTAAAAACAACTCACAAGTCATTATCCTAGGCGACCTTAACTTAGGTTCCCAAGACCCTAACGACTCCAAACCATGCTCCCTTAAGGACACCAGAGGCATTGCTATGGGGGGGCAGAGGGGGCTACATCCCCAGTTCTTTTGGTTGTAGCCCTGGATAGAAGCCCAGGAGCTGCAACCAAAAGGCTAGCTAGCCCCGGTGTCATGCACTCAGTCACGCACACACACACCACACAGAACACTGCTAACATACCCACAGCACGACCCTCAGTGTTACACCATAGCTATACGGTCCGAGACTCACCTGCGCAGAATGGTCTTCAGGATCGGGCACGACGTGCCTGGTGCAACATGCAGACTCGCCTGCATTCATTTTTTGCATTGGCAGTTGCCTTGGTGATCGCGTGCTAGGTCGGTCCCGCTCACGTGACTTCTTGCATCAATCACGTGTTGCCGATGCGCGTCACGTGATCCGGAAGTGCTCGCTATTTAAACCCTGATTCACGGAGCAGACCTTGCTTCACAGCTGTTATCTACGTACTGTTTGGCGATTTGTTCTTTTTGATCCCACGGATTTGTTCGACCTCGGATTACGTTACCTGGACTTCTTTGGATTGCCCTTTTTGTTTTGGTTGCTTGGAACTGCTACACTGTTACCAAATTTGGACTGTTTATCACACTGCTTTGGACTCTGATTTTGGTACCTAAGAAACGCAAGTCCTCTGGAAACTTCTCTACGCAATTAAGACATCAGCACACGTGGTCTTGCCTGAAACACTCGTGAGCTGGTCTTGGCTAGACTGGGACCACTGCTTACCTGAGTCTCGGAACCAATCCCCATCACATAGGTTCCCCGTGCCCTGTTATACATCAATAGGTAAGCCTCTCTTGATTCCTTGTACAACCAGTCACTGTCATTGCCTGGTACTTGTATTCATTCATCTTTCCTTTTCAGCGGCTTCGGGGTCTTCAAGGTTCGGTGGATCCAGGCATCGACATCTTCCACCTGTGGCCTCAAGAGTTGCACAGGGAGTGCCTTTGACTTTCCCTGTGCAACACTTGGGGACGGAGGTATCACCGGTCTACGCGACACTCAAGGCACAATACCCGGGACCCGATAGTCTCAACATTAGCGTAGCCCCAGACCTATTCCAGACCTAGCAACACCCCAGAAGGACACCATATCAGAGATATGGCTCACTCACCGGGTAACTGAACCCACCTACATTAAAGGTAGAACCCTTGATTGGATTGCTGACCTCAGTTGTAACATAGACATACTATTGAATACTCCATGCGCTGGACCGACCACCACATAATCACATTCACCCTCAAAGAATCATCACTACCCCCTCAAGACCTAGCACCAGCCATGATGACCAGAAATAAAGGCAATCTGAATATCAAGAACATATTGCCATTACTACAACCAATCATCAACTACACTGCGACTCCTTCAGACCCCATGGCCCTTGTTGATCTGTACAACCACACCCTTTCCAAAGCTATCAACACAATAGCGCCACTTAAAACACAGAAATCTAAACCCCGAGCACACCTCAACAACTGATACAACCCACACCTTAACTACAATGAACGTATAACCAAAGCTAAATCCAATTCCAAAGAACTCTTTAACATCTTGAAAGAGCTTGAATCCCAAGCCCCTCAGCCAGACACCTGCACCAAAGACACCTTATGGTGTACTAATATACGGAACGCACTCCAAGACAAAATTACCTTGCTCCAAAACAAAATTGAAACCAAAAAAACAGTCATCACCAATGCTGAGCCAACACAAAACCTCACACCATCACCCAGAAACACTCAGCCCCAATTCAACTTCACTCCCCTCTCCATCAAAGAGGTCGAGACCATCATCCTGAAGCTAAAACCATCTAATTGTCAGGGAGACGCTTGCCCTGCTTCACTTATTAAGGAGGCAGTTGAGGAATTAGCCCCATTCATCACCTCTGTCATTAACGCATCATTCAAATCAAGCACAGTACCAAATAATATGAAAGGCGCAGGGTACTCCCACTCCTAAAAAAACCTTCCCTAGACCCCAACAATCCATCTAATTACAGACCTATCACAAAGGTAACATTTCTACTAAAAATACTTGACCGAGCGGCATATCTTCAGATACAGAAACATCTTGAATCCAATAATCTGTTAGGCGTCAGGCAATCAGGATTCAGAGCTGAGACGGGACAGAAACTGCGCTTCTCGACCTTAAGACCCAAATCCATACTCTGAAAGAGCAGGGAAATTCTCTTACTCAACCTGTCAGCAGTATTTGACCTTGTGAACCATAACATTTTGTGTACACACCTTTCATCTGCTGCTCCCTTCTCCGACCAGGCAAACACTTGGATTGAGTCCTTCCTCAATAACAGATCCATGAGGGTCTTTGCCCCCTCAGCATCAGCCACACCCATGGTAGTCACCTGGGAGGGGGGTGTCCCTCGAGGGTCCTGTATGTCTCCTACTCTCTACAATGTGTTCACTAAGCCACTTTTTGATGCGCTTGACTATCTAGGAGTCACCTACACCAACTATGCGGATGACACCCAGATACTCATACCCTTCACTGGTGACTACAGTGTAGACAGCAGGACGCTCAACGACATCTAACTCACCATACAAGCATGGATGGCGAAACATGGGCTCTGTCTTAACGACGATAAGACACAGCTTCTCCTCCTGGGATCACCAGCTAATCTGAACAAACTGGATATACTATTTAAATCCTTCAATATTGACGGCAACACAATTAAAGTGTCCAAAGTCGTGAAAACCGTAGGAATTAAGGACTGTGCCTTAAACTTAAATAGACAAACAAATGCCCTAGCTTCTTCATCTGCCTAAACTTGTAAGCGTATCACTGCCTGCCGCCCCTAACTGACAACGCCCAACTGTCTCACAATAGCAACAGTACTTGGCCTATCCAAGCTCGACTATTGTAATGCGCTCCATCTAGGCACGTCAAAACAAAACCGCAACAAAATGCAAGTCATGCAAAGTAACACCATCAGAACAGCCTTAAATATCCCTTGAAATCAACAGATCTCGGACACTAGACACACTCTCAAATGGCTCAACATTAATCAAATAATTGCCTTCAAAACACTGTCCCTTACGCACAAGTATTGCATTCTTGGTGAGGGACTGTTTGTGATGACACCTGCTGCAGTACCTACGCGCCCCGTTAAATTAAAAGGGTTTGTCCATGAGAGTTGAGGTGATGTTAAAGATCTTGCGTCGCACCAGGTTTAGCTACTACGGAGACTTAGAGTCCCTCCACTCCGTTTGTGACAATATATAATGGTTGTGTTGAGCTATCCCTTGATAGTGCGCCGAAAAATAATGGAATGGCAAGTAGTGATGATTAATCAATTCCTGTTTATTTTTGTGATGTTAGAGCCTTTGTGGATGACACGTGTTTCGGCAGAGCTGCCTTTATCGAATCCAGGCTATATAGATAGCTCATAAGTGACTGCATAATGCATAAAGGTGCTGAAGTTCACAGGGATGAATCCCACCTGATACAAAGAAGTCCTCCGTACGTACGAGTGTCCTGTGTTTACCACATTGGGTGTAATCCCTTACGCACAAGTGCCTATCTATTCATGCTCCGTCATACCTATTCAACGCCATCTCAAGACACACCTCCACACGGCCCACCAGAACTGCACAGACACATTGGGCCTCATTACGAGGCTTGCGCTCCCGTAATGAAGGTTGCCGGTACGGGACTGGCACTGTTCATTACGGGATGTGCAATTACGAGGTTCCCTTTGCAGGACCTGGTAAGGACGCCTGGTAAAACCAGGCGTCCTTAGCGGGTCCCACGAGGGGAACAGGGAGCTAATAATGGGTTGTTATTAACGTGCCCATTATTAGCTCCCTCCCCATTCCCATTGAGCCCTATGGGGGCTCAAATGGGAATGTGGATGGGTTCCTTCAAGGGGGAATTACTGGCTCCTCCAAAGTCGGAATGACCCGGTTATTCCTCATTGAAGGAACCCCGTACTGGGACCCGGTATGGGGGCAGCCATGCCCTTATTAAGGGCATGGCTACCTCCATACTCGTAATGAGGCCCATTGCGTTAACATAACATGATTTAAGCAACACCGAGCAGGCGGGGTTAGCTTCCCAGTCCTCGCTGCGAAGAAATGGAATACCCTCCCTTTATTCCTAAGAGAGGAACCTTCTTACCTTCCAAAAAAAGGTCAAAGTCTGGCTCCAGGAGCAAGACCTCAACTTGATCGCACAACTCTGTCCCACTGTGTACATAGGTCTGTACGACCAAACACAGTAATCGCCTGTCTGCGGTATAACTATAACAATGTATCATATTATGTTTCTCTTGTACATATATTTTTATTTTGGATATTTTGGATGTATCACTCTTTGTACGTGCATTTCATGCCGTGTAAATGTCTGTTATAATTTGTCGCAACATGTAAATTGGGCGCCGAGATGCCTTCGGGCTCGGTGTGCATTACAAATAAAAAAACAAAACTAAACGAGGTCACATCAATGTTCCGTCTAATTATTTTTCTCTATGTGCGCAACTGGTTGGCTGTTGTGCGCAAATTATTTGCCATCTGCCCAACTGACTAATGAGGTAAGCCACTTTCTGAGCTACTGTCGCAGAAGAGGGTTTGGAAAGTAATTTCCTCTTGCCGGCCACTGCAATTCTTTACAAATCTTACAACACTTTTTCCAGACACGTAGGCTAATATAAATATCAAATGTGATTATACAGAAAAAAAATCAACCAGTCCAAGACTTCAACATCTGCCACAGTACCTTGCAAACGTACTTCGGTGCTGAGAAAAATGTATGTTTTAAGCCACTGGAAAATCACGTGTGTATTACAAAACACAAATATCTCTAGTCATAACTAATGTGGCTGTCAAGAAATTCAGACAGAATACAACATTTGCTGATGGATTAATGGCAATTAAAAACAAGGTGTCAAAAACATGCTGATAGGAGTTCAAGTGCCACCTTAATGAAGTAATTCAAGGTCCAGGAGAGCATCCTTCTAATAATTTGTGCATGGATGATAATTGCATCAGAATAACTGCACCTCAGAATATGATGATCAAACATTCCTGTGCTTCTACTTACTATCCACATTACATTCTCCTGTGGGTAGTGAACACCAGCCTTAGAGCTAAAAGGCATATGCCCCATCCATTTTTACTCCAGAAAAAAGGGAGAAACGAGAAACGATGAACATATGATTGCTTTAACCCACTAAGCTCCACTGATATTTTTTTGAATTAGTGACCAGTAGAGCAGTGGCATAGGAAGGAACTCTAATAATATTAATGGCCAATCTAAAGAGGAATTTTAAGGGAAAGAACCTCTTTTAATAAGCAGAAAGAATCCCTAATGGCAAAGCTAATCACTTTTTTACTCCCTGAAAAATCATTTGACTCCAAGTAGGGAGCAACATCTGATTAGAGCCATGCTTGCACCCCTGACAGGAAGTGAAATGACAGGGCACATAATAAAGTGTATAGTTTTATTATGGAGCCCTGTTGAAGAAAATCATATATATGCCTTTTAAGTTAATAGCATCAATTCATCAGAGAGAGAACTGATCGAGTGCATTCTGTAACAATGGACCCCTCTTCTGTAATTCTATGTAATGGGTTAAATAAGATGCAAAGAAATGCTAGAGACTATACACACAGAACACAGGGGCGTTGCTAGGGGGGGGCTAAGAGGGCTATAGCCCCTGATCTTTTGGTTGTAGCCCCGGATAGAATCTCAGGAGCTACAGCCAAAAGACTAGCTAGCCCCCAGTCCCAACAGTTCTGACATCAGCGTAGCCCCGGGTCTTTTCCAGACCTAGCAACTCCCCTGACAGAACACATGGTTACATTGAAAAGCCTTCAGCAGCTGAGCATAAAATGAAAAAGAAGGTGCTGTTGTCTAGACGGGTACTAGAATTTCCTATCCGTTAGCAAACAAGCAACACGTTTCCTTCAGTGTACTGCCGAAACGTCTGACTTGGTGTTTGAAATGTGCTGCTTTGTTCATCACCCGCAAGGAGTGATGACCTGTGCTCTTCCACCCATACCCTTCCCCTGCCCCTGCACTAGCCTCCAATACTAGTTGATAGAGCACTGTAAAAAGTGAGCGATTGTGGTAGTAAAGACTCACTGGGATATTTGCAGACCCACAATACTTTGCAAGCAAGGCATATTCAATGCCTCAACATATGTGCATTTTCAGAATGTCATGACTCTGCATGAACACAATTCTTTTGCAGTGCATACAAGATTGTTTGCAACATACCCCACCCTTATATCACTGTGCAGGATTACACAAGTGCTCAGTGAAACCATGTTTTTGTATAGAAGCAAGTTACCATACAACATGTGAAGGTCTATTCCCAAAGGAACTCTGAACACTTGCAAATGATGCAGATTGTTAGAAAAGCATTCTACTGTCTGAATATCTGGTGCCCTGGTACGATGGAGGAGAAATCCCAGGCACAGTCCATATCCATTATCCCTTGTTGGCTGAGTAAATGCTATTGCAACGTTGCTCTCCACTTATAGGGTCATGTTAGTGGTGCTAAAGTGGGAGGTACTGAGCATCACATTTGTCTTCTCAAAATCTTTAGAGGGCAAATTCATATTTGAGTTTTATAATGTGTTAACTTGCGAGGGGGCCGCTTCAAAGCACTTGTGTGACATATGTGCAAAGAAGAGGAAATATGGCATAAGGGTACACATCCAAGTAGCCTACTTACTTACAGTTAGTATCCGATATTTAAGCTGGTAGTTCGATTATATAGTGTGGGTGACATTTTTGGTAACAGAAATTCTGACACGTGAACGTTATTCATGTTGCAACACACATAAAACAAGTGGATGTAGGAACACGTCTGCTAACATTTAGCAGAGCCAAGAGAGGAAGAGTCAACATTGTCCATAGCTGTAGTATCTTAATGTTTTCTGGCGCAGAAGTTGATCATAGGGTAAAAGTGTGGTAGAGTCAGGTTTAGGAGTCATTGATGGGGAGGAAACATTATTTTGGTTAATGCGTGCAGGCCTATCTTGGTTAGATTCTTCTGTTCATGGAGCCAGTTTTTCATATTAGTGTTTAACCTCTTGTGTGTGTACTTTACTGTTAGGGATTTTAGGTGTCCCTTGCGTAGTAGTGTAATGCAAATGAGTAGAATATCAAGATTAATTGCTTACTTTAAGAGAAAGAAAATTTCAGGTATTTGCTGCGGCTTTTTGAATAGGTGAGAATTGTCTGTGTGCGCTGCTAAAATCTTCTGAGCGGCACCCAGAAGGAAGCTGGGCATGCGCACAGTTTAGAGGGAACATTGGTCACCATTCATTGCTTGGTTTCCTCTATGCTTGGATAGGTCACCATGTATTGCCTGGTTTCCTCTATGCATGGATAGGTCACCGTGCATTGCCTGGTTTCCTCTATGCATGCATAGGTCAGCTTACATTGCCTTGTTTCCTCTATACATGGAGAGGTCACTGTGTATTGCCTGGTTTCCTCTATGCATGGACAGGTCACTGTGTATTGCCTGGCTTCCTCTATGCATGGACAGGTCACCATGCATTGCCTGGTTTCCTCTATGCATGGGTAGGTCACCATGCATTGCCTGGTTTCCTCTATGCATGGATAGGTCACCGTGCATTGCCTGGTTTCCTCTATGCATGGATAGGTCAGCTTGAATTGCCTGGTTTGCTCTATGCATGGCTAGGTCACTGTGCATTGTCTGGTTTCCTCTATGCACAGGTTGGTCACCATGCATTGCCTGGTTTCCTCTGAGCATGGGTAGGTCACCATGCATTGACTGGTTTCCTCTATGCATGGATAGGTCATTGTACATTGCCTGGTTTCCTCTATGCTTGGATAGGTCACCGTGCAATGCCTGGTTTCCTCTATGCATGGATAGGTCAACTTGCATTGCCTGGTTTCCTCTATGCATTGACAGGTCACCGTGCATTGCCTGGTTTCCTCTATGCATGCATAGGTCACCATGCATTGCCTGGTTTCCTTTATGCATGGATAGGTCACCATGCATTGCCTGGTTTCCTCTATACCTGGATAGGTCACCATGCATTGCCTGGTTTCCTCTGTGCATGGATAGGTCACCATGCATTGTCTGGTTTCCTCTGTGCACGGATAGGTCACCATGCATTGTCTGGTTTCCTCTGTGCATGGATAGGTCACCATGCACTGCCTGGTTTCCTCTACGCATGGGTAGGTCACCATGCACTGCCTGGTTTCATCTGTGCATGGATAGGTCACCATGCATTGCCTGGTTTCCTCTGTGCATGGATAGGTCACTGTGTATTTGCATTGCCTGGATAGCTCACAATGCATTGCCTCGTTTCCTCTATGCATGGACAGGTCACTGTGTATTGCCTGGTTTCCTCTATGCATGGACAGGTCACTGTGTATTGCCTGGTTTCCTCTATGCATGGATAGGTCACCATGCATTGCCTGGCTTCCTCTATGCATCGATAGGTCACCATGCATTGCCTGGTTTCCTCTATGCATAGATAGGTCACCATGCATTGCTTGGTTTCCTCTATGCATGGATAGGTCACCATGCATTGCCTGGTTTCCTCTATGCACAGGTTGGTCTCCATGCATTGCCTGGTTTCCTCTATGCACAGATAGGTCACCATGCATTGCCTTGTTTCCTCTATGCATGGGGACTTCACCATGCATTGCCTGGTTTCCTCTATGCATGGAAAGGGCACCATGCATTGCCTGGTTTCCTCTATGCATGGATAGGTCACCATGCATTGCCTGGTTTCCTCTATGCATAGATAGGTCACCATGCATTGCTTGGTTTCCTCTATGCATGGATAGGTCATCATGCATTGCCTGGGTTCCTCTATGCAAACATAGGTCACCATGCATTGCATGGTTTCCTCTATGCATGGATACTTCACCATGCATTGCCTGGTTTTCTCTATGCATGGAAAGGGCACCATGCATTGCTTGGTTTCCTCTATGCATGGATAGGTCTCCGTGCATTGCCTGGTTTCCTCTATGCACAGATAGATCACCATGCATTGCATGGTTTCCTCTATGCATGGATACTTCACCATGCATTGCCTGGTTTCCTCTATTCATGGAAAGGGCACCGTGCATTGCCTGGTCTCCTCTATTCATGAGTAGGGCACCATGCATTGCCTGGTTTCCTCTATGCATGGACAGGTCACCATGCATTGCCTGGTTTCCTCTATGCATGGATAGGTCACCATGCATTACCTGGTTTCCTCTATGCTTGGATAGCTCATCATGCATTGCCTGGTTTCCTCTATGCATGGACAGGTCACCATGCATTGCCTGGTTTCCTCTATGCATGGAAAGGTCACCGTGCATTGCCTGGTTTGCTCTATGCAGGGACAGGTCACCATGCATTAGCTAGTTTCCTCTATGCATGGATAGGTCACCATGCATTGCCTGGTTTCCTCTATGCATGCATAGTTCACCATGCATTGCCTGGTTTCCTCTATGCTTGGATAGGTCACCATGCATTACCTGGTTTCCTCTATGCTTGGATAGCTCATCATGCATTGCCTGGTTTCCTCTATGCAGGGACAGGTCACCATGCATTAGCTAGTTTCCTCTATGCATGGATAGGTCACCATGCATTGCCTGGTTTCCTCTATGCATGCATAGTTCACCATGCATTGCCTGGTTTCCTCTATGCATGCATAGTTCACCATGTATTGCCTGGTTATAGGTCACCATATATTCCAGTGACAGAGTACCTTCAGGTACCCCTGCTGCATACGTGTTGGTGGGCCTTTCTCATATCCCGAGGGCTAAGGAAACCCTGCTCACACCTGGGAAATGTGAACTGCACCGAACCAGAGTAACTGTGGAAAGCACAAACCCCCAGGAACTGTGGCCTGCATAGAAACAAGGAAAGTGCCATCTGTGCAGAACCTTGGAACTGGCGAGCTGCGTAGAACCTGGGGAAATGTACAGAGCATGGGGAACTGCCACCTGTGCAGAACCCTGGATATGGTGGGCTGCGTTTAACCAGGGGAACTGTAAAGAGCCAGGGGAACTCCGACCTATGCAGAACATTGGAAATGGTGAGCTCAGTAGAACCAGGGTAACTGTGTAGAGAACAAGGGGAACTACCATATGTGCAGAACCTTGGAAATGGTGAGCTCAGTAGAAAGAGGGAACTTTTTACAGAGCAACAGTAACTGCCACCTGTGCAGAACCTTGGAAATAGTGATCTGTGTAGACCCAGGTGAACTGTGTAAAGAGCAGGGGGAACTACCACCTGTGCAGAACCTTGGAAATTGTGAGCTCAGTAGAACCAGGGGAAATGTACAGAGCCAGGGGAACTGCCACCTGTGCAGAACCTTGGAAATGGTGAGCTCAGTAGAAACAGGGAACTTTGTACAGAGCAAGGGGAACTGGCAGCTGCACAGAACCCTGGAAATGGTGGGTCGCATTTAACCAGGGGAACTGTACACAGCAAGGGGAATTCCCACCTGTGCAGAACCTTAGAAATGGGGAGCTCAATAGAACCAGGGGGACTCTACAGAGCCAGGGAAACTACCACCTGTGCAGAACCTTGGGAATGGTGAGCTCAGTAGAACCAGGGGAACTGTACAGAGCACAAGGAAGTGCCACCTGTGCAGAACATTGGAAATAGTGAGCTGCGTAGAACCAGGGGAACTGTGTAAAGAGCAAGGGGAACTACCACCTTTGCAGGACCTTGGAAATGGTGAGCTCAGTAGAACATGGACGAACTGTACAGAGCCAGTGAAACTACCACCTGTACAGAACCTTGGAAAAGGTGAGCTCAGTAGAAACAGGGGAACTTTGTACAGAGCAAGGGGAACAACCAGCTGTGCAGAACTCTGGAAACGGTGGGTCACATTTGACCTGGGGAACTGTAAAGAGCCAGGGGAATTCCCACCTGTGCAGGACCTTGGAAATGCTGAGCTTAGTAGAACCAGGGGAACTGTACAGAGCCAGGGGAACTGCCACCTGTGCAGAACCTTGGACATGATGAGCTCAGAAGAACCAGGGTAACTGTGTAAAGAGCAAGGGGAACTACCACATGTGCAGAACCTTGGAAATGGTGAGCTCAGTAGAAACAGGGGAACTTTGTACAGAGCAAGGGGAACTGCCACCTGTGCAGAACCTTGGAAATAGTGAGCTGCGTAGACCCTGGGGAACTGTGTAAAGAGCAGGGGGAACGACCACCTGTGCAGAACCTTGGAAATGGTGAGCTCAGTAGAACCAGGGGAAATGTACAGAGCCAGGGGAACTGCCACCTGTGCAGAACCCTGGAAATGGTGAGCTCAGTAGAAATCAGGGATCTTTGTACAGAGCTAGGGGAACTGCCACCAGTGCAGAACCTTGGAAATGGTGAGCTCAGTAGAAACAGGGGAACTTTGTACAGAGCAAGGGGAACTGGCAGCTGCACAGAACCCTGGAAATGGTGGGTCGCATTTAACCAGGGGAACTGTACACAGCAAGGGGAATTCCAACCTGTGCAGAACCTTAGAAATGGTGAGCTCAATAGAACCAGGGGAACTCTACAGAGCCAGGGAAACTACCACCTGTGCAGAACCTTGGGAATGGTGAGCTCAGTAGAACCAGGGGAACTGTACAGAGCACAGGGAAGTGCCACCTGTGCAGAACATTGGAAATAGTGAGCTCAGTAGAACATGGGCAACTATACATAGCCAGTGAAACTACCACCTGTACAGGACCTTGGAAATGGTGAGCTCAGTAGAAACAGGGGATCTTTGTACAGAGCAAGGGGAAAAACCAGCTGTGCAGAAACCTGGAAATGGTAGGTCGGATTTAACCTGGGGAACTGTACAGAGCCAGGGAAATTCCCACCTGTGCAGAACCTTGGAAATGGTGAGCTTAGTAGAACCAGGGGAACTGTACCGAGCATCGAGAACTGCCACCTGTGCAGAACCTTGGACATGATAAGCTGAGTAGAACCAGGGGAACTGTGTAAAGAGCAAGGGGAACTGCCACCCGTGCAGAACCTTGGAAATGGTGAACTGCGTAGAACCAGGGGATCTGTGTAAAGAGCAAGGGGAACTGCCACCCGTGCAGAACCTTGGAAATGGTGAACTGCGTAGAAGCAGGGGAACTGTGTAAAGAGCAAGGGGAACTACCACCAGTGCAGAACCTTGGAAATGGTGAGCTGCGTAGAAGCAGGGGAACTGTGTAAAGAGAAAAGGGAACAACCACCTGCGCAGAACTTTGGAAATGGTGAGCTGTGTAGAACCAGGGGAACTGTGTAAAGAGCAAAGGGAACTACCACCTGTGCAGAACCTTGGAAATGGTGAGCTGCGTAGAACCAGGGGAACTGTGTAAAGAGCACGGGGTACTACCACCTGTGCAAAACCTTGGAAATGGCAAGCTCAGTAGAACCAGGGGAACTGTACAGAGCTAGGGGAACTACCACCTGTGCAGAACCTTGGAAATGGTCAGCTGCATAGAACCAGGGGAACTGTACAGAGCATGGGGAAGTGCCACCTGTGCAGAACATTGGAAGTGGTGAGCTGTGTAGAACCAGGGGAACTGTGTAAATAGCAAGGGGAAATGCCATCTGTGCAGAACCCTGGAAAAGGTGGGCTGCGTAGAACCAGGGGAACTGCACAGAGCCAGGGGAACTGCCACCTGTGCAGAACCTTGGAAATGGTGAGCTGTGTAGAACCAGGGGAACTGTGTACAGAGCAAGGGGAGTTGCCACCTGTGCAGAACCTTGGAAATGGTGAGCTGCATAGAACCAGGGGAACTGTACAGAGCCAGGGGAACTGTCACCTGTGCAGAACCCTGGTAATGGTGAGCTGTGTAGAACCAGAAGAACTGTGTACAGAGCAAGGGCAAGTGCCACCTGTGCAGATCCATAGAAACGGTGAGCTGCATAGAACATGGGGAACTGTGTACAGGGCAAGGGGAAATGCCACTTTTGAGGAACCTTGGATATTGTGAACTGTGTAGAACGAGGGTAACTGTGAACAGAGCAAGGGGAACTGCCCCCTGTGCAGAATCCTGAAAATGGTGAGCTGCGTAGAACCAGGGGAACTGTGCACAGAGCAAGGGGAACTGCCACCTGTGCAGAACCCTGGAAATGGTGAGCTCAGTAGAAATCAGGGATCTTTGTACAGAGCCAGAGGAACTGCCACCTGTGCAGAACCTTGGAAATGGTGAGCTCAGTAGAAACAGGGGAACTTTGTACAGAACAAGGGGAACTGGCAGATGCACAGAACCCTGGAAATGGTGGGTCGCATTTAACCAGGGGAACTGTACACAGCAAGGGGAATTCCAACCTGTGCAGAACCTTAGAAATGGGGAGCTCAATAGAACCAGGGGAACTCTACAGAGCCAGGGAAACTACCACCTGTGCAGAACCTTGGGAATGGTGAGCTCAGTAGAACCAGGGGAACTGTATAGAGCACAGGGAAGTGCCACCTGTGCAGAACATTGGAAATAATGAGCTGCGTAGAACCAGGGGAACTGTGTAAAGAGCAAGGGGAACTACCACCTGTGCAGGACCTTGGAAATGGTGAGCTCAGTAGAACATGGGCAACTGTACATAGCCAGTGAAACTACCACCTGTACAGAACCTTGGAAATGGTGAGCTCAGTAGAAACAGGGGATCTTTGTACAGAGCAAGGGGAAAAACCAGCTCTGCAGAAACCTGGAAACGGTGGGTCGCATTTAACCTGGGGAACTGTACAGAGCCAGGGAAATTCCCACCTGTGCAGAACCTTGGAAATGGTGAGCTTAGTAGAACCAGGGGAACTGTACCGAGCATCGGGAACTGCCAACTGTGCAGAACCTTGGACATGATGAGCTGAGTAGAACCAGGGGAACTGTGTAAAGAGCAAGGGGAACTGCCACCCGTGCAGAACCTTGGAAATGGTGAACTGCGTAGAACCAGGGGATCTGTGTAAAGAGCAAGGGGAACTGCCACCCGTGCAGAACCTTGGAAATGGTGAACTGCGTAGAACCAGGGGATCTGTGTAAAGAGCAAGGGGAACTGTCACCCGTGCAGAACCTTGGAAATGGTGAACTGCGTAGAACCAGGGGAACTGTGTAAAGAGAAAAGGGAAAGACCACCTGCGCAGAACTTTGGAAATGGTGAGCTGCGTAGAACCAGGGGAACTGTGTAAAGAGCAAGGGGAACTGCCACCTGTGCAGAACCTTGGAAATGGTGAGCTGCGTAGAACCAGGGGAACTGTTTAAAGAGCAAGGGGTACTACCACCTGTGGAAAACCTTGGAAATGGCAAGCTCAGTAGAACCAGGGGAACTGTACAGAGCTAGGGGAACTACCACCTGTGCAGACGCTTGGAAATGGTCAGCTGCATAGAACCAGGGGAAATGTACAGAGCATGGGGAAGTGCCACCTGTGCAGAACATTGGAAATGGTGAGCTGTGTAGAACCAGGGGAACTGTGTTAATAGCAAGGGGAAATGCCATCTGTGCAGAACCCTGAAAATGGTGGGCTGCGTAGAACCAGGGGAACTGCACAGAGCCAGGGGAACTGCCACCTGTGCAGAACCTTTGAAATGGTGAGCTGTGTAAAACCAGGGGAACTGTGTACAGAGCAAGGGGGAGTGCCAACTTTTTTCTGTACCTTCAAAATGGTGAACTGCGTAGAACCAGGGGAACTGTGTACAGAGCAAGGGGAATTGCCACCTGTGCAGAACCTTGGAAATGGTGAGCTGCATAGAACCAGGGGAACTGTACAGAGCCAGGGGAACTGTCACCTGTGCAGAACCCTGGTAATGCTGAGCTGTGTAGAACCAGAAGAACTGTGTACAGAGCAAGGGCAAGTGCCACCTGTGCAGAACCATAGAAACGGTGAGCTGCGTAGAACATGGGGAACTGTGTACATGGCAAGGGGAAATGCCACTTTTGAGGAACCTTGGATATTGTGAACTGTGTAGAACGAGGGTAACTGTGAACAGAGCAAGGGGAACTGCCACCTGTGCAGAACCTTGGAAATAGTGAGCTGCGTAGACCCTGGGGAACTGTGTAAAGAGCAGGGGGAACGACCACCTGTGCAGAACCTTGGAAATGGTGAGCTCAGTAGAACCAGGGGAAATGTACAGAGCCAGGGGAACTGCCACCTGTGCAGAACCCTGGAAATGGTGAGCTCAGTAGAAATCAGGGATCTTTGTACAGAGCTAGGGGAACTGCCACCAGTGCAGAACCTTGGAAATGGTGAGCTCAGTAGAAACAGGGGAACTTTGTACAGAGCAAGGGGAACTGGCAGCTGCACAGAACCCTGGAAATGGTGGGTCGCATTTAACCAGGGGAACTGTACACAGCAAGGGGAATTCCAACCTGTGCAGAACCTTAGAAATGGTGAGCTCAATAGAACCAGGGGAACTCTACAGAGCCAGGGAAACTACCACCTGTGCAGAACCTTGGGAATGGTGAGCTCAGTAGAACCAGGGGAACTGTACAGAGCACAGGGAAGTGCCACCTGTGCAGAACATTGGAAATAGTGAGCTCAGTAGAACATGGGCAACTATACATAGCCAGTGAAACTACCACCTGTACAGGACCTTGGAAATGGTGAGCTCAGTAGAAACAGGGGATCTTTGTACAGAGCAAGGGGAAAAACCAGCTGTGCAGAAACCTGGAAATGGTAGGTCGGATTTAACCTGGGGAACTGTACAGAGCCAGGGAAATTCCCACCTGTGCAGAACCTTGGAAATGGTGAGCTTAGTAGAACCAGGGGAACTGTACCGAGCATCGAGAACTGCCACCTGTGCAGAACCTTGGACATGATAAGCTGAGTAGAACCAGGGGAACTGTGTAAAGAGCAAGGGGAACTGCCACCCGTGCAGAACCTTGGAAATGGTGAACTGCGTAGAACCAGGGGATCTGTGTAAAGAGCAAGGGGAACTGCCACCCGTGCAGAACCTTGGAAATGGTGAACTGCGTAGAAGCAGGGGAACTGTGTAAAGAGCAAGGGGAACTACCACCAGTGCAGAACCTTGGAAATGGTGAGCTGCGTAGAAGCAGGGGAACTGTGTAAAGAGAAAAGGGAACAACCACCTGCGCAGAACTTTGGAAATGGTGAGCTGTGTAGAACCAGGGGAACTGTGTAAAGAGCAAAGGGAACTACCACCTGTGCAGAACCTTGGAAATGGTGAGCTGCGTAGAACCAGGGGAACTGTGTAAAGAGCACGGGGTACTACCACCTGTGCAAAACCTTGGAAATGGCAAGCTCAGTAGAACCAGGGGAACTGTACAGAGCTAGGGGAACTACCACCTGTGCAGAACCTTGGAAATGGTCAGCTGCATAGAACCAGGGGAACTGTACAGAGCATGGGGAAGTGCCACCTGTGCAGAACATTGGAAGTGGTGAGCTGTGTAGAACCAGGGGAACTGTGTAAATAGCAAGGGGAAATGCCATCTGTGCAGAACCCTGGAAAAGGTGGGCTGCGTAGAACCAGGGGAACTGCACAGAGCCAGGGGAACTGCCACCTGTGCAGAACCTTGGAAATGGTGAGCTGTGTAGAACCAGGGGAACTGTGTACAGAGCAAGGGGAGTTGCCACCTGTGCAGAACCTTGGAAATGGTGAGCTGCATAGAACCAGGGGAACTGTACAGAGCCAGGGGAACTGTCACCTGTGCAGAACCCTGGTAATGGTGAGCTGTGTAGAACCAGAAGAACTGTGTACAGAGCAAGGGCAAGTGCCACCTGTGCAGATCCATAGAAACGGTGAGCTGCATAGAACATGGGGAACTGTGTACAGGGCAAGGGGAAATGCCACTTTTGAGGAACCTTGGATATTGTGAACTGTGTAGAACGAGGGTAACTGTGAACAGAGCAAGGGGAACTGCCCCCTGTGCAGAATCCTGAAAATGGTGAGCTGCGTAGAACCAGGGGAACTGTGCACAGAGCAAGGGGAACTGCCACCTGTGCAGAACCCTGGAAATGGTGAGCTCAGTAGAAATCAGGGATCTTTGTACAGAGCCAGAGGAACTGCCACCTGTGCAGAACCTTGGAAATGGTGAGCTCAGTAGAAACAGGGGAACTTTGTACAGAACAAGGGGAACTGGCAGATGCACAGAACCCTGGAAATGGTGGGTCGCATTTAACCAGGGGAACTGTACACAGCAAGGGGAATTCCAACCTGTGCAGAACCTTAGAAATGGGGAGCTCAATAGAACCAGGGGAACTCTACAGAGCCAGGGAAACTACCACCTGTGCAGAACCTTGGGAATGGTGAGCTCAGTAGAACCAGGGGAACTGTATAGAGCACAGGGAAGTGCCACCTGTGCAGAACATTGGAAATAATGAGCTGCGTAGAACCAGGGGAACTGTGTAAAGAGCAAGGGGAACTACCACCTGTGCAGGACCTTGGAAATGGTGAGCTCAGTAGAACATGGGCAACTGTACATAGCCAGTGAAACTACCACCTGTACAGAACCTTGGAAATGGTGAGCTCAGTAGAAACAGGGGATCTTTGTACAGAGCAAGGGGAAAAACCAGCTCTGCAGAAACCTGGAAACGGTGGGTCGCATTTAACCTGGGGAACTGTACAGAGCCAGGGAAATTCCCACCTGTGCAGAACCTTGGAAATGGTGAGCTTAGTAGAACCAGGGGAACTGTACCGAGCATCGGGAACTGCCAACTGTGCAGAACCTTGGACATGATGAGCTGAGTAGAACCAGGGGAACTGTGTAAAGAGCAAGGGGAACTGCCACCCGTGCAGAACCTTGGAAATGGTGAACTGCGTAGAACCAGGGGATCTGTGTAAAGAGCAAGGGGAACTGCCACCCGTGCAGAACCTTGGAAATGGTGAACTGCGTAGAACCAGGGGATCTGTCTAAAGAGCAAGGGGAACTGTCACCCGTGCAGAACCTTGGAAATGGTGAACTGCGTAGAACCAGGGGAACTGTGTAAAGAGAAAAGGGAAAGACCACCTGCGCAGAACTTTGGAAATGGTGAGCTGCGTAGAACCAGGGGAACTGTGTAAAGAGCAAGGGGAACTGCCACCTGTGCAGAACCTTGGAAATGGTGAGCTGCGTAGAACCAGGGGAACTGTTTAAAGAGCAAGGGGTACTACCACCTGTGGAAAACCTTGGAAATGGCAAGCTCAGTAGAACCAGGGGAACTGTACAGAGCTAGGGGAACTACCACCTGTGCAGACGCTTGGAAATGGTCAGCTGCATAGAACCAGGGGAAATGTACAGAGCATGGGGAAGTGCCACCTGTGCAGAACATTGGAAATGGTGAGCTGTGTAGAACCAGGGGAACTGTGTTAATAGCAAGGGGAAATGCCATCTGTGCAGAACCCTGAAAATGGTGGGCTGCGTAGAACCAGGGGAACTGCACAGAGCCAGGGGAACTGCCACCTGTGCAGAACCTTTGAAATGGTGAGCTGTGTAAAACCAGGGGAACTGTGTACAGAGCAAGGGGGAGTGCCAACTTTTTTCTGTACCTTCAAAATGGTGAACTGCGTAGAACCAGGGGAACTGTGTACAGAGCAAGGGGAATTGCCACCTGTGCAGAACCTTGGAAATGGTGAGCTGCATAGAACCAGGGGAACTGTACAGAGCCAGGGGAACTGTCACCTGTGCAGAACCCTGGTAATGCTGAGCTGTGTAGAACCAGAAGAACTGTGTACAGAGCAAGGGCAAGTGCCACCTGTGCAGAACCATAGAAACGGTGAGCTGCGTAGAACATGGGGAACTGTGTACATGGCAAGGGGAAATGCCACTTTTGAGGAACCTTGGATATTGTGAACTGTGTAGAACGAGGGTAACTGTGAACAGAGCAAGGGGAACTGCCCCCTGTGCAGAATCCTGAAAATGGTGAGCTGCGTAGAACCAGAAGAACTGTGTACAGAGCAAGTGCCACCTGTGCAGAACCATAGAAACGGTGAGCTGCGTAGAACATGGGGAACTGTGTACAGGGCAAGGGGAAATGCCACTTTTGAGAAACCTTGGATATTGTGAACTGTGTAGAACGAGGGTAACTGTGAACAGAGCAAGGGGAACTGCCCCCTGTGCAGAATCCTGAAAATGGTGAGCTGCTTAGAACCAGGGGAACTGTGCACAGAGCAAGGGGAACTGTCACCTGTGCAGAACCTTGGAAATGGTGAGCTGCACAGAACAAGGGGAACTGTGTACATAGCAAAGGGAACTGCCCCAGTGCAGAACCTTGGAAATGTTGAGCTGCATAGAACCAGGGGAACTGTACAGAGCATGGAAACAGCCACCTATGCAGAACCTTGGAAATGGTGAGCTGTGTAGAACCAGGGGAACCATCTACAGAGCATGGGGAACTGCCACCTTTGCAGAACTTTGGAAAGGGTGAGCTGTGTAGAACCAGGGGAACTGTGCACGGAGCAAGAAGTACTTCCACCTGTGCAGAACCTTGGAAATGGGAATCTCAGTAGAACCAGGGGAACTGTACAGAGCACAGGGAAGTGCCACCTGTGCAGAACATTGGAAATAGTGAGCTGTGTAGAACCAGGGGAACTGTGTAAAGAGCCAGGGGAACTACCACCTGTGCAGGACCTTGGAAATGGTGAGCTCAGTAGAACATGGGCAACTGTACATAGCCAGTGAAACTACCACCTGTACAGAACCTTGGAAATGGTGAGCTCAGTAGAACCAGTGGAACTTTGTACAGAGCAAGGGGAACAACCAGCTGTGCAGACCTGGAAACGGTGGGTCGTATTTAACCTGGGGAACTGTACAGAGCCAGGGAAGTTCCCACCTGTGCAGAACCTTGGAAATGGTGAGCTTAGTAGAACCAGGGGAACTGTACCGAGCATGGAGAACTACCACCTGTGCAGCACCTTGGACATGATAAGCTGAGTAGACCCAGGTGAACTGTGTAAAGAGCAGGGGGAACTACCACCTGTGCAGAACCTTGGAAATTGTGAGCTCAGTAGAACCAGGGGAAATGTACAGAGCCAGGGGAACTGCCACCTGTGCAGAACCCTGGAAATGGTGAGCTCAGTAGAAATCAGGGATCTTTGTACACAGCTAGGGGAACTGCCACCTGTGCAGAACCTTGGAAATGGTGACCTCAGTAGAAACAGGGAACTTTGTACAGAGCAAGGGGAACTGGCAGCTGCACAGAACCCTGGAAATGGTGGGTCGCATTTAACCAGGGGAACTGTACACAGCAAGGGGAATTCCCACCTGGGCAGAACCTTAGAAATGGGGAGCTCACTAGAACCAGGGGGACTCTACAGAGCCAGGGAAACTACCACCTGTGCAGAACCTTGGGAATGGTGAGCTCAGTAGAACCAGGGGAACTGTACAGAGCACAAGGAAGTGCCACCTGTGCAGAACATTGGAAATAGTGAGCTGCATAGTACCAGGGGAACTGTGTAAAGAGCAAGGGGAACTACCACCTTTGCAGGTCCTTGGAAATGGTGAGCTCAGTAGAACATGGACGAACTGTACAGAGCCAGTGAAACTACCACCTGTACAGAACCTTGGAAATGGTGAGCTCAGTAGAAACAGGGGAACTTTGTACAGAGCAAGGGGAAGTGCCACCTGTGCAGAACCTTGGAAATAGTGAGCTGCGTAGACCCAGGGGAACTGTGTAAAGAGCAGGGGGAACAACCACCTGTGCAGAACCTTGGCAATGGTGAGCTCAGTAGAACCAGGGGAAATGTACAGAGCCTGGGGAACTGCCACCTGTGCAGAACCCTGGAAATGGTGAGCTCAGTAGAAATCAGGGATCTTTGTACAGAGCTAGGGGAACTACCACCTGTGCAGAACCTTGGAAATGGTGAGCTCAGTAGAAACAGGGGAACTTTGTACATAGTAAGGGGAACTGGCAGCTGCACAGAACCCTGGAAATGGTGGGTCGCATTTAACCAGAGGAACTGTACACAGCAAGGGGAATTCCAACCTGTGCAGAACCTTAGAAATGGGGAGCTCAATAGAACCAGGGGAACTCTACAGAGCCAGGGAAACTACCACCTGTGCAGAACCTTGGGAATGGTGAGCTCAGTAGAACCAGGGGAACTGTACAGAGCACAGGTAAGTGCCACCTGGGCAGAACATTGGAAATAGTGATCTGCGTAGAACCAGGGGAACTGTGTAAAGAGCAAGGGGAACTACCACCTGTGCAGGACCTTGGAAATGGTGAGCTCAGTAGAATATGGGCAACTGTACATAGCCAGTGAAACTACCACCTGTACAGAACCTTGGAAATGGTAAGCTCAGTAGAAACAGGGGATCTTTGTACAGAGCAAGGGGTAAAACCAGCTGTGCAGAAACCTGGAAACGGTGGGTCACATTTAACCTGGGGAACTGTACAGAGCCAGGGAAATTCCCACCTGTGCAGACCCTTGGAAATGGTGAGCTTAGTAGAACCAGGGGAACTGTACCGAGCATCGGGAACTGCCACCTGTGCAGAACCTTGGACATGATAAGCTGAGTAGAACCAGGGGAACTGTGTAAAGAGCAAGAGGAACTGCCACCCGTGCAGAACCTTGGAAATGGTGAACTGCGTAGAACCAGGGGATCTGTGTAAAGAGCAAAGGGAACTGCCACCCGTGCAGAACCTTGGAAATGGTGAACTGCATAGAACCAGGGGAACTGTGTAAAGAGCAAAGGGAACTACCACCTATGCAGAACCTTGGAAATGGTGAGCTGCATAGAAGCAGGGGAACTGTGTAAAGAGCAAGGGGAACTACCACCTGTGCAGAACCTTGGAAATGGTGAGCTGCGTAGAACCAGGGGAACTGTGTAAAGAACAAGGGGTACTACCACCTGTGCAAAACCTTGGAAATGGCAAGCTCAGTAGAACCAGGGGATCTGTACAGAGCTAGGGGAACTACCACCTGTGCAGAACCTTGGAAATGGTCAGCTGCATAGATCCAGGGGAACTGTACAGAGCATGGGGAAGTGCCACCTGTGCAGAACATTGGAAGTGGTGAGCTGTGTAGAACCAGGGGAACTGTGTAAATAGCAGGGGGAAATGCCATCTGTGCAGAACCCTGGAAAAGGTGGGCTGCGTAGAACCAGGGGAACTGCCACCTGTGCAGAACCTTGGAAATGGTGAGCTGCGTAGAACCAGGGGAACTGTTTACAGAGCAAGGGGAAGTGCCAACTTTTTTCTGTACCTTGAAAATGGTGAGCTGTGTAGAACCAGGGGAACTTTGTACAGAGCAAGGGGAATTGCCACCTGTGCAGAACCTTGGTAATGGTGAGCTGTGTAGAACCAGAAGAACTGTGTACAGAGCAAGGGCAAGTGCCACCTGTGCAGAACCATAGAAACGGTGAGCTGCGTAGAACATGGGGAACTGTGTACAGGGCAAGGGGAAATGCCACTTTTGAGGTACATTTGATATTGTGAACTGGGTAGAATGAGGGTAACTGTGAACAGAGCAAGGGGAACTGCCCCCTGTGCAGAATCCTGAAAATGGTGAGCTGTGTAGAACCAGGGGAACTGTGCACAGAGCAAGGGGAACTGCCACCTGTGCAGAACCCTGGAAATGGTGAGCTCAGTAGAAATCAGGGATCTTTGTACAGAGCTAGGGGAACTGCCACCTGTGCAGAACCTTGGAAATGGTGAGCTCAGTAGAAACAGGGAAACTTTGTACAGAGCGAGGGGAACTGGCAGCTGCAAAGAACCCTGGAAATGGTGGGTCGCATTTAACCAGGGGAACTGTACAAAGCAAGGGGAATTCCAACCTGTGCAGAACCTTAGAAATGGGGAGCTCAATAGAACCGGGGGAACTCTACAGAGCCAGGGAAACTACCACCTGTGCAGAACCTTGGGAATGGTGAGCTCAGTAGAACCAGGGGAACTGTACCGAGCATCGGGAACTGCCAACTGTGCAGAACCTTGGACATGATAAGCTGAGTAGAACCAGGGGAACTGTGTAAAGAGCAAGGGGAACTGCCATCCGTGCAGAACCTTGGAAATGGTGAACTGCGTAGAACCAGGGGATCTGTGTAAAGAGCAAGGGGAACTGCCACCCGTGCAGAACCTTGGAAATGGTGAACTGCGTAGAACCAGGGGAACTGTGTAAAGAGCAAGGGGAACTACCACCAGTGCAGAACCTTGGAAATGGTGAGCTGCGTAGAAGCAGGGGAACTGTGTAAAGAGAAAAGGGAACAACCACCTGCGCAGAACTTTGGAAATGGTGAGCTGCGTAGAACCAGGGGAACTGTGTAAAGAGCAAGGGGAACTACCACCTGTGCACAACCTTGGAAATGGTGAGCTGCGTAGAACCAGGGGAACTGTGTAAAGAGCAAGGGGTACTACCACCTGTGCAAAACCTTGGAAATGGCAAGCTCAGTAGAACCAGGGGAACTGTACAGAGCTAGGGGAACTACCACCTGTGCAGAACCTTAGAAATGGTCAGCTGCATAGAACCAGGGGAACTGTAGAGAGCATGGGGAAGTGCCACCTGTGCAGAACATTGGAAATGGTCAGCTGTGTAGAACCAGGGGAACTGTGTAAATAGCAAGGGGAAATGCCATCTGTGCAGAACCCTGGAAAAGGTGGGCTGCGTAGAACCAAGGGAACTGCACAGAGCCAGGGGAACTGCCACCTGTGCAGAACCTTGGAAATGGTGAGCTGCGTAGAACCAGGGGAACTGTGTACAGAGCAAGGGGAAGTGCCAACTTTTTTCTGTACCTTGAAAATGGTGAGCTGCGTAGAACCAGGGGAACTGTGTACAGAGCAAGGGGAATTGCCACCTGTGCAAAACCTTGGAAATGGTGAGCTGCATAGAACCAGGGGAACTGTACAGAGCCAGGGGAACTGTCACCTGTGCAGAACCCTGGTAATGGTGAGCTGTGTAGAACCAGAAGAACTGTGTACAGAGCAAGGGCAAGTGCCACCTGTGCAGAACCATAGAAACGGTGAGCTGCGTAGAACATTGGGAACTGTGTACAGGGCAAGGGGAAATGCCACTTTTGAGGAACCTTGGATATTGTGAACTGTGTAGAACGAGGGTAACTGTGAACAGAGCAAGGGGAACTGCCCCCTGTGCAGAATCCTGAAAATGGTGAGCTGCGTAGAACCAGGGGAACTGTGCACAGAGCAAGGGGAACTGCCACCTGTGCAGAACCCTGGAAATGGTGAGCTCAGTAGAAATCAGGGATCTTTGTACAGAGCTAGGGGAACTGCCACCTGTGCAGAACCTTGGAAATGGTGAGCTCAGTAGAAACAGGGGAACTTTGTACAGAGCAAGGGAAACTGGCAGCTGCACAGAACCCTGGAAATGGTGGGTCGCATTTAACCAGGGGAACTGTACACAGCAAGGGGAATTCCAACCTGTGCAGAACCTTAGAAATGGGGAGCTCAATAGAACCAGGGGAACTCTACAGAGCCAGGGAAACTACCACCTGTGCAGAACCTTGGGAATGGTGAGCTCAGTAGAATGAGGGGAACTGTACAGAGCACAGGGAAGTGCCACCTGTGCAGAACATTGGAAATAGTGAGCTGTGTAGAACCAGGGGAACTTTGTAAAGAGCCAGGGGAACTACCACCTGTGCAGGACCTTGGAAATGGTGAGCTCAGTAGAACATGGGCACCTGTACATAGCCAGTGAAACTACCACCTGTACAGAACCTTGGAAATGGTGAGCTCAGTAGAAACAGGGGAACTTTGTACAGAGCAAGGGGAACAACCAGCTGTGCAGAAATCTGGAAACGGTGGGTTGCATTTAACCTGGGCAACTGTACAGAGCCAGGGAAATTCCCACCTGTGCAGAACCTTGGAAATGGTGAGCTTAGTAGAACCAGGGGAACTGTACCGAGCATGGGGAACTACCACCTGTGCAGAACCTTGGACATGATGAGCTGAGTAGAACCAGGGGAACTGTGTAAAGAGCAAGGGGAACTGCCACCGGTGCAGAACCTTGGAAATGGTGAACTGCGTAGAACCAGGGGATCTGTGTAAAGAGCATGGGGAACTACCACCCGTGCAGAACCTTGGAAATGGTGAGCTGCGTAGAAACAGTGGAACTGTGTAAAGAGCAAAGGGAACAACCAACTGCGCAGAACTTTGGGAATGGTGAGCTGCGTAGAACCAGGGGAACTGTGTAAAGAGCAAGGGGAACCACCACCTGTGCAGAACCTTGGAAATGGTGAGCTGCGTAGAACCAGGGGAACTGTGTAAAGAGCGAGGGGTACTACCACCTGTGGAAAACCTTGGAAATGGCAAGCTCAGTAGAACCAGGGGAACTGTACAGAGCTAGGGGAACTACCACCTGTGCAGACGCTTGGAAATGGTCAGCTGCATAGAACCAGGGGAACTGTACAGAGCATGGGGAAGTGCCACCTGTGCAGAACATTGGAAATGGTGAGCTGTGTAGAACCAGGGGAACTGTGTTAATAGCAAGGGGAAATGCCATCTGTGCAGAACCCTGGAAATGGTGGGCTGCGTAGAACCAGGGGAACTGCACAGAGCCAGGGGAACTGCCACCTGTGCAGAACCTTGGAAATGGTGAGCTGTGTAGAACCAGGGGAACTGTGTACAGAGCAAGGGGAAGTGCCAACTTTTTTCTGTACCTTGAAAATGGTGAGCTGCATAGAACCAGGGGAACTGTACAGAGCCTGGGGAACTGTCACCTGTGCAGAACCCTGGTAATGGTGAGCTGTGTAGAACCAGAAGAACTGTGTACAGAGCAAGGGCAAGTTCCACCTGTGCAGAACCATAGAAACGGTGAGCTGCGTAGAACATGGGGAACTGTGTACAGGGCAAGGGGAAATGCCACTTTTGAGGAACCTTGGATATTGTGAACTGTGTAGAACGAGGGTAACTGTGAACAGGGCAAGGGAAACTGCCCCCTGTGCAGAATCCTGAAAATGGTGAGCTGCGTAGAACCAGGGGAACTGTGCACAGAGCAAGGGGAACTGTCACCTGTGCAGTACCTTGGAAATGGTGAGCTGCATAGCACCAGGGGAACTGTGTACATAGCAAAGGGAACTGCCCCAGTGCAGAACCTTGGAAATGGTGAGCTGCATAGAACCAGGGGAACTGTACAGAGCATGGAAACTGCCACCTATGCAGAACCTTGGAAATGGTGAGCTGCGTAGAACCAGGGGAACCATCTACAGAGCACAGGGAAGTGCCACCTGTGCAGAACATTGGAAATAGTGAGCTGTGTAGAACCAGGGGAACTGTGTATAGAGCCAGGGGAACTACCACCTGTGCAGGACCTTGGAAATGGTGAGCTCAGTAGAACATGGGCAACTGTACATAGCCAGTGAAACTACCACCTGTACAGAACCTTGGAAATGGTGAGCTCAGTAGAAACAGGGGAACTTTGTACAGAGCAAGGGGAACAACCAGCTGTGCAGAAACCTGGAAACGGTGGGTCGCATTTAACCTGGGGAACTGTACAGAGCCAGGGAAATTCCCACCTGTGCAGAACCTTGGAAATGGTGAGCTTAGTAGAACCAGGGGAACTGTACCGAGCATGGGGAACTACCACCTGTGCAGAACCTTGGACATGATGAGCTGAGTAGAACCAGGGGAACTGTGTAAAGAGCAAGGGGAACTGCCACCCGTGAAGAACCTTGGAAATGGTGAACTGCGTAGAACCAGGGGATCTGTGTAAAGAGCAAGGGGAACTGCCACCCGTGCAGAACCTTGGAAATGGTGAACTGCGTAGAACCAGGGGAACTGTGTAAAGAGCAAAGGGAACTACCACCCGTGCAGAACCTTGGAAATGATGAGCTGCGTAGAAGCAGTGGAACTATGTAAAGAGCAAAGGGAACAACCACCTGCGCAGAACTTCGGAAATGGTGAGCTGCGTAGAACCAAGGGAACTGTGTAAAGAGCAAGGGGAACTACCACCTGTGCAAAACCTTGGAAATGGCAAGCTCAGTAGAACCAGGGGAACTGTACAGAGATAGGGGAACTACCACCTGTGCAGACGCTTGGAAATGGTCAGCTGCATAGAACCAGGGGAACTGTACAGAGCATGGGGAAGTGCCACCTGTGCAGAACATTGGAAATGGTGAGCTGTGTAGAACCAGGGGAACTGTGTTAATAGCAAGGAGAAATGCCATCTGTGCAGAACCCTGGAAATGGTGGGCTGCGTAGAACATGGGGAACTGCACCGAGCCAGGGGAACTGCCACCTGTGCAGAACCTTGGAAATGGTGAGCTGTGTAGAACCAGGGGAACTGTGTACAGAGCAAGGGGAAGTGCCAACTTTTTTCTGTACCTTGAAAATGGTGAGCTGCGTAGAACCAGGGGAACTGTGTACAGAGCAAGGGGAATTGCCACCTGTGCAGAACCTTGGAAATGGTGAGCTGCATAGAACCAGGGGAACTGTACAGAGCCAGGAGAACTGTCACCTGTGCAGAACCCTGGTAATGGTGAGCTGTGTAGAACCAGAAGAACTGTGTACAGAGTAAGGGCAAGTGCCACCTGTGCAGAACCATAGAAACGGTGAGCTGCGTAGAACATGGGGAACTGTGTACAGGGCAAGGGGAAATGCCACTTTTGAGGAACCTTGGATATTGTGAACTGTGTAGAACGAGGGTAACTGTGAACAGAGCAAGGGGAACTGCCCCCTGTGCAGAATCCTGAAAATGGTGAGCTGCGTAGAACCAGAAGAACTGTGTACAGAGCAAGAACAAGTGCCACCTGTGCAGAACCATAGAAACGGTGAGCTGCGTAGAACATGGGGAACTGTGTACAGGGCAAGGGGAAATGCCACTTTTGAGGAACCTTGGATATTGTGAACTGTGTAGAACGAGGGTAACTGTGAACAGAGCAAGGGGAACTGCCCCCTGTGCAGAATCCTGAAAATGGTGAGCTGCGTAGAACCAGGGGAAATGTGCACAGAGCAAGGGGAACTGTCACCTGTGCAGAACCTTGGAAATGGTGAGCTGCATAGAACCAGGGGAACTGTGTACATAGCAAAGGGAACTGCCCCAGTGCAGAACCTTGGAAATGGTGAGCTGCATAGAACCAGGGGAACTGTACAGAGCATGGAAACTGCCACCTATGCAGAACCTTGGAAATGGTGAGCTGTGTAGAACCAGGGGAACCGTCTACAGAGCATGGGGAACTGCCACCTTTGCAGAACTTTGGAAAGGGTGAGCTGTGTAGAACCAGGGGAACTCTGCACGGAGCAAGCAGTACTTCCACCTGTGCAGAACCTTGGAAATGGGGAGCTCAGTAGAACCAGGGGAACTGTACAGAGCACAGGGAAGTGCCACCTGTGCAGAACATTGGAAATAGTGAGCTGTGTAGAACCAGGGGAACTGTGTAAAGAGCCAGGGGAACTACCACCTGTGCAGGACCTTGGAAATGGTGAGCTCAGTAGAACCAGGGGAACTGTACAGATCCAGGGAAACTGTCACCTGTGCAGAACCCTGGTAATGGTGAGCTGTGTAGAACCAGAAGAACTGTGTACAGAGCAAGGGCAAGTGCCACCTGTGCAGAACCATAGAAACGGTGAGCTGCGTAGAACATGGGGAACTGTGTACAGAGCAAGGGGAATTGCCACCTGTGCAGAACCTTGGAAATGGTGAGCTCAGTAGAACATGGGCAACTGTACATAGCCAGTGAAACTACCACCTGTACAGAATCTTGGAAATGGTGAGCTCAGTAGAAACAGGGGAACTTTGTACAGAACAAGGGGAACAACCAGCTGTGCAGAAACCTGGAAACGGTGGGTCGCATTTAACCTGGGGAACTGTACAGAGCCAGGGAAATTCCCACCTGTGCAGAACCTTGGAAATGGTGAGCTTAGTAGAACCAGGGGGACTGTACCGAGCATAGGGAACTACCACCTGTGCAGAACCTTGGACATGATGAGCTGAGTAGAACCAGGGGAACTGTGTAAAGAGCAAGGGGAACTGCCACCCGTGCAGGACCTTGGAAATGGTGAACTGCGTAGAACCAGGGGATCTGTGTAAAGAGCAAGGGGAACTGCCACCCGTGCAGAACCTTGGAAATGGTGAACTGCGTAGAACCAGGGGAACTGTGTAAAGAGCAAGGGGAACTACCACCTGTGCAGAACCTTGGAAATGGTGAGCTGCGTAGAAGCAGTGGAACTGTGTAAAGAGCAAAGGGAACAACCACCTGCGCAGAACTTTGGAAATGGTGAGCTACGCAGAACCAGGGGAACTGTGTAAAGAGCAAGGGGAAGTACCACCTGTGCAGAACCTTCGAAATGGTGAGCTGCGTAGAACCAGGGGAACTGTCTAAAGAGCAAGGGGTACTACCACATGTGCAAAACCTTGGAAATGGCAAGCTCAGTAGAACCAGGGGAACTTTACAGAGCTAGGGGAACTACCACCTGTGCAGACGCTTGGAAATGGTCAGCTGCATAGAACCAGGGGAACTGTACAGAGCATGGGGAAGTGCCACCTGTGCAGAACATTGGAAATGGTGAGCTGTGTAGAACCAGGGGAACTGTGTTAATAACGAGGGGAAATGCCATCTGTGCAGAACCCTGGAAGTGGTGGGCTGCGTAGAACCAGGGGAACTGTGTACAGAGCAAGAGGAATTGCCACCTGTGCAGAACCTTGGAAATGGTGAGCTGCATAGAACCAGGGGAACTGTACATAGCCAGGGGAACTGTCACCTGTGCAGAACCCTGGTAATGGTGAGCTGTGTAGAACCAGAAGAACTGTGTACAGAGCAAGGGGAAGTGCCACCTGTGCAGAACCATAGAAACGGTGAGCTGCGTAGAACATGGGGAACTGTGTACAGGGCAAGGGGAAATGCCACTTTTGAGGAACTTTGGATATTGTGAACTGTGTAGAACGAGGGTAACTGTGAACAGAGCAAGGGGAACTGCCCCCTGTGCAGAATCCTGAAAATGGTGAGCTGTGTAGAACCAGGGGAACTGTGCACAGAGCAAGGGGAACTGTCACCTGTGCAGAATCTTGGAAATGGTGAGCTGCATAGAACCAGGGGAACTGTGTACATAGCAAAGGGAACTGCCCCAGTGCAGAACCTTGGAAATGGTGAGCTGCATAGAACCAGGGGAACTGTACAGAGCATGGAAACTGCCATCTATGCAGAACCTTGGAAATGGTGAGCTGTGTAGAACCAGGGGAACCGTCTACAGAGCATGGGGAACTGCCACCTTTGCAGAACTTTGGAAAGGGTGAGCTGTGTAGAACCAGGGGAACTGTGCATGGAGCAAGAAGTACTTCCACCTGTGCAGAACCTTGGAAATGGGGAGCTCAGTAGAACCAGGGGAACTGTACAGAGCACAGGGAAGTGCCACCTGTGCAGAACATTGGAAATAGTGAGCTGTGTAGAACCAGGGGAACTGTGTAAAGTGCCAGGGGAACTACCACCTGTGCAGGACCTTGGAAATGGTGAGCTCAGTAGAACATGGGCAACTGTACATAGCCGGTGAAACTACCACCTGTACAGAACCTTGGAAATGGTGAGCTCAGTAGAAACAGGGGAACTTTGTACAGAGCCAGGGGAACAACCAGCTGTGCAGAAACCTGGAAACGGTGGGACGCATTTAACCTGGGGAACTGTACAGAGCCAGGGAAATTCCCACCTGTGCAGAACCTTGGAAATGGTGAGCTGAGTAGGACCAGGGGAACTGTGTAAAGAGCAAGGGGAACTGCCACCCGTGCAGAACCTTGGAAATGGTGAACTGCGTAGAACCAGGGGTTCTGTGTAAAGAGCAAGGGGAACTGCCACCCGTGCAGAACCTTGCAAATGGTGAACTGCGTAGAACCAGGGGAACTGTGTAAAGAGCAAGGGGAACTACCACCCGTGCAGAACCTTGGAAATGGTGAGCTGCGTAGAAGCAGGGGAACTGTGTAAAGAGCAAAGGGAACAACCAACTGCGCAGAACTTTGGAAATGGTGAGCTGCGTAGATCCAGGGGAACTGTGTAAAGAGCAAGGAGAACTACCACCTGTGCAGAACCTTGGAAATGGTGAGCTGCGTAGAACCAGGGGAACTGTGTAAAGAGCAAGGGCTACTACCACCTGTGCAAAACCTTGGAAATGGCAAGCTCAGTAGAACCAGGGGAACTGTACAGAGCTAGTGGAACTACCACCTGTGCAGACGCTTGGAAATGGTCAGCTGCATAGAACCAGTGGAACTGTACAGAGCATGGGGAAGTGCCACCTGTGCAGAACATTGGAAATGGTGAGCTGTGTAGAACCAGGGGAACTGTGTTAATAGCAAGGGGAAATGCCATCTGTGCAGAACCCTGGAAATGGTGGGCTGCGTAGAAACAGGGGGAACTGCACAGAGCCAGGGGAACTACCACCTGTGCAGAACCTTGGAAATGGTGAACTGCGTAGAACCAGGGGAACTGTGTACAGAGCAAGGGGAAGTGCCAACTTTTTTCTGTACCTTGAAAATGGTGAGCTGCGTAGAACCAGGGGAACTGTGTACAGAGCAAGGGGAAATGCCACCTGTGCAGAACCTTGGAAATGGTGAGCTGCATAGAACCAGGGAAACTGTACAGAGCCAGGGGAACTGTCACCTGTGCAGAACCCTGGTAATGGTGAGCTGTGTAGAACCAGAAGAACTGTGTACAGAGGAAGGGGAAGTGCCACCTGTGCAGAACCATAGAAACGGTGAGCTGCGTAGAACATGGGGAACTGTGTACAGGGCAAGGGGAAATGCCACTTTTGAGGAACCTTGGATATTGTGAACTGTGTAGAACGAGGGGAACTGTGAACAGAGCAAGGGGAACTGCCCCCTGTACAGAATATTGAACATGGCGAGCTGCGTAGAACCAGGGGAACTGTGCACAGAGCAAGGGGAACTGTCACCTGTGCAGAACCTTGGAAATGGTGAGCTGCATAGAACCAGGGGAACTGTGTACATAGCAAAGGGAACTGCCCCAGTGCAGAACCTTGGAAATGGTGAGCTGCATAGAACCAGGGGAACTGTACAGAGCATGGAAACTGCCACCTATGCAGAACCTTGGAAATGGTGAGCTGCGTAGAACCAGGGGAACCGTCTACAGAGCATGGGGAACTGCCACCTTTGCAGAACTTTGGAAAGGGTGAGCTGTGTAGAACCAGGGGAACTGTGCACGGAGCAAGCAGTACTTCCACCTGTGCAGAACCTTGGAAATGGGGAGCTGCGTATAACCAGGGGAACTGTGTACATAGCAAGCAGTACTTCCACCTGTGCAGAACCTTGGAAATGGGGAGCTGAGTATAACCAGGGGAACTGTGTACAGAGCAAGCAGTACTTCCACATGTGCAGAACCTCGGAAATTGCGAGCTGCTTAGAACCAGTGGAACTGTGTACAGAGCAAGGGGAACTCTCACCTGTGCAGAACCTTGGAAATCGTGAGCTGCATAGAACCCGGGATGCGTGAGCTGCACAGAAGCAAGGAAACTGCCATCTGTGTGGAACCCTGGAAATCGTGAGCTGTGTAGAACCACGGGAACTGGGAACTGTGAGCGGTAAAGAAGCAAGGAAACTGTAATCTGTTCAGACCCCTGGACATCTTGAGCTGCACAGAACCAGAGGAATTGTGAGCTGCAGAGAAGCAAGGGAACTGAAATCTGTGTGGAAACTTAGAAATCATGAGCTGTGTAAAACCTCTGGAACTGGGAACTTTGAGCTGCAGATAAGCAAGGGAACTGCCATCTGTACGAAACCTTGAAAATCATGATCTGCGTAGAACCACTGGAACTGGGACCATTGAGCTGCACAGAAACAAGGGAACTGCCATCTGTGTGCAACCTTGGAAATCATGAGTCGCGTAGAACCACTGGAACTGGGACCTTTGAGCTGCAGAGAAGCAAGGAAACTGCCATCTTTGCAGCACCCTGGAAATCATGAGCTGAGCAGAACCACGGGTCTGGGAACTTTGAGCTGCACAGAAGCAAGGGAACTACCATGTGTGAAGAACCTTGGAAATCATGAGCCACGTAGAACCACTGGAACTGGGATCTTTGTGCTGCACAGAAGCAAGGGAACTGCCATCTGGGCGGAACCCTGGAAATCATGAGCTGCGTAGAACCACTGGAACTTGGAACTTTGAGCTGCATAGAAGCAAGGGAACTGTGTAAAGAGCAAAGGGAACAACCACCTGCGCAGAACTTTGGAAATGGTGAGCTGCGTAGATCCAGGGGAACTGTGTAAAGAGCAAGGGGAACTACCACCTGTGCAGAACCTTGGAAATGGTGAGCTGCGTAGAACCAGGGGAACTGTGTAAAGAGCAAGGGGTACTACCACCTGTGCAAAACCTTGGAAATGGCAAGCTCAGTAGAACCAGGGGAATTGTACAGAGCTAGTGGAACTACCACCTGTGCAGACGCTTGGAAATGGTCAGCTGCATAGAACCAGGGGAACTGTACAGAGCATGGGGAAGTGCCACCTGTGCAGAACATTGGAAATGGTGAGCTGTGTAGAACCAGGGGAACTGTGTTAATAGCAAGGGGAAATGCCATCTGTGCAGAACCCTGGAAATGGTGGGCTGCGTAGAAACAGGGGGAACTGCACAGAGCCAGGGGAACTACCACCTGTGCAGAACCTTGGAAATGGTGAACTGTGTAGAACCAGGGGAACTGTGTACAGAGCAAGGGGAAGTGCCAACTTTTTTCTGTACCTTGAAAATGGTGAGCTGCGTAGAACCAGGGGAACTGTGTACAGAGCAAGGGGAAATGCCACCTGTGCAGAACCTTGGAAATGGTGAGCTGCATAGAACCAGGGAAACTGTACAGAGCCAGGGGAACTGTCACCTGTGCAGAACCCTGGTAATGGTGAGCTGTGTAGAACCAGAAGAACTGTGTACAGAGGAAGGGGAAGTGCCACCTGTGCAGAACCATAGAAACGGTGAGCTGCGTAGAACATGGGGAACTGTGTACAGGGCAAGGGGAAATGCCACTTTTGAGGAACCTTGGATATTGTGAACTGTGTAGAACGAGGGTAACTGTGAACAGAGCAAGGGGAACTGCCCCCTGTGCAGAATATTGAACATGGCGAGCTGCGTAGAACCAGGGGAACTGTGCACAGAGCAAGGGGAACTGTCACCTGTGCAGAACCTTGGAAATGGTGAGCTGCATAGAACCAGGGGAACTGTGTACATAGCAAAGGGAACTGCCCCAGTGCAGAACCTTGGAAATGGTGAGCTGCATAGAACCAGGGGAACTGTACAGAGCATGGAAACTGCCACCTATGCAGAATCTTGGAAATGGTGAGCTGCGTAGAACCAGGGGAACCGTCTACAGAGCATGGGGAACTGCCACCTTTGCAGAACTTTGGAAAGGGTGAGCTGTGTAGAACCAGGGGAACTGTGCACGGAGCAAGCAGTACTTCCACCTGTACAGAACCTTGGAAATGGGGAGCTGCGTATAACCAGGGGAACTGTGTACAGAGCAAGCAGTACTTCCACATGTGCAGAACCTCGGAAATTGCGAGCTGCTTAGAACCAGTGGAACTGTGTACAGAGCAAGGGGAACTCTCACCTGTGCAGAACCTTGGAAATCGTGAGCTGCATAGAACCCGGGATGCGTGAGCTGCACAGAAGCAAGGAAACTGCCATCTGTGTGGAACCCTGGAAATCGTGAGCTGTGTAGAACCACGGGAACTGGGAACTGTGAGCGGTAAAGAAGCAAGGGAACTGTTATCTGTTCAGACCCCTGGACATCTTGAGCTGCACAGAACCAGAGGAATTGTGAGCTGCAGAGAAGCAAGGGAACTGAAATCTGTGTGGAAACTTAGAAATCATGAGCTGTGTAGAACCTCTGGAACTGGGAACTTTGAGCTGCAGATAAGCAAGGGAACTGCCATCTGTACGAAACCTTGAAAATCATGAACTGCGTAGAACCACTGGAACTGGGACCATTGAGCTGCACAGAAACAAGGGACCTGCCATCTGTGTGCAACCTTGGAAATCATGAGTCGCGTAGAACCACTGGAACTGGGACCTTTGAGCTGCAGAGAAGCAAGGAAACTGCCATCTTTGCAGCACCCTGGAAATCATGAGCTGAGCAGAACCACGGGTCTGGGAACTTTGAGCTGCACAGAAGCAAGGGAACTACCATGTGTGAAGAACCTTGGAAATCATGAGCCACGTAGAACCACTGGAACTGGGATCTTTGTGCTGCACAGAAGCAAGGGAACTGCCATCTGGGCGGAACCCTGGAAATCATGAGCTGCGTAGAACCACTGGAACTTGGAACTTTGAGCTACATAGAAGCAAGGGAACTGCCATCTGTGCGGAACCCTGAAAATCGTGAGCTGCAGAGGACCAGGAGAACCGCCAGCTGCCCAGAATCAGTGGAACTATGAGCTGCACAGTACATGGTAACTCTAAGCTGAAGGGAACCAGTTTAGCTGCCAAGTGACCAAAGTCAGGGGAAATATGTGCTGCATCGAACCAGTGGAACTATGAGAGACACAAAATCGTAAGAACTATAAGATGCACAGAATCATGTCAGGTATGAGCTGCACGCGACAAGGGGAACCGCAAGCCGCACTAAGCCCTTGAAATCATGAGCTGAGAATCAGGGGATCTGTCAGCTGCCCAAAACCAAAGGAACTCGCAGCCGTCCAGAATAAGGGCAAATAGGACCTGCATAGAACATGGGGAAGTGTGGGCTAGAAGTCTAAGGAGACTGTGATCTGTGCAGAACCCTGCACATTGTGCACTGCGAGGGGAACGGTCAGCTGCCCAGAACCAGGGAAAGTATTAGTGGCATATACATTTCAAGGAGAGCTGTGAGCTGTGCATAACTCGGGGAACTGTGAGCTGCAGAGAACCAAGAAAACCTTCAACTTCAGGAAACCATTGCAACCGGGAGCTGTACAGCGGCAAGGGACCACCGAGTTGCAAAGAACCAAAGGGAACTGTGATCTGCAAAGTACTAGGGAAAACGTTAGGAAAGCTTTGCTTTTTGCAAATTTCCTCCAATGACTTCAAAGGAGTCATCTTTGGAAGGCTTTTCCCCTCCTAAAGGGATGAGAGCAACACAGAGCACACCCCAACACCACCAGAAGCCCTCTTCCCATCTGCCTGAGGCTGCCTGCAGAGGGCAGGAGACCAAAATGAACCACCCAGAATTAATCTAGGGACTACCCCTGTGACCTCTGACACCATAAGCACCATCTTTAGAAGGTATTTCCCCCTTGAAAAGGGGCTTGAACTGGGCTGGGGGCAACACAGAGCTCACCCAACTCCACCAAAAGCCCTCTTTCCATCCGTCTAAGGGGATGCCTGCAGAGGTCAGGAGACCACAAAAAAGCATCCAGGAGCGATCTAGGGATAGTCCATGTGACCTCTGACCCCATAACCGCCATCTTTAGAAGGTAATTCCCCCTCCTAAATGGGCTTCCACTGGGCTGTGAGCAACACAGAGTTCACCCCAACACAACCAGAAGCCCTATTTCCATTTGCCTGAAGCTGCCTGCAGAGGTCAAGTGGCATAAAAGCATCCAGGAGCGATCTAGGGACTGCCTCTGTGACCTCTGAACCCTAAACTGCCATCTTTGTAAGGTCTTTCTCCTTCCAAAAGGGGCTTGAACTGAGAGCAACACAGAGCTCACCAGAACACCACCAGAAGCCCTCTTCCCATCTGCATGAGGCTGCCTGCAGAGGGCAGGAGACCCAAAATAACCATCCAAGATCAATCTAGGGACTGCCCCTGTGACCTCTGATCCCCAAACTGCCCTCTTTGGATGGTCTTTCTCCCCTTCAAAAGGGGCTTGAACTGGGCTGGGAGCAACACAAAGCTCACCCCAACACCACCAAAAGCCCTCTTTCCATCTTCCTGAGGCTGCCTGCAGAGGGCAGGAGACCAAAAAGTAGTATCCAGTATCGATCTTGGGACTGTCCCTGTGATCTCTGACCCCATAACCACCATCTTTGGAATGTATTTCCCCCTCCTAAAGGGGCTTCCACTGGGCCCTGGATCAGCACAGAGTTCACCCCAACACAACCAGAAGCCCTATTTTCATTTGCCTGAGGCTGCCTGCAGAGGTCAGGAGACCCAAAGGAAGCATCCAAGATCGATCTAGGGACTTCTCCTGTGATCTCTGATAAAGTTACTTCCAGGGTACTTTGGGTATTTAAACACTGTTCTTGGGCATCCGTTCACCCGGGTGTACAGAGCAAAGGGTTGACAGAGCTAAGGGTTGCTGCTATATCCCTCTCTCTTTCATTCTGTATTCCCTGCTAGCCCCTGTTTGCCACAATAATGCCTTGCATACAGCACACAAACAACATTCAAATCTAACTTCAGCACTCCACTAAAACAACTATTTGCATACAACTGCACCTGTGAGTACGCCTTGCCTCCAAATTACTGTACCGTCTCTCCACACTGTCCTACTCACCTATAATTACTTCCTCGTTTCCTATCTCTATTATAAAACTCACAACCCAAAACTCCTGCTACTCCATCTCTCTTCCACCTCCTTCCACCAAACAAAGCCGAAAAGCTAACCATACAAACCATGCCCCCTCTAACACCTATCCACCTCGCCTCTCTTCCTCTGAGCATTAACCTCTCTTCTCTTCCTTGCTGCATGAACTGAACATGGCACTCCGGAATGCTCAGTCTGCATGCAACAACACGTCCTTTATCACTGACTACTTGGACTCCAGATCTACTCCCCTAGACCTTCTTGCTATCACTGAAACCTGGATTTCTCCATCTGACATTGCCTCTTTCGTGGCCCTACACGACTCCAAACTATCCTTCATTAACTCTCCTCGACTGACTGGCAGAGGTGGAGGCATCGAACATCTACTTTCTTCCCTCCTCAATTCCCCACAAATCTCCAATTCCACATCCTTTTGTAGCTCTTTTAAATTCGCCATCTCTACAATTGCTCTGCCTCACTCGGTTCACATCTTTTCCATCTAACACCCTCCTGATCCCACTTCACCATTCTCTGATGATCTTGGGCAGCTCCTTGATTCTCCTTCCACTAAACATCACCTCATTCTCTCAGGTGACTTTAACCTTCCCCCTCCAACCGCTTCTCAGAAATCTGAACTTCAGTCTTTTCTTAGTGACCACGCTCTCCACTCTATCCATAACCTACCTACCCACAAAGGGGGTAACTCTTTGGATCTCTTATCCATCTCCACCTCTCTCTCAGCCACTAATACTACTGTTACACCACCCATGTAATTGTTTCCACCACCATCTCTTTTCCACCCTCAGATCTTTCCTCACCACTTGCTTCACCTATTACTAAAGGGAAATGTAAACCTTCTGCCATTCCCTCTTTCTCTTTGACCTGCAGTTCTCACCTTCCTCCTTCACAACCGATGCCTCTTCCACCAACACTGCCTTCTCCAGCTTCCAATCCCTACTATATGACTTGTTTCCCTCTCACTTCCCACTGTTTACTTTCCCCCTCAGTCTCAGCATCCTCAGCCATGGGTCACCCAATTCATACGCTCTCTCTGCCTAGACATGCATCGGCTGCTGTGCAAATGGAAGTGTACCCAATTGCACCATGACCTGCAACTCTAGCTCACTGACCTCAACTCTCTCAAGTCCACTCTTGATAGAGCAAGAAGGGAATTCTACTGAACCCTCATTGGCTCTCACTTCAACCATCCTTGCTGGCTACAGGGCACCCTTAGCTCACTCCCTCCCAAATCTATGACTCCACTCCACTCTGGCTACTGGGCACCCTAAAGTCACTCCCTCCTAAGTCAACTCCACTCTCACCACTAATGACCTAGCTGAATGCTTTGCTGAAAAACTTTCAAAAATTAGAGACTCACTTCTGACCTTCCCCAAACGCCTGCCTCCTCCATTATACACTCCACTGACTCTACCATCATCCTCTGCCTCCATCCCGCACTTTAGTCACACTAATACTGATGAAGTACTATCTCTAATGATGAAGGCGAACCCCTCTTGTGCCCATCAGACCACCTTGCTCCTCATCTAGTCAAGCCTATTGCCATATTAGTGGCCTCTTATCTCGCTGAACTCTCCATCCTGTCCTTCGACTCTGCTTGCTTTCCTTCTGTTTTCAAAACAGCCACGGTCATCCCTCTCCTAAAAGAGCAAGGGGCTGACCCGAACCTACCGGCTAACTTTCGCCCTGTGTCTCTCCTTCTGCACTACTCTAAAGTGCTTGAAAGGGTTGTGTTCAACCGTCTTACCAATTTTCTAGACATCCACAACCTTCGAGACCCACTACAAGCAGGTTTCCGCTTCCGCCACTCCACGGAAACTGCTCTCATGAATGTGTCCAACTTCAGCATCTTTGCTAAACACTCCAACTTATCCTCTATCCTAATTCCCATTGCCCTGTCTGCTGACTTTGACACTGCCGATCACTCTGATCTCCTTAATACTATCTTCTTGGGATTCACGATTGAGCCCTTGCCTGGATTCAATCCTACCTTGCACCTCTGTCTCCTGGAGCAAAAACACCTCTCAACTCACTCCCCTAACTGTTGGTGTTTCACAAGGCTCTGTGTTGGGTCTGCTCCTCTTTAGACTCTACCCCTCTGCTCTTGGGGCACTAATCTCCTCCTTTAGGTTCTCGTACCAACTCTTTATGGATGACACCCAAATCTTCTTCTCTGTTCCTGAACTCTCCTCTGCTCTCTCTATCAAAATCTTCAAAATTCCCTCTGCCATTAAATATTGGATGGTTTCGCACTCTCTGATATTAAACTCTACCAAAGCGGAGGGCTCTTCTTCCCTGCCAAAAGCTCGCTCTCATCTCTTCCTTTGCTTAGCTAGTTCCCACCTGACACTCTCCCCTACTCTTCTTCAGCTCGAAACCTCAGTGGCATCTATGACCCTTCTCACACCTTCTCTACTTTCATCTCCAAAACTGGAGCAGCAGCTCACCGCAATCAGGCACCTCCTTCATTTCAACATGGCAAAGTATCTCTTAACCACTCTTGTCTTCTCTAAACTGGACTACTGTGCCATCATCCTCTTTGGTCTCCCCAATTATGCTTTCTGTCCTCTCGACAAGATCGTTAACTTTGCTACCAGAACTCTCTTTGAACTCCCTCACTTCACACATACTTCCTCGTAACGTCACCAGGCTCGATGGCTGGCGATGCAAAACAGGGCCCGATTAAAATGTCTTATCCTGGTTCACAAATCTGTCCATGGTAAGGCATCGCTGTATCTATCCTCCTCTATTCAACTCCACAAGCCTTCTCGTAATCTCCTCTCTGCCTCCTCAACTACCCTTGTGGCTCCTTGCCCTCCCTGTGTTCCCTCTTGCTTCCACTCCTTTTCTCTTCTTGCTCTACTTGCATGGAAATCTCTTCCCCTGGAAAAAGTCCACATGGATTTGTTCAAAATCAAACTAAAAGCCTACCTCCTCGCCTACGAGTTACCCTCTTAACCCACCTTTCATCTGCCTTCTAGCTAACATTTTCCCTCGCCTCTAACCTGCCTCTGTCTTTCACTTCCTCTGCCTCCACTCTAGCACTTCACCCATCATGGTCGCATCCCAAGCAAAGCTGGCATGACCGCCTAGCTGCACTTAAAAATACTCAATGTTCACTGTTCCTAATCTATGTATGTCCACGTATGTATTGTCCCTGGTGACTGTTCCATTTACTGCCTTACACAACCTGGTCAGAATGTCCCTCAACCTCTCCCCATTGTAAGAAGCTCACTGCTTCCCATCAAATCTGATCTCTTATCTATTGTATTTTTTTTTGTGATCAATAGAGAATTGTTCCTCCTATATAAAAATAAATAAGTCTGCTTTCTGTCTGGGTTCTGACAGATGTATGGTTTGAGGGGGGCGGTTTTGCCTCACTCCAGCTTCTCTCATTGTGTGAGGGTGCACTGGTCGCACCCTTTGGTCTTCAGTGCAGGAAATGAGTCTCCCTTTGTTTTTCACCTTCATTTTGATGTGATAGGTTATTTATAACACGCTTAATACCCAGAGGTTACTAAGCGCGGACCTGGGGATCGAACCTGTGTTGCTCTGAAGGCAAACACTTTGCCCCTGAGCTATCCCCCAAGACCATTTTGACAATGCTGGTAGCGTTGCAGGGACACATTGTGTCCCTTTAATTGTTAAGGAACATCACAATAACATTTGTGATGTGTTCTGAATGAGCTGGGAGTAGTGAACTGTTTTTCATCTTTTTTCCTGCTGCACAGCGTTGCATCTTTATTTTCTAGCGCAACATTGGCTTTTCAATGTCAATGCACTCAACCTGGCTTTTTCTTGGGTTAAAGTGCCCCCCCTTTTTTTTCCTGCACTTATCAGACCTACCCTGTCTTCTGCCTTAAACCCAGCACTTGCAAATTGCTGGCTGCATTACCACTGTTTGTTGTCTTGAATATTTATTTATTTATTATTATTTATCTGTTTCTCCTCTACTTCGCACTTTCCACTTCTCCCCCCTTCCATGCACTTTTCCCCTCCCCCTCTCCCATGCACTTGTGCATTCTCCCTCTCACTGGGCCTAGTAAGATCGCTGTTTTGTTCTCCCCTGTTTCCCTCCCTTGCCTTGTCCACAGCCCACGCCAGTACAGGTGGTTCTTCCAGGGGGGGTTCCCCTGGCCCCACCAGAACGCTTCACATGCGATCCGAATAAGTACGCCATCTTTATGAATCAATGTTGCCTATGTTTCTTGTGCAGACCTGGGGCATTCCCCAATGATCAAGCGAGAGTGGCATTTGTACTCTCATATTTGGGAGGTAGTGCAGTGGACTGGTCAATACCGTTGCTAAACCAGGATGATCCTTTGCTTTGAGACTTCTGAGGTTTCCAGCGTGAAATGGAGAGACTATTTGCACGGCATACTCAAGGGCAGGCTCTGGACAATGAACTGTTATCACTACGCAGGGTAATCAAAACCTACTAACATATTTCACTTACTTCAATCGTCCGATAGCACAAACTAACTTGCCAGAGGAGAAAAGAACAACGCTCTTTTACCGAGGCTTGCAAGGGGAACTTAAGGACGTATTAGCCCAAGTAGTAAATCCCCCGAAAAGATGTGCTGAATGCATCGACCTGACAGTGCAGCTTGATCACAGATTGCAGGATCGGAAGATGGATCGGGCCAAGGCTGAGGGGCGGTCAGTCTAAACCAAATGACACGATCAGTCCCAGCAAATGCAAATCGTAGGCTTGCGGAGCCCACTCACCAAGGCAGAAAGGGAGAAAAGGAGACAGCAGCAGCTTTGTTTATACTGTGGTAAGGCAGGTTACTATCTCCGAGAATGCCCGGTGAAACCACCCAGGAAAGCAGTTGGAGCAATTGGCAAGGGTGAAGAAGAAGAACAGGACTCTGTAAACTCCAATGCCCGGCAAGCGTAGGGGTCCACTTGTTGAGCGGTGAAAAGGAACCTATACAGACCTCACATCTAGTCATCCCTGTGCTCCTGGTAAACCACAAGCAACCATCGAAATAACATGCCTTGGAGGCATACATTGGCAGTGGCGCTGTGGGAAATTACATGGACCAAGATCTGGCTATCTGGATAGGTCTTCCTCTCCGACAGAACCAGGTTTCGGAAAACGTCACAGCAGTTGATGGATCTCAGCTATCATCCAGCCCAGTGACGCATTACACCGAGAAGGTCACGCTTCTGTGTCAGGACGGTCACCAAGAGGACATCACCTTCGATCTCATTGGCGCTCCTCAGTTCCAGATGATATTGGGAATGCCCTGGCTGGAGACCCACAATCCCAGGATTGACTGGCGTAAACGAGTTCTGACCTTTCCCCAAGACTGTGCCGACACCTGTATTGGCAAGGGATTCTCATTAAAAGGTCTTACCAACCCAGGCACCGCTCCATCTCTTCCATCCCTGCATCCCCTCTGTCCCTCCTCTCTCTCGCTTTCTCCCTATCATGGTCCACTCCCCTTTACTCCTCTGCACTGCTCCATCTCTTCCATCCCTCCATCCCCTCTTTCCTTCCACCTCCTCTCTCTCTCTCTCCCTATCATCATCCACTCCCATTTACTCCTCTGCACTGCTTCATCCTTCCCATCCCTCCTCGTCCCTCTCCCCCTCCTCTTTCTCCCTCTCATGTTCCGCTCCCCTTTACTCCTCTGCACCGCTCCTTCTCTCCCATCCCTCCATCCCCTCTCTCCCTCCTGTCTCTCTTTCTCCCTCTCATGTTCCGCTCCCCTTTACTCCTCTGCACCGCTCCTTCTCTCCCATCCCTCCATCCCCTCTCTCCCTCCTGTCTCTCTTTCTCCCTCTCATGTTCCGCTCCCCTTTACACCTCTGCACTGCTCCTTCTCTCCCATCCCTCCATCCCCTCTCTCACTCCTGTCTCTCTTTCTCCCTCTCATGTTCCGCTCCCCTTTACACCTCTGCACCGCTCCTTCTCTCCCATCCATCCATCCCCTCTCTCCCTCCTGTCTCTCTTTCTCCCTCTCATGTTCCGCTCCCCTTTACTCCTCTGCACCGCTCCTTCTCTCCCATCCCTCCATCCCCTCTCTCCCTCCTGTCTGTCTTTCTCCCTCTCATGTTCCGCTCCCCTTTACTCCTCTGCACTGCTTCATCCTTCCCATCCCTCCTCGTCCCTCTCTCTCTCCTCTCTCTCTCCCTATCATGATCCACTCCCCTTTACTCCACTGCACCGCTCCTTCCCTCCCATCCCTCCATCCCCTCTCTCCTTCCTCTCTCTCTTTCTCCCTTTCATGATCTGCCCCCCTTTACTCCTCTGCACCGCTGCAACTCTCCCATCCCTCCATCCCCTCTCTGCCTCCTCTCTCTTTCTCCCTCTCATGTTCTGCTCCCCTTCACTCCTCTGCACCGCTCCTTCTCTCCCATCCCTCCATCCCCTCTCTCCCTCCTCTCTTTCTTTCTCCCTCTTATGTCTGCTCCCCTTTACTCCTCTGCACTGCTCCTTCCCTCCTATCCCTCCATCCCCTCTCTCACTCCTCTCTCTCTTTCTCCCTTTCATGATCTGCCCCCCCTTACTCCTCTGCACCGCTCCTTCTCTCCCATCCCTCCATCCCCTCTCTCCCTCCTGTCTCTCTTTCTCCCTCTCATGTTCCGCTCCCCGTTACTCCTCTGCACCGCTCCTTCTCTCCCATCCCTCCATCCCCTCTCTCCCTCCTGTCTCTCTTTCTCCCTCTCATGTTCCGCTCCAATTTACTCCTCTGCACTGCTCCTTCTCTAACATCCCTCCATCCCCTCTCTCCCTCGTGTCTCTCTTTCTCCCTCTGATGGTCCACTCCCCTTTACTCCTCTACACCGCTCCATCTCTTCTATCCCTCCATCCCCTCTTTCCCTCCACCTCCTCTCTCTCTTTCTCCCTCTCATGTTCTGCTCCCCTTTACTCCTCTGCACCGCTCCCTCTCATGTTCCGCTCCCCTTTACTCCTCTGCACCGCTCCTTCTCTCCTATCCCTCCATCCCCTCTCTCCCTCCTGTCTCTCTTTCTCCCTCTCATGGTCCGCTCCCCTTTACACCTCTGCACCGCTCCTTCTCTCCCATCCCTCCATCCCCTCTCTCCCTCCTGTCTCTCTTTCTCCCTCTCATGTTCCGCTCCCCTTTACTCCTCTGCACTGCTTCATCCTTCCCATCCCTCCTCGTCCCTCTCTCTCTCCTCTCTCTCTCCCTATCATGATCCACTCCCCTTTACTCCACTGCACCGCTCCTTCCCTCCCATCCCTCCATCCCCTCTCTCCTTCCTCTCTCTCTTTCTCCCTTTCATGATCTGCCCCCCTTTACTCCTCTGCACCGCTGCAACTCTCCCATCCCTCCATCCCCTCTCTGCCTCCTCTCTCTTTCTCCCTCTCATGTTCTGCTCCCCTTCACTCCTCTGCAGCGCTCCTTCTCTCCCATCCCTCCATCCCCTCTCTCCCTCCTCTCTTTCTTTCTCCCTCTTATGTTCTGCTCCCCTTTACTCCTCTGCACTGCTCCTTCCCTCCTATCCCTCCATCCCCTCTCTCACTCCTCTCTCTCTTTCTCCCTTTCATGATCTGCCCCCCCTTACTCCTCTGCACCGCTCCTTCTCTCCCATCCCTCCATCCCCTCTCTCCCTCCTGTCTCTCTTTCTCCCTCTCATGTTCCGCTCCCCGTTACTCCTCTGCACCGCTCCTTCTCTCCCATCCCTCCATCCCCTCTCTCCCTCCTGTCTCTCTTTCTCCCTCTCATGTTCCTCTCCAATTTACTCCTCTGCACTGCTCCTTCTCTAACATCCCTCCATCCCCTCTCTCCCTCGTGTCTCTCTTTCTCCCTCTGATGGTCCACTCCCCTTTACTCCTCTACACCGCTCCATCTCTTCTATCCCTCCATCCCCTCTTTCCCTCCACCTCCTCTCTCTCTTTCTCCCTCTCATGTTCTGCTCCCCTTTACTCCTCTGCACCGCTCCCTCTCATGTTCCGCTCCTCTTTACTCCTCTGCACCGCTCCTTCTCTCCTATCCCTCCATCCCCTCTCTCCCTCCTGTCTCTCTTTCTCCCTCTCATGGTCCGCTCCCCTTTACAACTCTGCACCGCTCCTTCTCTCCCATCCCTCCATCCCCTCTCTCCCTCCTGTCTCTCTTTCTCCCTCTCATGGTCCGCTCCCCTTTACACCTCTGCACCGCTCCTTCTCTCCCATCCCTCCATCCCCTCTCTCCCTCCTGTCTCTCTTGCTCCCTCTCATGGTCCGCTCCCCTTTACTCCTCTGCACCGCTCCTTCTCTCCCATCCCTCCATCCCCTCTCTCCCTCCTGCCTCTCTTTCTCCCTCTCATGGTCCGCTCCCCTTTACTCCTCTGCACCGCTCCTTCTCTCCCATCCCTCCATCCCCTCTCTCCCTCCTACCTCTCTTTCTCCCTCTCATGTTCCGCTCCCCTTTACACCTCTGCACCGCTCCTTCTCTCCCATCCCTCCATCCCCTCTCTCACTGCTGTCTCTCTTTCTCCCTCTCATGTTCCGCTCCCCTTTACTCCTCTGCACCGCTCCTTCTCTCCCATCCCTCCATCCCCTCTCTCACTCCTGTCTCTCTTTCTCCCTCTCATGTTCCGCTCCCCTTTACACCTCTGCACCGCTCCTTCTCTCCCATCCCTCCATCCCCTCTCTCACTCCTGTCTCTCTTTCTCCCTCTCATGTTCCGCTCCCCTTTACACCTCTGCACCGCTCCTTCTCTCCCATCCCTCCATCCCCTCTCTCACTCCTGTCTCTCTTTCTCCCTCTCATGTTCCGCTCCCCTTTACACCTCTGCACCGCTCCTTCTCTCCCATCCCTCCATCCCCTCTCTCACTCCTGTCTCTCTTTCTCCCTCTCATGTTCCGCTCCCCTTTACACCTCTGCACCGCTCCTTCTCTCCCATCCCTCCATCCCCTCTCTTACTCCTGTCTCTCTTTCTCCCTCTCATGTTCCGCTCCCCTTTACACCTCTGCACCGCTCCTTCTCTCCCATCCCTCCATCCCCTCTCTCCCTCCTGTCTCTCTTTCTCCCTCTCATGTTCCGCTCCCCTTTACACCTCTGCACCGCTCCTTCTCTCCCATCCCTCCATCCCCTCTCTCGCTCCTGTCTCTCTTTCTCCCTCTCATGTTCCGCTCCCCTTTACTCCTCTGCACCGCTCCTTCTCTCCCATCCCTCCATCCCCTCTCTCGCTCCTGTCTCTCTTTCTCCCTATCATGATCTGCCCCCCTTTACTCCTCTGCACCGCTCCTTCTCTCCCATCCCTCCATCCCCTCTCTCCCTCCTGTCTCTCTTTCTCCCTCTCATGTTCCGCTCCCCTTTACTCCTCTGCACCGCTCCTTCTCTCCCATCCCTCCATCCCCTCTCTCGCTCCTGTCTCTCTTTCTCCCTCTCATGTTCCGCTCCCCTTTACTCCTCTGCACCGCTCCTTCTCTCCCATCCCTCCATCCCCTCTCTCGCTCCTGTCTCTCTTTCTCCCTCTCATGTTCCGCTCCCCTTTACTCCTCTGCACCGCTCCTTCTCTCCCATCCCTCCATCCCCTCTCTCACTCCTGTCTCTCTTTCTCCCTCTCATGTTCCGCTCCCCTTTACACCTCTGCACCGCTCCTTCTCTCCCATCCCTCCATCCCCTCTCTCCCTCCTGTCTCTCTTACTCCCTCTCATGGTCCGCTCCCCTTTACACCTCTGCACCGCTCCTTCTCTCCCATCCCTCCATCCCCTCTCTCCCTCCTGTCTCTCTTTCTCCCTCTCAAGTTCCGCTCCCCTTTACTCCTCTGCACCGCTCCTTCTCTCCCATCCCTCCATCCCCTCTCTCCCTCCTGTCTCTCTTTCTCCCTCTCATGTTCCGCTCCCCTTTACTCCTCTGCACCGCTCCTTCTCTCCCATCCCTCCATCCCCTCTCTCCCTCCTGTCTCTCTTTCTCCCTCTCATGTTCCGCTCCCCTTTACTCCTCTGCACCGCTCCTTCTCTCCCATCCCTCCATCCCCTCTCTCCCTCCTGTCTCTCTTTCTCCCTCTCATGTTCCGCTCCCCTTTACTCCTCTGCACCGCTCCTTCTCTCCCATCCCTCCATCCCCTCTCTCCCTCCTGTCTCTCTTTCTCCCTCTCATGTTCCGCTCCCCTTTACACCTCTGCACCGCTCCTTCTCTCCCATCCCTCCATCCCTTCTCCCTCCTGTCTCTCTTTCTCCCTCTCATGTTCCGCTCCCCTATACACCTCTGCACCGCTCCTTCTCTCCCATCCCTCCATCCCCTCTCTCCCTCCTGTCTCTCTTTCTCCCTCTCATGGTCCGCTCCCCTTTACTCCTCTGCACCGCTCCTTCTCTCCCATCCCTCCATCCTCTCTCTCCCTCCTGCCTCTCTTTCTCCCTCTCATGGTCCGCTCCCCTTTACTCCTCTGCACCGCTCCTTCTCTCCCATCCCTCCATCCCCTCTCTCCCTCCTACCTCTCTTTCTCCCTCTCATGTTCCGCTCCCCTTTACACCTCTGCACTGCTCCTTCTCTCCCATCCCTCCATCCCCTCTCTCACTGCTGTCTCTCTTTCTCCCTCTCATGTTCCGCTCCCCTTTACTCCTCTGCACCGCTCCTTCTCTCCCATCCCTCCATCCCCTCTCTCACTCCTGTCGCTCTTTCTCCCTCTCATGTTCTGCTCCCCTTTACACCTCTGCACCGCTCCTTCTCTCCCATCCCTCCATCCCCTCTCTCAGTCCTGTCTCTCTTTCTCCCTCTCATGTTCCGCTCCCCTTTACACCTCTGCACCGCTCCTTCTCTCCCATCCCTCCATCCCCTCTCTCCCTTTCTCCCTCTCATGGTCCGCTCCCCTTTACACCTCTGCACCGCTCCTTCTCTCCCATCCCTCCATCCCCTCTCTCCCTCCTGTCTCTCTTTCTCCCTCTCATGGTCCGCTCCCCTTTACACCTCTGCACCGCTCCTTCTCTCCCATCCCTCCATTCCCTCTCTTACTCCTGTCTCTCTTTCTCCCTCTCATGTTCCGCTCCCCTTTACACCTCTGCACCGCTCCTTCTCTCCCATCCCTCCATCCCCTCTCTCCCTTTCTCCCTCTCATGGTCCGCTCCCCTTTACACCTCTGCACCGCTCCTTCTCTCCCATCCCTCCATCCCCTCTCTCCCTCCTGTCTCTCTTTCTCCCTCTCATGGTCCGCTCCCCTTTACTCCTCTGCACCGCTCCTTCTCTCCCATCCCTCCATCCCCTCTCTCACTCCTGTCTCTCTTTCTCCCTCTCATGGTCCGCTCCCCTTTACACCTCTGCACCGCTCCTTCTCTCCCATCCCTCCATCCCTTCTCCCTCCTGTCTCTCTTTCTCCCTATCATGATCTGCCCCCCTTTACTCCTCTGCACCGCTCCTTCTCTCCCATCCCTCCATCCCCTCTCTCCCTCCTGTCTCTCTTTCTCCCTCTCATGGTCCGCTCCCCTTTACACCTCTGCACCGCTCCTTCTCTCCCATCCCTCCATCCCCTCTCTCCCTCCTGTCTCTCTTTCTCCCTCTCATGTTCCGCTCCCCTTTACTCCTCTGCACCTCTCCTTCTCTCCCATCCCTCCATCCCCTCTCTCCCTCCTGTCTCTCTTTCTCCCTCTCATGTTCCGCTTCCCTTTACACCTCTGCACCGCTCCTTCTCTCCCATCCCTCCATCCCCTCTCTCCCTCCTGTCTCTCTTTCTCCCTCTCATGTTCCGCTCCCCTTTACACCTCTGCACCGCTCCTTCTCTCCCATCCCTCCATCCCCTCTCTCCCTCCTGTTTCTCTTTCTCCCTCTCATGTTCCGCTCCCCTTTACACCTCTGCACCGCTCCTTCTCTCCCATCCCTCCATCCCTTCTCCCTCCTGTCTCTCTTTCTCCCTATCATGATCTGCCCCCCTTTACTCCTCTGCACCGCTCCTTCTCTCCCATCCCTCCATCCCCTCTCTCCCTCCTGTCTCTCTTTCTCCCTCTCATGTTCCGCTCCCCGTTACTCCTCTGCACCGCTCGTTCTCTCCCATCCCTCCATCCCCTCTCTCCCTCGTGTCTCTCTTTCCCCCTCTCATGTTCCGCTCCCCTTTACACCTCTGCACCGCTCCTTCTCTCCCATCCCTCCATCCCCTCTCTCCCTCCTGTCTCTCTTTCTCCCTCTCATGTTCCGCTCCCCGTTACTCCTCTGCACCGCTCGTTCTCTCCCATCCCTCCATCCCCTCTCTCCCTCGTGTCTCTCTTTCCCCCTCTCATGATCTGACCCCCTTTACTCCTCTGCACCGCTCCTTCTCTCCCATCCCTCCATCCCCTCTCTCCCTCCTGTCTCTCTTTCTCCCTCTCATGTTCCGCTCCCCTTTACACCTCTGCACCGCTCCTTCTCTCCCATCCCTCCATCCCCTCTCTCCCTTTCTCCCTCTCATGGTCCGCTCCCCTTTACACCTCTGCACCGCTCCTTCTCTCCCATCCCTCCATCCCCTCTCTCCCTCCTGTCTCTCTTTCTCCCTCTCATGGTCCGCTCCCCTTTACTCCTCTGCACCGCTCCTTCTCTCCCATCCCTCCATCCCCTCTCTCACTCCTGTCTCTCTTTCTCCCTCTCATGGTCCGCTCCCCTTTACACCTCTGCACCGCTCCTTCTCTCCCATCCCTCCATCCCTTCTCCCTCCTGTCTCTCTTTCTCCCTATCATGATCTGCCCCCCTTTACTCCTCTGCACCGCTCCTTCTCTCCCATCCCTCCATCCCCTCTCTCCCTCCTGTCTCTCTTTCTCCCTCTCATGGTCCGCTCCCCTTTACACCTCTGCACCGCTCCTTCTCTCCCATCCCTCCATCCCCTCTCTCCCTCGTGTCTCTCTTTCTCCCTCTCATGGTCCGCTCCCCTTTACACCTCTGCACCGCTCCTTCTCTCCCATCCCTCCATCCCCTCTCTCCCTCCTGCCTCTCTTTCTCCCTCTCATGGTCCGCTCCCCTTTACTCCTCTGCACCGCTCCTTCTCTCCCATCCCTCCATCCTCTCTCTCCCTCCTGCCTCTCTTTCTCCCTCTCATGGTCCGCTCCCCTTTACTCCTCTGCACCGCTCCTTCTCTCCCATCCCTCCATCCTCTCTCTCCCTCCTGCCTCTCTTTCTCCCTCTCATGGTCCGCTCCCCTTTACTCCTCTGCACCGCTCCTTCTCTCCCATCCCTCCATCCTCTCTCTCCCTCCTGCCTCTCTTTCTCCCTCTCATGTTCCGCTCCCCTTTACTCCTCTGCACCGCTCCTTCTCTCCCATCCCTCCATCCCCTCTCTCCCTCGTCTCTCTTTCCCCCTCTCATGTTCCGCTCCCCTTTACACCTCTGCACCGCTCCTTCTCTCCCATCCCTCCATCCCTTCTCCCGCCTGTCTCTCTTTCTCCCTATCATGATCTGCCCCCCTTTACACCTCTGCACCGCTCCTTCTCTCCCATCCCTCCATCCCTTCTCCCTCCTGTCTCTCTTTCTCCCTCTCATGTTCCGCTCCCCTTTACACCTCTGCACCGCTCCTTCTCTCCCATCCCTCCATCCCCTCTCTCCCTCCTGTCTCTCTTTCCCCCTCTCATGTTCCGCTCCCCTTTACACCTCTGCACCGCTCCTTCTCTCCCATCCCTCCATCCCCTCTCTCCCTCGTGTCTCTCTTTCCCCCTCTCATGTTCCGCTCCCCTTTACACCTCTGCACCGCTCCTTCTCTCCCATCCCTCCATCCCCTCTCTCCCTCCTGTCTCTCTTTCTCCCTCTCATGGTCCGCTCCCCTTTACACCTCTGCACCGCTCCTTCTCTCCCATCCCTCCATCCCTTCTCCCTCCTGTCTCTCTTTCTCCCTATCATGATCTGCCCCCCTTTACTCCTCTGCACCCCTCCTTCTCTCCCATCCCTCCATCCCCTCTCTCCCTCGTGTCTCTCTTTCTCCCTCTCATGTTCCGCTCCCCTTTACACCTCTGCACCGCTCCTTCTCTCCCATCCCTCCATCCCCTCTCTCCCTCCTGTCTCTCTTTCTCCCTCTCATGATCTGCCCCCCTTTACTCCTCTGCACCGCTCCTTCTCTCCCATCCCTCCATCCCCTCTCTCCCTCCTGTCTCTCTTTCTCCCTCTCATGATCTGCCCCCCTTTACTCCTCTGCACCGCTCCTTCTCTCCCATCCCTCCATCCCCTCTCTCCCTCCTCTCTTTCCCCCTCTCATGATCTGCCCCCCTTTACTCCTCTGCACCGCTCCTTCTCTCCCATCCCTCCATCCCTTCTCCCTCCTGTCTCTCTTTCTCCCTATCATGATCTGCCCCCCTTTACTCCTCTGCACCGCTCCTTCTCTCCCATCCCTCCATCCCTTCTCCCTCCTGTCTCTCTTTCTCCCTATCATGATCTGCCCCCCTTTACTCCTCTGCACCGCTCCTTCTCTCCCATCCCTCCATCCCTTCTCCCTCCTGTCTCTCTTTCTCCCTATCATGATCTGCCCCCCTTTACTCCTCTGCACCGCTCCTTCTCTCCCATCACTCCATCCCTTCTCCCTCCTGTCTCTCTTTCTCCCTATCATGATCTGCCCCCCTTTACTCCTCTGCACCGCTCCTTCTCTCCCATCCCTCCATCCCCTCTCTCCCTCCTGTCTCTCTTTCTCCCTATCATGATCTGCCCCCCTTTACTCCTCTGCACCGCTCCTTCTCTCCCATCCCTCCATCCCTTCTCCCTCCTGTCTCTCTTTCTCCCTATCATGATCTGCCCCCCTTTACTCCTCTGCACCGCTCCTTCTCTCCCATCCCTCCATCCCTTCTCCCTCCTGTCTCTCTTTCTCCCTATCATGATCTGCCCCCCTTTACTCCTCTGCACCGCTCCTTCTCTCCCATCCCTCCATCCCTTCTCCCTCCTGTCTCTCTTTCTCCCTATCATGATCTGCCCCCCTTTACTCCTCTGCACCGCTCCTTCTCTCCCATCCCTCCATCCCTTCTCCCTCCTGTCTCTCTTTCTCCCTATCATGATCTGCCCCCCTTTACTCCTCTGCACCGCTCCTTCTCTCCCATCCCTCCATCCCTTCTCCCTCCTGTCTCTCTTTCTCCCTATCATGATCTGCCCCCCTTTACTCCTCTGCACCGCTCCTTCTCTCCCATCCCTCCATCCCCTCTCTCCCTCCTGTCTCTCTTTCTCCCTATCATGATCTGCCCCCCTTTACTCCTCTGCACCGCTCCTTCTCTCCCATCCCTCCATCCCTTCTCCCTCCTGTCTCTCTTTCTCCCTATCATGATCTGCCCCCCTTTACTCCTCTGCACCGCTCCTTCTCTCCCATCCCTCCATCCCTTCTCCCTCCTGTCTCTCTTTCTCCCTATCATGATCTGCCCCCCTTTACTCCTCTGCACCGCTCCTTCTCTCCCATCCCTCCATCCCTTCTCCCTCCTGTCTCTCTTTCTCCCTATCATGATCTGCCCCCCTTTACTCCTCTGCACCGCTCCTTCTCTCCCATCCCTCCATCCCTTCTCCCTCCTGTCTCTCTTTCTCCCTATCATGATCTGCCCCCCTTTACTCCTCTGCACCGCTCCTTCTCTCCCATCCCTCCATCCCTTCTCCCTCCTGTCTCTCTTTCTCCCTATCATGATCTGCCCCCCTTTACTCCTCTGCACCGCTCCTTCTCTCCCATCCCTCCATCCCTTCTCCCTCCTGTCTCTCTTTCTCCCTATCATGATCTGCCCCCCTTTACTCCTCTGCACCGCTCCTTCTCTCCCATCCCTCCATCCCCTCTCTCCCTCCTGTCTCTCTTTCTCCCTATCATGATCTGCCCCCCTTTACTCCTCTGCACCGCTCCTTCTCTCCCATCCCTCCATCCCTTCTCCCTCCTGTCTCTCTTTCTCCCTATCATGATCTGCCCCCCTTTACTCCTCTGCACCGCTCCTTCTCTCCCATCCCTCCATCCCTTCTCCCTCCTGTCTCTCTTTCTCCCTATCATGATCTGCCCCCCTTTACTCCTCTGCACCGCTCCTTCTCTCCCATCCCTCCATCCCTTCTCCCTCCTGTCTCTCTTTCTCCCTATCATGATCTGCCCCCCTTTACTCCTCTGCACCGCTCCTTCTCTCCCATCCCTCCATCCCTTCTCCCTCCTGTCTCTCTTTCTCCCTATCATGATCTGCCCCCCTTTACTCCTCTGCACCGCTCCTTCTCTCCCATCCCTCCATCCCCTCTCTCCCTCCTGTCTCTCTTTCTCCCTCTCATGTTCCGCTCCCCTTTACACCTCTGCACCGCTCCTTCTCTCCCATCCCTCCATCCCCTCTCTCCCTCCTGTCTCTCTTTCTCCCTCTCATGTTCCGCTCCCCTTTACACCTCTGCACCGCTCCTTCTCCCCCATCCCTCCATCCCCTCTCTCCCTCCTGTCTCTCTTTCTCCCTCTCATGTTCCGCTCCCCTTTACAACTCTGCACCGCTCCTTCTCCCCCATCCCTCCATCCCCTCTCTCCCTCCTGTCTCTCTTTCTCCCTCTCATGATCTGCCCCCCTTTACTCCTCTGCACCGCTCCTTCTCTCCCATCCCTCCATCCCCTCTCTTACCTCTGTCTCTCTTTCTCCCTCTCATGTTCCGCTCCCCTTTACTCCTCTGCACCGCTCCTTCTCTCCCATCCCTCCATCCCCTCTCTCCCTCCTGTCTCTCTTACTCCCTCTCATGATCTGCCCCCTTTACTCCTCTGCACCGCTCCTTCTCTCCCATCCCTCCATCCCCTCTCTCCCTCCTGTCTCTCTTTCTCCCTCTCATGTTCCGCTCCCCGTTACTCCTCTGCACCACTCCTTCTCTCCCATCCCTCCATCCCCTCTCTCCCTCCTGTCTCTCTTTCTCCCTCTCTTTTTCCGCTCCCCTTTACACCTCTGCACCGCTCCTTCTCACCCATCCCTCCATCCCCTCTCTCACTCCTGTCTCTCTTTCTCCCTCTCATGTTCCGCTCCCCTTTACTCCTCTGCACCGCTCCTTCTCTCCCATCCCTCCATCCCTTCTCCCTCCTGTCTCTCTTTCTCCCTATCATGATCTGCCCCCCTTTACTCCTCTGCACCGCTCCTTCTCTCCCATCCCTCCATCCCTTCTCCCTCCTGTCTCTCTTTCTCCCTATCATGATCTGCCCCCCTTTACTCCTCTGCACCGCTCCTTCTCTCCCATCCCTCCATCCCTTCTCCCTCCTGTCTCTCTTTCTCCCTATCATGATCTGCCCCCCTTTACTCCTCTGCACCGCTCCTTCTCTCCCATCCCTCCATCCCCTCTCTCCCTCCTGTCTCTCTTTCTCCCTCTCATGTTCCGCTCCCCTTTACACCTCTGCACCGCTCCTTCTCTCCCATCCCTCCATCCCCTCTCTCCCTCCTGTCTCTCTTTCTCCCTCTCATGTTCCGCTCCCCTTTACACCTCTGCACCGCTCCTTCTCCCCCATCCCTCCATCCCCTCTCTCCCTCCTGTCTCTCTTTCTCCCTCTCATGTTCCGCTCCCCTTTACACCTCTGCACCGCTCCTTCTCCCCCATCCCTCCATCCCCTCTCTCCCTCCTGTCTCTCTTTCTCCCTCTCATGATCTGCCCCCCTTTACTCCTCTGCACCGCTCCTTCTCTCCCATCCCTCCATCCCCTCTCTTACCTCTGTCTCTCTTTCTCCCTCTCATGTTCCGCTCCCCTTTACTCCTCTGCACCGCTCCTTCTCTCCCATCCCTCCATCCCCTCTCTCCCTCCTGTCTCTCTTACTCCCTCTCATGATCTGCCCCCTTTACTCCTCTGCACCGCTCCTTCTCTCCCATCCCTCCATCCCCTCTCTCCCTCCTGTCTCTCTTTCTCCCTCTCATGTTCCGCTCCCCGTTACTCCTCTGCACCGCTCCTTCTCTCCCATCCCTCCATCCCCTCTCTCCCTCCTGTCTCTCTTTCTCCCTCTCATGTTCCGCTCCCCTTTACACCTCTGCACCGCTCCTTCTCTCCCATCCCTCCATCCCCTCTCTCCCTCGTGTCTCTCTTTCCCCCTCTCATGTTCCGCTCCCCTTTACACCTCTGCACCGCTCCTTCTCTCCCATCCCTCCATCCCCTCTCTCCCTCCTGTCTCTCTTTCTCCCTCTCTTTTTCCGCTCCCCTTTACACCTCTGCACCGCTCCTTCTCTCCCATCCCTCCATCCCCTCTCTCACTCCTGTCTCTCTTTCTCCCTCTCATGTTCCGCTCCCCTTTACTCCTCTGCACCGCTCCTTCTCTCCCATCCCTCCATCCCCTCTCTTACCTCTGTCTCTCTTTCTCCCTCTCATGTTCCGCTCCCCTTTACTCCTCTGCACCGCTCCTTCTCTCCCATCCCTCCATCCCCTCTCTCCCTCCTGTCTCTCTTTCTCCCTCTCATGTTCCGCTCCCCTTTACTCCTCTGCACCGCTCCTTCTCTCCCATCCCTCCATCCCCTCTCTCCCTCCTGTCTCTCTTTCTCCCTCTCATGTTCCGCTCCCCTTTACACCTCTGCACCGCTCCTTCTCCCCCATCCCTCCATCCCCTCTCTCCCTCCTGTCTCTCTTTCTCCCTCTCATGATCTGCCCCCCTTTACTCCTCTGCACCGCTCCTTCTCTCCCATCCCTCCATCCCCTCTCTTACCTCTGTCTCTCTTTCTCCCTCTCATGTTCCGCTCCCCTTTACTCCTCTGCACCGCTCCTTCTCTCCCATCCCTCCATCCCCTCTCTCCCTCCTGTCTCTCTTACTCCCTCTCATGATCTGCCCCCCTTTACTCCTCTGCACCGCTCCTTCTCTCCCATCCCTCCATCCCCTCTCTCCCTCCTGTCTCTCTTTCTCCCTCTCATGTTCCGCTCCCCGTTACTCCTCTGCACCGCTCCTTCTCTCCCATCCCTCCATCCCCTCTCTCCCTCCTGTCTCTCTTTCACCCTCTCATGTTCCGCTCCCCTTTACACCTCTGCACCGCTCCTTCTCTCCCATCCCTCCATCCCCTCTCTCCCTCCTGTCTCTCTTTCCCCCTCTCATGTTCCGCTCCCCTTTACACCTCTGCACCGCTCCTTCTCTCCCATCCCTCCATCCCCTCTCTCCCTCCTGTCTCTCTTTCTCCCTCTCTTTTTCCGCTCCCCTTTACACCTCTGCACCGCTCCTTCTCTCCCATCCCTCCATCCCCTCTCTCACTCCTGTCTCTCTTTCTCCCTCTCATGTTCCGCTCCCCTTTACTCCTCTGCACCGCTCCTTCTCTCCCATCCCTCCATCCCCTCTCTTACCTCTGTCTCTCTTTCTCCCTCTCATGTTCCGCTCCCCTTTACTCCTCTGCACCGCTCCTTCTCTCCCATCCCTCCATCCCCTCTCTCCCTCCTGTCTCTCTTTCTCCCTCTCATGTTCCGCTCCCCTTTACTCCTCTGCACCGCTCCTTCTCTCCCATCCCTCCATCCCCTCTCTTACCTCTGTCTCTCTTTCTCCCTCTCATGTTCCGCTCCCCTTTTCTCCTCTGCACCGCTCCTTCTCTCCCATCCCTCCATCCCCTCTCTCCCTCCTGTCTCTCTTACTCCCTCTCATGATCCGCCCCCCTTTACTCCTCTGCACCGCTCCTTCTCTCCCATCCCTCAATCCCCTCTCTCCCTCCTGTCTCTCTTTCTCCCTCTCATGTTCCGCTCCCCGTTACTCCTCTGCACCGCTCCTTCTCTCCCATCCCTCCATCCCCTTTCTCCCTCCTGTCTCTCTTTCTCCCTCTCATGTTCCGCTCCCCTTTACACCTCTGCACCGCTCCTTCTCTCCCATCCCTCCATCCCCTCTCTCCCTCGTGTCTCTCTTTCCCCCTCTCATGTTCCGCTCCCCTTGACACCTCTGCACCGCTCCTTCTCTCCCATCCCTCCATCCCCTCTCTCCCTCCTGTCTCTCTTTCTCCCTCTCTTTTTCCGCTCCCCTTTACACCTCTGCACCGCTCCTTCTCTCCCATCCCTCCATCCCCTCTCTCACTCCTGTCTCTCTTTCTCCCTCTCATGTTCCGCTCCCCTTTACTCCTCTGCACCGCTCCTTCTCTCCCATCCCTCCATCCCCTCTCTTACCTCTGTCTCTCTTTCTCCCTCTCATGTTCCTCTCCCCTTTACTCCTCTGCACCGCTCCTTCTCTCCCATCCCTCCATCCCCTCTCTCCCTCCTGTCTCTCTTTCTCCCTCTCATGTTCCGCTCCCCTTTACTCCTCTGCACCGCTCCTTCTCTCCCATCCCTCCATCCCCTCTCTCCCTCCTGTCTCTCTTTCTCCCTCTCATGTTCCGCTCCCCTTTACTCCTCTGCACCGCTCCTTCTCTCCCATCCCTCCATCCCCTCTCTCCCTCCTGTCTCTCTTTCTCCCTCTCATGTTCCGCTCCCCTTTACTCCTCTGCACCGCTCCTTCTCTCCCATCCCTCCATCCCCTCTCTCCCTCCTGTCTCTCTTTCTCCCTCTCATGATCTGCCCCCCTTTACACCTCTGCACCGCTCCTTCTCTCCCATCCCTCCATCCCCTCTCTCCCTCGTGTCTCTCTTTCCCCCTCTCATGTTCCGCTCCCCTTTACTCCTCTGCACCGCTCCTTCTCTCCCATCCCTCCATCCCCTCTCTCCCTCCTGTCTCTCTTTCCCCCTCTCATGTTCCGCTCCCCTTTACTCCTCTGCACCGCTCCTTCTCTCCCATCCCTCCATCCCCTCTCTCCCTCCTGTCTCTCTTTCTCCCTCTCATGTTCCGCTCCCCTTTACTCCTCTGCACCGCTCCTTCTCTCCCATCCCTCCATCCCCTCTCTCCCTCCTGTCTCTCTTTCTCCCTCTCATGTTCCGCTCCCCTTTACTCCTCTGCACCGCTCCTTCTCTCCCATCCCTCCATCCCCTCTCTCCCTCCTGTCTCTCTTTCTCCCTCTCATGTTCCGCTCCCCTTTACTCCTCTGCACCGCTCCTTCTCTCCCATCCCTCCATCCCCTCTCTCCCTCCTGTCTCTCTTTCTCCCTCTCATGATCTGCCCCCCTTTACACCTCTGCACCGCTCCTTCTCTCCCATCCCTCCATATCCTCTCTCCCTCGTGTCTCTCTTTCCCCCTCTCATGTTCCGCTCCCCTTTACTCCTCTGCACCGCTCCTTCTCTCCCATCCCTCCATCCCCTCTCTCCCTCGTGTCTCTCTTTCCCCCTCTCATGTTCCGCTCCCCTTTACACCTCTGCACCGCTCCTTCTCTCCCATCCCTCCATCCCCTCTCTCCCTCGTGTCTCTCTTTCCCCCTCTCATGTTCCGCTCCCCTTTACACCTCTGCACCGCTCCTTCTCCCCCATCCCTCCATCCCCTCTCTCCCTCCTGTCTCTCTTTCTCCCTCTCATGTTCCGCTCCCCTTTACACCTCTGCACCGCTCCTTCTCTTCCATCCCTCCATCCCTTCTCCCTGCCCTCTTCTTGAAATGTGATGTAATATGTTTTCAGGTCTGGAGCCTTTTGGATTGGGAAGAATCTTGGCAGCAATGAGCAGATTGTGCCAGAGAGACCCGTTTGCATTCCCGCAAAGCTTCCCATGGCTCTAGAACTGCAGGATCTCTCTCTGCCGGTCTCGCTCCAAACACGTGCTGGGTGGAGGGTCGCTTTTAATTCTGGGGTACGCCCTTCTCCGGCCTGTCGGCCTCAACTCTACAGGGTCCACCTTCATTCCAGGTCCTTGGCCGAGCACCCACTTCCTGGTCCTTGCCGTGGGTTTGTGGGGAGGTGATTAAGGCGTTCCAGACACACCTGCCTCCCCATACCCCAATCCTTGGGGTGGGCGAGGGGGCTTCAATCTTGACGCCACCCTCGGCAGCCCCTGGGGGCACGTCCCGGGACGCTCGACGGGACTTCACACAGGAAAACACGTTTACTTTGCAAAGTTGAGTCAAACCTTGCGAATGGAGTTTTGGAAACGTATTTTATTTTCCTAGGAAGGGGAGAAGTGCTCAGCTGCTGGGGCCCAGGGGCCAGGCGTCGGCCACAGCCCGCAGCAGGACGAGCCAAGACACCAAGCAAGGCCCAGCCAGTGGCCTGCCGTGCACAATAGCACTCCAGTCCAGTGCAGTGCAATCCAGTCCAGGACGGGTCACACAAAAGGACATCACCTCAAGCGACACAAGCCTTTAATACTTGGGATCATGGCAAGTGACACTGCAAGAAGTTGCCCTGAGTAGACCAGGACCTGTGCTTTGCAATGTATGGATGGTGACTTTTAATATTATACAGCGGGCAATGCCAGGAGGGAGGCTTTTCCTAATAGTGGACAGTGTGAACTGAATCACCTCCAGGAACCTTCTTGTTTTCAGTGGTCCAAGTGTATCAAAAGAAATAGATCTATGTTCCCTGCTGCCCTGCCCCCGCTCCCCACAAACCCCCTCCCACACCAACACCTTGGTTCTCTCCTTTCCCCCATTCCACCCCCACCACTGGGGACTTGCACGTATGCGTTAGGGGTGAGTCTCCCACGATGGCACGTCACTCTCCTGACTGCCGATACTTACGTGACCTCAAAAGGGGCTTTTGTTTTGTACCTCAAATATTCTCACGTTATTTTCACAATCCTTCATCATTTATCTCCCCCAAATTTCTGCACTTCTCAAGTCTTCCCACGAGCTTCTCTGCCTCCACCAACTCCAATTGGGAACGTGCCCGCAGTCGCCGCCCCTTCTTAAAACTCCGTCCTTTAAGGCCAATCCAAACCTCCCGTGCTCCTGGAGCCTATGCTACTATCTGAAGAACCTTTCTTCACAGCCTCGAGTCCACAACCTCGATTTCACAACCTCAGCAACCCAGAGCCGGCTCCCCACTCTACCTTATACCACAAAAAAAGAAGATATTTTTCACCAGCTTATTACAATCCAAGTGCCCCTTCTCCTGGGCCGACAACCCCCTCCTGTCAATCTTCATAAGTACATTTATAACCCTTCTCTAACAACAAACCCTCTATACATACAACATATGAGTGTGTGGAAACAGAAAAATTGATATGAGGCCGGGAAACCCAAAGGAAACACACCAACACAGGTTACAAAGGACATACAAAGCGCTTTATTCAAAGATACAACAATTACCAAAAGTCAATTGACATACGGATAGCTATTCAGCCCTCATAGTAACAGGACGAACCATCAACGGTAGTTCGCCGTGTTAGTGTGAGAGACCGAACATTGGGATACTCAGGTTTTTATACTTTTTTATCCAGCTCTGGCCAACCCCCTCGCAAGTTAACCATTCTCAGAACCAAACCTAGGGTTCGTAGCCAGGTCAATCCCATAATGTATGCATTTTGATCAGTTTCGCTGATAGTTGTTCATTTACACATAGGTCAGGGAGAGGACGAGGTCTCAGTTCGCGACCCCAACAAGTGGCCTGCAGGCATATTATTTATTCACGTGTGCGGAGGTCACAACGGCCAGAATCCCACTCGAAATGTCATTCGGCCTCCATTTTGTTGTTCAGGGTGACTTCCACATTACAAGAGAACCTAAAATGGCGGCTAAATCCAAGATGGCGATTTACACAAAACATTAAGGTCAAGACCTTGCCGCGGAATCTATGTACACAATGTTTTTAGACAACTTGGCGTAGGCCAACATACATTCAAACAATGCGATAGGAGGTACAATATTATTTCGATTTCCACAAGTGCACTTGTAAAACACCATAAACCCCATGTCTGCCTTCTGCTCTACTCATGACAAGGGAATGATCACTTCTTATAACAGCCCCGTTAGGCCATCGCGGCGTGGCCCGACCGCTATGCCTCAATCGGTCACAGGGTATCCTCTTCTGTTTTTCGATACTTTTTATCTTTTCGGTAACATGTCGTAAGGTGCCACCATCCATGACTCGAGCAAGGCTTCAGTCGCAGGGAAACTGTGTCTCTCCCAACAATATGTACAGTAACTCCCTCCCCCCAGGTTTGCCAGATCACTACTCTCATACTTACATCCGTTGGTCAGCCTAAGCGCTGTACAAGGAAAATATTTACATACATCATCCCAACCGAGATTGGTACTGTGTGTGGGCACTGTATTTTCAATTATTCGGCTTAGTAATTCATGAGGAGCTAGCCCTTTTTGCTATGGGTGTCATTACCTCCTTGGCCTTTGGAGACTTGTCCGAGCTACTTTCTCCTTGGTGTCAGGTGTGAGCTGATGGGAACCTGACCTTCCTGCAACAGTTGCTGCTTTACTTCTTCAGATAGAGTCATGTCCATCGCTTGGGATCTGCTTATTGTTTGTACTTTTCCAATGCTGGTTCGAGCCTGTCTTTTCCCGCTAACCTTGGCGATCTGTGCGCTTGGTATCTGTGCTGTTCAGGCTTGGCTCTTCTGATGGCTCAGCAAGACGGGGCCCCTCTGCTGCCTTATTGCTTCTCAATGTCTCCTATTCACCTAACGTGACTGCGTCCTCCATCTTGTTTTACATGGCCACTCATTTTAGTTGCGTTCTGCATTAAGCAAGTGTTTATATGTATTCTTGTGTGACTTGCATTTCAGCATATGTGTTTTCTACCCTAGTGGGTGCAAGCATATTTTCCCATGTCTAAGTGCACTTTGACCTAGTGTCCGTGTATCTTCGTGCTAGGATGTATATGTGTTTTTTTTCTAATGCGCCTACATGTGTGTACTCAGCGTGACGTCATTTGTCTCCTTCATTGTAACAGCTCATATAGGGGTTCAATCGCCTCTAGATTTGTGGCTTTGGTGATGTCATCCGGGTAGGGTCTGTAAGGTTGTCTCAGGGAGTAACGTCACTCGCATCAATGATACAAAGTGGTGAGGAGCAGTGGCGGCTGGTGAGTTTGAAAGTTGGTGGGGCGTAAATTTTCCGGGGCGAATTTAGTAGCGAGCGCGCGCAGCGTGCAAGCCCACCCCCCCAAGCGGGGTGTGGGGGGGTTCTCCCCCCGCGAACATTTTTGCAAAAATGGCCTACAAAATGTGCAATTTACTGTCCAAAAAACCCACCCAAATATGAAAAAAAGCATTCGATTTTACATATTAATGGTGGTACACTATTCTTACATGTGCAAGTTTGATGGTGTATTTTACAGCAGCTTGTATTGAGAATAGCTGGTACTATGGTGTATGCATAAAGAAATTCATTATGTAGTCAGTAATGATGGAAACATGTTTGTCATGCTGTTACTGGCATTCACATGCGCTCATCCTCTTACTAAGGTGGGATTTTAGGCATTTTCTGAAAGGGGGAAAGTAAGTAGAGCAACTGTTTTGGAACTCTTTTGCAAGTCTCACTCCCCTGCATAAACAAATAAACTACTCTTAAATAATTAAATGGCACAACATTGGACATAATGTTAAACAATTTACAAGTCGGAAAAAATGAAAATGAGGGAAGAGCAGTTTTACTTTGAATTTGGCACGCCTTCCTAATTAGAGAATGAATTGTCATGTATTTAATATAATTAAAAAAGGACACTTGCGAGATATAGGTCCCTGAGTGCACCTTTACACCTAGCGGATCAAGTGACAAAACTCACCAAATTACCCAGCAACATGGAACACATTCAATCGCCTGAAAAAGGCACGCTTGTGTTAGCAAAGAATTCCACAACCTAAAGGAAAACGTTTGGTAGTCTGTTACCTAGTTTAAAGTTTTAAGGCCTCCAATTTTAATGTTCAGATTTGTAAACAGATGCCTCTATTGCTTAGCTTACCAGAGATATCCAGCATTTGCGCTGCATGAAAATCCATGCAGCTGAAAATGCTGGAGCCATTTGTTGAGGAGAGGAAGGATGTGGCGGCAATGGGTTTTGCCCCTACTCTGTGCCATACAAATGATTGAAAGTGGGTGGTAAAATTAATTGAAGGCATAAAAGCCTTACCCAAGACTGTACACTTTCTGTTAACTGTACGCTTCCCATTCAACATGAGCCTGCTAGAAGTGATTCATTTAAGCGTGCACTACAAATATTCACTTGCATTATTTAAAAGACCACAGTGTTGTTCTCTACATAACAATGATAGTGACCTTTAATCTAGCCAGTGATCGAAGTGAGCGGGTAGGGTCGGGAGTGGTGTTCCACTACTTTTATTTTTTTCTGTTTACCATTCCTCTACTTTTTACCACCATATTCCACATTCTATACAGAGGATGTGTCCATTCATGTCCTCGTGCCAGTGTAAAGTTGTAATAGGAGCCTTAGTTACTAGTCACTTAGAATATTTCAATGCCCTGGCAGCAAGACCTTAGCACATTTTGAACTATGCTTCCGCCTACCCTCTCCCCTGCCCAGAACACAGTTCCACTACTTTTTTCAGCTCGTACTGCAGGCCGAATTGCTTGCTTTTTACCTCTTTCATGTGAATGTTAACTGGTAGGCATGGTTCCCTCTTCACAGACAAGTGAAATACATGATAATATAGCGTTTCATAGGTGGTTGGCACAGAGGCGTTGCTAGGGGGAGGGGTATCTGAGGGGGCTATAGCCCCTGGTCTTTTGGTTGTAGTCCCGGATAGAAACTCAAGGACTACAACCAAAAGGATAGCTAGACTCGTGTCCTGACAGTCCCGATATTAGCATAGCCCCAGATCTTTTCCAGACCAAGCAACACCCCTGATCGGCAGTGTAACCCAGGGTCTTGGTCTTGGAGGGTGCTATGCAGAAATCTGGGTAGGAGGCACGAAGGCATTTGATTAAGCATATGATTATCTTCTGAAAATGCAGGACGGTAGAGTCATCTATGATGAGCCGGCAATCATCTTTGTAATGTTTTCCCATTTAAAAGTGAAGATTACCAGCTCTTCATTTTCTCATTTTTATTCGGGGGCAACACAGTACTTGTGGAGTAATCTCAGAATGTATTCCCAGTCACTCCTCAATTATTCCTGCCTGAGGTAAACGCCAGGATGTTATGTAGATCTCGCTTTCTTCCTGCAGGTCGGGCTATGGCAGTCTTGCAGTGGGCCCTGGAGCAGTTAACGCACATGTGTAAGGACGTGTTCTTGTTCTGCAGGGCGCATTGTGCTCCTAGAGGTTCTTGAAATTACACCAAGATTTCAATGCTGTTTTTTCATCAAGCTTTTCCCGATTGTAATACTCAGTCATCCCGTTAGGACGTACCATTGTATCCTTTTGGCCGTGCGGAAAAAATGCTTTGAATGCAGTATGAAGCGATTTTACTGCTTCGAGTATTCTGCTGCCATATGATGTTGAAGCGCTTAAGGGCTGCACCAACTTAACATGCCAGGTTCTTACTCAAATGGGAGATCGCGCGGCTACAGTGAGGCAGTCGGTAGCGGGCGGCCCGCTACTACCAAGGCTCGCCCCAAGCTGACGGCAGTCAGCTCGGCACTCGGCAGCAACAGTGAACGACGTGTAGGCCCTGGCCTACACGTCGTTCAGTGTTGACTGGGCCCTGGCCCTGGCTGGGCCGTGTGGTGGACCACATAGTTTGGGTTCGGGGAGGGGAGTGTAAGTAACACTACTAGTCCCCGGGCCCAGAGAAGAAAGGAAAGGGGGTACTTACCGCAGCCGCGGCGCCTGGTCACTGGGCAGCAGCACACTCGTGTTGTTGACTCGTCGTCGGACTCGGCTGGAAAGAAAGAGAAACACAAGGTGTGAAGGCGGCGCAGGCGCACGCACACACCCTGCGCCTCAGATATACAGTAATGTCATTGGCTGTTTGCCAGCCAATGACATTACTGTATCTATGGCAGGGGAGGGATAAGTGCGCTGTTTGCGCACATTTCATACTGGCGGGGCCACCCCTGAAGCACCCCGCCAGGCTTCTAATTAAAGGTGCTACGTAGAGTGCGTGGAGCTACGAGCTCCACGTACTCTACTATAGAAAAAAAATATACTAAATTGGGACGCGCCCCGCGGCCCCACTGTGAAAGCCAGGCCGGCCTATTTCCTTGCCACAGCGCCCCCGCGCTGTTGGCAAAGAAAATGCAGCAGCACTAAAGCTAAAAGAGATTCAATCAGAGAAGTTCTCTGACTGAATCTCTTTTAGCTTCTCTCTTTTTTTGGGGGGGGCGGCGCCCGGCCGCCCTTTCATAGCAGCCGCCACTGGTGAGGAGATAGATGCTATATATAGATGCTATAGATGCTATGAGCGAGGTAGACGTTCAGGTCTGTGCCGTTGGAATGGGGGAGGGCCAAAACAATGATGCACACGTTCATTTGCCATTCCTCATCCCTGATGTTGCTCCATAATGTCGCTCCCTGATGCTGCTCCCTGATGCTGCTCCCTGATGCTGATCCATGATGCTGCTCCCTGATGCTGCTCCCTGATGCTTCTCCCTGGTGCTGCTCCCTGATGCTGCTCCCTGATGCTGCTGCCTGATGCTGCTCCCTGATGCTTCTCCCTGATGCTGTTCCTAATTTCTACTCCCTGATGCTGCTCCATGATGCTGCTCCATGATGTTGCTCAACGATGCTGTTGTGCGATGCTGCCCCATGATGCTGTTCCTGTAGTTGATACTGCCCCATATGCTGTACCAAGATGCTGCTCCATGAGGCTGCACCATAATGCTGCTCCCTCATGCTGCTCCATGATTCTGCTCCATGATGCCGTTCAGTGATGCTGCTCCACGATGCTGCTCCACGATGCTGCTCCATGATGCTGCACCATTGTAGAGGAGGTCCCAGACATGGCCTACACTCCTGCCCCCCATTTCGAGGTACCAGGAACGTACTCACCAAGGTATATGACGTATGAGGAGCAGATGAACCAACAGAGAGTTGCACTTGGACTCTGCCCAGTGCACATTAGAAGAGCAATACCTGTTGAAGCACCCATAACCAGACAACCATGGGCTGCACGGTACCCTCTTAGACAAAGAGACCCAAAGAGCCTTAATGGACGGCCAGTGGTAATGACATGAGGGCCCAGACAGACTCATGGATGAACAAAAACGACAACCAAAGATAACACGCCAGTGCGAGTAGCTATGAAAATAGATGTAATCAACACAGAAGAGGAGACGATGTTGAAACATAAGGAAACATTGCTGTGAAACAAAATGGAAGTATCCAACCAGGAACGCAACAAGCTAAGAAAACGATACTGCTTGCAATGCTTAGTAGAAGAATAGAGCGGCAAGCGCCAACCACATATCTACCTCAATAAAGCACACTATACAAGTGTGACTCCATTTTGTAAGGCAGAAGTATGCCCAGGCGGCCAGAGGCCTACGAGGCCAGGATTCATATCCCAGCTAAAGCCAGAAGGAAGAGCGGAATCAAAACAAAGAAGCAGCTCATGCCTGGGAATTCAAGGTCAACCTAAGGAAGGGAAGAGAGCGGAAACTCTGAAGAATCGAAACTTCCGAGTATACCAGCCTGCCCCGTGAAGGTCAAGATAAGGGGGGCCCAGGCAGGTGGCGAGGCCGAAGGAGAATTAAATACACTAAAAGCTGGAAATTGAAGCAGATTCAGGGTGAACAGACACGTGACCAGCCAGGCACAAAGAGTTACCAACATCTGATGTCACCCAGAACCAAGGATGCCATAACTTCTCCAGATAAGAGGCTACAGTTTCGAGGCCATCCTCAGCCAACTAATTGACACGTAGCCCTAAAAGTACTGATTGATGGAAAGGAGGCAGGGTGAATCTTGGGGCACTAAGCACCTGGGTGTCCATTCTGCATGCTGCTAATTAAAATGGAGATTTATGTCTAGGGGTGTAACCTACCCAATCACAAAGGACCACGTAATCTAAGGTCCTATAGCTTGTAGAGCCAATAAGACGTCGTAGTTGTAGTGACGTCTATCACGAATGAAGTAGAGGGATATAAGAGTTATCCAATCCGCATGCTCTATTACCATATACAAATATAGCACCTATACTTAAGTTACCTTTTCCAACCAATTATATTGCATGACAAACTTTTAGAGTTAGACGTCAATGATGACGAGTTTTGAGTATAAATGTTACTATTTGCATGAAGTTCGGGGAGTTGAAGCGAGACAGGCGATCGCGACACTGTTGATTACCATTTGTTTCCCCGTTTTTTGTACGTGTCATTAAACGGACTTCCCTTTGCCAAACTATTGAGTTGTCCTTATTGAGTTGTGTCGGAGTAAGAGAATCCTGCACACCAACCTCCTCAAGGTGCAGCTATCTTGTCTTACAGGTACACGGGGGTGAGCTCTGACCTATGGGCCCGTCAGAGGACGCTCCGCCCTCCTCTACACTTGGTAGCGTGAGGATGGTTCTGGCCATCAACTATTGATTAATTAATGCTAAGACACCCATAGACTGACGGCATGAAGTAACTCTAGGCCTTCGGCAATATCACGCGTCCTTTGCCATTCAGCTGAGTAGACTGAGAAGCTTCCCGTGGACAATGATAGTCTAACTTAAAAATCTGCAGTGGGTGTGAAGGAACCTGCCTTTCAAAGCATAACCCTTCTCATTCCCACGGGCAGCCGATCGGACGAAAAGACCGCAAGAGGAGAGAAAGGAGGGGCGGTGATCCCGCGGCTCCAGAGAGGAAAAGATGCGAGCGTGCGAGCGGTGAGTGAAACAATAAACTCATTACTTTGGCAAATGTCTTGTAGGCGTTAGAACAAGTAAGGGAAAGGTAACGGAGGGTGGCGGAGAAAAATAAAAATAGTCAGAAGTAGAGAAGACTGTATATATATATATATATATATATATATATATATATAAGGGGTTAATGACTCGAGTATAATAGAGAAAAAGTGGTTTCCAGGATAGACACCCGAGAGAAAAAGTGGTTACCGGGATAGACACCTGAGAGAAAAATAGTGGTTACCGGGAGGGCACCCGAGAGAAAAATAGCGGTTACCGGGAGGGCACCCAAGAGAAAAACAAGTGGTTACTGGGGGGACACCCGAGAGAAAAACAAGAAGGATACCAGGAAGGACACCTGAGATAAAAAAGTAAGAGGATTTGCCTTGTTCCTGTGCTTTAATACAGTGGTCAGAAGAAACGTGAACTCAGAGCCCACATAATTAGACTACAGTGACGATTAAAGACGGCACTAAAGGGGTTTGTTAAAACTCCATATCGGGGTATTGGTTAGAAGGCAGGTATATGTGTGTCCAGCTGGTGTCTGTCTAGTCTGTCAAATGTCTGTCATGCGTGTCCTGTTATATGTCAAATGTAAAGAACTGTATCATTGATTGTTTGAAATGAAGGTTGGGTTTTCCGCGATTCTGTAACTAACAGGGAATCGCCAATGGATTGATGTTCTTGAGTAAATTGATGATATAGAATTTTGGCGATTGGATTGGAGGTTGCGTATTTGGTGCTCGCTCATACTGTTGGACGTGTTGAAATTGCATAAAATATTGTTGGTAACAAAATTTGAGAATGGAGGAGATTACCCCACTTGCCCACTTATGTGAGCAGTTGCCCAAACACGCACCCAAGCTTAAGAAATATAGCACTGAGTGGGTTAACGGTACGGCCCACAAGATGTTTATGCCGTGGCCACAAAATGGGTCCCTATCCAAAGCCGTCTTACAACATATGACGACTTACCTGCATGCTACATACACAGGTAAAAAATTAGAGAAACGCCTCACTGTTCTATCACTGTGGAAGATGTTCGAACAGATGAAGGAGGAAGAACCACCTGCAGACTGGATATTAAATGTATGCACGGAAGGGGGTGAGACGTCTACCGTTCCACCAGCCCCGCCTGAGCCAGAGTTCGAGGGAAGTAAGTCAGAGGGACTCTACCCGCTAAGAGAACTCAAGGCAGCCACGGGGTATAGCAACCCTGCATACAAGTCGCCTACATACAGTAGTGACTAAATCAAGGGGAAGGATCAGGAAATTAATCTTACCTCCGCAGTCCCGAAGGACAAGGAGAGACGCGATGATAAAAGGAAGGACCAGGCACAGAGTTGTGCACCTCTCGTTAAGGAGAGAGAGGGGAAGAAATGGAAAGGAAGCGAAGGCAGAACTGATGATATAGCATTCGCAAAAAACTAATGGATGGGAGGACAGATATTGTTGAAACTTGATGGAAAAGGAAGTGACGATGTGAGACCGAGAGAGAAGTCAGATGAGACACAAAGAAAGGAAAAGGAGAAGGATAAGGAAAAAAGGGACGAGAAAACGAAAAGAAAGGATAGGCTGAGGCGAGAACAACTATATTGCGAAGAGCAAGGAATACCGCTCAGTCGCACACAATACGCAGCCTATGAACAGTACAGGCAGAACATGCAAAGGTTGGAAGAAGAGCAAAGAGTACGTGGAAAGAGAATAAAGAGACAGGAAGATGAGGAAGTTAGAAGGGCAAAGGAACGTATAAATGAAAGAAGAAGGGAAGAAGATAAGACTAGAGAAGAAGCAAGGAAGCACAAGGAAGTTGACGAGGATATTGAACGTAAACCTAGGCAGAGGGCACGGGATCTTGAATATTTGGAGTGGGAAGTTAAAAAACCCAATCCTGTTGTAAAATGGGAAGACATCGAAGAATTCTTTCCTGCGTATGACACGTACCGGTCACGAGTGGGGCAAATATTGAAGATGACTTCGACACCAGAAGCATCGGGGAAACGATTGATAAAATATAAGATGAAATGGGGCTGGAACAAATTTCCCAAGAGGGAAGGGAAGACGAGCGCTTGGAAAGCACTCAACTATATGACACCGAGGATGTCACCCGAAGTAGTTGGAGCAGGGGGCTGTCCCTGGGCAGGCTAGAAATTAGTAAGAATGATGAAGATGCAAGGAGTTGCGTGAACTGGGAACAATCAGCGTCCGACTCCGGTGGGGAGACGGAGGACGAGGCACACGAAGAAGGGAGAGGGTGCGAAAAGCGGCTCCCAAGGGACCAAGGGGTACGATGGTCAGACACTACCGAGTCCGCACCTAGGGCATCGGAGTCCGCCGCGCAGCCTGGCCGACATGAGGGAACACCACACATTCAGAGGGGGGTGCCAGCACCTGCCTATGTAGACAGATTGAGGACATTGCCAGGTAGACAGCGATGCGGGAATGCTACCCCAGCGATAGACAGGAGAGCTATGGGGAAAGAGAAGGAAGACTGCGCATTCCAATTCCCGCTGCTAGAAAAAGGGGGAGCAAGACCACAATATATTCCATGGCCACACATGGATCGAGAGAACCTGAAAAACAAGCTCCCAATGCTGACTTTGGTAGCCGGGAAGTGGATACATGAGTTAGAAAAAATGACAGGGGCTGTCACCTTAGCTATAGGGGACATTAAGGGCCTCCTGATCGCCATACTTGGTTACTTGTTGAAAGGGCAGACGATGTATGGAAACGAGCTGGGTACCCTGGGGTAACCATAATTAACACTACCCATGATGGAGCACCATTTAATAATTGTAGAGCAGCAGTGTGGAAAGCGCTATGAGTGTTGTACCCAGACACTTCCGGTATGGGAGCTATAATGACTTGAAAAAAGAAAGAGTCAGAGGATCCGTTGATTTATATCCAGAATTTTCAAGACGCATGGATGCGCAAAACGCATGAATCTTGGACGAAATCTATCCCTGTATTCTACCATATATTGTGCCAAGGGTTGCCTGAACCGGTGCAAAAACAGCTCAAGAAATTGGTAGGATTAGAAGCTAAACCATGGGCCTAAATACAGTTGACAATTGCACATTACTGTACATTGTTGCAAGAAAAGAATCGAAAAAAGGAGGCAACTCGTAAGGGTGAGTAAGCGAAGCTGGTGCAATAGAAACTCCCAAAGTATGCTCTCGAAGGAGCCATGTTGACAAGCCTGGCTGAACCGAGTGCACAACAAGCGACTAACCCATTGCAGAATAACCAGGGTAACGCAGGATTTTACCTGAGGGGAAGGAGATTTAGAGGAAGAGGATGGCAGAGAAATCAGGGATGGTTTCAAAGTAATCCGGGAGGTTTTCAGAATAATCAAGGTGGCTTTCAAAACGTGCAGATGGGCAGTCCAGATATGCCAAATGGGCAGATGGCCCGACCACCGCCGGTGTGTTTGCTGTGTGGAATGACGGGACATGTTGTGAAAACATAAAATTGATATGCGGCTGGGAAGCCCAAAAGAAACACACCAACACAGGTTACAAAGGACATACAAGTGCTTTATTTAAAAGCTACAACAGTTACCAAAGTCAATTGACAAACGGATAGCTATTCGGCTCTCAGAGTAACGTAACGAACTTCAACGAGGGTTCGATGCATTAGTAGAGAGACCGTACATTGGAATACTTGGGTCTTTTATATGATTTGTCCAGCCCTTGGCCAACCCTCTCGCAGGTTAACCATTCTTGGGATCAGGCCTAGGGTTCCTTGCCAGGTCAATCCTATAATTTATGCATTTTGATCAGTTTCGCTGATATAGTTGTACATTTAGACATAGGTCAGCAATAGGACAAGGTCTCAGTTCGCGACCCCGACAAGTGGCCTGCAGGCATATTAATTATTCGTGTATGCGGAGGTCACAACGGCCAGAATCTCACTCAGAATGTCATTCAGCCTCCATTTTGATGTTCAGGGTGACTTCCACATTACAAGAGAACCTAAAATGGCGGCTAAATCCAAGATGGCGACTTAGATTACTTTGGTTAAGGTCAAGACCTTGCCGCGGAGTCTATTCGCATGATATTTTAGACAACTTGGCGTAGGCCAATACACATACAATTACTGTGATAGGAGGCATAATATTATTTCGTTTACGACAGACCCTCCTTTTGGCCTATGCCAAGTGCTAATATAATTTCTAATACTTTTGCAAATAACTCCATGCATTGTCATCCATACATCCCGAATCATTGTCTGTAATATCTATAGCCATAAGTCGTTCATCAGAACCTCTTGTAACACAAACTCTTTAGATGCTGTATCTGGGGCATACATTCTGTGCCCTACTGTGCTCACTGCTTGAGCACAACATCCCCCTAGCATTACACATATACTCGGTAGACATTGAAAACAGCAACAAAGGAATAGCAGGATCCCCAAAATAACCAGAATGACAGAAAGCACCTTCCAACCCCAAGATCGTAAAGAATCCCAAAACCAGGTGCTAATATTCCAATCTCCTACAGGAATATGCACTTCAGAACTAAGGATATGCAAGTTCTGTATTGCTTTAAAAATTGTCGGCGAGGAATCTGGTACGAAAACACAACAAGCAGACCCCACCAATTTGCATACTCCACCTCGTTCTGCCAGAATGACATCCAATGCCATCCGATTTTAGAGTGCTACCAATCTTATTGCTTTTTGTTCTAGTGTCATATTGTAGAGTATGTCCGTGGTCCGGTTGATGGTTCTCTCCAGTACCCTTGCTAGTCCCCTAATGTTCTCAGAGTTTGCTATCTGTCCCCAAAAGGGCACAACTGATTTTGCTATATCTCCCAATACTTGCCCTGGGGTATCTCCGTTCTCGTCCCGCCGTAGGCGAGCCTTAGAAACCTCCAATGTACTAGCTACAAATACCCCAGGTAACAGGATTCCTAAATAACAGGTTCCCTGCCAATCCTTGGGCAACCAGGGAAATGCTAATCTACCACAAACAAAATAAACAGGCCCCCCTACATACATAGGCCTGTTTTCTCCAGTCAAATTTACAATGTTCATACAACCTTCAAAATCTCCCATTGGCCGAGTGCCATTTCTTTGTACACAAAAGGGGACTGAATCAGGGCTATGATTTATAGAGTAGGAAGGAGGCACGGCGTCCTTATTGCCTATCGGAGCCATTTTAGAGGAAATTAGAGTTTGAAAGGGAAGAGATAGTTTATCAGACGGCCTAATAGAAGCAACATTAGGTTTACTTCTATTTGCAAAAAGCGAGCATCCCAGGGGAGTTAATTCACGTTTCTCAAAATCATTCAAATTAGTTCCATCAAAGTTCCCTGAGATGCTATCATTCCAACGGCCAAAGAATAGTGCTCTAAGAGAGGCATAGCAAGCAGTCGTTAAAGTTAAAGGGTGAATATACCATCCTAGCCCCTTGTTCCCATGTTGCGGTAAATGAGTGCAAATCCAACAATTACTCTTATTAAAAATGGCATGCGTTGCATTCATTACTATCATTAAAGTGTTATTATGATACTTTCATCTATGTTGGGAGTCTCTAGGGGACAGAGTGTGAAGGTGTACAGAGGGAGTCAAAGCAGTAGGTACAATCTCAATTGGCAGTAGAGGTTTTAGAGGGTAAATTTCTTCAAAGTACCAAAGTCCTACAGCAGTAATCGCACAAATACCAATTATCATTAACACAACACAGCAATACGTTTTCAGGGCCCAGGCACATTGTTCGTTGTCCGAGTTGGTCACCCTTATTCACAAGTCCAGTGCGGGGAGCAGCGGTGGAGGTGGCAGGCATTACAGTTTCTCAATCGACGACCCCAATGTTCGTTGCTGGCAACACTACGGTCGCGCAACTTCTTAGTCCTTCCCAACCCTAGCCAGCAGAATCCCTTTTTTTCCCTCCTTTTGTTCAACAGAAACTTTCTTATACAAAAAGAAAACTTTCAATCACTTCTCTTTTCCAAATGCACGGAAAACCCATGCCGTAGTTCTATTTTCTTCGTCGAAGGTTGTACCTGGTGGTACCCAAGACTGTTTGATCCGAAAATAAGGTGTCGTCACTTCCTGAGGGAAGCAGCGTATCGGAGGCGACAGAAGTCGCAGAACTTGAAACAGTGTTTTCCGGAAGTGATTTTTCAAAAGAGTGTGGAGACGAAATGGACTGTTCCCCAAGCTCCACGGGCTCAGAGAAATTCTCCGACGCACTCACAGCGCTGTTTGCTACTCCAACATCAGAGATTGTAGCATCAGCGAGGGGTTCTGCTTCTTCTGTAACGTGTGGCGTCGGGTGAGGAAGTTTCTTGACATGCGTCGCGTGGATCCAGTGTTTTTTCCCAGCCACCCGCACTGCTGTCAGGGTGACCAACAGCACCTGGTAGGGTCCCTTCCAGCGAGGAGCGAGACAGGAAGACCTTTCGTAGGCCTTCACCAGGACCCAACTTCCAGGCTGAATATCGTGTCCTGGGCCCGTGAATCGTACAGGTAAAGCTGAGTAAACCTGATGATAAATGAAATACAGGTTTTTAGTCAACTGGTTGCAGTAGTCTACAAGCAATACATTTCCCACCTCCCTCAGGGCTTTAGGCTTTGGGAGACCCCAAATGTTAGCAGGTCTCCCCATCACTACCTCAAATGGAGAAAGCCCAGTCTTAGTTTGAGGTGTGGTACGCATAGCTAATAATACAATAGGTAAGGCATCTGGCCATTTCAGTTTGGTATCGGCACATGTTTTTGCAAGCTTATTCTTTAAGATACCATTATGTCTTTCTACCAACCCAGCACTTTGAGGGTGTCTGGCTGAGTGAAATCGTTTCTCAATATGTAACGCTGTGCATATCTGCAAAATTACTGCTGCAACAAAATGGGGACCATTGTCCGACCAAATTACCCTTGGGAGCCCAAATCGAGGAAAGAATTCTTTTACCATAGTCTTTGCAGTGGTCATGGCAGTAGCATCTTTAACGGGGAAAGCCTCGACCCATTTACTAAAAGCACAAATAATTACAAGAACATATTTTAGGTTGTTACACCGTTCCATCTCAATAAAATCAAAGTGAATGACCTCGAAGGGAACAGAAGGGGGCCCAAAGCTTCCCCTTGGAGCTACTGTCCCCTTCCCCACATTGTGCTGTAAGCAAATCATACAGTTTTGGACGTAACGTCGTGCAGTCTACCGAATTTTGTTATTCACCCAAACTTGTTCTAACATTTTCGTGATCTGCTGAGCACACACATGTGTAGGACCGTGTGCCATCGTAACCATTGCCAGTACATATGAATCAGGCAGCAACCATTTTCCTTCAGATGTATCCACCCAACACCCATCATCATCTAGTTTCCCCATTCCTTCGGCCCACCTTTTAGACTCTTCTATTGTGGCATCAGTTTGAATATCTCGCACAGACCCAATATCTTCATCCATTACATAGGCATCTTTTGTTTCCCTTAGTGCATACATGTCTGTGCTAAGGTCTGTGGCCATTTGCCTGGCTATCAGGTCCGCGAAAGCGTTCCCTTTTCCCACATCATCTATGACCTTACGATGTGCTGCACATTTCATGATCGCTAACTGCCTAGGGAGCGAGAGTGCCGAGAGCAATTGCACTATCAAGGGGCCATGCTGAATCTTGGTCCCATGTGAGGTCAGGAACCCTCTTTTCGACCAGAGCCTCCCAAAGTTGTGAGCCACCCGAAAGGCGTACTGGCTATCAGTATATATATTTACTATACGCCCTTAGGAGAGTTCACAAGCTCGGGTCAACGCTATAATCTCTGCGGCCTGCGCGGAGTTATATGAAATTCTCTTAGTTTGAACAACTGTACTCAACGTAGTAACTGCGTAAGCAGCTGTAGATGTACCATCTGAAAGTTTGAAGCAGGAGCCATCAAAAAACAGCTCCCCTTCTGCATTGTCCAAAGGAGTATCTATAAGATCTATCCTGCCCTTCGTTTCCTGTTCAGTGGTATACAGGCAGTCATGTAATTCTTTGTCACCGCAAACAGTGTTTTGTGGGAAAGGTAAGAGTTCAGCCGGATTAAGAACACAACACCTCTTAATTTGAATGTGAGGGGCAAACAGAATTAATTCATACCTTGTTAGCCGTGCAGAGGTGAGGTGTTGTGTTTGGGTTTTGTTTAATAGGATATCTACAGAGTGAGGTACCATCAAAATCAAATCATGGCCTAGGACCATTCCCTCACTCTGTTTTACAGACGCGGCAGCAGCAGCGACAGCTCGCAAACATCTTGGCAAAGCGCATGCGACAGGATCAAGGGCGGAGGAGTAGTAACCGCACAGCCTATTCTTTCCTCCGTGTTCCTGTGTTAACACAGCCAAAGCACATCCATCAAATTCATGCACAAACAACACAAAGGCCTTGTCATAATTTGGAGTACCCAGAACCAGTGCAGAGCATAACACGGTTTTGAGAAGCTCAAATGATCGTTGATGTTCCGATTTCCATGGCAGTGGCAGAGAAATGCCCTTCTTCGTCAAAGCCAACATCGGTTTTATCACTAGTGAAAAGTTCGGGATCCACAACCTACAGTAAGAAGCCATACCTATTAAGGCTCTGACTTCCTTCTGTGTATTTGGAACAGACATGCCAGAAATGTGTTTTATTCTTTCAGCTGTCAATCTTCTCCCCTCCTTTGACAGGAGGTAGCCTAAATAGGCGACCTCCTGACAACAATATTGAAATTTTTTGAGCGAAGCTTTATGACCATTTTTAGCTAGATGAACAAGCAACAGTACAGTGCCTTCTTTACAAGCACTTTCAGAATCTGCAGCCAAAAGCAAATCATCGACATACTGAAGCAGTGTACAAGTAGGTGGCAATTCAAGGGTATCAAGCTGCTCTTTCAAAGCTCTACTATAAATGCTGGGACTTTCAGTATACCCTTGAGGTGCCCGAGTAAATGTAAATGAACGTCCCCCCAAGGTGAACGCAAACAAATATCTACTTTCCTTATGTATAGGAATACTAAAGAAAGCATTTTTTAAATCCACAACGCTAAAGTGCATAGCCGTAGCAGGGATCATTGTCAATATCGTCGTCACATCGGGCACAATTGGAAATTGTGGGGCGACAACTCTGTTAATAGCACGAAGATCAATTATGAACCGGTATGGGATTGCATTGTCGCCTTTCTTGTATACAGGCAAAATCAGACTGTTACATAAACTTCCTGCAATCTCCTCGATCACCCCACGATGCACAAAATCGGAGACAATGCATTTCAAAGCACGCTCGCCCTCAACTGATATTTTATACTGCGGAATGCGTGGTAGTTTAACTCCATGTTTCAGAATTATTTTAACAGGCTCAATCTGTAGTACCCCGACATCATTGTCATCAACCGCCCATAAACATTCCGGGACAACGCTAAACTCAGGAGGCAAAGGTCGAATCAGAAACTGAGAATTAGGAAGTTGCTGTGGTGAAACCGTCAGCCGTTCTCCTTCAGAGGAACTATGAATTACTGCATTCAATTTCTTTAACAAATTTAACCCCAGCAAATTCTCTCCACAGTTCGAAGTCAGAAGAAAAGGGCAATGGTCCGTAAAGGGACCCAAAGAAACAGACACCGGTGAAGAAACCGGACAGACAATTGGTATACCAGAAAACCCTACAGAAACATTTGTTTGCCCTGACAGTGGAATGTTTGGAACCCGAGAATGATCAATGGAGCACTTCTGTGCTCCAGTGTCTATCAAAAACTGGTGTTTCCTATTCCCCACTAATAATTCAACGTAGGGGCCTCTCTGATTAACGGGAATAGGTGAAGGATCCAAGCCCTGTTTCGGGCATTCCTAATGAAATAGAGTATCGTCGGAAGGAAGCTCTTCAGAAAGGTAGGCAGCAGAAGGGTGATCAAATATGTTCCTCGAGTCCACACTCGAGGTCTGATTTTCCCGTGAAAAAGGTTGCTGAGGATCTTTCAAAAACGGACCTCTATCAGGGCCTGCTGCTCCAGGGCGGCCCCTAGGTCGTCTACCCATACTCCCAAACGCATTGTTTGACCTTTGTCGAAGGACGGGGCACTGTGCTCGCCAATGACCTTCCTGGCGGGAATAAGCACATTGATTAATATTCACAGAACCCAAAGGAGCATTTCCTTTTGGGACATAGTGTCAGGAATCGAGGGTGGAAGCTGTGGGATCAATGGACGCTCTAGTCCTCACCCATCATGGCTGCCTCCACTATAAATCTAGGCCCCGCCTCCAGCTCGGCGCGTTGTACCTGTGTATTGCCTACACTTCTACCAGCGCTCAGAGTTGCTCGTAACTTTCTTTCCGAGTTTTCCTTCACGCTCTCGTTTTCGGCGTGAGCTTGTTTTTTCTCCTTCTGTCTGCTCTGTGTTTTTGTCTACGTGGTTTTCGTAACCGACTATCTGAGTTATACCTTTTTCTCTGCTCGCGATCCCTTTCGCGCTCCGCTCATCGCTCGGCCTTCCTGATACCTTTTTCTCCGCTCGCGATCCCTTTCGCACTCCGCTCCTTGCTTACCTTTCTGTTTACTTTTTCTCCGCTTGCGAAACCCTTCGCACTCTGCTCCTCGCTCGGCCTTCCTGATACCTTTTTCTACGCTCGCGATCCCTTTCGCGCTCCGCTCCTTGCTTACCTTTCTGTTTACTTTTTCCCCGCTTGCGAAACCCTTCGCACTCTGCTCCTCGCTCTGCCTTCCTGAAACCTTTCTCTGCTCGCGATCCCTTTCGCGTTCCGCTCCTCTCTTAGCCTTCCAGTTAACCAGTTCTCTGCCAGCGAAACCTTTCGCACTCTACTCCTCGTTGTTACCTTCCTGTGCCTTATACCGCTTGCGGCTCCTATCAGTTTCTGTGTCCGAGGCATCTGGCACTCCAGACATTCTACAGTGTCCTGACTTTGGAGAAAGCCCTCGCTTTTCGATCCATCATTCCTGAATCTTCATCATTTCAGCCTGGGAGTACCTGCCTTATACCTTGCCTTAGGAACCACTTCTTACCTTGCCTGCAGATCTTCATTCAAGGGTTTTTTCTGCCGTTCCGGCTTTTTCCCTTGGGCACCGAGGCTGGCCCACTGGGAGCCCCCCACGGCAGGTTTCCACTACTGCCAAGGTGGCCTCCGGAGGGGCAAGACCTTACTTGCACGATAAGAAGGTTAGAACACCTAAGGATCTTATCTCTACCAAGAAGAAGGAACGTCCCCGAATCCGGACTACGGTAAAGGACTCAGTATCAGAAGATTCAGGTGAGGAGAAGGGGGAGGTGGAGCCGAAGTCTGACAGCATACAACGCCCAACTACAAACATGGCATCCTTGGAACAATACCAGGAACTCGTAACGGCTATACAGAACCTGACAGCTGAAGTACAATCCCTAAGGGCTGAAAACATAGTCCTTCGCCAACAAGTAGTATTGCGTCGAGATGACCACGGAGACCTACCCACGATGCCTCTCTCATTCGGCAAGTATGATGGTCATCCAGGAGGTCTCAAGGATTTCCTGGACGCCTGTAAAGTATACTTCACATTCAGGCCTCATGCATATGAGACTAGCCGTGCCAAGGTCGGATTCATAATTGCCAATCTCTCTGGGAATGCCTTATCATGGGCAACTCCACTGGTCACCAATGATGATCCATCCCTGAATGTCTACGATCAGTTTGTGACAGCCTTTAAGGATAGATTTGATAGACCTGAGGTTCTATACTCCTCATTAGAAGCCATTCTTGATGTCCGTCAAGGAAATACAGACGTGCAAACATATATCTCACGCTTCCTCAGACTGGCTGCAGAGGCGGACTGGCCGGACTCGGCTCAACAGACGATCTTCAGAAGAGGACTTCAGGACGAGATCAAGGATGAGCTTGCGAGGATAGCCAGACCACAGTCATTTCGTGACTTGATGACCTTGTCTCTCCAGATCGAGTTCAGGCTGCATGAACGTAGACAAGAAAGGAGACGCCCACGGGGAACCTCACAGACGATAGGCCTGCCCTCCCAGACTCCAGTCCAGAGACCGATATTGTCCACCGAAGAGTCAATGCAGATCGGAGCAGCTCGTGGACCTCTGACTCCTGAAGAAAGGAGACGGCGCCGAGAGGCGGGATTGTGCATGTATTGTGGATCCTCTAAACACCTGTTGAGAAACTGTCCAGAAGTTCCTCCTAGGAAGAAGGAAAGCTTCCACCCCCGGGCTGCTGCAAGGGAAGTCTCGGGGGACCTGCCAGTTACCCTTGCAACCACTCAAGAACCCTAGAAGAGGGCAAAGACAATAGTTTACTGGTTTTCAAGGTCCACGTGAAGTTATCGGAAGCGACATCAGTAGAGGTACTGGCAAAGTTGGATTGTGGTGCCGCGGGTAACTTCATGGACCTTAACTGGGCTAAGGAGAACCTAGTCTCTACCAGACCCAAGTCCAGACCCATACCTTTTGAGGGTGTTGATGGTGTACCTCTTTCTTCGGGTCCTATCCTGTGGGAGTCGATTCCATTGCAGATGAGAGTGGGCAATCACCAAGAACTCCTGGTATTCGACCAGATACGTGCAGCACATTTTCCTTTAGTTCTGGGAATACCTTGGTTGAGGAGACATAATCCTCTTATCGATTGGTCTGCCAACAAGGTGTGCTTCGACTCCAAATTCTGCAAATCAAACTGTCTGATTACGGCTGCGGCTATGGTGGTGACTGGGGAAGGTCCCGAAGCTCCTGGCTCCTTAATCGTAGCAATAGTTCCGCCCCAATACCATGAATACACCGAAGTCTTTCTGGATACTCTCCCCAAGCAGCTACCCCCACACCGGGCAGAGGACTGCTCTATCGACCTGGTGCCTGATTCTATCGTGCCTTTGGGAAGGATGTACCCCCTGTCCATTCCGGAACGAAGGGCCCTCAGAGAATATCTGGACGCTAATTTAAAGAACGGGCTGATTCAGGAATCCAAGTCATCCTGCGGTGCATCATTGTTTTTTATCCCCAAGAAGGATTCGGATGAGTTGCGCCCATGCATAGACTTCAGAGGCCTTAATAAGATCACTATAAGGGATAGGTACCACATGCCCCTGATACGAGACATCCTGGAGGCGGTTCAAGGGGCTAGGTATTTCACCAAGTTAGATCTAAGAGGGGCCTATCACCTCCTTAGGATCAAGGAGGGGGACGAATGGAAGACCGCCTTTCGCACTCCGTTCGGCTTGTACGAGTATAGAGTCATGCCGTTCGGTCTTGTCAATGCCCCGACAGTTTTCCAGAGGTATATGGACAAGGTGTTTGCTGACATGTTATACCTATCCGTGGTGGTCTACCTAGACGACATCCTCGTCTACTCCAAATCCCTTGATGAACACAGAGCACAGGTCAAGAAGGTGTTGAGAAGACTCCTTACCCATCGGTTGTTGGTCAAGCCCGAAAAATGTCAGTTTGAAGCTACTTCTGTGTCCTACCTTGGGTTCATCCTTTCTCAAGAAGGGATCGAAATGGACGCAAGAAAGGTTAAGGCCATTCACGATTGGAAGGAACCCGGAAACATAAAGGAGCTACAGAGTTTTCTGGGTTTAGCCAATTTTTATCGGCGTTTCATCCCCAACTTCTCACAAACTGTGCTCCCCCTTACCTCTCTACTTAAGAAGGGAGTACGGTTTTCTTTTGAAGGAGAACCTCAGAAGGCTTTCCAACTCCTTAAAGAAAGCTTCTCCACGGCTCCCATCCTGATCCAACCTGACCAGACAAGACGGTTCATCATGGAAACTGACGCCTCCATTGGAGCAGTGGGAGCCATACTCCTCCAAGAATCTGAGGACGATCTTGAGCATCCTGTAGCTTATTTTTCCAAGACCTTAACATGTAGCGAACGGAACTATTCCGTATTGGAAAGAGAGCTACTAGCCATCAAGCTAGCTTGTCAGGAATGGCGTCATCTCCTACAGGGAGCTGCTCATAGCTTCTTGATTCGCACCAATCACAGAAATCTCAGGGTACTCCAGCAAATGGAATGCACCAATGCCCGTCATGCCCGATGGGCCTATTTCTTTCTACAGTATGACTTTGTGATAACTTACATTCCTGGGACGGAGAACAAGAAGGCTAATGCCTTATCCCGAAGTAAGGGGGAGGTGTCAGGATTATATCAAGGGCATGACTTTGTTCTCCCCAAGCTCAGGATTTTGGCCTCCACGACCACTTTTCTCAAGGAGCTTATACCCCTGTATCAGAGTTGCCCAGAGCTCGCGCCTACTATCACCAAGGGGAAGGATGGATTGTATTACCATGAGGAGGCGCTTTATGTTCCCACCAAGAAGCTTCAAAGAATGGTTCTTTCCTGGTGCCATGATTTACCCTTGACAGGTCATCCTGGCATCAGAAAGACATATGACTTATTAAGTAGGGGTTTCTGGTGGCCAACGCTAAGAAAGGACGTGAGTCAATACGTCTCTACTTGCTCTGTTTGTGCTGCAAACAAGTATCAGACTGGTAGGCCAATAGGTTTGTTGCAACAGCCTCCTCTAGCTAATCGCCCCTGGGAACATATTTGCATGGATTACATTGTGGATCTTCCGGTGTCTTCTGGTATGACTGTAATTATGGTCACTTGTGACTCCTACAGCAAGTTGGCACACTTTTCAGCCTTTCAGCAACTGCTTTCGGCTTCAGAGACAGCTACCGTCTTCCTCTGTGACGTAGTCCGCCTGCATGGTTTGCCTAGGACTATAGTCTCTGATCGTGGTTCCCAATTCACCTCAAAATTCTGGGCCACTCTCTGTCGGGTTCTGGGAATCCATAGGGCTCTCTCCTCGGGCTATCAACCCCAAAGCAACGGCCAAACGGAAAGACTCAATGCCAGCTTGGAACAGTACCTTAGGTGTTTCTGTAGTCCACAGCAAGAGAGGTGGTTTGAATTTCTCTCCCAGGCCGAGTTTGCTTATAACAATGCAATTCACACCACCATACAGATGAGTCCGTTCTTTTGTACATACGGTTTCAACCCACACCATCTACCCTGGGTTAATACACGATCGACCAAGGTTCCGGCCTTAGACGAGGCTCTCAGAGATCTGCACGAGGTACAGGAGACAGCCAAGAAAGCTCATCTAGCCAGCCAGAATGCCCAGAAGAAGTGGGCAGACAGGAGCAGACGCTCAAACCCCGACTGGAAGGTGGGACAATTGGTATGGCTGTCAACCAGATTTCTTCCGAGATGGATTCACAAGGGGAAGTTTTCTTCTAGATTTCTAGGACCCTTTCCCATAGTTCAACAGATCACTCCGGTGGCTTTCAAACTTAAACTCCCGGATTCCCTCAAGAGGATTCACCCTGTCTTTCACACTTCTCTTCTCAAGGCGTACAAGGAAGACCCATTTCAGAGGCCTGTTCATAAGGGACGCCCTAAGGTTGATCCTGCCCCGGACGAGTACGAGGTGGCTCGTTTGATCGATTCCCGGTATCGTAAGGGCAGGTTACAGTACCTGGTACATTGGAGGAGCTATCCTAAGGAGGAGAGAACCTGGGAGCCTGACTACCACATACATGCTCCTCATCTTGTGAAAAGGTTCTATCGTTTTCACCCAGGCAAGCCGGGGGGACCCCCAAGGAAGAGGGGGTATACTGTCAGGAATCGAGGGTGGAAGCTGTGGGATCAATGGACGCTCTAGTCCTCACCCATCATGGCTGCCTCCACTATAAATCTAGGCCCCACCTCCAGCTCGGCGCGTTGTATCTGTGTATTGCCTACACTTCTACCAGCGCTCAGAGTTGCTCGTAACTTTCTTTCCGAGTTTTCCTTCACGCTCTCGTTTTCGGCGTGAGCTTGTTTTTTCTCCTTCTGTCCGCTCTGTGTTTTTGTCTACGTGGTTTTCGTAACCGACTATCTGAGTTATACCTTTTTCTTTGCTCGCGATCCCTTTCGCGCTCCGCTCCTCGCTCGGCTTTCCTGATACCTTTTTCTCCGCTCGTGATCCCTTTCGCGCTCCGCTCCTTGCTTACCTTTCTGTTTACTTTTTCTCCGCTTGCGAAACCCTTTGCACTCTGCTCCTCGCTCGGCCTTCCTGATACCTTTTTCTACGCTCGCGATCCCTTTCGCGCTCCGCTCCTTGCTTACCTTTCTGTTTACTTTTTCCCCGCTTGCGAAACCCTTCGCACTCTGCTCCTCGCTCTGCCTTTCTGAAACCTTTCTCTGCTCGCGATCCCTTTCGCGTTCCGCTCCTCTCTTAGCCTTCCAGTTAACCAGTTCTCTGCCAGCGAAACCTTTCGCACTCTACTTCTCGTTGTTACCTTCCTGTGCCTTATACCGCTTGCGGCTCCTATCAGTTTCTGTGTCCGAGACATCTGGCACTCCAGACATTCTACAGTGTCCTGACTTTGGAGAAAGCCCTCGCTTTTCGATCCATCATTCCTGAATCTTCATCATTTCAGCCTGGGAGTACCTGCCTTATACCTTGCCTTAGGAACCACTCCTTACCTTGCCTGCAGATCTTCATTCAAGGGTTTTTTCTGCCGTTCCGGCTTTTTCCCTTGGGCACCGAGGCTGGCCCACTGGGAGCCCCCCACGGCAGGTTTCCACTACTGCCATGGTGGCCTCCGGAGGGGCCAGACCTTACTTGCACGATAAGAAGGTTAGAACACCTAAGGATCTTATCTCTACCAAGAAGAAGGAACGTCCCCGAATCCGGACTACGGTAAAGGACTCAGTATCAGAAGATTCAGGTGAGGAGAAGGGGGAGGTGGAGCCGAAGTCTGACACATACTGACCTCTGGTCTGTGTCGTGCCTCCTCTGGGGTTTCTAACAATTTGTTGTAATAATACTTTAGTTTTCAAATCTCCTTTCCTCTTCTCTATTTTCTCCTTCTCATTATTAACACGGTTCTCATAATACTGAGCCATGTGCAAAACTTCAGATTGAGATTTTGCCTGCCAAGCGCTCTCAGAGGACATAATCTGTGACTGGATGTCGGGCAACAATCCGCGTATAAATTTGTCCACAAACAACCTTTTCCCAGACTCTGTACCCAAGTCCTGCCCACTGAAGTCAGAAATTACCTGCTCGAATCTATTAAAGAATTCGGTGGCGCCTTCAGTTTTCCCTTGAACACAGGCCGTAAGCTTGTCCCAAATAATTCTTTTCTCTGGAATTATAGTTTTTAATTTTGCAACAATTCTATCAGGCAAAGTAAGTATTACCTGAGGTGGTTTCTCACCAGCTGGTCTTTCCCCATCAACCCTAATCATATTAGCCCACGTATCTCCCAACCCTGGCACATCGTCTATTGTCTGAACCTGTTTCCATACATCTACGGGTAGGAGTACAGGGAATAGCAAGTCAATATCACTTAAGGTGAACACAGAGGACTGCAAGACGGACTTTATCTCTGTCGGGTTTTTCCTGATATCGGGAACTGATTGTTTAATAGTGTTCACTTCCTGTCGTGAAAACGGGACGTGAACGAATTGCGATACATAATGCGCAGGGATATCCACAGCGGGTGCACCAGTCCCAGCGTTAGCGGGAATCTCAACCTTTGGGACGAATGTCGGAGGAACCTCTCTCATAGGCAACTGAGATATAGGTACCTCTGGCCGCTTACTAAGCAACAGAGCCAGGTCGAGCGCTAAGGCAGCCGAAGAAGTGTCGGGCGAAAAAGCCCTTTTACAAATTCCCAACAACTCTATAGGACAACTAACCTTCTTCCTTACACATTCTTCTTGCAGGTACTGTACCATTACCTGAATTACCTTTCTTTACATTTCTACTGTATACTAACTATACGTATCATATACTTCATCTGGCGGAATCGATGAATCCGAGATCCATCGAATCGCATCTTTGGTACAAATTCGTACTTCCTCAGGTGCCGATCTACGACACGGAAGGAACCGTTTCTGTACATACATACTATCGTCTTCATCATCCTCATCTCGTGACTTTTCAAAGTCCTTCCTATACTCAAACAATCTTTCAACATGATCACATACTTTCTGCTCTGTGTCCCTCGAAAGTGCCAAAGCATTTAGATCTCTTACCCCTTGTGGAAGATCCGAATTTTGTAATCTACCCCACATTACACATAAATGAGTCCCCCGAACCTTCGATAAAAACATTTTTCTCGGGAAAACTGTTCAAATTAGATAATGTGGAAAAAATATTAACTTGATCACCTTTCTCCATACAGTGCTTAGCCCATGCAAAAAATTTCACGTTTCTTATCTGCGGAAACAGTATTACGAGTAACGATCTTTGACCCCGCACCTTGATCAACTTCAGTCAATACGGGACCACTCGGGAGCGGAGGTGCAGGTAGATTTAATAAGGGTGCAACTATCGGCGCAAGAGGAAGGGGCGGTGCGATAGGTGGAGGAACAACAGCTAGAGGAATAGGAACAATAGGTTGTACAGGGGGAACAGGAATAACAGCAGGCACAACAGCAGGAATGGGCAGAGCACCCAGGAGAGGATCATACAGAGGTGGCGCAGAGGCACCAGGCCTGCGTTCGTTTAACAATTTTTCAATAAATTCTTCAGAAACATGGAAATCTTTAGAGGGAACATTTTCTGGATTCCGAGTGAAAAAGCCCTATCCATATTTTTAACTGACTGATGTTTTTCCTTATCATATAACAACGCTTTTTCGGCATTTGTTTTATGACGGCGTGCATTTTTATCCCTACTTTTAAGCGGCTGTAATGCTTCTTTTTTCCAATTCTGCAAAACATCAAAGGCTGCAGGTCTAGCCTTCTTTTTTAGCAAGACCGATTCTAGGTATTCAATACGGGGGATCTCAAAACTGCCATTGATTGGCCACTGAAATTCGGAGGCATGTCTGGTCTGTCTGTGCCAAATATCATTAAATACTATACTACCAATGGCATACTTACAGTACATAGTACATGCCGGCGACCCCTCCTGTGGTGCCGGGCGGCTAAATTCCAAAGATTGTCGATCGCTGCGGAACAGAGCCCTAAAGCAGCAAGACAATTTCCCAGGCATTTCACAAAAAATTGGTGTTACCTGGTCAATAATTGTGTCTGCAGATACAATACGCCAAATTCAAATTGTCAGGGTTAAATTAAGAGCCGGGTCACGACTGCACCTGACCAAACCTAAGGAGGACCGTACGGTTTACCAAAGAACTTACCTAACGAATTTTACCTTGTGTTTGGTGGTTTCGACAAATCTGCCCGCCTCAAAAATGGACCCTCGTCAAGATGCCGTGTCAGACCACACGACTATCGTCCAAGGATCGGATCGTGCAGCGCTGCCGAGGTATCGCGTCTTGTTCGGTCGGGCCCGCAGTATCACACCGTCCGATCCCGGTTCGATAGTCTGCGTCAACCTTCAATGATCCGGCATCAATCTTGAGGGTTCCTGTTCGGGCGCCAACTGTGAAAACATACAATTGATATGAGGCTGGGAAGCCCAAAGGAAACACACCAACACAGGTTACAAAGGACATACAAGTGCTTTATTTAAAAGCTACAACAGTTACCAAAGTCAATTGACAAACGGATAGCTATTCGTCTCTCAGAGTAACGTAACGAACTTCAACGAGGGTTCGATGCATTAGTAGAGAGACCGTACATTGAAATACTTGGGTCTTTTATATGATTTGTCCAGCCCTTGGCCAACCCTCTCGCAGGTTAACCATTCTTGGGATCAGGCCTAGGGTTCCTTGCCAGGTCAATCCTATAATTTATGCATTTTGATCAGTTTCGCTGATATAGTTGTACATTTACACATAGGTCAGCAATAGGACAAGGTCTCAGTTCGCGACCCCGACAAGTGGCCTGCAGGCATATTAATTATTTGTGTGTGCGGAGGTCACAACGGCCAGAATCTCACTCAGAATGTCATTCAGCCTCCATTTTGATGTTCAGGGTGACTTCCACATTACAAGAGAACCTAAAATGGCGGCTAAATCCAAGATGACGACTTACATTACTTTAGTTAAGGTCAAGACCTTGCCGCGGAGTCTATTCGCATGATATTTTAGACAACTTGGCGTAGGCCAATACACATACAATTACTGCGATAGGAGGCATAATATTATTTCGTTTCCGACAATGTGGCGCGCGTGTGCAGAAGCCAAGGCATGTGGCAAAATGGCCAAGGAATGGGAACAGGCATGGTGAATCCGCCTTCCATCCCGCAACAGGGCGGTGCACAGAATCACACAGTGCAGCTGTAAGCACCGGGCTTGCAGCAAGATGCGCAGCAAGGGGTTCAACCCTCGAACCTGGGGAACATGCCACAAGGGCAAACCCAACAGGCACCACCGCAAATGCCTCAGGGAACAAACCCCAGAGGGGGAGTCAACCCTGGAAATGGAGGAAATCCACAAGTGTACAGTGGACCGAACTTATATATGCAATAGGACAGCTGACGGGGGAGTTCTGATGTGCTCTATCCTATCAGTGACACCAGACCCTAACAGGGAACCAAGGGTAAATGTCGCCATAGGGGGGAAAGAATATTCCTTCTTAGTTGACACGGGTGCAACACGCTCGTACATACGAGAAGGCAAGTTTTCCTTGTCCGGCCAGGCCATAGATACTCAGAGTTTCACAGGAGCTCACAGCAGAGTTCCCTTTATGGACAATCTCCCAGTCTCTGTAGGGTATTGTGAGATGAATGTACCCTTACTATATTCACGCCAGACCCCAGTAAACATTTTGGGTCGAGACTTAATGACAAAGTTGAATATGACAATCTCGTTTACGGAGGATGGCATTGTATGCTCCACTCCAGGAATGCATTATTCAAACGTGTGCGAAATGATCAGAGCATACTCCGGATGCATAGCCATGAGAGCTATACCATTAGAGCCAGAAGTCTTCGCATATGGCGTGTGTGTGCTTATGGCCGGATTGCCATGCCTCGCAGATAAAACCATGAGAACCCCTGATGAGATTCTATTCAGACCAAGAATACCTATGTATGAAGAGGAGGGACAAGTATTTCCCTTGACAATACTAACCGCAGCAGTGCGAGGGAAGATAGCGTTAGTCGAAGGATACGATGATGAAGGCAGACAATGGTGCGCGATTATCACCATTGAAGAAGGGTATCGAGTGACTGAGGTCACTGATGACGATCTGTTCAAAGAACACCCTGACTTAGAAGAAACGAGGATGGAAGTAAGTCTCATATTCTGGGTCAAAATGATCAAACGAGAGGTGCCACAGAGAATGATGTTGGCGCTGGTACGTCCAGAATACTTTGAAGATGACATGGCCCAAGTGCCTGTCTCTGTGTGGACTACGGGACCTTATGATGTAGGCCTCCTGAAGGAGGCAGGAGAAGTGAAATTAAACTGAAACCAGGAGCAATTTTACCAAGAGCGCGACAATATCCCATGTCCAGAGAGGCAGATGAAGGGATCGCAAAGACAATTTCCGCCATGATGGATGAGGGCATCCTAGTGACGTCAAGAAATCAAAGGGAGGGTCTTGGCATTTAATCCAAGATTTAAGAGCATTAAACGATATTGTTGAAGCCGAGTCCCCTCTAGTCCCCAATCCATCTACAACCCTATGCAACATACCCACTGAGGCAAGATATTTCACAGTGATTGTCTTGAAAAATGCTTTTATCTCAGTCCCGTTGCACCGTGACTCACAAGATCTTACATCGTTTACCTTCAGACAAATGCGTCTGAAGAGCACAAGATTGCCACAGGGGTATTGTGAATCCCCGTCCATTTTCAACAGAGTCCTGCAAATGGACCTAAGCAATATTGCAGTAGACAGTGTTATTTTGCAGAATTTGGATGACATTCTGATCTGCAACACCACTGAAGAGCAATTCAGGCGTGACTCTGTCCAGCTACTGACTATCTTGGCTGAGAAAGGATATAAAGTTGACAAGGAAAAGTTACAATACTGTCAACAATAGGTGCTATACATAGGCCAGCTAATCTCAAACGAGGGGAAAAAGGTAACCCCAGAAAGGGCTGAAGCTATCATAGACACTGCTAAGCCGATCACGATAAAGCAAATGCAGTGCTTCCTAGGCCTGTGCAATTATGTCAGAGCATGGGTCTTCGATTAGAGCTCTTATACCAAGCCCTTGCTTCAGGCCCTAAAGAAGGCCTAGGTGACAAAGGAAAAGATTGAATGGACTGAGGCAATGGAGAAGGGGTTTGCAGAACTCAAGGGGGCGATTTGTAAGACCCCAGTTCTTGGGATTCCTAATTATGCGGAGGAAATCTACCTGTTCTCGCACACTGATGGCAGCGTTATGACAGCAGTGCTCGCCCAGAGAACCTCGTTGGGGTATAAGCCCCTGGCGTACTACAGTGGGGGTCTGGACCCGGTTATGAGAGGCCACTTCCAATGCGAACAAAGTCTAGCTGCCGCGGCGTTCGCCATAGAGAAGACGTCATCCATTGCAATGGGATGCTCCATGACGTTATACGTCAAGCACTCATTATTCGCCATTCTAGAGAAACCAAAGGGCACACTGACATCTCAGAGAGCGTCTACCTATGAGGTGATTATCTCTAACCCATCGATCAAAGTAGTTCGATGTAAAACAGTAAACCCTGCTACGTTCATAGCGTGTTTGTTTGTTTGTTTATTTAATTAGTATGGCGTGCAAAACCCAGAGGTAACAGGGCGCAACAGAGGACAGGAAGATAAGGTTACATAAAAACTTAGTTACAAGATAGGCACATATTTACATATATACATACAGTTAATTACATTTCAGCAGGTCAGTTTAAGGGATATACATATATCAGTCAAGTTGGCTATAGTCTGTAAGTATGAGGGTGTGCAGATCAGTCGTAGGGATCATTGGATCGTAACCAGGTGAGAATGTTTCCCCTTAAGCTGTGGTAGGATTGGTCTGCTCTGGTGTTGAGTGGGAGGGCGTTCCAGTGTTGGGCTGCCATGACAGGGAAACTACTGCCACCCATTTTCTTTTGTCTAAATTTGGGTACCTGAAGGCGGTAGGAGTTAATCGTTCTGGTGGGGCGGGTGGAGGTCTTTTCTACTATTCTGGCTGCGAGATAGGGGGGGCTGTGTTGTTTAAGCATTTGAAAGTAAGTGATGCTGTTTTGAGTGAGATGCGGTTGCAGATTTTGAGCCATTTGTGTTCTCTTCTTTTGTTAGAGATGTGTTCCTTAGAGGGTAGGTTGAGGGATGTTCTGAGTGCATTATTTTGCAGAGTTTGGAGTTTGTTGATTATATATTTGTTGGCTCCTAGGTACATGGCATTACAATAATCAAGTCTGGAGAGTAGTAGGGCATTAGCGATGATGATGCAGCTAGCTTGGGAGAGGAATGCTCTGCTTGCTCTGATTAGCTTGCACGTGTATGCGGTAGAGTATGCTAGTGAGTTTACTTGTTTATTTAGTGGCAAGGCTGAGTCTAGGTGAAAGCCTAAGGTTTTCACTGTTTTGGCAGCTGTAATGGTATTGCCATCGATGTTGAACGCTTTGCAGCTGGGGCTGAGTTTTTTAGATTGGCGTTGGAGCCAAGGAGCAGGATTTCGGTTTTCTCATCGTTCAGGCATAGGCCGTGTGTGGCCATCCATGCCTGAATCATGAGATATATTTTGTTTACCAAGGCCGTATCTGAGTCGAAGTTGCCCGAAAGGGGTATGAGGATCTGGGTGTCGTCTGCATAATTAGTGTATGTGACACCCAGTCTGTCCAACTTGTCAAATAAGGGCTTGGTAAAGATGTTGTAGAGGGTAGGGGAGACGCAGGAGCCCTGGGGAACACCGCAAGTTATGCTGATGGGGTCTGCTGAGGCTAATGAGGAGAAGACTCTCATAGTTCGATTGTCCAAGAATGATTGTATCCAGTCTACGGCCTCTTTCAAGAAGTGGGCTGCCGAGGCCAGGTGTTTGCACAGGACTGTGTGATCCACCAGGTCGAAGGCCGCCGACAGGTTGAGGAGGAGTAACATGGCAGTGTTTCCTTTGTCATTAATTTCATTGATCGGGTTTTAAGGTCGATAAGGGCTGTCTCAGTACCATGCTGTGGGCTGAAACCAGATTGGCGGGTGCCTAAAAGTTTGTGGGTTTCTAGGTATTGCTGGATTTGTAGGTATGCTACTCTGTCTATTATCTTTAACAGGAACGGTACCGTGGCGATGGGCCTTTAATTGGCGGGAATAGCGGGGTCTAGTGTTTGCTTCTTGAGGAGAGGCAGAACGCAAGATTCTTTGAGATTATTAGGTATGGTGTTGGAGGAGAAGGATGCGTTGATCAGTTTGCCAGTCACTGCCAGTCAGCTGACCTAGTCACTGAAGGAGAACCTATACACGACAGTGCAAATTATGAGGAATTCTATGATGAAATCCCCCGGGTAAAGGAAAATGCCCTGGCAAGTAGAGAGATCGTGTTCATTGACGGTTCTTCAAGAATCGACCAAGAAGACGGACAAAGATACACAGACGTGGCTGTGGTAAAACACATAGCGAATGGAGAGTTTCAAGTACTCGTCAGTGCACAAATACCATCTCACTATTCAGCACAAGCTGCAGAACTATTGGCATTGATACTCACCATTGAGAATCATGCAGACCAGGAAGTAACGGTGTACAGTGACTCTGCCTATGTGACGTCAACCGTGCACGCAGGACTAGCAAGCTGGAAAAGGAGGGGCTACCTCCAAGCGGATGGCACGCCAGTGCAACATGCAGCCTTATTAGACAGGCTGATAAAGGCACTACAGCTCCCAGTGGGTGTAGCGGTCATAAAATGCGCCACCCACACCAAAGGGACAGATTTTGTGTCATGCGGAAACCATGCAGCAGACACGGAAGCCAAGCATATGGCATCCAAGAGTGAAACGATCATGGAAGTAGAAGTGGCACGCACCCATGAGCGTATGATGGTAGCACGAGCCACACCAGAAGCCTATAGCAATATTGGGCAGACCCAACTAATGGAGCTCCAATGGGAGGCATCTCAGGATGGAAGAATCTATGGAAGCATCGAGGGTATTCTTTAAACCCCTCTGACGGTTTGTGGCGGCAAGAGAGCACTGGTAAACCAGTAATGCCTATAGCCCTACTAAAGATAGCATTGGAGCAATTACATTACCCTTTTCACATGTCAGAAGAAAATCTCGCTGCAACGCTCGCAGAAGACTGGTTTACACCGAATTTAGCGGAGCATGTTGCATTCTTTATGGTGAACTGCATAATCTGCCAGCAATTCACCGCTGGGCACACATTAAAAGTAGTGAGAGGAGTCATCCCCCGGCCAAATGGGCCTTTTCAGCACTTACATATCGATTATGTCGACATGATTCAGGTGTGCAACAGGTACAGGTACTTAATTGTAGTGGTGTGTCCATTCTATAGATGGATAGAAGCAGGTCCCTGTACACACCCAGACTCAACCTGTGCCGCTAAATTCCTGGTGAGGGAAGTGTTCCCTAGATAGGGGATGTGCAAGGTAATGAGGTCAGATAACGGGGCTAACTTTGTTAATGCAGTATTTGAACAGATCAGCGTGCTGCTTGGTATAAAGCACAAGTTCTCGTCAGTGTTGATCCGGAAGGTAATAGTGTCTGTGAGAGGCTCAACGGCTTGTTAAAGGAAAGGATAGCCAAGTTGAAGCTTACTCTAAAGAGGGGATGGCTGCACTGTCTACCACTGGCATTGTATGTACTTCGGAACCAACCAGGCTCCAACCATCATCTTACGCCACACGAGATAGTTACGGGAAGGAGAATGAGGACCCTCTTACCCCCCGAGATAGAGCTAGATGTGATGCCCAGCCAACCAGGGAGGTCTTGGGAACTGAAATGCAGGAGTACCTGAACTGCATGACATCAAATCTTTCTGTTGTTTCAGACCAACTGCAGCGACAGCGAAAAGGGTACAGCACAGCACACAACACAACAGGAGGTGCTGAAGCAGACACAGTTCAAGGTCTATGTGCGCCTCTCATCTTCCCTGGTGACGTTGTGTTGGTAAAAAACCACACAAGAAAAAGGTGGGACGAGCCAAGATTCAATGGCCCTTTCATCGTAGAGGACTGCACACCTTCTGCCGTCAAACTGCAGGGCAGGAGAGCATGGGTTTTCCTAAATGACGTTAAACCCTATATCGGGGCGACCCCTCAAACTGCACCTCACCATGAAGAAACCACAGACAACGGGGAAGAACCTCAGCACGTGCAGACGAGATCCATGACGAGGAAGAAAGACGCATGAGCAGCAAAACCAAGACAAAAGAACTCTGTTTGAAAATTGTGGCTTTTAACTGGACATTTCCTCTAAACATAAAAAGGTGATAAAAGGATTATAATATGGACACTCTGTGCATCACAGTTGCAAGGTAAAGAAGAGAAATGTGCATCTAAGCAAAACGAACTTCTGAATCAAGCCACACTTAGGAATTGTTGAAAAAACCAAGTCTCTGATAGACTACAGACAAGACATTTCCTCTGAGAGCTTAACACAGTATCATGAAGCAGCCAATACCAGGACTTTGTTTTACAGAATTTATGGTATCCCCCAGCAGGAATATCACAAGGGATGTGCTGTCCTGCTTTCGATTAGTATTAGAGACATACCCATCACTTGTAGGGAGAGTCACCAGTATCCCAGACTTTATTCAAGATCCTACTAACAAGAAAGTAATACGGCAACTACTGACTGTCCTCGCGGAGGCCTTCGCCGAGTTCCCTGAGTACGGTGAGTAAGGACACAAATGCTTCCACCACAGGCAATTATCGATGAACTCACTTTCACGCTTTTCTTTCGCATAATCGAGGAATGCCCAGGACTCGTCGGGCGAACCACTGACACGCTCACGTATATCAGAGATCCAAGAAACACTGAACATTTGAACCAACTGTGGATGAAGCTAAACTACGTTGTCGCAATCCACGAAGCAGGAAAGTGCAGAGACTGTTCTCGTCAAAAGAAAGGCCTGTGATCCAGAGCCCAGCAAAGGAAGGACAAATGTCCCTATCACCGGAAGACAGTAGATTTGCATACCACGTCTTATTTCACCTCATTGAGAACTTTCCAAGGCTAGTGGGGAGACCTAACAATGTTGACGTGCTTGCATTCCTCGGAGATCCAGTAAAGAACGCACAGCTCAACATGCTCCTGCGAGCCATCGTAGCACAATTGAGAAGTAATAATGTCCATCGACTTCTGAGGAGATCCTAACAAAACTGTTTCTCCAGTGAAACTTTCTGCCGTGGGACAGATCGAGGAGACAGAGAGACAGTACTTTATCATTAGCAGAGCAGAAACGAGAACTTCACCATCTTGTTTTTCTTTTCTTTTTCATTTTTCTTTTTCTTTTTTTATTATTTTTCTTTAATTATCTGGGTTTGATTTTCAATGGTACCAACTTTCCATTTCCTTGCATTGAATAGGTTCCAGCATGTCCTCAGGACTAAAACAAATTCGGGAGTGCACTGGGAACTTGCCTATTTTAGATACACATAATGAATGTGACTTACCAAAGATGTTAGCCTAATCTTTTTCCATAGTCTAGTAGGAGAACTGTTTTGCCTAACCAGAGACAATCGTCACCCTCAAGAGGGGGGACTCCTTAAGGCACTTAACAATTTATGATATAACCTTTTGAGAAACAGCAACGGAGTAAGTGAAAGGAACTGAACACTGACAATAGACTCATGTTTGAAATGGGGGCCCAGAACAGTAACTTGGTCCTACCGCAAGCAGAGGGGCGCCCCTGCTTCCCTGGAAGGAAATGCTGCCAGCTTTCATATCGATCGATAATGTGTATATGCATAGTAATTATCATTGTTTTTCTGTCATTAACAATCAGAACTGCATTCTTTATTGGTGCACGAAGCGTCCCAATTTCAGTGCACACACCAGATAATGTACGCATAAGTCCCACGAAAGAACCCAGACCCTATATAGTTATTCCAGTTCCAAGAAAATCTGATGGTAAAGTAAACAAACTTAAATTGAATGTAATTGGCAGTGATTCATATACACTTGAGGTAATGAATGAAGAGAAAAGCTGGAGACAGGGTCAGCACGGAATGAATGAAAACGTAGCACTGACCACTACACGCACTCACACACTGAATCCACATGAACAAGGGCAAGTGTCAATGGCTACAGAACCTCGAACAAAGGCAATACAGGGTGCGAGATTGTCTACCGAGCAACCAGTCCTAGAAAATAGTGAAGTGACCAAGAGGAAGCAAGCGAAAGACCAACTAAAGAAGATATAACAAAAGCACTCAAAAGGACTAAAGCAGCCACAAGAGAATTCACTGAAAAAACGCAAATGCTGATAGATCATTTATTCTCGTTTATGGTTAGAGCAAAGAAACTGCACGAGGAGCTGAAAAATAAAACGACAGGGACTGTAATAACAAGCACACCAGTTCCAACTCAAGGAACAAGCACCAGGCCCACGACGCAGCCACACGTTGGGCAGATGGTAAACCAATGGTGGTTAAAGGAGATCTACGAAAGAATACAAAGTTAGAGGAAAAGAACCACAAAGCCTTCTCCTACTACAGCGATACAGATAATGAAACCTGCTCTACTGAAAAGCATGCCTGAGAGACCCCCAGCTTGGAAAAGTAGCACTGAGGCATTTAAGGATATAGTCATAGCAAACTACAGAAGGACACTAAGAATCAAGAGGAGCCCTCACGAAGATGACAATGAACTAAACGATTACCTGGACAGCACAGCACATCTAGGAAACAACATTTGGTACCAGCACATGAAGGAAGTTGGAAGAAGATAATCAGAAGGAGAATGCTTTGTATGTGCACTTCTACCATACAGTATGGGAAAATCCAAGATCTTTGTGGCTGTAGAAATTGATGTCCCTACAGCACACTGTATGTCACACGTAGCAATGTGCAACACCAGAGGACAGTTTATGGGGAGAGATGCCTCATTGATATGGGCAACTGAAAAGAATTACCCCGATGAAGACGGTTACATCCAGGATATCAAGAAAAGAAACAGAGCGCATACCAAAAATGACGTGATCATGTACAAGAAGCCAGAAACCAAAGGATCAGGAACGAGATGGGAAATAAACCTGAGACTGAACGTCCAAGGAAAGACTGCAGAAGAGGCTCAAATCTGGAAGAACAGAGGCCAAATGCAAATCTGGGAACAGTGGATTCCCCAAACGGATGGGAAGAAAGAGTGGTAATCTGCCGAGCTTGGATGGTCCTTGGAGCCTGCCAAGAAGCGATAGAGAACTCCCAGAGGTTATGCAAACCTCTATGGCCAAAGCTGGTAAAGCTGCTGACATGGGTCGAAGACAGGGGAGGACCCTTGCAAATAGTACCACTGGAAAACCGGAAACTGTGCTTCAGAAACAATGGCACAAGGAAGATGGGAGAGAATCAAAACTGCAGACAAATCTTTGAAGCCCCAGGAATGACGCAAGGGACCGCAGTTATTATGGACCATTACTGGGCGTGTGGATCCAAGGCATATATAAGACTACCGAAAAACTGGGGAGGCATATGCACACCAGTGAACGTCCATGTTCCTGCACTAGTGATCCCAAAAAGTGACCTGAATATTGACAGTTTCCCGAAAGCAGATGCTCATCTAAGGAAGAGGAGATCTGTAGAACTGGTATCCCGGATGAAGAGAGAGAATTACTTTTCTGCCAAATCAGAAGAAGCATTCTATGCAATCCCATACGAACATAGGCTGTTTAGCCTCACCTCAACAGTTTCACAACACTACTCTTGCCACACATCCAAATCGGAGTGAATGCTAAATGGTTGCAGATAACCAGATGGGAGTTATTGCAGACCATCAACACCACCATAAATGGATTTAACGTGATCAAAGAAGAACTGAGAGCAATCCGATTGATGAGCCTCCAGAACAGATATATACTTGACATGATAACAGCGATGAAAGGAGGTGTTTGCACAAAAATCGGAGAATCATGTTGCACATTTATACCTTCGCATGACGAAAAAAATGGAACCAGAAGCCATAAGTATGTTGACAAACCTAAAGAACCAGATGATCGATGAAACTGACAAAGTGGATGATGATAGCTGGTTTTGAGCACTATTCTCATGGGTCCCGCAATGAATGGCAGTATATTCAAGTTTCTGGGAGCCTTACTAGTAATGATACTGCTAGGATTCTGTGTTATCAAGATAATCATCACACAATGCCAGAAAACTGCGAAGAAAGCCATTTGGATGAAAATCATGGTCGATGTCGAACCAGGTTGGAAGCCCAGGGATCTGACTGATTAAGAAATAAGAGTCTTTTTGATAGCCAGTGAATTTGCGCCAGAAGGAACAAAGTTTACATATCCCAGGAAACGAAGAAAGTATGAAGGAAAATGGAACTATTGCAGCCCAAATGGACAATGCCAGCTAATGACCTGGAACAAAGACGAACATGTAAAAACAGCAGGAAGTTTGAAAGGTGTGATAAAAATATGGACTCCAAAGATACACACGTTCAAACCATCATGTACAATCCCTGAAGACGATGAACAGGTCACAGAAGAACCAAGGAAGATGAATCCAAAGGAGGAAGCAGAAGTGGTCGATGAACCGACCAGAGGGGGGAGTGTAGAGGAGGTCCCAGACATGGCCTGCACCCCTGGACCCCATTTCAAGGTACCAGGAACGTACTCGCCAAGGTATATGACGTATGAGGAGCAGATGAACCAACAGAGAGCTGCACTTGGACCCAGTGCACATTAGAAGAGCAATACCTGTTGAAGCACCCATAACCAGACAACCATGGGCTGCACGGTACCCTCTTAGACAACCGTACCAGCAGCTGATACGAGATGAAGAGTACCTACAGACTGTCCACAAAGAGACCCAAAGAGCTTTAAAGGACGGCCCGTGTTAATGACATGAGGGCTCGGACAGACTCACGGATGAACGAAAATGACAACCAAAGATAACACTCCAGTGAGAGTAGCTATGAAAATAGATGTAATGGACACAGAAGAGGAGACCATGTTGAAACATAAGGAAACATTGCTGTGAAACAAAATGGAAGTATCCAACAAGCTAACACGTGTAAATAGGCTTGGAACGCAACAAGCTAAGAAAACAATACTGCTTGCAATGCTTAGTAGAAGAATAGAGCAGCAAGCGCCAACCACATATCTACTTCAATAAAGCACACTATACAAGTGTGACACCATTTTGTAAGGCAGATGTATGCCCAGGCGGCCAGAGGCCTACCAGGCCAGGATTCATATCCCAGCTAAAGCAAGAAGGAAGAGCGGAATCAAAATTAGCAAAGAAGCAGCTCATGCCTGGGAATTCGAGTCAACCTAAGGAAGGGAGGAGAGCGGCAACTCTGAAGAATCGAAACTTCAGAGCATACCAGCCTGCCCCGTGAAGGTCAAGATAAGGAGGGCCAGGCAGATTGTGAGGCCGAAGGAGAATTAAATGCACTAAAAGCTGTAAATTGAAGCAGATTCACGGTGAACAGACACGTGACCAGCCAGGCGCGAAGAGGTACCAACGTCTGATGTCTCCCAGAACTAAGGATGCCATAACTTCTCCAGACATGAGGCTACAGTTTCGAGGCCATCCTCAGCCAACTAATTGACACATAGCCCTAAAAGTACTGATTGATGGAAAGGAGGCAGGGTGAATCATGGGGCACTAGGCACCTGGGTGTCCATTCTGCATGCTGCTAATTAAAATGGAGATTTATGTCTAGGGGTGTAACCTACCCAATCACAAAGGACCACGTAATCTAAGGTCCTATAGCTCGTAGAGCCAATAAGATGTCGTAGTTGTAGTGACGTCTATCACAAATGATTTAGAGGGATGGGCGTAGATGCCCACCCGATAAGAGTTATCCAATCGGCATGCTCTATTACCATATACAGATATAGCACCTAAACTTAAGTTACCTTTTCCAACCAATTATATTGCATGACAAACTTTTAGAGTTAGACGTCAATGATGACGAGTTTTGAGTATAAATGTTACTGTTTGCATGAAGTTCGGGGAGTTGAAGCGAGACAGGCGATTGCGACACTGTTGATTACCGTTTGTTTCCCCGTTTTTTGTACTTGTCTTTAAACGGACTTCCCTTTGCCAAACTATTGAGTTGTCCTTATTGAGTTGTGTCGGAGTAAGAGAATCCTGCACCCCAACCTCCTCAAGGTGCAGCTATCTTGTTTTACAGGTACACGAGGGTGAGCTCTGACCTATGGGCCCGTCAGAGGACGCTCCGCCCTTCTGTACACCATGATGCCGCTCCATGATGCCGCTCCCTGATGCTGCTCCGTGATGCTGCTCCATGATGCTGCTCCCTGATGCTGCTCCCTGATGCTGTTCCTGGATGCTGTTCCCAGATGCTGTTCCCAGATGCTGCACCCTGATGCTGTTCCCGGATGCTGTTCCCAGATGCTGTTCCCAGACGCTGCTCCCTGATGCTGCTCCCTGATGCTGCTCCTTGATGCTGCTCCCTGGTGTTGCTCGCTGATGCTGCTCTCTGATGCTGCTCCATGATGCTGCTGCCTGATGCTGCTCCCTGATGCTGCTCCATGATGCTGCTCCATGATTCTGCTCCCTGATGCTGTTCCCAAATGCTGCTCCATGATGCTGCTCCCTGGTGCTCCTCGCTGATGCTGTTCCCGGATGCTGCTCCCTGATGCTGCTCCATGATGAGGCATGATGATCCCTGGTGCTGCTCCCTGGTGCTGCTCCCTTGTGCTGCTCCCTGATGCTGCTCCCTGATGCTGCCCCACAATACTGTTCCACAATGCTTCTCAATGATGCTGCTCCCTTATACTGCTCCCTGATGCTGCTCCATGGTGCTACTCCCTGATGCTTCTCCCTAACGCTGCCCCCTGATGCTGTTCCCGGATTCTGCTCCCTGATGCTGCTCCATGATGGTGCCCCACGATACTGCTCCATGATACTGCTCCACGAAGCTGCTCCCTGATGCTGCCCCATGATGCTGCCCCATGATGTTGCCCCATGATGCTGCTCCACGATGCTGCTCCATGATGCTGCCCACTGATGCTGCTCCCAGATGCTGATCCATTATTCCGCTCCCTCATGCTACTCCATGATGCTGCCCCATGATGCTGCTACACAATGCTGCTCCCTGATGCTGGCCCATCATGCTGCACCACGATGCTGCTCCACGATGCTGCTCCCTGATGCTGCCCCATGATGTTGCCCCATGATGCTGCTCCACGATGCTGCTCCCTGATGCTGCCCCATGATGCTGCTCCCAGATGCTGCTCCATTATTCCGCTCCCTCATGCTACTCTATGATGCTGCCCCATGATGCTGCTACACGATGCTGCTCCCTGATGCTGGCCCATCATGCTGCACCACGATGCTGCTCCAGGATGCTGATACATGATGCTGCTTTCTGATGCTGGCCCATCATGCTGCACCACGATGCTGCTCCAGGATGCTGATCCATGATGCTCCATGATGCTGCTCCTGAATGCTGCTCCCTGATGCTGCTCCATGATGCTGTTCCATGATGCTGTTCCCTGATGCTGCTCCCTGATGCTGCTCCACGATGCTGCTCCACAATGCTGCTCCCTGATGCTGCTCCCTGATGCTGTTCCCTGATGCTGCTCCATGATGCTGATCCATGATGCTGCTCCCTGATGCCGCTCCATGATTCTGCTCCATGATACCGCTCCCTGATGCTTTTCCATGATGCGGCTCCCTGGTGCTGATCCCTGATGCTGTTCCTGGATGCTGCTCCATGATGCTGCTCCCTGATGCTGCTCCATGATGAGGCACCCTGATGCTGCTCATTGATGCTGTTCCATGATGTGGCTCCCTGATACTGATCCATGATGCTGCACCCTGATGCTTCTCCCTGATGCTGCTCCATGATGCTGCTCCCTGATGCTGCTCCCTGATGCTGCTTCCTGCTGCTGTTCCCTGATGCTGCTCCCTGATGCTACTCCCTTATGCTGTTCCCAGATGCTGCTCCATATGCTGCTGCCTGATGCTGCTCCCTGATGCTGCTCCCTGATGCTGCTCCATGATGCTGCTCCATGATGCTGTTCCCTGATGCTGTTCCCGGATGCTGCTCCATTATGCTGCTCCATGATGCTGCTCCTTGGTGCTGCTTCCTGATGCTGATCCCTGATGCCGATCCCTGATGCTGCTCCCTGATGCTGCTCCCTGATGCTGCTCCATGATGCTGCTCCCTGATGCTGCTCCCTGATGCTGTTCCTGGATGCTGCTCCAGGATGCTGATCCATGATGCTGCTCCCTGATGCTGCTCCATGCTACTGCTCCATGATGCTGCTCCCTGATGCTGCCCCCTGATGCTGTTCCTGGATGCCGCTGCATGATGCTGCTCCCTGGTGCTGCTCCCAGATGGTGCTCCCTGATGCTGCTCCATGATGCTGCTCCCTGATTCTGCACCCTGATGCTGCTCCCTGATGCTGCTCCATTATGCTGTTCCATGATGCTGCTCCCTGATGATGCTCCCTGATGCTGTTCCCAGATGCTGTTCCCGGGTGTTGCTCCAGGATGCTGATCCATGATGCTGCTCCCTGATGCTGCTCCCTGATGCTGCTCCCGGATGCTGTTCCCGGATGCTGTTCCCGGATGCTGTTCCCAGATGCTGCTCCCTGATGCTGCTCCATGATGCTGCTCCATGATGCTGTTCCCGGATGCTGCTCCATGATGCTGTTCCCTGGTGCTGCTCCCTGATGCTGCTCCCTGATGCTGCTCCATGATGCTGCTCCCTGATGCTGCTCCATGATGAGGCACCCTGATGCTGCTCCATGATGCAGCTCCCTGATACTGATCCATGATGCTGCACCCTGATGCTGCTCCATGATGCTGCTCCATTATGCTGCTCCATGATGCTGCTCTCTGATGCTGTTCCATGGTGTGGCTCCCTGATGCTGCTCCCTGATGCTGCTCCATGATGCTTCTCCACGATGCTGCTCCCTGGTGCTGCTCCATGATGCTGATCCATGATGCTGCTCCCTGATACTGCTCCCTGATGCAGCCCCCTCATGCTGCTGCATGATGCTGCTCCCTGATGCTGCGCCCTGATGCTGCCCCCTGATGCTGGTCCCATATTCTGTTCCCTGATGCTGCTTTCTGATGCTACTCCATGTTGCTGCTCCATGATGCAGTTACCTGATACTGCTCCCTGATGCTGCACCCTGATGTTGCTCCCTGATGTTGCCCCATGATGCTGCTCCACGATGCTGATCCATGATGCGGCCCCATGATACTGCTCCCTGATGCTGCTCCCTGATGCTGCTCCCTGATGCTGCCCCATGACGCCGCTCCCTGATGCCGCTCCCAGATGCTGCTCCATGATGCTGCTCCCTCATGCTGCTGAATGATGCTGCCCCATGATGCTGCTCCACAATGCTGCTCCCTGATGCTGGCCCATGATGCTGGCCCATGATGCTGCACCACGATTCTGCTCCCTGATTCTGTTCCAGGATGCTGCTCCATGATGCTGCTCCCGGATGCTGCTCCCTGATGCTGCTCCCTGATGCTGCTCCACGATGCTGCTCCACAATGCTGCTCCACAATGCTGCTCCACGATGCCACTCCCTGATGCTGCTCCATGATGCTGCTCCCTGTTGCTGCTGCCTGATGCTTCTCCCTGATGCTGCTGCATGATGCTGCTACCTGATGCTGCTCCCTGATGCAGCTCAATGATGCTGCTCCCTGGTGATGCTCTATGATGCTGCTCCCTGATGCTGCTGCCTGATGCTTCTCCCTGATGCTGCTCCCTGATGCTGCTCCACGATGCTGCTCCACAATGCTGCTCCCTGATGCTGCTCCATTATGCTGTTCCCTGATGCTGCTCCATGATGCTGATCCATGATGCTGCTCCCTGATGCCGCTCCATGATTCTGCTCCATGATACCGCTCCCTGATGCTTTTCCATGATGCGGCTCCCTGGTGCTGCTCCCTGATGCTGTTCCTGGATGCTGCTCCATGATGCTGCTGCCTGATGCTGCTCCATGATGAAGCACCCTGATGCTGCTCATTGATGCTGTTCCATGATGTGGCTCCCTGATACTGATCCATGATGCTGCACCCTGATGCTTCTCCCTGATGCTGCTCCATGATGCTGCTCCCTGATGCTGCTCCCTGATGCTGCTTCCTGCTGCTGTTCCCTGATGCTGCTCCCTGATGCTACTCCCTTATGCTGTTCCCAGATGCTGCTCCATATGCTGCTGCCTGATGCTGCTCCCTGATGCTGCTCCCTGATGCTGCTCCATGATGCTGCTCCATGATGCTGTTCCCTGATGCTGTTCCCGGATGCTGCTCCATTATGCTGCTCCATGATGCTGCTCCTTGGTGCTGCTTCCTGATGCTGATCCCTGATGCTGCACCCTGATGCTGCTCCCTGATGCTGCTCCCTGATGCTGCTCCATGATGCTGCTCCCTGATGCTGCTCCCTGATGCTGTTCCTGGATGCTGCTCCAGGATGCTGCTCCAGGATGCTGATCCATGATGCTGCTCCCTGATGCTGCTCCATGCTACTGCTCCATGATGCTGCTCCCTGATGCTGCCCCCTGATGCTGTTCCTGGATGCCGCTCCATGATGCTGCTCCCTGGTGCTGCTCCTTGATGCTGCTCCCAGATGGTGCTCCCTGATGCTGCTCCATGATGCTGCTCCCTGATTCTGCACCCTGATGCTGCTCCCTGATGCTGTTCCATTATGCTGTTCCATGATGCTGCTCCCTGATGATGCTCCCTGATGCTGTTCCCAGATGCTGTTCCCGGGTGTTGCTCCAGGATGCTGATCCATGATGCTGCTCCCTGATGCTGCTCCCTGATGCTGCTCCCTGATGCTCCTCCCTGATGCTGCTCCCTGATGCTGTTCCATGATGCTGTCCATGATGCTGTTCCCGGATGCTGCTCCATGATGCTGTTCCCTGATGCTGCTCCATGATGCTGCTCCCTGATGCTGCTCCATGATGCTGTTCCCGGATGCTGCTCCATGATGCTGTTCCCTGGTGCTGCTCCCTGATGCTGTTCCATGATGCTGCTCCCTGATGCAGCTCCATGATGAGGCACCCTGATGCTGCTCCATGATGCAGCTCCCTGATACTGATCCATGATGCTGCACCCTGATGCTGCTCCATGATGCTGCTCCATTATGCTGCTCCATGATGCTGCTCTCTGATGCTGTTCCATGGTGTGGCTCCCTGATGCTGCTCCCTGATGCTGCTCCATGATGCTTCTCCACGATGCTGCTCCCTGGTGCTGCTCCATGATGCTGATCCATGATGCTGCTCCCTGATACTGCTCCCTGATGCAGCCCCCTCATGCTGCTCCATGATGCTGCTCCCTGATGCTGCGCCCTGATGTTGCCCCCTGATGCTGGTCCCATATTCTGTTCCCTGATGCTGCTTTCTGATGCTACTCCATGTTGCTGCTCCATGATGCAGTTACCTGATACTGCTCCCTGATGCTGCTCCCTGATGTTGCTCCCTGATGTTGCCCCATGATGCTGCTCCACGATGCTGATCCATGATGCGGCCCCATGATACTGCTCCCTGATGCTGCTCCCTGATGCTGCTCCCTGATGCTGCCCCATGACGCCGCTCCCTGATGCCGCTCCCAGATGCTGCTCCATGATGCTGCTCCCTCGTGCTGCTGAATGATGCTGCCCCATGATGCTGCTCCACAATGCTGCTCCCTGATGCTGGCCCATGATGCTGGCCCATGATGCTGCACCACGATTCTGCTCCCTGATTCTGTTCCCGGATGCTGCTCCATGATGCTGCTCCCTGATGCTGCTCCCTGATGCTGCTCCCTGATGCTGCTCCCTGATGCTGCTCCACGATGCTGCTCCACGATGCTGCTCCACAATGCTGCTCCATGATGCCACTCCCTGATGCTGCTCCATGATGCTGCTCCCTGTTGCTGCTGCCTGATGCTTCTCCCTGATGCTGCTGCATGATGCTGCTACCTGATGCTGCTCCCTGATGCAGCTCAATGATGCTGCTCCCTGGTGATGCTCTATGATGCTGCTCCCTGATGCGGCTGCCTGATGCTTCTCCCTGATGCTGCTCCCTGATGCTGCTCCATGATGCTGCTCCATGATGCTGCTCCCTGATGCTGCTCCCTGATGCTGCTGCATGATGCTGCTCCCTGATGCTGCAACCTGATGCTGCTGTCTGATGCTGCTCCCTGATGCTGCTGAATGATGCTGCTCCCTGATGCTGCTACCTGATGCTGCCGCATGATGCTGCTCCCTGTTGTTGTTCCCTGATGCTGCTCCATGAGGCTGCTCCCTGATGCTGCTCCATGATGCTGCTGAATGATGCTGCTCCCTGATGCTGCTCCATGATGCTGCTCCATGATGCTGTTCCATGATGCTGTTCCCTGATGCTGCTCCCTGATGCTGCTCCACAATGCTGCTCCACAATGCTGCTCCCTGATGCTGCTCCATTATGCTGTTCCCTGATGCTGCTCCATGATGCTGATCCATGATGCTGCTCCCTGATGCCGCTCCATGATTCTGCTCCATGATACCGCTCCCTGATGCTTTTCCATGATGCGGCTCCCTGGTGCTGCTCCCTGATGCTGCTCCATGATGCTGCTCCCTGATGCTGCTCCATGATGAAGCACCCTGATGCTGCTCATTGATGCTGTTCCATGATGTGGCTCCCTGATACTGATCCATGATGCTGCACCCTGATGCTTCTCCCTGATGCTGCTCCATGATGCTGCTCCCTGATGCTGCTCCCTGATGCTGCTTCCTGCTGCTGTTCCCTGATGCTGCTCCCTGATGCTACTCCCTTATGCTGTTCCCAGATGCTGCTCCATATGCTGCTGCCTGATGCTGCTCCCTGATGCTGCTCCCTGATGCTGCTCCATGATGCTGCTCCATGATGCTGTTCCCTGATGCTGTTCCCGGATGCTGCTCCATTATGCTGCTCCATGATGCTGCTCCATGGTGCTGCTTCCTGATGCTGATCCCTGATGCTGCACCCTGATGCTGCTCCCTGATGCTGCTCCCTGATGCTGCTCCATGATGCTGCTCCCTGATGCTGCTCCCTGATGCTGTTCCTGGATGCTGTTCCTGGATGCTGCTCCAGGATGCTGATCCATGATGCTGCTCCCTGATGCTGCTCCATGCTACTGCTCCATGATGCTGCTCCCTGATGCTGCCCCCTGATGCTGTTCCTGGATGCCGCTCCATGATGCTGCTCCCTGGTGCTGCTCCTTGATGCTGCTCCCAGATGGTGCTCCCTGATGCTGCTCCATGATGCTGCTCCCTGATTCTGCACCCTGATGCTGCTCCCTGATGCTGCTCCATTATGCTGTTCCATGATGCTGCTCCCTGATGATGCTCCCTGATGCTGTTCCCAGATGCTGTTCCCGGGTGTTGCTCCAGGATGCTGATCCATGATGCTGCTCCCTGATGCTGCTCCCTGATGCTGCTCCCTGATGCTGCTCCCTGATGCTGTTCCATGATGCTGTCCATGATGCTGTTCCCGGATGCTGCTCCATGATGCTGTTCCCTGGTGCTGCTCCCTGATGCTGCTCCCTGATGCTGCTCCATGATGCTGCTCCCTGATGCTGCTCCATGATGCTGTTCCCGGATGCTGCTCCATGATGCTGTTCCCTGGTGCTGCTCCCTGATGCTGCTCCCTGATGCTGCTCCATGATGCTGCTCCCTGATGCTGCTCCATGATGAGGCACCCTGATGCTGCTCCATGATGCAGCTCCCTGATACTGATCCATGATGCTGCACCCTGATGCTGCTCCATGATGCTGCTCCATTATGCTGCTCCATGATGCTGCTCTCTGATGCTGTTCCATGGTGTGGCTCCCTGATGCTGCTCCCTGATGCTGCTCCATGTTGCTTCTCCACGATGCTGCTCCCTGGTGCTGCTCCATGATGCTGATCCATGATGCTGCTCCCTGATACTGCTCCCTGATGCAGCCCCCTCATGCTGCTCCATGATGCTGCTCCCTGATGCTGCGCCCTGATGCTGCCCCCTGATGCTGGTCCCATATTCTGTTCCCTGATACTGCTTTCTGATGCTACTCCATGTTGCTGCTCCATGATGCAGTTACCTGATACTGCTCCCTGATGCTGCTCCCTGATGTTGCTCCCTGATGTTGCCCCATGATGCTGCTCCACGATGCTGATCCATGATGCGGCCCCATGATACTGCTCCCTGATGCTGCTCCCTGATGCTGCCCCATGACGCCGCTCCCTGATGCCGCTCCCAGATGCTGCTCCATGATGCTGCTCCCTCATGCTGCTGAATGATGCTGCCCCATGATGCTGCTCCACAATGCTGCTCCCTGATGCAGCCCCCTCATGCTGCTCCATGATGCTGCTCCCTGATGCTGCGCCCTGATGCTGCCCCCTGATGCTGGTCCCATATTCTGTTCCCTGATACTGCTTTCTGATGCTACTCCATGTTGCTGCTCCATGATGCAGTTACCTGATACTGCTCCCTGATGCTGCTCCCTGATGTTGCTCCTTGATGTTGCCCCATGATGCTGCTCCACGATGCTGATCCATGATGCGGCCCCATGATACTGCTCCCTGATGCTGCTCCCTGATGCTGCCCCATGACGCCGCTCCCTGATGCCGCTCCCAGATGCTGCTCCATGATGCTGCTCCCTCATGCTGCTGTCTGATGCTGCTCCCTGATGCTGCTGCATGATGCTGCTCCCTGATGCTGCTACCTGATGCTGCCGCATGATGCTGCTCCCTGTTGTTGTTCCCTGATGCTGCTCCATGAGGCTGCTCCCTGATGCTGCTCCATGATGCTGCTGAATGATGCTGCTCCCTGATGTTGCTCCATGATTCTGCTCCCTGATGCTGCTCACTGATGCTGCTTCCTGATGCTTCTCCATGATGCTGCTCTCTGATGCTGCTCCCTGATGCTGCTGCATGATGCTGCTCCCTGATGCTGCTCCCTGATGCTGTTCCCGGATGCTGTTCCCAGATGCTGCTCCCTGATGCTGCTCCATGATGCTGCTCCCTGATGCTGTTCCCGGATGCTGCTCCCTGATGCTGAACCATGATGCTGCTCCCTGATGCTGCTCCATGATGCTGCTCCCTGATGCTGCTCCCTGATGCTGCTCCCTGATGCTGCTCCCTGATGCTGTTCCCAGATGCTGCTCCCTGATGCTGCTCCCTGATGCTGCTCCATGATGCTGCTCCACGATGCTGATCCATGATGCGGCCCCATGATACTGCTCCCTGATGCTGCTCCGTGATGCTGCTCTCTGATGCTGCCCCATGATGTCGCTCCCTGATGCCGCTCCCAGGTGCTGCTCCATGATGCTGCTCCCTCATGCTGCCGCATAATGCTGCCCCATGATGCTGCTCCCTGATGCTGCTCCCTGATGCTGCCGCATAATGCTGCCCCATGATGCTGCTCCACGATGCTGCTCCCTGATGCTGGCCCATGATGCTGCTCCATGATGCTGCTCCACGATGCTGATCCATGATGCGGCCCCATGATACTGCTCCCTGATGCTGCTCCGTGATGCTGCTCTCTGATGCTGCCCCATGATGCCGCTCCCTGATGCCGCTCCCAGATGCTGCTCCATGATGCTGCTCCCTCATGCTGCCGCATAATGCTGCCCCATGATGCTGCTCCACGATGCTGCTCCCTGATGCTGGCCCATGATGCTGGCCCATGATGCTGGCCCATGATGCTGGACCACGATTCTGCTCCCTGATTCTGTTCCCGGATGCTGCTCCATGATGCTGCTCCCGGAAGCTGCTCCCAGATGCTGCTCCCTGATGCTGCTCCACGATGCTGCTCCACGATGCTGCTCCATGATGCCGCTCCCTGATGCTGCTCCATGATGCTGCTCCCTGTTGCTGCTGCCTGATGTTTCTCCCTGATGCTGCTGCCTGATGCTTCTCCCTGATGCTGCTGCATGATGCTGCTACCTGATGCCGCTCCCTGATGCAGCTCAATGATGATGCTCCCTGATGATGCTCTATGATGCTGCTCCCTGATGCTGCTCCCTGATGCTGCTGCCTGATGCTTCTGCATGATGCTGCTCCCTAATGCTGCTCCATGATGCTGCTCCCTGATGCTGCTCCCTGATGCTGCTCCCTGATGCTGCTCCCTGATGCTGCTGCATGATGCTGCTCCCTGATGCTGCTACCTGATGCTGCCGCATGATGCTGCTCCCCGTTGTTGTTCCCTGATGCTGCTCCATGTTGCTGCTCCCTGATGCTGCTCCATGATGCTGCTGCATGATGCTGCTTCCTGATGCTGCTCCATGATTCTGCTCCCTGATGCTGCTCACTGATGCTGCTTCCTGATGCTTCTCCATGATGCTGCTCTCTGATGCTGCTCCCTGATGCTGCTCCATGATGCTGCTCCATGATGCTGTTCCCTGATGCTGTTCCCGGATGCTGCTCCAGGATGCTGCTCCATGATGCTGCTCCCTGATGCTGCTCCATGATGCTGCTCCCTGATGCTGCTCCCTGATGCTGCTCCCTGATGCTGCTCCCAGATGCTGCTCCATGATGCTGCTCCATGATGCTGCTCCCTGATGCTGTTCCCGGATGCTGCTCCATGATGCTGCTCCCTGGTGCTGCTCCCTGGTGCTGCTCCCTGATGCTGGTCCATGATGCTGCTCCCTGATGCTGCTCCATGATGAGGCACCCTGATGCTGCTCCATGATGCGGCTCCCTGATGCTGCTCCATGATGCGGCTCCCTGATACTGATCCATGATGCTGCACCCTGATGCTGCTCCATTATGCTGCTCCACGATGCTGCTCTCTGATGCGGCTCCCTGATGCTGTTCCATGGTGTGGCTCCCTGATGCTGCTCCCTGATGCAGCTCCACGATGCTGCTCCCTGGTGCTGCTCCATGATGCTGATCCACGATGCTGCTCCCTGATACTGCTCCCTGATGCAGCCCCCTGATGCTGCTCCATGTTGCTGCTCCCTGATGCTGCGCCCTGATGCTGCCCCCTGATGCTGGTCCCAGATTCTATTCCCTGATGCTGCTTTCTGATGCTACTCCATGTTGCTGCTCCATAATGCAGTTACCTGATGCTACCCCCTGATGTTGCTCCCTGATGTTGCTCCCTGATGTTGCCCCATGATGCTGCTCCACAATGCTGCTCCCTGATGCTGGCCCATGATGCTGCACCACGATTCTGCTCCCTGATTCTGTTCCCGGATGCTGCTCCATGATGCTGCTCCCGGATGCTGCTCCCAGATGCTACTCCCTGATGCTGCTCCCTGATGCTGCTCCACGATGCTGCTCCACGATGCTGCTCCACAATGCTGCTCCATGATGCCACTCCCTGATGCTGCTCCATGATGCTGCTCCCTGTTGCTGCTGCCTGATGCTTCTCCCTGATGCTGCTGCATGATGCTGCTACCTGATGCTGCTCCCTAATGCAGCTCAATGATGCTGCTCCCTGGTGATGCTCTATGATGCTGCTCCCTGATGCTGCTGCCTGATGCTTCTCCCTGATGCTGCTGCATGATGCTGCTCCCTGATGCTGCTCCATGATGCTGCTGCATGATGCTGCTCCCTGATGCTGCAACCTGATGCTGCTGTCTGATGCTGCTCCCTGATGCTGCTGCATGATGCTGCTCCCTGATGCTGCTACCTGATGCTGCCGCATGATGCTGCTCCCTGTTGTTGTTCCCTGATGCTGCTCCATGAGGCTGCTCCCTGATGCTGCTGAATGATGCTGCTGAATGATGCTGCTCCCTGATGCTGCTCCATGATTCTGCTCCCTGATGCTGCTCACTGATGCTGCTTCCTGATGCTTCTCCATGATGCTGCTCTCTGATGCTGCTCCCTGATGCTGCTGCATGATGCTGCTCCCTGATGCTGTTACCGGATGCTGTTCCAGATGCTGCTCCCTAATGCTGCTCCATGATGCTGCTCCATGATGCTGTTCCCTGATGCTGTTCCCTGATGCTGTTCCCTGATGCTGATCCATGATACTGCTCCCTGATGCTGTTCCCAGATGCTGCTCCCTGATGCTGCTCCCAGATGCTGCTCCCTGATGCTGCTCCACGATGCTGCTCCACGATGCTGCTCCACGATGCTGCTCCATGATGCCGCTCCCTGATGCTGCTCCATGATGCTGCTCCCTGTTGCTGCTGCCTGATGTTTCTCCCTGATGCTGCTGCCTGATGCTTCTCCCTGATGCTGCTGCATGATGCTGCTACCTGATGCTTCTCCCTGATGCAGCTCAATGATACTGCTCCCTGATGATGCTCTATGATGCTGCTCCCTGATGCTGCTGCCTGATGCTTCTCCCTGATGCTGCTGCATGATGCTGCTCCCTGATGCTGCTCCATGATGCTGCTCCCTGATGCTGCTCCCTGATGCTGCTCCCTGATGCTGCTCCCTGATGCTGCTCCATGATGCTGCTCCCTGATGCTGCTCCCTGATGCTGCTCCCTGATGCTGCTGCATGATGCTGCTCCCTGATGCTGCTACCTGATGCTGCTGCATGATGCTGCTCCCCGATGCTGCTTCCTGATGCTGCTCCATGATTCTGCTCCCTGATGCTGCTCCATGATGCTGCTCCCTGATGCTGCTCCATGATGCTGCTGCATGATGCTGCTTCCTGATGCTGCTCCCTGATGCTGCTGCATGATGCTGCTCCCTGATGCTGCTCCCTGATGCTGTTCCCGGATGCTGTTCCCGGATGCTGTTCCCAGATGCTGCTCCCTGATGCTGCTCCATGATGCTCTTCCCTGATGCTGTTCCCGGATGCTGCTCCAGGATGCTGCTCCATGATGCTGCTCCCTGATGCTGCTCCATGATGCTGCTCCCTGATGCTGCTCCCTGATGCTGCTCCCTGATGCTGCTCCCAGATGCTGCTCCCTGATGCTGTTCCATGATGCTGCTCCATGATGCTGTTCCCTGATGCTGTTCCCGGATGCTGCTCCATGATGCTGCTCCCTGGTGCTGCTCCCTGATGCTGCTCCCTGATGCTGCTCCATGATGCTGCTCCCTGATGCTGCTCCATGATGAGGCACCCTGATGCTGCTCCATGATGCGGCTCCCTGATACTGATCCATGATGCTGCACCCTGATGCTGCTCCATTATGCTGCTCCACGATGCTGCTCTCTGATGCTGCTCCCTGATGCTGTTCCATGGTGTGGCTCCCTGATGCTGCTCCCTGATGCAGCTCCACGATGCTGCTCCCTGGTGCTGCTCCATGATGCTGATCCATGATGCTGCTCCCTGGTACTGCTCCCTGATGCAGCCCCCTGATGCTGCTCCATGATGCTGCTCCCTGATGCTGCGCCCTGATGCTGCCCCCTGATGCTGGTCCCAGATTCTATTCCCTGATGCTGCTTTCTGATGCTACTCCATATTGCTGCTCCATGATGCAGTTACCTGATGCTGCTCCCTGATGCTGCTCCCTGATGTTGCTCCCTGATGTTGCCCCATGATGCCGCTCCACGATGCTGCTCCCTGATGTTGGCCCATGATGCTGGCCCATGATGCTGCACCACGATTCTGCTCCCTGATTCTGTTCCTGGATGCTGCTCCATGATGCTGCTCCCGGAAGCTGCTCCCAGATGCTGCTCCCTAATGTTGCTCCACGATGCTGCTCCACAAAGCTGCTCCACAATGCTGCTCCATGTTGCCACTCCCTGATGCTGCTCCCTGTTGCTGCTCCATGATGCTGCTGCCTGATGCTGCTCCCTGATGTTGATCCATGATGCTGTTGCCTGATGCTGCCCCCTGATGCTGCTGCCTGATGGTGCTGCATGATGCTGCTCCCTGATGCTGCTACCTGATGCTGCTGCATGATGCTGCTCCCTGATGCTGCTCCATCATGCTGCTCCCTGATGCTGCTCCCTGATGCTGCTGCATGATGCTGCTCCCAGATGCTGCTCCCTGATGCTGCTGCGTGATGCTGCTCCCTGATGCTGCTGCACGATACTGTTCCATGATGCTGCTACATGATGCTGCTCCCTGATGATTCCACATGATGCTGCTCCCTGATGCTGTTGCATGATGCTGCTCTCTGATGCTGCTCCCTGATGCTGCTCCCTGATGCTGCTCCCTGATGCTGCTGCCTGATGCTGCTCCATGATGCTGCTCCATGATGCTGCTGCCTGATGCTGCTCCCTGATGTTGCTCCATGATGCTGCTCCCTGGTGCTGCTGCATGATGGTGCTGCATGATGCTGCTCCCTGATGCTGCTCCCTGGTGCTGCAGCATGATGCTGCTTCATGACGCTGCTCCCTGATGCTGCTTCATGACGCTGCTCCCTGATGCTGCTGCATGATGCTGCTCCCTGATGCTGCTCCCTGATGCTGCTCCCTGATGCTGCTCCCTGATGCTTCTCCATGATGCTGCTCCCTGATACTGTTCCATGATGCTGCTCCATGAAGCTGCTGCATGATGCTGCTCCCTGATGCTGATCCCTAATGCTGCTACCTGATGCTGCTGCATGATGCTGTTTCCTGATGCTGATCCCTTATGCTGCTCCCTGATGCTGCTCCCTGATGCTGCTCCCTGATGCTGCTCCCTGATGCTGCTGCATGATGCTGCTGCCTGATGCTGCTCCCTGATGCTGTTCCCAGATGCTGTTCCCAGATGCTGTTCCCAGATGCTGCTCCCTGATGCTGCTCCATGATGCTGCTCCATGATGCTGCTCCATGATGCTGTTTCCTGATGCTGTTCCCGGATGCTGCTCCATGATGCTGCTCCCTGGTGCTGCTCCCTGATGCTGCTCCCTGATGCTGCTCCATGATGCTGCTCCCTGATGCTGCTCCATGATGAGGCACCCTGATGCTGCTCCATGATGCGGCTCCCTGATACTGATCCATGATGCTGCACCCTGATGCTGCTCCATTATGCTGCTCCATGATGCTGCTCTCTGATGCTGCTCCCTGATGCTGTTCCATGGTGTGGCTCCCTGATGCTGCTCCCTGATGCTGTTCCATGATGCTGCTCCACGATGCTGCTCCCTGGTGCTGCTCCATGATGCTGATCCATGATGCTGCTCCCTGATACTGCTCCCTGATGCAGCCCCCTGATGCTGCTCCATGATGCTACTCCCTGATGCTGCGCCCTGATGCTGCCCCCTGATGCTGGTCCCAGATTCTGTTCCCTGATGCTGGTTTCTGATGCTACTCCATGTTGCTGCTCCATGATGCAGTTACCTGATGCTGGTCCCTGATGCGGCTCCCTGATGTTGCTCCCTGATGTTGCTCCCTGATGCTGCTCCCTGATGCTGCTCCCTGATGCTTCTCCATGATGCTGCTCCCTGATACTGTTCCATGATGCTGCTCCATGAAGCTGCTGCATGATGCTGCTCCCTGATGCTGATCCCTAATGCTGCTACCTGATGCTGCTGCATGATGCTGTTTCCTGATGCTGATCCCTTATGCTGCTCCCTGATGCTGCTCCATGATGCTGATCCCTGATACTGTTCCATGATCCTGCTCCATGATGCTGCTGCATGATGCTGCTGCCTGATGCTGCTCCCTGATGCTGTTCCCAGATGCTGTTCCCTGATGCTGCTCACTGATGCTGCTCCCTGATGCTGCTCCATGATGCTGTTTCCTGATGCTGTTTCCTGATGCTGTTCCCGGATGCTGCTCCATGATGCTGCTCCCTGGTGCTGCTCCCTGATGCTGCTCCATGATGCTGCTCCCTGATGCTGCTCCATGATGAGGCACCCTGATGCTGCTCCATGATGCGGCTCCCTGATACTGATCCATGATGCTGCACCCTGATGCTGCTCCATTATGCTGCTCCATGATGCTGCTCTCTGATGCTGCTCCCTGATGCTGTTCCATGGTGTGGCTCCCTGATGCTGCTCCCTGATGCTGTTCCATGATGCTGCTCCACGATGCTGCTCCCTGGTGCCGCTCCATGATGCTGATCCATGATGCTGCTCCCTGATACTGCTCCCTGATGCAGCCCCCTGATGCTGCTCCATGATGCTGATCACTGATGCTGCGCCCTGATGCTGCCCCCTGATGCTGGTCCCAGATTCTGTTCCCTGATGCTGGTTTCTGATGCTACTCCATGTTGCTGCTCCATGATGCAGTTACCTGATGCTGGTCCCTGATGCTGCTCCCTGATGTTGCTCCCTGATGTTGCCCCATGATGCTGCTCCACGATGCTGATCCATGATGCGGGCCCATGATACTGCTCCCTGATGCTGCTCCCTGATGCTGCTCCCTGATGCTGCCCCATGATGCCGCTCCCTGATGCCGCTCCCAGATGCTGCTCCATGATGCCGCTCCCTCGTGCTGCTGCATGATGCTGCCCCATGATGCTGCTCCCTGATGCTGCTCCCTGATGCTGCTCCCTGATGCTGTTGCATGATGCTGCTCCCTGATGCTGCTACCTGATGCTGCTGCATGATGCTGCTCCCTGATGCTGCTCCCTGATTCTGCTACCTGATGCTGCTCCCTGATGCTGGTCCCAGATTCTGTTCCCTGATGCTGGTTTCTGATGCTACTCCATGTTGCTGCTCCATGATGCAGTTACCTGATGCCGCTCCCTGATGCCGCTCCCAGATGCTGCTCCATGATGCCGCTCCCTCGTGCTGCTGCATGATGCTGCCCCATGATGCTGCTCCCTGATGCTGCTCCCTGATGCTGCTCCCTGATGCTGTTGCATGATGCTGCTCCCTGATGCTGCTACCTGATGCTGCTGCATGATGCTGCTCCCTGATGCTGCTCCCTGATTCTGCTACCTGATGCTGCTCCCTGATGCTGGTCCCAGATTCTGTTCCCTGATGCTGGTTTCTGATGCTACTCCATGTTGCTGCTCCATGATGCAGTTACCTGATGCTGGTCCCTGATGCTGCTCCATGATGCCGCTCCCTGATGCTGTCCCCTGATGCTGTTGCATGATGCCGCTCCCTGATGCTGCTGCATGATGCTGATCCCTGATGCTGCTCCCTGATGCTGCTCCCTGATGCTGCTCCATGATGCTGTTCCCGGATGCTGTTCCCGGATGCTGTTCCCAGATGCTGCTCCCTGATGCTGCTCCATGATGCTCTTCCCTGATGCTGTTCCCGGATGCTGCTCCAGGATGCTGCTCCATGATGCTGCTCCCTGATGCTGCTCCATGATGCTGCTCCCTGATGCTGCTCCCTGATGCTGCTCCCTGATGCTGCTCCCAGATGCTGCTCCCTGATGCTGCTCCATGATGCTGCTCCATGATGCTGTTCCCTGATGCTGTTCCCTGATGCTGCTCCATGATGCTGCTCCCTGGTGCTGCTCCCTGATGCTGCTCCCTGATGCTGCTCCATGATGCTGCTCCCTGATGCTGCTCCATGATGAGGCACCCTGATGCTGCTCCATGATGCGGCTCCCTGATACTGATCCATGATGCTGCACCCTGATGCTGCTCCATTATGCTGCTCCACGATGCTGCTCTCTGATGCTGCTCCCTGATGCTGTTCCATGGTGTGGCTCCCTGATGCTGCTCCCTGATGCAGCTCCACGATGCTGCTCCCTGGTGCTGCTCCATGATGCTGATCCATGATGCTGCTCCCTGGTACTGCTCCCTGATGCAGCCCCCTGATGCTGCTCCATGATGCTGCTCCCTGATGCTGCGCCCTGATGCTGCCCCCTGATGCTGGTCCCAGATTCTATTCCCTGATGCTGCTTTCTGATGCTACTCCATATTGCTGCTCCATGATGCAGTTACCTGATGCTGCTCCCTGATGCTGCTCCCTGATGTTGCTCCCTGATGTTGCCCCATGATGCCGCTCCACGATGCTGCTCCCTGATGTTGGCCCATGATGCTGGCCCATGATGCTGCACCACGATTCTGCTCCCTGATTCTGTTCCTGGATGCTGCTCCATGATGCTGCTCCCGGAAGCTGCTCCCAGATGCTGCTCCCTAATGCTGCTCCACGATGCTGCTCCACAAAGCTGCTCCACAATGCTGCTCCATGTTGCCACTCCCTGATGCTGCTCCCTGTTGCTGCTCCATGATGCTGCTGCCTGATGCTGCTTCCTGATGTTGATCCATGATGCTGTTGCCTGATGCTGCCCCCTGATGCTGCTGCCTGATGGTGCTGCATGATGCTGCTCCCTGATGCTGCTACCTGATGCTGCTGCATGATGCTGCTCCCTGATGCTGCTCCATCATGCTGCTCCCTGATGCTGCTCCCTGATGCTGCTGCATGATGCTGCTCCCAGATGCTGCTCCCTGATGCTGCTGCGTGATGCTGCTCCCTGATGCTGCTGCACGATACTGTTCCATGATGCTGCTACATGATGCTGCTCCCTGATGCTGCTCCCTGATGATTCCACATGATGCTGCTCCCTGATGCTGTTGCATGATGCTGCTCTCTGATGCTGCTCCCTGATGCTGCTCCCTGATGCTGCTCCCTGATGCTGCTGCCTGATGCTGCTCCATGATGCTGCTCCATGATGCTGCTGCCTGATGCTGCTCCCTGATGTTGCTCCATGATGCTGCTCCCTGGTGCTGCTGCATGATGGTGCTGCATGATGCTGCTCCCTGATGCTGCTCCCTGGTGCTGCAGCATGATGCTGCTTCATGACGCTGCTCCCTGATGCTGCTTCATGACGCTGCTCCCTGATGCTGCTGCATGATGCTGCTCCCTGATGCTGCTCCCTGATGCTGCTCCCTGATGCTGCTCCCTGATGCTTCTCCATGATGCTGCTCCCTGATACTGTTCCATGATGCTGCTCCATGAAGCTGCTGCATGATGCTGCTCCCTGATGCTGATCCCTAATGCTGCTACCTGATGCTGCTGCATGATGCTGTTTCCTGATGCTGATCCCTTATGCTGCTCCCTGATGCTGCTCCCTGATGCTGCTCCCTGATGCTGCTCCCTGATGCTGCTGCATGATGCTGCTGCCTGATGCTGCTCCCTGATGCTGTTCCCAGATGCTGTTCCCAGATGCTGTTCCCAGATGCTGCTCCCTGATGCTGCTCCATGATGCTGCTCCATGATGCTGCTCCATGATGCTGTTTCCTGATGCTGTTCCCGGATGCTGCTCCATGATGCTGCTCCCTGGTGCTGCTCCCTGATGCTGCTCCCTGATGCTGCTCCATGATGCTGCTCCCTGATGCTGCTCCATGATGAGGCACCCTGATGCTGCTCCATGATGCGGCTCCCTGATACTGATCCATGATGCTGCACCCTGATGCTGCTCCATTATGCTGCTCCATGATGCTGCTCTCTGATGCTGCTCCCTGATGCTGTTCCATGGTGTGGCTCCCTGATGCTGCTCCCTGATGCTGTTCCATGATGCTGCTCCACGATGCTGCTCCCTGGTGCTGCTCCATGATGCTGATCCATGATGCTGCTCCCTGATACTGCTCCCTGATGCAGCCCCCTGATGCTGCTCCATGATGCTACTCCCTGATGCTGCGCCCTGATGCTGCCCCCTGATGCTGGTCCCAGATTCTGTTCCCTGATGCTGGTTTCTGATGCTACTCCATGTTGCTGCTCCATGATGCAGTTACCTGATGCTGGTCCCTGATGCGGCTCCCTGATGTTGCTCCCTGATGTTGCTCCCTGATGCTGCTCCCTGATGCTGCTCCCTGATGCTTCTCCATGATGCTGCTCCCTGATACTGTTCCATGATGCTGCTCCATGAAGCTGCTGCATGATGCTGCTCCCTGATGCTGATCCCTAATGCTGCTACCTGATGCTGCTGCATGATGCTGTTTCCTGATGCTGATCCCTTATGCTGCTCCCTGATGCTGCTCCATGATGCTGATCCCTGATACTGTTCCATGATCCTGCTCCATGATGCTGCTGCATGATGCTGCTGCCTGATGCTGCTCCCTGATGCTGTTCCCAGATGCTGTTCCCTGATGCTGCTCACTGATGCTGCTCCCTGATGCTGCTCCATGATGCTGTTTCCTGATGCTGTTTCCTGATGCTGTTCCCGGATGCTGCTCCATGATGCTGCTCCCTGGTGCTGCTCCCTGATGCTGCTCCATGATGCTGCTCCCTGATGCTGCTCCATGATGAGGCACCCTGATGCTGCTCCATGATGCGGCTCCCTGATACTGATCCATGATGCTGCACCCTGATGCTGCTCCATTATGCTGCTCCATGATGCTGCTCTCTGATGCTGCTCCCTGATGCTGTTCCATGGTGTGGCTCCCTGATGCTGCTCCCTGATGCTGTTCCATGATGCTGCTCCACGATGCTGCTCCCTGGTGCCGCTCCATGATGCTGATCCATGATGCTGCTCCCTGATACTGCTCCCTGATGCAGCCCCCTGATGCTGCTCCATGATGCCGATCACTGATGCTGCGCCCTGATGCTGCCCCCTGATGCTGGTCCCAGATTCTGTTCCCTGATGCTGGTTTCTGATGCTACTCCATGTTGCTGCTACATGATGCAGTTACCTGATGCTGGTCCCTGATGCTGCTCCCTGATGTTGCTCCCTGATGTTGCCCCATGATGCTGCTCCACGATGCTGATCCATGATGCGGGCCCATGATACTGCTCCCTGATGCTGCTCCCTGATGCTGCTCCCTGATGCTGCCCCATGATGCCGCTCCCTGATGCCGCTCCCAGATGCTGCTCCATGATGCCGCTCCCTCGTGCTGCTGCATGATGCTGCCCCATGATGCTGCTCCCTGATGCTGCTCCCTGATGCTGCTCCCTGATGCTGTTGCATGATGCTGCTCCCTGATGCTGCTACCTGATGCTGCTGCATGATGCTGCTCCCTGATGCTGCTCCCTGATTCTGCTACCTGATGCTGCTCCCTGATGCTGGTCCCAGATTCTGTTCCCTGATGCTGGTTTCTGATGCTACTCCATGTTGCTGCTCCATGATGCAGTTACCTGATGCTGGTCCCTGATGCTGCTCCATGATGCCGCTCCCTGATGCTGTCCCCTGATGCTGTTGCATGATGCCGCTCCCTGATGCTGCTGCATGATGCTGATCCCTGATGCTGCTCCCTGATGCTGCTCCCTGATGCTGCTCCATGATGCTGCTCCCTGATGCTGCTCCATGCTGCTTCTCCCTGATGCTGCTCCCTGATGCTGCTGCATGATGGTGCTGCATGATGCTGCTCCCTGATGCTGCTCCCTGATGCTGCTCCCTGGTGCTGCTGCATGATGCTGCTGCATGATGCTGCTCCCTGATGCTGCTCCCTGATGATGCTCCCTGATGCTCCTGCATGATGCTGCTGCATGATGCTGCTCCCTGATGCTGCTGCATGATGCTGCTCACTGATGCTGCTCCCTGATGCTGCTCCATGATGCAGCTCCCTGATGCTGCTCCCTGATGCTGCTCCCTGATGCTGCCCCATGATGCTGCTCCCTGATACTGTTCCATGATGCTGCTCCATGATGCTGCTGCCAGATGTTGGCCCATGATGCTGGCCCATGATGCTGCACCACGATTCTGCTCCCTGATTCTGTTCCCGGAAGCTGCTCCCAGATGCTGCTCCCTGATGCTGCTCCACGATGCTGCTCCACGATGCTGCTCCACAATGCTGCTCCCTGATGTTGATCCATGATGCTGTTGCCTGATGCTGCTCCGTGATGCTGCTGCATGATGGTGCTGCATGATGCTGCTCCCTGATGCTGCTCCCTGATGCTGCTGCATGATGCTGCTCCCAGATGCTGCTCCCTGATGCTGCTCCGTGATGCTCCTCCCTGATGCTGCTGCATGATACTGTTCCATGATGCTGCTGCATGATGCTGTTCACTGATGCTGCTCCCTGATGCTGCTCCCTGATGCTGGCCCATGATGCTGGCCCATGATGCTGCACCACGATTCTGCTCCCTGATTCTGTTCCCGGATGCTGCTCCATGATGCTGCTCCCGGATGCTGCTCCCAGATGCTACTCCCTGATGCTGCTCCCTGATGCTGCTCCACGATGCTGCTCCACGATGCTGCTCCACAATGCTGCTCCATGATGCCACTCCCTGATGCTGCTGCATGATGCTGCTACCTGATGCTGCTCCCTAATGCAGCTCAATGATGCTGCTCCCTGGTGATGCTCTATGATGCTGCTCCCTGATGCTGCTGCCTGATGCTTCTCCCTGATGCTGCTGCATGATGCTGCTCCCTGATGCTGCTCCATGATGCTGCTGCATGATGCTGCTCCCTGATGCTGCAACCTGATGCTGCTGTCTGATGCTGCTCCCTGATGCTGCTGCATGATGCTGCTCCCTGATGCTGCTACCTGATGCTGCCGCATGATGCTGCTCCCTGTTGTTGTTCCCTGATGCTGCTCCATGAGGCTGCTCCCTGATGCTGCTGAATGATGCTGCTGAATGATTCTGCTCCCTGATGCTGCTCCATGATTCTGCTCCCTGATGCTGCTCACTGATGCTGCTTCCTGATGCTTCTCCATGATGCTGCTCTCTGATGCTGCTCCCTGATGCTGCTGCATGATGCTGCTCCCTGATGCTGTTACCGGATGCTGTTCCAGATGCTGCTCCCTAATGCTGCTCCATGATGCTGCTCCATGATGCTGTTCCCTGATGCTGTTCCCTGATGCTGTTCCCTGATGCTGATCCATGATACTGCTCCCTGATGCTGCTCCATGATGCTGCTCCCTGATGCTGCTCCCTGATGCTGCTCCCTGATGCTGCTCCCTGATGCTGTTCCCAGATGCTGCTCCCTGATGCTGCTCCATGATGCTGCTCCATGATGCTGCTCCACGATGCTGATCCATGATGCGGCCCCATGATGCTGCTCCCTGATGCTGCTCCGTGATGCTGCTCCCTGATGCTGCCCCATGATGCCGCTCCCTGATGCCGCTCCCAGATGCTGCTCCATGATGCTGCTCCCTCATGCTGCTGCATGATGCTGCCCCATGATGCTGCTCCACGATGCTGCTCCCTGATGCTGGCCCATGATGCTGGCCCATGATGCTGCACCACGATTCTGATCCCTGATTCTGTTCCCGGATGCTGCTCCATGATGCTGCTCCAGGAAGCTGCTCCCAGATGCTGCTCCCTGATGCTGCTCCACGATGCTGCTCCACGATGCTGCTCCACGATGCTGCTCCACGATGCTGCTCCATGATGCCGCTCCCTGATGCTGCTCCATGATGCTGCTCCCTGTTGCTGCTGCCTGATGTTTCTCCCTGATGCTGCTGCCTGATGCTTCTCCCTGATGCTGCTACATGATGCTGCTACCTGATGCTGCTCCCTGATGCAGCTCAATGATACTGCTCCCTGATGATGCTCTATGATGCTGCTCCCTGATGCTGCTGCCTGATGCTTCTCCCTGATGCTGCTGCATGATGCTGCTCCCTGATGCTGCTCCATGATGCTGCTCCCTGATGCTGCTCCATGATGCTGCTCCCTGATGCTGCTCCCTGATGCTGCTGCATGATGCTGCTCCCTGATGCTGCTACCTGATGCTGCCGCATGATGCTGCTCCCCGTTGTTGTTCACTGATGCTGCTCCCTGATGCTGCTCCCTGATGCTGCTGCATGATGCTGCTTCCTGATGCTGCTTCCTGATGCTGCTCCATGATTCTGCTCCCTGATGCTGCTCACTGATGCTGCTTCCTGATGCTGCTTCCTGATGCTTCTCCATGATGCTGCTCTCTGATGCTGCTCTCTGATGCTGCTCCCTGATGCTGCTCCCTGATGCTGCTCCCTGATGCTGTTCCCGGATGCTGTTCCCAGATGCTGCTCCCTGATGCTGCTCGATGATGCTGCTCCATGATGCTGTTCCCTGATGCTGTTCCCGGTTGCTGCTCCAGGATGCTGCTCCATGATGCTGCTCCCTGATGCTGCTCCATGATGCTGCTCCCTGATGCTGCTCCCTGATGCTGCTCCCTGATGCTGCTCCCTGATGCTGCTCCCAGATGCTGCTCCCTGATGCTGCTCCATGATGCTGCTCCATGATGCTGTTCCCTGATGCTGTTCCCGGATGCTGCTCCATGATGCTGCTCCATGATGCTGATCCCTGATGCTGCTCCCTGATGCTGCTCCATGATGCTGCTCCCTGATGCTGCTCCATGATGAGGCACCCTGATGCTGCTCCATGATGCGGCTCCCTGATACTGATCCATGATGCTGCACCCTGATGCTGCTCCATTATGCTGCTCCACGATGCTGCTCTCTGATGCTGCTCCCTGATGCTGTTCCATGGTGTGGCTCCCTGATGCTGCTCCCTGATGCAGCTCCACGATGCTGCTCCCTGGTGCTGCTCCATGATGCTGATCCATGATGCTGCTCCCTGATACTGCTCCCTGATGCAGCCCCCTGATGCTGCTCCATGATGCTGCTCCCTGATGCTGCCCCCTGATGCTGGTCCCAGATTCTATTCCCTGATGCTGCTTTCTGATGCTACTCCATATTGCTGCTCCATGATGCAGTTACCTGATGCTGCTCCCTGATGCTGCTCCCTGATGTTGCTCCCTGATGTTGCCCCATGATGCCGCTCCACGATGCTGCTCCCTGATGTTGGCCCATGATGCTGGCCCATGATGCTGCACCACGATTCTGCTCTCTGATTCTGTTCCTGGATGCTGCTCCATGATGCTGCTCCCGGAAGCTGCTCCCAGATGATGCTCCCTAATGCTGCTCCACGATGCTGCTCCACAAAGCTGCTCCACAATGCTGCTCCATGTTGCCACTCCCTGATGCTGCTCCCTGTTGCTGCTCCATGATGCTGCTGCCTGATGCTGCTCCCTGATGTTGATCCATGATGCTGTTGCCTGATGCTGCCCCCTGATGCTGCTGCCTGATGGTGCTGCATGATGCTGCTCCATGATGCTGTTCCCTGATGCTGTTCCCGGATGCTGCTCCAGGATGCTGTTCCATGATGCTGCTCCCTGATGCTGCTCCATGATGCTGCTCCCTGATGCTGCTCCCTGATGCTGCTCCCTGATGCTGCTCCCTGATGCTGCTCCCAGATGCTGCTCCCTGATGCTGCTCCATGATGCTGCTCCATGATGCTGTTCCCTGATGCTGTTGCCGGATGCTGCTCCAGGATGCTGTTCCATGATGCTGCTCCCTGATGCTGCTCCATGATGCTGCTCCCTGATGCTGCTCCCTGATGCTGCTCCCTGATGCTGCTCCCTGATGCTGCTCCCAGATGCTGCTCCCTGATGCTGCTCCATGATGCTGCTCCATGATGCTGCTCCATGATGCTGTTCCCTGATGCTGCTCCATGATGCTGCTCCATGATGCTGCTCCCTGATGCTGCTCCCTGATGCTGCTCCATGATGCTGCTCCCTGATGCTGCTCCATGATGAGGCACCCTGATGCTGCTCCATGATGCGGCTCCCTGATACTGATCCATGATGCTGCACCCTGATGCTGCTCCATTATGCTGCTCCACGATGCTGCTCTCTGATGCTGCTCCCTGATGCTGTTCCATGGTGTGGCTCCCTGATGCTGCTCCCTGATGCAGCTCCACGATGCTGCTCCCTGGTGCTGCTCCATGATGCTGATCCATGATGCTGCTCCCTGATACTGCTCCCTGATGCAGCCCCCTGATGCTGCTCCATGATGCTGCTCCCTGATGCTGCGCCCTGATGCTGCCCCCTGATGCTGGTCCCAGATTCTATTCCCTGATGCTGCTTTCTGATGCTACTCCATATTGCTGCTCCATGATGCAGTTACCTGATGCTGCTCCCTGATGCTGCTCCCTGATGTTGCTCCCTGATGTTGCCCCATGATGCCGCTCCACGATGCTGCTCCCTGATGTTGGCCCATGATGCTGGCCCATGATGCTGCACCACGATTCTGCTCTCTGATTCTGTTCCTGGATGCTGCTCCATGATGCTGCTCCCGGATGCTGCTCCCAGATGCTGCTCCCTAATGCTGCTCCACGATGCTGCTCCACAAAGCTGCTCCACAATGCTGCTCCATGTTGCCACTCCCTGATGCTGCTCCCTGTTGCTGCTCCATGATGCTGCTGCCTGATGCTGCTCCCTGATGTTGATCCATGATGCTGTTGCCTGATGCTGCCCCCTGATGCTGCTGCCTGATGGTGCTGCATGATGCTGCTCCCTGATGCTGCTACCTGATGCTGCTGCATGATGCTGCTCCCTGATGCTGCTCCCTGATGCTGCTCCATCATGCTGCTCCCTGATGCTGCTCCCTGATGCTGCTGCATGATGCTGCTCCCAGATGCTGCTCCCTGATGCTGCTGCGTGATGCTGCTCCCTGATGCTGCTGCACGATACTGCTCCATGATGCTGCTACATGATGCTGCTCCCTGATGCTGCTCCCTGATGATTCCCCATGATGCTGCTCCCTGATGCTGTTGCATGATGCTGCTCCCTGATGCTGCTCCCTGATGCTGCTCCATGATGCTGCTCCCTGATGCTGCTGCCTGATGCTGCTCCCTGATGCTGTTCCCAGATGCTGCTCCCTGATGCTGCTCCATGATGCTGCTCCATGATGCTGCTCCACGATGCTGATCCATGATGCGGCCCCATGATGCTGCTCCCTGATGCTGCTCCGTGATGCTGCTCCCTGATGCTGCCCCATGATGCCGCTCCCTGATGCCGCTCCCAGATGCTGCTCCATGATGCTGCTCCCTCATGCTGCTGCATGATGCTGCCCCATGATGCTGCTCCACGATGCTGCTCCCTGATGCTGGCCCATGATGCTGGCCCATGATGCTGCACCACGATTCTGCTCCCTGATTCTGTTCCCGGATGCTGCTCCATGATGCTGCTCCAGGAAGCTGCTCCCAGATGCTGCTCCCTGATGCTGCTCCACGATGCTGCTCCACGATGCTGCTCCACGATGCTGCTCCACGATGCTGCTCCATGATGCCGCTCCCTGATGCTGCTCCATGATGCTGCTCCCTGTTGCTGCTGCCTGATGTTTCTCCCTGATGCTGCTGCCTGATGCTTCTCCCTGATGCTGCTACATGATGCTGCTACCTGATGCTGCTCCCTGATGCAGCTCAATGATACTGCTCCCTGATGATGCTCTATGATGCTGCTCCCTGATGCTGCTGCCTGATGCTTCTCCCTGATGCTGCTGCATGATGCTGCTCCCTGATGCTGCTCCATGATGCTGCTCCCTGATGCTGCTCCATGATGCTGCTCCCTGATGCTGCTCCCTGATGCTGCTCCCTGATGCTGCTGCATGATGCTGCTCCCTGATGCTGCTACCTGATGCTGCCGCATGATGCTGCTCCCCGTTGTTGTTCACTGATGCTGCTCCCTGATGCTGCTCCCTGATGCTGCTGCATGATGCTGCTTCCTGATGCTGCTTCCTGATGCTGCTCCATGATTCTGCTCCCTGATGCTGCTCACTGATGCTGCTTCCTGATGCTGCTTCCTGATGCTTCTCCATGATGCTGCTCTCTGATGCTGCTCCCTGATGCTGCTCCCTGATGCTGCTCCCTGATGCTGCTCCCTGATGCTGTTCCCGGATGCTGTTCCCAGATGCTGCTCCCTGATGCTGCTCGATGATGCTGCTCCATGATGCTGTTCCCTGATGCTGTTCCCGGTTGCTGCTCCAGGATGCTGCTCCATGATGCTGCTCCCTGATGCTGCTCCATGATGCTGCTCCCTGATGCTGCTCCCTGATGCTGCTCCCTGATGCTGCTCCCTGATGCTGCTCCCAGATGCTGCTCCCTGATGCTGCTCCATGATGCTGCTCCATGATGCTGTTCCCTGATGCTGTTCCCGGATGCTGCTCCATGATGCTGCTCCATGATGCTGATCCCTGATGCTGCTCCCTGATGCTGCTCCATGATGCTGCTCCCTGATGCTGCTCCATGATGAGGCACCCTGATGCTGCTCCATGATGCGGCTCCCTGATACTGATCCATGATGCTGCACCCTGATGCTGCTCCATTATGCTGCTCCACGATGCTGCTCTCTGATGCTGCTCCCTGATGCTGTTCCATGGTGTGGCTCCCTGATGCTGCTCCCTGATGCAGCTCCACGATGCTGCTCCCTGGTGCTGCTCCATGATGCTGATCCATGATGCTGCTCCCTGATACTGCTCCCTGATGCAGCCCCCTGATGCTGCTCCATGATGCTGCTCCCTGATGCTGCCCCCTGATGCTGGTCCCAGATTCTATTCCCTGATGCTGCTTTCTGATGCTACTCCATATTGCTGCTCCATGATGCAGTTACCTGATGCTGCTCCCTGATGCTGCTCCCTGATGTTGCTCCCTGATGTTGCCCCATGATGCCGCTCCACGATGCTGCTCCCTGATGTTGGCCCATGATGCTGGCCCATGATGCTGCACCACGATTCTGCTCTCTGATTCTGTTCCTGGATGCTGCTCCATGATGCTGCTCCCGGAAGCTGCTCCCAGATGCTGCTCCCTAATGCTGCTCCACAATGCTGCTCCACAAAGCTGCTCCACAATGCTGCTCCATGTTGCCACTCCCTGATGCTGCTCCCTGTTGCTGCTCCATGATGCTGCTGCCTGATGCTGCTCCCTGATGTTGATCCATGATGCTGTTGCCTGATGCTGCCCCCTGATGCTGCTGCCTGATGGTGCTGCATGATGCTGCTCCATGATGCTGTTCCCTGATGCTGTTCCCGGATGCTGCTCCAGGATGCTGTTCCATGATGCTGCTCCCTGATGCTGCTCCATGATGCTGCTCCCTGATGCTGCTCCCTGATGCTGCTCCCTGATGCTGCTCCCTGATGCTGCTCCCAGATGCTGCTCCCTGATGCTGCTCCATGATGCTGCTCCATGATGCTGTTCCCTGATGCTGTTGCCGGATGCTGCTCCAGGATGCTGTTCCATGATGCTGCTCCCTGATGCTGCTCCATGATGCTGCTCCCTGATGCTGCTCCCTGATGCTGCTCCCTGATGCTGCTCCCAGATGCTGCTCCCTGATGCTGCTCCATGATGCTGCTCCATGATGCTGCTCCATGATGCTGTTCCCTGATGCTGCTCCATGATGCTGCTCCATGATGCTGCTCCCTGATGCTGCTCCATGATGCTGCTCCCTGATGCTGCTCCATGATGAGGCACCCTGATGCTGCTCCATGATGCGGCTCCCTGATACTGATCCATGATGCTGCACCCTGATGCTGCTCCATTATGCTGCTCCACGATGCTGCTCTCTGATGCTGCTCCCTGATGCTGTTCCATGGTGTGGCTCCCTGATGCTGCTCCCTGATGCAGCTCCACGATGCTGCTCCCTGGTGCTGCTCCATGATGCTGATCCATGATGCTGCTCCCTGATACTGCTCCCTGATGCAGCCCCCTGATGCTGCTCCATGATGCTGCTCCCTGATGCTGCGCCCTGATGCTGCCCCCTGATGCTGGTCCCAGATTCTATTCCCTGATGCTGCTTTCTGATGCTACTCCATATTGCTGCTCCATGATGCAGTTACCTGATGCTGCTCCCTGATGCTGCTCCCTGATGTTGCTCCCTGATGTTGCCCCATGATGCCGCTCCACGATGCTGCTCCCTGATGTTGGCCCATGATGCTGGCCCATGATGCTGCACCACGATTCTGCTCTCTGATTCTGTTCCTGGATGCTGCTCCATGATGCTGCTCCCGGATGCTGCTCCCAGATGCTGCTCCCTAATGCTGCTCCACGATGCTGCTCCACAAAGCTGCTCCACAATGCTGCTCCATGTTGCCACTCCCTGATGCTGCTCCCTGTTGCTGCTCCATGATGCTGCTGCCTGATGCTGCTCCCTGATGTTGATCCATGATGCTGTTGCCTGATGCTGCCCCCTGATGCTGCTGCCTGATGGTGCTGCATGATGCTGCTCCCTGATGCTGCTACCTGATGCTGCTGCATGATGCTGCTCCCTGATGCTGCTCCCTGATGCTGCTCCATCATGCTGCTCCCTGATGCTGCTCCCTGATGCTGCTGCATGATGCTGCTCCCAGATGCTGCTCCCTGATGCTGCTGCGTGATGCTGCTCCCTGATGCTGCTGCACGATACTGTTCCATGATGCTGCTACATGATGCTGCTCCCTGATGCTGCTCCCTGATGATTCCCCATGATGCTGCTCCCTGATGCTGTTGCATGATGCTGCTCCCTGATGCTGCTCCCTGATGCTGCTCCATGATGCTGCTCCCTGATGCTGCTGCCTGATGCTGCTCCATGATGCTGCTGCCTGATGTTGCTGCCTGATGCTGCTCCCTGATGCTGCTGCCTGATGCTGCTCCATGATGCTGCTGCCTGATGTTGCTGCCTGATGCTGCTCCCTGATGTTGCTCCATGATGCTGCTCCCTGGTGCTGCTGCATGATGGTGCTGCATGATGTTGCTCCATGATGCTGCTCCCTGGTGCTGCTGCATGATGGTGCTGCATGATGTTGCTCCATGATGCTGCTCCCTGATGCTGCTGCATGATGCTGCTCCCTGATGCTGCTCCCTGATGCTGCTCCCTGATGCTGCTCCCTGATGCTGCTCCCTGATGCTGCTCCCTGATGCTTCTCCATGATGCTGCTCCCTGATACTGTTCCATGATGCTGCTCCATGAAGCTGCTGCATGATGCTGCTCCCTGATGCTGATCCCTAATGCTGCTACCTGATGCTGCTGCATGATGCTGTTTCCTGATGCTGATCCCTTATGCTGCTCCCTGATGCTGCTCCATGATGCTGCTCCCTGATACTGTTCCATGATGCTGCTCCATGATGCTGCTGCATGATGCTGCTGCCTGATGCTGCTCCCTGATGCTGTTCCCAGATGCTGTTCCCAGATGCTGCTCCCTGATGCTGCTCCATGATGCTGCTCCATGATACTGTTTCCTGATGCTGTTCCCGGATGCTGCTCCATGATGCTGCTCCCTGGTGCTGCTCCCTGATGCTGCTCCATGATGCTGCTCCCTGATGCTGCTCCATGATGAGGCACCCTGATGCTGCTCCATGATGCGGCTCCCTGATACTGATCCATGATGCTGCACCCTGATGCTGCTCCATTAGGCTGCTCCATGATGCTGCTCTCTGATGCTGCTCCCTGATGCTGTTCCATGGTGTGGCTCCCTGATGCTGCTCCCTGATGCTGTTCCATGATGCTGCTCCACGATGCTGCTCCCTGGTGCTGCTCCATGATGCTGATCCATGATGCTGCTGCCTGATACTGCTCCCTGATGCAGCCCCCTGATGCTGCTCCATGATGCTGCTCCCTGATGCTGCGCCCTGATGCTGCCCCCTGATGCTGGTCCCAGATTGTGTTCCCTGATGCTGGTTTCTGATGCTACTCCATGTTGCTGCTCCATGATGCAGTTACCTGATGCTGGTCCCTGATGCGGCTCCCTGATGTTGCTCCGTGATGTTGCTCCCTGATGCTGCTCCCTGATGCTGCTCCCTGATGCTTCTCCATGATGCTGCTCCCTGATACTGTTCCATGATGCTGCTCCATGAAGCTGCTGCATGATGCTGCTCCCTGATGCTGATCCCTAATGCTGCTACCTGATGCTGCTGCATGATGCTGTTTCCTGATGCTGATCGCTTATGCTGCTCCCTGATGCTGCTCCATGATGCTGCTCCCTGATACTGTTCCATGATGCTGCTGCCTGATGCTGCTGCCTGATGCTGCTCCTTGATGCTGTTCCCAGATGCTGTTCCCTGATGCTGCTCCCTGATGCTGCTCCATGATGCTGCTCCATGATGCTGTTTCCTGATGCTGTTTCCTGATGCTGTTCCCGGATGCTGCTCCATGATGCTGCTCCCTGGTGCTGCTCCCTGATGCTGCTCCATGATGCTGCTCCCTGATGCTGCTCCATGATGAGGCACCCTGATGCTGCTCCATGATGCGGCTCCCTGATACTGATCCATGATGCTGCACCCTGATGCTGCTCCATTATGCTGCTCCATGATGCTGCTCTCTGATGCTGCTCCCTGATGCTGTTCCATGGTGTGGCTCCCTGATGCTGTTCCATGATGCTGCTCCACGATGCTGCTCCCTGGTGCTGCTCCATGATGCTGATCCATGATGCTGCTCCCTGATACTGCTCCCTGATGCAGCCCCCTGATGCTGCTCCATGATGCTGATCACTGATGCTGCGCCCTGATGCTGCCCCCTGATGCTGGTCCCAGATTCTGTTCCCTGATGCTGGTTTCTGATGCTACTCCATGTTGCTGCTCCATGATGCAGTTACCTGATGCTGGTCCCTGATGCTGCTCCCTGATGTTGCTCCCTGATGTTGCCCCATGATGCTGCTCCACGATGCTGATCCATGATGCGGCCCCATGATACTGCTCCCTGATGCTGCTCCCTGATGCTGCTCCCTGATGCTGCCCCATGATGCCGCTCCCTGATGCCGCTCCCAGATGCTGCTCCATGATGCCGCTCCCTCGTGCTGCTGCATGATGCTGCCCCATGATGCTGCTCCCTGATGCTGCTCCCTGATGCTGTTGCATGATGCTGCTCCCTGATGCTGCTACCTGATGCTGCTGCATGATGCTGCTCCCTGATGCTGCTCCCTGATTCTGCTACCTGATGCTGGTTTCTGATGCTACTCCATGTTGCTGCTCCATGATGCAGTTACCTGATGCTGGTCCCTGATGCTGCTCCATGATGCCGCTCCCTGATGCTGTCCCCTGATGCTGTTGCATGATGCCGCTCCCTGATGCTGCTGCATGATGCTGATCCCTGATGCTGCTCCCTGATTCTGCTCCCTGATGCTGCTCCATGATGCTGCTCCCTGATACTGCTCCATGATGCTTCTCCCTGATGCTGCTCCCTGATGCTGCTGCATGATGGTGCTGCATGATGCTGCTCCCTGATGCTGCTCCCTGGTGCTGCTGCATGATGCTGCTGCATGATGCTGCTCCCTGATGCTGCTCCCTGATGCTGCTCCCTGATGCTCCTGCCTGATGCTGCTCCATGATGCTGCTGCCTGATGCTGCTGCCTGATGCTGCTCCTTGATGTTGCTTCATGATGCTGCTCCCTGGTGCTGCTGCATGATGCTGCTCCCTGATGCTGCTCCCTGGTGCTGCAGCATGATGCTGCTGCATGATGCTGCTCCCTGATGCTGCTGCATGATGCTGCTCACTGATGCTGCTCCCTGATGCTGCTCCATGATGCTGCTCCCTGATGCTGCTCCCTGATGCTGCTCCCTGATGCTGCCCCATGATGCTGCTCCCTGATACTGTTCCATGATGCTGCTCCATGATGCTGCTGCCAGATGTTGGCCCATGATGCTGGCCCATGATGCTGCACCACGATTCTGCTCCCTGATTCTGTTCCCGGAAGCTGCTCCCAGATGCTGCTCCCTGATGCTGCTCCACTATGCTGCTCCACGATGCTGCTCCACAATGCTGCTCCCTGATGTTGATCCATGATACTGTTGCCTGATGCTGCTCCGTGATGCTGCTGCATGATGGTGCTGCATGATGCTGCTCCCTGATGCTGCTCCCTGATGCTGCTGCATGATGCTGCTCCCAGATGCTGCTCCCTGATGCTGCTCCGTGATGCTGCTCCCTGATGCTGCTGCATGATACTGTTCCATGATGCTGCTGCATGATGCTGCTCCCTGATGCTGCTCCCTGATGCTTCCCCATGATGCTGCTCCCTGATGCTGTTGCATGATGCTGTTCACTGATGCTGCTCCCTGATGCTGCTCCCTGATGCTGCTGCATGATGCTGCTCCCTGATGCTGCTCCCTGATGCTGCTGCATGATGCTGCTGCCTGATGCTGCTTCATGATGCTGCTCCATGATGCTGCTGCCTGATGCTGCTGCATGATGGTTCTGCATGATGCTGCTCCCTGATGCTGCTCCCTGATGCTGCTCCCTGGTGCTGCAGCATGATGCTGCTGCATGATGCTGCTCCCTGATGCTGCTGCATGATGATGCTCACTGATGCTGCTCCCTGATGCTGCTCACTGATGCTGCTCCCTGATGCTGCTCCCTGATGCTGCTCCCTGTTGCTGCCCCATGATGCTGCTCCCTGATACTGTTCCATGATGCTGCTCCATGATGCTGCTGCATGATGCTGCTCCCTGATGCTGATCCCTGATGCTGCTATCTGATGCTGCTGCATAATGCTGCTCCCTGATGCTGTTGCATGATGCTGCTCCCTGATAATGCTACCTGATGCTGCTGCATGATGTTGTTCCTTGATGCTGCTCCCTGATGCTGCTACCTGATGCTGCTCCCTGATCCCTGATGCTGCTACCTGATGCTGCTGCATGATGCTGCTCCTGATGCTGTCCCCTGATGCTGTTGCATGATGCCGCTCCCTGATGCTGCTGCATGATGCTGATCCCTGATGCTGCTCCCTGATGCTGCTCCATGATGCTGCTCCCTGATGCTGCTCCATGATGCTTCTCCCTGATGCTGCTCCCTGATGCTGCTGCATGATGCTGCTGCCTGATGCTGCTCCCTGATGTTGCTGCATGATGTTGCTGAATGATGCTGCTCCCTGATGCTGCTCCCTGGTGCTGCTACCTGATGCTGCTCCCGGATGCTGCTCCCTGATGCTGCTACCAAATGCTGCTGCATGATGCTGCTCCCTGATGCTGCTACCTGATGCTGCTGCATGATGCTGCTCCCTAATGCTGCTGCATGATGCTGATCCCTGATGCTGCTCCCTGATGCTGCTCCGTGATGCTGCTCCCTGATGGTGCTGCATGATACTGTTCCATGATGCTGCTGCATGATGCTGCTCCCTGATGCTGCTCCCTGATGCGTCCCCATGATGCTGCTCCCTGATGCTGTTGCAAGATGCTGCTCCCTGATGCTGCTCCCTGATGCTGCTGCATGATACTGCTGCCTGATGCTGCACCATGATGCTTCTCCCTGGTGCTGCTACCTGATGCTGCTCCCTGATGCTGATCCCTGATGCTGCTACCAGATGCTGCTGCATGATGCTGCTCCCTGATGCTGCTCCCTGATGCTGTTGCATGATGCTGCTCCCTGATGCTGCTCCCTGATGCTGCTCCCTGATGCTACTACCTGATGCTGCTGCATGATGCTGCTCCCTGATGCTGATCCCTGATGCTGATCCCTGATGCTGCTACCTGATGCTGCTGCATGATGCTGCTCCCTGATGCTGCTCCCTGATGCTGCTCCCTCATGCTTCTCCATGATGCTGCTCCCTGATACTGTTCCATGATGCTGCTCCATGATGCAGCTGCATGATGCTTCTCCCTGATGCTGCTCCCTGATGCTGATTCCTGATGCTGCTACCTGATGCTGCTGCATGATGCTGCTTCATGCCGCTGCTCCCTGATGCTGCTGCATGATGCTGCTCCCTGATGCTGCTCCATGATGCTGCTCCCTGATGCTGCTCCCTGATGCTGCTCCCTGATGCTGCTCCCTGATGCTGCTCCCTGATGCTTCTCCATGATGCTGCTCCCTGATGCTGTTCCATGATGCTGCTCCATGATGCTGCTGCACGATGCTGCTCCCTGATGCTGCTCCCTGATGCTGCTCCATGATGCTGCTCCCTGATGCTGCTCCCTGATGCTGCTCCCTGATGCTTCTCCATGATGCTGCTCCCTGATACTGCTCCATGATGCTGCTCCATGATGCTGCTGCATGATGCTGCTCCCTGATGCTGCTCCCTGATGCTGCTCCCTGATGCTGATCCCTGATGCTGCTACCTGATGCTGCTGCATGATGCTGCTCCCTGATGCTGCTCCCTTATGCTGCTCCCTGATGCTGCTCCATGATGCTGCTCCCTGATACTGTTCCATGATGCTGCTCCATGATGCTGCTGCATGATGCTGCTCCCTGATGCTGCTCCCTGATGTTGCTCCATGATGCTGCTCCCTGGTGCTGCTCCCTGGTTCTGCTGCATGATGCTGCTGCATAATGCTGCTCCCTGATGCTGCTCCCTGATGCTGCTGCATGATGCTGCTCCCTGATGCTGCTCCCTGATGCTGCTCCATGATGCTGCTCCCTGATGCTGCTCCCTGATGCTGCTCCATGATGCTGCTCGCTGATACTGTTCCATGATGCTGCTCCCTGATGCTGATCCCTGATGCTGCTACCTGATGCTGCTGCATGATGCTGTTCCCCGATGCTGTTCCCTGATGTTGTTGCATGATGCCGCTCCCTGATGCTGCTGCATGATGCTGCTCCCTGATGTTGCTCCATGATACTGTTGCCTGCTTCTGCTCCCTGATGCTGCTGCATGATGGTGCTGCATGATGCTGCTCCCAGATGCTGCTCCCTATTGCTGCTCCATGATGCTGCTCCCTGATGCTGCTGCATGATACTGTTCCATGATGCTGCTGCATCATGCTGCTCCCTGATGCTACTCCCTGATGCTTCCCCATGATGCTGCTCCCTGATGCTGTTGCATGATGCTGCTCCCTGATGCTGCTCCCTGAAGCTGCTGCATGATGCTGCTCCGTGATGCTGCTCCATGATGCTGCTGCCTGATGCTGCTGCCTTATGCTGCTCCCTGATTTTGCTCCCTGGTGCTGCTGCATGATGGTGCTGCATGATGCTGCTCCCTGATGCTGCTCCCTGGTGCTGCTGCATGATGCTGCTGCATGATGCTGCTCCCTGATGCTGCTCTCTGATGCTGCTGCATGATGCTGCTGCCTGATGCTGCTCCATGATGCTGCTGCCTGGTGCTGCTGCCTGATGCTGCTCCCTGATGTTGCTCCATGATGCTGCTCCCTGGTGCTGTTGCATGATGGTGCTGCATGATGCTGCTCCCTGATGCTGCTCCCTGGTGCTGCAGCATGATGCTGCTGCATGATGCTGCTCCCTGATGCTGCTGCATGATGCTGCTCACTGATGCTGCTCCCTGATGCTGCTCCCTGATGCTGCTCCATGATGCTGCTCCCTGATGCTGCTCCCTGATGCTGCTCCCTGATACTGTTCCATGATGCTGCTCCATGATGCTGCTGCATGATGCTGCTCCCTGATGCTGATCCCTGATGCTGCTACCTGATGCTGCTGCATAATGCTGCTCCCTGATGCTGTTGCATGATGCTGCTCCCTGATGCTGCTCCCTGTTGCTGCCCCATGATGCTGCGCCCTGATACTGTTCCATGATGCTGCTCCATGATGCTGCTGCATGAAGCTGCTCCCTGATGCTGATCCCTGATGCTGCTATCTGATGCTGCTGCATAATGCTGCTCCCTGATGCTGTTGCATGATGCTGCTCCCTGATGCTGCTCCCTGATAATGCTACCTGATGCTGCTGCATGATGTTGTTCCTTGATGCTGCTCCCTGATGCTGCTACCTGCTGCTGCTCCCTGATGCTGATCCCTGATGCTGATCCCTGATGCTGCTACCTGATGCTGCTGCATGATGCTGCTCCTGATGCTGCTCCCTGATGCTGTTTCATGATGCCGCTCCCTGATGCTGCTGCATGATGCTGCTCCCTGATGCTGCTCCCTGATGCTGCTCCATGATGCTGCTCCCTGATGCTGCTCCATGATGCTTCTCCCTGATGCTGATCCCTGATGCTGCTGCATGATGCTGCCGCCTGATGCTGCTCCCTGATGTTGCTGCATGATATTGCTGAATGATGCTGCTCCCTGGTGCTGCTACCTGATGCTGCTCCCTGATGCTGATCCCTGATGCTGCTACTAGATGCTGCTGCATGATGCTGCTCCCTGATGCTGCTCCCTGATGCTGTTGCATGATGCTGCTCCCTGATGCCGCTCCCTGATGCCGCTCCCTGATGCCGTTCCCTGATGCTGCTGCATGATGCTGCTCCCTGATGCTGCTCCCTGATGCTGCTCCCTGATGCTGCTACCTGATGCTGCTGCATGATGCTGCTCCCCGATGCTGCTCCCTGATGCTGTTGCATGATGCTGCTCCCTGATGCTGCTGCATGATGCTGATCCCTGAAGCTGCTCCCTGATGCTGCTCCATGATGCTGCTCCCTGATGCTGCTGCATGATACTGTTCCATGATGCTGCTGCATGATGCTGCTCCCTGATGCTGCTCCCTGATGCTGCTCCCTGATGCTTCCCCATGATGCTGGTCCCTGATGCTGCTCCCTGATGCTGCTCCCTGATGCTGCTGCATGATGCTGCTGACTGATGCTGCTCCATGATGCTGCTGCCTGATGCTGCTGCCTGATGCTGCTCCCTGATGTTGCTCCATGATGCTGCTCCCTGGTGCTGCTACCTGATGCTGCTCCCTGATCCTGATCCCTGATGCTGCTACCAGATGCTGCTGCATGATGCTGCTCCCTGATGCTGCTCCCTGATGCTGTTGCATGATGCTGCTCCCTGATGCTGCTCCCTGATGCTGCTGCATGATGCTGCTCCCTGATGCTGCTACCTGACGCTGATCCCTGATGCTGCTACCTGATGCTGCTGCATGATGCTTCTCCCCGATGCTGCTCCCTGATGCTGTTGCATGATGCTGCTCCCTGATGCTGCTCCCTGATGCTGCTCCCTGATGCTTCTCCATGATGCTGCTCCCTGATACTGTTCCATGATGCTGCTCCATGATGCTGCTGCATGATGCTGCTCCCTGATGCTGCTCCCTGATGCTGATCCCTGATGCTGCTACCTGATGCTGCTGCATGATGCTGCTTCATGCCGCTGCTCCCTGATGCTGCTGCATGATGCTGCTCCCTGATGCTGCTCCCTGATGCTGCTCCATGATGCTGCTCCCTGATGCTGCTCCCTGATGCTGCTCCCTGATGCTGCTCCCTGATGCTTCTCCATGATGCTGCTCCCTGATACTGTTCCATGATGCTGCTCCATGATGCTGCTGCATGATGCTGCTCCCTGATGCTGCTCCCTGATGCTGCTCCCTGATGCTGCTCCCTGATGCTGCTCCCTGATACTGTTCCATGATGCTGTTCCATGATGCTGCTGCATGATGCTGCTCCCTGATGCTGCTCCCTGATGCTGATCCCTGATGCTGCTACCTGATGCTGCTGCATGATGCTGCTCCCTGATGCTGCTCCCTTATGCTGCTCCCTGATGCTGCTCCATGATGCTGCTCCCTGATACTGTTCCATGATGCTGCTCCCTGGTTCTGCTGCATGATGCTGCTGCATGATGCTGCTCCCTGATGCTGCTGCATGATTCTGCTGCATGATGCTGCTCCCTGATGCTGCTCCATGATGCTGCTCCCTGATGCTGCTCCATGATGCTGCTCCCTGATACTGTTCCATGATGCTGCTCCCTGATGCTGATCCCTGATGCTGCTACCTGATGCTGCTGCATGATGCTGTTCCCCGATGCTGTTCCCTGATGTTGTTGCATGATGCCGCTCCCTGATGCTGCTGCATGATGCTGCTCCGTGATGTGGCTCCATGATACTGTTGCCTGCTTCTGCTCCCTGATGCTGCTGCATGATGGTGCTGCATGATGCTGCTCCCTGATACTGCTACCTGATGCTGCTGCATGATGGTGCTGCATGATGCTGCTCCCTGATACTGCTCCCTGATGCTGCTGCATGATGCTGCTCCATGATGCTGCTCCCTGATGCTGCTCCCTTATGCTGCTCCCTGATGCTGCTGCATGATGCTGCTCCCAGATGCTGCTCCCTATTGCTGCTCCATGATGCTGCTCCCTGATGCTGCTGCATGATACTGTTCCATGATGCTGCTGCATGATGCTGCTCCCTGATGCTGCTCCCTGATGCTTCCCCATGATTCTGCTCCCTGATGCTGTTGCATGATGCTGCTCCCTGATGCTGCTCCCTGAAGCTGCTGCATTATGCTGCTCCGTGATGCTGCTCCATGATGCTGCTGCCTCATGCTGCTGCCTTATGCTGCTCCCTGATTTTGCTCCATGATGCTGCTCCCTGGTCCTGCTGCATGATGGTGCTGCATGATGCTGCTCCCTGATGCTGCTCCCTGGTGCTGCTGCATGATGCTGCTGCATGATGCTGCTCCCTGATGCTGCTCTCTGATGCTGCTGCATGATGCTGCTGCCTGATGCTGCTCCATGATGCTGCTGCCTGGTGCTGCTGCCTGATGCTGCTCCCTGATGTTGCTCCATGATGCTGCTCCCTGGTGCTGTTGCATGATGGTGCTGCATGATGCTGCTCCCTGATGCTGCTCCCTGGTGCTGCAGTATGATGCTGCTGCATGATGCTGCTCCCTGATGCTGCTGCATGATGCTGCTCACTGATGCTGCTCCCTGATGCTGCTCCCTGATGCTGCTCCATGATGCTGCTCCCTGATGCTGCTCCCTGATGCTGCTCCCTGATACTGTTCCATGATGCTGCTCCATGATGCGGCTGCATGATGCTGCTCCCTGATGCTGATCCCTGATGCTGCTACCTGATGCTGCTGCATAATGCTGCTCCCTGATGCTGTTGCATGATGCTGCTCCCTGATGCTGCTCCCTGATGCTGCTACCTGATGCTGTTGCATGATGCTGCTCCCTGATGCTGCTCCCTGTTGCTGCCCCATGATGCTGCTCCCTGATACTGTTCCATGATGCTGCTCCATGATGCTGCTGCATGATGCTGCTCCCTGATGCTGATCCCTGATGCTGCTATCTGATGCTGCTGCATAATGCTGCTCCCTGATGCTGTTGCATGATGCTGCTCCCTGATGCTGCTCCCTGATAATGCTACCTGATGCTGCTGTATGATGTTGTTCCTTGATGCTGCTCCCTGATGCTGCTCCCTGATGCTGCTACCTGCTGCTGCTCCCTGATGCTGATCCCTGATGCTGCTACCTGATGCTGCTGCATGATGCTGCTCCTGATGCTGCTCCCTGATGCTGTTTCATGATGCCGCTCCCTGATGCTGCTGCATGATGCTGCTCCCTGATGCTGCTCCCTGATGCTGCTCCATGATGCTTCTTTCTGATGCTGATCCCTGATGCTGCTGCATGATGCTGCCGCCTGATGCTGCTCCCTGATGTTGCTGCATGATGTTGCTGAATGATGCTGCTCCCTGATGCTGCTCCCTGGTGCTGCTACCTGATGCTGCTCCCTGATGCTGATCCCTGATGCTGCTACCAGATGCTGCTGCATGATGCTGCTCCCTGATGCTGCTCCCTGATGCTGTTGCATGATGCTGCTCCCTGATGCTGCTTCCTGATGCCGCTCCCTGATGCTGCTACCTGATGCTGCTGCATGATGCTGCTCCCTGATGCTGCTCCCTGATGCTGCTACCTGATGCTGCTCCCTGATGCTGCTCCCTGATGCTGCTCCCTGATGCTGCTACCTGATGCTGCTCCCCGATGCTGCTCCCTGATGCTGCTCCCTGATGCTGCTGCATGATGCTGATCCCTGATGCTGCTCCCTGATGCTGCTCCATGATGCTGCTCCCTGATGCTGATGCATGATACTGTTCCATTATGCTGCTGCATGATGCTGCTCCCTGATGCTGCTCCCTGATGCTGCTCCCTGATGCTGCTCCCTGATGCTGTTCCATGATGCTGCTGCCTGATGCTGCTCCCTGATGTTGCTCCCTGATGTTGCTCCATGATGCTGCTCCCTGGTGCTGCTACCTGATGCTGCTCCCTGATGCTGCTACCAGATGCTGCTGCATGATGCTGCTCCCTGATGCTGCTCCCTGATGCTGTTGCATGATGCTGCTCCCTGATGCTGCTGCATGATGCTGCTCCCTGATGCTGCTATCTGATGCTGATCCCTGATGCTGCTACCTGATGCTGCTGCATGATGCTTCTCCCCGATGCTGCTCCCTGATGCTGTTGCATGATGCTGCTCCCTGATGCTGCTCCCTGATGCTTCTCCATGATGCTGCTCCCTGATACTGTTCCATGATGCTGCTCCATGATGCTGCTGCATGATGCTGCTCCCTGATGCTGCTCCCTGATGCTGATCCCTGATGCTGCTACCTGATGCTGCTGCATGATGCTGCTTCATGCCGCTGCTCCCTGATGCTGCTGCATGATGCTGCTCCCTGATGCTGCTCCCTGATGATGCTCCCTGATGCTGCTCCCTGATGCTGCTCCCTGATGCTGCTCCCTGATGCTTCTCCATGATGCTGCTCCCTGATACTGTTCCATGATGCTGCTCCATGATGCTGCTGCATGATGCTGCTCCCTGATGCTGCTCCCTGATGCTGCTCCCTGATGCTGCTCCCTGATGCTGCTCCCTGATAATGTTCCATGATGCTGTTCCATGATGCTGCTGCATGATGCTGCTCCCTGATGCTGCTCCCTGATGCTGATCCCTGATGCTGCTACCTGATGCTGCTGCATGATGCTGCTCCCTGATGCTGCTCCCTTATGCTGCTCCCTGATGCTGCTCCATGATGCTGCTGCCTGATACTGTTCCATGATGCTGCTCCCTGGTTCTGCTGCATGATGCTGCTGCATGATGCTGCTCCCTGATGCTGCTGCATGATGCTGCTGCATGATGCTGCTCCCTGATGCTGCTCCATGATGCTGCTCCCTGATGCTTCTCCCTGATGCTGCTCCCTGATGCTGCTCCCTGATACTGTTCCATGATGCTGCTCCCTGATGCTGATCCCTGATGCTGCTACCTGATGCTGCTGCATGATGCTGTTCCTCGATGCTGTTCCCTGATGTTGTTGCATGATGCCGCTCCCTGATGCTGCTGCATGATGCTGCTCCCTGATGTTGCTCCATGATGCTGTTGCCTGATTCTGCTCCCTTATGCTGCTGCATGATAGTGCTGCATGATGCTGCTCCCTGATACTGCTACCTGATGCTGCTGCATGATACTGCTCCCTGATGCTGCTCCCTGATGCTGCTCCATGATGCTGCTCCCTGATGCAGCTCCCTGATGCTGCTGCATGATGCTGCTCCCAGATGCTGCTCCCTATTGCTGCTCCATGATGCTGCTCCCTGGTGCTGCTGCATGATACTGTTCCATGATGCTGCTGCATGATGCTGCTCCCTGATGCTGCTCCCTGATGCTTCCCCATGATGCTGCTCCCTGATGCTGTTGCATGATGCTGCTCCCTGATGCTGCTCCCTGATGCTGCTGCATGATGCTGCTCCGTGATGCTGCTCCATGATGCTGCTGCCTGATGCTGCTGCCTGATGTTGCTCCCTGATTTTGCTCCATGATGCTGCTCCCTGGTGCTGCTGCATGATGGTGCTGCATGATGCTGCTCCCTGATGCTCCCTGGTGCTGCTGCATGATGCTGTTGCATGATACTGCTCCCTGATGCTGCTTCCTGATGCTGCTGCATGATGCTGCTGCCTGATGCTGCTGCCTGATGCTGCTCCCTGATGTTGCTCCATGATGCTGCTCCCTGGTGCTGCTGCATGATGGTGCTGCATGATGCTGCTCCCTGATGCTGCTCCCTGGTGCTGCAGCAAGATGCTGCTGCATGATGCTGCTCCCTGATGCTGCTGCATGATGCTGCTCACTGATGCTGCTCCCTGATGCTGCTCCATAATGCTGCTCCCTGATGCTGCTCCCTGATGCTGCTCCCTGATGCTGCCCCATGATGCTGCTCCCTGATACTGTTCCATGATGCTGCTCCATGATGCTGCTCCCTGATGCTGCTGCATGATGCTGCTGCCTGATGCTGCTGCCTGATGCTGCTCCCTTATGTTGCTCCATGATGCTGCTCCCTGGTGCTGCTGCATGATGGTGCTGCATGATGCTGCTCCCTGATGCTGCTCCCTGGTACTGCAGCAAGATGCTGCTCCCTGATGCTGCTGCATGATGCTGCTCACTGATGCTGCTCCCTGATGCTGCTCCATAATGCTGCTCCCTGATGCTGCTCCCTGATGCTGCTCCCTGATGCTGCCCCATGATGCTGCTCCCTGATACTGTTCCATGATGCTGCTCCATGATGCTGCTGCATGATGCTGCCCCATGATGCTGCTCCCTGATACTGTTCCATGATGCTGCTCCATGATGCTGCTGCATGATGCTGCTCCCTGATGCTGATCCCTGATGCTGCTACCTGATGCTGCTCCCTGATGCTGCAGCATGATGCTGTTGCATGATGCTGCTCCCTGCTGCTGCTGCATGATGCTGCTCACTGATGCTGCTCCCTGATGCTGCTCCCTGATGCTGCTCCCTGATGCTGCCCCATGATGCTGCTCCCTGATACTGTTCCATGATGCTGCTCCATGATGCTGCTGCATGATGCTGCTCCCTGATGCTGATCCCTGATGCTGCTACCTGATGCTGCTGCATAATGCTGCTCCCTGATGCTGTTGCATGATGCTGCTCCCTGATGCTGCTCCCTGATGCTGCTACCTGATGCTGCTGCATGATGCTGCTCCCTGATGCTGCTCCCTGATGCTGCTCCCTGATGCTGCTCCCTGATGCTGATCCCTGATGCTGCTACCTGATGCTGCTGCATGATGCTGCTCCCAATGCTGCTCCCCGATGCTGTTGCATGATGCTGCTCCCTGATGCTGCTGCATGATGCTGATCCCTGATGCTGCTCCCTGATGCTGCTCCCTGATGCTGCTCCATGATGCTGCTCCCTGATGCTGCTCCATGTTGCTGCTCCCTGATGCTGCTCCCTGATGCTGCTGCATGATGCTGCTGCCTGATGCTGCTCCCTGATGTTGCTGCATGATGTTGCTGAATGATGCTGCTCCCTGATGCTGCTCCCTGGTGCTGCTACCTGATGCTGCTCCCTGATGTGGATCCCTGATACTGCTCCCTGATGCTGCTCCCTGATCCTTCCCCATGATACTGCTCCCTGATGCTGATCCCTGATGCTGTTGCATGATGCTGCTCCCTGATACTGCTGCATGATGCTGATCCCTGATGCTGCTCCCTGATGCTGCTCCCTGATGCTGCTCCATGATGCTGCTCCCTGATGCTGTTGCATGATACTGTTCCATGATGCTGCTGCATGATGCTGCTCCCTGATGCTGCTGCATGATGCTGCAGCCTGATGCTGCTCCATGATGCAGCTGCCTGATGCTGCTGCCTGATGCTGCTCCCTGATGTTGCTCCATGATGCTGTTCCCTGGTGCTGCTGCATGATGGTGCTTCATGACGCTGCTCCCTGATGCTGCTGCATGATGCTGCTCCCTGATGCTGCTCCCTGATGATGCTCCCTGATGCTGCTCCCTGATGCTGCTCCCTGATGCTGCTCCATGATGCTGCTGCATGATGCTTCTCCCTGATGCTGATCCCTGATGCTGCTACCTGATGCTGCTCCCTGATGCTGCTCCCTGATGCTGCTCCCTTATGCTGCTCCCTGATGCTGCTCCCTGATGCTGCTGCCTGATGCTGCTCCCTGATGCTGCTCCCTGCTGCTGCTCCATGATGCTGCTCCCTGATACTGTTCCATGATGCTGCTCCCTGTGCTGATCCCTGATGCTGCTACCTGATGCTGCTGCATGATGCTCTTCCACGATGCTGCTCCCTGATGTTGTTGCATGATGCCGCTGCATGATGCTGATCCCTGATGGTGCTCCATGATGCTGCTGCCTGATGCTGCTCCCTGATGTTGCTCCATGATGCTGTTGCCTGATTCTGCTCCCTGATGCTGCTGCATGATGGTGCTGCATGATGCTGCTACCTGATGCTGCTACCTGATGCTGCTGCATGATGCTGCTCCCTGATGTTGCTCCCTGATGCTGCTCCCTGATGCTGCTCCCTGATGCTGCTCCCTGATGCTGCTCACAGATGCTGCTCACAGATGCTGCTCCCTATTGCCGCTCCCTGATGCTGCTCCCTGATGCTGCTGCATGATACTGTTCCATGATGCTGCTGCATGATGCTGCTCCCTGATGCTGTTGCATGATGCTGCTCCCTGATGCTGCTCCCTGATGCTGCTGCATGATGCTGCTCCCTGATGCTGCTCCATGATGCTGCTGCCTGATGCTGCTGCCTGATGCTGCTCCCTGATTTTGCTCCATGATGCTGCTCCCTGGTGCTGCTGCATGATGGTGCTGCATGATGGTGCTGCATGATGCTGCTCCCTGGTGCTGCTGCATGATGCTGCTGCATGATGCTGCTGCATGATGCTGCTCCCTGATGCTGCTGCATGATGCTGCTGCATGATGCTGCTCCCTGATGCTGCTCCCTGATGCTGCTCCCTGATGCTGCTCCCTGATGCTCCCCCATGATGCTGTTCCCTGATACTGTTCCATGATGCTGCTCCATGATGCTGCTGCATGATGCTGCTCCCTGATGCTGCTCCCTGATGCTGCTACCTGATGCTGCTGCATAATGCTGCTCGATGATGCTGTTGCATGATGCTGCTCCCTGATGCTGCTCCCTGATGCTGCTACCTGATGCTGCTGCATGATGCTGCTCCCTGATGCTGCTCCGTGATGCTGCTACCTGATGCTGCTCCCTGATGCTGATCCCTGATTCTGCTACCTGATGCTGCTGCATGATGCTGCTCCCAATGCTGCTCCCTGATGCTGTTGCATGATGACGTTCACTGATGCTGCTGCATGATGCTGATCCCTGATGCTGCTCCCTGATGCTGCTCCCTGATGCTGCTCCATGATGCTGCTCCTTGATGCTGCTCCATGATGCTTCTCCCTGATGCTGCTCCATGATGCTTCTCCCTGATGCTGCTCCCTGATGCTGCTGCATGATGCTGCTGCCTGATGCTGCTGCATGATGTTGCTGAATGATGCTGCTCCCTGATAGTGCTCCCTGGTGCTGCTACCTGATGCTGCTCCCTGATGCTGCTCCCTGATGCTGATCCTTGATGCTGCTACCAGATGCTGCTGCATGATGCTGCTCCCTGATGCTGTTGCATGATGCTGTTGCATGATGCTGCTCCCTGATGCTGCTCCCTGATGCTGCTCCCTGATGCTGCTACCTGATGCTGCTGCATGATGCTGCTCCCTGATGCTGCTCCCTGATGCTGCTCCCTGATGCTGATCCCTGATGCTGCTACCTGATGCTGCTGCATGATGCTGCTCCCCGATGCGGCTGCCTGGTGCTGTTGCATAATGGTGCTGCATGATGCTGCTCCCTGATGCTGCTCCCTGGTGCTGCTGCATGATGCTGCTGCATGATGCTGCTCCCTGATGCTGCTCCCTGATGCTGCTGCATGATGCTGCTGCCTGATGCTGCTGCCTGATGCTGCTCCCTGATGTTGCTCCATGATGCTGCTCCCTGGTGCTGCTGCATGATGCTGCTGCATGATGCTGCTCCCTGATGCTGCTGCATGATGCTGCTCCCTGATGCTGCTCCCTGATGCTGCTCCCTGATGCTGCCCCATGATGCTGCTCCCTGATACTGTTGCATAATGCTGCTCCATGATGCTGCTGCATGATGCTGCTCCCTGATGCTGATCCCTGATGCTGCTACCTGATGCTGCTGCATAATGCTGCTCCCTGATGCTGTTGCATGATGCTGCTCCCTGATGCTGCTCCCTGATGCTTCTACCTGATGCTGCTGCATGATGCTGCTCCCCGATGCTGCTCCCTGATTCTGCTACCTGATGCTGCTCCCTGGTGCTGATCCCTGATGCTGCTACCTGATGCTGCTGCATGATGCTGCTCTCGATGCTGCTCCCTGATGCTGTTGCATGATGCCGCTCCCTGATGCTGCTGCATGATGCTGATCCCTGATGCTGCTCCCTGATGCTGCTCCCTGATGCTGCTCCATGATGCTGCTCCCTGATGCTGCTCCATGATGCTTCTCCCTGATGCTGCTCCCTGATGCTGCTGCATGATGTTGCTGCCTGATGCTGCTCCCTGATGTTGCTGCATGAGTTGCTGAATGATGCTGCTCCCTGATGCTGCTCCCTGGTGCTGCTACTGGATGCTGCTCCCTGATGCTGATCCCTGATGCTGCTACCAGATGCTGCTGCATGATGCTGCTCCCTGATGCTGTTGCATGATGCTGCTCCCTGATGCTGCTCCCTGATGCTGCTCCCTGATGCTGCTACCTGATGCTGCTGCATGATGCTGCTCCCTGATGCTGCTACCTGATGCTGCTCCCTGATGCTAATCCCTGATGCTGCTACCTGATGCTGCTGCATGATGCTGCTCCCCAATGCTGCTCCCTGATGCTTTTGCATGATGCTGCTCCCTGATGCTGCTGCATGATGCTGATCCCTGATGCTGCTCACTGATGCTGCTCCATGATGCTGCTGCCTGATGCTGCTCCCTGATGCTGCTCCAATGGTGCTGCATGATGCTGCTCCCTGATGCTGCTACCTGATGCTGCTGCATGATGTTGCTCCCTGATGCTGCTCCATAATGCTGCTCCCTGATGCTGCTCCCTGATGCTGCTGCATGATGCTGCTCCCAGATGCTGCTCCCAGATGCTGCTCCCTGATGCTGCTCCGTGATGCTGCTCCCTGATGCTGCTGCATGATACTGTTCCATGACGCTGCTGCATGATGCTGCTCCCTGATTCTGCTCCCTGATGCTTCCCCATGATGCTGCTCCCTGATGCTGTTGCATGATGCTGCTCCCTGATGCTGCTCCCTGATGCTGCTGCATGATGCTGCTGCCTCATGCTGCTCCATGATGCTGCTGCCTGATGCTGCTGCCTGATGCTGCTGCCTGATGATGCTCCATGATGCTGCTCCCTGGTGCTGCTGCATGATGCTGCTGCATGATGCTGCTGCATGATGCTGCTCCCTGATGCTAATCCCTGATGCTGCTCCATGATGCTGCTCCCTGATGCTGCTCCCTGATGCTTTTCCATGATGCTGCTCCCTGATACTGTTCCATGATGCTGCTCCATGATGCTGCTGCATGATACTGCTCCCTGATGCTGATCCCTGATGCTGTTACCTGATGCTGCTACATGATGCTGCTCCCTGATGCTGCTCCCTGATGCTGTTGCATGATGCTGCTCCCTGATGCTGCTACCTGATGCTGCTGCATGATGCTGCTCCCTGATGCTGCTCCCTGATTCTGCTACCTGATGCTGCTCCCTGATGCTGATCCCTGAAGCCGCTACCTGATGCTGCTCCCGATGCTGTTCTCTGATGCTGTTGCATGATGCCACTCCCTGATGCTGCTGCATGATGCTGATCCCTGATGCTGCTCCCTGATGCTGCTCCATGATGCTGCTGCCTGATTCTGCTCACTGATGCTGCTGCATGATGCTGCTCCCTGATGCTGCTACCTGATGCTGCTGCATGATGCTGCTCCCTGATGCTGCTCCCTGATGCTGCTCACTTATGCTGCTGCAAGATGCTGCTCCCAATTGCTGCTCCATGATGCTGCTCCCTGGTGCTGCTGCATGATGGTGCTGCATGATGCTGCTCCCTGATAGCTGCTCCCTGGTGCTGCTGCATGATGCTGCTGCATGATGCTGCTCCCTGATGCTGCTCCCTGATGCTGCTGCATGACGCTGCTGCCTGATGCTGCTCCATGATGCTGCTGCCTGATGCTGCTCCCTGATGTTGCTCCATGATGCTGCTCCCTGGTGCTGCTGCATGATGGTGCTGCATGATGCTGCTCCCTGATGCTGCTCCCTGGTGCTGCAGCGTGATGCTGCTGCGTGATGCTGCTCCCTGATGCTGCTGCATGATGCTGCTCACTGATGCTGCTCCCTGATGCTGCTCCCTGATGCTGCTCCCTGATGCTGCTCCCTGATGCTGCCCATGATGCTGTTCCCTGATACTGTTCCATGATGCTGCTCCATGATGCTGCTGCATGATGCTGCTCCCTGATGCTGATCCCTGATGTTGCTACTTGATGCTGCTGCATAATGCTGCTCGATGATGCTGTTGCATGATGCTGCTCCCTGATGCTGTTCCCTGATGCTGCTCCCTGATGCTGCTACCTGATGCTGCTGCATGATGCTGCTCCCTGATGCTGCTCCCTGATGCTGCTACCTGATGCTGATCCCTGATGCTGCTACCTGATGCTGCTGCATGATGCTGCTCCCAATGCTGCTCCCTGATGCTGTTGCATGATGCCGCTCCCTGATGCTGCTGCATGATGCTGATCCCTGATGCTGCTCCCTGATGCTGCTCCATGATGCTGCTCCCTGATGCTGCTCCCTGATGCTTCTCCCTGATGCTGCTCCCTGATGCTGCTGCCTGATGCTGCTCCCTGATGTTGCTGCATGATGTTGCTGAATGATGCTGCTCCCTGTTGCTGCTCCCTGGTGCTGCTACCTGATGCTGCTCCCTGATGCTGATCCCTGATGCTGCTACCAGATGTTGCTGCATGATGCTGCTCCCTGATGCTGCTCCCTGATGCTATTGCATGATGCTGCTCCCTGATGATGCTACCTGATGCTGCTGCATGATGCTGCTCCCTGATGCTGCTCCCTGATGCTGCTCCCTGATGCTGATCCCTGATGCTGCTACCTGATGCTGCTGCATGATGCTGCACCCCGATGCTGCTCCCTGGTGCTGTTGCATGATGGTGGTGCATGATGCTGCTCCCTGATGCTGCTCCCTGGTGCTGCTGCATGATGCTGCTGCATGTTGCTGCTCCCTGATGCTGCTCCCTGATGCTGCTGCATGATGCTGCTGCCTGATGCTGCTGCCTGATGCTGCTGCCTGATGCTGCTCCCTGATGCTGCTCCCTGATGTTGCTCCATGATGCTGCTCCCTGGTGCTGCTGCATGATTGTGCTGCATGATGCTGCTCCCTGATGCTGCTCCCTGGTGCTGCAGCATGATGCTGCTGCATGATGCTGGTCCCTGATGCTGCTGCATGATGCTGCTCACTGATGCTGCTCCCTGATGCTGCTCCCTGATGCTGCTCCCTGATGCTGCTCCCTGATGCTGCCCCATTATGCTGCTCCCTGATACTGTTCCATGATGCTGCTCCATGATGCTGCTGCATGATGCTGCTCCCTGATGCTGATCCCTGATGCTGCTACCTGATGCTGCTGCATAATGCTGCTCCCTGATGCTGTTGCATGATGCTGCTCCCTGATGCTGCTACCTGATGCTGCTGCATGATGCTGCTGCATGATGCTGCTCCCTGATGCTGCTACCTGATGCTGCTCCCTGGTGCTGATCCCTGATGCTGCTGCATGATGCTGCTCTCGATGCTGCTCCCTGATGCTGTTGCATGATGCCGTTCCCTGATGCTGCTGCATGATGGTGATCCCTGATGCTGCTCCCTAATGCTGCTCCCTGATGCTGCTCCATGATGCTGCTCCCTGATGCTGCTCCATGATGCTTCTCCCTGATGCTGCTCCCTGATGCTGCTGCATGATGCTGCTGCCTGATGCTGCTCCCTGATGTTGCTGCATGATGTTGCTGAATGATGCTGCTCCCTGATGCTGCTCCCTGGTGCTGCTACCTGATGCTGCTCCCTGATGCTGATCCCTGATGCTGCTACCAGATGCTGCTGCATGATGCTGCTCCCTGATGCTGCTCCCTGATGCTGTTGCATGATGCTGCTCCCTGATGCTGCTCCCTGATGCTGCTCCCTGATGCTGCTACCTGATGATGCTGCATGATGCTGCTCCCTGATGCTGCTACCTGATGCTGCTCCCTGATGCTAATCCCTGATGCTGCTACCTGATGCTGCTGCATGATGCTGCTCCCCAATGCTGCTCCCTGATGCTTTTGCATGATTCTGCTCCCTGATGCTGCTGCATGATGCTGATCCCTGATGCTGCTCACTGATGCTGCTCCATGATGCTGCTGCCTGATGCTGCTCCCTGATGTTGCTCCATGATGCTGTTGCCTGATGCTGCTCCCTGATGCTGCTACATGATGGTGCTGCATGATGCTGCTCTCTGATGCTGCTACCTGATGCTGCTGCATGATGCTGCTCCCTGATGCTGCTCCCTGATGCTGCTCCATGATGCTGCTCCCTGATGCTGCTCCCTGATGCTGCTGCTTGATGCTGCTCCCAGATGCTGCTCCCTGATGCTGCTCCGTGATGCTGCTCCCTGATGCTGCTGCATGATACTGTTCCATGACGCTGCTTCATGATGCTGCTCCCTGATTCTGCTCCCTGATGCTTCCCCATGATGCTGCTCCCTGATGCTGTTGCATGATGCTGCTCCCTGATGCTGCTCCCTGATGCTGCTGCATGATGCTGCTGCCTCATGCTGCTCTGTGATGCTGCTGCCTGATGCTGCTGCCTGATGATGCTCCCTGATGTTGCTCCATGATGCTGCTCCCAGGTGCTGCTGCATGATGCTGCTGCATGATGCTGCTCCCTGATGCTGCTCCCTGATGCTGCTCCATGATGCTGCTCCCTGATGCTGCTCCCTGATGCTTCTCCATGATGCTGCTCCCTGATACTGTTCCATGATGCTGCTCCATGATGCTGCTGCATGATGCTGCTTCCTGATGCTGATACCTGATGCTGCTACCTGATGCTGCTACATGATGCTGCTACATGATGCTGCTCCCTGATGCTGCTCCCTGATGCTGCTCCCTGATGCTGTTGCATGATGCTGCTCCCTGATGCTGCTACCTGATGCTGCTGCATGATGCTGCTCCCTGATGCTGCTCCCTGATTCTGCTACCTGATGCTGCTCCCTGATGCTGATCCCTGAAGCTGCTACCTGATGCTGCTCCCGATGCTGTTCCCTGATGCTGTTGCATGATGCCACTCCCTGATGCTGCTGCATGATGCTGATCCCTGATGCTGCTCCCTGATGCTGCTCCATGATGCTGCTGCCTGATTCTGCTCCCTGATGCTGCTGCATGATGCTGCTCCCTGATGCTGCTCCCTGATGCTGCTCCCTGGTGCTGCAGCATGATGCTGCTGCATGATGCTGCTCCCTGATGCTGCTGCATGATGCTGCTCACTGATGCTGCTCCCTGATGCTGCTCCCTGATGCTGCCCCATGATGCTGCTCCCTGATACTGTTCCATGATGCTGCTCCATGATGCTGCTGCATGATGCTGATCCCTGATGCTGCTACCTGATGCTGCTGCATAATGCTGCTCCCTGATGCTGTTGCATGATGCTGCTCCCTGATGCTGCTACCTGATGCTGCTGCATGATGCTGCTCTCGATGCTGCTCCCTGATGCTGTTGCATGATGCCGCTCCCTGATGCTGCTGCATGATGCTGATCCCTGATGCTGCTCCCTAATGCTGCTCCCTGATGCTGCTCCATGATGCTGCTCCCTGATGCTGCTCCATGATGCTTCTCCCTGATGCTGCTCCCTGATGCTGCTCCCTGATGCTGCTCCCTGATGCTGCTGCATGATGCTGCTGCCTGATGCTGCTCCCTGATGTTGCTGCATGATGTTGCTGAATGATGCTGCTCCCTGATGCTGCTCCCTGATGCTGATCCCTGATGCTGCTACCAGATGCTGCTGCATGATGCTGCTCCCTGATGCTGCTCCCTGATGCTGTTGCATGATGCTGCTCCCTGATGCTGCTCCCTGATGCTGCTCCCTGATGATGCTGCATGATGCTGCTCCCTGATGCTGCTACCTGATGCTGCTCCCTGATGCTAATCCCTGATGCTGCTACCTGATGCTGCTGCATGATGCTGCTCCCCGATGCTGCTCCCTGATGCTTTTGCATGATTCTGCTCCCTGATGCTGCTGCATGATGCTGATCCCTGATGCTGCTCACTGATGCTGCTCCATGATGCTGCTGCCTGATGCTGCTCCCTGATGTTGCTCCATGATGCTGTTGCCTGATGCTGCTCCCTGATGCTGCTCCATGATGGTGCTGCATGATGATGCTCTCTGATGCTGCTACCTGATGCTGCTGCATGATGCTGCTCCCTGATGCTGCTCCCTGATGCTGCTCCATGATGCTGCTCCCTGATGCTGCTCCCTGATGCTGCTGCTTGATGCTGCTCCCAGATGCTGCTCCCTGATGCTGCTCCGTGATGCTGCTCCCTGATGCTGCTGCATGATACTGTTCCATGACGCTGCTTCATGATGCTGCTCCATGATTCTGCTCCCTGATGCTTCCCCATGATGCTGCTCCCTGATGCTGTTGCATGATGCTGCTCCCTGATGCTGCTCCCTGATGCTGCTGCATGATGCTGCTGCCTCATGCTGCTCTGTGATGCTGCTGCCTGATGCTGCTGCCTGATGATGCTCCCTGATGTTGCTCCATGATGCTGCTCCCTGGTGCTGCTGCATGATGCTGCTGCATGATGCTGCTCCCTGATGCTGCTCCCTGATGCTGCTCCCTGATGCTGCTCCCTGATGCTGCTCCCTGATGCTGCTCCCTGATGCTTCTCCCTGATGCTGCTCCCTGATACTGTTCCATGATGCTGCTCCATGATGCTGCTGCATGATGCTGCTTCCTGATGCTGATACCTGATGCTGCTACCTGATGCTGCTACATGATGCTGCTCCCTGATGCTGCTCCCTGATGCTGCTCCCTGATGCTGTTGCATGATGCTGCTCCCTGATGCTGCTCCCTGATGCTGCTACCTGATGCTGCTGCATGATGCTGCTCCCTGATGCTGCTCCCTGATTCTGATACCTGATGCTGCTCCCTGATGCTGATCCCTGAAGCTGCTACCTGATGCTACTCCCGATGCTGTTCCCTGATGCTGTTGCATGATGCCACTCCCTGATGCTGATCCCTGATGCTGCTCCCTGATGCTGCTCCATGATGCTGCTGCCTGATTCTGCTCCCTGATGCTGCTGCATGATGCTGCTCCCTGATGCTGCTACCTGATGCTGCCGCATGATGCTGCTCCCTGATGCTGCTCCCTGATGCTGCTCCCTGATGCTGCTCCCTGATGCTGCTGCATGATACTGTTCCATGATGCTGTTGCATGATGCTGCTCCCTGATGCTGCTGCATGATGCTGATCCCTGATGCTGCTCACTGATGCTGCTCCATGATGCTGCTGCCTGATGCTGCTCCCTGTTGTTGCTCCATGATGCTGTTGCCTGATGCTGCTCCCTGATGCTGCTCCATGATGGTGCTGCATGATGCTGCTCCCTGATGCTGCTACCTGATGCTGCTGCATGATGCTGCTCCCTGATGCTGCTCCCTGATGCTGCTCCCTGATGCTGCTCCCTGATTGCTGCTGCATGATGCTGCTTCCAGATGCTGCTCCCTGATGCTGCTTCGTGATTCTGCTCCCTGATGCTGCTGCATGATACTGTTCCATGACGCTGCTGCATGATGCTGCTCCCTGATTCTGCTCCCTGATGCTTCCCCATGATGCTGATCCCTGATGCTGTTGCATGATGCTGCTCCCTGATGCTGCTGCGTGATGCTGCTGCCTCATGCTGCTCCGTGATGCTGCTGCCTGATGCTGCTGCCTGATGATGCTCCCTGATGTTGCTCCATGATGCTGCTCCCTGATGTTGCTCCATGATGCTGCTCCCTGGTGCTGCTCCCTGGTGCTGCTGCATGATGCTGCTCCCTGATGCTGCTCCCTGATGCTGCTCCCTGATGCTGCTCCCTGATGCTGCTCCCTGATGCTTCTCCATGATGCTGCTCCCTGATACTGTTCCATGATGCTGCTCCATGATGCTGCTCCATGATGCTGCTCCCTGATGCTGATCCCTGATGCTGCTACCTGATGCTGCTACCTGATGCTGCTACATGATGCTGCTCCCTGATGCTGCTCCCTGATGCTGTTGCATGATGCTGCTCCCTGATGCTGCTACCTGATGCTGCTGCATGATGCTGCTCCCTGATGCTGCTCCCTGATTCTGCTACCTGATGCTGCTCCCTGATGCTGATCCCTGAAGCTGCTACCTGATGCTGCTCCCGATGCTGTTCCCTGATGCTGTTGCATGATGCCACTCCCTGATGCTGCTCCCTGATGCTGCTCCCTGATTCTTCTACCTGATGCTGCTCCCTGATGCTGCTCCATGATGCTGCTCCCTGATGATGCTACCTCATGCTGCTGCATGATGCTGCTCCCTGATGCTGCTCCCTGATGCTGCTGCAAGATGCTGCTCCCATTTGCTGCTCCCTGATGCTGCTCCCTGATGCTGCTGCATGATACTGTTCCATGATGCTGCTCCATGATGCTGCTCCATGATGCTGCTCCCTGATGCTGCTCCCTGATGTTGCTCCATGATGCTGCTCCATGATGCTGCTCCCTGATGATGCTCCCTGATGTTGCTCCATGATGCTGCTCCCTGATGATGCACCCTGATGATGCTCCCTGATGTTGCTCCATGATGCTGCTCCCTGGTGCTGCTAGATGATGCTGCTGCATGATGCTGCTGCCTGATGCTGCTCCCTGATGCTGCTCCCTGATGCTGCTCCATGATGCTGCTCCCTGATGCTGCTCCCTGATGCTTCTCCATGATGCTGCTCCCTGATGCTGCTCCATGATGCTGCTGCATGATGCTGCTCCCTGATGCTGATCCCTGATGCTGCTACCTGATGCTGCTACATGATGCTGCTCCCTGATGCTGCTCCCTGATGCTGTTGCATGATGCTGCTCCCTGATGCTGCTACCTGATGCTGCTGCATGATGCTGCTCCCTGATGCTGCTCCCTGATTCTGCTACCTGATGCTGCTCCCTGATGCTGATCCCTGAAGCTGCTACCTGATGCTGCTCCCGATGCTGTTCCCTGATGCTGTTGCATGATGCCACTCCCTGATGCTGCTGCATGATGCTGATCCCTGATGCTGCTCCCTGATGCTGCTCCATGATGCTGCTGCCTGATTCTGCTCCCTTATGCTGCTGCATGATGCTGCTCCCTGATGCTGCTACATGATGCTGCTGCATGATGCTGCTCCCTGATGCTGCTCCCTGATGCTGCTCCCTTATGCTGCTGCAAGATGCTGCTCCCAATTGCTGCTCCCTGATGCTCTTCCCTGATGCTGCTCCCTGATGCTGCTGCATGATACTGTTCCATGATGCTGTTGCATGATGCTGCTCCCTGATGCTGCTCCCTGATGTTGCTCCATGATGCTGCTGCCTGATGCTGCTCCCTGATGCTGCTCCATGATGGTGCTGCATGATTCTGCTCCCTGATGCTGCTACCTGATGCTGCTGCATGATGCTGCTCCCTGATGCTGCTCCCTGATACTGCTCCATGATGCTGCTCCCTGATGCTGCTCCCTGATGCTGCTGCATGATGCTGCTTCCAGATGCTGCTCCCTGATGCTGCTCCCTGATGCTGCTGCATGATACTCTTCCATGACGCTGCTGCATGATGCTGCTCCCTGATTCTGCTCCCTGATGCTTCCCCATGATGCTGCTCCCTGATGCTGTTGCATGATGCTGCTCCCTGATGCTGCTCCGTGATGCTGCTGCCTGATGCTGCTGCCTGATGCTGCTGCCTGATGATGCTCCCTGATGTTGCTCCATGATGCTGCTGCACGATGCTGCTGCATGATGCTGCTGCATGATGCTGCTCCCTGATGCTGCTCCCTGATGCTGCTCCATGATGCTGCTCCCTGATGCTGCTCCCTGATGCTGCTCCCTGGTGCTTCTCCATGATGCTGCTCCCTGATACTGTTCCATGATGCTGCTCCATGATGCTGCTGCATGATGCTGCTCCCTGATGCTGATCCCTGATGCTTCTACCTGATGCTGCTACATGATGCTGCTCCCTGATGCTGCTCCCTGATGCTGTTGCATGATGCTGCTCCCTGATGCTGCTACCTGATGCTGCTGCATGATGCTGCTCCCTGATGCTGCTCCCTGATTCTGCTACCTGATGCTGCTCCCTGATGCTGATCCCTGAAGCTGCTACCTGATGCTGCTCCCGATGCTGTTCCCTGATGCTGTTGCATGATGCCACTCCCTGATGCTGCTCCCTGATGCTGCTCCCTGATTCTGCTACCTGATGCTGCTCCCTGATGCTGCTGCCTGATTCTGCTCCCTGATGTTGCTGCATGATGCTGCTCCCTGATGATGCTACCTCATGCTGCTGCATGATGCTGCTCCCTGATGCTGCTCCCTGATGCTGCTCCCTTATGCTGCTGCAAGATGCTGCTCCCATTTGCTGCTCCCTGATGCTGCTCCCTGATGCTGCTCCCTGATGCTGCTGCATGATACTGTTCCATGATGCTGCTGCATGATGCTGCTCCCTGATGCTGCCCCATGATGCTACTCCCTGATGCTGTTGCATGATGCTGCTCCCTGATGCTGCTGCCTGATGCTGCTCCCTGATGCTGCTGCATGATGCTGCTCCCTGATGCTGCTCCATGATGCTGCTGCCTGATGCTGCTCCCTGATGCTGCTGCCTGATGCTGCTGCCTGATGCTGCTGCCTGATGCTGCTCCATGATGCTGCTCCCTGATGCTGCTCCCTGATGCTGCTCCATGATGCTGCTCTCTGATGCTGCTCCCTGATGCTGCTGCATGATGCTGCTCCGAGATGCTGCTCCCTGATGCTGCTCCCTGATGCTGCTCCCTGATGCTGCTTCATGATACTGTTCCATGATGTTTCCCCATGATGCTGCTCCCTGATGCTGCTGCATGATGCTGCTCCCTGATGCTGCTCCATGATGCTGCTCCATGATGCTGCTGCCTGATGCTGCTCCCTGATTTTGCTCCCTGATTTTGCTCCCTGGTGCTGCTGCATAATGGTGCTGCATGATGCTGCTCCCTGATGCTGCTCCCTGGTGCTGCTGCATGATGCTGCTCCCTGATGCTGCTCCCTGATGCTGCTGCATGATGCTGATGCATGATGCTGCTCCCTGATCCTGCTTCATGATGCTGCTCCCTGATGCTGCTCCCTTATGCTGCTCCCTGATGCTGCCCCATGACGCTGCTCCCTGATACTGTTCCATGATGCTGCTCCATGATGCTGCTGCATGATGCTGCTCCCTGGTGCTGCTCCCTGATTTTGCTCCATGATGCTGCTCCCTGGTGCTGCTGCATGATGGTGCTGCATGATGCTGCTCCCTGATGCTGCTCCCTGGTGCTGCTGCATAATGCTGCTCCCTGATGCTGCTCCCTGATGCTGTTGCATGATGCTGATGCATGATGCTGCTCCCTGATCCTGCTTTATGATGCTGCTCCCTGATGCTGCTCCCTTATGCTGCTCCCTGATGCTGCCCCATGATGCTGCTCCCTGATACTGTTCCATGATGCTGCTCCATGATGCTGCTCCATGATGCTGCTGCATGATGCTGCTCCCTGATGCTGCTCCCTGATGCTTCCCCATGATTCTGCTCCCTGATGCTCAGTGGGTGGTCTGTTCATGCCCCACAGTAGATCCCAGATTGTCTTTGCCTCTAAACTAGGTGGGGGATGCTTTGAAAGCAGCATCCAGTGCCCTCTGCTCACCATGGCATTGAGATTGTGTTCTAATATACACAGCGGAGCCTCTTTACTCACAAACCATGACCCCAATTCCCACAATTAATCATCTGGACAGGGCAGAGCGTGTCTGTGATTGTCATGGACCATTTGGTATTTCAGTCTTTGATTTAGTTGCTTTTAAAGTGATACTGTATTTGTATTACGAATGCTTCTTGTGCATTTCCAGTGCCTTTAGTAGCAAGGAAAAGAAGGGGGCGTGGCCTAACCGTGGTGTGGGGTGGGACCATCTGACAACTTGCTAGGCCACAACTTGCTGATCTCTGCATATATTACCTAAAAGGATTCCTGGCAGCGGACAGAGCCACATGTGTTCAGCCTTAATGGTGGGGCAGCCCCTCACGAGGCATTCCTTTAGCTAAGAGATGCAGCCATCACCCTCGGGTGACCAGGGCCAGCAGCACCACTAAAGCTGAAAATGTGAGGCCGCAGGAAGGCAGGTCTTTTTTCCAAAAGCCTTAAGCTCCTACGAATGAGTGGGAGCTTCAAGGCTTTAGAAAAAAAAGCTTTGGCTTCCTGTGGCCTTAACTTCATGTGGCCTCACCTTTTCTTACATAATGGTGTGCACTTGCCCATGGATGCCTCACAGGTGCCGAAGCCATCATTCTGGAGAAAATGTTTTTTTTTTCTAAAGCCTGACGCTCTCGCACATGAGCAAGAACTTCATGCTTTAAAAAAAAAACCCTTGTCCTTTAGCGACCGGAGCAGCCAGGGGACATTAGAGAGCCCCGGAAGGACCTGTTTCAGAACCATATTTCTGAGTCTTCCAGGGCGTGGCCCTGGTTAGCCCCCCCCCACTTAAAGATCTTGTCATTTCCCACTTCCCCTCCCTCTGATTCCATACTGAGGGCATATCGGACAAGGATTTAGAGTTCTGATACTATATTACCCTTCAGCCTGTGTACTTCCATTCCTCTCTGTGCCTGTGCGTGCTCACTGCCCTGAATGCCCCTGCCCTCCAGCCTGTGTACTTCGACTCTTTTCTGTGCCTATGTGTGCTCACTGCCCTGGATGCCCCTGCCCTCCAGCCTGTGTACTTCCACTCTTTTCTGTGCCTGTGTGTGCTCACTGCCATGAATCCCTTAGCCCTCCAGCCTGTGTACTTCCATTCCTATCTCTGTGACTGTGTGTGCTACTATCCTGAATGCCCCAGGCCTCTGGCCTGTGTACTTCCATCATTCTCTCTGTGTCCGTGTGTGCTCACTGCTCTGCCCTCCAGCCTGTGTACTTTCATTCTTCTCTGTGTGCCTGTGCGTGCTCACTGCACTGGGGCCCCTACCCCCAGCCTGTGTACTTCTATCCTTTTCTGTGTGCTTTGTGTGCTCACTGCCCTGAATGCCTCTACCCCCAGCCTGTGTACTTCCATCCGTCTCTGTGCCTGTGTGTGCTCATTGCCCTGAGTGCCTCTGCTCTCCCGCCTGTGTACTTCCATTCTCTCTTTGCCTGTGTGTGCTCACTGCCCTGAATGCCCTTGCCCTCCAACCTGTGTACGTTTATCCCTCTCTGTGGCTGTGTGTGCTAATTGCCCTGAAAGCCCCTGCCCTCCAGCCCGTGTACTTCGATTCTTCACTCTGTGCCTGTGTGCGCTCACTGCCCTGAATTTCCTTGCCCTCCAACCTGTGTACTTCAATTCTTCTCTATGCACCTGTGCGTGCTCACTGCCCCGAATGCCCCTGCCCTCCAGCCTGTGTACTTCTATCCTTCACTCTGTGCCTGTGCGTGCTCACTACCCTGAATGCCCTTGCCCTCCAGCCTGTGTAGTTCCATTCTTCTCTCTGTGCCTGTGTGTGCTGCTATCCTGAATGCCCCAGCCCTCCGGCCTGTGTACTTCCATCCTTCTCTCTGTGCCCGTGTGTGCTCACTGCCCTGAATGCCCCAGCCCTCCAGCCCTTCCATTCCTCTCTGTGCCTGTGGGCGTTCACTACCCTCAATGCCCCAGCCATCGCGACTGTGTAGTTCCATCCTTCTTTCTGTGCCCGTGTGTGCTCACTGCCTAGAATGCCCCTACCCTCAAGCCTGTGTGCTTCGATTCTTCTCTCTGTGCCTGTGTGTGCTCACTGCCCTGAATGTCCTTGCCCTCCAACCTGTGTACTTCCATCCCTCTCTGTGCTTCTGTGTGCTGACTACCCTGAGTGCCCCTGCCCTCCAACCTGCATGCTTTCATTCCTCACTGTGCCGGTGTGGGCTGACTACCCTGAATGCCCCAGCCCTTCAGCATGTGTTCTTCCATCCTTCTCTCTGTGCCTGTGTGTGCTCACTGCCCTGAATGCCCCAGCCCTCCCCCCAGCCTGTGTACATTGATTCTTCTCTCTCTGCCCCTGTGTGCTAACTGCCCTGAATTCCCCTACCCTCCAGCATGTGTACTTTCATTCTTCTCTGTGTGTCCGTGCATGCTCACTTCACTGGGGGGCCCAACCCCCCAGCCTGTGTGCTTCCATCCTTCTCTCTATGCCTGTGTGTGCTAACTGCCCTGAATGCCCTTGCCCCCCAGCCTGTGTGCTTCCATCCTTCTCTCCGTGCCTGTGTGTGCTCACTGCCCTGAATGCCCCCACCCCCAACCTGTGTACTTCCATCCTTCTCAATTTGCCTTTGTGTGCTCACTGCCCTGAATGCCCCTGCCCTCCAGTCTGTGTGCTTCCATTCTTCTCTCTGTGCCTATGTGTGTTCACTACCCTCAATGCCCCTGCCCTCCAGCCTGTGTAGTTCCATCCTTCTCTCTGTGCCTGTGCGTGCTCACTACCCTGACTGCCCCTAGCCTCCAGCCTGTGTGCTTCCATTCTTCTCTCTCTGCACGTGTGGGCTCACTGCCTCAAATATCCCAGCCCTCCAGCCTGTGTACTTCCATCCTTCTCTCCGTGCCTGTGTGTGCTCACTGCCCTGAATGCCCCAAACCTCCAGCCTGTGCACTTCCATCCTTCTGAACTGGATAGTCCAGCCCCTTTGATGAGCAGCAATTACCCTCGAGATGGATGGGGATGCAGACCTTACACATACATCAATAATACAGTCGACTCAGGAAGTTGACAAAAGGAAGACTGTTTTAATATCAATTATCTAAAGCAGGGAGCATAACGAACATCAACGCAAACGCTCGATCTTCAAAACTCAAAGTACTTTAAGAAAACACTGCACTTTTAGAAGCAAAATGTGTCATCAATTACATCTTAATCACATGTGTACTAACGTCATCCTACGTGGCAAACTACAAAAACGTACATGCATGGGCTATTGGTTCTGAGTGAACGTCTAAGTATATGATCCATACTAGTCTAAGAAGTGTAGCTATGTGAATGATTACTTAACATCAGGTGGGGCAACTAAGCCCTCCTCTAAAAATGACCACTATGAACATGACTAAATACATGACGTCCCATTGGTTTACACGCTATAGGACCCCTGAATACGCAGGTCTTCTACAATTGGTTGGCACTCTATCAATCTTCAGTACTTTTCCACCTACGTTAGCAGCCTACAGGCTGGCCATCCAGATGCTGGTGACGTTGCCTTAACTTTAGCTTCCGACCAATTAGCATATCAATCCATCATCACCTCAGTGGTCTATTGTCAATTAGGCCTTTGAACTTCATCCTTGAGAGTGTTCTTAGCTCTGAGAAAATTAGGGAGTGAGAAGCACAGTCTGCCTTCATGCGTAGCTGTGACCATCTCGTTCATCCAACTTCATGCTTCCATGTGACTAGAGACCATAAAATGGAGCCTTTTGTGTATTTAATATTCTGTTCTAATAGACCTCTGATGTCTTCCTTGTTATTTCATTCCTTTTGAACAGGAGGTTTCTTCTTTCACACGATTTTGTATCCAAAGTCAGTTTACTCCAGTTTTGATAAGACCTTGGCTTCTTGGCTCGCTTAGCCTTGCCTTTCACTGATACTCTGCGTGTAATTCAATTTCTGCTTTTTAACTGCGACACACTGAATTGAGGCCTTCTTGCTAATGTCCAACCTGCTATAATGCGTTTAGTGGAAACATCCATAATTCTCTCATTCCTATGTATGTATACGTTGGCGATTGCCGCAATCTATTTACTATAAGCGTAGAGCTAGCTTCACGATTACTTTGCTGCTTGTGTTTCATCTGCATCTGTACACATGTAAAATGGTTTGATATCTTCATCTGTTTCTGTGGCATACGTTTCTTCACCTTGAGCCCAAGATGTCACGTATTCTTATTGCTTTCTTGAAGCCTTATAGAATGTCTGCATTCTCTGGTCACTGCATCTTTATATGTACTTCATCTTCAGCTCCATGTAACATATACTTGGCAATAGCTAGTGATGCTACCATTCATCCTTGCCGCTTATTGGTTCTGCTTCTTCAGGGATCTCGTTCAGATGGCCATCATATTTCTTTGTATGCAGATAAGGTTTTCCCAATGGGTACCTTGGCTCCCAGATTCTCTTGGGTACTGGCCCTTTCAGTGGTACTAGACTGAGTCCATATTCTGCTCTTTGTCGATTCAGCTGTTCTGTATACGTCACATACTCTGGTTTCCAACATACAGGTAAAAGGGGAGAGTCGATTGAGGTGTGGGTACTTGGCTGCTTCTCTACACTTCTGTCTGTGCCTGTGTGTGCTCACTGACCGGAGTGCCCCAGCCCTTCTGCATGTGTGCTCGTCGGTCTCCCTGCACATGTCCTCCCTGCCTTCCTGCATGTGTGCTCATCGTTCTCCCTGCCCATGTCCCCCTGCCCTCCTGCATGTGTGCTCGTCGTCCTCCCTGCCCCTGCCCTTCTGCATGTGTGCTCGTCGTTCTCCTGCCCTTCTGCATGTGTGCTCGTCGTCCTTCCTGCCCATGCCCTTCTGTATGTGTGCTCCTCCCTGCCCTCCTGCATGTGTGCTTGTCGTTCTCCCTGCCCATGTCCTCCTGCATGTGTGCTCGTCGTTCCCCCTGCCCTCCTGCATGTGTGATCGTAGTCCTCCCTGGCCCATGCTCTCCTGCATGTGTTTTCGTTGACCTCCCTACCCATGCCCTCCTGCATGTGTGCTTGTCCTCCCTGCCCATGCCTTCCTGCATGTGTGCCCGTCGTTCTCCCTGCCCATGTCCTCCCTGCCCTCCTGCATGTGTGATCGTCGTCCTCCCTGCCCCTGCTCTCCTGCATGTGTGCTTGTCGTCCTCCCTGCCTTCCTGCATGTGTGCTCGTCGTTCTCCCTGCCCATCTCCTCCCTGCCCTCCTGCATGTGTGCTCGTCGTTCTCCCTGCCCATCTCCTCCCTGCCCTCCTGCAAGTGTGCTCGTCGTCCTCGGGCTGCCCCTGTCCTCCCGCCTGTGATCCCAGCGGTGCCATCCCGTGGCTTCCATCAGACCGATCTATGGTGCAACTGCGCCTTGTGTTGCTCATCCTCAGGGTACCTTTGCCAGCCCCTGCACTTGTTGGTCTGGTTTCCCAGTTTCCTGCAGGTGCGGGGAGCTCCGCGTTCCCGAGGCTTGGCCTGAAGACCGTTTCTTCCCGCCGCGCTCCGGCAGAGGGCGGCAGAGGCGCACGGATGAGCAATCGGCCTGGATGAGCCACTGGGATGGGCTGGGATGGGCTGGGCGGGGCGGCTCATGGAGACCAATAAGGAGGGAGTCCCGAGCCCTCTGCACAGGAGTCGCTTCAGTGCAGCGCCGAGCATCTCCACCCTGCAGCAAGGAGCCCAGCGCCTCAAGGCAGAGCCCAGAAGAGCGTGCACTGAAGTCGCCTCGAAGCACTCTGTGGAGCTTGCAGGAGCCGCGTCAGGTCACCTCTGGGGCAGGAGCTACACCTGGACTACTCTGGATACAGGGGGCACTCATCATCTCTGGGCACGGGAACCCCCCCCCCCCAGCACCTCTGGATCCAGGCGGGCGCAGCTGAGGACAGGAGCCCTGCGGGGGGCACCCATAGGAACGGGACCCAGCTCTGAGCACCGCACTTCACGCATTGTTCCCGCATTGCGATGCACTCTTCTGCACACCAGTGAAGAGCAGCGCCTGACCCCGTGCCCCCCTCACCGCATCTTCCACAGCCCCTGCAGACCCCCACCCCAGCGCCCAGGATGACCTCCTACCAGCGGCTACAAGGTAAGAGCCCCCTGACCTCGCGCAGACATTAGCTCCCGCTGCATTTCCACAGGGGGGAGGGGGCAAGAGGGGGAACAGGGCACCATTCAGGGTCCGAACAAGTCCCTCTTGTAAACTTCCTAAAGTTACCAGGCACCACGTGATGCTGACAGACATCCAGGACCATTCATCCCGCGAGTTGCATTCCGTCAGACACCCCGAAGAGTTCCAAGAGCTGCAACTGTCGGTGTGTGTGAGCAGACAGACACCCAGGACAGGAGCGTTCCTTCACAATGTCTCTGGGATGGCACCCCGGAGCTGCTGTTCAGTCCACTGGAAAGACAAACAAGGGTGTGCATGTGTTTGGTGTGTGGTCAGACGCGCAGGCGCATATCAGAAGGAGTTTCCTTTAAGGGCGCAAATGCTGGCCGTAGGCAGACACCACCAACCGTTACTTACAGACACATTGCGCTTCCTCCAGGACGAGTGTAGGCAGGTACCCACAAAGTACCCTTGTGCTGCAGACACCCGGGAATATTTTCCCGATGGCAGGTCTGTGCACAATGTTTTATGATATGATAACCATCGCAACACCCATAAGCCCTCCCCTGGGGTGTCTGACCGCGGGAACACAGTACAGGCATTTCCCACGGCCTGGGGTATCCTTGGGGACACAATCGATTTTTTAACAGTGGGAGGGGGGGTTGTGCAGACTCCCAGGGGGTCGTGAGGACTCCGTGGCCAAATATCCAAGAACCCTCCTTTCCGGCGTTTGTGAGGACCCCAGACTCTCTGTGGAGTGCCCGCGGCCAGACACCCCCAGCACGGGCTCCCCCACCCCCAGAGGATTCCAATATCTAAAACATTAATTGTTTCACTGTCATTGTCATCTGGTGGCATCGCTGCCACAGTTGCCGACTCCCGGATGTGTGTCTGGGCCCCCCAGGGGGAGCTCCCCGCGGAGTCCCTGCAGACACCCCAGGGGGATGCTTCTGGGTATCCTCGCACAGGTATCACACCAGGAAGGAAGCTCCGGGGAGGTCTCGCGGATTCCCCAGGGACAAATCTACCAGTGACATCACGCAGCGTCTTGCCGCACAGGCTTCTCATCGCTACTGTCTCACCGCCTCCAGTTCATCGATTCTCGGCTTCCTTGTTATTGTTTCATTGCCTCCCCATTTCACCGACTCACAGTTTCATCGAATCACTGTTTCATCGAGTCACTGTTTCATCGAGTCACTGTTTCATCGAGTCACTGTTTCATCGAGTCACTGTTTCATCGTCCCAGACGCAGCGTCTAAACGTTGTATTCTCTCTCACACTGTTGCGTTGTTTCATAAATGCCCCTGGCAGCTTGCTGGGGCTTTTCCCAATGCCAGGGTCGTAGGCGAGGACTTCCTAAACCCTGTCCTAGATCAGTTCTCTTTTATCGTCCATCTGCATTTTTTTTGAGGCGCCCTGTTGTGCAGTCTAAGGGGAAGGTTTCATAGGGTGCTGAGAGTGGGCCAGATACATCATATCCCAGACAAGTGCACTTCAAGAGAAATTAATGATTTTCCAGACTACAGCTGTTATAAGAATATATATATATATCTGTTAGAAATGCAGTCCTTAATAATACCAGAAAAATTGTCTCTTTTTTCGAGACGTGTTCGGTGACACTCCCTTCCTTCTAATGTTAAACGTGTACGTTGCAATTCTGCTTCAAGTATTCTGTTGTGTCCTAATTGTGTCGAAAACTCTGTAAAACGTCGTTTTTGGATGCCAGTTGTATGCAGGCATCGCAACTTGTAGCCAATCACAGAAATGTGCACGAGAGCCGGTTCCCTTGGTAGCCAGGCCCACTGGGGCTAAGGCGATGCTTATTGGAGGGCTTACAGCTAGCATCCTGGGTCACTATGGTAACCCTGCTAATCCACCATCATTCAGATGCGGCAGTGTTGGGTGTGTGCCCTTTCTCAAACAAATGACAACGGAGACAGGAAGATCATTGCCACCCGAGCAGGTCTCCGGGTCACCCCCACCTCACCCCTCGTGCACTGCCCTCTGTACATAGCCGGTGGGGGTCACAACAAGAGCACGGTTTTGGCTTAAAATCCTCGGAATTAATTGTCAAATTGTGGCAACAAATTTGGCCACATTTATCAGCTGAGATATGAACTAGTGTAACTAATTTGATGCCGTTGTCATTCAGGGTATCAAAACAATGTCTTCGTCACACAGTTGGTCTTCCAGTGACATTGTGTCAGTTTCATTGTCCCCTAATTGGCTTGCGCTTTTCATGTGTGTGTCTGTCCGTATGTATGAGGGCTTCGAGAAGCGCCTATCTAGCAGCAAAGCAACAGAGCACAGTTCAAACGAACATGACACAAGGCATCTGAGGAGGGTGGGGGTTGAAACATATATGTTGAAGACTGTGTGCAAAGTATGGGGGGAAGGCCTGGCGTCATCCGGCAGGCTATTCCGTGGCCTGGGACCTGGTGCCAATGGATTGTCTTGTTTTTTCTTTCTTGCCTGGCTTGGTTTCCAGTGTGACTAGGTGTTTGCAGCTGGTGCTCCGTTGGCCTCTTGAGATCTTGCTGCTTTCAGGTAGGTTAGGCGGTGCCTTGGTTGAGAGCGGTGCCTTGGTTGAGAGCTCATTGACGGCAATGCTTAGGTTTCACGCTTAATGTTTTCATTGTCTGAGTTTCATGAATCACAGTTTCAGTGTCTTACACTTGTATTGTCTCACAGGTTCACTGAGTCATAGTATCATTGTCTTACCCTTTCATTGTGTCACAGTTTCACTGAATTCTATATTGTCTCATAAAGAATTTTTTTTCAATTCCATTCTCTCACGGTGTCATTGTCTCTTAGTTTCATTATCTTACACTTTAATTATCTCAGTTTTATTCGCTTACAGTTTCATTGTCTCATAGTTTCACGGTCTTGCACTTTCATTGTGTCAGTTTCACTCTCTTACACTTTAATTGTCTCACAATTCCATTGTCTTACAGTTTCATTGTCTCACATTTTCATGGGCTTGCACGCCTTTTGTCTCACAGTGACATTGTTTCTTAGTCGTATTCTCTCACAGTTTCATTGTCTTACACTTTCATTGTTGTACACTTCCATTGTCTCACAGTTTCATTTTCCTACATGTTGATTGCCTCACTGTTTCATTGACTTGCACCCATGTACTATCACAAGGGCATTCTTTCACAAATTCATTCTCTTGAATTTTCTTTGTTACAGTTTCATTAACTCATAATTTGGCTTACTCTTTTATTGACTTACAGTTTCACTATCATTGTTTCAAAGTGTCATTGTCTTACAGTTACTTTGACGCATGTATATTATCTCACAATAACATTGTTTCGCAGTTTGATTCTCTCACAGTTTCATTGTCTGACAGTTTCATTGCCTCACAGTTTCATTGTCTGACAGTTTCATTGTCTGACAGTTTCATTGTCTCACAGTTTCATTGTCTGACAGTTTCATTGCCTCACAGTTTCATTGTCTGACAGTTTCATTGTCTCACAGTTTCATTGTCTGACAGTTTCATTGTCTCACAGTTTCATTGCCTGACAGTTTCATTGCCTCACAGTTTCATTGTCTGACAGTTTCATTGTCTCACAGTTTCATTGTCTCACAGTTTCATTGTCTGACAGTTTCATTGCCTCACAGTTTCATTGTCTGACAGTTTCATTGTCTGACAGTTTCATTGTCTTACACTTCCATTGTCTATGAGTTGCATTATGTAACCTATTAATTTTCTCACAATTCCATTGACTTGCCCATATATTGTCTCGCAATGACATTGTTTCACAGTTTTCTTATATTACGCTTCAGTAACACATAGAGTGTCGATGGACATCAGTCATCCAATTAGAGAGCTGACTCAATGGTTTGGTTTCAGTGGACAGACTGTGCTTCCAGGGCCATCTTTCTTGGGGAGAAAGGAAAACCACCTGAGATCACTTTGTATGTCTGTAAGCTACCCATCCTTTTCCCACAGCTATACAGTAACGGGCAATCTGCGTTGGCAGAACACTCTTTCTAAACTGTAGGGGGCAAGAAAGTTGATTCAAGAATCCTCTGGGGAGGTCTTTGTAGAGAGCTGCAAATGGAGGCAAAAGAAGAAATCAAAAAGAAAGTGTCGCAAGTAACCTGAAGGCAAAACCCAGGTCAGCGCAGGAAGCAGGAGTCATGGGTGGGCAAATGAAGAACCGATCCCTGCGAAGGCAGAGATGGAATCTACGGAACGGGCCAAGATTCTGAATAAGGAACCTTCCATGGTAGAGGGAATTAAGGCAGTCGCATTATCAATCCCCCTAATTACTAGCAAGAGGAACTTGGCTGAGGAAATCCCCTACACCAAAAATGGAAGAGTCCAACCATGCGGCAAACGTTTTACTGCCTTTATTAAAAAATAATCAGCCGGGATTGAGACATGGACAATGCAACATTCTCCAGTGTTCTCTCTCGTCAATCTCGAGAGGCTGTCGTCCGGTTTTTATGTTGCGTGACGTCACAAAATAATGATACACCCAAAAAACCAAACAGGAGTCAGGATTGTTAGTGAGGTAGTCTATGTATACTTTATATAGGTGGTTACATCATCGATTGGATACAACATATCTGGTGGCCCCTCCTGTGATCACCCTCTAAGTGTTGCAACTAAGACATTTCATGTTAGTATGCTGTAATCAGACAATGCAACAAAGTGTGAGCTTAGCGTAGAAGGTGGTTAGGAATTGGGCAAAAGAGGGTCTTCTCATCCTTTTAGTTTTGGAAAGTTGCCAAGCCAAGTGCTACTATTCAAAGTGGTGAGAAAGGCCCAAAGGTCCTGTTCTCAACAAATTACCATCTCCAATCTCCTAGACCTTGAAACAGAACATTAATCTTTGAACCTGGTATCACTTTTGTATCATCCTGCCTTCGGTTGGATGCAAACAGCCACCTCAGTCTGGCTCGAATGAATACCCTCTGTCTCCCAGGTTCTGATCATGTGTGCAGGGGCCACAAACTTGATTTCTCATGCTTGCATTTATGATGATTTTCAGCTTGTATCCTTGCAGGTGCCCGTTCTCTTCTGTTAACATTTAACATTCCCTCTCTCATGTGTCCTTGGCAAAGCTGTGCACAGTGGCTACGCTGGAAGCCTGGTCTGCACGTCTCTGCGGGATCAGCCTGTCAGCTCCTCTCTGTATCTTCGAGTCTTTTCAGCTCCTTCCAATGTAATAGTGGCTTCCATCGTGATTTACATGGCCGTCCACGTTAGTTGCGTTGTAAGCATTAGCATGCAGTTCATACGTATTCTTGTGCAACTTGAGTTTACTGCATAGCACAAGTGTGTCCGTCCTCTGTCTGAGTGAGCCGCAAGCATGTTCTTTGTGTCTACCAGCAATTACTCTAAATGTCTGCATAGCTTCGTGCAGGGATGGCTATGTGCTTCATGTCTGACGCATCTATGTCATGGTGTCAGTCGTGACACCATCAGCTTTCTTCGATGTTACAGTCAGTTGACTTGCTCTATCGATAGCAGGCTCGTCTCTTCTATGATGTCATCAGGATAAGTTCTGGGTGGTTGTCTGAGTGAATAGCGTTTCTGACACCTGCGATACATCGACAATGGGGACGGTGGACCCAGGAACGATGTGCACCTTCCATTTCTCTGCCACCGATATGAGAATGGGATAGGTGCAATGAGGGGCACGTTTAGATCCCCCTCTTCAATAACAGGGGTCCCTAAGAAAACACTAGCTTCTAAGGAAACAAAGGCTGCTAAAATAACAGGAGCCTCTAAGGAAATGCAGGTACCAAAGGAAATAGGAGCCTCAAAGGAAATGGAGAACTCTTAAGAAAATCAGAGCCTCCAAGAAAATGGAAGCCGCTAAGGAACCAGGAGTCTGTAAGAAATTGGGGGCCACTTAGGAAAGAGAGCGCTCCAGGGAAACTTCTGTTCCCAGCGCATCCGCTCCCGATGGCCGCCATGGAAAGGGCAAAGGGTCTCAGTTTTCCCTTTCCCCGTGGCCATTTTCTTGGTCGTTATTCTTTTTTTCTTCTGTCCCGAAACACCACAGCGTTTCGGGACAGAAAAAGTTGCTTTTAGTGCCCTGGTCACACAGATCTTGCAGGCCAGGGTACTAATAGCTATATGCCCCTTCGCTCGGGCCTATAACTATGGGCCCCGGGGCATTACCTGAGTCGGTAACGCCCCCGCCGCTCAGGGCATATTGCTTCATAAATATATATTGTTCTGTACCCCTGGCCGGTTCTTGGCTCATTGTTTGCACAGGGGGAGGGATCTGCGTAGCTATATGTGAGTCTTCAGCAGGGCTCCCTGCACACAAATAATCAATGTGTTGTGTGTCCTCTTAATTGGGGGGAAGGAACTCCCCATGTTAAGGGTGGTCTTCCAATATATCGTTCCGGTGGTTTCTATTAATTTTAGAAACATATAATACATCAGATATGAATAGCCCACTGTCTGGGCTCTCTTTCCCAAGCAGCCTCCATTTCCTTATAGGCTCCTGGTTCCTTAGCAGCCTCCATTTCCTTAGAGGCTCCTGGTTCCTTAGCGGCCTCCATTTCCTTATAGGCTCCTTGTTCCTTAGCGGCCTCCATTTCCTTAGAGGTTCCTGGTTCCTTAGCGGCCTCCATTTCCTTAGAGGCTCCTGGTTCCTTAGCGGCCTCCATTTCCTTAGAGGTTCCTGGTTCCTTTGCGGCCTCCATTTCCTAGAGGCTCCTGGTTCCTTAGCGGCTTCCATTACCTTCGACCGCTCTGTTTGCCTGGAGGGCTTTCTTTCCTTAGCGGACTCCATTTCCATAGAGGCTCCTGGTTCCTTAGTGGGCTCCATTTCCTTAGAGGCTCCTGGTTCCTTAGCGGCCTCCATTTCCTTAGAGGTTCCTCCTTAGCGGCCTCCATTTCCTAGAGGCTCCTGGTTCCTTAACGGCTTCCATTACCTTAGACTGCTCTGTTTGCCTGGAGGGCTCTCTTTCCTTAGCAGACTCCATTTCCTTAGAGGTTCCTGGTTCCTTAGCGGCCTCCATTTCCTTAGAGGCTCCTGGTTCCTTAGCGGCTTCCATTACCTTAGACCGCTCTGTTTGCCTGGAGGGCTCTCTTTCCTTATCGGACTCCATTTCCTTAGAGGCTCCTGGTTCCTTAGCGGCCTCCATTTCAATAGAGGCTCCTGGTTCCTTAGTGGCCTCCATTTCCTTAGAGGCTCCTGGTTCCATAGCGGCCTCCATTTTCTTACAGGCTCCTGGTTCCTTAGTGGCCTCCATTTCCTTACAGGCTTTTGTCTCCTTAGCGGCCTCCATTTCCTTAGAGGCTCCTGGTTCCTTAGCGGCTTCCATTACCTTAGAAGGCTCTGTTTGCCTGGAGGGCTCTCTTTCCTTAGTGGACTCCATTTCCTTAGAGGTTCCTGGTTCCTTAGCGGCCTCCATTTCCTTAGAGGCCCCTGGTTCCTTAGCGGCCTCCATTTCCTTAGACCGCTCTGTTTGCCTGGAGGGCTCTCTTTCCTTAGCGGACTCCCTTTCCATAGAGGCTCCTGGTTCCTTAGTGGCCTCCATTTCCTTAGAGGCTCCTGGTTCCTTAGCGGCCTCCATTTCCTTAGAGGTTCCTTCTTAGCGGCCTCCATTTCCTAGAGGCTCCTGGTTCCTTAGCAGCTTCCATTACCTTAGACCGCTCTGTTTGCCTGGAGGGCTCTCTTTCCTTAGCAGACTCCATTTCCTTAGAGGTTCCTGGTTCCTTAGCGGTCTCCATTTCCTAGAGGCTCCTAGTTCCTTAGCGGCTTCCATTACCTTAGACCACTCTGTTTGCCTGGAGAGCTCTCTTTCCTTAGCAGACTCCATTTCCTTAGAGGCTCCTGGTTCCTTAGCGGCCTCCATTTCATTAGAGGCTCCTGGTTCCTTAGTGGCCTCCATTTCCTTAGAGGCTCCTGGTTCCTTAGCGGCCTCCATTTTCTTACAGGCTCCTGGTTCCTTAGTGGCCTCCATTTCCTTACAGGCTTTTGTCTCCTTAGCGGCCTCCATTTCCTTAGAGGCTCCTGGTTCCTTAGCGGCCTCCATTTCCTTACAGGCTTTTGTCTCCTTAGCGGCCTCCATTTCCTTAGAGGCTCCTGGTTCCTTAGCGGCTTCCATTACCTTAGACGGTTCTGTTTGCCTGGAGGGCTCTCTTTCCTTAGCGGACTCCATTTCCTTAGAGGTTCCTGGTTCCTTAGCGGCCTCCATTTCCTTAGAGGCCCCTGGTTCCTTAGCGGCCTCCATTTCCTTAGACCGCTGTGTTTGCCTGGAGGGCTCTCTTTCCTTAGCGGACTCCCTTTCCATAGAGGCTCCTGGTTCCTTAGTGGCCTCCATTTCCTTAGAGGCTCCTGGTTCCTTAGCGGCCTCCATTTCCTTAGAGGTTCCTTCTTAGCGGCCTCCATTTCCTAGAGGCTCCTGGTTCCTTAGCAGCTTCCATTACCTTAGACCGCTCTGTTTGCCTGGAGGGCTCTCTTTCCTTAGCAGACTCCATTTCCTTAGAGGCTCCTGGTTCCTTAGCGGCCTCCATTTCAATAGAGGCTCCTGGTTCCTTAGTGGCCTCCATTTCCTTAGAGGCTCCTGGTTCCATAGCGGCCTCCATTTTCTTACAGGCTCCTGGTTCCTTAGTGGCCTCCATTTCCTTACAGGCTTTTGTCTCCTTAGCGGCCTCCATTTCCTTAGAGGCTCCTGGTTCCTTAGCGGCTTCCATTACCTTAGAAGGCTCTGTTTGCCTGGAGGGCTCTCTTTCCTTAGCGGACTCCATTTCCTTAGAGGTTCCTGGTTCCTTAGTGGCCTCCATTTCCTTAGAGGCCCCTGGTTCCTTAGCGGCCTCCATTTCCTTAGAGGCTCCTGGTTCCATAGCGGCCTCCATTTCCTTAGAGGCTCCTGGTTCCTTAGCGGCCTCCATTTCAATAGAGGCTCCTGGTTCCTTAGTGGCCTCCATTTCCTTAGAGGCTCCTGGTTCCATAGCGGCCTCCATTTTCTTACAGGCTCCTGGTTCCTTAGTGGCCTCCATTTCCTTACAGGCTTTTGTCTCCTTAGCGGCCTCCATTTCCTTAGAGGCTCCTGGTTCCTTAGCGGCTTCCATTACCTTAGAAGGCTCTGTTTGCCTGGAGGGCTCTCTTTCCTTAGCAGACTCCATTTCCTTAGAGGTTCCTGGTTCCTTAGCGGCCTCCATTTCCTTAGAGGCTCCTGGTTCCTTAGCGGCTTCCATTACCTTAGACCGCTCTGTTTGCCTGGAGGGCTCTCTTTCCTTATCGGACTCCATTTCCTTAGAGGCTCCTGGTTCCTTAGCGGCCTCCATTTCAATAGAGGCTCCTGGTTCCTTAGTGGCCTCCATTTCCTTAGAGGCTCCTGGTTCCATAGCGGCCTCCATTTTCTTACAGGCTCCTGGTTCCTTAGTGGCCTCCATTTCCTTACAGGCTTTTGTCTCCTTAGCGGCCTCCATTTCCTTAGAGGCTCCTGGTTCCTTAGCGGCTTCCATTACCTTAGAAGGCTCTGTTTGCCTGGAGGGCTCTCTTTCCTTAGTGGACTCCATTTCCTTAGAGGTTCCTGGTTCCTTAGCGGCCTCCATTTCCTTAGAGGCCCCTGGTTCCTTAGCGGCCTCCATTTCCTTAGACCGCTCTGTTTGCCTGGAGGGCTCTCTTTCCTTAGCGGACTCCCTTTCCATAGAGGCTCCTGGTTCCTTAGTGGCCTCCATTTCCTTAGAGGCTCCTGGTTCCTTAGCGGCCTCCATTTCCTTAGAGGTTCCTTCTTAGCGGCCTCCATTTCCTAGAGGCTCCTGGTTCCTTAGCAGCTTCCATTACCTTAGACCACTCTGTTTGCCTGGAGAGCTCTCTTTCCTTAGCAGACTCCGTTTCCTTAGAGGCTCCTGGTTCCTTAGCGGCCTCCATTTCATTAGAGGCTCCTGGTTCCTTAGTGGCCTCCATTTCCTTAGAGGCTCCTGGTTCCTTAGCGGCCTCCATTTTCTTACAGGCTCCTGGTTCCTTAGTGGCCTCCATTTCCTTACAGGCTTTTGTCTCCTTAGCGGCCTCCATTTCCTTAGAGGCTCCTGGTTCCTTAGCGGCCTCCATTTTCTTAGAGGTTCCTGGTTCCTTACCGGCCTCCATTTCCTTAGAGGCTCCTGGTTCCTTAGCGGCTTCCATTTCCTTAGAGGCTCCTGGTTCCTTAGCGGTCTCCATTTTCTTAGAGGTTCCTGGTTCCTTAGCGGCCTCCATTTCCTTAAAGGCTCCTTATTTGTTAGTGGCCTCCATTTTCTTGGAAGCCTCAGTCTCCGTACCTCCATTTCCTTACAGGCTCCTGGTTCCTTAGCAGATTCCATTAACTTAGACAGCCATGTTTGCCTGGAGGGCTCTCTTTCCTTAGCAGACTCCATTTCCTTAGAGGTTCCTGGTTCCTTAGCGGCCTCCATTTCCTAGAGGCTCCTGGTTCCTTAGCGGCTTCCATTACCTTAGACCGCTCTGTTTGCCTGGAGGGCTCTCTTTCCTTAGCAGACTCCATTTCCTTAGAGGTTCCTGGTTCCTTAGCGGCCTCCATTTCCTAGAGGCTCCTGGTTCCTTAGCGGCTTCCATTACCTTAGACCGCTCTGTTTGCCTGGAGAGCTCTCTTTCCTTAGCAGACTCCATTTCCTTAGAGGCTCCTGGTTCCTTAGCGGCCTCCATTTCATTAGAGGCTCCTGGTTCCTTAGTGGCCTCCATTTCCTTAGAGGCTCCTGGTTCCTTAGCGGCCTCCATTTTCTTACAGGCTCCTGGTTCCTTAGTGGCCTCCATTTCCTTACAGGCTTTTGTCTCCTTAGCGGCCTCCATTTCCTTAGAGGCTCCTGGTTCCTTAGCGGCCTCCATTTTCTTAGAGGTTCCTGGTTCCTTACCGGCCTCCATTTCCTTAGAGGCTGCTGGTTCCTTAGCGGCTTCCATTTCCTTAGAGGCTCCTGGTTCCTTAGCGGTCTCCATTTTCTTAGAGGTTCCTGGTTCCTTAGCGGCCTCCATTTCCTTAAAGGCTCCTTATTTGTTAGTGGCCTCCATTTTCTTGGAAGCCTCAGTCTCCGTACCTCCATTTCCTTACAGGCTCATGGTTCCTTAGCAGATTCCATTAACTTAGACGGCCATGTTTCCTTGCCGGGCACCCCTTCCTTAGAGGCTCCTGGTTCCTTAGAGGCTTCAATTACCTTAGACAGCTCTGTTTTCCTGGAGCGCTCTCTTTCCTAAGTGGCCCTCAATTCCTTACAGACTCCTGGTTCCTTAGCGGCTTCCATTTCCTTGGAGACTCTGATTTTCTTAAGAGTTCTCCATTTCCTTTGAGGCTCCTATTTCCTTAGGTACCTTCATTTCCTTAGAGCAGAACAGAAGTGTTCCCAGCGCGTCCGTTCCCGAAAGACGAAAGAGAAGAAGGTAAGTCGGGTTGAGAGGGCGGAAGGGAGGGAGGGGGAAAAAAAAAGAAACAAAAACGTACCTGAGTCCCCGGACCATTCTGATTGGCCCTCACCAGGGCTTTACCCAGCCGGGAATCCCTCAGATTCCTTGCCTTTGTCCCCAGCGGGGGCGTGGCAGCCCCTCAGCCAATGAGGAGGCTCGAAGCGGGGTCAACCCCGAGCCTCCACACGGCTTGAGGCCGCCTTCGTCCCCCACCAGGTATTCAGGTATGTTTAGTTCTGTTGTCTCATAGTTTCATCAAATCACAGGGAGGTTGACTCACACATTTTGCAGTTGCACTGGGACTCAATGTGACACCTGGAGGCTGGCCTGTAAACCCGGGTGCGATTTAAGGAGGTCCATGGTGGTCTTTCTCAATCTCTGTGGTGCCCCAGCACACCCAACCTTTAATGTAAAGCCAGTCAGTGTTTAGAAGAAGAGCATGTTTCACCATTTGGTAGCGAGTCTGAATGCTCAGCCTGTTCTCTGAAGAAAGGGGTAAAGCATGGGCAGATTAAAGCATACCACACACACAGGGTCTCAAACACGGTTTTGGCAGATTATTATAAAATATAACATTTAATTTACAGAAAAGTATAACAATTTTGTATTTGAGCAAAACCATGGATATTGAAATATTTTTTAAGAGAAAAATTGTACACGTTCTTGGAATATTTCATAGAAGAAATTGCAGTATTACATTCAGCATAAGAAATCCTGCTGAATAGTTCCCTCGTGCCCAGCATTTAGCGGCTACGATAGGTTCCAGAATAGTGCATAACTGGGTTCAAGGCTGAGGATGCAGTGCTAGTTCCGCGAGCCGGCCCAGTATTATATCAAGGCGGCCAGATGCTAATTCCACACCTTTAGATTCCTCCATGTAAAACCTGGGCTCAGGCCTCTACGGAACCCTGCGGTTATACAGAAGCACCTCAGTTAATTGGTCCAAATGATGTACAGAGAAAGGAGGGTACCCATGGGCTATTCACAGTGCTTCCAGGGTATCCATGAGACATAAAGAATACTCAAGGCAGAAGAACCTTCGGCTTTAGGACCCAGGGGGTCTACAACCTGTGGCTTTCCAGATATTTCGGACAGCAACTCCCATGATTCCTCCCCATTGACTATACTGGTTTGAGCTACTGGGCGTTGTGGTCCAGGGCATCTGGAGAGCCGCAGGTTGCAGGTCCCTACTTAGGTACATGTGGGTACATTTCAGCTCCTACTACCGGCCAGAGCTGTCATGGAGAAGAGGCACTCTAGAATTTCATAAGGCGCTATATATAGCACAAGAATTTGATCTGGTGGACTCGTGTCCAATCAGCAGAAGATCTTCACCACAAGAACTGCGTGCCAGTGTCTGGCTTTTGCAAGACTGCGCCGAATGTTACGTTAAGAACCTTTTATATTGCACTCATCATCACCACAGTGGTTTAACGGCAGCAAGGCTAGCCTGGAAAGTGGCATATTGTGCCCCTGACTGCTCCCATCATGAGTTAGACCGTAGTGGGGTGTGAAAGAGGAAATTGAGAAAGGTAAGAGGATAAGGAGCGATTGGCCATGCTCCATCATCCCCTCTCCCAGAACAAGCTCCTTTGAATCACTCGCCTGCCGGTTCCCTCTATCTCACAAGGAATGCAACACCTTCCATCACATCTACAGACCACCTCACAGGAGTGACTCTTTCATGCAGACCTCTCCAGCTAGCTCTCCTCTGCCAAATTAGCACATTCTAGTAATGTTTTTCTCTGTGATTTTAATATCCCAGAGTCGCAGGCTAACAAACACACTCAAAGCACGCTTTTTGCACTGACCACTTCCACGGGCCTTAAGCAAATTGTGCTCTCCACCACGCACAACAAAGGCAACATCCTGCACTTAGTCTTCGCATCATCCCCCTGCATCACCTGTGCAGACCCTATCCCACCTGACTGGTCTGATACGCCGCCATCCCATTATCATTCACCTTCTTGACTACGGCTCACAGCGGTCAGGCTAAACGCCCCCTCGCTCAACGCCGCTCATTTAAAGGTTTCCTGGTCACTGAGCTCAAAGCAAACTGTGCAGACTTCCCCACCACAGGGAATGCCTCGTGCCACCTGGAATTATTCAGCAACTCTGCTATGAAACTGGTGGACACTGATGCTCCCCTAAAATCCAGCCGGACAAAACCATTTGCCCCATGGTACTCCCCCGAGCTATCCTCCAACAAACGCTCAATCAGAGCCCTAGAGCAAAAACTGTAACTCGAGAGACCTCACCAATGTCAAATCTCTGTGCGCAAACCATAGGATTCTGATTACTGAGGCCAAAGCTGCTTACTGGTCCACTGCCATTGCGGCAGTCTCGACAGGAGCAAAGCCCTCTTTGAAGTATTGTACCAAACCCTCAACTGGCCCTTAGGTACCAGCAAATCAGGAAAAATGCGACAGAATCAACAAATCTTTTTATTGAAACAATAGACAAAATCCGAGAGACCATAGAATCACCTCTCACGGCATTAGCATTCTCTGCACCCCGGCACGCACACTGCTGCTCTGGACCAAATTCTCTCCTCTCTTTCCCCCAGATCTCCTAAAAATGGTTTCTTCCTCAAACCTATTTCTTACTCTGACGATAGCATTCCGGCCTCCATCATTAAACAATTGACGGACCCGGCACTCAATGCGCTCCTCAGCATCATCAATGCCTCCCTCGCAGAAGGGTCATTCACGGACGCCCTCAGGACTGGTCGCATATGACCTCTTCTGAAAAAACCAACCCTAGATCCAGATGACCTGACCAACTACCAGCCCATTACGAACCTCCTGTTTATTGGCAACATTTTGGAAAAAGTAGTTGCTACACAACTACTCCCCAGAATCGAACAACTCCACCTCCTAAATGACTATCAGACAGGGTTGTGCCCAAAGTGTAGCATCGAGGCAGTCACCATCCAGGTGGTGGTTGATGTCCTCCAAATCATAAATAAGGGTGACTCATGCCTCCTCGTCCTCCCTGACCTCTCAGCTGTATTCAACACTTAAACGCATGGCATCCATCTCTCCCTCCTTGCTGACAGGATGGGATTCTCTGGCACTGTCCTGAATTGGTTCTCAGGCAGACACCAGACTGTCCGGATGAGTTGGTTGCATTCTAACCAACTCCAGGTCTCCTGTGAAGTCCCCCACGGCTTCATCCTCTCACCAATCCTTTTTAACCTTTACCTGGAGCCTCTGGACACTCACCTCAAAGACCCCAGTATAGCCATCCACAAATACACAGATGGTACTCAGCTGTACTTGAGAGTAAATAGTGTGCAGGACATCATTCATATCCCGGGATTACCTAGACACCATCCAGTGCTGGAATCGACTGCCTACCTCAAACTAAACCCATTCAAGTCTGAATTTGTCCTCATCGGTCCGTCTGCTAAAAACATGTCCAACAATGGCTCAAAGAAATGCGCGTAGAAGGATTTGATCCACAACTCTCAGACTCAGCAAAATCCTTAGGCTTCACCGTTGACAGCAGCATGTCCTTCCAGAAACACCCAGCCTTGAAGGATAAAAATAGCCTGGGTCAGAATCTCTTCCCTTCGTAAAATCAAACCCTTCATCTGGCCGCAGGACTTCCAGACCGTAGTGCAGGCCCTTGTGGTCTCACACATCGATGGGGAAATGCTCTTCTGACAGGGCTCCCAGCTGCTCACTTGGTTCCCCTAAAAGCAGCCCACCACGCTACTGCATGTCTTATTATAGTAGCATGGATATTTGACCGAATTACCCCCAGCCTAGATGAAATACATTGGCTTCCTCTCCAGCCTAGGATACTGTTCAAGACAGCATGTATCATCTACAAAGCAGTCGCAAATAGCACACCAGCGTACCTGGTGGCTAAGCTCCACATATATGGTGGCACACGTTCCTCGCGTAGGAAATCGACCAACTGGCTTGAATCACAATTTGTCTGCAAAGAGACGACCTGCAAACAATCCTTCTCTTGCCATGCACCCACCCTCTGGAACTCGATCCTGGTGTTGGCTCAGTATGCCCCAAAAATTCTCCAATTTTGCAAATTTCTGAGAACTTGGCTCTTTCAACAACACCTGACCAAGGACTAATTCCAGTCGATGCACAGACTTCACAGTGCTGCGCTACTAGATGGCAGCACAAATGCCAGCTACCCACACTCGGTACCGCGCTTCGCTGCTCTCGAGCTAGGTCCACACTTTAAACAATAAAATAAATAATAAATAAGAGATAGTAGAATCGAGATGACCAACAAGTAATGGGAGAAACTCAATCGGGGATCGTGGGAACATATGTGATTCTGCCAGGAGGGGTGCCCGTGTAATTATTGGAAGCAGATCAAAGGAATGTTGATCAGAAAGGAAGCGGGTGAATCCCTCCGGTGCTGCTGAGCAATTGTCCATGAAGGCAGGTTCTAGTACAGTGATTAACAACCCGGGTGGGAGGCGCTGTCCTTCAAGGCGCTACAAACAGTTGCCCAGTACTAAAGAACGAGTCGTGGTGACTGCTCACAGGATACACTGCTGAACGCAGTGGGGAGTCACTGGCACACTGCTCTGGAAGGGGCTCCCACAGCCCAATTCTGTTATCTTGAGTCTAAATAAAGCAAATGCCTCAGCCTTTGGCTCAATCACCACCACTGACTGCAGGGGGTTTCACGTGCATCTGACCACCCTCTCAGTACAAGAGATATTTGTCCATCTCTGAAATGAGCTCTGACATTCAGCTGCAATACAGCAGTGCAGCCATGCAGCCGTGCAGCCGTACCAGCATTTCTTGAAAATCCCAGGAAAAAGTCAAAAACAGTGTAGGGGAACGCGAGGCGAGACACAATCTGACTCCACAGCCACAGTTACTTTCTCTGTGTGTCATTGTGCTGCGATTGCATTGTCTCACACACTTCCTGTGTGTTGTGGTTACATTGTCCCGCACAGTGTCATTGCGCGGCGATTGCATTGTCTCACACACTACCTGTGTGTTGTGGTTACATTGTCCCGCACAGTGTCATTGCGCGGCGATTGCATTGTCTCACACACTACCTGTGTGTTGTGGTTACATTGTCCCGCACAGTGTCATTGCGCGGCAATTGCATTGTATCACACACTTCCTCTGTGGTGTGGTTACATTGTCTCACACACTTCGATTACATTGTCTCACACAGTGTCATTGTGCTTCAATTGCATTGTCCCAATCACTTCCTGTGTGTTGTGGCTACATTGTCCCGCACAGTGTAATTGCGCTGCAGTTGCATTGTCCCAATCACTTCATTTGTGTTGTTCTTACATTGTCGCACACAGTGTCATTGCGCTGCGATTGCATTGTCTCACACACTTCCTCTGTGGTGCGGTTACATTGTCTCACACACTTCCTTTGTTGTGTGGTTACATTGTCTCACACAGTGTCATTGCGCAGCGATTGCATTGTCTCACACACTTGCTCTGTGGTGTGGTTACACTGTCTCACACACTTCCTGTGTGCCGTGGTTACATTGCCCACACAGTGTCATTGCACAGCGATTGCATTGTCTCACACACTTCCTCTGTGGTGTGGTTACATTGTCTCACACACTTCCTGTGTGCTGTGGTTACATTGACCCACACAGTGTCATTGCGCAGCGATTGCATTGTCTCACACACTTCCTCTGTGGTGCGGTTGCATAGTCTCACACAGTGTCATTTCACAGCTATTGCATTGTCTCACACTTTCTCTGTGGTGTGGTTACATTGTCTCACACACTTCCTCTGTGGTGCGGTTACATTGTCCCACACAGTGTCATTGCGCAGCGATTGCATTGTCTCACACACTTCCTCTGTGGTGTGGTTACACTGTCTCACACACTTCCTGTGTGCCGTGGTTGCATTGTCCCACACAGTGTCATTGCACAGCGATTGCATTGTCTCACACACTTCCTCTGTGGTGTGGTTACATTGTCTCACACAGTGTCATTGCGCAGCGATTGCATTGTCTCACACACTTCCTCTGTGGTGTGGTTACACTGTCTCACACACTTCCTGTGTGCCGTGGTTACATTGTCCCACACAGTGTCATTGCACAGCGATTGCATTGTCTCACACACTTCCTCTGTGGTGTGGTTACATTGTCTCACACAGTGTCATTGCGCAGCGATTGCATTGTCTCACACACTTCCTCTGTGGTGCGGTTGCATAGTCTCACACAGTGTCATTTCACAGCTATTGCATTGTCTCACACACTTTCTCTGTGGTGTGGTTACATTGTCTCACACACTTCCTCTGTGGTGCGGTTACATTGTCCCACACAGTGTCATTGCGCAGCGATTGCTTTGTCTCACACATTTCCTTTGTGGTGCGGTTGCATTGTGTCACACATCTTCTCCTCTCTCTTCTCCCCAGGGGGCAAAGCCTTTGGACAGCTGAAAGCTCAACAGGAGGCGCGACTGGAGGAAGTGAACCAGGTAGGCGCGTGCAACCTTCTCCTCCCAGGGGCTGAGGTGGGTGGAAGTCAGGGGGGATATGTAGGCTCAGTGAGCTGGGCCAAGGACGGGGCTGTTCCGGGGGAGTCCTTTGCAAGGGGTGCTTCATCAGGGGCTGGTGTGAGTGCTCTCTGCTTCGTGTTCCAGGTGTGTGAGACAGAGGCCAAACCCAGCCCTTAAGACCGGAGCACAGGGACGCCCGGCAGGAAGGCTCAGACCGGAGCGCAGGGACGCCCGGCAGGGATGCTCAGACCAGAGCGCAGGGACGCCCGGCAGGGACGTTCAGACCGGAGCGCAGGGACGCCCGGCAGGGACGCTCAGACCGGAGCGCAGGGACGCTCAGACCGGAGCGCAGGGACGCCCGGCAGGAACGCTCAGACCGGAGCACAGGGACGCCCGGCAGGAACGCTCAGACCGGAGTGCAGGGACGCCCGGCAGGGACGTTCAGACCGGGGCGTCCCCGTTCAGATCGGAGCGCAGGGACGCCCGGCAGGGACGCTCAGACCGGAGCGCAGGGACGCCCGGCAGGAACGCTCAGACCGGAACACAGGGACGCCCGGCAGGAACGCTCAGACCGGAGCGCAGGGACGTTCAGACCGGAGCGCAGGGACGCCCGGCAGGAACGCAGTGCCACGTCCATTGAGGCCGGGATTCCTCTGTCCTACAGGGCCCATCTTCACAAGGGCCACTGCCCTGTAGATCTCATGCCCCCATGTGGGTGGGGCTCTCTCCCCACTGTTGAAACGATGTGAAGTACCTCTGCCTGCCCAGCTTCCCTCGTGCAGCCTTCCTGCGGTCACTCAACTGCAGGGTTTTTACACGGTTACCTGCAATCGGTGGTCGAAGTGAGCGGGAGCGGTTGGGAGCGGTGCTGCTCTTCTTTTTCAAATTAAGAGTTTTACTGTTCCTATACTTTTATTTTAAAAAGAAACCGTTCCGGAATGGTTTCGTTATAAAATAAAAGTGTAGGAAGAAGTTGAAACTTGCAGTTTCCATGCACTGCACTGAACGTTCCCTTAAACAGCAGGTGCAATTGTTTGGGGGTTTGTATTGTGTGTGTGTGGGAGGGGCGTGGTGATGGGGTTTGTAGGGAGTGGGTGCAGGCCAGCAGGGAACATAGTTCCTCTACTTCTTTTCGTACACTTCGATCACTGCCTGCAATTAGAAATCACAGCACCTGCAACGGGGGAGGGGGTGGGTGCTGACAATGTGCTTGGGGAGTGGAGAGGGCTAGAGGCCCCTCCCCCATACCCACCCCTCAAACATTTGACAAACACTAGGCCGGGCAGTTCCATCACAGGATGTCCCAAGTGTGCTGTCTATGGCCCGGGGCAGTCGGATTGCAGAAGGGCCATATTGTATATAGGATTCCATACTGCACTCTGCACTCTGCACTTTGACACTGCGCGTGTCTGGCGCAAATTCCACGAGCTTCAGATCTGGGGGCTATCGTACATGCTTTTATCACCCTCATGGCAGGCTCGTGCGCTCCTCACGTGATGTCTGCTGTGCTTTGCATTGCTGGTATGGCCAATGCCGAAATAAAGTGTTGCCTCATTGATGGAGACGTCCCGGGTTCCACTCCCTGCACCTCCCGTCTCTTCAGACAGTCTCGTTATTTGCAGCCGTGCTTTCGTGATCCAGGCCTGTGGCCCACGCCCCTGTCATTCATGAATGAAGTCTGGGAGACGCCCTCTTTTCTGGCAAGGTGCCTCTTCTGTTATGTCTTAATGGTTGGTAATTACCACTGCGATGACACGCATGCATTCCAAAATCCCGTAATCGGCTTTCGAATTTTTGCCTCTTGTAAATTACTTGTAAATTACATGCAATCATGACGCCCGCCTTTTTAAAGCTGACTGGTCTATGCTGTAGGCATCATTATCGCACATCAACCTGTTCACATCTCTAGCTGAATTGCAAATTGTATTTGCATCACTCATAACAAGTGGCATGCGGGTGTGAAACAATGACTAAGAGCAGGTGCCAGGTATCACGCAGGTTCTTCTCGGGCTTGTCTGTAAGCATTGAAAGGCATGCGACCTGCACAAGCATTAACTAAGATCTCAGGCCATGACGGTGGGAGGATGGGGGGGATAAGAAAGCAGGGACTTTGAGGGCAATCCTTGAGGGCGTGCTTTCTGGACAATTTTGAGGAAAACAAGTATAGGAGGCTGGTGGCTGGGCAGTGGTAGGTGCGCTTCACTAAATATCAGTAATTACTTTGTGTGCAGATTACAGTCATGTGAAGGAAGCGAAGACATGACTTTGGTCAATAAAGTGGGTTCTTCTCATAGGACCAGCAGCACATACATGTAGATGGACAGTGAGCTGTGATGATCTGTGTGCGTCCTGATGGGCGTGCTTTGTGCTGCACCTCTGCTACCAGTGCTGTGCGGGCCGCGAACTACCTGCTCTGTGGAAGAAAAGCCTGGACTGGATTCTCTGAACCGGACCATGTGTGTGAGGGAAGCGGGCCCGCTGCTGCTGCCCGTGACATGGCTACATGACAGGAGGGAGCGATGACCTGTTGCTGCCTGAGCTGTACCTGCTCTGGGACTGAGGCTTGCACTGCTGCGGCCTGTGACACTGCTGCGTCACAGGAGGGAGTGATGACCTGTTTCTGCCTAGGCTGCACCTGCCCTGAGGCTGAGGCGTACACTGCTGCAGACTGCACGCTTCTCTCTGGAAGGACGTCTTCACTGTGGTCTCTCTGTTGAGCCAGTTGCATGAGAGACGCCTTGGCTACTGTTCTCTGTCCTGTGGCCTACCTGTTCTGTCGGTGGGAAGCTGGCATTGCCACTGCTGCCCGTGCTGTGCCTGCTCTGTGGAGGGAAACCTGGCCCCGCTCCTTCCTCTGCTGGACCGACTCCATCAGGGAGGAACGTGTGCACTACTGGTGACTTTGCTCCATCTACCATAGCAAGGTGGAAACTGGCATGGCAATGTGGAAACTGGCAAGGTGGTAACTGGCATGGTAAGGTGCAAACTGGCATGGCAAAGTGGTAACTGCCATGGCAAGTTGGAAATTGGCATGGCAAAGTGCAAACTGGCTTGGCAAGGTGGAAACTAGCATGGTAAGGTGGTAACTGGCGTAGCAAGGTGGCAACTGGCATGGGAAAGAGGAAACTGGCATGGCAAAGTGGACACTGGCATGGCAATGTGGAAACTAGCATGCCAAGGTGGAAACAGGCATGGCAAGATGGAAACTGGCATGGCAAGATGGAAACTGGCATGGCAAGGTGGAAACTGGGATGGAATTGATTTATGAAGATGGTCCCGGCGTAGTACAGTAACACGTTAGATAGCAAGGCTGAACCTGGGCATATACAGCTCCCCCTCGAACTATGAAGATGGTCCCGGCGTACTACAGTAACATGTTGGATAGCTAGGCTGACCCTGGGCATAGAGAGTTCCACTCGTTCTATGAAGATGGTCCTGGCGTAGTACAGTAACACGTTAGATAGCAAGGCTGAACCTGGGCATATACAGCTCCCCCTAGAACTATGAAGATGGTCCCGGCGTACTACAGTAACATGTTGGATAGCTAGGCTGACCCTGGGCATAGAGAGTTCCACTCGTTCTATGAAGATGGTCCCGGCGTAGTACAGTATAACACGTTAGATAGCAAGGCTGAACCTGGGCATATACAGCTCCCCCTCGAACTATGAAGATGGTCCCGGCGTACTACAGTAACATGTTGGATAGCTAGGCTGACCCTGGGCATAGAGAGTTCCACTCGTTCTATGAAGATGGTCCTGGCATAGTACAGTAACACGTTAGATAGCAAGGCTGAACCTGGGCATATACAGCTCCCCCTCGAACTATGAAGATGGTCCCGGCGTACTACAGTAACATGTTGGATAGCTAGGCTGACCCTGGGCATAGAGAGTTCCACTCGTTCTATGAAGATGGTCCCGGCGTAGTACAGTATAACACGTTAGATAGCAAGGCTGAACCTGGGCATATACAGCTCCCCCTCGAACTATGAAGATGGTCCCGGCGTACTACAGTAACATGTTGGATAGCTAGGCTGACCCTGGGCATAGAGAGTTCCACTCGTTCTATGAAGATGGTCCTGGCATAGTACAGTAACACGTTAGATAGCAAGGCTGAACCTGGGCATATACAGCTCCCCCTCGAACTATGAAGATGGTCCCAGCGTACTACGGTAACATGTTGGATAGCTAGGCTGACCCTGGGCATAGAGAGTTCCACTCGTTCTATGAAGATGGTCCCGGCGTAGTACAGTATAACACGTTAGATAGCAAGGCTGAACCTGGGCATATACAGCTCCCCCTCGAACTATGAAGATGGTCCCGGCGTACTACAGTAACATGTTGGATAGCTAGGCTGACCCTGGGCATAGAGAGTTCCACTCGTTCTATGAAGATGGTCCTGGCATAGTACAGTAACACGTTAGATAGCAAGGCTGAACCTGGGCATATACAGCTCCCCCTCGAACTATGAAGATGGTCCCGGCGTACTACAGTAACATGTTGCATAGCTAGGCTGACCCTGGGCATAGAGAGTTCCACTCGTTCTATGAAGATGGTCCTGGCATAGTACAGTAACACGTTAGATAGCAAGGCTGAACCTGGGCATATACAGCTCCCCCTCGAACTATGAAGATGGTCCCGGCGTACTACAGTAACATGTTGGATAGCTAGGCTGACCCTGGGCATAGAGAGTTCCACTCGTTCTATGAAGATGGTCCTGGCATAGTACAGTAACACGTTAGATAGCAAGGCTGAACCTGGGCATATACAGCTCCCCCTCGAACTATGAAGATGGTCCCGGCGTACTACAGTAACATGTTGGATAGCTAGGCTGACCCTGGGCATAGAGAGTTCCACTCGTTCTATGAAGATGGTCCCGGCGTAGTACAGTATAACACGTTAGATAGCAAGGCTGAACCTGGGCATATACAGCTCCCCCTCGAACTATGAAGATGGTCCCGGCGTACTACAGTAACATGTTGGATAGCTAGGCTGACCCTGGGCATAGAGAGTTCCACTCGTTCTATGAAGATGGTCCTGGCATAGTACAGTAACACGTTAGATAGCAAGGCTGAACCTGGGCATATACAGCTCCCCCTCGAACTATGAAGATGGTCCCGGCGTACTACAGTAACATGTTGGATAGCTAGGCTGACCCTGGGCATAGAGAGTTCCACTCGTTCTATGAAGATGGTCCCGGCGTAGTACAGTATAACACGTCAGATAGCAAGGCTGAACCTGGGCATATACAGCTCCCCCTAGAACTATGAAGATGGTCCCGGCGTACTACAGTAACATGTTGGATAGCTAGGCTGACCCTGGGCATAGAGAGTTCCACTCGTTCTATGAAGATGGTCCTGGCATAGTACAGTAACACGTTAGATAGCAAGGCTGAACCTGGGCATATACAGCTCCCCCTCGAACTATGAAGATGGTCCCGGCGTACTACAGTAACATGTTGGATAGCTAGGCTGACCCTGGGCATAGAGAGTTCCACTCATTCTATGAAGATGGTCCCGGCGTAGTACAGTATAACACGTTAGATAGCAAGGCTGAACCTGGGCATATACAGCTCCCCCTCGAACTATGAAGATGGTCCCGGCGTACTACAGTAACATGTTGGATAGCTAGGCTGACCCTGGGCATAGAGAGTTCCACTCGTTCTATGAAGATGGTCCTGGCATAGTACAGTAACACGTTAGATAGCAAGGCTGAACCTGGGCATATACAGCTCCCCCTCGAACTATGAAGATGGTCCTGGCGTACTACAGTAACATGTTGGATAGCTAGGCTGACCCTGGGCATAGAGAGTTCCACTCGTTCTACAAAGATGGTCCCGGCGTAGTACAGTATAACACGTTAGATAGCAAGGCTGAACCTGGGCATATACAGCTCCCCCTCGAACTATGAAGATGGTCCCGGCGTACTACAGTAACATGTTGGATAGCTAGGCTGACCCTGGGCATAGAGAGTTCCACTCGTTCTATGAAGATGGTCCTGGCATAGTACAGTAACACGTTAGATAGCAAGGCTGAACCTGGGCATATACAGCTCCCCCTCGAACTATGAAGATGGTCCCGGCGTACTACAGTAACAGGTTGCATAGCTAGGCTGACCCTGGGCATAGAGAGTTCCACTCGTTCTATGAAGATGGTCCTGGCATAGTACAGTAACACGTTAGATAGCAAGGCTGAACCTGGGCATATACAGCTCCCCTCGGTCTATGAAGATGGTCCTGGCACACTACAGTAACACGTTGGATAGCTAGGGTGAACCTGGGCATATAAAGCTCCCCCTCGATCTATGAAGATGGCCCTGGCGTAGTACAGTAACACAGTGAATAGCAAGGCTGACCCTGGGCATAGAAAGCTTCCGTCGATCTATGAAGATGGTCCTGGTGTACTACAGTAACCTGTTGGTTAGCAAGGCTGAACCAGGGCATATAAAGCTCCCCTCAATCTATGAAGATGGCCCTGGCGTACTACAGTAACACGTTAGATAGCAAGTCTGACCCTGGGCATAGAAAGCTTCCGTCGATCTATGAACATGGTCCTGGTGTACTACAGTAACACATTGGATAGCAAGGCTGAACCTGGGCATATACAGATCCCCCTCGATCTATGAAGATGGTCCTGGCGTGCTACAGTAACACATTGGATAGCAAGGCTGAACCTGGGCATATAAAGCTCCCCTCAATCTATGAAGATGGCCCTGGCGTACTACAGTAACACGTTAGATAGCAAGGCTGACCCTGGGCATAGAAAGCTTCCGTCGATCTATGAACATGGTCCTGGTGTACTACAGTAACACATTGGATAGCAAGGCTGAACCTGGGCATATAAAGCTCCCCCTCGATCTATGAAGATGGTCCTGGCGCACTACAGTAGCACGTTGGATAGCAAGGCTGAACCTGGGCATATAAAGCTCCCCCTCGATCTATGAAGATGGTCCTGGCGCACTACAGTAGCACGTTGGATAGCAAGGCTGAACCTGGGCATATAAAGCTCCCCCTCGATCTATGAAGATGGTCCTGGCGCACTACAGTAGCACGTTGGATAGCAAGGCTGACCCTGGGCATATACAGCTCCCCCTCGATCTATGATGATGGCCCTGGCCTTCGATGGCTGCATCTTGGAATGTAAGAACTATGAAGGTGACCCTGGCATACATGATCATGCATGGGAGCGTAAGGCATTAGTACATGAGAGCACTTCATCTAAATGCCAAGAAGATGCGTGTGGTGCAGAAGTGGAGTTGTCCTCTCAGCTCCTCTCAGCTCTCCTGCTTCCACCCCATCTATACCTGGCCTTGTAGATGCAGGGTGGGGCTCGGTGCTGCAGGGGGGGCTGTTCGTTCTTACGGCGACAGGCATATATATTAAAGACAGCACTGGAGATTGGGCCTGTCCTGCTGTCCCCTTTGAGTACTGTGGGTGGGAAGGGCGGGGGGGGGGTAACGAAGCTGCAATGTGAGCTGAACGTAGGCACCCCTCCGGCTGCACTTGCTTTTCTGAAACCCTAGTTTCACATGTGGTGGAGTAGTTGGAGTCCACACGACTGACACATGTTTGACTGTTTTCCAACACACCTGTTATGTTATGTTATGTTATTGGTTTCTTCTAAAGCGCACTATCACCCGAGGGTATCTTGGTACTAAAAGATAATCGACCTTCATAAAAAATCTGGATTCAGTCGGAGTGCAGTTTCTGGCCTGTCTGATAATAATGAAAATCGGCCGAATTGGCTGAGAGTTGCAGAGAGTTGCAGTCTGTGTCCGTGCAGCAAACCAGTCTGTCTACTCTGTTATTGAGAAGGAGCCCGCTTTGAAAAACCATCTCCCGCCGCCGAGCGGCCGCAGAGTTGGCTGAGAGTTGCAGAGAGTTGCAGTCTGTGTCCGTGCAGCAGACGAGTCTGTCTACTATGTTTGTTATTGAGGAGGAGCCCGCTTTAAAAAAACCCTCTCCCACCGCGGAGCGGCCACAGAGTTTGCAGAGAATTGATATCCATGCAGCAGATTAGTTTGTCTACTCGGTTTGTTATTGAGGACAAGCCCGCTTTGAAAAACCCTCTCCCACCGTGGACCGGCCGCAGAGTTGGCTGAGTGTTGCAGTCTGTGCAGTGGAGTAACTTTGCTGAAAAATTTGGGGGGACATGACATCTGAAGGAAAGGTGCCCCAGCCAAATGAATGTGGTCAAAATGGTGTGCCATGAAAGTTGGGGGGGGACAAACACCCCTGTGCCCCCCTAAAATTACACCCATGAGTCTGTGTCAGTGCAGTAGACCAGTCTGCCTACTCTGTTATTGAGGAGGAGCCCGCTTTGAAAAACCATCTCCCGCCGCCGAGCGACAGCAGAGTTGGCTGAGAGTTGCAGAGAGTTGCAGTCTGTGTCCGTGCAGCAGATCAGTCTGTCTACTCTGTTATTGAGGAGGAACCTGCTTTGAAAAATCCTCTACCGCCACAGAGTGACCGCAGAGTTGGCTGAGAGTTGCAGTTCGTGCAGTCAGTGCCAGATGGTGGCCGACATTAGCAAGAGCCGTAGTATCCTGGGAGTCAGGGAGGCCCTGAGTCAACCTGAGACATCTGTGGGACACGCTCCTGGACCCACTACACCAGCCAGGAGTACGAAAGAGAAATCACTGACCGGTCCGACATTAACAAGAAGCAGGAGAAGTCGACTATCCTCCAGTCCTGAGGTGAGTGCATATGAATGTCCACTGGCGAACAGACACCCCACTATGGGCAGTCAGATGCTTGCTGGCGAGCAAAGGGCCTCGGGTGAGGAGATCTGCCCATTTGATATTCAGGTGAAAATTGGGGCCAGCACTGGACTCTACCTCATGAACGTAAGTGCTTCCAGTAGCTTCTAGTAGTAATAACGTACATCTGGACGACTTTGCTGTTGAACTGGCCTCACCGAAATGCTGTGGCCCACAAAACAGTGTCACCTGACAGAGGGTATTTACCGCCGCTACCAGGGGCCATGATGGACTTAACGTCGCCTGTCATCTTGGTACACATCAAACGCCAACTGCTAGTGCAAATTCTTCCTTGGCTAATGAATTTCATTGGTCAAACTTTGAGGTTACACCCAGTCATGAACCGACCCAAGTCCCAGAGGTCAGCGGTGCAAGTGCCCTCGGATGGAGGAGGCAAGTCTACTGGGCAGTTTGACATCATAACCCAGGCTCCTCCTCCCTCTACTGTCTACCACTTTAATTCAACTAACAAAGGAACTAATAGCGCAGAACTCGTTCCGGCAGGTACCGTCCAGTCGGAGCCTATGGACCCTTCAAAAAGGCCAGCAGTCTTGAAACTCTCAAAATATCAATACAAGCCTGGCCAACCTTCAGGCAATCTAAAGCAACTAGGGGGGCCAGATGCAGGGTGCTGCTACGAAAAACGTAATTAATCACTTCGCGAAAAATTCTATCAGTCAGCCAGTATAAAACATCTGGAAGCCGTCGGGCATGACATCCACAACTTTACTAGCAAACCAATGCTTCTTTTATAGGAACCCAGTAGTGAACTGCTACCAATGATCTTCACCTCAATCTACCAATGACAGCGATATCCATGGCATTCGGGGTGAAGTCTCGGACCAGGCTCTGCTGGAGAGTACTTTGTCTATTGACACGGGAACTGTCTCACCGCAGGAACTGTCTCACCGCAGGGTACAGACATCATAAAAGACAATACAAGGGCCGATCCTCATTTAGAGTCAGTAGGGGCAAGCCAACCTGCCGACATCACCGTGTGGTCTAATGCTTCAGGTGTGATGGGTGCCTCGCAGATAGGCCAGCAAAGAATTGTCAACGAGACGAACCAATCCCTAGAGGCATGGCAGCTGATTTAGTCTCACCTGCCCAAAGGTGCCTGGCATCAGACAGTTGCATGGAACTGCTCTCCGCTAACATTATATGGCATCAAAATACCAAGACGGCGGATAGTCTGAGCAACAACACAAAGCTCTATGGGACCAATGAAAGATCAAGGACACTTTGAGCCACGATTAATTGATCAACCCTACACCAAGGACAACTGACCGTGCTACCCTTACTGAACCAATGTTGGCAACCGATCCAGATCAGGCTCAAACACTGAACAGTTTCCGGGTTCACCAAGGCCTTGACATTAACACAATTGCAGCCCTATCTACTACCATGGCGCCTTTATGAAGCTATACAAAAACATAGGCGATCAATTGAAGGACCAAACCACAATTATTGCTCTGATGCACACCAAAATGTTTGTTGAAGGCTTTATTACGGGCATCCAGAATCACCTGGATAACAGTTTGGCGCGATTATCCAATTTACTGCACAGCATATTAGTCCCTATCGTTAAGGACAAATATAATAAAAGAACGTCAAGCACGAATCAGAGTCGACTGAATTCCTCAACGACCAAACCGACAAATCTAGCTGAAAGTAGTACCCCGTCAAAGCCAGACCGAGCGCTGTTGGGCAGTACTAACAAAGAAGACTTAACTATTCCAAACCTGTCACAGACCCGCCAGCCCGTGCTAATTCAATCAATGGAATCGAATCCAGCAACGGCAAGTAATACTACAAGATGAGTGCATCGATAGATCCCAGGCTGACACTGTTGGCCCTAGGTCCCTGGTGAGGGAGCACCAGAAAGAGCCAACTTTGAACCAGAATAACGAAAAGAAAGCAAAAGATTTTAACATTTTCAAGAGGACCCAAGATGGAGGCTGTGCTAAACCAGGGACACCAGCCAAACCAGCACAGAATCTAAGGAAAATAACATCGAAACATCCAAGGACACCCCAGATTAAAGAGATTCCTGAGAAAAAAACTAAAAATAAAAATACCCCACCCAAGCCAAGAACCAATGGAAGCCGGTTCTTTATCAGAAATCTTACCCTCCCAAAACACGAGGGACAATCAAATTTGAGAAATCCTTTAGACCGATCACTTTCTGGAAAGTCCAAGGCTGCTGATGGCTCCCAGCATTCAGCAAAGAGGGCAAGTCCAAGATCAGAAGAAATTGCCATAGAGGACTTGCTGGAGTGGTCCATGTGTACAGTAACCGATGGAGAGGCAACAGATAACTCGTTAAACCTGGAGGACTCCAAACTGAGGAGGAGGAGTCCGGTTGTGTCAAAAACAAAGAGGTACTCAAATCTCCCCTCAGGCATCCGGAGACAGGATCACAGGAATACAGATATCTAATTTGAGAGTGGTGAGAGCATATGTATCCTGCCTCTTCGAGGACTCAAGAAATGGAGGGGCTTGGGTGAACCAGAGATTTACTCCGAGAGATTCTACTAATATTTCAGACGAGGGACCCAGCTACACCAATCCCAGTACAACCGATGTACAAGTGACAATGAACTCATGATCCACAGACGAGAGATCTATCAAGCTTCATGAGAAACCCAATCAAGCTCGGTCAGTGGCTGAAGAAGGTATTCTCCTCGAAGAGTGGGTCTTGAATACCCCTGAAGAATGGGGGACAAGGCTTCTATTAACTGGTGTAACGCCAATGTAAGGGAAGCCAGTGAAGCACAATTCCCGCCCTTTAAAACAATGGAACAAAGGAGAAATGACATGCTCATGAGATGTATATCTATGGCACAGATCGACAACAACGCAACTAAAGACCAGAGACTGACCAAAGATCGAAGACAGACACCATGTTCAGTTCCCGCCAAAACAGGGAATTGTCTGTTATGGGAGTGAATACTACACCTGAAAGAAGTATTGGCCCTGAATCGAGCGAACGCTCTAAAACTATTCCACCATGTTCCTAGCTTAAGGTCACTGACAACCTATGATCTATGCATACTTGTTTTCCCAGAGGAGGAAAGATTAGACAAGGTGATCGTCTACCTCGCCTCGTCACTAGTGAAACATCTGCTGCTGGATGAAGCCCCACGTCTGTTACCGATGGGCTTCGACCTGACGACAGTTGAGAATTTAGCAGTACTGTCTCAGGAAGCTTCAAAGGAACGCAGGGTGACTTGGGGAAAAAAATGTAAATCCCCGGAAGGAGGATACTAGACCCCAAAATCTTCATAAAGACAATCTGCCCACTATGACAATCATGGTGGATGGCCTTAGGAGAGAGAGAGAGACCACAATGCAAGCTCAACTGCAGAAACTCAGAGGGGAGAGGAGGAACACTGGAAATGTTTAGCGGGGATCCTGGCGGATAAAATTAGTAATTCATAAAGCCATGAACCCATCGCTATCAATGAGTTTGTGTTTGGCAGCTGGAATACACAAGCCTTTGGCCACATGTTTAACTCAAGGGAAATACATTTTGAGATATTTGATATAATCTGCCTTTAGGAAACGTGGCTCCAGAACACCCCTGTGTTAGACGGATTCACCACTTACTGAAATCCGTCAGTAAAAGGACCAAAAGGCAGGCAGAGTTCAGGTCTATTAACTGCCAAAAAGAACTGGAGCAACCTCACACTATTGTCATTGGAGCGGTGGAATGACCCTTGCCTCATCGTCAGTGGCGACTTGAACATTCATTGTTTCGACCAAAGGCGCAACCTGATCCAGAGTGCAGACCTAGTGGCAGGCCCTGCGATAAAAAGAGGTCTAGAGTGGTGCCACATCCTTGCCATGAGAAATATTGATATTATGAATGGGCACACGGAAGGAGATATTCTCGCTCAAATCACCAGAAAAGGAGAAGGAATGGGCAAATCCTAGATTACATCTTCATATCTTGAAAAATGGCAGCCATAGTATGTCCGCTGGAAGTGGAGGTCGAGACTTTTGAGCAATCACAACTTGTTAAAACGTACCTGCTTACCACTGAGTATGCACCAAAGAGAGTTCCACTCGGGAGGGCTGCGAGTAGCGCCGGAAGAAATAGGCTGATCCATAACCCAGAAGAAATCAGCCTTTTAACTGTCAATTGAAGATCCCGAATAGAGCACGAGAGTGGGGCCTTAGTGGAACAACTGAATAATTACAGCAGGATGTTGAAGGATTTTGTGGAGCACAAGAACTTTGGTAATGAGAACATCATCTGCCATCGCCACAACTATGACCAAGATTTGGTCAATAAGAAGACCCTTAACTTATAAGTATGTAGCCTTAAAAAACGGCACCGTGGAAGCTCATTTAATCATTAAAAACCTTAGGCAGCAGTGCCAAAGCTGGGTGTACTCACACAAGAAGAAGAGGCTCCAGCAGGAGCCTGAAGCGATGCTAATCAAGATTGCGTCAAAAAAGAGCAGGGAAATTTGGCAAATAATCAACTCATTGCATGCCCTCCAAGATGGCCTAATCACAAATGCCGTTGCAGCCAGTCAATGGATAGACCATTTTCCCTTGCTCGTTGACTGCTCCGAAGAGGACTTGAACCGAGTTACACCATCACACAATATTCCGTGGATTTTTCCCACAAATAACACAGCCATTCTGGAACTTATAAAGAAAGCCAGCAACTCTAGGGCAGCGGTCCGTGATGGAATGTCAAGCGCCATGCTTAAAAAAAATCCAGAGCTATGGGCAATATTTCTACACAACCTTTTTGGCCATAGTAAAAAATCTAAACGAGCCCGGCTGTCATGGAAGTCTTCAGTGGTGGTCTCCATCTAGAAGAAGGGGGATAGGTCAGATCCTAAGAACTATCGGCCTATTGCCCTGCTGGATGCGGCAGGCAAAATATTTGCATCCCTGATTTTTCTTATCATCTTGGAGTGCTTTGTCTGGGCATCGGGACACATGGTAAGCAGGCTTCATTAAGGGTGTCGGTACCTCTCTTAATGTGTTCCTGATTAATATCCAGAATGCTCGTGCACAGAGAGAAAAGGGGTGAAAACCTATATGGCATTCATCGATTTGGCACAAGCTTTCCACTCCATAAACCGGCCCAAGCTATGGAAGAAACTGGAGGAATGGGGGTGGATTTACACGCAGCAAGCGAGGCAAGCATACAAACTCTATGGAAAACCTGTGCAAGAGGCTAGGAAACTTAATACACTACCTCAATACCTGCAGAGGTTTCCCAGTCGTAATTTCAGAGCACAGTTTATGCGCTTTCATTTGAACTTGTTCCCAACAAAAGAAATTCTGAGAGCAAGATCATGTAACAGGGACTTCGACACATCATGTAGACTGTGCCTAAACAAAGACTCGAGGGGAAACTTTGAGATATTTGGTTTTGTTCTGTCCAGCTATACGAGATAAAAGGACCAACATCCTAGGCAGATTTATCAAAGAGAGCAAATCGATGGCAGCTGACGATTGGTGGACAGAGCTAATACAGGGAGAAAGGATCTCTGCGACACCCACCCTGATCAGGATTGTGTAAGAGATAATACAGGGAGAAAGGATCTCTGTGACACTCGCCCTGATCAGGCGTCTGAAAGAGATAATACAGGGAGAAAGGATCTCTGTGACACGCGCCCTGATCTGGCTTCTGAAAGAGATAATACAGGGAGAAAGGACCTCCGTAGGGAGAAAGGATCTCTGTGACACGGAGAAAGGATCTCCGTGACACTCGCCCTGATCAGGCTTCTGAAAGAGAAAATACAGGGAGAAAGCATCTCCGTGACACTCGCCCTGATCAGGCTTCTGAAAGAGATAATACAGGGAGAAAGGATCTCCGTGACACTCGCCCTGATCAGGCTTCTGAAAGAGATAATACAGGGAGAAAGGATCTCCGTGACACTCGCCCTGATCCGGCTTCTGAAAGAGATAATACAGGGAGAAAGGACCTCCGTGACACTCGCCCTGATCCGGCTTCTGAAAGAGATAATACAGGGAGAAAGGATCTCCGTGACACTCACCCTGATCCGGCTTCTGAAAGAGATAATACAGGGAGAAAGGATCTCTGTGACACTCGCCCTGATCAGGAGTCTGAAAGAGATAGTACAGGGAGAAAGGCTCTCCGTGACACTCGCCCTGATCAGGCGTCTCAAAGAGATAATACAGGGAGAAAGGATCTCCGTGACACTCGCCCTGATCAGGCGTCTCAAAGAGATAATACAGGGAGAAAGGATCTCTGTGACACTCGCCCTGATCAGGAGTCTGAAAGAGATAGTACAGGGAGAAAGGATCTCCGTGACACTCGCCCTGATCAGGCGTCTGAAAGAGATAATACAGGGAGAAAGGATCTCTGTGACACGCGCCCTGATCTGGCTTCTGAAAGAGATAATACAGGGAGAAAGGACCTCCGTAGGGAGAAAGGATCTCCGTGACACTCGCCCTGATTAGGCTTCTGAAAGAGAAAATACAGGGAGAAAGCATCTCCGTGACACTCGCCCTGATCAGGCTTCTAAAAGAGATAATACAGGGAGAAAGGATCTCCGTGACACTCGCCCTGATCAGGCTTCTGAAAGAGAAAATACAGGGAGAAAGCATCTCCGTGACACTCGCCCTGATCAGGCTTCTGAAAGAGATAATACAGGGAGAAAGGACCTCCGTGACACTCGCCCTGATCCGGCTTCTGAAAGAGATAATACAGGGAGAAAGGATCTCTGTGACACTCGCCCTGATCCGGCTTCTGAAAGAGATAATACAGGGAGAAAGGATCTCTGTGACACTCGCCCTGATCAGGAGTCTGAAAGAGATAGTACAGGGAGAAAGGATCTCCGTGACACTCGCCCTGATCAGGCGTCTCAAAGAGATAATACAGGGAGAAAGGATCTCCGTGACATTCGCCCTGATCAGGCTTCTGAAAGAGATAATACAGGGAGAAAGGATCTCCGTAGGGAGAAAGGATCTCCGTGACACTCGCCCTGATCAGGCGTCTGAAAGAGATAATAAAGGGAGAAAGGATCTCTGTGACATTCGCCCTGATCAGGCTTCTGAAAGAGATAATATAGGGAGAAAGGATTGCCGTGACACGCGCCCTGATCAGGCGTCTGAAAGAGATAATACAGGGAGAAAGGACCTCCGTAGGGAGAAAGGATCTCCGTGACACTCGCCCTGATCAGGCTTCTGAAAGAGATAATACAGGGAGAAAGGATCTCCGTGACACGCGCCCTGATCAGGCGTCTGAAAGAGATAATACAGGGAGAAAGGACCTCCATAGGGAGAAAGGATCTCCGTGACACTCGCCCTGATCAGGCTTCTGAAAGAGATAATACAGGGAGAAAGGATCTCCGTGACACGCGCCCAGATCAGGCGTCTGAAAGAGATAATACAGGGAGAAAGGATCCCCATGACACGCGCCCGGATCAGGCTTCTGAAAGAGATAATACAGGGAGAAAGGACCTCCATAGGGAGAAAGGATCTCCGTGACACTCGCCCTGATCAGGCTTCTGAAAGAGATAATACAGGGAGAAAGGATCTCCGTGACACGCGCCCAGATCAGGCGTCTGAAAGAGATAATACAGGGAGAAAGGATCTCCGTGACACGCGCCCTGATCAGGCTTCTGAAAGAGATAATACAGGGAGAAAGGACCTCCGTAGGGAGAAAGGATCTCCGTGACAGGGAGAAAGGATCTCCGTGACACTCGCCCTGATCAGGCTTCTGAAAGAGATAATACAGGGAGAAAGGACCTCCGTAGGGAGAAAGGATCTCCGTGACACTCGCCCTGATCAGGCTTCTGAAAGAGATAATACAGGGAGAAAGGATCTCCATGACACGCGCCCTGATCAGGCGTCTGAAAGAGATAATACAGGGAGAAAGGACCTCCATAGGGAGAAAGGATCTCCGTGACACTCGCCCTGATCAGGCTTCTGAAAGAGATAGTACAGGGAGAAAGGATCTCCGTGACACGCGCCCAGATCAGGCGTCTGAAAGAGATAATACAGGGAGAAAGGATCCCCATGACACGCGCCCGGATCAGGCTTCTGAAAGAGATAATACAGGGAGAAAGGACCTCCATAGGGAGAAAGGATCTCCGTGACACTCGCCCTGATCAGGCTTCTGAAAGAGATAATACAGGGAGAAAGGATCTCCGTGACACTCGCCCTGATCAGGCTTCTGAAAGAGATAATACAGGGAGAAAGGATCTCCGTGACACGCGCCCTGATCAGGCGTCTGAAAGAGATAATACAGGGAGAAAGGACCTCCGTAGGGAGAAAGGATCTCCGTGACAGGGAGAAAGGATCTCCGTGACACTCGCCCTGATCAGGCTTCTGAAAGAGATAATACAGGGAGAAAGGACCTCCGTAGGGAGAAAGGATCTCCGTGACAGGGAGAAAGGATCTCCGTGACACTCGCCCTGATTAGGCTTCTGAAAGAGATAATACAGGGAGAAAGGATCTCCATGACACGCGCCCGGATCAGGCGTCTGAAAGAGATAATACAGGGAGAAAGGATCTCCGTAGGGAGAAAGGATCTCCGTGACAGGGAGAAAGGATCTCCGTGACACTCGCCCTGATTAGGCTTCTGAAAGAGATAATACAGGGAGAAAGGACCTCCGTAGGGAGAAAGGATCTCCGTGACAGGGAGAAAGGATCTCCGTGACACTCGCCCTGATTAGGCTTCTGAAAGAGATAATACAGGGAGAAAGGATCTCCATGACACGCGCCCGGATCAGGCGTCTGAAAGAGATAATACAGGGAGAAAGGATCTCCGTGACAGGGAGAAAGGATCTCCGTGGCACTCGCCCGGATCAGGAGTCTGAAAGAGATAATACAGGGAGAAAGGATCTCCGTGGCACTCGCCCGGATCAGGAGTCTGAAAGAGATAATACAGGGAGAAAGGACCTCCGTAGGGAGAAAGGATCTCCGTGACAGGGAGAAAGGATCTCCGTGACACTCGCCCTGATTAGGCTTCTGAAAGAGATAATACAGGGAGAAAGGATCTCCGTGACAGGGAGAAAGGATCTCCATGACACGCGCCCGGATCAGGCTTCTGAAAGAGATAATACAGGGAGAAAGGACCTCCATAGGGAGAAAGGATCTCCGTGACACTCGCCCTGATCAGGCTTCTGAAAGAGATAATACAGGGAGAAAGGATCTCCGTGACACTCGCCCTGATCAGGCTTCTGAAAGAGATAATACAGGGAGAAAGGATCTCCGTGACACGCGCCCTGATCAGGCGTCTGAAAGAGATAATACAGGGAGAAAGGACCTCCGTAGGGAGAAAGGATCTCCGTGACAGGGAGAAAGGATCTCCGTGACACTCGCCCTGATCAGGCTTCTGAAAGAGATAATACAGGGAGAAAGGACCTCCGTAGGGAGAAAGGATCTCCGTGACAGGGAGAAAGGATCTCCGTGACACTCGCCCTGATTAGGCTTCTGAAAGAGATAATACAGGGAGAAAGGATCTCCATGACACGCGCCCGGATCAGGCGTCTGAAAGAGATAATACAGGGAGAAAGGATCTCCGTAGGGAGAAAGGATCTCCGTGACAGGGAGAAAGGATCTCCGTGACACTCGCCCTGATTAGGCTTCTGAAAGAGATAATACAGGGAGAAAGGACCTCCGTAGGGAGAAAGGATCTCCGTGACAGGGAGAAAGGATCTCCGTGACACTCGCCCTGATTAGGCTTCTGAAAGAGATAATACAGGGAGAAAGGATCTCCATGACACGCGCCCGGATCAGGCGTCTGAAAGAGATAATACAGGGAGAAAGGATCTCCGTGACAGGGAGAAAGGATCTCCGTGGCACTCGCCCGGATCAGGAGTCTGAAAGAGATAATACAGGGAGAAAGGATCTCCGTGGCACTCGCCCGGATCAGGAGTCTGAAAGAGATAATACAGGGAGAAAGGACCTCCGTAGGGAGAAAGGATCTCCGTGACAGGGAGAAAGGATCTCCGTGACACTCGCCCTGATTAGGCTTCTGAAAGAGATAATACAGGGAGAAAGGATCTCCGTGACAGGGAGAAAGGATCTCCGTGGCACTCGCCCGGATCAGGCTTCTTAAAGAGATACCCTTAGATATGCCAACCTAAGACTGGGGGTTTGGGGGGGTGCCTACTCGATCATTGATGCTGGTTGGGACCCAAAAACGATAACTACTTTGAGGGAAAGAGGAAGGGTAAACACAATTGGTTCTGTTTGTTTTAAAAATGTTTAAAATGCTTTACGGTATAAGGTTTTTCTTTGTAAAACCAAATACTTCAAGTAAAATAAAAAATTAAAATAATAATGAAGGTCCAGTTTCAAGGCGCTTGGTAAGCAATGTTGCATATTGCCATCGTTATTGGATAATGGCGGGCTCACGTTATCGACCTGAGAGGAGTGGGAGGAGAAGGGGTGAGTTGACAGAACTGGGGTATAAAACCCCTGACCTATGTCATCGTCCTCCGCCCAAGGGGAGCGCCTTCGCCGTGAGTTTCCTTCGGGGAATCCTCTGCGTGTTTCTCGATAGCCCAGTCCACCTCAGTGAGGGCACGTTGCACCTTGTTAGAAATACGAAGAAAGACAGAGAGGTGCAGCCTATGTGTAGAGAGGCGCACCTACTCCGTCCCCAAAGTGTTGCTCCTTCTCAGGGGAGTGGCCCATCTCTGTATGTGATCGCTTAGTCCAGGTGGCTGGCACTCAGTGTGCCCCCCCCCCCCACCCACCACCGAAGACAGACCTTGAGTTAGCTCACCTCAGCACCCAGCACCCATGACTCCAGCCTGCGCTGTCCATACGGTGGCCCAGTGTCCACCCGCAGGTCTTGGCTTCCCCACAGTGCACAGCACCCCTGACCTCTTCACCTTGCTCCATCACCCTTTTGCCAGATTGTGGGTTGATTCCGGGGCCGGCGCAGTGTCAAGTCATGATGTGCACCCCCAGAAGTACTAGGCATTTGCATGTCGGTGTATTACCATGTACCCCTTTTTCCCAGTAAATTAACCTTGCCTGACTACCTCAGTGAGCGCACCTGTTCGGTTGCAGTACTGCTGGTTTTTGGCAACTGTCAGAGTTCTTACCTGGGGGTTGCGGGGGTACCTACGAGTCACCCCTCTAAAAAAGCCAAACTACCCCCAGCAGCCAGCTTTTCCCCCTACACAGTATTGTGTAAAGGCACGGGCGTGGAGCTGGTCTGTGTCCTGCAGAAACCCCCCTGACCAGATTTGGGGAGCCTGTGTCCCCGTCTGGCTTCCAGGTGGAACCCACACCAATGAAAGGCAAGGAACCCTGTAGGATCGACACTTTGGACTACAACTCCCATCAGCCCTAGCCAGCATAGTCATTAGTGGGGGATCATGGGGTCGTGGTGCAAAACATGTGGCGAGCTGCAGGTTCCAGACCACTCCTATAAGAGCAAGCCTGGGAAGTTTGAATGAAGAAGCCTCCTGCTGGTTGGCCGGCATCCTGTGTGTTTGAATAAATGCACCCTTCTCATTGGACCCCTTTATTTGTCATGTCCTCCATAAGCACGGGGGGCTTTGCACTGCTCCGAGGAAGGCATCCCGGTCATGAACGCCAGAAGGCGTTCCAGGGTTAACGACAGCGGACTCTGGTGCCAAAGCACCGGAGGGTGCTGGGCATCCTCTCCAGAGCTACTTCCAGGGTGAGTCCACCCTCATCCTGACAGGGGGCAGAGACCCGCTAGACCTAGAGCCTGCCTGACAGCTCGTAGAAGGGGCAGTTTCAGGAGAACCTACCAGGCCACCTGAGAAGGGAAGCCTTCACCCGCACTGAACCAGTGGCCAGCTGTAGCTCATGCAACATCTTTAATGGCACTTTGCTGTTTTCAGCCAATGGCAAGTGTTTCTGCTTAACCCATAGTACAGCGAGTAAACCTGAAATGCTCCTTCATAATGGGGACAAGGAGGGGTGCGCTTCTTTCTTCTTCTTGCTGACAGATTTTATCCATCAACGGTGATTATTGGATACCGAGGCTTGATCCTCATTACTCCATCTTCTCGGGTTGAGTGTGTAGTTGTGGGTTTGTATTCTTCTTGGTCTGTGTGGTCTTGTCACAGTAGGGCTGCTTTCACAGGGTCTTTGCAGTGATGGGCCGCAGGTAGCGGTCGAAGGGGTTTGCAGTGGTGGCAGTGAGTCTTCTGATCAGAGGGTTCGGGTTCTGATCCAGCCCCTGGCAGATGTTCTTGCTTAGCTTTGCTAGATGTTCGTCCAACATCTCGATGTCAAGGTCTCTGTGAAGGTCGGCTATGCTTGTGAAGATTGGAGCTCCAGACGATATCTAAAGACTCTTGTGGTGTCGCTCATGGCAAGTCATCCATGCTGGGGAGACATACATCAGGGTAGGTCTGATGATTGCCTTGTAGATGTTGATCTTTGCCTGGAGGGGCATGCACTGGGTCTTCAGGAGTGGGTACAGCACTGCCATCATTCCTGATGCCTCCTGCTGAGTCTTCTCAATATAGCTTCCCCAGTTGAGTTTGCTGTCCAGGGTCACACCGAGGTAGCGGCTGCTGCTCTCCCATTTGATGGTCTCCCCGTTGAGGCTGATGTGTGGGTGCTCCTTGATCTTCTTTCTGGTGAACAGCGTTGCAGTTGTCTTGCTGGTATTGAGTTCGATCCGCCAATCGCGGAACCCCATCGAGATGGCATCCAATGAATCTTGCACGTTCTTCGCCACTTCCTTTTCGCGGAATTACTGGGAGATTACTGCAACATCGTCTGCATACAGCGCCAGGTCGGTCTTGTGGAGATCTGTCGGGATGTCGTTGGTGAAGATGTTGAACAGGAAGGGTCCGAGGTTCGATCCCTGTCGCACGCCTGCTCGGATGGGATGTGATGAGGACATCTCAGGCCGCATGGCGGCATGGAAGGTGCGCTCTCCCAGGTAGCTTGCAATGGTCTTCACCAGGTAGTTCAGAAATCCCAGGCTGATCATTTTATGCAGCAGTCCCTTATGCCAGACTTGGTCGAATGCTTTCGCAACATCCAAGAAGACAATTCCCGTGGACTTCTTGATGTTGAATCTGTGGCTGATGGTGTCCACCACTCTGATGGGTCGTTGCATGCTCCTTTCAAAATCCAAACAGTTCCTTTACTAGTAGATTTCTTTCGGAAGCAAAGTCGCTGAGGTGGGAGAGGAGGACCTTCTCCAGGAGTGTCAATACTCCAGAGAGCCGGCTGATGGGGTGGTAGTTTGCAGTATCCCTCAGTGTTTGCCAGCCTTTGGGAATACGATGACCCTTGCTTCCTTCTAGGATCTCAGGAAATGCTGAAATCACATGCATGCATTGAAGATCTCTGTGAGGTGTTCCATTGATGCAGGGTTGGTTATTCCATCTCTCCCTGGTGCATTGCTGTTCGCCAGCTTCTCTGCCAGTCCTGCCACCTCAGAGCTTGTGCACTCCTTGACATCTTCTGCTCCCATCCCGGTTCAGTCGTCTGCAAGATGCTTGTCAACTTCTTCCTACACTCTGTCTCAGAGACGGCTTGCCTTGTTTCGGGTGAACAAAGCCTCCAGTGTCTCTGCAAGGACCTCTGCCCTGCCCTTGTTGCAGCATGCAAGGTGGGTGCGTCCCTGGATTGGTATGCTTGGCTCCTTATTTCCAGTCAGGCGACAAGTCATTCTCCACACTGAGTTGTCTGCCTCCTTCAGCTTGCCTGTTGCGGCCTCCCACTTCTCTCCACGGTGCTGTCTGATTGGCTCCCGCAGGAGCCTTGTGAGCGTGTTGTACTTCTGCAGGAGATCAGGCGTGCAGAACTTCTGCCCCTGGCATCGGGCCCGATTCTTGTCAGCGATTGACTGCGGGATGCCTCTCGGTACGTCGTAGATGGAACATAGGTTAGTCTTCTGCTTCGGAATGCCGCTCTCGACTGCCTGCTGGACTGCTATCGTGAAGAGGACAAGTAGACAGGCATGCTTACCTTTAAAGCCTTTCAGACAGAGCGTGTCACATGAATTTCAAGAGCGTAAGGAAGTGTGGCGGTGGAGCGTGGCTCGGTGTGCGGCTAGTGTCTCCATCAGTAGCCACTCAGGGCCGCTGGGGTTGCTTCAGTGTGTCACGTGAGATGTATTTCCCTCTGTCACGGCATCCTTTTTCAAGTGCGCCCATCTTAGGGGCAGCGCTCTTCTGTTTGTGGTGCCTGGGGGTGGGTTGCACAGCTCTTAGCATAGCGGCGCGTGGGCCCAGTGAGCGCGCCCTCTCTTTTCTAATCTTCCTGGCAGTATCTCAATGACGTTCTTTAGTTCTCTCCTTTCTTGGACTACGCATACCCTCAGGGTCATGGGCTGAGGGCAGTGGTCTTTCCATCTTACCCCGGGGTCCCGTCATAAATCGTTCTAACCTTTTCTTTTACTCTTAAGTAATACCTTTCTTTTTTTTCACACTGGCTACCCCTCCTTGTATTCTATGGTTTTGGTAACATTAGCTGTGTGAATATGGAGGTATTACCTCTTGACATGAAACCCACCTGGCTGTCCATCACTCTGTGTTTGTACACACCCCGAGGCTCGCCCACATCCACTGTGGAGTCCTGCGCAGGCTATCAGACACGGTACCCGGCCCCTGGACAGTCCTGTGCCCCGGAAGTACTACCTAGAACTGTTGGTTGCTCCCACTCACTCCAGGGTTTGGTGAAAAGTTCAGAGAGTGCGCGAGGAGTCTTGAACAGCTGCAAAGAGGCAAGCGCCTAGTGGCAGCTGCTGCGCCTCGGCGCACCTGCTCCGCGCGCCCCCAGGAACACCTGCTGCCCACTGACCCACCCTAGCCAAACTATTTGGAGTGGATGCGAGTCAGAGAGTTCTTGCAATTTTTTTTTGTTTTGTCACAGAAAAAAATAAATCACAGTAATATGAAAAATAATGGTGGTTTTGGGGTGCATTGGGGGAAAAAGAATTGATAAAGAGAATGCCTCATGGCGCATGATAAAAATGACACATTAGAAGAGCGCTGATGGATAACACCACCTCGGAGGGGGGGGGGGGCATGGCCCCCCACTGCAGATGAAGAAATTAGGTCAGATGTGGGCAGACAGACCCTGTCACCCTAACCCAGGTGAATTACTCCTGCTCCCCCAGAAGCAAAGAGTGCTAGTGAGCCCAGAGCCAAGGGCCCGCTGCACCCCCTGGGCACCCCTGGCAGGATAATGAAAAATAGCGCAACAAGAGCCCAACCTCCTCATCTACCGCTAGAGTTAGATATGCCTGGTCACGCGCTCTCGACATATCTGAAGAAGCCACGATTGAAACAACACTCGGCCTCAAGCTCAGTCCCTTCCATTCGCTTCAATGGGACCACCCTCTTGCAGACTTCTAGCACCCTCCAAAAGAGCTCACTGCAGCATCAAGCTCAATCCCTTCCATAAGCTTCAATGGGACCACCCTCCTAGCAGACCCCTAGAACCCTCCAAAAAGAGCTCACTGCAGCATCAAGCTCAATCCCTTCCATAAGCTTCAATGGGACCACCCTCCTAGCAGACCCCTAGAACCCTCCAAAAAGAGCTCACTGCAGCATCAAGCTCAATCCCTTCCATAAGCTTCAATGGGACCACCCTCCTAGCAGACCTCTAGCACCCCCCAAAAGAGCTCACTGCAGCATCAAGCTCAATCCCTTCCATAAGCTTCAATGGGACCACCCTCCTAGCAGACCTCTAGCACCCTCCAAAAAGAACTCACTGCAGCATCAAGCTCAATCCCTTCCATACGCTTCAATGGGACCACCCTCCTAGCAGACCTCTAGCACCCTCCAAAAATAGCTCACTGCAGCATCAAGCTCAATCCCTTCCATAAGCTTCAATGGGACCACCCTCCTAGCAGACCCCTAGAACCCTCCAAAAAGAACTCACTGCAGCATCAAGCTCAATCCCTTCCATAAGCTTCAATGGGACCACCCCCCTAGCAGACCCCTAGAACCCTCCAAAAAGAGCTCACTGCAGCATCAAGCTCAATCCCTTCCATAAGCTTCAATGGGACCACCCTCCTAGCAGACTTTTAGCACCCTCCAAAAAGAACTCACTGCAGCATCAAGCTCAATCCCTTCCATAAGCTTCAATGGGACCACCCTCCTAGCAGACCTCTAGCACCCTCCAAAAAGAGCTCACTGCAGCATCTGGCTCAATCCCTTCCATAAGCTTCAATGGGACCACCCTCCTAGCAGACCTCTAGCACCCTCCAAAAAGAGCTCACTGCAGCATCAAGCTCAATCCCTTCCATAAGCTTCAATGGGACCACCCTCCTAGCAGACCTCTAGCACCCTCCAAAAAGAGCTCACTGCAGCATCAGGCTCAATCCCTTCCATAAGCTTCAATGGGACCACCCTCCTAGCAGACCTCTAGCACCCTCCAAAAAGAGCTCACTGCAGCATCAGGCTCAATCCCTTCCATAAGCTTCAATGGGACCACCCTCCTAGCAGACCTTTAGCATCTTCTCTGCAACAGCGTGACACCTCCCCCAACAGCCCCCAAACCCATGTCCCTCGCCATGCGGGCAACTAGGGCGGCCAACTGCTGGAAATGGTTTCGCAGGACACTTGGGACGCATTAAAAGTGGCCGGCGGCGCACGCGCTTTCATGGGGTCTCGTGTGCGCCCCTGTTCTCCATCACCACCCGACCCCAGTGCGGCAAACTGCATGCAAACCTCCCAAACTGCATGTGCGTTTGCACCAACAGAAGTGACTTCAAAGAAAAGGGCGCTGTAAGGCGCATTATCAGTCTCTAGTGCTTAGAAGCAACATAAGAATTGACATTGCGAGAAGTTGCGGTAAACTGCGCGAAACACAGGAATGGTGCAATTATTATATATGGAGCAACTCCATGGTCATTAGGCTTTTTTAATAACAGCATCATCTAGTAACATAAGCTCTGAAGTTAATCACTTTTGGAGCTGCAGATAAAACACAGTGCGATTAAATGATTTGCCCAGGATCACAACCTTTACTTAAATGGTGTGAGCACATCTTCCCAGGTTTAGCTGATATGAATATGTATTAAGGTTTTGCATTGGATTTCATGGGTTTAAATAATACTTTGTTTTCCTAATCGATATTTTCGTGACACTTTTCTTGGATTTAGATTGAACTTGATATTAACTAAAGAAATACTCCTTAGGCGTAATCCTACGGGGGGGGGGGTGTTGTATCTACTGTCGCTTTTGCAATGACTTGGTTGGTTGTTTGCCCCGCACTTTCCGAAATGTACATGTGTTGATGGGGGTCTGCTTTGGCAAAGATGTCTTGGGGGACCCCCCACCCCGGTGGGGGGTTGTTGCTACGAGATACCTGAGTTGTTTAAAACTGGGGCCCAAGTTTTAAGGAAAAGGGAAGTGATGGTGTTATATTTATTTAAATGTTGATATGGGAAAGAAAACGTGTATTGATTATAATCACATGTGAATTTGGGTGTGAGAAACTATTTTATGGTTACAAACTTTTATTGTCCTACTTGAACTATTTTAATGGAGGCCTTTTTAGAACTGTGTGTTATCATTGAGATGTGTGTGTGTGTTTACTGTGTATTTCTTCTTGATTGTGATCGTAAGGGTTTCTGTGTGAACCATATACATTAATGAAAAAAAACGTTGTTTTCAGCAATGCCTTAAATGGAACCGCATCATATAAAAACTAGCCTTTCATAATAAACTAACCTGGTACAGTATAATTTGTCATTAATATGTTGATCAATTACAGTATGGCTTTAGGGCCCGATTCATGGGAAAGTGTGCATTTATCCCGCAAAGTCTGCGCGCCAAGCCTGACTCTCTGCGGGCCGACTCTGTGTGGGCCGACTCTGTGCGAGGCCGACTCTGTGCAAGCCTGACTCTGTGCGAGGCCGACTCTGTGGGAGCCTGACTCTGTGCGAGGCCGACTCTGTGCGAGGCCGACTCTGCGAGCCTGACTCTTTGCTAGCCCGACTCTTTGCTAGCCCGACTCTGTGCGAGGCCGACTCTGTGCGAGCCTGACTCTGTGCAGGGCCGACTCTGTGTGAGGCCGACTCTGTGCGAGCCTGACTCTTTGCTAGCCCGACTCTGTGTGAGCCGACTCTGTGTGAGGCCGACTCTGTGCGAGCCTGACTCTTTGCTAGCCCGACTCTGTGCGAGCCGACTCTGTGCGAGCCGACTCTGTGCGAGGCCGACTCTGTGCGAGCCTGACTCTGTGCGAGCCTGAAAGGACGTTTGCCTCTCTTGCCACACCTAGGGGGCAGTCCCGGCAGTGCTTTTTCCTTCCCTAGTAGCTCGCTGACTCCTCTTGCACACACGGCTCCTCCTGTGTCCCCTAGCACGCTCAGGGCGTCCTACCACTTCATGCTTCCGCTACCACACCTGTGAAGGCACCATGAAGCAAGACACAGACAACAGATTCAAAGTTCACACCAACATAGTTTATTAACTCAAATGTCAGGATGGTAGAAGGCCTAACTTGCCCTATACTAAGGTGGGATTTCCCTAGCTGAACGAAACTAAGGAAAGCCTGAGTGGTCAAAGAGTTCAACTGAAAAGTCTATCTGTGTCCAAAACATATCTTGCCCTCACAACTAAAGCTAAACAATGTGTAGGGATGTCAATAATAAAAGAAATGGTGATCAACACAAAGTTCTGAGCTTTTTCCAGCTCTTAGCTTCCTTTTCAGCTCCCCTTCCCCAAGTTCAAGGAAGTTCCACAGAAGTCTTAACATCACCTTGCTCAAGTTCAAACAGTTCCACACAATCCTCAGGGTTCCCTCCCCCAAGTTCAAAGTATCACAATTCAAACAAAAAGGGGTCTTGAGGCTCCGTCCTCACAGCAGCACTTTGCAGTTCATCAAGCCTCAGGGTTCCCTTCCCCAAGACTTCATAGCAACCAATGTTTTTTTCAGTCTTTCTTAGCGCCAGGTCAGCCCGACCTTCCTTCTGGTTTGCCTCACCAGCTCACTCAGAGTGCTCCTTCTTGCTTTGTTTCACAGTGTCTCTGGCTTTCACAATGCAGGGCGCACTGCTCTAGGTGCAGTTGTCAGACCACACGGTCCACCCATCACAGGTCGCGCAAACATGACCCCTAGTCTCCTCAGTCCACACAGGTTCTTCTGCATTTGCCCCTATGTAGGGATTCCCATGCATTTAGTTGCTCTCTGTCGGCCTCTTGACTTTAAGTGCAGTTGTATACTCTTCCGGCTTCTCCTAGTTAGCCTCGTAGCTTTGCCATAACGTATTACACACCTCTTGTCAGTCTTTGGCCTTGCCGCACTGCATCCATTCATAAGATTGGGTTGAACTCTTTCATTTTCCAATAGGCTTCCTTTATGTGGGCATTTTCCCTTGATTTGCCCGTAAAGTTATATGCCAGCTCAGTAGTCAACATGTTTAATTTCAGGGTTTCAGTCGGTTTGGTATTCAATATCCATAGTTTAGCATTATTTCATCGTTTCATTCAGTTCAGTATTCAATATGCATAGTTTAGCGTTGTTTTAAACTTTCATTCAGTTCAGTATTCAATATGCATAGTTTAGCGTTGTTTTAAACTTTCATTCAGTTCAGTATTCAATATGCATAGTTTAGCGTTGTTTTAAACTTTCATTCAGTTCAGTATTCAATATGCATAGTTTAGCGTTGTTTTAAACTTTCATTCAGTTCAGTATTCAATATGCATAGTTTAGCGTTGTTTTAAACTTTCATTCAGTTCGGTATTCAATATGTATACCGCATCTTGGTTTGAACCTTTCATTCATACAGCACTTTGTTATTCATGAGCAGCCCACCCGGAGCGCCCCGGCTTCTGAGTAGCTTTCCACAACACTCATCGGTCTGGTGCGTCCTGCTCCGGTGGCCCCTGCTGCTTCCTTTCGCTTCTCAGGCTGGTGCTCCAACCTCTGGGAGCCCCGCTCGCACGCCTGTTGGAATCCTGCATATGCCAGCGGACTTTGTTGCTTCTGTGTGGACACGGACGGTGTCCTCTTTCTCTCCGGCTTGCTCGCAGCCCTAGCTGCTCGATCTCCAACACGGTGGCTCCCACACCTCGGGGATGGCTGCCTCCTCACGGAAAGGGTCCCCTGGTTTCTCCCACACAGGCCTCCCCATCGCTCTCCTTTCTGTTCCACTGGTCTCTCTTTGTACACCTGCAAACACTCAACAGGTTTGAGGTGTGGATTCCCAATTGGGTTTGCCTGACTGTAATTAAAGGGACATGCCTGACCCTGTAAATACTCTGCAGGCATCTTCCTCGTCCCAGTACTAGAGTGATGAAAAGAGTTTTGGTCGCCTCTTCCTCGTTTCAGTACTATCAAAGATACAATGTGGGAAAATTAGGGGAGATGTTCTACAATAGCCCAAAAAGTCCAGGGGAGGGTTAGGTTGGTCTACAATCGGGAAAAGGGGATACTTTGTCTTGCCTGTGGGCACCCTACTCCCAATCCTCAAGGACCCTTCACCCAGGTGATCCTAGCTCGCTTCTCCACCCCCAGGGTCATGATGCAAAAGCGATGGCCTTTCCGTGGCCACCTGAGAAGATGATCCAGGGCGGGGTCTATGTGTGAGGATACCCTCAGGTTTCTTACACGCCCTACTCATCCTAGCACTTCATGCACCCTCTTGCACACCCTGCTCCTCCTGCTTCCCCTATCATAACCTGCTCCTCCTAGCACCTCTGGTTTCCTCTAGCGCACCATATTCCTAATAGTGTCTCCTGCTTCCATAGAGCACCTTGCACCTTGCTCCTGCTAGCCCCTCCTGCTTCCCCTAGCAAGCCCTGTTCCTTCTAGTGCCTCTTGCTTCCTCTAGCACACTCTACTCCTAAAAGAGCATCCTGGTTCTATAGTGCACCTCTTGCTTTATCTAACTCACCCGGTTCCTCCTAGCACCTCTTGCTTCCTCTAGCTCACACTGTTCTTCTTGCTTCCTCTAGATAACCATGTTCCTCCTAGTCTCTCCTGCTTACTCTAGCATGCCCACCTCCTCCTAGCACATCTTGCTTCCCCTAGCTCACACTGTTCTTCTTGCTTCCTCTAGGTAACCATGTTTCTCCTAGTCTTTCCTGCTTACTCTAGCATGCCCACCTCCTCCTAGCACCTCACGCTTCCTCTAGCACACCCTGATCCTCCTAATGCCTCTTGCTCCCTCTAGTTCACCCTGCTCCTCCTAGAACCTTCTGCTTCCCTAGCACACCCTGCTCCTCTTAGCAACACCTGCTTCCCCTAGCACACCCTTTTCCTCCTAGCACCTCCCACTTCCTCTAGCACACCCTGTTCCTCCTAGCACCTTCTGCTACCTCTAGCACACCCTGTTCCTCCTAGAGCATCCTGCTTCCTCTCTACACCCTACTCCTCCTACCACCTCTTGCTTCCTCTACCACACCCTATTCCTAATATACCCTCCTGCTCCCATAGCACACCTTGCTCCGGCTAGCACCTCTTGCTTCCACTAGCTCACCCTGTTCCTCCAAGCACCACCTGCTTCCTCCGGCACACTGTGTTCTTCCTACCACCTCCTGCTTCCTCTAGCAGACCCTGCTCCTCCTAGCACCTCTTCCTTCCTCTAGCACACCCTATTCCTAACAGAGCCTCCTGCTTCCATAGTGCACCTTGCTCCTCCTAGCGCCTCTTGCTTTGTTTAGCACACCCTGGTCCTCCGATCGCCCCTTGCTTCCTCTAGCACACCCTGTTCCTCTGAGCACCTCCTGCTTCCCCTAGCACACCCAACTGCTCCTAGCACCTCTTGCTTCCTCTAGCACACCCTGTTCCTCCTAGCACTTCCTTTTTCCGCTAGCACACCCTGCTCCTCCTGGAGCCTCCTGCTTCCATAGCACATCTTGCTCCTGCTAGCACCTCTTGCTTCTCTAGCACACCCTGTTCCTCTGAGCACCTCCTGCTTCCCCTAGCACAGCCTGTTCCTCCTAAAACCACCTGCTTTCTCTAGCACACCCTGTTCCTCCTAGCATCTACTGCTTCCACTAGCACACCCTGGTCCTCCTAGCACCTCCTGCTTCCGCTAGCACACCCTGTTCCCCCTAGAATCTCCTGCTTCCGCTAGCACAACCTGTAACTCCTAGAACCTCTTGCTTCCCTAGCACACCCTGCTCCTCTGAGCGCCCCTTGCTTTCTCTAGCACACCCTGTACCCTGCTGCTCTTAGCGCCTCTTTCTTTTTTAACACACCCTGTTCCTCCTAGAACCTCCTGCTTCCTTTAGCACACCCAGTTCCTCCTATCACCTCCTGCTTCCTCTAGCACACCCTGCTCCCCCTAGCACCTCCTGCTTCCTCTAGCACACCCTGTCCTCCTAGCACCTCCTGCTTCCTCTAGCACGCACTGCTCCCCCTAGCACCTCCTGCTTTCTCTAGCATGCCCTGCTCCCCCTAGCACCTCCTGCTTTCTCTAGCATGCCCTGCTCCCCCTATCACCTCCTGCTTCCTCTAGCACACCCTGCTCCCCCTAGCACCTCCTGCTTCCTCTAGCACACCCTGTTCCTCCTAGAACCTCCTGCTTCCTCTAGCACGCACTGCTCCCCCTAGCACCTCCTGCTTTCTCTAGCATGCCCTGCTCCCCCTAGCACCTCCTGCTTTCTCTAGCATGCCCTGCTCCCCCTATCACCTCCTGCTTCCTCTAGCACACCCTGCTCCCCCTAGCACCTCCTGCTTCCTCTAGCACACCCTGTTCCTCCTAGAACCTCCTGCTTCTTCTAGCATGCCCTGCTCCCGCTAGCAACTCCTACAACCTCTTGCTCACCCTATTCCTCCTAGCGCCTCTTGCTTCCTCTAGCACACCCTGCTGCTCCTAGCACCTCTTGCTTCCTCTAGCACTCCATGTTCCTCCTAGCACCTCTTGTTTCCTCTAGCACACCCTGCTGCTCCTAGCACCTCTTGCTTCCTCTAGCACTCCCCGTTCCTCCTAGTGCCTCTTGCTTCCTCTAGCACACCCTGCTGCTCCCAGCACCTCCTGCTTCCTCTAGCAGACCCTGCTCCTCCTAGCACCTCTTCCTTCCTCTAGCACACCCTATTCCTAACAGAGCCTCCTGCTTCCATAGTGCACCTTGCTCCTCCTAGCGCCTCTTGCTTTGTTTAGCACACCCTGCTCCTCTGATCGCCCCTTGCTTCCTCTAGCACACCCTGTTCCTCTGAGCACCTCCTGCTTCCCCTAGCACACCCAACTGCTCCTAGCACCTCTTGCTTCCTCTAGCACACCCTGTTCCTCCTAGCACTTCCTTTTTCCGCTAGCACACCCTGCTCCTCCTGGAGCCTCCTGCTTCCATAGCACATCTTGCTCCTGCTAGCACCTCTTGCTTCTCTAGCACACCCTGTTCCTCTGAGCACCTCCTGCTTCCCCTAGCACAGCCTGTTCCTCCTAAAACCACCTGCTTTCTCTAGCACACCCTGCTCCCCCTAGCACCTCCTGCTTCCTCTAGCACACCCTGTCCTCCTAGCACCTCCTGCTTCCTCTAGCACGCCCTGCTCCCCCTAGCGCCTCCTGCTTTCTCTAGCACACCCTGTTCCTCCTAGAACCTCCTGCTTCTTCTAGCATGCCCTGCTCCCGCTAGCAACTCCTACAACCTCTTGCTCACCCTATTCCTCCTAGCACCTCTTGCTTCCTCTAGCACACCCTGCTGCTCCTAGCACCTCTTGCTTCCTCTAGCACTCCATGTTCCTCCTAGTGCCTCTTGCTTCCTCTAGCACACCCTGCTGCTCCTAGCACCTCTTGCTTCCTCTAGCACTCCATGTTCCTCCTAGCGCCTCTTGGTTCCTCTAGCACACCCTGTTACTTCTAGCGCCTCTTGCTTCCTCTAGCACACCCTGCTGCTCCTAGCACCTCTTGCTTCCTCTAGCACTCCATGTTCCTCCTAGCGCCTCTTGTTTCCTCTAGCACACCCTGCTGCTCCTAGCACCTCTTGCTTTCTCTAGCACTCCCCGTTCCTCCTAGTGCCTCTTGCTTCCTCTAGCACACCCTGCTGCTCCTAGCACCTCTTGCTTCCTCTAGCACTCCATGTTCCTCCTAGCGCCTCTTGGTTCCTCTAGCACACCCTGTTACTTCTAGCGCCTCTTGCTTCCTCTAGCACACCCTGTTCCTCCTAGCGCCTCTTCGTTCCTCTAGCACACCCTGTTACTTCTAGCGCCTCTTGCTTCCTCTTGCACACCCTGTTCCTCCTATCGCCCCATAGTTCCCCCATCATACTAGGCTGCTCTTATCACCCCTTGCCCTCCTTGCCCCCCTCACCCACCATTACATCTTGCTTCTCCTAGCAATACAATATGGTATTGTCACAATGCCAGGAGGTTATTGCTAAATGATTGACAGGTCGTGCATGTCTATGCGTCTTGTGTTGTCTTGTGACGTGTGGAGTCATAATAGAGTCAGATTCATAGAAGCGTTTTATAATGGTACAATCCCATTGGGAAATGCTCTGTGAATCAGGCCCATAGAATGCGGTCTTCTCTGCAGTTTCTTGGGTTTGCCCATGAGTGAGGCAGAGTGTGCCTTTCCCACCCACCCCCTCCCCGCCCCCATAGACCCCTCTGCTCCCCACACTTGTCCTCTAATCTCCCATCTGCTGAGCAGCGCTCTCATCCAGGCGGGAAAGAGCCCATTCGCTGCGTGCCTGGCATTCCTCGGTGCCCGGCCAGCTGCCAGGGGCCTTATATGGCGAATAGTGACCGTTTGCCGCTAGGAGAGGCAGCCAGGGTGGGGCGCTGACGGGTGACACGCAGGGGACCCCCTGACATGGGGTGCGCGCAGTGCACAAGAGGCGCGCTCCACCCCCGAAAAGTGTCCGACAGAGCGTCCCAATGTTTCTCTATTTGCAAAGATTCTCGGGTGTCTATATGGGAGGACAGGCTGGGGGGGGGGGGTGGGGGGGGGAGGGAGGGGGTTGAGGGGGAGGACGAATGGGGGGGGGTTCTTAGTGTTTCCCCAGGGGCTCGTGCAGCCGCTTCCCCTATTATCAGTTCACCTCCGACAAAATGGTGCTATTTCAAAACTTGGTTAAACCAACATAACACTGCAGACATCTCTCACAGCCCCCAACATATTCCACACAGCCCCCAGCAGAGCCTCATGGCCTCCAACACACCCCGCAGCCCCCAGCAGAGCCTCATGGCCTCCAACACACCCTGAAGCCTGCAGCGGGGCATACATCCTTCAACACAGATAACAGCCTCCAGCAGAGCCTCGTGGCCTCCAACAAACCCCTCAGCCCATGCAGTAGAGCCTCATACAGCCTCCAACACACCCCGCAGCCTGCAGCAGAGCCTCATGGCCTCCAACACACCCCGCAGCCCCCAGCAGAGCCTCATGGCCTCCAACACACCCCGCAGCCCCCAGCAGAGCCTCATGGCCTCCAACACACCCCGCAGCCCCCAGCAGAGCCTCATGGCCTCCAACACACCCGCAGCCTGCAACAGGGCATACAGCCTCCAACTCACGTAACAGCCTCCAGCAGAGCCTCATGGCCTCCAACACACCCCGCAGCCTCCAGCATAGCCTCCTGGTCTCCAACACACCCCGCAGCCTCCAGCAGAGCCTCCTGGTCTCCAACACACTCCGCAGCCTGCAGCAGGGCATACAGCCACCAACACACCCTGCAGCCTCCACCAGAGCCTCATGGCCTCCAACACACCACTCATGGCCTCCAACACACCCGCAGCCTGCAGCAGGGCATACAGCCTCCAACACACCTCGCAGCCTCCAGCAGAGCCTCATGGCCTCCAACACACCCCTCAGCCTCCAGCAGAGCCTCATGGCCTCCAACACACCCGCAGCCTGCAACAGGGCATACAGCCTCCAACTCACGTAACAGCCTCCAGCAGAGCCTCATGGCCTCCAACACACCCCGCAGCCCCCAGCAGAGCCTCATGGCCTCCAACACACCCGCAGCCTGCAACTGGGCATACAGCCTCCAACTCACTTAACAGCCCCCAGCAGAGCCTCATGGCCTCCAACACACCCCGCAGCCCCCAGCAGAGCCTCATGGCCTCCAACACACCCGCAGCCTGCAACAGGGCATACAGCCTCCAACTCACGTAACAGCCTCCAGCAGAGCCTCATGGCCTCCAACACACCCCGCAGCCTCCAGCAGAGCCTCCTGGTCTCCAACACACCCCGCAGCCTCCAGCAGAGCCTCCTGGTCTCCAACACACCCCGCAGCCTGCAGCAGGGCATACAGCCACCAACACACCCTGCAGCCTCCACCAGAGCCTCATGGCCTCCAACACAACCCCCATGGCCTCCAACACACCCTGAAGCCTGCAACAGAGCATACAGCCTCCAACTCACGTAACAGCCTCCAGCAGAGCCTCATGGCCTCCAACACACCACTCATGGCCTCCAACACACCCGCAGCCTGCAGCAGGGCATACAGCCTCCAACACACCTCGCAGCCTCCAGCAGAGCCTCATGGCCTCCAACACACCCCTCATGGCCTCCAACAACCCTGCAGCCTGCAACAGAGCATACAGCCTCAAACTCACGTAACAGCCTCCAGCAGAGCCTCATGGCCTCCAACACACCCCTCATGGCCTCCAACACACCCCGCAGCCTGCAGCAGGGCATACAGCCTCCAACACACATAACAGCCAACACCAGAGCCTCATGGCCTCCAACACACCCCACAGCCTGCAACAGGGCATACAGCCTCCAACTCACATAACAGCCAACACCAGAGCCTCATGGCCTCCAACACACCCCACAGCCTGCAACAGGGCATACAGCCTCCAACTCACATAACCTCCAGCAGAGCCTCATACAGCCCCCAACACACCCCGCAGCCTCCAGCAGAGCCTCGTGGCCTCCAACACACCCCGCAGCCTCCAGCAGAGCCTCTTGGCCTACATCACACCCTGCAGCCTGCAGCAGAGCCTCATACAGCCTCTAACACAGATAACGCCTCCAGCAGAGCCTCACACAGCCTCCAACACACCCCGCAGCCTGCAGCAGAGCCTCAAACAGCCTCCAACACACCTCGCAGCCTGCAGCAGAGCCTCATACAGCCTCCATCAGAGCACTCAGCCTTCAGCAGATCCAGCTTCCTACAGATCCAGGAGATTCCACAGCCTCTAACACATTCCACAGCACCCAGAAGATCCCAAAGGGTCCAGTAAAACCCACGGCACCAGGCAGAACCCTGCAGCGCCCCAAAAGAGGCACACAAGGCCTACAAACTACCCCTGAGGCGTCTCCACTAAACCCTCAACAATCCCCCATAAGGAGACTGCCCAACTGCCCACGCACACCCTCTTACCCCCAAATGTGAAATGCTTGATGCACAGCTGACATTGGTGACCCCAGCTCTGGAACCGGAACCTCGGAATCCATCGTGGCCTTGCAGGGGAAACTGAAATGTCGCCCTGTATCGCTTCCCACGGCGAAATATTGGAGAATTGCAATCCGTTACTTTTCGCAAAAAGGGGTTTGAGTGGCAATTCATTTGCCCTTTTTAATGAAAATGCGAATAGGTGTGTTTTAAAGAGATTGTGCTAGTAGCACAGAGTTCTAATTCATTACACTGGACTACATTGTCCAAGAAAAGAGGACTACACTGCCCACACTGGCTAAGCCCCAGGGCACCCCCAATCAAGTGCCCAACAGGTAATCACAAAAGGCACATCACCCCCCCACCCCCTTCGTGTCCTGTCCCTCCTTTCCCTCTGTTCCTCCCCAGTGCTTAGAAGCAGCCTTTGCAGGCCCAAGTGCTATGCAAATAGCCTGGTGTCCCTACCAGATATGGGGTATAGGCTGCTGGGGAGGTGGTGGACTGGGAGACATGGAGCATGATGGGGGGGGCGCTGCTTGAGCATGTGCTGGAGTAGTGGAAGAGTTGGGTTGCAGGCCCGGTGGAACCTGTGAGTTTGTAGGTATTTGGGGAGTGGGAGCAGGTCAGACAGGTGACGAGGAGTCATGGGAGGAGGGGGAATCACTCCGAAGGCATTTTCCCCCAAGATCTTTGAGTTTTGGGGATGATCTGGGTTCTTGCCTCTGGATCCTAGTGTCACCAGCTTGTGTCCAGAAGGAGGCGTGGCCCCGGGCAAAAATGGTGCAGAGATGACCCCAGAAATTGATGGGCACCCACTAGTGGGAATGCGGTAGTGTTGCTGTGATACCACAGGCAAAAGACCTGAGCCTGCAGCAAATAGAATTGTTTATGGCCGGCCTAGCCAGCGCCATAGCTTTCCAGATGTTTTGGACTACGACTCCCATGATCCATCATTCTTGACTATGCCATCCCGGACTAAGGGCAGTTTAAGCAGTTTAAGTGCTACACATACATAAGAGCAAATCATCTGGCGAGCCAAAGGTTGTAAACCGCTGCACTGGGTGACTCACCCACCAAACCCGGGAGAAATAATCCTGCACAAAGAGGGAAATGAAACCAGGGCTTGTGTGGGCAGACAAGAGAAGTAACACCGCAATCTAGCACAACAAAGGAAACACAAGAGCGGTGGCCATTTCTCAAAAGTTAAACAGTACAGGGGAAAAACAAAGTAAGGAGAAAGTGCTGAATCAGAAAAAATACAATATTACGGATGTTACACCGAGCAAAGGGAAATACACCGACACAGGCTTATAAAGATTCCCAGAATCTTCATTACAAAACTGAACAGTATTCAACAAAGTACACACATAGCTATTTGGCCGTCAATACATCACAGAGACCACCAGCAGGGTTCAATGTGAGCAGTGACAGAATTTCCTAGCTGGACATCGACGCATTTATACAATTTGTAAAATGATGTCCAGCCCCCTTACAGGTTAATCATGTACTGGGCTAGGGTCGCGCCAGATTCACTTTCCTAATTTACATATCTCGTGCATGCGGTTTACTTTTGAACACATTTACTAACACACTCCATTATTCTTTAATTTAACATTTACACTCTTTACATGCTGGTTTAATACAGACCAAACAATGTTACGCATATTATATTCGGATAGCATTACTGTTCTTGTATACTTGTAGTTTAACATTGCTAATTCAAGTAATCCCCTGCTCCCGAGGTCAACAAAGGACAAGGTCTACATGACCCTAACATGTAGCCTGAGGGCAGGTTGGACATTAACTCCCCTACAGAGGTCGGAGAGGTTAAGGCAAGAACAAGGACACACTCGATGGCCATTTTAGATTACAGGGTGACTTTGTATAAAACCCCAAAATGCCGGTTTCTAACATAAGATGGAGGCTTGATTCAAGATGGCGGCTTACATCAATTTCTAAGGTCAAGACCTTGCTGCAGAGAGTTATTCGCGTACAATTTTCAAGCAACTTGGCGTAGGCCAATATGCATACAAATCGTTTGTAATAAGAGACATAATTTAATATCCGGTTTGACAAAAGGCGGCCCCACAGAAACTTTGGAGCCCTCACAGTGTCACCATCAATAGCATCAGAATGACCCAATGGCCGTGGTCTGACCATAAACAAATCCTATTCATTCTCTTCTGCCTGTCCCTGGCAACTAGAAAGGAAGATGCTTAACCTGAAGAGTAGACTACCCGCAGCGGCCATAATGCCATACTTTGCTACTGCCCTAGCCAACCTGTACAAGTGTGACACTGGGACTGATTTAGCAGAGGTCTATCGAATGATGATGGCTCACACAGTGAATTGTCTTGCCCCAGAGAAATCTAGATTGGCGAGGGACCAGATTTTCCAAAGCCAAGAAAACAAAGCTTTAAATTGGTGGAAACCGACCAAATCCGTTGAAGACAAAAATAAATATGCTATCGCCGTGAAGGCACACACAATCGCCATCACTGAGGCCAACCAATCTTCCCATGGCAAGAAGATGGAAGAGGCAGCATCCAGCACCAGAGAACTCTTTAAAATTCTAAGAGTGTTGGAGGACACCTGCCCCGTCGCCACATCCTCTGTCATTAAAGACTCTAAAGGGTGTACCTCCATCCAGGATGCTATGCTGTCTAAAATCGAGAACGTAAAGGAAGACATTGCTACTAAACTTAGCACTTTGGACAGAACCAGCACGAACAGGGAAATACTTAGACCCCCCCACCACGTGTCCCCTGTTTATCTTTAGAGCTGTTTCAGAGTCTGAAATTCTGATAGTGCTGGAGAAAATCAAACCCCCTAACTGTAAGGGAGACATTTGCCCCGCATCCATCATCAGATCGCGTGCCCCTCCGCTGGCTCCACTTATTACGAAATGTGTTAGCACCTCTTTTCAGGAAGATTTCGTCCCCCTCTCCATTAAGCAGGCATGGATTTCCCCCCTGCTTAAGAAGCCTTCTCTTGATCCTAGTTTGGCGGGTAACTACCGCCCGATCACCAACACGCCCTTTCTGTTGAAGATTCTGGATAGGGCCCATCTTCAGATTCAAGAATATCTAGAGATGCAGGACATTCTAGGTCAGAAACAGTCACGTTTCAGGAGTGCTCACAGCGCGGAGTCCACACTATTGGACCTCAAGGCAAACATTCTACAGTTCTGTGAAAAGGGCAAGACAGCTCTCCAGATGCTTTTAGATTTGTTGGCGACATTCGACTTAGTGGACCCTTCCTTATGGCTATCCAGACTATAAGGACTGGCATATTTGCTATTGATGCAGTTAACTGGATAAAGTACTTTCTGTTGGAAAGTCTTTCACGAGGATGCCACAGCAGATGAGTGTTTGGCGGCATGTGGAGTCCCGCAGGGGTCCTGTGATCCCAACTTTAACTTAACATCTTTACATCATCACCCCACGTATTCATGGAATTGTTTGCGCAAAAGAACTTTGTTCGCAAGTCGTGGCCAGAACGCACTCGATACGCCCACACGCAAAGCAGAAACTGCCAGATCACCTACCTTTGCACGCTCCGCCGGGTGTGAATACACGCACCCTTTAAACAGTTTGTGGGGTCCCCCACAAGCAGTCCTGCATCTCGGGGACCATGCGCAGGGTTTCCCGCTACTGTTCCGGGCATCCCGACAACCTGCATATGGAAAGTTGTAACTCGGTCTAAACTTGGAAAATCTGCATGCGAACCCCCGTAAATTGTTCCTGCCACCAGCTACTCTGCTTATGCGCACCCGTAAGCTACATCGGAACCCCAGTTGAGTACACGCACCCACAGTTTGGAGGACTTGCGTGGCCATTTTCCGGCCGAGAGGTTGCGTGATCAAATCCATGAATACGTATCATGCCGCGCAATAGTTGGTGTGCAAGGAACTACCTGCTGGCCGTCCCTCAGAACCCCCACTTTTTTGCATGTTCTTCTTCTTTTTTGGTGTTCCGCCCCTTCCCAGCCTTCTGTGCAAGCCACGCCCATGCTCTGCGTGGAGTCTCGCGCAAGTCCCTCGACGGCTACGTGCCTGTTTCCTATTTTTTGGTGGGAGTATTTTTACTCCCGAGCTTTATTTTTCTGTGAGTATTTGCCTCTTTTTAGGGAATACGTTTCTGATACACCCCTTATCTGTAGGGTTGTGTGAGCTCTCTATATTACTGCTGTGAGAGCGCCTCCCACAGGTGAGCATGACATCTCTATAGTACTGTAGTGGGTGTACCTCTCACAGGTGAGTGTGAAATCCCTATATTGCTTCAGTGAATACCTGTCACAGTTGAGAATGAACTGTCTATAGTCTTGCCGTGAGTGTGCCTTGTGAGCTCTCTATATTACTATAATGAGTTCCTGTCACGGGTAGGTGTGAGCTCTTTATATTACTGCAGTGAGTGTGCCTCGTGAGCTCTCTGTTACTGTAGTGGGTGTACCTCTCACAGGTGAGGCGCCCCTCACAAGGGAGCATGAAATCTCTATATTACCATAGTGAGTACTTCTCATAAGTGAGGGCGAGCTCTCTATATGACTATCGTGTGCACCTCTCACAGATGAGTGTTAACTCATTGTAGTGGGTGGACCTCTCATAGGTGAGCATGAGTTCTCCATATCACTGTAGTGAGTAACTGTCACAGGTGAGGTGAGTATGAGCTCTCCATATTACTGTTGTGTATGTGACTTGTGAGCTGTCTATTACTGTAGTGAGTACCTGTCAGAGATGAGTGTGAAATCTCTATATTACTGTAGCGAGAATCTGTCACAGGTGAGAGTGGGCTCTCTGTGTTACTGTGGTGAGTGTGATTCTCCCATGTGAGTGTGAAATCTCTATAGTACTGTAGTGAGTACCTGTCCAAGTGAGTGTGAGCACTCTTTATTACTGTAGTGAGTGTGACTCTCATAGGTGAGCGTGAAATCTCTATAGTACTGTAGTGAGTACCAGTCCAAGTGAGTGTGAGCCCTCTATAGTACTGTAGTGAGTGTGACTCTCACAGGTGAGCGTGAAATATCTATAGTACTGTAGTGAGTACCAGTCCAAGTGAGTGTGAAATCTCTATAGTACTGTAGTGAGTACCTGTCCAAGTGAGTATGAGCCCTCTTTATTACTGTAGTGAGTGTGACTCTCATAGGTTAGCGTGAAATCTCTATAGTACTGTAGTGAGTACCAGTCCAAGTGAGTGTGAGCCCTCTATAGTACTGTAGTGAGTGTGACTCTCACAGGTGAGTGTGAAATATCTATAGTACTGTAGTGAGTACCAGTCCAAGTGAGTGTGAAATCTCTATAGTACTGTAGTGAGTACCTGTCCAAGTGAGTATGAGCCCTCTTTATTACCGTAGTGAGTAACTGTCACAGGTGAGCATGAGCTCTCCATATTACTGTTGTGTATGTGACTTGTGAGCTGTCTATTACTGTAGTGAGTACCTGTCAGAGATGAGTGTGAAATCTCTATATTACTGTAGCGAGAATCTGTCACAGGTGAGAGTGGGCTCTCTGTGTTACTGTGGTGAGTGTGATTCTCACATGTGAGTGTGAAATCTCTATAGTACTGTAGTGAGTACCAGTCCAAGTGAGTGTGAGCCCTCTATAGTACTGTAGTGAGTGTGACTCTCACAGGTGAGTGTGAAATATCTATAGTACTGTAGTGAGTACCAGTCCAAGTGAGTGTGAGCCCTCTATAGTACTGTAGTGAGTGTGACTCTCACAGGTGAGCGTGAAATATCTATAGTACTGTAGTGATTACCTATCCAAGTGAGTGTGAATTATCTATATAACTGTAGTGAGTGTGACTCTCACAGGTGAGCGTGAAATATCTATAGTACTGTAGTGATTACCTATCCAAGTGAGTGTGAATTATCTATATAACTGTAGTGAGTGTGACTCTCACAGGTGAGCGTGAAATCTCTATATTACTGAAGTGAGTACCTGTCACAGGTGAGCGTGCGCTCTCTATATTACTGCAGTGAATACCAATCACAATTGAGTGTGAACGCTCTATATTCTTGCAGTGAGTTTGCCTCGTGAGCTCTCTATTTTACTGTAGTGAGTGCCTGGCACAGGTGAGCATAAACTCTCTATATTACTGTAGTGAGCGTGCCTCTCACAGGTGAGCGTGAAATCTCTATAGTACTGTAGTGAGTAGCTGCCCAAGTGAGTGTGAGCCCTCTATAGTACTTTAGTGAGTGTGACTCTCACAGGGAGTAAGTGTGAACTCTCTATAGTACTGTAGTGAGTACCTGTCCAAGTGAGTGTGAGCTCTCTATATTACTGTAGTGAGTGTGACTTTCACAGGTGAGCGTAAAATCTCTATATTACTGCAGTGAATACCAGTCATGATTGAGTGTGAACTCTATATTCTTGCAGTGAGTGTGCCTTGTGAGCTCTGTATTTTACTGTATATTTTACTGTAGTGAGTGCCTGGCACAGGTGAGCGCGAGCTCTCTATATTACTGTAATGAGTGTGCCTCTCACAGGGGAGCGCGAGCTCTCTACATTACTGTACTGTGTGCACCTGCCCCTCCATATTAGTGCTTGGTGCCTCTTTCCTCATGTACCTCCCCACCTTCCATTCTAACCTCTCCTGTGAAGAATGTTTTAGCAAAAATCAACAAAAAAAAGGGTTACTTTAGGAACCGCCTCTCACAGTTAAAAAATAGAACAAAAAAAGTAATCGTATAGAATGCATCTACTTTGCATGTTCAATAAAGTAGAAAAACTCAATGAGATTCTATCAGCCGAATTTCAAAGAGCTGTGCAGTACTGATTACTTTCGCCCACCCCCAACGCTAACATCACTATGCGCTCAGAATGAGCTCCACCTACTTCAATGACGTGAGTCACCAGCGTAGCCAAACATCACAGTGATCACCAATGTCATACAGTTAGGTTATGCAGAAAAAGAATTTAAACACAAACATCCACAACAAATGCAAAACTTTGGTCTTTTTTAAAGAAATTACAGAAACATTTTACTTTAAACAAAACAGCAATAGTGGGGACGGTAAAAAATACTTTTCATTTTGACACAACAGCATTCATAAACGTTTGCGAACACAGTTCATAGCGACCAAAAGTCGGAACGTTCAAATTTTCACTGAAACTCACAACTGTAATCCTCTACTGCCAAATCGAATCATCGATCCATCACAATGCAAATTCTCCCCCAAAAACTTTTTTCCATAAGCGACAAATAATCTGTTTTTGTCTTTGCAATTGAAATAAATGCAATACTTTCACATCCAGACTTTTCTAGAACCGATATGTGACCATGTTGCTTCTTGTTACTGCAACGGCAAAAGGAAAAACTCTTGTCTGGCGATCATCCCACACAATATTTATGAACATCCATTGCTGGTTATTATTGTCCAAACACTGTTGAAAAAGCCGTCTGCCGGTAGACTGAACCCATGACACACACAGAGAGTCATGTGGGCACCTTTGTTATTGGTTTGGGCTTGTATCATGGAGGGTATTGGGGCGAGGTAGGTCACACCATCTCAGCAGCACGTGAGGGCAGGTTACCTACCTTCCTCAACTAGTTTGACAGATAGTAAGGCCAGTTTGTTGCCCCAGGGCAAGGGTGAACAGATTTTGAAAATAAAAAAATGGGACTTGCCGCTAACATAAAAGTAGGACTAGTGCCCCCAGCCCATTCAAAGCCTGCACCCCTCCCTTACTTCCCCCTAAAATTAATATAAATACAATTTCCAGAACTTCTCCTATATATAAACTGCAGATTCGGCTGTGCCAGTAAGCAATTTAAATACAGAGGGCCCGATTCATGGAAATATTTGTGTGGAAAATAGGGTACTTGTGCGCCAAATTACGCACAAATCCGCATTCGTCGATTCATGGAATCGAATCCGCTGTACTTTTCATGGACTTGCGTGGAGATTGCACAAGCTCGGCACATCTCTGCGAGCTGTCATGGGCCTTGCGCGAGACTCCACGCAGAGCGTGGGCGTGGCTTGCGGAGAGGGCTGGGAAGGGGGCGGAACAACAAAAATGGGGAAGAACTTGCAAAAAAGTGGGTGTTCCCAGGGGCTGCCCGCAGGCAGTCCCTTGCACGCCCACAATTGCGCAGCACGAGACATATTCATGGATTTGATTGTGCAACCTCATAGTCGGGAAATAGCCATGCAAGTTCTTCATACTATCCGCCACCCGAAAACAGGAGTAAATACACTTGTGCGGAGGATTCGCAGCACAGAGGTGGGGTTGCATGTCGGATTTCAGGGTGCGTGTACTCAACTGGGGATTCGATATAGCTTAGGGGTGCACGTATGCAGTTTAGCGGGGTGCAGGAACAGTTTACGGGGGTTCACACACAGATATCCTGAGTAATTACTGAGGTCCGTTTTTTATACGCATGTTGTCGGGGTGCAGTATACAGTTACGGGGGACACCATGCAGGGTCCCTGAAAATGCAGGTCACCTTGCGGGGGACCCCACGCACTGTTTGAAGGGTGTGTTTATTCGCGTCCAGAGGAGTGTGCAAAGGTAGCAGTTCTGGCTGTTTTTGCTTTGCGTGTGGTCGTGTGTGTGGCGCTCCGGCCACGAGTTGCGATTACGATTACTTTGTGCTGTAAATTCCATGAATATGCAGAGCGAGCATTTTTCTTTCTGCGCGCAGGCTTGCACAGTGTCCTTCTTGGTGTGTGTCACTTGTTGGATTTCTGCGCACATTTCCATGTATCGGGGACATAGGGATTTGGTGTGATTGTTATTAGAGGCTTTGCGATTTGCGTTTCTTAACCAGACTCGTGCCACCATCAGTAAATGGAAGTGCCTGTAAACAGAAAGGTTGGCGTTCAAGCCTCCCCTGGGGTGGCAGAGCTATGGCACAGGTGAACTAGGAACCTGTTTATCTGTTTAATATGTTTCAATGTCACCTTGTATTGTTGAATCTCAGCAGTGATGAACCTCCCTTTCCTAAAACTGGGACAGGGTTTTTAGATAAAAAAAACTCTCAGGCCAGGGGGCCTAATTCCAGGAGTGTCCTGGCACAACCGGGATGTCTGGTGACCCTACCTGGGGCACACATGTCAAGGTGTAGCATGCCTCTCCATGGTAACCACCAGTGGTGGAAATGTAAAGAAATTGGTGGGGTTTCCCACAAGGGCCAGGGTAGGGGCGGAGTTTAGGGGTCAGAGGTGGTGCCCGAGGAGGCAAGGTTAAGGGGGCCGAGCTGGCAGTTAACCTCCGATTAAAGGAAATGTCCAAAATAATAGCTTAAAGAAGCGTTATTTCTTTCATGCTGCTTCTTTTCCAAACTATATATCAATTCCACTTTAAACCACTTCCACAGCACTGGTGATGAGTTACTTCACAATGAGGATAATAGTTTTGACCAGTGTTGCCGAGTAAATATTCTTTAAAATGCACAATGTGCATCCCATTTTATAAAAAAAATAAAAAACCTTCCCCTTGGGTACTATTCAAACACAATGATTTCTGTTCGACATAAGCAACGTTTTCTTTTTCTTGAACCACACCCAGCACAGCTCCTGTAGCTCCCCTGTGAAAGCAGTTCGGTGGCTGCATCGTGTTTGGTGTTCATAGGGTATTTATTCATGGAATGTTTGTCGATGCCTGTATATTTATTTATTTATGCAATGTTTGTCGGATCTGTTTATTTATTTATGCAATGTTTGTATGATACAGGTATCCGACAAACATTGCATAAATAAATAAATAATCCGAATCCATGTATCCGACAAACATTGCATAAATAAATAAACCGGGTCGTGGCTGAGGACTGGGTCATTGCTGAGGACTGTAACTTGCTCTTGTGGCCTCTTGCGTGGGGTCACCAGAGGAAGTTAAAGTTAGCTCGCAAGCGTTCAAAAAAAAAACCTCCCCTGCGCAGAGCAGTGGTTTGGGGCGGCTGACTTTGGCCATATCCCAAGATCTCGGATCCGGCGAGAGCCAGCCCAATGACCAGCGCTGGTAACCACTGAATCCACATCATTGTGGTGGCCCGCCAACTGTCACCGGGGCGGGCCACACCAGATGTCGGGCTCACCCAATCGGGGTCCCAATGCTGCGCTCGTGCAGCGCACTGTACACAGGGGTCACCCTGCCCAGCCCAGATCACCGGACCACACCGCAGCTGTTGGGGGCACCCAACGCGTGTCCGCCGCAGCACTGGGGGCACCCAGTGAGGACAGCACCCACAGGCCGTGATCACACGGCAGTCAACCACCCATGGAAGAAAACACAGACACGAGTTGCCGCTTCCTGGGGCTCTGCTGCACTGCCTTGTGCGTGCCAGCAGAACCCCTTTTATTAGAGAAGCATCATGACGATGTCATGACGCTCTCTCACATCCAAACACTAGACCAACACACAACCTTCCTCCTTTATTATAACAAAAGAAAAATCACCCCCCACTGCAAACTAGCGACCCTATCCTGGGTCTAACTTGGTGCATTCTAGTCTGTGCACCCATTGTAATCCTACATCAGCACTGCAAACATAGAGTGCATTCCAGTCCGAGCACCACCTAATAACTAATCAAAACCTTGAACTTTTAACCAGTGCAACCAAACAGGTGTGTTCCAGTTCGCACATCTTGGGGGGCCGACAGCGGGCCGTTCCCACTCAGAAGATTCCGGGATCGAACCGTCCATTTGCGCTGCTGCTGGACAAAAAGAATATATTTTCTTCATCTTCCTCCTCCCCCACATCGTAGTGCATTCTCCTTTGGTCTTCCGCCACTTGGACCGCCGCCACTCTGGGGGTCTTTCTTCCCTTTGACTTACTCCCCCCCGATGTCCCCGCCAGGCTGGCAAGTGTCGGGGCGAGGCATACCGATGCGAGTGATCCACTTTCCCACACCTCCCACAGATGTGTCCTTTAGCAGGGCAGTCCTGGGGGTGTGGAAGATCCCAGCCGCACTGATGACATATTGTGGCACCGGGGTCTCTCCTCAGGCAATCTCCCCTCCTCATCGGCTTTCCTCCTTGCCACTTGCCGACAGCAGACACCTCCTCCAGCTTGAGGTATTGTCGGGATGAGTCCATGACTGAGGCCCGCACCTCTGCCAGCTCCTGGGCATGGCCAATGTCTAGTATTCTTTCAAGGGTTAGCACTGGGTCCTTCAGGACTTTCTTGTGCAACTTTGATGAACTACAGCCGTAGATGACCTGCGCCCTGATCTCGTCCTCCTCAAAATTTCCTAGCGCATAGGACAGTGCAATGCAGTGCAGCTTCCCATGAAATGCATCAAAGCTCTCCCCTTCCTCTTGCTTTGCGCACCTCATCCTGAATCGTTCGTAGTCCCCATTAACCATGGGCATGAAATATTCGTTCAGGGCTGCGATGGCCGCATCATAGGAATGATCCACAGGCTTTAGTGTTTTGAAGAGCCTCTGGACAGCCAGTCCGGCGGAGTACTGGAGGGTTGGGTGTTTGGCGTTGTCCTTCATCTCTACGGCCTCAAAGTACAGCTCCAGGTTCTCTACCCAGGCTGTCCATCGGGGTCCCAGACTGGCAGGCGCACCCACCATATAAAAATGAGGTATTGGTGTGAGCTGTCCTCGACATGCCCCTTCGTCGTCCGACATGACGGACGCTGGGCGGGAGGCCGGATGTGACCACTGTTGGTGGGTCTTCGGGAGTGTTTACCGTCTGTGGGCAACTTGACCCCTGTGTACGTCTTTTGAAGGCGCACGAGCACTCCTTGAGGAGCCGCTACCTTTGGGGTATTGTGATTGGTTAGTGCGGGTGGTACAATCACTGTTCCTTGGATCTTCTGTGCCGAGGTCCCAGCAGGCGCACAAGCACTCCTTGGGGAGCCGCTACCCATGGAGAGTCTGGGGCGAGATTGGGCCAACCTGGAAGGGTTAATGTCACCTTGTGCCCTCCCCGAGCACTGGGCCCCCCGGCCCTGTATCACTGTCCAGGGGAGGACCTTCCTCCTACTTCTTGCCCCGCTGATGCAGAAATGGGACCATAAAGGAAAAAGAGAAACAACACAATGTCTTCTTCCCTACTTCTGATAGTCCGTTGTGCTTTGGCTTCTTTAGAATCCCCCCAGCGAGAGCCCGCTGCCTAGTGTCATCACAAGGAACTCACCGCCGTGGCTCGGATCCATCTGGGCCACGCCCCTTTCTTTGGTATCTTGTGGGCTGAGGTTCTCAGAAGGCCTCGGTCCCCAGAGGCCATGCCCCTTTTTGGGCCGCACCACGAGCCGGGTCAAAGTCTTTGCCCATCTGTTCTTTTAACACACCCTTGTGGGACCTGGTTTTGGTGGAGACCGGGCCGGATGGCAGGGCTATTCACCACCGCGGCCCGGGTGTGGGGGTCGCTGTCCTCTCGCCGCTCACCCTGCACGCGGCCAGACGGAGGGTTGGCTCCACCCCCTTCCTTTGTTCGGGCCAGAGCGCTTACCCCTTCCCACGCGGCCGATGCTGGTTCCTCCGTGCCACCGCGCCCACTCACAGGCGCCAGGCGACCCATGTCTTCCCACCACATGAGGTCCCTGTGCCGCGTGTGGCACGGAATGAACCTTGTCCTTTCCTTGCAGCCGATGCTGCGATGCACGCTGCAGGCTTCCAGCAACCCCCCCACACAACGGTGAGCGGGCCCAGACCCACCTCGTCGCCAATGTGGTGGCCCGCCCTCGGTCACCGGGGCCGGCCACACCAGATGTTGGGCTAAACCCACGGGGGTCCCAACGCTGCGCTCACGCAGCGCACTGTACGCAGGGGTCACCCTGCCCAGCCCGGATCACCGGACCACACCGCAGCTGTTGGGGGCACCCAACGCATGTCTGCCGCAGCACTGAGGGCACCCAGTGACGGCTGCACCCACAGGCCGTGATCACATGACAGTCAACCACCCATGGAAGAAAACACAGACACGAGTTGCCTCTTCCTGGGGCTCGGCTACACTCACTCGTGCGTGCTAGCAGAGCCCCTTTTATTAGAGAGGCGTCATGACGATGTCATGACGCTCTCTCACATCCAAACACTAGACCAACACACAACAATCATGGACTCTATTGGAGGCTGCGGAGCCTCTGTTCAGGCACCTGTGAGGCTCTGTTTGGGGCTGCGTGCGGATCTGTTTGGGGCTGTGTGAGTCTCTGCTTGGGGCTGCGTGAGGCTCTGTTTGGGGCTGCGCGAGGCTCTGTTTGGGGCTGCGCGAGGCTCTGTTTGGGGCTGCGCGAGGCTCTGTTTGGGGCTGCGCAAGGCTCTGTTTGGGGCTGCGCGAGGCTCTGTTTGGGGCTGCACGAGGCTCTGGTTGGGGCTGCGCCAGGCTAGGTTTGGGGCTGCACGAGGCTCTGTTTGGGGCTGCGCGAGGCTCTGTTTGGGGCTGCGCGAGGCTCTGTTTGGGGCTGCGCGAGGCTCTGTTTGGGGCTGCGCGAGGCTCTGTTTGGGGCTGCACGAGGCTCTGGTTTGGGGCTGCGTGAGGCTAGGTTTGGGGCTGCACGAGGCTCTGGGTGGGGGCTGTGTGAGGCTCTGTTTGGGGCTGTGTGAGGCTCTGTTTGGGGCTGCGCGAGTCTCTGGGGCTGTGCGAGTCTCTGGGGCTGCGCAAGTCTCTGGTTGGGGCTGCGCGAGGCTCTGGGTGGGGCTGCGCGAGGCTCTGTTTGGAGCTGCGAGGCTCTGTTTGGGGCTGCGCGAGGCTCTGTTTGGGGCTGCACGAGGCTCTGGTTGGGGCTGCGTGAGGCTAGGTTTGGGGCTGCACGAGGCTCTGGGTGGGGCTGCGCGAGGCTCTGTTTGGAGCTGCAAGGCTCTGTTTGGAGCTGCGAGGCTCTGTTTGGGGCTGCGTGAGTCTGTTTGGGGCTGCGTGAGGCTCTGTTGGGGCTGCGTGAGTCTCTGTTTGGGGCTGTGTGAGTCTCTGGAGCTGCGGGAGGCTCTGTTTGGGGCAGCGTGAGTCTCTGGGGCTGCGGGAGGCTCTTTTTGGGGCTGCGTGAGTCTCTGTTTGGGGAGCGTGAGTCTCTGGGGCTGCGGGTGGCGCTGGGGCTGCGTAAGGGTCTATTTGGGGCTGTGTGAGTCTCTAGGGCTGTGGGGGGCTCTTTTTGGGGCTGCGTGAGTCTCTGTTTGGGGCAGTGTGAGTCTCTGGGGCTGTGGGTGGCTCTGGGGCTGCATGAGGGTCTGTTTGGGGCCGTGTGAGTCTCTGGGGCTGCGGGAGGCTCTTTTTGGGCTGCGTGAGTCTCTGTTTGGGACTGCGTGAGTCTCTGGGGTTGCGTGAGGGTCTGTTTTGGGCTGTGCAAGGCAGCTGTGTGAGGCTTAGTTTGGGGTTGCGTGAGGCTCTGTTTGGGGCTGCGGGAGGCTCTGTTGGGGGTGCGTGAGCAGTGCTTTAAGTGGGCCGGGGCCTGCCGGGGCTGGGCCCCGGCAGTCTCCAAAAAGTGGGGCTGAGCCGGGGCCCTGCCGGGGCCCCCAGTCCCACCGCACGCAACATTGGCGGGATGCATTATCCCATCGCGGCCGCAGCCGCGACGGGAGATGCGCCTGCCATGAAGTCAGGCTAGCTGACAGAAGTGGCAGCCAACCACAGCGATGCTGTGCCTGGCTGCCACTTCTGTCAGTCATAGTAACTGCCTCTGGTGACCCCTCGCGCGAGGGGTCATCAGAGGCAGTTACTGTTCCTTTGTTTCCCCAGGTCGCCGAGGCGTCTTTAACCCTCGGCGAACCTGGGGATTCCTCGACATATTTCGAGGTTTATAAAAGATGGCTTTGAAAGTACACATTTCAAGCCATCTTTTATAAAGCTTTGCGGACGGACAATTTTGTCCGTAGTCAAAGCTTTATAAATGATGGCTTGAATTGTGTACTTTAGAAGCCATCTTTTATAAGCCGAAAACATGGCCTGAAAACTAGGCAAACCGTAAGGTACGCACACAAATATATATACATGTTATATATCTGTGTGCTTACCTTACTATGGTTTGTGTACTTTGCAGGCCATCTTTTCTAAACATAGAAATATGTAACATATGTTACATATTTCTATGTTTAGAAAAGATGGCCTGCAAAGTACACACACCATAGTAAGGTACGCACACAGATATATAACATGTATATATATTTGTGTGCAGACCTTACGATTTGCGTGCTTTTTAGGCCACGCCCCTCCCAGAAGCCACGCCCCCAAACGAGGGCCCCCTCTCGATTTCTTACCCCACTTAAAGCCCTGTGCGTGAGTCTCTGTTTGGGGCTGCGTGTGCCTCTGGGGCTGCGTGAGGGTCTGTTTGGGGCTGCATGAGGTTCTTCTAGGTGCTGCCTTTCACAAGTTACTGCTGTGTTGTGGGCAAGAGGTGTCATTCTCTGGAATAGTTTGTCAGTGGTTAATCCCTGTTCTCTCTTTTTTCACACCTAGGAGTTCCTCAGTGATGATAAATACAGCGACGATGAAGACTTGGCGGAGAAGCTGGCCTCCTTCCGGAGTAAGTTCCCTTCCCCGCCTCTGCCCCGGAAATGAAGGAGCGTGTGGGGTTACTGCCTCGTGCCACACTCTGGAGGACAGCCAGAAGTGTGATCCCTCCAATCGCAATTCCGACCGCAAGTACGCACCCACATCACCAACTTGGCACCACTCTCACCCCTCCCCCTGCCTCATCCTCCCTGGCCTCTTTGCTGCCTCCCATACTCTTCCCGTGCCTCTCTCTATCTAGCCTTGGCTTCGAGGTGATCGCCCCTCATTGGCCTCCTTGGCAGACTGCTGTCCTCCATGTACCCCCGGCCCATGTACCCCCCATCCCAGTATGCCGCCCCCCCAGGTCCCTACACACCCCCTCTCTGCCAGCGTCCCAGCTCAGTTGGCTTCTCATCCTATCTCTTGCCAACCCTGCACACCTCTGTTCTCGGCCCTTCCCCTCCCCCATGCACCGCTTGATCCTTAGCGTCTCTTAGACTGAAGACCTCGTCACCCCAAACCCCCTCCCCTCTTTCATTTCCCCCTGACCTCCTCACCCTGATAAACTGGGGTGCTCTCTGACAGCGACTTTAACAGAGTGCCAGGTCCTTTGCTGGCATGGCAAGCTAGACACATATTGTCCAAGTGAATACTACATGTAAGGCTACATTCTTCCCTATGGGGGTCATTTGGGGTCCCACGTTTTCTGAAAGCCGCCCTGCTGCATGCACCCCCTTTCTGTGGGGGCACGGCGCTCTCAGCAGGATAGGCATGGAAGGCGCTTGCCACACCCCTGCACCGTAGCAAATATAAGGCTACAGCCCCCACTTATAAAAGGGCTGTTATTGAGGCTAAGAAAATGTTTTTTAACAAAAGAATTCAAAGTGTGCAACCAGACACTAAAGAACTGTTTTGCACTTTGAAAGAACAAGAAAGTACCAATCACTCAACAGCAGAGAGATCTATTAAAGACAACGCCACATGGTGTAATGTAAAGCAACAAGCTATGCACAACAAACTGCATACTATTAAGGAAAACATTACAGAAAAAAGCAATACATTCAAATGTAATGAACATAAGTCCTTAGAGTGGACCTTCCAAAGATCCCTGCTTATCCAGTTTTTAATTTCTCGCCTATTACAGAAGAAGAATTGGAAGTTATTATTAAACAACTTAAGTCCACTGAATGCAAGAATGACATCCTTACCACTATGATGATTAAAACATGCTCTCCTACTCTAATCACATCAATTTGCAAATGTATTAATGTGTCTATAACTTCTGGTACTGTACCTCAAGACCTTAAGAAAGCTTGGGTGATGCCCATCTTAAAGAAGCCAGGCCTTTCAGGTGATCTGCCGAATAATGATAGGCCTATCACTAATACTGCTTTTCTACTTAAGATCCTTGATCGTGTGGCCTACATACATATCTCAGAACATCTAAAAATGTACCCCATACGAAATGATCATCAGTCTGGGTTCCAAGTTGGCTTTGGAACGGAGACTGCCCTTTTGGAGCTCAAATCTAGCTACTGTCCCATATGGACTGAAATGAGGCTTCTCTACTTATGTTGCTCGATCTCTCAGCGGCATTCGACCTGGAGGACCATGACATCATGTCCACCAGGTTGCACAAAGTCGCACATTTTTCTCCCCTTGCAGCTAAGTGGGTCTCTTCATTCCTTAATAATCGTGACAGTAAGGTGTTCTGTGGCTGAGTCCGAACCCAATACGTTTTCCTGTGGGGTGCCGCAGGGAGCTTGCACCTCCCCCTGTTTCTACAACATTTTTACGGCCCCCTTATTCGCTATGTTAGACCATGAGAATGTAATATTTACCAACTACGCGGATGACACTCAATGTGCCATCCCGTCATCTCGCTCACATAGCTTGGATGAATTGCCCATTAAAAAAGTTTTCACCATCATCGAAACCTGGATGGTCCATAAGAAATTGGCCCTAAACAAATCTAAAACTGAGCTCCTGGTGAGAGGACCCTCCCACAATTGGGAGGGTCCTCTCACATACTGAATAAACCTGGCTCATGCTATGATAGCTTTCAACTGGGAGAAGAATCTATCCTCCCACTTAAAAGAGTCAAAACACTTGGCGTCACTTTTGATCAGTTATTGTCTATGAAGCAACATGTTAGCAGCCTGGTCTCTTCATGTGCCTATTACATAAAATTACTAGCTCACTTAAGACCTTTCATATCACACGGAAATGCTGAGACTAGAATTGATAGGGTCTAGAATTGACTATTGCTCAAGTCTTCTAATAGGCCTGGACAAAATTGAGCGTACTAAACTTCAAGTGTGCCAATATGGCGCGATCAGAGTCGTGATGAAACTCCAGCGTAGAGATCATGTTATGTCTGCTAGACGTGCTCTCCTTTGGCTTCTCGTGGAGTCTAGAGTTCTGTTCAGGACTCTGACTATAATTCAAAAATGTAGACTGGGCAATATGCCCGATGACCTACAACAGCTTCTCCCTATGAGAGCAAATAAAAGAGCCTTAAGATCGAATAATCAACATCTGTTATTTGTTCCAAAATGCTGAACCGTAAAGGTCGCCAACTCAGCTTCCTTCGCCATCGGCCTAATGTCTGCAATATTCTCCCTTTGGAGATGAGAACTATTGAGTCACATGAGATTTTTAAGAAAAGGTTGAAGACTCACCTTTTTAAATAGTCTGATTTTAAACCTCCTACTGATATTTTTACTCTTTTTACCTGACCCCCTGATCATGTCTTCTTAGCTGTTTTTCGTGATGTTTTGTCCTGTAGCGCCCTCACGCCCTTGGGTCCATGGCCGTGCTATATAAATGTTATAAAGTAAAGTAAAGGCCACGGGCCTCATCTTTCAATCTACCACAACACAGGCCCCTACTCTTGCCCTCAGCAGGCTAGGCCACAGGCCTCAGGGACCACAACACCGGCCCCTACTCTTGCCCTCAGCAGGCCAGGCCACAGGCCTCAGCTATCAATCTACCACAACACAGTCCCCTACCCTTTCCCTCAGCAGGCTAGGCCACAGGCCTCAGCTATCAATCTAACACAACACAGGCCCCTACTCTTTCCCTCAGCATACTGCACCACTGGCCTCAGTGACCACAAAACTGACCCCTACTCTTGCCCTCAGCAGACCAGGCCACAGGCCTCAGCTATCAATCTACCACACCACTGGTCCCTACCCTTGCCAGAGGCGTAGACAGGGAAGGGCCTGAGCAGGCAAGGCCCACCCAAAATCTGTAAATGCTCACTCAGTAGCGCTGGATGGTTCATTTGCAGATGCTAATGTCACTGCAGTGGGCCCAACTATGTTAGCTTCAGGCTCCACTTGTTAGGCAATCCTTGCTGTGCCTCTGACCCTTGCGCCTCAGCCCTCAGCGGACTGGACCACGTACCTCAGTTATCGACCTTCTGTGGTGGGGGCCTACTATGGACATCCGGCAGGCCCCATGGTGCTATGGGGCACCAGCACCAACTGGAGTGGGGACAGGACGGGCTATGCCCACAACCATGCAGACCTCTGCCACCGTACTGTCACGAGGGTCCCACGGCATCATGGCCTGCAGCGTGCTTCCACGATGTGGGCCTGCAGGCCTACATGAATGAGACACGGACTCAGTTATTCCTTTTTGGGAGTCTGCAGACGTTCTGGTGCACGTGCCTGCAGGGGCTCCTTTTATTCGCTTGGGCCATGACAGAGTCATGGCACATGTTAAAAGGGCAATACACAGGGTAGGGACCCATTCCCTTGAAGGGGGAACACACTTGGGAGGGTCAAACAACACACTCCTCCTTTTTCATAACAAACAAACAAATGTTACTAAAACTTTAACGATCCACTCCCCCTCGTTACAGAACGACATTACTTGGGCTCCTCCAGAATCATAGGATCAACAACAAATAGGATATGCCACGGCTACACACATGGGGCTCACATGGTCATATAGATACTACACATGTTAGAACGTTGGCAGTACGACCACATGTTTCAAACCCTTTATTAACCTGGGGCGTGGCACTGCAACCACAGAATGACGCCACTGTTATCTGCTGGCCCCATATAGAGCACACCTGCAAACTGCCGGATCACAGGTGCACCTAACTGTTCTTTGCCGAAACCACTTTACGCCTGTAGCTAATATGCAGGCTCACAGCATCAAAACACGCGTTTACTGACTCCTCTGTCAGCACTTGCAGGACTGTGGGAAACCAGTTCACTTTCCACCACGTCCGTCAGGACATTCATTTGCACTGTCCAGGTCTGTTGATGTTGCAGTTCAAAGGCCGGTAAAGCCACACCTGGGGGCACTTGGTCCCTTGATGTTGGGGTAGGCAGCGAGATGCAGGTAGCGGGGTGTCCAAGCTGCGCTAGGGCCAGGCTCAGATGTCCCTTGATGTTGGGCAATCAGCGAGATGCGGGTACCTGGGCGTCTGGGCTGCACCACATGATGTTGACAGGGCCTGGGGTGACAGCATATCACTCACCCCTCCTTTCTTGCAGTCAGGAGTGTCACCATGTTACTCGGGAAGAGGGGGGCACACAAGCACCCGCGAGGAACTGCAACCCTCTATTGCCCATAGCTCTTCTTCTGGGTGGTGAGCTTGAGGTCTGCGTTGGCCAAACACAGATGACAGGGTGTGACAGGGTGTCTGGGCCTCTTCTTTCACTGTTTCTGATGGGGCCACAGCAGTCCTGGCCAGTCCCTCTCTTCCCTTCCTCCAGGCTGGATGATAGGTCAGGTAATGTCCCAGCTCGAGGTTGGCAGGAATCGTACTCAGGGTCACATCAGCCTGGTTCATGGATGGCAGCCACGCCAGGGCGCACACCGGAGGCAGGGCGATGAGGCCATTTGCACAGTTCTCGTGCCCAGGCAGGAGTGTGGGCAGGACACTGCCATTAGCAGAGGGCGCTCACCAGTGGTAGGGTGACACTGGGGGCAGGGTGTCGCTGGTGGAAGGGCCACTTCTTTATTCCGCTCCCCCCACCCCCCGGGCAGGCGTAGTTGGCATTGTACAGCAGGGTGTCACTGGGGCCACTTGATGTGCGGGCAGGGGTGACACAAGTGGCTGGGTATTGGGGCCACATGCTGGTCACTCCTCTCCCCCAGGCAGGAGAATGGGCAGGAAGCTGCCCATGGCAAAGGGTGCACACCTTTCCTCCCTCTTCCCGAAGGCAGGGGCTGTTGGTGTCACCCTGCTAGCGTTGGAGGGCGCACCAACACTTCCACTGAGCTGCCGACCCATGTGCCATTGCATCGAGGCATGTGCCAGTCCAGTACCCCCTTTCCCCTTCTCAACTACTGTTGGCTCTGCCTTGAAAGGATTCAGGATGCCAGAAGGACTGGGAACACGCCCCTCATCAAACGCTAAACCACTATGCTGGTTCCAGACGTGCAGGGGCTGCATTGGGGGGGGGAGGGTGGCTTCCATTGGTCATCGGACGAGGAATGAGCAGGCTGGGCAGAGCACACGACCTCCCGTTTGCTATGTTGTAACGCTTTACCTGCCATAAGCTATGGCTTCTGAGACGGTCCTATTATTTCCGTCTGCCGCCGTTAGTGGAGGGGCCGCCAGTTGGGGAGTTCAGACTATTAAACCAGTCATCATTATGGCCTTTCATCGTCAGCCTTGCAGCCCGGGCTCACTTTGGTGGAAGTGCACGCTCTGCGCGACATATTGCCTCCATATACCTTGCACGCGCGGCCCGGGATTGCCAGAGAGCCTTTTTTTATGTTCATGATTACTGAGCATTTACAGAACTCCTTTATCCTATGTTAAAGATTCCCCGCCAGCTGCCCCGGGATCTTCAGAGGGCCATTTACCCTTTTATTGGCACTACGCCTACGTGGAGGGCTTCCTGGTGCACTGCCAACACGACAGCGGCTCTGTTTCAGCTTTAGCCAGAGGCAGCTGAAGTGGGCTGAGCCGCTGCCTTCATTATGCCGATTCATAAACCTCTAAAACTGGGTAGAAACAGCAGTCCACTTTCAGTACTGTCATTACCTTAGCAGACGCTTGTGCAGCCGGGTGAAGGTGTCTCGGGCAGGATACCCCCGTGGGACACCACTAAGTTCTTTTGCTCTCAATTGTCCTTACATCGAAGGCAGGCATACTGCTGAGACTTCGATGGCAAAGCAGACGGGAGCACCCACCACCACGCACATCTTGTTATGCCTTTGCTACAGCACTGAGTACTCATTAGTCACTGCTGCTTGGCCCAGAATGTAGGGGCAGCACCAGCATGGTAGGTGCCAACACGCAAGGTCTCTAGCGTAGGGCCTGCTCCAGCGCGGTGACCATGGGCGACCACGCCCTCTATTTATTTTTTCACCTTGCTCAGAAATGTCACTGTCCGCAGGACCCGGGTCTGCTCAAGCGCTCAGCAGGGCCTCTCCCCACTTCCCCGCCGCACCTCTAATGTTTGGCGATGATGCCCCTCCCCGCCTTGTCGGCCAATTTCCTCCTTGCGGCGGATACCGATTCCTTCACTTCGCTCCATGGGGAGCACCTTCCTTCGTGCCGCCCGCCTGGCCCGTGATGGTCCAACGGCTCTGACAGGACGACAACGTACAGGCTTGCACTGCGGCTTGTGTGGGCGAGCCACTCACCCACCGGACCCTCGAGGTGAGACCTTGCAGCATAAGGGAAATGTTGTGTTCTTCCCGTCTCAGGGTAAATGCTGTGTTCTTCCCGTCTTGGATGTCGCCTCTCCATTACTTTACTACGGAGTACCAACAGTGGAGCTGGGCACTTTCTCCCTCCATGGGAACACACAAAGACACCATGTTCTTTCATCAAAACGATGAATATACCAAGAGGTTACTTTTTCACCCTTGAAATCTGGGAAATCCGAGTCCCAAAGGAACCTTAAAGCACTATCACTGGCTGATTGCAAAATTTAGAGAATTATTCAATGCCCAACCCCCTTTCTGAAATGTTACCACTCTATTCTTTCCCCTCCGTGAGACACACACTCCGTGAGAGTATACTTGATCTGTAATCTCAATAGGTTGAATAAGAGTTCCTTCCAGAATTTCATGATCACTCGGAAACCTGCTGCTAATAGAGAAATGCGTGCACAGATCAAACAGGTTTTTAGAGAGGAATAAGTAATCTATTGTCGAAAAACAATAGATTTATTGGGCATTGCCGACTACTTGGAAAAAGTAAGAACAAATCCACCAGGACTGGGAGCCTTGGTGATACAATACTTATTGTACGCTGATGACATTGTATTATGCGACCAAACGGCCATAGGACTTCAAGGAGCCTTAGTGGAACTAGAAGAGTTCATGGAACGCTTGGACTTGGCGCTAAATACAGTGAAATCAAAGGTACTGGTGTTAAAAGGTGGTGGGAAAAAAAAGCAAAATGACTTCATGGTCTTTACAATCTGGTAGCCTAGAGGTGGTCTCTTATTTTGTGTATTTAGGCTCACCGATTTATGATAATTTGGATGGGCCTGAGCTTATGGCAGACCTTAAGGCTAATTTTCTTGGTGCTCTCGTTAAACTATGTCTATTTGATGCTAAATTCAGGAGATTTTCAGTTCTCCCGGTTCTAAAATTGTATAAACAGCAAATGATCCCGAAATTGATGCATGGAGCTCAAACCAGAAGTAGACGAATGGACTGGCCTAAATTAGAGGGTTTAATCTGGCGAGAACTCCTTCATCTACCCCAGTCAGTTCCGTTAGTGGGGATCCTTTATGAATTAGGACAACTGCCAATTCAAACTATGATTGACTGGGGGAAGTTACAGCTGTTTTCAAGTTTGTTTATGAGGGATTGAATCGAGTATGGAGCAAAGTCGGTTGCAGGGTATTGGAAGATTGGGCCTATGGTTGTACAAAAATATTGGATGAAACAAGTATATCTTTAGATGTATTGAGATCCACACCAAAATTGGCTAAGACAAAATTGTTGTGGTGCAAATTAAGAGAATCCCTGGTCCAGCACAAATGTTTTGGGGATCATTTCGACCAGACAATTAAAAATGTCAATATGCCTGCTCCATACTTGAAAAAGCACCTGTCACAGCACTTTAGGTCCCAAATGCTGAGATTTAGGCAGAATTTAGTGTTAACACAAGATACCCTGGGCCGGTGAAACAATATTCCCCGGGACCAGAGACTTTGTCGTCACTGTTACACACACAGAGACGCTGAAGCATTTGTGTGTCCAGTGTTTGACCTTGTGGTCTTTGCGTAATGAAATGTTATCTCTGAACTTTATGCCTACAGAAGAAGACCTTTGGGGAAGGATTTTAAATTGCAACGAGTTGAGCTTCTCCATTCATATTTTAGAGTTCTTAAAAGCTTGTGCAGTGGATTTTAGACTGATTTTAGTATGATAGATTAAGCGGTATTCTGCAATGTTCTTAATTATTATTACTTTTTTCATTTTATTATTTTTCTTTTCCTCTTCTTAAATGATGATCTTAATGATGATGAAATAATGTATGATGTTAATGTTGTGTGTTAAAAGTATATTTTTGTACTGTAAAACACAATAAATAAATAAATTACTTAATTAAATAAATAAATGAATTGTTGAAAAACAATCACTTCTCTTCCACGTAGGAGCTGTGGAAACATGACCAGCAATATTTCCATTAGCCATGAAAAAACCCATTCAGTCAAGAATGTATACCACATTATACCATTCTGTGTGGGATCCTTGCACAATACCTTGGCCACAACCCTTGATTGAAGACATTGACAATTCAAGTCTCCCATTAAGATAATTCCATGGGCAATACAATGCATAGAAACACTCAAGAGCAGATACAACAAGCAATGCTGAAAGTCAAATAGCATGGAAGACGAGGGGTTCCAAAAGACATTGACCATTATCCAAGATCTCCGCACACCCTTAGACCCTAGATCCACTTTCACCACGAGAATATTCCTTGTGGAGTTGCGAAGGATCTCTGATGAGCCAAAGATTGAATTTCTGCAGGCTACCAAAAGCCCGCCTGACGGTCTCCCTGACCCCTCTCCAATTGCCAGCTGATGATTAGCTGAAAAACCATCTGCTTGAAACCCTATTTTAACCAGGTTTCCTGAAATAAAATAAGGTCAAGTTGACTAAAAATGTTTTAATATCTCCTTTGTTTATTTCTAAAAGAAGTGGAGCCCCTTGTGTTGCACTCTAGCAACTTAAATGTCTGCCTGGGTAGAGAGGCTTTTCAGGTAGCACCAATTTTGGAAAAACTTGAGCTATAATCTCAGGCAGCAGGGCCCACACTTTTGTATCTAATTCCAATTTCTGTGCGTCACTACTCTTTGTAGGTTTATCACTCTTCATCCCAGCCTTGCTTGGATAAGCCTCCTTATTATCCACCGGCACATTCATATGACTGTTGCTCTTGATGTTCGATCTATTCAGCAACTCCAAGGAGACATCATAGCCCAAGACCAAGAATTCCTCTCTTGCAGCCAAGATGGCGTTCATCCCCAACCTTGATTTGAGACCCATTTCCACAACGTCTGTCCATCGGGGCAAAGGAAATCGAATGTAGTCAATATCGACCAAGGTGAAATAATATGAGTACACTCTTAAATATAGAGAGAATTGTACTCCAATTCAAAGGCAATCTTCTCACATTAGACTCTGTCAGTGGGTGCATATATAATTTGGGCGTAGATGTTGGTTGGGGACCCCTCGGTTGCCTTTCTGAGTTGGCACTGTGTTTATCAACCTGATTCAAATAGCAATTACACTGGATTGCACCTTGAGGTGAAGATGGTCTTTGGCACTCCAGATTTTCATCCAATGTTGTCTTATCTTGATCAGATGCAGTTCCCTTAATGGGGCAGTCGGCCTGCTGTTCAGCTCCAGGGATTATGGGACCTCTTGCATTCTCTATAAGAGAGTTTGGGCCAGCCGAAGCAGTTGGATTCTGTGTTTTTGGGACCGTAGCCAGGGATCCAGATTTTATAGATGTTTCCTAAGGGAAATTCAGTCCAGATCTCCCTCTAAGAAAATTCGGGGCAATTTTCCTTGGGTCACTTTGTGTCTCAGTCTGGACACCAATAGTTATCCGAGGTTAGTTTCTTGGCTCCCAATTGCTTCTTTGCTTTTCTGCGCCCTTTATCGGAATTCAGGGTGACTCCACCTCCCTCGGTCTCAGGTCAGTTTCTAATTGGTCCTTTTTCACCCAGTTGGATTGATTTAATCTTTCGTATAAACTGAGTTGCCTTAGACTTCCTAGTCTTTGTACCTTTCTGGTGTTTTGCTTTTCTTTTTTCCTGAGTCTGTGAAGTTGGCAGGTCCCCCTTCAGTTCTATCTGTTGTCTCTTCCGCCTCTTTTTGGTTTTCCCTTTTAACTTAGGGACTAGATAGTCCCTTTCCTTCCCTAAAACTTGACCTTTAAATGGTAGGGAATTTTGGATTGGATTTCTTTGAGGATCATCTTCTGCAATCTGGGCCAAACACACAAATTCCTCCATTGTAGAGACTGACAATGGAGTGTCGTCCAAGAAATTTACAGAGGGTTTCTGCTGGACTTTCTCAGGTCCCAAGGAACACATTGGATGAGGTGCACAGTTACCTCCCAGATCTGCGCCCCACAATGTGTCAGATTTTAATTTGACGTTTACTCCCTCCCATTGGCCCTTCAAAGATGCCAAGTCGTCGGAATGCTGTTTAGATTCTAATCGAATCGGTCCTGGGGCATCCCCCATGGTGGTCTTTACTGCAGATTTTAGACCCACCAACGTTGTTTCATTCTCATCCATATCTTTTGTTAATTCCAAGAGGATGCCTGAATGTTGCTGCACTTCTCCTCTCGGTGTTTCAAAGACCTTGACCAATGAGGTCAATACAAAATTCAAAGCCGAAAGCGCAGGAATTGAGTCCACAGGTGAGTCACTCCCCTGGTCCTCCTTGCACTGGTTTCTTTGATGATTCGCCCTCTCACTTGTAGGCCGCTTATTACCTGGGATGGTATTAAGTTCAAATCAAGATTCCAGCGACACGTGGGAAGGAAAACTGCCTTCTCTGTCCTCCAAACTCGGCGTGGAATATGGCTGAAGCACAGTGTTCATACTGATCCCTTCCTCCAAATGCAAGGGTCTACCCCCCTGATCATAGTCTTTTTTAAGGTTGTAGCTGTTAACGTATTCTCGACATGTATTGCCAGAGCCTCTGTCAGAGAAGGATGGTTCGGTGTTTAAACAGCTATGGATGTCATTCCATTCGTCCTCAACTGCTTCATCCCAGAAACTGCAGTGTCTTGATTCTCAACAACAAAGTATCTTTCCAGTAGATTTAATCTACAGCTATCAATGCGCTGAGATTTGAATATAGACTTGGTGAAATTGGGCGGTTTTACTCCTGTCCATGCAGTCAGTTCCAATTCCGGAGCGGTCGTCGCCTAGCGCCGCTCCTTAGGTTATATGGCCGGGTCATCCTGATGAGAAAGGTCAGCGTTCGTAAGGCACACTTGGAAATACAATCAAGAAACCCACAGTCACTGCTCAAAATAATACAGTCATGCTTAGCGCAAGTAAAATCTTTATATCCAACACCTCAAAGGCTAGGGTAGCGCACATTCACTGTTATTACTGTGGTCACTGAGAGTAATGGTATCCCCACCGCAACGCTCAGGCTGTAAATAGCAGTGTGCACCGCGGAATAAGAGAAAACTACACGACCAGTGAAGGTCGAGCCCCTTCCGTTACTCCTTGATTGCCCTGGCGAACCACGGCAAACCACACTCTGCCCCCACACTCCGCGCTATCGCGCCCGTAGGAGTTCAAATAATGACTGCGGGCACAGCAAGCACTGAAGGTCCGTCTCCAGGGGGGAAGCCAACAAGGAAAGACTAGCAGTCCAGGTACACGGCAAACCACACTCTGCCGCCACACTCTGTGCACTACTGCCAGAGAAGCAGTCCGCTGTGTGCACTAGTCTCATCAAAGCTGCCGTCTCTGTGCACTATTGCCAGAGAATCCGCTTATTCTATGCACTATTGCCAGAGAAGCTGTCTACTCTGTGCACTATTACCAGACTCCTAGCCTGCTCTGCCCACTATATTCAGAGAAGCAGCCTGCTCTGTGCACTATTGTCAGAGAAGCAGACTGCGCTCCGCACTATTACAAGAGTACACCTCTGCTCCGTGCATTATGGTCAGAGAAGCAGCCTGCTTTGTGCCTAGAGTACAAGCCTGCTCCGTGCACTATGGTCAGAGAAGCAGCCAGCTCTGCTCACTATTACCAGAGTACAAGCCTGCTCCGTGCACTATGGTCAGAGAAACAGCCAGCTCTGCTCACTATTACCAGAGTACAAGCCTGCTCCGTGCACTATGGTCAGAGAAGCAGCCAGCTCTGCTCACTATTACCAGAGTACAAGCCTGCTCCGTGCACTATGGTCAGAGAAGCAGCCAGCTCTGTGCACTATTACCAGGGTACAAGCCTGCTCCGTGCACTATATTCAGAGAAGCAGCCTGCTCTGTGCACTATTGCCATAGAAGCAGCCTGCTCTGTGCACTATTACCAGAGTACAAGCCTGCTCCGTGCACTATGGTCAGAGAAGCAGCCAGCTCTGCTCACTATTACCAGAGTACAAGCCTGCTCCGTGCACTATGGTCAGAGAAGCAGCCAGCTCTGCTCACTATTACCAGAGTACAAGCCTGTTCCGTGCACTATGGTCAGAGAAGCAGCCAGCTCTGCTCACTATTACCAGAGTACAAGCCTGCTCCGTGCACTATGGTCAGAGAAGCAGCCAGCTCTGTGCACTATTACCAGGGTACAAGCCTGCTCAGTGCACTATATTCAGAGAAGCAGCCTGCTCTTTGCACTATTGCCAGAGAAGCAGCCTGCTCTGTGCACTATTACCAGAGTACAAGCCTGCTCTGCGTGCTATTGTCAGAGAAGCAGCCAGCTCTGCTCACTATTACCCACGTACACGCCTGCTCTGTGCACTATGGTCAGACAAGCAGCCCGCTCTGTGCAGTATGGTCAAAGAAACAGCCTGCTTTGTGCACTATAGTCAGAGAAGCAGCCTGTTCTGTGCAGTATTACCAGAGTACAAGCCTGCTCCGTGCACTATTGCCAGAGTACAAGCATGCTCTGTGCACTATTGCCAGAGTACAAGCCTGCCCTGTGCACTATTAACAGAGTACAATCCTACTCTGTGCACTTTTGCCAGAGAAGCAGCCTGCTCTGTGCACTATTACCAGAGTACAAGCCTGCTCTGTGCACCATGACCAGAGTACAAGCCTGCTCTGTGCACTATTGCCAGAGAACAGCCTGCTCTGTGCACTATTGCCAGAGAAGCAGTCTGCTCTGTGCACCATTACCAGAGTACACGCCTGCTCTGTGCACTATTACCAGAGTACAAGCCTGCTCTGTGCACTATTGCCAGAGAAGCAGCCTGCTCTGTGCACTATTGCCAGAGAACAGCCTGCTCTGTGCACTATTGTCAGAGAAGCAGCCCGCTCTGCAGTCCTTGTGTGCTGACCTGTGCAGGCCCCACCCTCGGGTTGAAGAGAAGGGCCTGAACAGAGCCTTTGGGTGAAATGCCATCGCCCCCACCCCACCCCCCGCCGTTTCTGATGCATGTCTGGTGTGCGTTCCTACCCTGCCTTCATGCCAGCTGCCTCCTCCTGGGCAGGAGGCGGTACAGAGGAATTTGGGTGCTTCTCTGCCCGGGTTGTCCCTTCCACTGTTGAATAAAGCACTGGATATTCCCAAGCACTCACGGAAAGCTGGACAGTGAATAATTGCACATCCAGGGGGCGTGGGATCGCCAGGTGACTTCATACCGCCGTTCATGCATCATACGGCCCAATGCAGTGTCACCTGTTTGCGCCTGGGGGCTGCCTGACCCCCACAAGTGGGCACAGACTGCTGGACACCTGTGCCCCGCATTCTGACACTTTGCCTTGGCTGCAGGTCCTCTGTGTCGCAGGCTCCGGGGGGAGGGCCGGGGGCTCGTCCAAGGCCCCCCTTTACACTTGGTATCCCAAACGCTCCCGAGGCATGGCCCCTCGCCTTGGCAGCCGGTTGTCTCTTGGCCCCCTAGCATTCTGCTATAGACGGTGGCAAGAGCGGGACCTCGTGCCAGCCCCCATTGGCAGTCCCTGTGTGCACGAGGTCCGGGGCAGCCTCGCAGCTTTGTTTTTGCCCAAGGCCCTGGCCTGACCCTGCCCCCATGCCAGCCACGGTTGGCATGCCGTTTTCTGCTGGTGCATGGGAACCAGGGGGGCCCCTTCTCCCCCCAGACGCTGACAGGCCTGGTCCCTAGCCAGGTCCCCTTGGCAGCACATTGCCTGCCGGTGCCCGAGGGCAGCGCGGCCTCCTCGTCCACCCTGGGCCCTGTGCCCAGCCACACTGCTTTGCTTGTGCCCTGCGCCCTCTACAAACCTTCGCACTGGAGGTGGGAAGTTATCCATGCTCCCATAACAGAGAGACCCTTGGAGCAGGCCCCGCTCCTCCCCCCTCGCCCTTATGCTCGAGCCCTCTCGACCCCAGGCTTCCAACAGTGCTGGCATTGTGTGCCAGCTCCACAGCCTCCTCCTCGCCCCCACCATGCCACGCCCCTACCGCCTTTGCTGCTGCTGACAGGGGCATTTGCAAAATGCTACAGGGCATGAGAAAGACACCACTGGCTGCATGCAGTGCCCTCTGCGTGCATGTATATACATTTATAAAGAGCGAACTAAGGCCAAAACGCAGGGACGTCATTTCACCAAAATGCCAGGGGTAGCGGAAGTGACATCACACGACCCTTCATCTCTGATGACACCACCGGAAGTAATGTAATTGGCCCCCACCCTGAAGTGACATCACGGGAAGCGATGGAACAAACCCTTTCTCCCCTTGACAAATGTTTACTTTATTGCTTCAGTTACATCTTCATTCTTCAGACATCCATACATCCGGTTTAGTGCATCTAGGTGTCTTCCCTCTTCCTGACGTCACTTCTCCTCTTTCCGACTTCACTTATAGCTCTTCTATGTCCAGTGGTGTCTGCAGGCTCAGGTCTGCTGCATCAGGCGCGGGTCCATTCCATACGTTTGTCTGAGCGCATAACGTCTCTCATACCTTAGCAGGTGTCATGCACAGTGCTCTCTTGCTGTTCCTCCCATATGACGGAGATGACGTGTACATCTGCCTCTCTACATAACATAGAAACAAGCATTGTCAAAGCCAACACGATTGGCTTTTGTGTAGACATGAGCTAGGCATGTTTTGCTAGGCACTGTCATAATGGTAGTACTGGCAACAGCTGGCAAATGGCTTTAGTACCTAGGAATATGATAGCAGTGCCTGGTAAATGCCCAACCAATGCCTATAATAGGTGTGAATGCTTGGTTTTAATAGTAATTCAGTACAAGGATTAGATTCAAGGACACACATATTGCTTATAAAGCAAGCGGCTGAAGGAACACTTAGTTAAGACATGTTTAGTTTACCAGAAGTGGCTGCAATTTACATTTCATAAGATTGCTTAGAAATAACCTTGGCATCCCCTTAAAAGCACAGAGCTACCTCAAAGAGGTCACGGTATGAAGGAGGGGTTTGGTCAGAGATGGCGGTAGTGGGTGGTGAGTACATGGCCATGTGCAGTCAATGGGTAAGCCAAACACCGACAGAGGTGTCCCTCCTCACATCTCTTGTGTCTTGCCGTGCCACATAAGAGCCAAAACCCAAAGAAGCTTGCACAGGGCTACGAGAGGCCTGAATGAGTCCCGTGCTGGTCCGAGCTCAGTCTGGTAACAGCTACCTTCTCCTTTACGCACTGTAACTTGATTTCCCTTTTGCCTTTCAGAAAAGTACATGGATTTCGACCTGAATGACCAAGGCGAGATTGGTGAGTTTGCTTCCCTCCAGGTCACCAACTTCTGGGTCGTTGACAGGCAGGGGGGAGGGGAGCTCTGGGAGTGCTTACTTTGTGAAACAGTAAACATGGCAGAGCTGTATCACCTCTATCCTCATAACCCCCCTGTTTACAAAAGCAGACCACCCACACTCATCATTTACTCCACGAGGGGCCAAGGCTTAAACCTCTTCACCCCCTTACGCCTTCCCTGTCCCCCTCCTCCTCCTGCTCTGCAATGAACGAGCCTTACCTTTAAAGTCAGACACCAGACGGGTCCATACTGAGCCCCTACTGGGTATCGTCTGTATGTTTGTCTCAATTGTCCTGTGGGTATAACCTGTGCCCGCCTATTGACCGACCGCCTATTGACCTACCAGGCAGGCACTAAAAAAAGTTGTCCACTGCCGTAATGTGTGCTTGGGGGCATTACCCCCGTGTTGCTTATATGTTTGATTTCTGAGTCTCCTAAGGTCACCGTGTTTGCTTCCTGGGAGCTCCTGGTCACCCTAGACCCTAGCCACTGCTCTGTTTATTCGCAGAGAGGTGGGTCTTCGTAGCAATTAGCCACTGTACTTTGCAGGTCTGAGACACTGGAGCATATGTTTCTGTAACTTTCCTCGTGCAGCTCTGTGTTAGTGACAACACGTTTATCATGTAGACTACATAGTAATATCTGATGATTGTAGCTCTGTAGGTTGAGCTCCTGCTGTAACAACATGTTTATTATGTAGACTACATAGTAATATCTGATGATTGTAGCTCTGTAGGTTGAGCTCCTGCTTTAACAACATGTTTATTATGTAGACTACATTGTAATATCTGATGATTGTAGCTCTGTATGTTGAGCTTCTGCTTTAACAACATGTTTATTATGTAGACTACATTGTAATATCTGATGATTGTAGCTCTGTAGGTTGAGCTCCTGCTGTGACAACATGTTTATCGCTTAAACGACATTGTTATATCTGATAGATGTAGCTCTGTAGGTTGAGCTCCTGCTGTGACAACATTAATTATGTGTATTTTTATGTCTCACCTCATAGCAGACCCCCTCGCTTCTAAGCACTGTCATAGATCTGGGTGTAAACTGTGGGTTGTGCATTCTAAAGTGTGCACGGTTGCCTCTGCCTTGCACCCGTGCATGGTGGGTATAGTGACTGCCACAGAGCTGGGGGACAGTAGCACCTCATTTTGAAACACCAATGAGGGGGCTCTTCCATTAATGGTCGACACACATGCTCAGAACTGGGCCTCCGTGCACTCCCACCCTCCACTCACCAGCGCCCCCTTCTTCCTCCCCAATTCAGATATGATGGGTCTGAAGATGATGATGGAGAAGCTGGGGGTCCCCAAGACCCACCTGGAGGTGAAGAAGATGATCTACGAGGTGACGGGCGGGGCCAGCGAGACCATCTGCTACCGGGACTTCGTGACGATGATGCTGGGGAAAAAATCTGCGGTCCTCAGGCTGTGAGTACTCACCTGGTGGCGCGCTCCCTGGCATCTGGGCAGAGATTGCCATCTGGCTAGGGTCGTAGTGAGGTTGGAGGGGCTTCCAAGGTAGGGGGTCCCTTGTGCTCAACACCCGCATCAATTAGCTTGTAGGGGTGAGTAGTGCTATATGAGAACTATAAATAAATATATTAATGAATACCCAGATCACCTTTCCTGGCTAGACCCAGGCGCGGGCGCTGTCGCCCGCACGTTCATTCGCATAGGAATGGCTGCATTTCATTCAGTCGCCGTGCCAGACTACATCACAGCATACACATTTTCAAAAGTCTGGTTTAGAAGCGAGGTTTCAGGAGACGCATCTCAAATGTGGGAATTTCATACACATTTCTTATGTGTATGTTTGTCTGTCTAAAGGGAAATCTAAACACTGATTGTAATGTTACGTTAGCGATTATCAGACACAAGGGCCTTTGTAACTGTTTATTGAGAGGCCACCCTCAACACAGGGAGTTCCTTGCCTCTCCAAGCTAAGTGCCACACAATAAACGGTTAATGTCAGTTCTTTCATTCAGCCCTATTTCAGCCTCATATCTTACCCCTTGCATCCCCCACCCTGAGCTACCAATGAGCCAAGAACCAGGCGGGTGTACAGGAAATGTATTTATATTTATTTGAATTATAGGTAATAGAAAATCGCACTAAACTACACACATCACCTTCTTTGTGGCTCGCCATTAGTTCTTCTTACACAAATAAATCACACAAATTAATTGGGGAAAAACACAAATCGCAGTACTTTATCTCAATTTCAATTCAATGAATAATTTGTGCTGGTCATTGAACAAAATCAATTACAAATGTAGTGCTGTGCAATTTTGATTTTCCTGCATGCTTAAAATGCTATTAGTAAATAAACACAGGGTTATTTAGCAGTGGGTTTTTCAGCGCCCACCCCCCTACTTTGTTCTGTGCTGAAAAAGTCAGACAGAAAAATTGGGATGATTTAAGAGTTTTGGATTTCAGACTTCCTTACCCCCAAAGGCCTGTGTTGGAGGAAGCTGGCAGTGTAGGGATTTATTTAGTTTAGGGACAAAGACACCCCTCTTCCTAAAGAAGTCGGGTCAACAGGACAAATAGGCTCACCCAATTAAACCACAGTCCATAGTTTTCAGTGCACACCAGGAATGAGCGTTTTTAATTTTTAATTTTACCAAAAATCACCCTGTGGTGTTCTGCCAAGGGGAATTCATTACATTAATATATTTAGCTAATTAGGCTAAGGGTCTACACAGAGTCTTTCCCCCCCACCCACTGTAAAGGGAAAGGATTGAAGGCAAGCAGATTCCCCCCACCTTTTGGTCTCTGAGGGCTCAGTTCTACTTATATAGAACGCCTCTGTTTAAAGTTCAGGAAAGCCAGCTGCATTTCAGGACCCTCTTGGAGGATAGGGCAGGGGCCTGGTCACCCCACTCTCAAGGATGGTCCTCAGCTCTTCACCATAGAATCAAGTCAGCTTTTAGGTCTCCCCAGCAAGAGACAGCTCCCACAGAGGCAATTACAGCAAAATCTCCTTGTAGTGTTTCCTAGTGGCTTTCAGATGGTACATTTCACCAGCTCTGTCCCTTCCTCATAGTGCATCCACTTAATATACTAGTGATGACACCATCAAGTTTACAATATTGGGCAGCTCCCCGCAAGAGTTCTCACACTGAGGATTGGACAGTTACCCTTCTCTCTCCTCCCAACTCCAGCCCCTCACTAATGATTGGTTTAAGAGTGTGGAACAGACAGATGACAACTTCCATTTGAAATCCCCTTTTGTTCTCATGTTAAATGTTGGCATAAATCTAGTTATGTGTCAAAAACGTTGTGATTTGCTAGTAACTGTCATAGGATATATATGCCACTCCAGCTAATCATGGGGAATTTAATAAAAGCCGGGTCTGCACAATGTTGCATGGCCATTTGGCAATTTTCCACAGTTTTTACCAAAAACATAGTTAGGAACATGCAATTCATTCTCCAAATACCTAATTTTACCCTCCACTGGTCAACTAAATATAAAATCCGGGACATGTTCAGAACAGCCAGGAACACCGTTCAGCTTGCCATTACAATCCCCTAAGTCACAGATGGAGGAATTTTATATCAACAACATCGACTGGAAATTATCTAAAAAATGAAACATACATGTAATCAGTGCGACTTGTGGTTTCTGGGAAAATGCAATAATTGTATTTTCCCTGTGTTGCAACTAACCAACGATCCACAACGTTTTGGAGATAAGCCTGCCATTCTGTCCATGTTACTGAAATTGGACAAGGAGGTTTATAATTGACTTTTGTTTTCAATCTGTTTGGATCCCTTCCGTGTACTAGAAGTGTGGGGCTGATAGATGGTTTAGAAACTGATATTCATCCCTGGACCAATGGTGCCTCGGAAGTTCATTCATCACAAGGTAACATTTGGAGGAGGGAGGCAGAGAGGTCTGACACAATGGTGCTGGGTGCTATGGCCTCCTTCTGGTGAACACGCATGTTTCTCAGAAAATCACAAGGCCTGAAACTGGCAAACCAGGCAGTTGGTATTCTATGTAGAGAGGCCAAGGATGTGATTAGTTGGGCACGATGCACGTCTGTCCTCTCACTCCCCAGAGCAGTTTATGCACCCTCATGAGCAGTCTGAGAATCTCACAAATGTGGGCTCTGTGAGCTAACACGTGTGTGCTATGTACAAATCTAGTACTGGGAAGAAGTATGACAATTAGGGCAGTGTGGGAATGTGGCACTAGAGGGCAGAGGAATACATGCACAATGGTAGGCTGTGTGATAATCTGGCAGTAGCGGGCAAAGTAATGCACACACACTGGTAGGCTGTGTGGGAATTTTGTACTAGAGGGAAAAGTAATACACACACACTGGTATGCTGTGGGATAATCTGGCACTAATTGGCAGAGTAATACACACATTCTGAAAGCTGTGTGGGAATCTGGAACCAGAGGGCAGAGTAGTACACACACACTGGTAGTATATGTGGGAATCTGACCCTAATCGGTAGTGTTATGCGCACACACACACTGGTAGGCTGTGTGGTAATCTGGCACTAGTGGGCAGTGTAATACACACCCACTGGTAGTCTTCAGAGTTAACCACTTCAGCTGGACATCACCAGCGGCTCAAAGGGAGGCTTCTGCAACATAGCCAAGATCAATGGCAGGTCCCAAGGAGGATATTCAACCGGGCTCAAAGGGTGAGAGTCTGCCACACCTTTCAATAGCCTCGAAACCAGAGCCTCCCCTCAGGCGGACGGGACCAGGAAACCCAAAAGGCCTGAATGGACGCCCACTGAGAACAGAGAGTAGAAACAGCCAACCCTTCGTAGCCCCCTCATGGAGAAACTGCAAAATGTCAGACAGCCCACTGACCAATGCCAGAACACCCCTCGGGGAACACCAAGACAGAAAATTAACCCAATGGCGGTCGTAAAACACTTAAGCGTAGAGGACCAACGCACCCGTTGGACTGTCCCAGCAACAGCTGTTGAAAGGCCTAACGCCTGCAGACCCCTCCTCTCAGTTTCCAGACTCCCAACGGATAAGAGAAAAGAAGAGAAGGAGGACCGTCCACCCTGAAGGGAGATGGCCAACTGGGAAACACCCATGGAAGAGCCAACTGCATCTCCAGAAGACAAGGCAACCACCCCTGCCGAGGCCAGTAAGGGACCAGCAGGACAAACACCCCCGGGGAAACCCTGATCCTACTGATGTCCCTCAGAATCAGGTGGATAGGAGGAAAGGCATAAAGAAGTGGAAGGAGAAAGCATCCACCCCCCAGGCTCCTGGGGACGGGTCAGAGAACAAAACCAGGGAAGTTGAGCATTGCAGGGGAGGCAAAGTGGTCCACCAAAGGAAGGTCGAACCGCTGAAACACATCCACAAAAACTTTGGGTGAAGGTAAACTCCCCCAAGACTGGAAACACCCTGCTGAGATGGTTCACAGTCACATTGTCCACCCCACCACCCCAAATATGAACAGCCCACAGGGAGACCAGGTAAGCCTCTGCCCAGGACCCGATGGACAAGGCCAGATCCTCCGGGGAGCGGGACCCCGTGCCCCCTGATGGTTGATATAAGCCAGAGCAGTGGTATTGTCTGGCCAAACCAGAACATCCTTCCCCAACCAAAGGCTGGATGACCACCAAGGCCCACTGAACAGCAGCCAACTCCTTCCAAATGGAGGACCGCCCCATGTCCAGAAGAGACCATTTCGCCTGATGAGTCAATTCCAGAAGAGTCGTCTCCCAGCCCAGGCCACTGACATCAGTGGTAAAAATGATTGGCACAGCCGGGGCCAAGGGCACACCCCTCCGGAGATGGGACCTGACCACCCACCAGTGAAGAGAGGTCCCATGGGCAGAGCAGATCAGTATAAATGTGTTGTATGGAAGGGCTGACAAAGCGACAGCAGGTGATGAATCAAAGATCTCAAATGCAGCCGGGCCCAGGGGACCACAAAGACACAGGAAGCCATGTGACCCTGGATACATACAAGTTCCCTCACCGAAGCCCTGGGTCTGCGTAAGATATTCCGGAAGAGAGACTGGAGCCAGGAGGCACTGTACAACAGGAGGCATACTAACCACTCCAGGGTGCGGATCTGGGCACTATGAATTGAAGAGTCTGACAGGGGGACATGTGGGACTTCAGAAGAGTAAGCAAAAACTCACACTGGACCTGGGTACGACAGACCAGATGAAGATGGGCCACCACCCAAAGCGGGGACCCGACCCGGATCAACCAATCGTCCATGTAAGGGAACACATGAATCCCAGCCAGTTGAAAAATGTGCCACCAGGGGAGCCAACAGCTTCATGAAGACCCACTGTGCAGATTTGAGATCGAACAGCAGAACCCAGAATTGTAAGTGATCCTGCCCTGCGGCAAACTGCAGGAAAAGTTGATGACTTCGGAAGATCGGGACATGGTAATAAGCGTCCTGTTGGTCGAGGGAAACCAACCAAAAATCCCACAACACCACCAGGACGATGGATTGCAGGGTTTCCATCTTTGAGTGACGAGTGCGTACCAAGGCATTCAGGTTTCAAAGGTTGATGAGGCGAAAGGAGAGCCCTCCACAGCTTGGGGACCAGAAACACCTGGGAATAGAAGCCCGACACCCACTGGCCAGATGTCACTGGGACAATGGCCCGCCTCTGAAGAAGGTCCTGGAGGGCAGAGTGCAAGGCCATCCGGCGATGGATGTCCCTGGGCAGAGGAGTCACCCAGAGACCGGACTCTGGAGGAGGCGAAACAAAGTCCAGCCGGTACCCTAAGCGAACTGTTGAACAGGGCCAGGAGTCGGAGACCAACAGGTTCCGGATACGAGAAAAGCGAGACAAACAGTGAACCATCGACTAAGACTGGGCGTTAGGTCTTCTGAGGCTTGGGGGGGATGTGGGGCAACAGAAAGGACCCCGGACACCCTGCTTCTTACGATCTGTCTGGGGACGAGGAACAGAAGACCTGCGAGGAGCACAAAACCCATTGGAAGATGCAGGAGGCACCTTCTTCCTCAATTTGTCTGCATGCTTATCTGTCTTAAAGACCCAGTGAACCTTTTATTCCAGAGCATCTCTAAACAACATCCGACCCTCAAAGGGAAGCTTCAAAGCAGCTGGCTTCTGGAAGCCCTCCGCTTTACAATCCCGAAGACACAAACGCAGCCTCCCAGAGACAGTGGAGCCCATGGCCATAGCAGTACTCCAAACACCATCATAAAATTGGTCCGAAATAAACTTGGACTGTCTCTGCCAGTCCAAAAGGAGCTGGGAATAGTCAGTGCCATCATCCAGAGACTGACGCAGCCTCACAAACCCAACCAACACAGTGTCCGCGGCATATGAGCTGCCAAGCCAGGTGGGACCCCACGTAGGACCCCTTGAGAGCAGAATCCACCTTCCAGTCCACCGGGTCCCTGACAGCTGCGTCATCCACCGACATGGAGGAACGACCCACCAGGCTGGCCAGAATGTCATCCACCTCTACTGTGGCAGGCAGCCCGGACTCCTCACCCTGTTATAAAACGGGGCATGGAGATCTGTTCCAGACGGGCCAACTCGCGCAGGATCTTGTCCCTAATGTCCGAAATCAAGGGAAGCCCCAGCTTAGGAGAATGTTTTGACTGACAAATAGAAGGCGCAGTAGCCCGTTCCACCACAGACAGCTCCTGAAACCCCATAGAGATGTAGATCTGGTCCATCAGCAGCTGGTCCTCGTCCGCAGAGGAATGGAAGGACCCAGAGGCAGTGGAGACAGAAGAGCAGGAAGAAGAGGAATCGGGTGCAGGTCTAGACCCCCCAGACCTGTAGCATGGCTGGACAAATACTCTTTCAAAAGAGTTTTGAATTCACCCCTGGAAGCACCATGGGCCACCTTGCTCCTTTAACAGGCCTGGAGGAAGAAGGCGAAGCCTCCTCGACAGTGTGACACTTAGAAGTGTGTTTCCGCATAGCAGAGTAAGCAGTGGATAGAAGCAACACCTCCCAAGGCAACCAACTTTTCTTAAAAAGGAAAAAGCCCGGGAAATGGGCACACTGGCAGACGCGTTGCCAGGACGACACGTGAGACGAATTCCCAGGAGGTCTAGACATGCCCCAGCCCGGAAGCCATAATGGCCACAGGAAAGAGCGGGCGCCTTCACTGCCGACAAGGCAGAGCCCCCACCCAGTTAGCAGCCAAAGAAGAGTCACTCCGCCCGCAGCTGGAGGCAGCGGGTACAACAAGGACGGGCCGCCGCATCAGCCCCAGGAGGCGGCCCAGCCCGATATGCACAGAGCCAATCCAGGAACAGAAAAAGGGGGCTCCGGAACCCCCGAAACCCCGCTGCCCACACTCACCTGCAACCCGAAGTGGGGCACAGAACCCCCTGCCCCCAGGCCCAGAAGAGAAGACAATCCGGGAGGACAACCGCCACACCGTGGCAGGCGGAGGCCACCGGAGTCCTCTGTAGGACCCCACAGCCCCAAAGGGGGTTCTGCAGGCATCCGTGCGCCCAGTACACTCCAAGCCCCGCAGCAGAGCTACTGAACGAGGGCCGTCAGCCTTTGCACCCATGAAACATGCAAAGAGAGGATCTACAAGTTCCGGCAGGAACAAAAGAACTGCCATGCATTGGGTGAGAGGGAGGTTATACCTCCTGGGAGGGGAGGGAAGGGGTCAGAGGAGGCCAGCTTAAAAAAGAGGAACTCCAGTGACCATGAACATACTCAAAGGTAAGTACTGGGATGAGGAAGAGGGACGAGGAAGAGGGACGTGGAGATAATTCTCCCCTCCCCTTCACTCGCACCCCCACTCTTTCTCTCTCTGTCACATACACCCTCTCACACTCATCAGACCGTCTCCATACCTGTGTTCATCGCTGGGAGTGTACACCAGCTCCCATCACCAATGACTCCCACAAAGTCAGCGGCACCTGAAAAACAGCGCCACACCATGGCCTATCGCTAAAGATCCAAAGGTCCATCTCCAAAATGTCAACAGCAACCACAAGAACTGTGAGGAAGGAACTGTGAAGGAAATGTGAGGAAGCAACTGTGAAGGAAATGTGAGGAAGGAGCTGTGAAGGGAATGTGAGGAAGCAACTGTGAAGGAAATGTGAGGAAGCAACTGTGAAGGAAATGTGAGGAAGGAGCTGTGAAGGAAATGTGAGGAAGCAACTGTGAAGGAAATGTGAGGAAGGAACTGTGAAGGAAATGTGAGGAAGCAACCGTGAAAGAACTGCAAGGAAGCGACTGTGAAGGAAATGTGAGGAAGCAACTATGAAGGAACTCTGAGGAAGCAAACGTGAAGGAACTGCAAGGAAGCGACTGTGAAGGAAATGTGAGGAAGCAACCATGAAGGAACTGTGAGGAAGCAACCGTGAAGGAACCGTGAGGATGGAAACCAGAACAGACAGCGAGAAAGGAACTGTGACAGGGCAACCATGAACGGACCGTGAGGATAGAACCATGAACAAACAGTCAGAAGGGAACTGTGAGGCAGGAATTGTGAAGGGACTGTGACAAAAGAACTGTGAAGGAACTGTGAGGAAGCAACCATGACGGAACCGTGAGGATTGAAACATGAAGAAATAGCGAAGAAGGAACTGTGAAAAGGCAACCGTGAAGGAACCGTCAGGATGAAACCATGTATGAAAAGTGAGGAAGGTACTGGGACAAAAGAACTGTGATGGAACAGTGATGAAGCAACCGTGACGGAACCGTGAGAATGGAACCATGAACGAACAGTCAGGACGGAACCGTGAGACAGGAATTTTTAAAGAACCGTGACTAAAGACTGTGAGGGAACTGTGAGAAAGGAACGTGAAGGAATCATGAGCAAGGAACTTTGGAGGAACCTTGAAAGATCCCTGATGGATGGAAGCCTGAAGGAATCTTGAAGAACGAACCAGGACAGGCGACCTAATTCCAGGACTGTCCAGGCAAAACCGGTACATCTGGTCACTCTACCCCGATCCCATCCTGCATTCTCTGAGCACTCTTACAGTGACATGCGCTCCTCCGGTGCCCATGTTAACCAACACTTGCAAGTGCCTGGTTCAAGCGACGACTGTTCCAAGTTCGTGGAAGGGCAATACATCAAATCTGTGCATTGGAGAACGGCTTTATATTTGTGTGCACACTTTGATTTTTGGCCTGGGTGTAGTCTGCTGATGCTCGGCCCGCTGATTGACAGATCGGATATTTCTTCACCTCCAATGACTCATTGTTTCCAGCGCTGCGCTTTTTGGGTTCCCACCATCCTGACTCTCTGCGGAGGGGTTTAGATTATATATATATATATATATATATATATATCACCAAGAAACTTATGGTGGGTTTAAAAAGGTTTGAAAAAAAAACTTTCACCTGAAATGTGAAAGTAGGAAAGTCCATTAGAGCCAAGTCACACATTTCACAGCGCCACCTAGTAGCCATCGCTGGAAGTTCACCTCCAGTTTAGCACTGCCTTCTTAGACAAAGGCAATTTCCTGGAGAAAAGGATTGCATTTGGGTTAATTTGCATACCCACAATCCTTTGCTGTTGTGGCTCAGAACTGGAGTTGAACTGTCAGCTATATATATATATATATAGTTCACTGTTGCCTTACAGAATATAATATTTAGATCCAGTGCTTCATTTGTAAAAGAAAAATATATAAAAAAAAGTGCTTGGGCCCAAATATTTTCTAGCACTGCTGTGACACTGCGGGTGTGTATTTCCCCACCACTGCTGCCACCCCCCATAGCTATGCCCCACGGTGTCGACATATTCGGGGTTACACTACAGCTGGCACCTGCTCATTGTGGGTGATGGGTGCCTTGACTATCACCACTTCATCATTAAAGTGTGTCTGAGACAATAAGTGCCGGGCCTCAGAAATAAGTGCAGGGCTGGGTCCTGGCGAGCCCTCTTTAGATCACTAAAGCAAGTTTAACCATCCACCACTTTTTGGTGCTTTTCTGCCAATTCTGAGATGCGTCTGTTTCAGGCTATGCTTTCCTGGTGTTCCCATTCCCTCCAGGTGGTGGCGCACTCCCAGTGGTATGAGATGTCCACGCCTCTTTTGTACGGGTCAGCGGCATACGCCTGCTTTCCCTAATTACCATGAACCGGGAAAATCACCTCTCCACCATAGCACCAACTCTTCCATCCCAATCAGCCTGGCCACCATGACAGCACCTAGGACCTGGAACCCTGCCCAGCTGGCACCAGAGGAAGAGGCGAGCAGAGTTAGGACTCCAGTAAGCCCAGCAAGCACACAGGACCGCCTTCCCACACCAGCATGGAACCGGTTCAGAACCCCATATTTAGGGGAGTTTGCGGCTAGAGGAAGTGTTCCCAGACACAGGGTTGTATCCAATCAGTGGGGGTTGCCACACTCCAACTATGCAGCCTTTTCCAAGCGGAAAGGGTCCAGGATATGAACTCACTCCAGCTTCCAGGTAGCTTGAAGCACCTGGCCAGAAATGGTCCTGGCTTCCCCAGCCACTGGAAACCAGAGGCAGGGCACAGTTCTGTGCAGACTTACCTCCATAGGAATAATGTCCGGCTGCAAGACCACTCCACCTGGGCATCTAATAGCGGTGCCAGGCAAATGCCTATACACACACCAAAACTGTTGGCTTTGCCAATGTTTGTTTTTTTACAGGACTTCAGTGAAGGACATGCATAGTGCTTATAAATTGATTGGCGGAAGCTAGACCTGCTTAAGACATTTTTATTACACCTGTTGCGCGTTTACAGCTCCAATTAAGCCATTAACTCTCAGGAGACTGATTTGAAGTAGCACCGTCAGGCATTTTGCATGCAAAGGATGATGTTAGGGCTTGATAAGTTAGCTCTAGCCAAAACAAAAAAAAGGCAGGGTCGCTGCCGGTCCATTTTCTCGAATAGCCTGTGCTGGCCAATGGGCCGCCTCTTGTTGGGTCCGAGATCCGGCATCAGATGTCTGGCCGGATTTCGGGACCCAGCTTGCGTCAGCCGGGGCCTGTCCTGGCGGCTTGGTGATCGAATGTGGTTTGTGCGAGCGCACGCAGAGCAGATTACCTTTCTGAGCCCCAGCTTTGCAGCGGGATCAAACGCGGTGAAATATGCAGCAAGGATTCTGGTATTTGTAGTCTCTCTTTCAAGATGGGGCGAATGTCACAATTCGCGTACCTTTTTCCTCCTTAGGTTCTTAAAAAATGGCTTGAAAGGTACAGAAACCATGGTAAGGTACGCACACAAATATTTAAATCCTTAAATATATTTGTGTGTGTGCTTTACTGTGGTTTGTGTACTTTTTCATGCCATCTTTTATAAAGCAGAGCAGTGTTGAAAGTTGAAAGCCAAATAGGGGGGTGAGGTGGGGAGATGAGAGGGCAAGTGAGTCCTGAATATTTGCCCAGGACATGGCAAGGGAGTTTACTGTCCTGGAGACTGGAGCAGTTATTTGCCCTGATTGTGGCCATGTGCTGCTTTTCAGGGCACAAGGAAAGGATACATGTGGGTGGGCAGTATCGCTTTTTTTCAGAGGGCAGACACAGCGCCCGTCGAGGGGGTTTTGAGGCTGGCAATCTTGCTCAAGTGTTTGGCTAGCAGGATTTCACCCAGGTTGCGCGTTTCCCGTGTTGACTCTTACCTACAAGACCACACAAAATAGGCATCAATGCACGTGTCTCATATTTGGATATTTTGTTTTCCAATATAGATTTCAGGGTTTAGAAGGTGAGGACCTTTTATATTTTACCAGCGTAGTTACTGGAAAGAAGCAGCATGAAAGAAATGGCATCATTTAAAAACTATTATTTTGAGCATTTCCTTTGAGCGGAGTTCAACTGCCAGCTCCACTTCCTCTGAGCTCCACCTCCTCAGAAGCCCGCCCTCTCCTACAAACTCCGCCCACACCCTGGCCCTTGACGGATTCCGCTTTAAATTGTTAAAATTTTCACCACTGCAAATAGCCTGTGCTGTCGGTGCAGTGCTTGTAACTGCTCCACACAGCCTGTGTGCAACACAGAGTCGCATCCCAAGCAGGTGACCCAGTACCAGGTGGCGCCCCGACCTCAATCCTGCCCCATCTTCATCCAGGCCTAGACAGTAAGCTTCTTGCAGACACCCCGCTGGGAAGCATGGCTGCTGGGTTAGAGCCTTCCGGAAGCCTCAGCAGGGAAAGTCTGGCGCCGCACACCACGTGCTGCATGACTCACAGCGCACGCGCCATCGGCCTTGCAGAGCTTCCAGTCCCCGGCTGCTGGCATGGGTTGGGGCACCTGCTGCAGAGAACTGCATACTTGCCAACATGACCCATTCCAATGTGTAGGTGCTTATCCAGTCCTGTTTTTTTCTTTGCATCCTGGTACTTGTATTCAGAGTTTTATATTGGGAAAAGTGAAACTACAAAACCCAGAATGTAAAGAAAATAACAGTGACCGTATAAGCACCTACAGATTGGCAAGTATGGAACTGCATGCAAGTTGCACATCACAGGTTGCAATCTTGGCGAGACAGGCTCAGCCTTTTTCCATTCCTTGCGCAATGGCCCGAGGGCCATTGAGGAGTGGTGTCTCTGTAAGACCTCATCAGTTGAGACCTCGGCGTGGCCTATTTGCTGCACGCACCCATCTGCACTTGTGTGTATGATGCGATTTCATGCACCTGCAGTGTGGATTTAACCCCTTGTGCCCAGGTTCCGCTCGGATCACTCACCCAGTGGCTGAGTAAGTGGCAATGATTTCCTACGTATTGGTGTTGCAGGGGTCAAGTCCCCAATAAAAAAGTGGGGGGACTCATTAACATACGCAGTGGGAGGTGACGTCACCAGAAATTAGGATATTGAGGTGAAACATGCAAATGTCATTCAATTGGCTTTGCATAACAAAACAAAGCGCACAGAACAAAACGGTGTTTGCCTTTCATCAAATCAACGCACACAAAAAACCAGGAGAGGATATTTTCTTCTAATAGTGTTTGAAAATGTTAAAAGTGTGCACGTTTTAAACCCCAAGAATCAACGCCAATGTTTTCGCTGTAGAGTGCAGTCCCGAAATATGACATTTCACCTTTAGTTGGTTGTTATTTTTCACCAGGTTATAGGGTGTAGTGTAGAAAAGTCAGACCGCGATTCGAAACCCTGTCAGCTATGGTGCCAGTGCCTCTGAGTCCCCATTCCTATGGGACTCGATGGGAATGGGGATTTACATTTTCCGGAGCCTGACTTCCTGGGCCGACAGGATTTGTAATGTCCCGGTGGCACTGGAGAGCCAGGCGCCGGAAATAGTGTTTCGGGGACGGCAGTCACACCAGCGGGTTACCGCCTACCTCGTAATAAGGCCCAAAGTGTCCTATTTTACACACAACCTCTAACATACCGTCGGGGGCGATGTCTTCGCTCTAAAAAATGTGGGCGGACACCATCCACCCCCGCTTTTGGGGCGCGCTGGAAACAGCCGCATCCATACATTTAAGAACGCCAGTGTGGCACCAATATGCAGCAACTGGATGCTGTTCTTAAATCTGGCCCTGCTTCAGGGGAGTAGGCCATGTATAAAGCAAGTATTGGCAAAGCCATTGGTTTTGGCAATGCTGAAGAGGACACTTTCGTTCCTCAGGGAGAAAGGGCGTGGAGCTGGAGATGAACAGTGAGGGGCGGTCAGTGGTCGCGCTTAGAGAGGATTCTGTGGCAGGTCATTTTCTGGTTTGGCTATTAAGTGTCACTCGAGTACAGCTAGGCAGAAGAGGCCTACGAGGAGGGATACAAAGTGTGTTGGTGCTGTTTGGTTATTTACCCACCCACTGACTGCCCATGCCCATGTTAATCCCTATGTCCATTCCCACCCACTTCCTGCCCCTCCAAAAGCACATCCTCCTGGGATCTCGTTGACCTAGCTTTAGGAAGCCTTCCCATCAAACGTTGCACTCAAAGTGCCTGCTAGTTTTGTTGTAAAACACTCTTCTGAGAGTTACTGACTTAATTGGAGCTGTAAACACGCTGCGGGTGTAATAAAAAAAAGTCTTACCAGGTCTTACTTCAGCCACTCAATTTATAAGTTCTATGTGTGTCCTTCACTGAAGTCCTGTTAAAAACAAGCATCGCCAAAAGCCAACAGTTTTGGCTTGGGTGTAAGTATTAGGTATTTACCAGGCATTGCTATTATATGCCCAGGTAATTGCACCATTTTGCAGCTGCTACCATCGGTGGCCAATAATACCACCATGGCAGTGCCTGGCAAATGCCTTGCCCATGCCTACACAAAAGCCCACACTGTTGGCATTGCCAATGCTTGTTTCTTATGAGGAGTGATCAGAAACGTCACTGCATATCTCCTGAAATTCAAAACCAAAAGGGTATCCTTTTTGGGGGGCCCACCAGACTCTATTTATTGTGGGCCAAGCACTATGTATTGACTAATATTGAGACGTCCAAAATCAAGATTTGCTCGTGCTTGTCTAGGCATCAGCCATTGCCTATTGATATTTTCAATTGTTGATATATAGTACGCTCCGCCAAAACGTGTTTCCTGCCACAGGCACTTTCTCAAGGTTTGCTGTGCATTAGCTTAAAGACTCAGTTGAGTATTCCAAGGTTACAAAGTAGATTCTATGTTGCATCCTCCTGTTGTGTACTCCTATATGTACCATCGTAAATAGTGGTGCTCGAAGCGCTATATCTCTCTGCCACCATTTACTTCATTTAGGATTGTCTATACAGCATTTTAGGGTCACAGAAAGGGAGTCTTTCTTGTTCCCGTAGATACGTGGCGGCAGCCTGCATAGCTGACCACGGATCGCCGCCACAGCACAAAAATGCAGTGTCCGGGCACTCGATCCCACCATGCATGAGTCCCCGGCCCAATGCCCTTCAATATGCAATGTCTGTTCAGTGCCACATTGATAGATCTGTAGAATTATCCTTCGCTGGCTCTGGTACTAAAAAAAACACCGATGAACCAAAATGAATGGTCAAGGCTGACTCGGTGGCGCAAATGTCCACCTATGAGTATCCTTGCCGGGTGGTACCACCTATGAACCAAAACTAACAGTGCATTGAAAACATCATCCCTAGATAAACACTAGCCTCACTGCGATAAACAGCAACACTAAGGCGCCACCTAAGAGCCAAAACAAATGGTGCATGTAATGCATTATCCATGGGGTAATAAGGCTCCACCTATGAGCCCTTCCTTCGTAAGATCCTTGAGAAAGCAGTAGCCACGCAGCCTAGCAGCCACGCAGCTCCTCCAACTCACTGAAGCCAATAACCTCCTCCAGTCCTACCAATCTGGCTTCAGACCCAGATGCAGCACAGACACGGCTACCAGCAAGGTGATCGACGAGGCCCTTAAAATCCTTGATGATGGCCATCCTTGCCTCCTAGTTCCCGTTGACCTCTCAGCAGGATTTGACACAGTAGATCACCAGACACTCCCCGACAATCTAAATCGCTGCATGAGCATCAGGGACATCATCCTTAGCTACTTCCAATCGTACCTTGCTAATCAACACCAGTTTGTGCAAATGGGTTCTTACAGATCATCAACTCTCCCCATCGCATGTGAAGTCCCGCAAGAACCCATCTTGTCCTCCATGATCTTTAATCTTTACATGGAACTGCCCGGAACTTTCCTCAGTCCACACAACATGCAAATCTACAAATACATAGATAGCACACAGCTCTACCTTAAGATATCCTCCATAGAAGACATCCACAGGCTCAAGGCCTTTCTCACATTGATCCAGTCCTGAATGTCCAGTGCTTACCTGAAGCTCAACCCCTCCAAGGCTGAATCCCTACTGCTGACCAGCAACACTGAACACCCAGACATCCAGACCTGGATCTCTGTTATCCACCACAAGGTTTTCACACCCCAACTAGCCACCTGTGCCAAGTCCCTTTGTTTTGACTTTTAGACAGACACCTCTCCTTAAAACAGCACATAGCAAGGAAAACACAAATGGCCGGTGGCAACTTTCTCATGTGCCGAAAATTAAGCCCTTAATCCCGAAAACAATTTCAGATCCGCTGTCCAAGCCTTGGTCCTCTCCCACCTGGGTGATGGCAATGCCCTTTTTGAAGGCTTCCCAGCAACTACCTTGGCTCCCTTGAGATGTGTCCTGCATGCTGCGTCATCAAAGGACTCTGCAAATTCAATCACATCACACGACCCTCATCAAACTGCTCTGGCTCGTCTTGCAAGCCTCTATCATCTACAAATCCTGCAGAATCTACAAGGCGGTCACCCTGAAGTCCCCAAGCTACATTACTGAGAAACTCAGCATCTCTGAAGGCCTGCGATCCACCAGAAGGACATGTGCAGACTTGCACTCTGCCGGTGCAGGAAGGAAAAAAACAGAAGACAGGCCTTCTCTCTCTATGCCCCAAGACTCTGGAATCTCCTCCCTATTAACATCCAACTCGCTCCCTCGCTTCACCAGTTCAGGAAGGAGCTCAAGATCCTCCCCTTCAAGGAATGGCTCCTCCCTAACACCCCAGTCCTTACACCGTCCACTCTCCACGTAACCTGAGACTGGGCGATATGCTCCCCACTGTTTCCTCCCCTGCTTTCTGTAGATCCCTTGCTGAATGCTGCCCTCCTCCCCTGTTGTTAGATCCCCACTGCCTTGTTTCTCTGCTCCCTAACCTTGTTCTTCCCCCTATGATTGTCAAGCGCTCTGTTGCTTCCCGAGGCTAGGTCCATGCTCAATAAACACCCCAATATTAATAATAATACCTGGCCTAGAACCCCCGCATGTGACTGGGTGGAGTCCATTACCTGGCATAGGACTATGGCTCGCGCCTGTGACATGGAGAGCTGCACCCCCCTCAACCCTCAGTGATTGTGTTGGGGAGTGCAGCCCCCCTACCTCATTACCTGTGAAAGGAAGATCCTGTGGCATGGCATAGGAAGACGAGCTCCCAGTTTGGAAGGGGGGCAGCCTCACTATCTACTGGGACAGGAGGGACTACGCTCACCTCAGAGCTGGGTCCCCCTCCCCTCCTGTCTGCCCCAGGCAGGCTCCTTTGTGCTGTTACTGAATGCAGTAATCACAGGTGGCAGGGGAAGGCCCCTGGCACAGGTGCCCAGGAGCACTCAAAGGGTATAATTACATGGCTGAGCTCCTGAAATGACAGACCAATTAAAGCTTCCTCAGTCCTAAGAGGGAGCGGCCGGGCCGGGTGGCGGTGGGGGCGGGCGACTGCTTACTCCAGCTCAGGAGAGACAGTAAGCGAGTGGCACAATGTAGGTGCAGCATTAAGATGGACAGCCCTGCTTCCAGTGGGTGCCCAGGGACCCTATTGAGAGATCACTGAATGACCATGTGCCCTATTGTGATGTCACTGACTGTCCAGCGACCCTATGGCTATTGTAATATGATGCCCTGTTGTGATGTCACTGAGTGTTCAGATGCCCTATTGAAAACCCCCCTTTGCAGACAGCCATTAGGGAAGGGTCACCTCTAACATCCTATGATGCAATGACCCCTTCCCCTTCGACCTCTTACATTTCTTCCCAGTTGGTCTCTTGTTAAGATTTCAATAGGGACACACAACTGCCCCAGGTCGGCCACGAGAACTTGCATACACACACTTTTTAGTTTCCACTATTAGGTTGTGCGTGTGCCCCCTATAAATTGAAACTATTGCATTAGAGTAGAGCTAGGGAGAAATGGCGTATTAGGAGGGGCACACAGCTTGTAGGTATTGTTTGGTTATTTGCCTACCCATTGACTGCCTATGGCCATGCCAAACCCTATGGTCATTCCCACCGAGTTCTGCCCCTCCCTGCCCAACACACATCCTCTTGGGATTGGTTTGAGCTAGCTTGTTCAAGCCTTACCATCAAACTTTGCACTCGAAGTGCCTTCCAGTGTTTTTTCAAAGCAGTCTTCTGGGAGTTAATGACTTAATTGGAGCTGTAAACGAGATACTGGTGTAATAAAAATGTCCTAACGAGGTCTGCTTTCAGACAGTTAATTTATAAGCCGTATGTGTGTCCTTCACTGGAGTCCTGTTAAAACAAGCATTAAAACAGTTTCAGCTTGTGTATACACATATTAGGCATTTGCCAGGCCCTGCTATTAGATACACAGGTACTTGCACCATGTTGTCACCTGCTACCATCAATGGACAGTTAGTACCATTACATCACTGCCTGGCAAGTGCCTTTCCCATGCCTACACAAAAGCCCAAACTGCTGGCATTGCCAATGTGTGTATCTTTTGGAAACAGGGTCTAGGTACACTTAGAAAATGTGAAGGAATGCACTGTGCCTGCGGGGCAGGTGTATTGCTCTCCACTTTTAGAGTCAAAGCTGGGATTCTGAGCTGGGACTTAAGATTCCCCCTGGCTAGTCCCTTAAATGCCCCTGGCTAGCCCCTTAAAACCCCCCTGGCTAGCCCCTTAATACCCCCCCTGGCTAGCCCCTTAAAATCCCCCCTGGCTAGCCCCTTAAGATCCCCCCTGGCTAGCCCCCTAAAATTCCCCCTGGCTAGCCCCTTAATATCCCCCCCGGCTAGCCCCTTAAGATTCCCCCTGGCTAGCCCCTTAAGATCCCCCCTGGCTAGCCCCTTAAGATCCCCCTGGCTAGCCCCCTAAGATTCCCCCTGGCTAGCCCCTTAATATCCCCCCGGCTAGCCCCTTAAGATTCCCCCTGGCTAGCCCCTTAAGATCCCCCCTGGCTAGCCCCTTAAGATCCCCCCTGGCTAGCCCCCTAAGATTCCCCCTGGCTAGCCCCTTAATATCCCCCCGGCTAGCCCCTTAAGATTCCCCCTGGCTAGCCCCTTAAGATCCCCCCTGGCTAGCCCCTTAAGATCCCCCCTGGCTAGCCCCCTAAGATTCCCCCTGGCTAGCCCCTTAACATCCCCCCGGCTAGCCCCTTAAGATTCACCCTGGCTAGCCCCTTAAGATCCCCCTGGCTAGCCCCTTAAGATTCCCCCTAGCTAGCCCCTTAAGATTCATCCTGGATAGCCCTTTAAGATACCCCCTGGCTAGCCCCTTAAGATTCCCCCTGGCTAGCCCCTTACGATTCCCCCTAGCTAGCCCCTTAAGATTCATCCTGGATAGCCCTTTAAGATTCCCCCTGGCTAGCCCCTTAAGATTCATCCTGGCTAGCCCTTTAAGATTCCCCCTGGCTAGCCCCTTATGATTCCCCCGGGCTAGCCCCTTAAGATCCCTCCTGGCTAGCCCCTTAAAATGCCCCCTGGCTAGCCCTTTAAGATCCCTCCTGGCTAGCCCCTTAAGATTCCCCCTGGCTAGCCCCTTAAGATTCCCCCTGGCTAGCCCCTTCAAATGCTCCCTAGCTAGCCTCTTAAGATGCCCCTGGCTAGCTCCTTAAGATTCCCCCTGGCTAGCCCCTTAAGATTCACCCTGGCTAGCCCCTTAAGATCCCCCTGGCTAGCCCCTTACGATCCCCCTGGCTAGCCCCTTAACATTCATCATGGCTAGCCCCTTAAGATTCCCCCTAGCCCCTTAAGATCCCCCTGGCTAGCCCCTTAAAATTCCCCCCGGCTAGCCCCTTAAGATTCCCCCTAGCTAGCCCCTTAAGATTCATCCTGGATAGCCCTTTAAGATTCCCCCTGGCTAGCCCCTTAATATTCCCCCTGGCTAGCCCCTGAAGATTCCCCCTAGCTAGCCCCTTAAGGTTCATCCTGGATAGCCCTTTAAGATTCCCCCTGGCTAGCCCCTTAAAATTCCCCCTGGCTAGCCCCTTAAGATTCCCCCTAGCTAGCCCATTAAGATTCATCCTGGATAGCCCTTTAAGATTCCCCCTGGCTAGCCCCTTAAGATTCCCCCTGGCTAGCCCCTTAAGATTCCCCCTAGCTAGCCCCTTAAGATTCATCCTGGATAGCCCTTTAAGATTCCCCCTGGCTAGCCCCTTAAAATTTCCCCTGGCTAGCCCTTTAAGATTCCCCCTGGCTAGCCCCTTAAGATTCCCCCTGGCTAGCCCCTTAAGATCCCTCCTGGCTAGCCCCTTAAAATGCCCCCTGGCTAGCCCCTTAAGATTCCCCCTGGCTAGCCCCTTAAGATCCCTCCTGGCTAGCCCCTTAAGATTCCCCCTGGCTAGCCCCTTAAGATTCCCCCTGGCTAGCCCCTTAAGGTTCACCCTGGCCAGCCCCTTAAGATTCACCCTGGCTAGCCCCTTAAGATTCACCCTGGCTAGGCCACCGCTGCCACTCACAGGTGGCAGGGTCCCTCAAAAGTAGAAAACTCTGTAGGAAACTGCAGCGGCCGCAAGAAGCTTTGCACCGCTGTCCACTGAGAAATTGACAAACCTCGTCTACTCTGCAAATGCTGCCGTCACTTCTGTGTAGTCTTAACCCACCCTGAGACCCTCGCTTCTGTAGAGTCTTGACCCTGAGACCCTCGATTCTGTGTAGGCTTGACACTGAGGCCCCTTAGACCCTCGCTTCTGTGTAGTCTTGACCCTGAGACCCTCGCTTCTGTGTAGTCCTGACCCTGAGGCCCCTTAGACCCTCGCTTCTGTGTAGTCTTGACCCTGAGACCCTCGCTTCTGTGTAGTCCTGACCCTGAGGCCCCTAAGACCCTCGCTTCTGTGTAGTCTTGACCCTGAGACCGTTACATCTGTGTAGTCCTGACCCTAAGGCCCTCGCTTCTGTGTAGTCTTGACCCTGAGACCCTCCCTTCTGTGTAGTCTTGACCCTTAGGCCCTCGATTCTGTGTAGTCTTGACCCTGAGACCCTTACTTCTGAGTAGTCTCGACCCTGAGACCCTCTCTTCTGTGTAGTCTTGGCCCCGAGACACTCGCTTCTGTGTAGTCTTTACCCTGAGGCCCCTGAGACCCACGCTTCTGTGTAGTCTCGACCCTGAGACCCTCACTTCTGTGTAGTCTTGGCCCCGAGACACTCGCTTCTGTGTAGTCTTTACCCTGAGGCCCCTGAGACCCACGCTTCTGTGTAGCCTCGACCCTGAGACCCTTACTTTTGTGTAGTCAGACCCTGAGGCCCCTGAGACCCACACTTCTGTGTAGTCTCGACCCTGAGACCCTTACTTCTGTATAGTCTTGACCCTGAGACCCTCACTTCTGTGTAGTCTTGACCCTGAGACCCTGGCTTCTGTGTAGTCTTGATCCTGAGGCAGGTGTGAGAAGCAGTCTGGGTCTCACACGAGGTGCCCTGGGCTGCCCTGAGTGGACCCTGATAAGCTGGAACCCGGGTATGGCTTTGACCCAGAGGTGCTGTAGTCCTGGAAAGGCTGTAACCTAGAAGAGCTGTGTGCCAAGAAGATTTCTGACCAACAGGAGCCCACAGCTAAAACAGCACCCTGAAGGTGTGCAGCGCTCTGATATGGTGAGGCAGCGTGAAGCGTCACAGTGCCCTGAAGCACTCTACATCTTTGGGGAGCGGTGGCCTGGTGCACAGTGACCCAGTAAGGTTTGTATGCTGCAAACGCTTTGCTACGCAGAGATGTATCTTGGGAGATGTAGTGAACTTGCGTTAGTGCTGTGCCAAAAGCAAAGTACCCTAGGAGTTGTATTGTATTTGTCATTTATATAGTGACCTTTGCCCATTTGTATAGCCCCAATGGGCTCTGTGGTTGGAACGCCCTTTGTGACCACAGGCCATGTGTAGGAGGTGCTAAGAGTTTGGATTATAAAATGGGGTTTCAGTGTGGATGACTATGCAAGCTGCTAGACCGGAATGGAATAGCCATAGCTGCATTCTAGGGTGCATGGATGGGTGGCTGTGCCTGTGGCCTGTGTCCACATACGTGGTGAAAGGTATACATACCGTAGGCTTGGATGGAGTTCGACTGCGGTGTACTTTTCTTTGGTCCAATGCGATTGGCCGGTCTTGCTATTTGTGGTGTCCCTGGAACGAAAGTCTGAGCAGTGTGAGAGGGAGCCAGAGGGTGCAGGGGGGTGAGCGGGGGTTGATAGTTTGTTACGGTGTGCCTCTGCGAACGCTGCCGGCATCCGTGTGGTATTGGTGGGAAGGAGTATTCTTGTGTTCGAGGAGGACGCTAGTTTGTGGTGGTGTGCCGCTGTGAATGCTGCCAGCATCGTTGAGGTATTTGTGAGATAGGAGTCTTGTTTTGGGTCCGCGTTCCAGATGATCGGCGCTTGAATGGAGAACGAGGATCCGCCCAGTCCAGAGGAGCTGTAATGTGGCACCACTAGGCGAGATGCTGTGCGTGATCTGAGAGTCCTTGAGGGTTGGTAGCAGGTCACTTTATCTTGAAGGAATTCTGGGCCGGTGTTGTGGATGGCCCCGTGGGGGATGCACATGGCTTTAAAGGTAGTGCGTCGACCAATAGGGAGCCGATGGATGACTCTTAGTGTGGGGCTGATGTGTTCTCTGGCAGGGCGGTTAATGAGCAGGCGGGCTGCAGCGTTTTGGATTCTTTGCAGTTTCCTTAGTTGAAACGCTGGTGCGCCTAGGTTAAAGCAGTTTGCGTAGTCTAAGCGGGAGAGGATTTGGTGAAGATGTATCCACAATGTTCCACAACCAGGCCCCTGGGAAAAGTGGGGGTGGGTGAGATGTGAACTTTCACAAAAACTAAGCCCAAAATGCAATTTGGGAATTGAAGTAAAGAACGACAACTTTTACAAAGGATGAGAAAAGGACAATGAAAACCAACAGAAATAGTGCATTGATGGCATTTCACTAAAGCCCCATAGTGTTTACAAAACAGAAGTTGTAGATCCTGTGATAGAAAGAGAAACGCCACATTGAGAGAATTGAAGTAGAGTACTGTGGAGTTTGCAAACTAAGTGAATGCAATGGCTTGATGCTGTCTTCTGGGAAATGTAGTTAAAATACCAAGGCAACTGAAAGACATTGGGCCTCATTGCACGGATGGCGCTAAGGGATTACCGGCACCGGTGCCCTTACCCGTCCTTAACGGGTGGCCAGACCACACATTAAGGAAGGGACCCGCTGAGGGACTTCAGGGCAAATAACGGTACCGCTAATAGCGGTACCGTTATTTGCTCCTTCCCCATTACCATTGAGCCCTATGGGGGCCCAAATGGGAATGGGGAAGGGCCTTGGTGAATGGGGAATTACCGCCCGCCAGCCTAATAGCGCCATGGTTACCGCCGTCGTGTAATGAGGCCCATTACGACCCTGGCGCTCCCGTAATGAAGGGTGCCAGTACGGGACCGGCACCGTTCATTACGGGACGCCCTATTACGAGGTTCCCTTTGCGGGACCCGGTAAGGACGCCTGGTAAAACCAGGCATCCTTAGCCGGTCCTGCAAGGGGACCAGGGAGCTAATAACGGGCCCGTTATTAACGGGCCCGTTATTAGCTCCCTCCCCATTCCCATTGAGCCCTATAGGGGCTCAAATGGGAATGGGAAGGGGTTTTTCAATGAGGAATTACCGGGTCCTCCAAAGTTGGAATGACCCGGTAATTCCTCATTGAAGGAACCCGGTCCTGGAACCCGGTATGGAGGCAGCCATCCCCTTATTAAGGGCATGGCTGCCTCCATACTCGTAATGAGGCCCATTGTAAACGAAAGAAAGACTTCTGCATTCTGGGACATATCCTAAGAGCGCCAAAGTGTCTGAAAGACATTGTGGTCTTACCTTAGCTCATGGTTTGTGACCACCCCTCTGCCCATCACCAAGGAGAGAAGTGGGCACATGACAGGCCTGCTGTGGCCGGCACGCTTACATGCTCTGCCACGGTTCCTACAGGACTGAAGCCTTGGGCGTGAACTTGTCTCTGGAGAATGTGCAAAGCCGGTCTCTCCGGGGTGCCAAGGGTGCTATGCCCCTCTATTGGGCAGCGGGAGTCTTCTGGCGCTGTGAAAGCCCAGTTCCCTTAAACCCTGCCCCTAATCTAGAGGGGTGCGTGCTAGAGAGGGAATTCTTCTTTAGAGCGCCATGAAGACATTCTTGCCTGGTTAGCGACTGCATGAGACAGGCCGGAAGAGCTGGCACCCCAGAACTGGAAGGCTGAGGTGGCAGAGCCCCGTCCATATAGACGTCGTTGTGGAGCTGGCACACTCTGCTATGTAACCACCGTCCCTGGTTGCAATATTGCCATGTGCATTTGTGGTGGCAATAAGTAACTCGGCTGAGAGTGCATTCCTTTGTGTTGGTGAACCTCTGCTGTGTCATGTACTTCACGACCCGCCCACGCTATGCTTCGAGGTTAGATGTTGCCTTTGCACCTTGTGACCTCTCCCTTATTCCGTACTGTACTGTGTTTTCCCTGCTCACCAAGTTGTACCAGCGCCGCGATACTTAGCGGTTTGGGCAGCGTCAATAAATGCACTGCATAAATAAAGCTCATTAAACGAGTGCAAACTTCGGCTGGATGATACATGTTATGTAGATATGTTCTCTGTACAGCGCTTTGGCAAAAGCGCTATATAAATAGCATATTATCATTACACAAATCCCCCCGTACAAGAACACTTATGTTGCACTCGTCATGTTATATTCCCCCCCAAATAAGAATATTTATGTTGCCTTTGACCTCAACACCAGTAAAATAAAAAGCCAAGTCAAAATAAGGAAACATGCCCTCACCATGGAAGAACATTCATGTTGGCTTTGCCCTTAATGCGAGTACAACATTCCATGCCACAGTAAGACCCAGCCAGCCAGCCCCACTACAGTATTCCCCACCACCCCCACTCCACCCCACCATCACATAAAAACACTCACGTTGGCTTTGCTTTGCCCAAAAACGGCAGTAAAACATGCCATGCTCTTGTCAAACAATGATCATGCTCCAATGCATTACCCCTCCCAGATACACATGGATGTGGAGACATTCAGAGGCATGCACCCGCACAGCTGATCTGCCATTCACACGAGCACCCACAACATTTAGACTGTGCGTTCATTAACACGCGAGGTCACAGCCATGTACACCATTCACACTGCATTCATTCATAGTGTGCACTTGCAGACAGCTCCTAGCATGCAAACATACACCCACTTACACACTCCCTCGCATGCATGCATTCATACACACATGCATACAATCCCTGCATGCACACAAATACACATGGGCCATGCAAAAGCTGAGCCCGCAGTTAAGCCTTTAGCTGCAACATGGGGGTCGGGGGAGGGGGGTACAGGGAGGGGGATCTACTGCTATCCCCATGGCAGGCTTTTGTCCTCTGCCATTCAATGCCTGTTTTGTGAGAAATGTGACAGGTTCTTGCCATCTGAGCCCTGGGCTGGGCTTAACAGCAGAGTGATGCCTGCTGTGTCAAAGTGTGGGGGGGGGGCTTTAGCCCTCCCAAGCCCATGCCTGGTGCTGCCCCTACAATATCCAGACGTTATCCCCCTACCCCCAAGTGTGGCTGCATCTGGGTGCAGGGCCTCTACACATCTCTCACATGACTCCCCCTTCCTGACTTCCTTTCAGCTAACTCACCTGTGCAAACACCTAACTGTAAACGGCCTGGCCTCTGCACCATGTGCTCCAAACATCCACTAGTCCAATGCTTCCTACCGGGCCTTCATGTCTACGGCACCTGGTCCAGGGCGGCCATGATGAATGTTGGGGATCATTTGTAAGTATTTCCGGGTGAAACATCCTGTAGCCGCCCCTCTGTGAATGCAATACAATGGCTGCGGTCCATAGACCCGCGTGGGTAACCCTGTGTGTGCGTAAAGTATAGATGCTTCGGATGCAGTCCCCTCCCCCCTCCGCCACCCAACCATGAGGGAGAACAGCCAGTTGCGTGCACTTGAAAGACAGTCACTCACTCCCAGTCCCAGCGCTCATTCAGAGGTCATTCCAAGTGATGACTGGTCGTCGCTGCTCTGGAAAGGTGGCGTGCACGCCGGCTCACGTGTGCTCTTCTCTTCCACGCAACGTGCAATTATCCAGGGGACCGTCCGTGGCGCTACTGTGCACACGCCGTTCATTTTATTAGCCAAACAGGCGGCGTTTGCTCGTGTACACACGCGCGGGAGTGTGAGTGGCTCGAAACCACCACCCCGTGCTTCCTTTACCGCAGAGTGGTGGTCTGGCAGCGGCCGGGGGCTTACGTGAGCGGAGGGAAGCTTCCCCGCCCCCAGTCAGGCTCACACCAGCCTAGGACAGGGCCCCAAAGAGCAGGTCTTACATCATGCCACTGTGGGCCAGTTTTCTCGCCAATGAGCGGCAGTTTGGTGACTAGTTCACTCTGCAGTTCGTAGTTTTGACCCGGGTTACTGAACAAATACTCTTTAAAATGGAGGCTTTGCAGCCCATGTCACAAACAATCAAAATTTCCCCCTTGGGTACTACACAATTTGGGCTTCATTGTCGGGTATTCTGGCGGTAAATCCACCGAAATACCACCAACCTCGATTACATAGCTCTCAACCATTTGTGCTTCAAAGGGGGGTGAAATCACCCGATTTTGTTTTTGGTGGGTGAGACGCCCATTTGAATGAATGGGCGTACAGGAGGCTTGGCGGGTGAGTCAGCTCTTTACAAGGCGGGTGACACCCGCCAAAAGCGTGTGAGTTGAGAGCTATGCGATTACCGTTACTGCTTTTTGTTTAAGTGGAGTTACCAGGGGGTTACAAACGGTGAAAAATCTATAGGACTCCAAGGGGATTTTAGGGGGTGAGGGGGTTGCTCCTGCTTCTGGGTATGGTAGCTCGATTTAAGACTCAGCCACTTTAACTCTTGGAAAAGGCTAAAGGGCTGAGTCAGCCCTGTTTGGATTCAAGCATGTACCTGCAGGTTTCACACACATAACCAAGGCAATTAGGCGCTCCCCGAACTATCCTACCAGCCTCAAGCACAATCACCTAAAAGCACCCCCAGGGTAACCGTGCCATCCCGCCCAGAGAACAGAGTGTTAGTGGGCGCTCTGTACATGGGTTGAGGGGTGTCCTTTGGCACCCTTCGTAAGTCAGCCTTCTGCTCCTTTGAGTTTACGGCTTGCCTACAGTGCCCCAGAGCACTTAGAAGCAGCTGGAAAGCAGCTAGCGCTACACAGAGCACCCCGGCAGGCAGGCAGCTTGTGCTTGGAAAGGTCTTCCTGGGCTAGCCCTCAATAACCTGGATCATGGATCTCTAGAGCAGGCGGCGGAGCCAGTCCTGGGCAGCAGGCTGGCAGCAGCCCCCCCATATCAGGCCTGCCATCGCTGCACCCCTCCGTGGGAAGCTGGAGGACCCCGGGAGGACAGCCCGGCCTTGTTCGCAGGGAGCACTCCGGTTTCATGCCTGGGAAGCACAGAGCGGCCATTGTTTCCGGGCCTTGTCGCCTCTCGTCGCCCCCTTCGCGCTCTCCCTCCGTCTTTAAGCTATTGTCTGCTGGTTGGCGAGGGTGGGGGAGTTGGGGTACCGTGACTTTGGCAGCAGTTTATCCTGTCCACCGTTTTCTAGGGAAGCCCTTTTCGATCCAACCATTTATTTTTTTGCCAATTTATGTTTACGCTGCTTTGCTCTCAATACGTGGTTACTATATCTGTCAAGTGGCCTTTTGTCATGCTTGACGTCTCGAGACAGTGCCTTTGTTTCCCTTTGCATGGTGGGACTTGTAGTTTTGTTTCTCCTATTGTAATTATGGACCTACACGTCTTGGCATGGGAACAAGCATTGGCAAAGTTAACAATTTGGGCTTTTGGGTAGGCATGGGATCGGCACTTGCTAGGCACTGATATAATGGTACTATTAGCTTGTCATAAGATCACAACAGCTGGATATTGGAGTGATTATCTGGGCATATGCCCACTTTCTTTGCATCCATTTCCCTGACAGGCTGCTTTCATTGAATGGCAGCCTGTCGGGGAACAGAGCATGTGTTTACTGCACAGAAAACAAGGCGGCTGATCATGGCAGCGGCGTGGACTGTCATGGTAAGGAGGGGGTTTAGGGAGGGGCTGGGGTGTGTGCATACGTGTGCAGTGCTGGAAATGGAAAAGATTTACTGGGGGAACCCGTGCCACCTGGTTCTACTCGGCCTGTCGGCCTCTTTCGACACAGTACATCACCAAGCGGGTACCGGCACCCTACATTGGCGCATGGGGATCAGCAACCTTGTCCTACGTTGGTTCAAGTCCTACCTCGCTAACTGCAAGCAGTTTGTTCAGATGGACTCCTCTAGATCGCCAATGCTACCTGTCACCTGTAGAGCCTTGCAGGGTTCCATCCTCTCCCCAGTGATTTTCAATCTATACATGGAGCCGCTGGGAGCCCTCCTAGCCACACACAACATCCACATCCACCAATACACAGACGGCACACAGCTATACCTCAAGATCGAGTCCTTCAAGGACATCCATATGCTCAAAACCTGCCTCTCGCTGATCCAGTTTTGCATGTCCAGTGCATACTTGAAGCTCAACCCCTCCAAGACCGAATTCCTACTCCTCACCAACAACACCGAACACCCAGACATACAGACCTGGCTATCAACCATGAACATTGAGGGCTTCACACCCGAGCTACCCTCCTGCGCCAAGTCCCTCGGTTCCACATCGACAAACACCTCTCCTTCAAGACCCACATAGCTACGAAAACTCAGGCAGCTTGGTATCAGCTCTGGCTCCTGTGGAAAGTCAAGCCCTTCCTCCCTCTGGACAGCTTTAGATTCACTATTCAACACTGCTTATCCCACCTCGATGGGGGCAATGCACTCCTCGTAGGCCTCCCGTCATCCTCCCGTGTGCCTATGGGAAGTATCCTGCAGACGTCTGCACGCCTCATCAAGGTTCTACGCAGATACGAACACATCACCCCGGCCCTCATCGACCTTCACTGGCTCCAAATGCACGCATGAATCACCTACAAGTGTTTCTACATCATCTATAAGGCAGACGCCCTCGAGTCACCCAGTTACCTTGTGAAGAAAGTCTGCATCTCCGGCGGACAGCGCACCACCAGAAGCTGGGACACATGCAGACTTGAAATCTGTCAGTACACACCAGAAGAGCAAGAGATGAGTCAAAGCTACCCTGACCAATGGCGTGACATAGGGTCACCGAGGTTTGCAGTGGAGCTAAAGACAATGTTAGCTCTGAAGGACAAAAAACCCTTTAGAGAAGTGAAACTGACAAAGGACAGGGTTTTTTTATATTTTACTCTAACACAGAGAAAAAAGAAGACAATTTTTTACAAACTACGCCGTGGCGCTGAAAGTATACATAGTGAACACATTATAGTGTGCATTACTGTGAGTTAGTATACAGAGTGAAAAATCACAGTTTTTTGTTGTTTCAAACAATAGCATTGATAAGACAATAGGCTTTGTCTTAGACTTGTCGACACATTATTCTGTGTTTCTGGTTCGGTATAGATAGCTGGTGAATATGGCTGAAGGGATGGAAGCAGCGTTGTTGCACCAGGTACCGAACGGTCTTCAGGACAGATGAATCAAGTCAGGTGAAGTAGTTGGAACCGTCAGCCATGTTCGGGTAAATTTGCGCCTAGGTCAGAAAAATGTTGAGTCCAGGAAGTGGGACTGGAGGGCTGTCTGCAAGAGTCAGAGTCCTAGAGCTGAGTCTTGGTCTTAACAGTGACACAGCTCATTCTACCGAAGAGCCGACCGCCGTCGCACGCCGCAGCTAAGACCTAGATAACAATACGAAGGGGCGTATTGAATAGTAGTATTGCCCACCACAAGGTTGACCCGGGAAACTCTTTTATGGGTATATCTTAAAACTTTAGTTTTCTCTAAATTAATGGTCAAGCCATTATAATTAACATATTCCCATAATGCTATGGCCGACCTTCGTAGTCCGCTTATGGTATTATCTAATATAACCAGGTCATCTGCGTAGGCTAGGACCACACAAGGGGATTCTCCAACTTTAGGGGGACAGTTTTCCACGGATGCTGGGACCATTGGTATATCATGGACATACAGGTTATAGACCAATGGGGCCGTAACGCACCCCTGCTTCACCCCCCTATTCTGTAACACCCTACTGGTCAGATGGCCTTCCTGATCTAGTTTAAGTCGGACTGAGGTGTTTAGATGCAAAAGTCTAAGATAGTAAAGTAGCCTTTCAGGGCAGCCCATACTTTCGAGTTTCACCCATAACCGGTCTCTAGGGATAGTATCAAATGCTGCCTTAAAATCAATATATAATGCGTACAAAGGGGGCTGCCCCTTAATGCATGTTCTAGTTCGCAGAATATCCTTAATTATCAGATTATGTGTTATAGAATAGCCCCGTCGAAATCCACTGTGAAATTTACACAGAATGGTAGCTTCAACTACCCACTTCTGGATTTCGATAAACAGTAATGAAGCAAACAGTTTTCTAGTAATGTCTAACATAGACATGTCTAACATAGACATGTCCACTCTTAGATAGAATTGTCAACATTAGCCTGCGTCGCATCTGGATGGAATTGTGAACATTAGCCTGCGTCGCATCTGGATGGAATTGTGAACATTAGCCTGCGTCACATCTGGATGGAATTGTGAACATTAGCTTGCGTCGCGTCTGGATAGAATTGTGAACGCTAGCATGTCTGCGCTTGGATAGAATGGGAACATTAGCCTGCGTCACATCTGGATGGAATTGTGAACATTAGCCTGCGTCACATCTGGATGGAATTGTGAACATTAGCTTGCATCGCGTCTGGATAGAATTGTGAACGCTAGCATGTCTGCGCTTGGATAGAATGGGAACATTGGCCTGCGTCACATCTGGATGGAATTGTGAACATTAGCCTGCGTCACATCTGGATGGAATTGTGGACATTAGCTTGCGTCGCGTCTGGATAGAATTGTGAATGCTAGCATGTCTGCGCTTGGATAGAATGGCAACATTAGCCTGCGTCGCGTCTGGATGGAATTGTGAATGCTAGCATGTCTGCGCTTGGATAGAATGGGAACATTAGCCTGCGTCGCGTCTGGATGGAATTGTGAATGCTAGCATGTCTGCGCTTGGATAGAATGGAAACATTAGCCTGCGTCGCGTCTGGATGGAATTGTGAATGCTAGCATGTCTGCGCTTGGATAGAATGGGAACATTAGCCTGCGTCGCGTCTGGATGGAATTGTGAATGCTAGCATGTCTGCGCTTGGATAGAATGGGAACATTAGCCTGCGTCGCGTCTGGATGGAATTGTGAATGCTAGCATGTCTGCGCTTGGATAGAATGGGAACATTAGCCTGCGTCGCGTCTGGATGGAATTGTGAATGCTAGCATGTCTGCGCTTGGATAGAATGGTAACATTAGCCTGCGTCGCGTCTGGATGGAATTGTGAATGCTAGCATGTCTGCGCTTGGATAGAATGGAAACATTAGCCTGCGTCGCGTCTGTATGGAATTGTGAATGCTAGCATGTCTGCGCTTGGATAGAATGGGAACATTAGCCTGCGTCGCGTCTGGATGGAATTGTGAATGCTAGCATGTCTGCGCTTGGATAGAATGGGAACATTAGCCTGCGTCGCGTCTGGATGGAATTGTGAATGCTAGCATGTCTGCGCTTGGATAGAATGGGAACATTAGCCTGCGTCGCGTCTGGATGGAATTGTGAATGCTAGCATGTCTGCGCTTGGATAGAATGGGAACATTAGCCTGCGTCGCGTCTGGATGGAATTGTGAATGCTAGCATGTCTGCGCTTGGATAGAATGGGAACATTAGCCTGCGTCGCGTCTGGATGGAATTGTGAATGCTAGCATGGCCATGCTTGGATAGAATGGGAACATTAGCCTGCGTCGCGTCTGGATGGAATTGTGAATGCTAGCATGTCCGCGCTTGGATAGAATGGGAACATTAGCCTGCGTCGCGTCTGGATGGAATTGTGAATGCTAGCATGGCCACGCTTGGATAGAATGGGAACATTAGCCTGCGTCGCGTCTGGATGGAATTGTGAATGCTAGCATGGCCACGCTTGGATAGAATGGGAACATTAGCCTGGGTCGCAGCTAAATAGGTTTTGTTTGAAGGATAGCATGCCCGCGCCTAGATGAAGCTTGAATGTTAGCATGTGCCACACTTAGAACTGTGAACACCAGCCTGCGCCGCTCCTAGATAAGATTGTGAATGTTGGCATGCCCACACCTAGATAGAACTCTGAACATTGATCTGCGCCGCTTCTAGATAAGACTGTGAAGGCCAACAAGTGCCACACTCAGAGAAAACTGTGAATGTTAGCATGCTAAAGGTCAGGTAACCCACTAACCAATATAACCTCAAACTCTACATACTTATCTCACTCAAAAACTCACACAACCATCTCTCGAACCACAAGCTGCACGCACTTCACAACACTGCAACAACACATAAGCCGGAGCAACAGCACACACGGACTGACACCGATCCAATACCCTCACCAAAGCTCAGCATCTGGTGTATACCAGATGCTGCCAACAGAACACCACTCCTCTCACTATCCTACTCCCTCTCCACCTTACTAACCCATCCCACCTTATCGTTTACAGATCCGCCAGAGCACCTGGGGACCAATTCCGTTGGTGACGGTGCGCGGTACAAATACCTTTAACATTTAACATTTAACTGTCATCTCTCCCCTAGCTGTACTTCAATGCAATAGTTTTGGCTCCTAGTTGGTTCTAAAGCACCACCTAATGGCCAAATTAAAAAAAACAGGACTGGCTTGCGGTGTCGCACATGATGACTCAGGGTACTTTGGCAGCGATCATGGCTCGGCTCAGCGTTTGAGGGGCAGCCTGTGCAAGTGCACCTTCATAAAGCGCCCACTGGGAGCTGGATCCCCTCTCAGCACTCGACAGAATTGGACATATGGGGTCGGTGCTGGTGAAAGGTTAGCGGGGCAGAGTACTGGGGTCGCAGTTTGCACGGGCATGTTCAGACGTTTTGCACAGGTTTTGCGGACACAGGTTCGGCCTAGTCTGTGCTATTTCTGGGTAGTTCGCCAAAAAGAGTGTACAGAATTGTCACCCGCTTTTGCCCCGCGCAGCCGAACTGTGCAAAACGTCTGCACCCGATGACTGCCCCCCCCACCCTACCGCCTTGCCTCTGTTTCAAACTTGCCCCCCATGATGTCATCTTGGCTTACTTGCAGCCACTTTCACGCCGAATCCCGGCATACCTGTGGGGTCCGAGCACTGGCATTAACACTACCATGCACCACGTGGTAAACCCACGGGACCAAATGGCACCATTGGTGAGTTTGGAGGTATTCGGTGCATTTACCGCCAAATCACCTCCAAACTCACTGTATCTAAGCTACATATAAAGAGAGCTCAGTGGGTTATTGTACGAGCTGACGCGCTCTGGATCTGCTCCTGGCAAATCCCACCTGACCCTATTTCTATCCGTGTTGTTTACAATGCCTTAAACCCGCCAGTCCACAGTGGCAGCAAGCCTTTGTACCGTGCCATGTTGGTAGCACGCCTGGTACTGCTCCAGCTGCAGGCCGCCTCCCGCCCGGCCGGGTATATTTAGCGCGCCTCTCTCCATGCGCACGCACAATGACGCCGCTGTGTCTGCCCGGTGGGTGTGGGTTTATTTTAGCGCCGGTAGTCCTCAGGGGAGCAGCAGCGGGAGGTGAGATCGGGCAGGGCCCACGTGGCAGCGCCGCCGCCAGCCCCGTGCCCCGGCCTTCATCGGATCTGGACAGGCCCTGGGGTGCACGGATCCCTGCCCAAAGGTGGCACAGACGGTGCATTGTCTGCCGCTGGCTTCAGAGCACTGGGCATAGGCGGCAAGAGAGCTTCCAGAAGAGGAGCGGGCAGGGGGCACGAGCAGTGCCACATGGTAGCCTAGCCTGTAGGTTCACCTAGGGGCATCCCAGGAGGAGGACATGGGAGGGGCAGGGAGGGTGGAGAAGAAGGATGAGGGGGGGTCTGGGGAGAGCGTGTGCTGAGGGTGAGTCTGGTGGACGGGGAGGCCGAAGGGGCAAGAGGGTGCCACATGGGGGGCAACAGTCTCCCCCAGGGGCACTCTGCACCTCTCCCCCATGAGGACATGAGAGAGCGGCAGGAGGGGAAGGATGAGGGTGGTCTGGGGGAGAGAGAGTGCTGAGGGTGACTGGTGGGAGAGGGAGTAGAGCTCTTTCGTGTTTCGAGAGCGCAACGGTGTGTGGTGGGCTGAGGGGGGCTGAAGAGGCACAAGAAGGAGGAGAGGAAGGCTCAGGGGGGCAGAATGTATGGGGAGGAAGCTTGAGAGGGAACAGGAGTTTACTGAGAGTGACAGGGAATCAGTGGACGGTGGCGAGGAAGGCCTTACTGGGCACAGGAGTGTTGGGTGAAGCAGAGATAGGAAGTGTGGTGAGGGAAGCCTTACAGGGCGCGGGAGTGTTGGGAGAAGGAGGGCTGAGGAGTGTGGTGAGGGAAGCCTTACTGGGCGCGGGAGTGTTGAGAGAAGGAGGGCTGGGGAGTGTGATGAGGGAGGCCTTACTGGGCGCAGCAGTGTTGAAAGAAGGAGGGCTGGGAAGTGTGGTGAGGGAGGCCTTACTGGGCGCGGGAGTGTTGAGAGAAGGAGGGCTGGGGAATGTGGTGAGGGAAGCCCTACTGGGCGCGGGAGTGTTGAGAGAAGGAGGGCTGGAGAGTGTGGTGAGGGAAGCCTTACTTGGCGCGGGAGTGTTGAGAGAAGGAGGGCTGGGAAGTGTGGTGAGGGAGGCCTTACTGGGCGCGGGAGTGTTGAGAGAAGGAGGGCTGGGGAGTGTGGTGAGGGAGGCCTTACTTGACGCGGGAGTGTTGAGAGAAGGAGGGCTGGAGAGTGTGGTGAGGGAGGCCTTACTGGGCGCGGGAGTGTTGAGAGAAGGAGGGCTGGGGACTGTGGTGAGGGAGGCCTTACTGGGCGCGGGAGTGTTGAGAGAAGGAGGGCTGGGGAGTGTGATAGAGATCTGGGAGTGTTCCGAGGTGGCGTGATAGAGAGTAAGGGTTGATGAGTGCACAGATCCTCAGGGAATCCCAGGGGGCGGCGCCAAGACACACAAACAGCTGCACCAATCAGGCCCGGACCGGCCTCTAGGGCATAAGGCCAGTGTTATGAGCGCCCGTTCACTCGGGGCTCCCAGGTAAATGTATCCATCAGGGAGGGGCCCCGGGGAACAGGGAGTGTCTGTCTACCTACTCCAGGGGTCTGCAACCTTTGGCTTTGCAGGCTCTTATCCGCCCAATCCAGCATGGTCAGTCCTGAGGGATCATGGGAGTTGTAGTTCACAGGTGGGGGACCCATGATGCACACCCGTGAAGCAAGAGAGGGGAAGGCCTGTTTGGGATAAGTGTCTCCTGTGCTCGCTAACTAAGCTCTGAGGCAATATCGGACCCCATTTCTTTTAATTTCTCTTCTAACCTCATCTCATCTGCTTCCTGTTCTCTCCTCTCTCCTATTGCCCACCCCGTCCTCCCTTTCCCCTCTTTGAATTGGCCTCAAGGCGACGTTGAGCGTCCTTGTACAAGAAACGTACTTTCTTTCCTACACATCTACGTCTATACACCTCCTTCCTGACCTTCTCTGTCTACGCCCCAAGACTCTGGAACCTCCTCCCCATCAACATCAGACCCATCGCTTCTACAGTTCAGGAAGGAGCTCAAGACCCTCCTCTTCCAGGATTGGCTCTTCCCTAACATCTAGGTCCACACACCCTTTACTCCCCCCCCCTACCCAAGACTGGGTGATCTGCTCCCCACTGTTTCCTCCCCTGGTTACCAGGTCCACACACCCTTCACTCCCCACCATACCTGAGACTGGGTGATCTGCTCCCCTCTGTTTCCCCCCTGGATGCCAGGTCCACACATCCTCCACTCCCCACCCTACCGGAGACTGGGTGATCTGCTCTCCACTGTTTCCTCCCCTGGATGCCAGGTCCACACACCCTTTACTCCCCACCCTGCCCAAGACTGGGTGATCTGCTCCCCACTGTTTCCTCCCCTGGATGCCAGGTCCACACACCCTTTACTCCCCACCGTACCCAAGACTGGGTGATCTGCTCCCCACTGTTTCCTCCCCTGGATGCCAGGTCCACACACCCTTTACTCCCCACCGTACCCAAGACTGGGTGATCTGCTCCCCACTGTTTCCTCCCCTGGATGCCAGGTTCACACATCCTCCTCTCCCCACCTAACCTGAGACTGGGTGATCTGCTTCTCTGTTTCCTCCCCTGGTTGCCAGGTCCACACATCCTCCACTCCCCAACCTACCTGAGACTGGGTGATCTGCTCCCCACTGTTTCCTCCCCTGGTTACCAGGTCTACACACCCTTCACTCCCCACCCTACCTGAGACTGGGTGATCTGCTCCCCTCTGTTTCCCCCCTGGATGCCAGGTCCACACATCCTCCACTCCCCACCCTACCGGAGACTGGGTGATCTGCTCCCCACTGTTTCCTCCCCTGGATGCCAGGTCCACACACCCTTTACTCCCCACCCTACCCAAGACTGGGTGATCTGCTCCCCACTGTTTCCTCCCCTGGATGCCAGGTCCACACACCCTTTACTCCCCACCGTACCCAAGACTGGGTGATCCGCTCCCCACTGTTTCCTCCCCTGGTTACCTGGTTACCAGGTCCACACACCCTTCACTCCCCACCCTACATGAGACTGGGTGATCTGCTCCCCACTGTTTCCTCCCCTGGATGCCAGGTCCACACATCCTCCACTCCCCAGCCTGCCCAAGACTGTGTGATCTGCACACCACTGTTTCCTCCCCTGGATGCCAGGTCCACACATCCTCCACTCCCCACCCTGCCAGAGACTGGGTGATCTGCTCCCCACTGCTCCTCCCCTGGATGCCAGGTCCACACACCCTTCACTCCCCACCCTACCTGAGACTGGGTGATCTGCTTCCCACTGTTTCCTGCGCTGGATGCCAGGTCCACACATCCTCCACTCCCCACCCTACCCAAGACTGGGTGATCCGCTCCCCACTGTTTCCTCCCCTGGGTGCCAGGTCCACACATCCTCCACTCCCCAGCTTACCCGAAACTGGGTGATCCTCTCCCTACTGTTTCCTTCCCTGGATGCCAGGTCCACACATCCTCCACTCCCCACCCTGCCTGAGACTGAGTGATCTGCTCCCCACTGTTTCCTCCCCTGATTGCCAGGTCCACACACCCTTCACTCCCCACCCTACCTGAGACTGGGCGATCTGCTCCCCACAGTTTCCTCCCCTGGATGCCAGGTCCACACATCCTCCACTCCCCACCCTGCCCAAGACTGGGTGATCTTCTCCCCTCTGTTTCCTCCCCTGGATGCCAGGTCCACACATCCTCCACTCCCCACCCTACCGGAGACTGGGTGATCTGCTCCCCACTGTTTCCTCCCCTGGATGCCAGGTCCACACATCCTCCACTCCCCACCCTACCGGAGACTGGGTGATCTTCTCCCCACTGTTTCCTCCCCTGGATGCCAGGTCCACACATCCTCCACTCCCCACCCTGCCTGAGACTGGGTGATCTGCTCCCCACTGTTTCCTCCCCTGGTTGCCAGGTCCGCACACCCTTCACTCCCCACCCTACCTGAAACTGGGTGATCTGCTCGCAACACTTTCCTCCACTGGATGCCAGGTCCACACATCCTCCACTCCCCACCCTGCCCAAGACTGGGTGATCTGCTCCCCTCTATTTCCTCCCCTGGATGCCAGGTCCACACACCCTTCACTCCCCAGCCGACCTGAGACTGGGTGATCTGCTCCCCACTGTTTCCTCCCCTGGATGCCAGGTCCACACACCCTTCACTTCCCACCCTACCTGAGACTGGGTGATCTGCTCCCCACTGTTTTCTCCCTTGGATGCCAGGTCCACACACCCTGCACTCCCCACTCTACCTGAGACTGGGCGATCTGCTCCCCACTGTTTCCTCCCCTGGATGCCAGGTCCACACATCCTCCACTCCCCACCCTACCTGAGACTGGGTGATCTGCTCCCACTGTTTCGTCGCCTGGATGCCAAGTCCACACACCCTTCACTCCCCACCCTACCGGAGACTGGGTGATCTGCTTCCCACTGTTTCCTCCCCTGGATGCCAGGTCCACACACCCTCCACTCCCCACCCTGCCCAAGACTGGGTGATCTGCTCCCCTCTGTTTCCTCCCCTGGATGCCAGGTCCACACATCCTCCACTCCCCACCCTACTGGAGACTGGGTGATCTGCTCCCCACTGTTTCTTCCCCAGGATGCCAGGTCCACACATCCTCCACTCCCCACCCTACCGGAGACTGGGTGATCTTCTCCCCACTGTTTTCTCCCCTGGATGCCAGGTCCACACATCCTCCACTCCCCACCCTGCCTGAGTCTGGGTGATCTGCTCCCCACTGTTTCCTCCCCTGGTTGCAAGGTCCACACACCCTTCACTCCCCACCCTACCTGAGACTGGGTGATCTGCTCCCAACTGTTTCCTTCCCTGGATGCCAGGTCCACACATCCTCCACTCCCCACCCTGCCCAGGACTGGGTGATCAGCTCCCCTCTGTTTCCTCCCCTGGATGCCAGGTCCACACATCCTCCACTCCCCACCCTGCCCTAGACTGGGTGATCTGCTCCCCTCTGTTTCCTCCACTGGATGCCAGGTCCACACACCCTTCACTCCCCAGCCGACCTGAGACTGGGTGATCTGCTCCCCACTGTTTTCTCCCTTGGATGCCAGGTCCACACACCCTGCACTCCCCACCCTACCTGAGACTGGGTGATCTGCTCCCCACTGTTTTCTCCCTTGGATGCCAGGTCCACACACCCTGCACTCCCCACCCTACCTGAGACTGGGTGATCTGCTCCCCACTGTTTCCTCCCCTGGATGCCAGGTCCACACATCCTCCACTCCCCACCCTACCTGAGACTGGGTGATCTGCTCCCCACTGTTTCCCCCCCTGGATGCCAGGTCCACACATCCTCCACTCCCCACCCTACCGGAGACTGGGTGATCTTCTCCCCACTGTTTCCTCCCCTGGATGCCAGGTCCACACATCCTCCACTCCCCACCCTGCCTGAGACTGGGTGATCTGCTCCCCACTGTTTCCTCCCCTGGTTGCCAGGTCCGCACACCCTTCACTCCCCACCCTACCTGAAACTGGGTGATCTGCTCCCCTCTATTTCCTCCCCTGGATGCCAGGTCCACACACCCTTCACTCCCCAGCCGACCTGAGACTGGGTGATCTGCTCCCCACTGTTTCCTCCCCTGGATGCCAGGTCCACACACCCTTCACTTACCACCCTACCTGAGACTGGGTGATCTGCTCCCCACTGTTTCCTCCCCTGGATGCCAGGTCCACACATCCTCCACTCCCCACCCTGCCTGAGTCTGGGTGATCTGCTCCCCACTGTTTCCTCCCCTGGTTGCCAGGTCCACACACCCCTCACTCCCCACCCTACCTGAGACTGGGTGATCTGCTCCCAACTGTTTCCTCCCCTGGATGCCAGGTCCACACATCTCCACTCCCCACCCTGCCCAGGACTGGGTGATCAGCTCCCCTCTGTTTCCTCCCCTGGATACCAGGTCCACACATCCTCCACTCCCCACCCTGCCCAAGACTGGGTGATCTGCTCCCCTCTGTTTCCTCCACTGGATGCCAGGTCCACACACCCTTCACTCCCCAGCCGACCTGAGACTGGGTGATCTGCTCCCCACTGTTTCCTCCCCTGGATGCCAGGTCCACACACCCTTCACTTCCCACCCTACCTGAGACTGGGTGATCTGCTCCCCACTGTTTTCTCCCTTGGATGCCAGGTCCACACACCCTGCACTCCCCACCCTACCTGAGACTGGGTGATCTGCTCCACACTGTTTCCTCCCCTGGATGCCAGGTCCACACATCCTCCACTCCCCACCCTACCTGAGACTGGGTGATCTGCTCCCACTGTTTTGTCGCCTGGATGCCAGGTCCACACACCCTTCACTCCCCACCCTACCGGAGACTGGGTGATCTGCTCCCCACTGTTTCCTCCCCTGGATGCCAGGTCCACACACCCTTCACTCCCCACTCTGCCCAAGACTGGGTGATCTGCTCCCCACTGTTTCCTCCCCTGGATGCCAGGTCCACACACCCTTCACTCCCCACCCTGCCCGAGACTGGGTCATCTGCTCCCTACTGTTTCCTCCCCTGGATGCTAGATCCACACATCCTCCACTCCCCACCCTACCCAAGACTGGGTGATCAGCTCCCCACTGTTTCCTCCCCTGGATGCCAGGTCCACACATCCTCCACTCCCCAGCTTACCTGAGACTGGGTGATCCTCTCCCCACTGTTTCCTCCCCTGGATGCCAGGTCCACACATCCTCCACTCCCCACCCTGCCTGAGACTGGGTGATCTGCTCCCCACTGTTTCCTCCCCTGGTTGCCAGGTCAACACACCCTTCACTCCCCACCCTACCTGAGACTGGGCGATCTGCTCCCCACTGTTTCCTCCCCTGGATGCCAGGTCCACACATCCTCCACTCCCCACCCTGCCCAAGACTGGGTGATCTGCTCCCCTCTGTTTCCTCCCCTGGATGCCAGGTCCACACATCCTACACTCCCCACCCTACCGTAGACTGGGTGATCTGCTCCCCACTGTTTCCTCCCCTGGATGCCAGGTCCACACATCCTCCACTCCCCACCCTGACGGAGACTGGGTGATCTTCTCCCCACTGTTTCCTCCCCTGGATGCCAGGTCCACACATCCTCCACTCCCCACCCTGCATGAGAATGGGTGATCTGCTCCCCACTGTTTCCTCCCCTGGATGCCAGGTCCACACATCCTCCACTCCCCACCCTACCTGAGACTGGGTGATCTGCTCCCACTGTTTCGTCGCCTGGATGCCAGGTCCACACACCCTTCACTCCCCACCCTACCTGAGACTGGGTGATCTGCTCCCCACTGTTTCCTCCCCTGGATGCCAGGTCCACACATCCTCCACTCCCCACCCTGCCTGAGTCTGGGTGATCTGCTCCCCACTGTTTCCTCCCCTGGTTGCCAGGTCCACACACCCCTCACTCCCCACCCTACCTGAGACTGGGTGATCTGCTCCCAACTGTTTCCTCCCCTGGATGCCAGGTCCACACATCTCCACTCCCCACCCTGCCCAGGACTGGGTGATCAGCTCCCCTCTGTTTCCTCCCCTGGATACCAGGTCCACACATCCTCCACTCCCCACCCTGCCCAAGACTGGGTGATCTGCTCCCCTCTGTTTCCTCCACTGGATGCCAGGTCCACACACCCTTCACTCCCCAGCCGACCTGAGACTGGGTGATCTGCTCCCCACTGTTTCCTCCCCTGGATGCCAGGTCCACACACCCTTCACTTCCCACCCTACCTGAGACTGGGTGATCTGCTCCCCACTGTTTTCTCCCTTGGATGCCAGGTCCACACACCCTGCACTCCCCACCCTACCTGAGACTGGGTGATCTGCTCCACACTGTTTCCTCCCCTGGATGCCAGGTCCACACATCCTCCACTCCCCACCCTACCTGAGACTGGGTGATCTGCTCCCACTGTTTTGTCGCCTGGATGCCAGGTCCACACACCCTTCACTCCCCACCCTACCGGAGACTGGGTGATCTGCTCCCCACTGTTTCCTCCCCTGGATGCCAGGTCCACACACCCTTCACTCCCCACTCTGCCCAAGACTGGGTGATCTGCTCCCCACTGTTTCCTCCCCTGGATGCCAGGTCCACACACCCTTCACTCCCCACCCTGCCCGAGACTGGGTCATCTGCTCCCTACTGTTTCCTCCCCTGGATGCTAGATCCACACATCCTCCACTCCCCACCCTACCCAAGACTGGGTGATCAGCTCCCCACTGTTTCCTCCCCTGGATGCCAGGTCCACACATCCTCCACTCCCCAGCTTACCTGAGACTGGGTGATCCTCTCCCCACTGTTTCCTCCCCTGGATGCCAGGTCCACACATCCTCCACTCCCCACCCTGCCTGAGACTGGGTGATCTGCTCCCCACTGTTTCCTCCCCTGGTTGCCAGGTCCACACACCCTTCACTCCCCACCCTACCTGAGACTGGGCGATCTGCTCCCCACTGTTTCCTCCCCTGGATGCCAGGTCCACACATCCTCCACTCCCCACCCTGCCCAAGACTGGGTGATCTGCTCCCCTCTGTTTCCTCCCCTGGATGCCAGGTCCACACATCCTACACTCCCCACCCTACCGTAGACTGGGTGATCTGCTCCCCACTGTTTCCTCCCCTGGATGCCAGGTCCACACATCCTCCACTCCCCACCCTGACGGAGACTGGGTGATCTTCTCCCCACTGTTTCCTCCCCTGGATGCCAGGTCCACACATCCTCCACTCCCCACCCTGCATGAGAATGGGTGATCTGCTCCCCACTGTTTCCTCCCCTGGATGCCAGGTCCACACATCCTCCACTCCCCACCCTACCTGAGACTGGGTGATCTGCTCCCACTGTTTCGTCGCCTGGATGCCAGGTCCACACACCCTTCACTCCCCACCCTACCGGAGACTGGGTGATCTGCTCCCCACTGTTTCCTCCCCTGGATGCCAGGTCCACACACCCTTCACTCCCCACTCTGCCCAAGACTGGGTGATCTGCTCCCCACTGTTTCCCTCCCTGGATGCCAGGTCCACACACCCTTCACTCCCCACCCTGCCCGAGACTGGGTCATCTGCTCCCTACTGTTTCCTCCCCTGGATGCTAGGTCCACACACCCTTCACTCCCCACCCTACCTGAGACTGGGTGATCTGCTTCCCACTGTTTCCTCACCTGGATGCCAGGTCCACACACCCATCACTCCCCACCCTACCTGAGACTGGGTGATCTGCTCCCCACTGTTTCCTCCCCTGGATGCCAGGTCCACACATCCTCCACTCCCCACCCTACCGGCGACTGGGTGATCTTCTCCCCACTGTTTCCTCCCCTGGATGCCAGGTCCACACATCCTCCACTCCCCACCCTGCCTGAGTCTGGGTGATCTGCTCCCCACTGTTTCCTCCCCTGGTTGCCAGGTCCACACACCCCTCACTCCCCACCCTACCTGAGACTGGGTGATCTGCTCCCAACTGTTTCCTCCCCTGGATGCCAGGTCCACACATCTCCACTCCCCACCCTGCCCAGGACTGGGTGATCAGCTCCCCTCTGTTTCCTCCCCTGGATGCCAGGTCCACACATCCTCCACTCCCCACCCTGCCCAAGACTGGGTGATCTGCTCCCCTCTGTTTCCTCCACTGGATGCCAGGTCCACACACCCTTCACTCCCCAGCCGACCTGAGACTGGGTGATCTGCTCCCCACTGTTTCCTCCCCTGGATGCCAGGTCCACACACCCTTCACTTCCCACCCTACCTGAGACTGGGTGATCTGCTCCCCACTGTTTTCTCCCTTGGATGCCAGGTCCACACACCCTGCACTCCCCACCCTACCTGAGACTGGGTGATCTGCTCCACACTGTTTCCTCCCCTGGATGCCAGGTCCACACATCCTCCACTCCCCACCCTACCTGAGACTGGGTGATCTGCTCCCACTGTTTCGTCGCCTGGATGCCAGGTCCACACACCCTTCACTCCCCACCCTACCGGAGACTGGGTGATCTGCTCCCCACTGTTTCCTCCCCTGGATGCCAGGTCCACACACCCTTCACTCCCCACTCTGCCCAAGACTGGGTGATCTGCTCCCCACTGTTTCCTCCCCTGGATGCCAGGTCCACACACCCTTCACTCCCCACCCTGCCCGAGACTGGGTCATCTGCTCCCTACTGTTTCCTCCCCTGGATGCTAGATCCACACACCCTTCACTCCCCATCCTACCTGAGACTGGGTGATCTGCTTCCCACTGTTTCCTCACCTGGATGCCAGGTCCACACATCCTCCACTCCCCACCCTACCCAAGACTGGGTGATCCGCTCCCCACTGTTTCCTCCCCTGGATGCCAGGTCCACACATCCTCCACTCCCCAGCTTACCTGAGACTGGGTGATCCTCTCCCCACTGTTTCCTCCCCTGGATGCCAGGTCCACACATCCTCCACTCCCCACCCTGCCTGAGACTGGGTGATTTGCTCCCCACTGTTTCCTCCCCTGGTTGCCAGGTCCACACACCCTTCACTCCCCACCCTACCTGAGACTGGGCGATCTGCTCCCCACTGTTTCCTCCCCTGGATGCCAGGTCCACACATCCTCCACTCCCCACCCTGCCCAAGACTGGGTGATCTGCTCCCCTCTGTTTCCTCCCCTGGATGCCAGGTCCACACATCCTACACTCCCCACCCTACCGTAGACTGGGTGATCTGCTCCCCACTGTTTCCTCCCCTGGATGCCAGGTCCACACATCCTCCACTCCCCACCCTACCGGAGACTGGGTGATCTTCTCCCCACTGTTTCCTCCCCTGGATGCCAGGTCCAAACATCCTCCACTCCCCACCCTGCATGAGAATGGGTGATCTGCTCCCCACTGTTTCCTCCCCTGGATGCCAGGTCCACACATCCTCCACTCCCCACCCTACCTGAGACTGGGTGATCTGCTCCCACTGTTTCGTCGCCTGGATGCCAGGTCCACACACCCTTCACTCCCCACCCTACCGGAGACTGGGTGATCTGCTCCCCACTGTTTCCTCCCCTGGATGCCAGGTCCACACACCCTTCACTCCCCACTCTTCCCAAGACTGGGTGATCTGCTCCCCACTGTTTACCTCCCTGGATGCCAGGTCCACACACCCTTCACTCCCCACCCTGCCCGAGACTGGGTCATCTGCTCCCTACTGTTTCCTCCCCTGGATGCTAGGTCCACACACCCTTCACTCCCCACCCTACCTGAGACTGGGTGATCTGCTTCCCACTGTTTCCTCACCTGGATGCCAGGTCCACACATCCTCCACTCCCCACCCTGCCCAAGACTGGGTGATCCGCTCCCCACTGTTTCCTCCCCTGGATGCCAGGTCCACACATCCTCCACTCCCCAGCTTACCTGAGACTGGGTGATCCTCTCCCCACTGTTTCCTCCCCTGGATGCCAGGTCCACACATCCTCCACTCCCCACCCTGCCTGAGACTGGGTGATCTGCTCCCCACTGTTTCCTCCCCTGGTTGCCAGGTCCACACACCCTTCACTCCCCACCCTACCTGAGACTGGGCGATCTGCTCCCCACTGTTTCCTCACCTGGATGCCAGGTCCACACATCCTCCACTCCCCACCCTGCCCAAGACTGGGTGATCTGCTCCCCTCTGTTTCCTCCCCTGGATGCCAGGTCCACACATCCTACACTCCCCACCCTACCGGAGACTGGGTGATCTGCTCCCCACTGTTTCGTCGCCTGGATGCCAGGTCCACACACCCTTCACTCCCCAGCCTACCGGAGACTGGGTGATCTGCTCCCCACTGTTTCCTCCCCTTGATGCCAGGTCCACACACCCTTCACTCCCCACTATGCCCAAGACTGGGTGATCTGCTCCCCACTGTTTCCTCCCCTGGATGCCAGGTCCACACACCCTTCACTCCCCACCCTGCCCGAGACTGGGTCATCTGCTCCCTACTGTTTCCTCCCCTGGATGCTAGGTCCACACACCCTTCACTCCCCACCCTACCTGAGACTGGGTGATCTGCTTCCCACTGTTTCCTCACCTGGATGCCAGGTCCACACATCCTCCACTCCCCACCCTACCCAAGACTGGGTGATCCGCTCCCCACTGTTTCCTCCCCTGGATGCCAGGTCCACACATCCTCCACTCCCCAGCTTACCTGAGACTGGGTGATCCTCTCCCCACTGTTTCCTCCCCTGGATGCCAGGTCCACACATCCTCCACTCCCCACCCTGCCGGAGACTGGGTGATCTGCTCCTCACTGTTTCCTCCCCTGGTTGCCAGGTCCACACACCCTTCACTCCCCACCCTACCTGAGACTGGGCGATCTGCTCCCCACTGTTTCCTCCCCTGGATGCCAGGTCCACACATCCTCCACTCCCCACCCTGCCCAAGACTGGGTGATCTGCTCCCCTCTGTTTCCTCCCCTGGATGCCAGGTCCACACATCCTACACTCCCCACCCTACCGGAGACTGGGTGATCTGCTCCCCACTGTTTCGTCGCCTGGATGCCAGGTCCACACACCCTTCACTCCCCAGCCTACCGGAGACTGGGTGATCTGCTCCCCACTGTTTCCTCCCCTTGATGCCAGGTCCACACACCCTTCACTCCCCACTCTGCCCAAGACTGGGTGATCTGCTCCCCACTGTTTCCTCCCCTGGATGCCAGGTCCACACACCCTTCACTCCCCACCCTGCCCGAGACTGGGTCATCTGCTCCCTACTGTTTCCTCCCCTGGATGCTAGGTCCACACACCCTTCACTCCCCACCCTACCTGAGACTGGGTGATCTGCTTCCCACTGTTTCCTCACCTGGATGCCAGGTCCACACATCCTCCACTCCGCACCCTACCCAAGACTGGGTGATCCGCTCCCCACTGTTTCCTCCCCTGGATGCCAGGTCCACACATCCTCCACTCCCCAGCTTACCTGAGACTGGGTGATCCTCTCCCCACTGTTTCCTCCCCTGGATGCCAGGTCCACACATCCTCCACTCCCCACCCTGCCTGAGACTGGGTGATCTGCTCCCACTGTTTCCTCCCCTGGTTACCAGGTCCACACACCCTTCACTCCCCACCCTACCTGAGACTGGGCGATCTGCTCCCCACTGTTTCCTCCCCTGGATGCCAGGTCCACACATCCTCCACTCCCCACCCTGCCCAAGACTGGGTGATCTGCTCCCCTCTGTTTCCTCCCCTGGATGCCAGGTCCACACATCCTACACTCCCCACCCTACCGGAGACTGGGTGATCTGCTCCCCACTGTTTCCTCCCCTGGATGCCAGGTCCACACATCCTCCACTCCCCACCCTACCAGAGACTGGGTGATCTTCTCCCCACTGTTTCCTCCCCTGGATGCCAGGTCCACACATCCTCCACTCCCCACCCTGCCTGAGACTGGGTGATCTGCTCCCCACTGTTTCCTCCCCTGGTTGCCAGGTCCACACACCCTTTACTCCCCACCCTACCTGAGACTGGGTGATCTGCTCCCAACTGTTTTCTCCCCTGGATGCCAGGTCCACACATCCTCCACTCCCCACCCTGCCCAAGACTAGGTGATCAGCTCCCCTCTGTTTCCTCCCCTGGATGCCAGGTCCACACACCCGTCACTCCCCAGCCGACCTGACACTGGGTGATCTGCTCCCCACTGTTTCCTCTCCTGGATGCCAGGTCCACACACCCTTCACTTCCCACCCTACCTGAGACTGTGTGATCTGCTCCCCACTGTTTTCTCCCTTGGATGCCAGATCCACACACCCTGTACTCCCCACCCTACCTGAGACTGGGTGATCTGCTCCCCACTGTTTCCTCCCCTGGATGCCAGATCCACACATCCTCCACTCCCCACCCTACCTGAGACTGGGTGATCTGCTCCCACTGTTTCGTCGCCTGGATGCCAGGTCCACACACCCTTCACTCCCCGCCCTACCGGAGACTGGGTGATCTGCTCCCCACTGTTTCCTCCCCTGGATGCCAGGTCCACACACCCTTCACTCCCCACTCTGCCCAAGACTGGGTGATCTGCTCCCCACTGTTTCCTCCCCTGGATGCCAGGTCCACACACCCTTCACTCCCCACCCTGCCCGAGACTGGGTCATCTGCTCCCTACTGTTTCCTCCCCTGGATGCTAGGTCCACACACCCTTCACTCCCCACCCTACCTGAGACTGGGTGATCTGCTTCCCACTGTTTCCTCACCTGGATGCCAGGTCCACACATCCTCCACTCCCCACCCTACCCAAGACTGGGTGATCCGCTCCCCACTGTTTCCTCCCCTGGATGCCAGGTCCACACATCCTCCACTCCCCAGCTTACCTGAGACTGGGTGATCCTCTCCCCACCGTTTCCTCCCCTGGATGCCAGGTCCACACATCCTCCACTCCCCACCCTGCCGGAGACTGGGTGATCTGCTCCTCACTGTTTCCTCCCCTGGTTGCCAGGTCCACACACCCTTCACTCCCCACCCTACCTGAGACTGGGCGATCTGCTCCCCACTGTTTCCTCCCCTGGATGCCAGGTCCACACATCCTCCACTCCCCACCCTGCCCAAGACTGGGTGATCTGCTCCCCTCTGTTTCCTCCCCTGGATGCCAGGTCCACACATCCTACACTCCCCACCCTGCCCAAGACTGGGTGATCTGCTCCCCTCTGTTTCCTCCCCTGGATGCCAGGTCCACACATCCTACACTCCCCACCCTACCGGAGACTGGGTGATCTGCTCCCCACTGTTTCGTCGCCTGGATGCCAGGTCCACACACCCTTCACTCCCCAGCCTACCGGAGACTGGGTGATCTGCTCCCCACTGTTTCCTCCCCTTGATGCCAGGTCCACACACCCTTCACTCCCCACTATGCCCAAGACTGGGTGATCTGCTCCCCACTGTTTCCTCCCCTGGATGCCAGGTCCACACACCCTTCACTCCCCACCCTGCCCGAGACTGGGTCATCTGCTCCCTACTGTTTCCTCCCCTGGATGCTAGGTCCACACACCCTTCACTCCCCACCCTACCTGAGACTGGGTGATCTGCTTCCCACTGTTTCCTCACCTGGATGCCAGGTCCACACATCCTCCACTCCCCACCCTACCCAAGACTGGGTGATCCGCTCCCCACTGTTTCCTCCCCTGGATGCCAGGTCCACACATCCTCCACTCCCCAGCTTACCTGAGACTGGGTGATCCTCTCCCCACTGTTTCCTCCCCTGGATGCCAGGTCCACACATCCTCCACTCCCCACCCTGCCGGAGACTGGGTGATCTGCTCCTCACTGTTTCCTCCCCTGGTTGCCAGGTCCACACACCCTTCACTCCCCACCCTACCTGAGACTGGGCGATCTGCTCCCCACTGTTTCCTCCCCTGGATGCCAGGTCCACACATCCTCCACTCCCCACCCTGCCCAAGACTGGGTGATCTGCTCCCCTCTGTTTCCTCCCCTGGATGCCAGGTCCACACATCCTACACTCCCCACCCTACCGGAGACTGGGTGATCTGCTCCCCACTGTTTCGTCGCCTGGATGCCAGGTCCACACACCCTTCACTCCCCAGCCTACCGGAGACTGGGTGATCTGCTCCCCACTGTTTCCTCCCCTTGATGCCAGGTCCACACACCCTTCACTCCCCACTCTGCCCAAGACTGGGTGATCTGCTCCCCACTGTTTCCTCCCCTGGATGCCAGGTCCACACACCCTTCACTCCCCACCCTGCCCGAGACTGGGTCATCTGCTCCCTACTGTTTCCTCCCCTGGATGCTAGGTCCACACACCCTTCACTCCCCACCCTACCTGAGACTGGGTGATCTGCTTCCCACTGTTTCCTCACCTGGATGCCAGGTCCACACATCCTCCACTCCGCACCCTACCCAAGACTGGGTGATCCGCTCCCCACTGTTTCCTCCCCTGGATGCCAGGTCCACACATCCTCCACTCCCCAGCTTACCTGAGACTGGGTGATCCTCTCCCCACTGTTTCCTCCCCTGGATGCCAGGTCCACACATCCTCCACTCCCCACCCTGCCTGAGACTGGGTGATCTGCTCCCACTGTTTCCTCCCCTGGTTACCAGGTCCACACACCCTTCACTCCCCACCCTACCTGAGACTGGGCGATCTGCTCCCCACTGTTTCCTCCCCTGGATGCCAGGTCCACACATCCTCCACTCCCCACCCTGCCCAAGACTGGGTGATCTGCTCCCCTCTGTTTCCTCCCCTGGATGCCAGGTCCACACATCCTACACTCCCCACCCTACCGGAGACTGGGTGATCTGCTCCCCACTGTTTCCTCCCCTGGATGCCAGGTCCACACATCCTCCACTCCCCACCCTACCAGAGACTGGGTGATCTTCTCCCCACTGTTTCCTCCCCTGGATGCCAGGTCCACACATCCTCCACTCCCCACCCTGCCTGAGACTGGGTGATCTGCTCCCCACTGTTTCCTCCCCTGGTTGCCAGGTCCACACACCCTTTACTCCCCACCCTACCTGAGACTGGGTGATCTGCTCCCAACTGTTTTCTCCCCTGGATGCCAGGTCCACACATCCTCCACTCCCCACCCTGCCCAAGACTAGGTGATCAGCTCCCCTCTGTTTCCTCCCCTGGATGCCAGGTCCACACACCCGTCACTCCCCAGCCGACCTGACACTGGGTGATCTGCTCCCCACTGTTTCCTCTCCTGGATGCCAGGTCCACACACCCTTCACTTCCCACCCTACCTGAGACTGTGTGATCTGCTCCCCACTGTTTTCTCCCTTGGATGCCAGATCCACACACCCTGTACTCCCCACCCTACCTGAGACTGGGTGATCTGCTCCCCACTGTTTCCTCCCCTGGATGCCAGATCCACACATCCTCCACTCCCCACCCTACCTGAGACTGGGTGATCTGCTCCCACTGTTTCGTCGCCTGGATGCCAGGTCCACACACCCTTCACTCCCCGCCCTACCGGAGACTGGGTGATCTGCTCCCCACTGTTTCCTCCCCTGGATGCCAGGTCCACACACCCTTCACTCCCCACTCTGCCCAAGACTGGGTGATCTGCTCCCCACTGTTTCCTCCCCTGGATGCCAGGTCCACACACCCTTCACTCCCCACCCTGCCCGAGACTGGGTCATCTGCTCCCTACTGTTTCCTCCCCTGGATGCTAGGTCCACACACCCTTCACTCCCCACCCTACCTGAGACTGGGTGATCTGCTTCCCACTGTTTCCTCACCTGGATGCCAGGTCCACACATCCTCCACTCCCCACCCTACCCAAGACTGGGTGATCCGCTCCCCACTGTTTCCTCCCCTGGATGCCAGGTCCACACATCCTCCACTCCCCAGCTTACCTGAGACTGGGTGATCCTCTCCCCACCGTTTCCTCCCCTGGATGCCAGGTCCACACATCCTCCACTCCCCACCCTGCCGGAGACTGGGTGATCTGCTCCTCACTGTTTCCTCCCCTGGTTGCCAGGTCCACACACCCTTCACTCCCCACCCTACCTGAGACTGGGCGATCTGCTCCCCACTGTTTCCTCCCCTGGATGCCAGGTCCACACATCCTCCACTCCCCACCCTGCCCAAGACTGGGTGATCTGCTCCCCTCTGTTTCCTCCCCTGGATGCCAGGTCCACACATCCTACACTCCCCACCCTACCGGAGACTGGGTGATCTGCTCACCACTGTTTCGTCGCCTGGATGCCAGGTCCACACACCCTTCACTCCCCAGCCTACCGGAGACTGGGTGATCTGCTCCCCACTGTTTCCTCCCCTTGATGCCAGGTCCACACACCCTTCACTCCCCACTCTGCCCAAGACTGGGTGATCTGCTCCCCACTGTTTCCTCCCCTGGATGCCAGGTCCACACACCCTTCACTCCCCAACCTGCCCGAGACTGGGTCATCTGCTCCCTACTGTTTCCTCCCCTGGATGCTAGGTCCACACACCCTTCACTCCCCACCCTACCTGAGACTGGGTGATCTGCTTCCCACTGTTTCCTCACCTGGATGCCAGGTCCACACATCCTCCACTCCGCACCCTACCCAAGACTGGGTGATCCGCTCCCCACTGTTTCCTCCCCTGGATGCCAGGTCCACACATCCTCCACTCCCCAGCTTACCTGAGACTGGGTGATCCTCTCCCCACTGTTTCCTCCCCTGGATGCCAGGTCCACACATCCTCCACTCCCCACCCTGCCTGAGACTGGGTGATCTGCTCCCACTGTTTCCTCCCCTGGTTGCCAGGTCCACACACCCTTCACTCCCCACCCTACCTGAGACTGGGCGATCTGCTCCCCACTGTTTCCTCCCCTGGATGCCAGGTCCACACATCCTCCACTCCCCACCCTGCCCAAGACTGGGTGATCTGCTCCCCTCTGTTTCCTCCCCTGGATGCCAGGTCCACACATCCTACACTCCCCACCCTACCGGAGACTGGGTGATCTGCTCCCCACTGTTTCCTCCCCTGGATGCCAGGTCCACACATCCTCCACTCCCCACCCTACCAGAGACTGGGTGATCTTCTCCCCACTGTTTCCTCCCCTGGATGCCAGGTCCACACATCCTCCACTCCCCACCCTGCCTGAGACTGGGTGATCTGCTCCCCACTGTTTCCTCCCCTGGTTGCCAGGTCCACACACCCTTTACTCCCCACCCTACCTGAGACTGGGTGATCTGCTCCCAACTGTTTCCTCCCCTGGATGCCAGGTCCACACATCCTCCACTCCCCACCCTGCCCAAGACTGGGTGATCAGCTCCCCTCTGTTTCCTCCCCTGGATGCCAGGTCCACACACCCGTCACTCCCCAGCCGACCTGACACTGGGTGATCTGCTCCCCACTGTTTCCTCTCCTGGATGCCAGGTCCACACACCCTTCACTTCCCACCCTACCTGAGACTGTGTGATCTGCTCCCCACTGTTTTCTCCCTTGGATGCCAGATCCACACACCCTGTACCCCCCACCCTACCTGAGACTGGGTGATCTGCTCCCCACTGTTTCCTCCCCTGGATGCCAGATCCACACATCCTCCACTCCCCACCCTACCTGAGACTGGGTGATCTGCTCCCACTGTTTCGTCGCCTGGATGCCAGGTCCACACACCCTTCACTCCCCGCCCTACCGGAGACTGGGTGATCTGCTCCCCACTGTTTCCTCCCCTGGATGCCAGGTCCACACACCCTTCACTCCCCACTCTGCCCAAGACTGGGTGATCTGCTCCCCACTGTTTCCTCCCCTGGATGCCAGGTCCACACACCCATCACTCCCCACCCTGCCCGAGACTGGGTCATCTGCTCCCTACTGTTTCCTCTCCTGGATGCTAGGTCCACACACCCTTCACTCCCCACCCTACCGGAATCTGGGTGATCTGCTCCCACTGTTTCCTTGCCTGGATGCCAGGTCCACACACCCTTCACTCCCCACCCTACCAGAGACTGGGTGATCTGCTCCCCACTGTTTCCTCCCCTGGATGCCAGGTCCACACATCCTCCACTCCCCACCCTACCTGAGACTGGGTGATCTGCTCCCACTGTTTCCTCGCCTCGATGCCAGGTCCACACACCCTTCACTCCCCAACCTACCGGAGACTGGGTGATCTGCTCCCCACTGTTTCCTCCCCTGGATGCCAGGTCCACACACCCTTCACTCCCCACTCTGCCCAAGACTGGGTGATCTGCTCCCCACTGTTTCCTCCCCTGGATGCCAGGTCCACACACCCTTCACTCCCCACCCTACCTAAGACTGGGTGATCTGCTTCCCACGCTTTGCTCGCCTGGATGCCAGGACTACACACCCTTCACTCGCCACCCTATCTGAGAGTGGGTGATCTGCTCCCCACTGTTTCCTCCCCTGGATGCCAGGTCCACACACCCTTCACTCCCCACCCTACCGGAGACTGGGTGATCTGCTTCCCACTGTTTCCTCCCCTGGATGCCAGGTCCACACATCCTCCACTCCCCACCCTACCGGAGACTGGGTGATCTTCTCCCCACTGTTTCCTCCCCTGGATGCCAGGTCCACACACCCTTCACTCCCCACCCTACCGGAGACTGGGTGATCTGCTCCCCACTGTTTCCTCCCCTGGATGCTAGGTCCACACATCCTCCACTCCCCACCCTACCTGAGACTGGGTGATCTGCTTTCCTCGCCTGGATGCCAGGTCCATACATCCTCCACTCCCCACCCTACCGGAGACTGGGTGATCTGCTCCCCACTGTTTCCTCCCCTGGATGCTAGGTCCACACATCCTCCACTCCCCACCCTACCTGAGACTGGGTGATCTGCTTCCCACGCTTTCCTCGCCTGGATGCCAGGTCCATACATCCTCCACTCCCCACCCTACCGGAGACTGGGTGATCTGCTCCCCACTGTTTCCTCCCCTGGATGCCAGGTCCACACACCCTTCACTCCCCACCCTACCTGAGACTGGGTGATCTGCTTCCCACGCTTTCCTCGCCTGGTTGCTCATAGATCCCTTGCTACCAATTGCCCCCCTCCCGTCCCCGGTTCCCAGCTCCCTGCTCCCTTGTTTCTCTGCTTCCCTCACTGTGTTCTTCCCCCTATGATTGTAAAGCGCCCCGTTGCTTCCCAAAGTGAGGTTTGCGGTCAATAAATACCCTCATAATAATAATTATCTACATTGCTCTCAAGTCTCCCATGGCCATGCCTCATAAGGTCATCCTCCAATCCTGTATTTTCCTTTGTGGTCTGAACTTTAACTTTTTTCTTTCCTATTTCAATTTGGCAAAACTACAAGTCCCATAATTCCAAGCAAAACAACAGGACTCAATGGTCTTCTCACGCCTGGCCACAGGACACTTGAGATCTCTAAATCGAACATCTCAGTTTGTTAGAATGACTTCATCTAATTCCAGTTTGCTAGGTATGTACCTCCAAGGACTCTATTGGTCAAGACTTTCAGATAAAATTGCCTAGTGGGGCAAATGGGGCAAATGGTATCCTTCCAGTGAAGTGAACTGGCATAGGTGAGTGATCATGTGGGTGGAGGGGTGGGGGAGGTCAGTCTGCTCACCCTTGCACAGGGGGTGCCACACCCTGGAGCGCATAACTGGGGGTTGTTTTTCACAGCATGTTTTTGCGTGCATGTCATCATGTACGATCATGAGGTGGGTATCTGGCTCGGTTTGGTCTCACTCTCACCCTGTTTTTTTTGTCTCTTCCCTCTGCTCCAGGATCATGGCGTTTGAAGGGCGAGCCAGGGAGAATTGCCCGAGGCCTGCTGGCCCTCCGCCGAAGAGAGACATCACCAGCTTGCCATGACGGAAGCGGTCCTGGGGACAGGAAGACTTTGTCCTCTCAGCCTATCACCCTCTTGGAACTTTCTGGATTCTCTGGATATTGGGCACAGCTTGTGTGATATGATGCCTTAGGAACGATGTGGACTGGGGAGAGGGGGGAGACCCTGTCTCCCAAACAGCCACCAATCTGTTGCCAACGTTTGTGTTAAAGTAACTCCAGCTTTATTTATTGTAGAATAAGCCCACCCCATGTTAGCAGGACCCTTTAAATCCATGCATATGATTGGGCCAGGGTGGACAGTGACATGACGGGCCATGCAGGGCTATCCGCAGAGCGCCCTGGCATAACGCCTCCTTGCCATTAAACAGAGCTCCCCTTCGACTGTCTTTAAAACATTGAATGCCCGTGGAAAGTTAGCAAACAGCTGAACACAAAGTGCAGGGGGGGGGCAATATCAGCAATAACTGCCTCGGGCCAGGTGCATACCGCTCACCTAATTATCCCAAGAGTACATCAAGAAACTGGCAATAGTTTTCAACCCTGGCCCTGCTGCAAATGTTGCAAAATATCACTCTGGATGTTGCGTTGTCTGATTCGTAAACACCTGGTCCAGCCCATCCCCCACCCTTGCACACCTGTGAAACATTCCTCCAGGTGATCCCTCACCACATTCAAGCATGCACCTGTCCCCTTAAAGGTAGACAGGTGCCACCTTCTGATGTCAGATAGAATATATGGAAATAATAAATTAGGAGGAATATACTTGAATGCGGCTTTACACACACTGGGAATGTAAGGCATGGAACTCCAGTGTAGTCCTGCGCGTCAGTTTTGAAATGCTGGATTAAATCAGTACCTTGGCTTCGTTACCTGTTACGGTTCCATAGAACAAACTTCCCTAATGATATTTATGTTATATTTGCCACTCCCTGAATCCTACCCTTCTAGGCAGCCTTTTACGCAGCTTCCAGCTCTGCCTTTTTTCTTCACTGTAACCCTCTGGAAACCCTCTGACTCTCAAATTGTTTAAACGGCTCCGGTTTTCAAGCTCTTTGCTTGATCAAATGTCACATTAACGTGAGGCAGCTGTGCAATTTCTAAAGGGGTGACATTGTCAGCCAAGAACCTTTCCTAGTAAGCGGAGTCCTGGAAAATGTGAGCATTGGAATTCCCCAAAGAAAGCTTGAAATATGGTCCTTGTTCATTGTGCGCTTGACAACAGGCGACTGTTCTCCGATGGCAACAGTACAAAGCACAGAGTACTGAGCCATGCGCTACCTCTCAGTGGCAAGCATGGGGCCCGTAGAGTGCACTGGGGCTCCTGGGAGATCAGAGTGGTGTCTGAGTGTTTCTTAAAGTCATGAATGAAAGATAGTCACGGAAACCAATAATAGAAGGAGGCTTGTTATGTTCACTCAGCCCTTCAGCACAAGAAGTATGCTCTCTAGGGTGGCACTCTGTCCTACAGGCCTTCCACGTGTAGCAGGAGACCTTGAACACAGGCCGTCCTGCTACTGCCATGGTTTACCAACAGGTGCCTATTCACATGCAAACTCTTTAGTGTATGGTTTTTACCATTTGGCGGGAGAGTGGGATGGGAAAAGAAGTGCAGTATTTGTGCATGTGTTGGTGAAACATTAGCTGTTTTAAAAATAAAGATCATTTGTTGGTAGGTAAAGGAATTGAGGTGCAGGAAGTTAATGTGATCTACAGAGGATCAGGCAGCGAGACCAGGAGGGGAAGCCGGGATTAGCACTGCGGTCCCCCAATGCCACAGCTAACACAGCAGGTAATAGACTTTGTGTCCAGCACAGGGTAGTCAATAGTTTTGGAAGGAATAATACTACTGTCACTTGGGAACTCTGAGCTGTCCCTCTACCCCCACTCTATGAAGTGCACTGCCAACCCCCAGCAGCAGGTTTCGGCAAGCAATGGCCAGCTATTGCCCGCACGGGATGGCACAGAGGTGTTTGACCTCTGCCTTGCAGAAGCTGAAATGTGTCCACGTTTGGCATGCTTTTGCCAATCTTTGTCACCCTATAGATAGCAAACTGGCAGACCCACATTTTACCCCGCATTGCCAACTGGTGCCTGTGCCTTCACCAGGCCACCCCACCATGGCATTTACTAATCACTGCCGGGCATGAGGTAAATGCGGGCATGGTAAGGCGGCGTGTTGGCACCATACAAAGCAAAGAATCAAGTGAGTGAAATGGAAGGGTTCATTGCCAACACTAACCAAACCAACCACCAGCGACACGAGACTGCGCCACATCCCGGAAGACTGTACCCGAAGACTGCAGGTGGGAAAGGACCCACCCCCCCAAGACACCTGGACACCGAAATTGCCTTAACTGTTTTTAATATGCAAAAATGCACTTGTGAAATAATATGTGTAAATAACATGAGCATTTATATAAATATATATTATACATTCCTGAATATGTATATGTTTACAATAATTGAGTGCCTCATTATATCTTGGTCTTAACTACAGCCTATGTGGCCCTGCCACTTGTCCATCCCTGGGGCTCAGTAGCGACAATCCAGCTTTGCCTTGAACGCATGAAATGAGCCTTTGGAGTCAAGCTGGAGACTGTACGCCTATTGCAAGGGCGAATGCGTGTATTTTGATCTGGACCGGCCTGGGAGAGGGGGAGAGTGTGGAGTGGGTCTGGGAGAATTCCCAAGTGGGTTTCACAGTGAAAATGCAAGGCCGGAGAGCTTGTGTGGAGTCAGTAACAAACACACGGCTGAGTGACTGACTCTGCCCAGCCCACCGGTCTTCACATGCCTGTAAAGCGCGAGTCTGCAACCTTGAGCTCCCCGCATATTTTGGACTACATCTTCCATCAGAGCTAACCAGCATAGACAATGGTGAGGGGTCATGGGAGTCATAGTACAAAGCATCTGGAGAGCCGCAGTTTGCAGACCCCGGCTTAAAGGATTCTCTTGCTTTCGCTTTAAACCAGCTGTGTTCTGAGGACCTTCCACTGGCATGGGCCTGGCACTGTCCCTGGATTTCCCGATTGGCCAGACCCTCCCTGGGGTGTCGAGAGATTAGAACGGAGGTCTAAGGTGTAAAAGCCCCTTGTAAGGTTTGTCCACATTTCATTGACGTTATGGCCCATTTTCCACAATTTACTTGGCAGACAGGAGGCGAAGGAGGGAACATAAATTACGACCTTGCCCCGCAATTCCTCTCTGCCATACGAATACTCCTCGCAGTTACAGAAGCATGCATTTTCATGCTGACGCAAATGCTGTGGCCTGCATTTCACATCAGAAAAAAGCCAGCAGACTCCATAGTAATCCATTGTAAACGCTGCCTGCCATGCTTACACGACCGGTGGTGTACACACTTGCAAGCCACCCTTTTGCACTCGGCTGTGCAAAATGAGTACACACCACCTGTCATGTACACTTGGCAATTGGCGTTTGCTCATTTGGGAGGGCTGAGGGCAAAAGGGTGCCGTACAAGCGTGTAGGCTACCTTTTTGCTCGCTACTTTTGCACTCCATCGCGCAACTGTTGAAAATTGTGCGGACTGGACTTGCCTATGCAAGAGTAAACATAGCAGGTCCCTTCTGTGCAATTAACACGGAACTCAAAAACAAGCTCTAATGACGTCCCTGTATACCACCGGTCTGCAATCTGTATGTCTCTGCATTTTGGACTATGACTCCCATGGTCCCTCACTGTTGACTGGGCTGGCTAGGGGCCATGGGAGATGTAGTCCAAAACATATGGAAAGCCAATGGTTGCGGCCCCATTATATGCCCTCACCAAGGGCAGGGAGTGAATGGGTAACGGCTGCTTGTCTGCTTCTGCCCCATTCACAGCCCCCCCTTCCTCTCTCCCTCTCTCCTAATGTGTTGGGTGGTTGGATGAGAAGTTTAGAGGCACTGGTGCTTGATGGGATATTCCAGTTGTACCCTTTCAGATGTCTTTCAAAGCCAATGTTGTCATTAAAACGTGTAATAACTGTGCTTGGTCTGAGGCTGGAACCCGAGCACACCCTGGCGGGAGGGCCACCATCTGTGGGCCCCACGGGAGGGAACTGCGATTTCACAAAGAAGAGACTGGAGAAAATTGTAGGTTCCTAAGAATGCGGCCAGGACCGCCGTGAGCAGTGTTCGAAGTGGAAAGGAGCGTTTGGGAGCAGTACTCCTCTACTTCATCTAATTAAGTTTTACTGTTCTTATACTTTTATTTTAAAAGAAACCCTTCCCTAACTTCTTTGTTTTCAAATAAAAGTGTGGGAAGAAGTTGAAACTTGCACTTCAGTGCACTGCACTAAAGTTCCCTTAAACAGCCGGCTCATGTTTTTGAGGGTTTGTATTGTGCATGGGGGGGGGCTTGGCGATGGGGTTTGTGGAGAGCGGGGAAGGCCAGTAGGGAGCATAGTTCCACTACTTCTTTTCGTACACTTCGACCACTGGCCGTGAGGGTTCCTAAGTAATGTTCGGGGGATCCCGGGGCAGTCTCTCCTTGGAGCCGAACCCCCACAGAGCCACAGTGATTCATTATGGAGGCACTCAGAAATGCACAGCTAAAAGGGCCGACCTGTTTCTAATTATTGTAGCCTTTGAACTATGAAATTTCTTAAAATGTCAAGCTTTCCGTATTTTTTGAGGGTTCTTTCATATTTGCTGAAACGACTACCAGAGATCAATTGTGCTGGACTGCTGAAAATGGTCAGGAGAGCAGAGGCTTTGGTTTGGTATGGTAATGCTTATTTGTAAAGCGCCTATACACAAGGCAAGTCTTTCAAAGCACTCAAGGATGGAGGGAAGAAGGAGAAAAAACAACTTTCATTCAGAGCCCTTGAATTTCTGAGCGATAGAAGTCTGCCTGGGCAGAGTAAGTGCATATAATACAATTAACAGTGAAGATAACAGCAAATAGGCCTGACAATGACCCTGCAGTTGTTCCAAGTGCATTGAGGCGCCACCATGCAAGGAGGGGAGACAGGGGAAGATAGACAATATTCTAGGCATGGTGTGTTCAGATTGTGCAAGGGCACGGACAGAACAGGAGAGGAGGGGAGAACAAGTGAGTGGGGGGGAGTCCCAGTGCACCCAGTCAGTCAGAAGCTCAGGTAAGTGCTGAGAGATGCCACTCTCATGGGTCATTGACCAAGTGCAGTAGCGATGAGGCAAGTGCAGGCCCGGAGGCTTGTTTAGAGCAGACTAGCAGCCTTCTGTGTGGAAAGGAGGGAGAGAGGGATAGAGCGGAGAGAGAGGTTAGCAGGGTAGAGGCAGAGAGAAGGAAGAGGAGAAGAGGAAGGTCTAGAGGAGTTTCGGGAATTTAAGGAGATCAGGATCAAGACAGGGTGCAGCAGGGAGGCTATTCCAGAGGGAGGCCCCTCCTGAGGATAAAAACCTCCCTCCAAATCTCTGCTTGGAGAACCGGCTCTCTCACAGAAGGTTGGAGGTAGATGAGCGGAGGGCTCGGGAAGGACAGTATTTAGGCAGCCAGCGTTGCAGATAGGTAGGTCCCTGGCACCAAAAAGCCTTGTGGACGATGCAGAGGGTCTTGAACTTGATCCTTGCAGCCACGGGGAGCCAGTGGAGGGATTTCAGGGCCGGAGAGATGCAATCCCTGGGCTTGAAGCCAAGGATAAGTCTTGTGGTTCTGTTCTGCATGAGTTGCAGAGGGCGCAGAGCCGTGGCAGGGAGGTTTGCGAAAGAGGATGTTGCAGTAGTCCAGCCTAGAAATAACCAAGGCTCTGGAGACAGTGAGCCACTGGGGGAAGGTGAGAAAAGCAAGAGTATCTATGAGGAGGTGCAGCTGGTAGTTGGACTTTTTAGAAATTCCCAAAATGTGAGTGGAGAAGGAGAGAGTGGAGCTGAAGATGACCACAAGGTTTCTATCCTCGCATTTGGGTGCAGGCGCAGGGCCAAGGGAGGCCGGCCAGAGTGAGAGTGGGAAAGTGGGAGCAGGAGTCCCAATGCAAACAATATCAGTCTTACTGGCGTTAAGGAGAGGGTGTTTGCGGCACGCCATGACTGAATTGCGGACAGACATTCAGATATGAACGAGGTAGAGGAGGTGGCTGAGGGTATCATGAAGGAGAGTTGCGTGTCATCCGCATAACACTAGAAGTTATAGGTGACAGTGGCAATCACACATGCCAGGGTAGCCATGTGGCCATTGAAAAACCAGGGGGATAGGTTAGAACTCTGAGGAATGCCACAGGTTGAAAGAGTGATAGTAGAGAAAAAGGACACAATTTCCACCTGGGATGGGCGGTCAGAAAGGAAGGAGGTTAACCATGCAAGATCCTGACCAGTGATCCCCAGGGTGTCACAGAGACGTGCAATCAGGATGTTGTGTTTTATTTTACCGCATCAAAGGTAGAGGAGAGGTCAAGAAGAATGAGGACAGAGGGAGGACAGAGGTAGTGTTAGTGTCAAGATTTCAGAGCAGGTCTTCAGGGTGTTTCTGTGCCTCGGGATGTTCTAAAGCCAGACTAATGGTCGTGGAAGCAACCAGCAGATTCAGTGTGGAGAGTGAGCTGAGAGATAGACAGCTTCTCCAGGAGTTTGCCCAGGAAAGGGGTGATAAAGATGGGGCGGTAGTTTGCCGGAATGGAGGGTTCAGCAGAGGATTTCTTAAGCAGAGAGTGCACAAGGGAGTGCTTAAGAGAAGATGGGAAAACTCCAGTGGCAAAAGAGAGATTGCAGAGATCAGCCAAGGCTGGAGCAAGAGAGTCAATGGTTTTGGAGGGGTGGGGGTCCACCTGTTAGATGAAGACCGGACTTGTCTGGTGACCTCATCAGGTGTGATGGGAGTGAAAGAAGAGGAGAGAAGTGGTGGAGGGGCCAAGAGGGTCTCCAGAGGTGTTGGTGTATGATGTGGTATGGAAGTGAGGGAGGAAAGAATGTCTTAGGTTTTTGCGTTGAAGTGTGTAGCCAGGACCGAGCAAAGGTCCTGGGTGGGTGTGACAGAGAGGAGGCTGCTGCAGGACTGGCTAGTTCCTTACAGACTTTGAAGAGTCTGGCCGTGTTGTTTGATGTCGCAGAGATGCGGGCTTGAATAAAGAAATGTTTTCCACCAATGATCTCTGCCTTAATGCCAGTAAGACTGAGATTTTCCTCATTGGCACACCTGCTCCCTCCTTTCTATTGCTCTCTGGCCAACCTCTCTTGGCCCTCTTCCTTCTCCCACCTGTGAGGCTAAAAACCTTGGTGTCATCTTCGACTATGCACTCTCCTTCTCTCCTCACATCTCTGATGTCTCTAAGAAGTCACACTACCAGCTGCACCTCATCAGAGGTATTCTTCCTTTCCTCTCCTTCCCCCAGAGGCTCACTGTCTCCAGAGCCCTGGTTCTCTCTAGGCTGGACTACTTCAACAGCATCTTTCTAAATTTGCCTGCTCCTTCTCTCCGCCCTCTGCAACTCATCCAGAACAGGGATCTTATCTCTCTAGGACTGAAATCTCTGCACTGGCTCCCAGTGGCTGCGGGGATTAAGTTCAAAACCCTCTGCATTGTCCACAAGACCTTCTGGGCCCTGGGGCCTCAATATCTTCAACTCTCTCTTCCTAAATATCTTCCCTCTCGAGCTCTTCACTCATCTGCCTCCAACTCCGTCAGGGTCAGTCGCCTCTCCAAGCAACGAGTTGGTGGAAGATGTCTTTCTTCGATTGGGGCCTCCCTCTGAAACAGCCTCCCTCCCTGAAACTTGAGGAAAACCATCTTCGGTTCCGGAAGCACCTCAAGACTTTCCTTTTTGCTTCTGCTTTCTCTCCTCCTCTACCCTGCTGAACTCCTGACTGAAACTGCATTGGTCACCTGGCTGCCCTCTGATCTCAGGCCCAGGTCAACTTCCCCACCAGCTGCACTCCTGCACTGCCTTCTGGGCAACCCCTGCACATGGGGGCTGTTTCTGTATCCCTACAGTCCTCACCAGCTCTTGACACTTGATATCTGCACTTACCCCTGCACTTGCCACAAGTTGGCCACACTTTTCCTATTGTTATTTATTCTATTTATTACTTTTGATCCTAAGTACTGCATTGCCCCCTCCCCTTTACCCCCCGCACTTTCCCTTTCCCCTCTCCCCTGCACTTGCACAATCTCAATGTCACTTGGCCTAATAAGATCGTTGTCTCTGTCTTTCCTCTGTGCCCCCTCCCTTGCCGCGTTGTGCCTTGAAATACTTGTGTATAGGCGCCTCATAAATGCCATATCATATCATATCAAGACTCTTTCCTTGGTGTGGATGCAGAATCGATATTGCCTTTGAAGGAGGCGGCAGGCCAGTTTGTCAGAGGGTCCACTTGACGAATTCCATTTCTGCTCAGCTGCCCTACACATGCGTTTAAGGGCAGCCGGGTCAGAGTCGTACCAAGAGTTGCACTTTTTGGAAGGCTTCTGTCGGATCCTCATGACAGGGGCAAGAGTATCAAGGGTGTTAGAGAAAGAGAGATTGAAGTTAGCTAGGGTTCTGTCAGGGTGGAAGTCATCCACGGGAGGCAGAGATTAGGTGGAGGCAAAGGCAGCCGTTGTCACTATTTTCATGGGTCTGGCGATTTTGAAACTGAGTGGCCGTGCCAGGTGTGCCGATGAAGGAGGAGAGGCGAGCTTAAAGCGTGAAGAGAGAAGAGAGTGGTCCGTGCAAGAGAGAGAGGAAGTGAGAGGGATAGAGAGATGGATGTCGGTAGAGATGAGAGCATCCAAAGTGTGGACCGCTGTGTGCGTGGAGCAAGATGGTAACATAGAGAGGAAGAGAGAATCGCACAGGTTGCGGAAAAGGTCCTGAGGAGTCAGGAGAGTCCAGATGGATGTTGAGGTCACCCAGCAGGAGGAGTTGAGAGGAGGAGGAGAGTAGAGAGGAGGCCAGGTCAGCCCATTCCGAGAAGAAGAGAGTGGACTGTCCTGGTGGCCGATAGAAGGTGGCCATAAGGAGAGAAGATTCAGGATAGAGTGAGAGCCTGCAGACTAGGCAGTCGAAGGAGGAGTAGGCCTGAATGGGGATGATGGACACATGTTTCCATTCCGGGAAGATCAGCACCACTCCCCCTCCTGAACCCTTGAGCCTGGGCACACAGAGGATCTTGTATCCTTCAGGGAGGAGTGTATCAAAGCTTGTGACACAGCTGTCCTTGAACCATGTCTCTGTGATGGTGAGCACATCTAGTCCATGCGTTCAAGGAGGTTGCAGATGTCAGACGAGTGTTTGACAGGAGAGCAAGTGTTAAGCGTGGCAATATGGAGCAGCTTATCATCTTTGAAGGTCTTCCGCGGGGGTCTAGGGGATGGTGGTCCAAACCCTCCAACCCCCTGAGTGTGGCAAGAGAGCCAGCTGGATAGTGGAGGATGTCGGAGGGGCCAAGGCCGACAAGGGAGCCAGGACAGTGAGGCAGGGCAGGGGCGCCTGTACAGAGGAAGAGGAAGGCACATTAGGCAAGGGAGCCTGTGCAGTGGAGGAGGAAGGCACAGTAGGCAAGGGAGCCTGTGCAGTGGAGGAGGAAGGCACAGCAGGGAAGGGAGCATGTGCAAAGGAAGAGGAAGGCACAGTAGGCAAGGGAGCCTGTGCAGTGGAGGAGGAAGGCACAGCAGGGAAGGGAGCCTGTGCAAAGGAAGAGGAAGGCACAGCAGGGAAGGGAGCCTGTGCAAAGGAAGAAGAAGGCACAGCAGGGAAGGGAGCCTGTGCAAAGGAAGAGGAAGGCACAGCAGGGCAGGGGCGCCTGTACAGAGGAAGAGGAAGGCACATTAGGCAAGGGAGCCTGTGCAGTGGAGGAGGAAGGCACAGCAGGGAAGGGAGCCTGTGCAAAGGAAGAGGAAGGCACAGTAGGCAAGGGAGCCTGTGCAATGGAGGAGGAAGGCACAGCAGGGAAGGGAGCCTGTGCAAAGGAAGAGGAAGGCACAGTAGGCAAGGGAGCCTGTGCAGAGGAGGAGGAAGACACAGTAGGCAAGGGAGCCTGTCCAGGGGGAGAGGTAAAGTTTGAGAGGTGAGGGAGGAGCCTGTCAAAGAGGAGACGGTTGGGTTGAGGACCCTGAGGCCATGATGGTTCCATTCCGATAGACATTAATGATGACCATGGACATGGCGAAGAGGTCAAGGAGGACCTTCCAGCGGGTGCCACCATTAATGGGAGAAGAAGCGATGGGGAAGAGAATGGTGACCATGTACCGGGTCCATGGGTCGGGTGAGGTAACGACAAAGAGGATGTCTATGAGCGTCTCTCTGGCCAAAGCTGTGACATATGTCTGCAATAGGAAGGCCTGGTTTGGAGGCCAGTATGTCCTTCTTGAGTTTCTTCTGGTCAGATTTAGTAATAGGAGAGAGATAGGAGATAGAGAAGCAGTTAGAGAAGATAGGAGAGATGGATAGGGACATAGCTCGCTGCAATGGCGAGGAGGACACTTACCAGACTGATGTACTGAGACATAAGGAGCGGAGGCGGGGAAAACCACAGGGGGGGGGGCAGAGGGCGGGGGCAGGCACAGAGGACAAGGTCGGACGTGCAGGACATTAATGCAGGATGAAATCAACATTAAATGCTGAATGCAAAAAGGTAGTAACAGTTGTGCACCCAGCAAGAGGCGGTTTTAAGAATGGTAACAGCAAGGACACAGTAGGCCAAATGAGTAATAGGTGTAAAGTCAAACAGTAGGAAGGGGGCACAGGCTAAACATGATTTTCAAGTACACAGCAGAAAAGCAGACCCAAGGGTGGGCGGGGTGATCCCTCCTCTAGCTACACTACTGGCCAGGGGTAACATGTGCCCAGAGATAAGGGGAGCAGTGGCTGCTTTGGGTATCCCTGTTAAGGAACAATATGTGGCCCCTATAGCTGCCCCTGACCAGGGCAACGTGTGTCTGCTTGAGCCTGTGCATGCATTCATTCATTCTTGCATTTATTCATTTGTATTTATTTTGTTTTCATTGATAAAGCGCAGACTCTCACCTTGTGGCCACTTCACAGAGTGGTGCAAAAGTTAATATATAAATGACCCCGCCCACTACCCGCTGCGGTCCTCCCAGGGGCTACAGTGAAGCTGATATGCTGCCAGTCATGCACGAGCCCCTGGTGTGCGGTCCGGTCCCTCCTTGAGTCCTTGGACTGGGCCCTGCACCCTCTTGCATATCAGTGGACCGCCTCTTTGAAAAGGACTGAAGCTGGTGAGCGTTAGGGAGAGCCCTCATCTGGGGTTCCAAGCAGTTCCAGAGCTGGTGCTGCTGTGTGGAGATTGTCTTCCCTCCATGTTTCTCATGTCTGGTGGTCGCATGGTTGGTTGCCATGGAGTGACTGTACCCCATATTCCCATGATATGATATATGACATCTATAACGCGCCTATACACAAGTGTTTCAAGGTGCGAAAGAGTTCCTTCCCTGACCGAGAATCGAACCCGGGCTGCGGCAGAGAGAGCACCGAATCCTAACCACTAGACCACGAGGGAGGGTCACACATGGGAATGAAGCATTCACCCGTTTTCTCTGGTAGGCCGTAACTCTTTTCTATAGCCTTTGTACCTAACATGTAATGTCTTGAATTTAATTTGTTCGCCATCAGGCAGCCAATAGAACTCTTTCAGAGCCCCCAAGTTAGGGTCGTGGTTTTCCAGGTTGAGACGCAGTCTCATCGCCTGATTCTGAACCCCTTGGAGCTGCCAGATGTCCTTTCACGAGGTCCCTGTGTTCATCAGATCACTGTGATCAGGTTTATGGAGATCCACCGCTCTTGTGATCTATATCCAGGGGTTGGCTTGTAGAAATGGCAGGACTCCTCTGTGAAGCATACGTTGAAAGTTGGTTCTTGACACAACAGCGTCTATGTGATGGGAGAGCAAGTGCCCAGATCTGGAGAAGACACCAAGGTGTTTCCCCTGCTTAGGCTGGTCCCAGGAAGATCGGCCGTGGCAGTGGAACCAGTCCTCAGGATCTCGGTTTGGCACCATTAAGGCAAGGATCGGTCTGTTCCAACCAGTAGCCAGTGTGCTGCACAGATTGTGCCATTGTGTTGCTTACCTTGGTCCCTTTCCAGGCCTCAGTGGAACCACATGTATTTTATTTATTTATTTATAGCATTTATTACACGCCCAAACCCAGAGGTATCATGCCGTCAGTGCACATTTGGGACAGTATCTGGGGTTGCAAAGGCCTCCTCCAGGTGCCTCGTGTACACGTTACATGTAGCGCCGAGAATCTGGGCATCAAGGGACCCACATTGGGAGCCATTTTTGTGTCGTGAAGGCTGTCCCCATTGTGACCCACTGGCTAAAGCCGGAAAGGAAGAGACTGGTCCATTGTAGGGCTATTTTTTAAAATGTATCAGGCATATAGCTCAGCGAACCAAACTTTTACCCGTGTTACAATTCAATTAATTACTAATGATCAATACATTAAATAAACATTATAAAAATTCATACACATTCCTCAATACAAAACACATAATTGAACAGTAAGAACATGTTAAAAAGATGAAAGAGAGATTTAGTCAATAATTAATAATCATACTCACCTACAAAGTCCTGTACATTTAAACGAATTAAAAATGGTACAAGTGCTATTGGTAAGGGAGCATAAGAAGCACTAAAAAACAAAGACCTCCATTTTTCTACTGTTAAAATTCTTTACTGTACCATGAATTTATCCAGGAAGATCGCTCTCAATTCGGCGACGTCTAAACATTCAATGGACAAATGTTGTGTCGTTTCCATTACTGTTTTACCAAAAACTACATTTGCGCTCAAGACTGGATGTTTCCCCCCTAATTCTTATCACCTCTCTCGTCGGCAGAGGGTTAAACCGCATCCGCAGGAAAATTGACCTATACCTCCCACCTGGAAATTTCCCCAAATACTTGGGTAGAGTGTTATACGCTTTGATCTCATTCACGAAGTTAGCAAAGACTTTATATTTTTTGCAAACCTTTTGGGTCCTTTGCCAATCATAGTTCCAGCATTTTAATGTAGCCTTTATGGGATTAGTAAGAGATCTAATCCAATATCAGCTTCTTCCAGCGTTGCCCTACAATCCAATCTCCATACTGCCAGCATCGGATCTGGCTCAAGTTCTAATCCATGTTTCCATCTAAAAAAGGGGGAATTAAAAGTTGTTCATAACATCTTTCTAGATAATGCCAGTTTCTTCTATTGAGCCACCCCCAGTAATGAAAGCAGGCCCAACTCGACTCGAATAACCGGCAGCATGGGGAAACCATTTGGAAGAGACACAACTTTCTTCCAGAAGGATCCCTCTAAAATTTGCCAGTCAATTTCCGTTTCGTAAAATAAGGCATCCGATCCATAAGTCAGAACTGGGACGGCTTTCTGCTTATAGAATAATATCACTTGGTATAGTGAGAAATGACCACATTTGGTTTGAATAGCTAGGCCTTGAACAGAGAATACTTTGAGTTTTGATCTCAATTTTTCCACATTGGTCAAGTTCTGCTTATTTGTTTATTTACCATTTGTATAGCGCGCCAAACCCTGAGGCATCAGGGCGCTGGTTACATGAGACAGACACAAGGAGGTACAGGTATATATGCAGGTCAGATACAGCTAATTATTATATGAAAATCCCAAATAGTAGTACTCATTCATCAACAGGAGTGGACTATCAGACGGACGCCAACTATTAGGTAGCTTTTTTTCCCTTGCATACGGTTCAATTCTCAGGAGATTAGATTTGACAATATTAATTTGTAAGCCATTCTCACCCGCATATACATCCAAGACAAACAGTTGCCTTTGAAGGCCGATCCCAGTTTGTTCCAATAGGACGAGATCGTCTGCATACAATAACCATTGTATGGGATACATGCCTATTTTTGGGGGAAAGGCGCAAACTCTCTCCAGATGGACTTCTGAAATGAATATATTAAAATGCAGAGGGGCTAACGTACAGCCTTGCTTTAAGCCCTGCTGCGTAGAAATAGCAGAAGGCAATTCACCTTTGAAATTCATGCAAACCTTAATGTCTGTCTTGCTGCAAAGTCCTACTCATAATTGTACCAAATAAACAGGACGGCACAATCTCATTCATTTAGACCATTATAATCTTCTATCAATGCTATGGAAAGCGAGCTCAAAGTCTATAGAAGCTACATATAATGGAGTTGTGTTCCTAAAAGCTTGCGCCTTAAAAAAAGGAAAGGATGAACCCATTTCACAGGATCCCGATACCTTTAACAAAACCTGGTTGGTTTACATCGTAAATGCCCGCCGACTTAGCCAAGTTCATCAACTTAGTCAGTTATAGACTCGCAAACAGCTTACCCGGCGGGTCCAATAATGCAGTCGGGCAATCGCTACCAGGGGCTGTACCGTCTCCCTTTTTGAAGATCGGAACGATGACAGCTGTCTTCCAAGATGGGGGAATTTTGCTTTTTTGGCTTGTTAAACACATCAATGCCACAGATAACCAGTACCTCTGTTTCCATTGATCTATCTGTAGCCTGCGTTAGAGATTTTGGTTACTCTGTTACAAGTACTGCATTATGTATGTTTTACATATAGACTGCATTATGTATGTTTTACATATAGACTCTCATGTCTGGTGGTCGCATGGTTGGTTGGTTACTCTGTTACAAGTACTGCATTATGTATGTTTTACATATAGACTGCATTATGTATGTTTTACATATAGACTCTCATGTCTGGTGGTCGCATGGTTGGTTGCCATGGAGTGACTGTACCCCATATTCCCATGATATGATATATGACATCTATAACGCGCCTATACACAAGTGTTTCAAGGTGCGAAAGAGTTCCTTCCCTGACCGAGAATCGAACCCGGGCTGCGGCAGAGAGAGCACCGAATCCTAACCACTAGACCACGAGGGAGGGTCACACATGGGAATGAAGCATTCACCCGTTTTCTCTGGTAGGCCGTAACTCTTTTCTATAGCCTTTGTACCTAACATGTAATGTCTTGAATTTAATTTGTTCGCCATCAGGCAGCCAATAGAACTCTTTCAGAGCCCCCAAGTTAGGGTCGTGGTTTTCCAGGTTGAGACGCAGTCTCATCGCCTGATTCTGAACCCCTTGGAGCTGCCAGATGTCCTTTCACGAGGTCCCTGTGTTCATCAGATCACTGTGATCAGGTTTATGGAGATCCACCGCTCTTGTGATCTATATCCAGGGGTTGGCTTGTAGAAATGGCAGGACTCCTCTGTGAAGCATACGTTGAAAGTTGGTTCTTGACACAACAGCGTCTATGTGATGGGAGAGCAAGTGCCCAGATCTGGAGAAGACACCAAGGTGTTTCCCCTGCTTAGGCTGGTCCCAGGAAGATCGGCCGTGGCAGTGGAACCAGTCCTCAGGATCTCGGTTTGGCACCATTAAGGCAAGGATCGGTCTGTTCCAACCAGTAGCCAGTGTGCTGCACAGATTGTGCCATTGTGTTGCTTACCTTGGTCCCTTTCCAGGCCTCAGTGGAACCACATGTATTTTATTTATTTATTTATTTATAGCATTTATTACACGCCCAAACCCAGAGGTATCATGCCGTCAGTGCACATTTGGGACAGTATCTGGGGTTGCAAAGGCCTCCTCCAGGTGCCTCGTGTACACGTTACATGTAGCGCCGAGAATCTGGGCATCAAGGGACCCACATTGGGAGCCATTTTTGTGTCGTGAAGGCTGTCCCCATTGTGACCCACTGGCTAAAGCCGGAAAGGAAGAGACTGGTCCATTGTAGGGCTATTTTTTAAAATGTATCAGGCATATAGCTCAGCGAACCAAACTTTTACCCGTGTTACAATTCAATTAATTACTAATGATCAATACATTAAATAAACATTATAAAAATTCATACACATTCCTCAATACAAAACACATAATTGAACAGTAAGAACATGTTAAAAAGATGAAAGAGAGATTTAGTCAATAATTAATAATCATACACACCTACAAAGTCCTGTACATTTAAACGAATTAAAAATGGTACAAGTGCTATTGGTAAGGGAGCATAAGAAGCACTAAAAAACAAAGACCTCCATTTTTCTACTGTTAAAATTCTTTACTGTACCATGAATTTATCCAGGAAGATCGCTCTCAATTCGGCGACGTCTAAACATTCAATGGACAAATGTTGTGTCGTTTCCATTACTGTTTTACCAAAAACTACATTTGCGCTCAAGACTGGATGTTTCCCCCCTAATTCTTATCACCTCTCTCGTCGGCAGAGGGTTAAACCGCATCCGCAGGAAAATTGACCTATACCTCCCACCTGGAAATTTCCCCAAATACTTGGGTAGAGTGTTATACGCTTTGATCTCATTCACGAAGTTAGCAAAGACTTTATATTTTTTGCAAACCTTTTGGGTCCTTTGCCAATCATAGTTCCAGCATTTTAATGTAGCCTTTATGGGATTAGTAAGAGATCTAATCCAATATCAGCTTCTTCCAGCGTTGCCCTACAATCCAATCTCCATACTGCCAGCATCGGATCTGGCTCAAGTTCTAATCCATGTTTCCATCTAAAAAAGGGGGAATTAAAAGTTGTTCATAACATCTTTCTAGATAATGCCAGTTTCTTCTATTGAGCCACCCCCAGTAATGAAAGCAGGCCCAACTCGACTCGAATAACCGGCAGCATGGGGAAACCATTTGGAAGAGACACAACTTTCTTCCAGAAGGATCCCTCTAAAATTTGCCAGTCAATTTCCGTTTCGTAAAATAAGGCATCCGATCCATAAGTCAGAACTGGGACGGCTTTCTGCTTATAGAATAATATCACTTGGTATAGTGAGAAATGACCACATTTGGTTTGAATAGCTAGGCCTTGAACAGAGAATACTTTGAGTTTTGATCTCAATTTTTCCACATTGGTCAAGTTCTGCTTATTTGTTTATTTACCATTTGTATAGCGCGCCAAACCCTGAGGCATCAGGGCGCTGGTTACATGAGACAGACACAAGGAGGTACAGGTATATATGCAGGTCAGATACAGCTAATTATTATATGAAAATCCCAAATAGTAGTACTCATTCATCAACAGGAGTGGACTATCAGACGGACGCCAACTATTAGGTAGCTTTTTTTCCCTTGCATACGGTTCAATTCTCAGGAGATTAGATTTGACAATATTAATTTGTAAGCCATTCTCACCCGCATATACATCCAAGACAAACAGTTGCCTTTGAAGGCCGATCCCAGTTTGTTCCAATAGGACGAGATCGTCTGCATACAATAACCATTGTATGGGATACATGCCTATTTTTGGGGGAAAGGCGCAAACTCTCTCCAGATGGACTTCTGAAATGAATATATTAAAATGCAGAGGGGCTAACGTACAGCCTTGCTTTAAGCCCTGCTGCGTAGAAATAGCAGAAGGCAATTCACCTTTGAAATTCATGCAAACCTTAATGTCTGTCTTGCTGCAAAGTCCTACTCATAATTGTACCAAATAAACAGGACGGCACAATCTCATTCATTTAGACCATTATAATCTTCTATCAATGCTATGGAAAGCGAGCTCAAAGTCTATAGAAGCTACATATAATGGAGTTGTGTTCCTAAAAGCTTGCGCCTTAAAAAAAGGAAAGGATGAACCCATTTCACAGGATCCCGATACCTTTAACAAAACCTGGTTGGTTTACATCGTAAATGCCCGCCGACTTAGCCAAGTTCATCAACTTAGTCAGTTATAGACTCGCAAACAGCTTACCCGGCGGGTCCAATAATGCAGTCGGGCAATCGCTACCAGGGGCTGTACCGTCTCCCTTTTTGAAGATCGGAACGATGACAGCTGTCTTCCAAGATGGGGGAATTTTGCTTTTTTGGCTTGTTAAACACATCAATGCCACAGATAACCAGTACCTCTGTTTCCATTGATCTATCTGTAGCCTGCGTTAGAGATTTTGGTTACTCTGTTACAAGTACTGCATTATGTATGTTTTACATATAGACTTGAAGTCGAATCTGGAAAATGAAATTCCCAAAATGTGTGATCGTGGACAAATCTTGCCTCCATCTGTGCCTCGGTTCTCATATCAGGCTGAAATGGGAGCACCTGGAAACACGGGTTTTATACGCATCTGAAGGTCGGGTGCATCACTTCCCGTGATGTCACTTGGGACGGGGTTAAATGGCATCACTTCCTGTGATGTCATTTGAGGTCAAGGGGCGTGTGATGTCACTTGCACTACCCCTGGCATTTTGGTGAAGTGACATCCCTGAGGGTTCCCATGCACGCAATATGCAGGGCTGCAACACCCCCCCCACACAGAGGTGCAAGGGGTGGCATCCCCAGGCACGTGCTCCCAGCCCTGCTATGAAATTCATTCCATTAACATTCCTTTGCTCCTGCCCAAGATGGGATTCTTTCGACTCATCCAGTTCCTTGGAAAGAATCACCAGTTGAATCACATATTGGGATTTTGCGCAAACCAATTGCAATGCCAGTCCACAACCACTTTCTAGGAAGGTTTCACACGATCATGGAATCCATTGGACACTAGGTCACAAAAGAAGGCTGATGGTCCCTGCATTCTGTGTGTTGCTGGCAGGGGAATTCTCCCCAAGGCTGGTGGAGCGCCCTCTCCCACTCTAATTCACTCCACATGTGCACTGTATTATATAGTGCAAATGCCACCACTTCAGAATGCTTACAAAAGTGGATTGAGCTACGGAGGGTGAAAAGGTGGCGGCCAGACCTGTGGAAGATTGGAACACAGGGAAAAAGGGGCAGGTACAAGACTGTTGCATAGTTGCCAGCATGATCCATTCCATTCTGTAGGTGCTTAGCCAGTCCCGTTTTTTCCGTTGCATTCTGGGATGTGTAGGTCCACTTTTCCCATTATAAACCTCAGACTACACGTCCCAGAATGCAAAGACAAAACCAGGACTGGCTAAGCACCTATAAATTGAAATGGATCATGTTGGCAACTATGCTGTTGGTTAGTGACTGTAGGGTTAGGTAGTCTGAGGAAACTGGACAGTGTAGGAGCCAGAGGTCTGCACCTAAATTGTTTCTATCTACTAGTATTCGGAGCCAGAAGATTTAGGAAGTGTGACCATAGTCTTCTCGTCAGAAGAGAACATTCTGTTAAGATGATAGATCCTCGCGTCAATGACGAAGGTGATAGAGCGTTTCATACAAGGATGAAGTTGATGGAGCCTTTTGTGCATAGACGAAGGTGATACAGCCTTGCATGTGAGGACAAAAGAGGCTTGCATGTGAGGATAGAGGTGATAGAGCCTTGCGTACGAGGCAAAGGGGATAGAGTCTTGCCTGCGAGGACAGAGGTGATAAAGCCTTGTGTGTGAGGACCAAGGTGATAGAGCCTTTCATGTGAGAACGAAGGTGACAGCGCCTTGCGTGCGAGGATGAAGGTCATAGAGCCTTGCATACAAGGATGAAGGTGATGGAGCTTTTTGTGCATAGACGAAGGTGATAGAGCCTTACGTGCTAGGACGAAGGCCTTGAACTCGGTGATCTGTTGACAGGGTGCCGATGCAGCCATTTCATAAGTATTTCGATGTGCTGGATTTATTCTGGTCACAGGTGAGAGGTACCCAGGCTTTTGGGTCCCACGAGGTTTGTTTAGGCTCTCCTAAAAGATGGCCAACGCACATGCCATTGCAGGAGACGCTGTAGAAATGCAAGGACCATCCCCGTGTGCATGATGGGGAGGGTCCCCAGGAGGAGCATGTTGGCGAATAAGAATTCAGTGAAAGCATTTACTTGAGCTTTGAACGAGAGGTCAGCTGAAAGGTCACTCCCAGATTGCACATTCTTTGCTCTAAGGTCAGAGGGCAGGATCACTAAGGATGGCAGCCAGTGAAACCAGGAAGAGATGAGGCCATCCGGCCTAACACTAGAATCTCACGCTTTGGGCACTGAGACAGTTGTTAAGCTGCCACACCTATATATTGGTCAGGCAGTCTTATTTCACGACCTTGCCCAGAATCTTCCTGCAACTAAACCTTTTTCTGAGCATTGCCAGGATTCGTGGTAGTCTGAAACCCTCACTCAATCCACAACCAGCATTCCAAGCCAACATTCCACAGACATTCCAATCCCCCTGCGTGCTAGCAAGCACGTTAGTACTTAGTCCTACAGCATAGGGGATAGAAATGGTAAAGGGCATTGGTGAAAGGGCCAAACCTAGTTCTAGACTTAAGGGGATTTTAAAGATAGAAGCAGGGAGAATACTTTTCTTAGTGGGACTTATTTAACAGGAAGGAGCCCAGCCATTTCAGTGTGGCCTGGAGAAGCCCCTTTGTCTTGGAGTCTGAGGAGGATGTCGTGATTCCCTGTATCAAAGTTGCTCACAAATCTAGTACATAATATAGCCTTATAGACTGAGGAAGGGGTCATTACCACGGGATAATGACCTGCCACCAAGTTATTGCCTGAGGCGAAGTCAAGAGCCGTAAAATGGGGAAGGGTCATTATCCCAAGCAATAATGACCCCTCCCCTCCCGAAGTCTATGAGACTATTAGCAGATACTGGTAGTAGCAACAGATGTTTTGGAGTTTTTGCAGTGAAATAAAAACGTTGCTTTAATGGGGAGTAAAATAGAGAAAGCAAGTTAATTAAATGTATTTTAATTTTGTAGTATTTAAATAAGGCTGTCCTCATAAGTTAAGCATTTGAATTGTAAACTTGGCTTCACTGGAGTAGTTTAACATGAGCAGGCATTAGGTGTCGGAATAAAGCAAAAGATGTCTCTATAATGAACTCAGCGCGTTTTCCCATGCTTTACATTTCTCTTTGGTGTGTTCAATAGGACGTTGCAGCAAAAAAGGTCTTCCTAGAGAGGAAGTGTCTTGCTGAAAGAAGTCGTGCCTGGATTTTGCATTGTTGTTTCTCTTTCTGCTTTCAAAGACAGAATGTTAAGAAGACAGTCAATACCAGTAGTTATTGACTGCACTCTAAGCATTCCGATTGGCTGAGAGGAGGTCACTCGCAATCTCCATGTGCTAGCTAATAAATATGAACAACATCTCTCAGCAGGAGTAGTATACTTGGCAATATAGAAGGATAATAAGGAGACAATTATCTGAGACTTCTCATCAGGGCTTCTTTAGCTTTAATAGGACAGACTTCTGTTGTTCTCAGCACAGACACGACGGATGTAATAAGGATGGTGTCTGATCTCCTATCTTAGCCTCATGAGAACCACTGGTTAATTTGTTTATTTATTTATTTGAGTGATTTAGCTTTATCCAATAAAACCTGACACACAAGCATCAATGTACAACATTACAAATGTTTTCTTTTATAAAAACCGAAGAAGCGTTAATTCAAACTAAAGTAAAAAAGAAGAATTAAAAAGATTTCTTATAAAATGTATAATTACAGTCACAATTAAAACAGGTATTTTACATAATTCATCATTGCAATCATAAGTTGCTCATTGGGTTCAACGAGGAGAGTCCACCAGAAATGTTCATACGTTAGAAAAGGCCTATTGTTCAAGCATTACATCACGATGGTCAGAAAGTGCTGAGGCATTCTATGGTTACATGTTTCAGAGTCTCATTCGCCTTCATACTGTGGCGGCAAGAACGATCTACATTAGTTACTTTACTAAGCATCCCCAAGACGTCCTTAGTCAAAAAGAGGTTCACTTTCAACCGTACCCAGAAAGTCCTGGATTTCTTTGCAGGATGTCTAATAAGACATTTCTGTATTTTGTTGAATGGTTCAATCAAGTGCAAAGGGTCAAAAAATGTTATATGTTTCTAAACGAGATCTGTTCAGGATCCAGTCGTTTTTGTACTTTTCTTTTTTTCACCTTCAAAGGAATATATTCCAGATTAGACAAAGATAAGTCTTGGGCCGCAAGTATGGTCCTGGACCATTAATCCATTGAGTCAAAGTAATGCGATCTTCTCGAGTGACAGATGCATTTAGTTGTTTGAACAGGGTACCAAAAGGGGGAAGTAGAATGCTTCGTAACAGTTGTAATCTACGCCAAGAGATCATGGCCTCTGGCGAAATCAGGCCCATTATGTGTCGAATCGCAGCCAAAGGAGCACACAATGGTAAGGAAAGAACATTCTCCCAAACAGTTGCTTCCACTGTTCACCATACTAAGCCCTCTTCTCGCACCTCAGCTGCATAAATAAATCTCAGAACAAACATTTGATTATCTGGATTATTGGGGCAAGAGAGAATCAACCCTATTTATTATCAAAAACTCGAAGTTGGGTAGCGGCCGCAATAGCTTTTAGTTCAAAGGCCTGATTTGCCAAGACCAATGATCTCTTGGATTTGAAGACCACACCCAGGTATTTAAATTCAGTTACTTGCTCCATTTTTTGACCATCAATAAACCAGCCAAAATGTCTTCTACCCGACAATGGCTTGCGCCCATTCTTCATGAGGACCTTGGATTTAGGAACATTAATGTGCAAGCCGAGGTCCTTAAAGTATTGATGAAGCACCGTCAAAGAGGTTTGCAATCCCACTGCAGTATAATCCAGCAGAACAGCTTCATCTGCGTAGAGAAGGTATTGCAATTTAGTGGACCCCAATTTCGGTGGATTTGCAAAAATAGTGCCCAAGGCCGCTCCTATTACTAGAATATAGAAATTAAAAAGGAACGGTGCTAACACGAAGCCCTGTCGAAGACCAGGTGCTACATAAATCCATCCCGTATAATTCCCCCTTTGATCTAATCTGACCTTTAGTCGAATATCTGTGTGTAGCTGTTCGAAAATACTGACCAGGTATTCAAGGCAACCCCAGTCCCTTAACATCTTCCATAAGCGGATGCGATCTGCGCAATCAAATGCCTTTGTGATGTCTAAAAAGGCCACATACAAGCTACGCTTTGACTGAAGCTCTTGTTTGATTAGTAGTCGAATAAGGAAACAATTAAGGGTATCGTTATTGCCGCCTTCCCCCTTCCCATTGAGCCCTATGGGGGCTCAAATGGGAATGGGGAATGGCCCTGATGAATGGGGAATTACCGGTCCCTCCGACCTCGGAATGGACCGGTAATTACTCCATTCACCAGGCCGGGGTTGGAACGATTTTGGAGGCAGCCATGCCGCAAATAGCGGCGTGGTTACCTCCAAAGTCGAAATGTGGCCCCTTGTGTGTTCCATGTGTCAAGTACTGGTTAAGGACAGTGCTCATGCAGCACATCACAACCTTTCCTTGCAACGCAGGCTTCATTGAAGCCCACTTCAGCATTTCAAATCACAAAGACACAAATGTCCCTAAATAGGAGCCAGAAGCCAAACACTTGTATTAATTGCACTGTGTTTAAAATATGGCTTCCAGTTTTGGAGCCTCAGAAACATACGGAAACATGAAGAGGTTATTTTCTCCCAGAGTCTCCATCTCTTTGCCTTGCAGCCAGATTCCGACGTGTATAATTGCAAGCTTCTGGTTTTTTCCCAATCTTGCAAAATCCCGCCTGCCTTCTTACCCAACTATTCAATTCCAATTTTGTTTTTCACAGGAGTAATCTACTCCCAACAGTGTAAGCATGTAAGTATTTGACTTCCAAAAATATGGATAGACTTCCTTTTGTTCAGTCATGGAATTGCATAACGTTCTCAAAATGTTAACTGGAGCTCTCCCTTGTATGAAAAAACCTTAGCCCTTTCAGACAACACCCTCTATATTGTAGCTCATTCCTGTTTCTTATTGGAACGCTCTTGGTTTCTCCCCAGGATGGTGTCCTACTATTCCAGATTAGCGCATTTTAAATCAGAAACCAGAGAGCAATGGCATGTCTTTTCCTGCTAAGTCTCTGACTTTCCTAGACAATGTTTTCCCTGAGCATATAGTGTACCAGAGAGAGTGCAGGGCAAACTCTACTAAATTAGGCGCACTAGTCAGTAGCCTTATAACAAGATCATGAACTTTGGAACAAGAGACCATATCCGCTAGCTTTTTCTGAGTAAACTAAATCTTTCTAAGGCCAGCCATTAAAAAATGCAACCTTCCTTTTGTTGAAAAGAGCAGAGGTCTGAGTGGGAATTGGGATTCATGAAGGCAGATAAGTGACTGAGTCTGATTATTGGCGAGATCGAAGCCGTGAGCAGATCTCTGCCAGTTCTGGGGTTATTGGGGGCCAACTCTGAGCGTGTCCGGTTCCTGTAAAGGGTATAGATCTGACTGAGTCTCAATGAGTCTGATTATTTTTAGGAGAAAGGCTCAGCCTGGTTCTGTGTTTTATCAGGAGCAGAGGATAGTGTGAATCTTAACAATAGAACCAAGCAAACATGAATTGTCAGCTTTTTAAAGGACTTTCTTAAACATCACACCTATTTTTTTTATTGTGTATATGGATCCCTTTGCAAAAACCTTACACACCAAAATTCTAAGAAACGAGGGTGAAAAAGAAGAAAAAAAGAAAAACAAAAGTACATGAACAAGATAAGAATCTTAAACATTTCATGTAATAAAACCCAGTGAAAAAGAATTAAAAAAACAGTTCAGAGAAAATATCCTCTGTACAACGTAAAACTGCTAAGCACAGTGAGACCCGCTTTCCTAACATTATTTGCAACGAAAAGTCAGCTGGATCAAACAACCTCCTGCCTGCAGTAAAACAACGAGGATGGCGAACTCTCATGGGTCTTGTAGATGGATGAATCAATATTCATTGATACAAAGATTCAATCACTCCCTCAGTCCTACACAATCTGCACATCCTTTTGTCTCTATCAAGAGCCCGTCCAGCACCTTCCACTTCATAAGTGGGGAGCAGGTGTAGGCAAAATCGTAAAAATGTGTTCTCCATTTAGTTGCGGGGGGCTTTTGCAGATAAAACTCAGAAACAAAAGGTGATTTAGGGTTCTTTATCATATCCCTAAATGAAGAGGACTTAGATACCAGCTCAGTTGTGAAGATCCAATCCTTCTCTTGCAATGCACACTTCGCCTTCACTGGATCAGCAATTAATAATTCAATTGAACGATTTAAATTCAACAGCTGAGCCTGGGCTTGGCCAACCCACATCGATAGACAAGTTGTCACATTGCTCATGTTTACAGAACACTACGCTTGCCCGCGGGACTTTGATTTTCTGGAGAAAGCTTAATATTTTCCAATCTACAGCTGCCTTCATCGCAACTATTACAGCCGGCTTTAGGGCGGCTACCTGTTCATAGGTGTGGCACGATGCCGCCTTCTTTACCACAATAGTTAACTGCAGTGACTGTGCTGTTCTAGTGCACAATGTTCCATCTATATTCTGTGCTGTAATATGCTGTGGCCCAATAGTCCAGGCAGGATTTTCTATCGTGCCTTATCGTGGGAGACAGTCTAATGCAGGGTTGTCCCACTGCAAGCCCTGAGTGCTGAGAACATGTCAGATTCTCAGGATATCCCTCGTTAATATGCATCAGATGGATTTGCATGGAATGATTCTAAAAGTATGCAAATGTATCTCATGAATATTAATGAGGGATATCCTTAAAACCTGTCAGGTGTGTGGCCCTTGGGGCCTGGAGTGGGACAACCCTGGTCTAATGCATATTACTGCTATGTTGCACTATTGCTCAGAACAGTACTATTTCTGGCACAGCATATCTTATGGTGATTGATTTTTTATTTATTTATTTATTTATTTATTTATTTATTTATTTATTTATTGGAATGTATATAACGCTGTTCTCCAGTGCACTTTACATGGGAACAATGGATCAATAATTTTAAACCATAGGATAAAAATTCCGAAATAAATATGTATGATAATCAGGGGTGGACTAGGCCACAAAAGAGGCCCTGCAAATCATGTTCAAAGTGGCCCTATGTTGCATATGTTCTGCAAGCCTAACGCTTTTCCAATGAAATAATTTGGAAATAAAATGGGTTAGCTCACGAGACAAATACATGGCCAATCCCCATCTAGGGAAATAGAATGGGCGCCCTTTCTTGAGAGGTATGATCCGGAGAGGCCCCAGCAGGGAGATAAACACAGGACCCAGGGTACCCAAAGTGCAATGTGAACCCTGAAGGGAAGCAAGCGTAGAAAGGGTGCAGTAGGACGGAGACACGGGACACGAATACAAGGGGGGAGAGAGGTGAATGGATGAAAAAGGGTCACACAACGGACCCCAGAGAGGGAATACAGTTCAACACTGGTGAAAGAGAACAATAGATTCTGGACCTCAAAAGGGAGACAGCAGAGAGGGCGCTGCTGATCCTAGATCCTGGCCCAATAGGTACATCTCTCCAAGGAGCCCAGTTAGGTACGGGGTGGTGGGTGAAGGGTTAGAAATCAGGGGGGTGGTTGCGGTAATTTTGTTCCCGTGTTATACAAATTTAAAACCCAGAGCTCAGTCAAGACGAGCTGAGTATTATCTACCTTTATAATTTACTGCTGTTATTACTTGACTATGACCACTTACTAATAAACACAATTTAAAAAAATAAAAAAAATCTTACAAAGCAAACTCAGAATGTGATGTAACAGGAAGCCATTGTAAAGGTGCCAAGTAAAAGGAGAGTAAAACGATCGATGAGTGCCAGAACTCAAGTGGCGAAGCATCCTAACAGGTGAGTGGAGAGAATGATGAAGCAGAAACAAATCATACTTGGGTAGACAAACTGTGAAGAGGTGCCGGCAGCGGCCTTGGGAAAAGCCACCAACTCGCACACATCGGACGAACTCGGCGATCCTGACGGGAGCGGAGCCGGCCCCGCCGAACGCTACGGCGGGGTTAGCTACTCACCTTACTGGAGTCGCCGACCCGGACTGGGAAGGGGGCGGGAACCTTGTCAGGATGCAGGCCGCGGCCCGCGGCCGAGGAGGAGTAAGAACCCCGACATCAGAGGCCACCCCTATGTACCCAAGTCCCGGCGCCGCATGGATGCCGCTGACGGAAACGCTTCAGGAACAGTCCCCATGCTACAGGGGCAGGCGAAACTGACGGCAGGGAAACCCGGTCTTAAGGGAGGCGGGGCCAAACCTTCCCAACCAATAACAGACGAGCTAGGCAAGACGTCTGCTCATTGGTGGGGATTTGAACCCAGTGAAGTATATAAAGGCCCGCCTTTTCTAAACAAGGCTGTCTGTTATTTTCACAGGACACCGAGGAGCACACAGGCAACCCCGAGTGGTGGGCCTACCCAGATAACCCGAGTTAGAGGACCACAGCCTTATCCCAAGGGCAATTGGGGAAGGAAAAACCCCACGGTGAAGCAACCGCCAGAACTTGATTTACCGCACTTCAGTTATTGACTCTTTCCGGATCAACCATACGGCAATAATAAAGATTATTGCAGCACGAGTTTTGTCTCCTGTCTATCATTCTCACAACTGGCGACGAAGGTGGGATTAACGGCGGCGCGATGGAGGCATTGATCAAAACGCTGTCGGAAGGACAGCAGCAACTGCAGCAGTTGGTTCAGATACAAAACCAACAAGCAGCTGCCGACCGCCAAGCCTTCCAGCAGGCATTGCAGGTACAAAGCACGGTGCAAACTACTGCACAGGACAAACATCATGACACAATATCGAAGCTAACCGAGATGGTGGCTAGCTCTAGGACACAACCAATGGTCCCATCCGCATTACTACAAAAGTACAAAGACGGCGAGGACCCTGCCTTCTTTTTGACAAGTTTCGAAAGAATAGCCAGGAACGCACAGTGGCCCCCCGAACGATGGGGACAATATGTCGCCCCCTTGTTGTCCGGCGTCATGCAAGGAGCCTACCAGGCGGCAAACCCCACCGGGAATACTCCCTATGGTGAAATAAAGGCGGCTGTACTGGATCGCCTTTGCCTTGATGAAGAGGCCTATCGAATTCAACTAAGGGACACCAAGTTTCGACCTGGGGAAAATCCACGGCAGTTGTATTATCGAATAAAAGACCTGGCGGAAAAATGGCTGTCAACTCCGACGGTCGTAACTCAACCGATACTTGAAAAGATTATCCTTGAGCAGTTCGTAGAAGCCCTGCCAGGACAAATGCAGAGGTGGGTGAGGCAACATCACAGACCCTCCCTAACTGAAGCGGTGGATATTGCCTCGGCGTATCAAAAGGCTGGGTACCACAGGTTTCCACCCACAGGGGTAACAGCCCGCATAGCAGTACCAACGACTGATGCCCCACTGACCAAAGGGGTCAGACCACAACAGTTGAGATGGAGACAACCCGAGGAGGCGGTTCGGAGGCCAGACGAGAAGAGGTCTGGAATTGAAGACAAGTCCGCTGGGACCAGTCCAGGATATCGGCAACCTCAGTGCTTTGAGTGCAACGAATGGGGCCACATAGCCCGGTTCTGTCCCAGGAGAAGATCCGCTGAACCAATGGATATTGGGTACCTGCACGCGCTACAAGAAGAGAGCATACCCGGTCCTTACATCGTGGACATACGAGTTGACGGCAGACCCACACGTGGTCTACTTGACAGCGGCAGCCGGCAAACCGCCATATCACCTACTGTAAGTAGCAAACCCAACTTACTTAACGTGTCCGTACCTATTAAATGTATACATGGAGATATAAAACTTTATCCAATGAAAAATGTGGCTATCGAAATAAATGGGGAGTTGTCACCCGTGAGGGCTGCCGTCCTACCTTCTCTGCCTGCCCCGGTAGTCATAGGGACTGATTTACCTAACTTTGACCAGGCACTGATGACGAAGGAGGGGAGAAGGGAAGTAGGTCCCGAGCCAGAACCCGGGAGGGGCATGTCTGGTCCAAGAACCCTCATCAATAAAAAGAGACGAAGCCGTATGGACTGGTGTCAGGCTTGTTATACGACTAGAGCCATCGACTGGAGACTAGAGGATAATGAAGATAGCATTAGGACCGAAACCCTAATGGACAACACCCTCAAGGTAGCCTGAGAGAGGGCTACACAGGAAGGGGATCCAGATCTTTCCAGGGGACCAGGATTTGTGCTTCATCAAGGTCTACTGTACCGAAGATACAAGGCAGATGATGGGACTGTTAAGGAACAGTTAGTTTTACCCAGAAAGCAACGCCCCATAGTACTGCAATTAGCCCACAACCATCCTTGTGGAGGCCACATGGCTTCGCTGAAAACACAGCAAAATATACTCAAACGGTTTTATTGGCCGGGAATTTATGGGGAGGTGGCTCAGTTTTGCAAAAGATGCCCTACCTGTCAACTAACGAGCAGGGTAAAACCAGCTAAAGCTCCTCTACAAAAGATGCCCCTTATTACAGTACCATTCCAGAGGATCGGCATGGATATTGTTGGTCCATTGGAACCAGCCAGTAGAGGGTATAAATACATGCTGGTCGTAGTCGACTACGCTACACGTTATCCTGAAGCATTTCCCCTTAAAGGGACGTCAGCCAGACAACTATGTGATCAACTCATACCCTTCTTTGCCCGAGTTGGCTTACCCTCAGAAATCATCACTGACCAAGGGACGAATTTCATGTCGACTTTACTACGACAAGTGTGTGAACGCCTACACATCAAGCAGCTAAGAACATCCGTGTATCATCTCCAAACCGACGGCTTAGTCGAAAGATATAACAAAACGATAAAGAAAATGTTGAAAAGGGTGACAGGACCAGGTGCCCAGAACTGGGATAGGGCGATACCTCTTGTTCTGATGGTCCTTCGAGACACACCCCAATCCTCCACGGGGTTTTCCCCCTTTGAACTCCTGTTCGGGAGACAACCCCGAACAATCCTAGACCTGGTTAAGGAAGAATGGGAAGCCTCTGAAGAAACGACCCTAACCGAATATACCGAGGAACTGAAGGAACATTTAAGCGCACTGCGTGCTTTGGCGGAAGCCAACCTCTCTCATGCCCAGAACATACAAGAGAAAAACTATAATAAAGGGAGCAGAATGAGAAGGTTCAGCCCAGGAGACCAGGTACTCGTACTCTTACCTACCAGCGCCAACAAATTACTGGCCAGATGGAAAGGCCCGTACAAGATCACGGATGTTCTCAGTCCCGTGACCTATAGGGTGCACCAACCTGACCGAACCAACCCGGATCAAATATACCACATCAACTTGTTGAAGGAGTGGAATGAATCCCTGGTATCAGCACTAGGAACCATCGGAGACATAGAAAGGTTGGAAACCGCGAACCCGGACCCCGGTTCGCTGGACCACGTCCAGTGGGGGAACGCCCTATCGCCACTCATGAGAACGGAGCTGATGCATAGGCTACTACCCTACAGAGAATCCTTTTCCACCTTACCAGGGAGGACCAAATTACTTGAGCATGAGATAAAAACAGAGTCCGGACAAGTGGTACGGCTCAGACCCTACCGGATACCCGACGCCCGGAGACAAATCATAAACACGGAGGTAGATGAAATGTTGCAACTAGACATCATTGAGCCTTCAGTCAGCGCTTGGTCATCGCCCATAGTTCTGGTCCCTAAACCTGATGGCTCAATCCGCTTCTGCATGGACTACAGGCACCTGAACAGCGTGTCTAGTTACGAAGCATATCCAATGCCACGGATGGACGAGTTGTTAGAGGGACTCGGGGCTGCCCGGTATCTGAGTACGCTAGACCTAACAAAGGGATACTGGCAGATCCCTTTGCGACCCCAGGATAAAGAAAAAACCGCCTTTTCCACACCAAGGGGACTGTATCAGTTTAAGGTTCTTCCTTTTGGCCTACATGGGGCACCAGCCACCTTCCAAAGACTTATGGACATCATCCTAACACCGCATGAGGGATATGCAGCGGCCTACCTTGACGATATCATCGTATACAGCAAAACCTGGGAGGATCATCTGAACCATTTGGAAACGGTGGTAGCTGACCTACATGTAGCAGGCCTTCACATCAATCCCAGTAAGACCACGATGGGAACTCACGAAACAAAGTACCTCGGACACGTGGTGGGGGGTGGAATGCTGAAACCACAGATGTCCAAAACTGAGGCCATTCATCGCATCCCAACACCTGTGAACAGGAAACAAATACAGGCTTTTCTGGGGCTCGTTGGTTATTATAGGAGGTTTATTCCCGATTTTTCTTCCATAGCCGCGCCACTCACCGATGCGCTAAGACTCAAAGGGAACCCAAACCTGACCAATAACAAAGCCGCCCTAAGGGCCATAGATCTTCTAAAGGAAAGGATCACATCTGATCAGGTATTATGTTGTCCCGACTTTCAGAAGCAGTTCTTCCTCCAGACTGATGCCTCGGACCATGGCTTGGGCGCCGTCCTGTCTCAGGAACAAGAATCGGAACTGCGGCCCATTTGCTTCATCAGCCGAAAGTTGCTGCCACATGAGTCGGCGTACTCCACGATTGAGAAAGAATGCCTGGCCATCAAATGGGCGATTGAATCCCTCAAGTACTATCTGGTTCGTCGTCGGTTCACGTTGTTCTCGGACCATGCACCTCTACAATGGCTTGCCCGACACAAGGATACCAACCAGAGGGTTCTTCGCTGGTTCCTCTCCCTACAACCCTTTGACTTTCTGACTCTGCATAGGCCAGGCAGATTTCAGCTGGTGGCGGACTACCTGTCCAGGTGCTCTCACTGGCCCGATCGGCCAGATCCCGGGGTGAGTATGTGTGAAGAGGTGCCGGCAGCGGCCTTGGGAAAAGCCACCAACTCGCACACATCGGACGAACTCGGCGATCCTGACGGGAGCGGAGCCGGCCCCGCCGAACGCTACGGCGGGGTTAGCTACTCACCTTACTGGAGTCGCCGACCCGGACTGGGAAGGGGGCGGGAACCTTGTCAGGATGCAGGCCGCGGCCCGTGGCCGAGGAGGAGTAAGAACCCCGACATCAGAGGCCACCCCTATGTACCCAAGTCCCGGCGCCGCATGGATGCCGCTGACGGAAACGCTTCAGGAACAGTCCCCATGCTACAGGGGCAGGCGAAACTGACGGCAGGGAAACCCGGTCTTAAGGGAGGCGGGGCCAAACCTTCCCAACCAATAACAGACGAGCTAGGCAAGACGTCTGCTCATTGGTGGGGATTTGAACCCAGTGAAGTATATAAAGGCCCGCCTTTTCTAAACAAGGCTGTCTGTTATTTTCACAGGACACCGAGGAGCACGCAGGCAACCCCGAGTGGTGGGCCTACCCAGATAACCCGAGTTAGAGGACCACAGCCTTATCCCAAGGGCAATTGGGGAAGGAAAAACCCCACGGTGAAGCAACCGCCAGAACTTGATTTACCACACCTCAGTTATGGACTCTTTCCGGATCAACCATACGGCAATAATAAAGATTATTGCAGCACGAGTTTTGTCTCCTGTCTATCATTCTCACACAAACATATAAACATAAAGAGCAATCCAAGAAACAAAGAAATCCCATGAGTACTAGCCACTTTGAAGAAAGGCAAGTAAATGGCAAGGACACGATCAACTAAATGCAAGCGATGGATCCTGAAAAGTCAGAGGAGATCCAAAAATAAACTCAAAAAAGACTCTCTGAATCGGAGGAAAAGAAATAAGTGAAGAATGAGAAATGGCAGGGGTGAAGGGGGGCAGGAGATAATAACATCTCAGTCTTCATCTGATAAAAAGATAATCAGTGGACAGCCATCTAGGATTCATTGGAGAGTAGGCTATGAGATACCACTTGATGCAACACCCCAGTAAAGAAAGGAAAGAAAAGTAGATGTGTGCCTCATCCATGCAGAAATGAGCCTGAAAACCAAAATAAAGTCATGAGTGGTGCCAACGGAGAAGCGCACCAAGTAAAGAAAGGGAGCCGCGTATCAAAAGGCAAGAAACGAGGCACAGGCGTGAATCCTTTCTAAGACACCAAAGGAGAATGATTAGATACATACGATGAGCACAACAGAAGCAGAACTGCCAAGAAAAGAAAGAAAAACAGAGTTACCAACAGATCCAAAAGTACCAGGATAGATCCTGTCTACAATCTAATCAGAAGATCTGTTTCTATTGGCTGCCCTGGGACAAAAGGCAGATTGCCAAGGTGGCGAAAGCTGATGGCAATTATTATAGGCCGAGATTTGAGAATTGAGGACTCTTTCCCCAATTTCGCCGAAATAATGCTGAAGAGAGAGAGGATGGAACACAGCAGCATAGTCTCCATCTAAATGTTCTCTCCTAGCACAGTATTTATCATGCACGCTAAGTGTGCTGTGGGTCAAGGTGTCCGATGGATGCAATTACTGTTCTTTAAATAGTCTTGCATTTAGGATTATAACTGAGCTGAAATGAGTCTAGTGCGTGCCTAACCGTGCTGCTTTACCTGTAGAGGACTGGAGTAAATAGAATACATGTCTCCTCTACGATTGGTTTCTGAAATACGTCATGTAGAGGAGCAGCTGTATACCTCTGCAGGAGATCCCGCCCCCTACCTCCCCTGTATTGGAGACATGAGAGCGTGCTGTGTTTGACACCAATTGTTGTGCCAATACTGTAGCGAGTGTTTGGATGAAGATACCCATTAAGAGAACCTTATCGGATGTATCCCCGAAGTGACGATAACCTGCCGGAGGAACTCCCAGAAGGAATATGAGAAAGAGTAAAGAAAGGAGCTAGTGACGTCATAAAAAGTGTGCATGACATCCCGAGATGAAGAACCTAAGGACGAAGTAAAGTATTGAGTGAGCATTTCCATATAAAGGAGGAAGATTACACATGCACGAAGTGCTGCTGAAAAACAACCGTTCAATAAATGTACAGACGCTGCAACGCAAGGTAGATTAAGTTATCATATAAGTTGGCTATACGTACTGAGTAGAACGCAGGCGAAACTGCCATTATATAGAAGCTTGACATTGGTATCATGAATTGAGAAAGCCAGAACCCCTAAAGCTGGAAGGGAAAACTGTGTCGCAGCAAGAATAATAGGGTCATGGAGCTGCGCGGCGAGGCTGCCTGTCCTGGAGTCAAGATTCAAGAAGGCAAGGTCAGCTATCTCCTCTGAAGAAGGACAAGTGTGCAGAGGATGGATCTTCTCACATTAAGGTGAAAGGAAGAACACAAAGGATGCCAAACTTTAATTCATTTAGAGCATTTAAAAGCTGCAAAAATTGACCAAATCATGGTCTCCTGTCACGTGAGTCAAGGATGGAAATAGAGCTTGAACTTGAAGTCTCAGATGCGATAATGAGAGCCCTCACTCCCGTACATTTTCAAAGACAAGCATACTCTGCAAGGCCAAGTACAAAGATAATTTCATGGCAGAAGGCATGGGCGATGAGAGATGTTGGGCTAATTGGGTGGTGGGGTAGCTTAATGTCCTATCTACTTGCACCTGGGTCTTGGCTTATGTGTTGCTAAATGAACCGAATTTTCCAGACATGGCACAAGCGTGCCAACCAATTGCATTAGTCCATAAAACAAAGGGCCTTATAGTTTGAAGACCAATGAGAAACTGTGTATCGAATGTTTCTGAAATTACGTGTTTTAGAGGTAGGCATAAGTTGTCCACCTGATAATGGACAACCAATAACAATCCTAGCTCCTATAGAAATGTATATTTAGATGTCTCCCTTAACCAATCCTGACCCTTGATACATTGTTCACTATTGCCACGTACTATGATGTCACTCTGATGCATTTTGTGTATAAGAACCAAATTTTGTTTGGAGATCATTGAGAGACTGATCATGTTCATTGACGTTCATTGTAAACTCCCTGTTTTAGATAATTGTTAATGAAACAGTACTTTGCCATCTTCCTGAGTTGGTTTGGTTATTTGGACTCAGAATTACTCTGGCGTGACCCCATCCATTCCATATGCATGTTCCGAAGCGCCATAAGCTCAGACAGCTTTAGTTAAAGCTATAAACCAGACCTTTCCCCCAGTAAGACAGAGTTAAATGTTGTTTCTGGTAATTTCACAAGATCAAGGGTGAAATCTCATTTAATTACTACTTTCCACCATAACCAATCGTACCCATACATTTGGGAAAATGTGCTTTTGAATGCACCAGCGGATCCAATTTTGTTAAAGTAGTCTTGAGGGGTTTACAATCCAGACACGCTTCTGCTAAATGGGCTTAGTGGGTGTCCTTAGTCAGTAACACCAGGGTCTTCACACAACTCTTTTGGTTTTGTTGAAATGCCACGCATTTGTGTTTCCTAGACAGACTATCGACCCTGAATGCCCCACCCGAGTCAATCAAAGGTATGGGGCCTTTGCTCCCAGCATCAAGGCCCCTCATGTGACGTGCACGTTTTTCCTTTTAGACAAACAATCAACATTCCAACTGTGGAAATCGAAATAATATTATACCTCCTATCGCATTGTTTGAATGTATGTTGGCCTACGCCAAGTTGTCTAAAAACATTGTGTAAATAGATTCCGCGGCAAGGTATTGACCTTAATGTATTGTGTAAATCGCCTTCTTGGATTTAGCCGCCATTTTAGGTTCTCTTGTAGTATGGAAGTCACCCTGAACAACAAAATGGAGGCCGAATGACATTTCGAGTGGGATTCTGGCCGTTGTGACCTCCGCACACATGAATAAGTAATATGCCTGCAGGCCACTTGTTGGGGTCGCGAACTGAGACCTTGTCCTATCCCTGACCTTTGTGTAAATGAACAACTGTATCAGCGGAACTGATCAAATGCATACATTATGGGATTGACCTGGCAACGAACCCTAGGCCTGGTTCTGAGAATGGTTAACCCGCGAGGGGGTTGGCCAGAGCTGGATAAAAAGTATAAAAACCCGAGTATCCCAATGTACGGTCTCTCACACTAACATGGCGAACTACCGTTGATAGTTTGTTCTGTTACTCTGAGGGCCGAATAGCTATCCGTTTGTCAATTGACTTTTGGTAATTGTTGTATCTTTGAATAAAGCGCTTTGTATGTTCTTTGTAACCTGTGTTGGTGTGTTTCCTTTTGGGCTCCCCGGCCTCATATCAATTTTTCTGTTTCCACAGTTGGCGCCCGAATAGGGATCCTCAAGATTGATGCCGGATCATTGAAGGTTGACGCAGACTATCGAACCGGGATCGGACGGTGTGATTCTGCGGGCCCGACCGATCGAGACGCGATACCTCGGCAGCGCTGCACGATCCGATCCTTGGACGATAGTCGTGTGGTCTGACACGGCATCTTGACGAGGGTCCAATTTTGAGGCGGGCAGATTTGCCGAAACCACCAAACACAAGGTAAAATTCGTTAGGTAAGTTGTTTGGTAAACCGTGCGGTCCTCCTTAGGTTTGGTCAGGTGCAGTCGTGACCCGGCTCTTAATTTAACCCTGACAATTTGAATTTGGCGTATTGTAACTGCAGACACAATTATTGAACCAGGTAACACCAATTTTTTGTGAAATGCCTGGGAAATTGTCTAGCTGCTTTAGGGCTCTGTTCCGCAGCGATCGACAATCCTTGGAATTTAGCCGCCCGGCACCACAGGAGGGGTCGCCGGCGTGTACCATGTACTGTAAGTATGGCATTGGAAGCATAGTATTTAATGATATTTGGCACAGACAGACCAGACAAGCCTCCGAATTTCAGTGGCCAATCAACAGTAGTTTTGAGATCCCCGTATTGAATACTTAGAATCGATCTTGTTAAAGAAAAAGGCTAGACCAGCAGCCTTTGATGTGTTACAGAATTGGAAGAAAGAAGCATTACAGCAGCTTAAAAGTAGGGATAAACATGCACGTCGTCATAAAACAAACGCTGAAAAAGCATTATTATATGATAAAGAAATGCGGTCAGAATCAGTTAAAAATATGGATAGAGCCTTTTCACTCGGGATCCAGAAAATGTACCCCTCTAAAGATTTCCATGTTTCTGAGGAATTTATTGAAAAGTTATTAAATGAACGCAGGCCCGATGCCTCAGCGCCACCTCCGTATGCTCCTATTTTGAGCGCTCTGCCTATTCCTGTTGTCGCGCCTGTTGTTTTTCCTGTTCCCCCTATACAACCTATTGTTCCTAGTCCTTTGGTTGTTGTTCCTCCGCCTATCGCACCGCCCCTTCCCCCTGCACCGATAGTTGCACCTTTGTTAAATTTACCTATACCTTCGCTCCCGAGTGGCCCCGTATTGATTGAAGTTGATCCAGGTGCAGGGTCAAAGGTTGTGACTCGTAGTACTGTTTCTGCAGATAAGAAACAGGAATTGTTTGCATGGGCTAAGCATTGCATGGAGAAAGGTGATCAAGATAATGTTTTTTCCACATTATCTAATTTGAATAGTTTTCCCGAGAAAAATGTTTTTATCGAAGGTTTGGGGACTCACTTGTGTGTGATGTGGGGTAGAGTACAAAATTCGGATCTTCCACAAGGGGTGAGAGATCTGAATGCTTTGGCACTTTCGAGGGACACAGAGCAGAAAGTATATGGACATGTTGAAAGATTGTTTGAGTTCAGGAAAGACTTTGAAATAGCACGAGATGAGGATGATGAAGACGATAGAATATATGTACAGAAACGGTTCCTTCCGTTCCGTAGAGCGGCACCTGAGGAAGTACGAATTTGTACCAAAGATGCGGTTCGATGGATCTCGGATTCATCGATACCGCCAGATGAAGTGTATGACACGTATAGTCAGTATACAGTAGAAATGCAAAGAAAGGTAATTCAGGTGATGGTACAGCACCTGCAGGAGGAATGTGTAAGGAAGAGGGTTAGTTGCCCCATAGAATTATTGGGGATTTGTAAAAGGGCTTTTTCGCCCGATACTTCTAGAGCTGCCTTAGCGCTCGACCTGGCTCTATTACTTAGTAAGCGACCGGAAGTACCTATATCTCAGTTGCCTATGAGAGAGGTTCCTCCGACCTTTGTCCCAAAAGTTGAGATCCCCGCCAACGCTGGGACTGGTGCCCCCGCTGTGGATATCCCTGCACATTATGTATCGCAATTTGTTCACGTCCCGTTTTCACGACAGGAAGTGAACACAATTAGACAATCAGTTCCCGATATTAGGAAAAACCCGACAGGGTTTTACAAAGAAATAGAGTCTGTTTTACAGTCCTCCGTGTTCACCTTGAGTGACATTGACTTGTTATTCCCTGTACTCCTGCCCGTAGATGTATGGAAACAGGTTCGGACAATAGATGATGTGCGGGGTTGGGAGATACGTGGGCAAATATGATTAGAATTGATGGACAAAGACCAGCTGGCGAGAAACCACCACAGGTAAATACTTACTTTACCTGATAGGATTGTTACAAAGCTAAAAACTATAATTTCAGAGAAAAGGATTATTTGGGACAAGCTTACGGCCTGTGTCCAAGGGAAAACTGAAGGCGCCACCGAATTTTTTAATAGATTCGAGCAGGTATTTTCTGACTTCAGTGGACAGGATTTAGGTACAGAGTCGGGGAAGAGGTTGTTCGTGGACAAATTTGTACGTGGATTGTTACCTGACATCCAGTCACAAATTATGTCCTCTGAGAGCGCTTGGCAGGCAAAATCTCAATCTGAGGTTTTGCACATGGCTCAGTATTATGAGAACCGTGTTAATAATGAGAAGGAGAAAGTTGAAAAGAGAAAGGGAGATTTGAAAACCAAAGTATTATTGCAGCAAATTATTAGAAACCCCAGAGGGGGTACAAAACAGACTAGAGGTCAGTACGTCCCGAAAGGAAATACTCCTTTGAGTCCTGTGAATATTAATCAATGTGCCTATTGCCGCCAGGAAGTCATTGGCGAGCACAGTGCCCCGTTCTTCGCCAGAGGTCAAACAGTACGTTTGGGGGTATGGGTAGACGACCTAGGGGCCGCCCTGGAGCAGGAGGCCCTGACAGGGGTCAGCTTTTACAAGATTCTCAGCAACCTTTTTCACGGGAAAATCAGACCTCGAGTATGGACTCGAGAAACATATTTGATCACCCTTCTGCTGCCTACCTTTCTGAAGAGCTTCCTTCTGACGAGACTCTGTTCCATTAGGATTGCCCGAAGCAGGGTTTGGAACCTTCGCCTATTCCCGTTAATCAGAAAGGCCCCTAAGTTGAATTATTAGTAGGGAATAGGAAACACCAGTTTTTGATTGACACTGGAGCACAGAAGTGCTCCATTGATCATTCTCGGGTCCCAAACATCCCACTGTCAGGGCAAACAAATGTTTCCGTAGGGTTTTCTGGTATACCAACTGTTTGTCCGGTTTCTACGCCGGTATCCGTTTCTTTGGGTCCCTTTACGGACCATTGTCCTTTTCTTCTCACTTCGAACTGTGGAGAGAATTTGCTGGGGTTGAATTTGTTAAAGAAATTGAACGCAGTAATTCATTGTTCTTCGGATGGAGTACAGCTGACGGTTTCACCACAGCAACTTCCCAATTCTCAGTTTCTGATTCGACCTTTACCTCCCGAGTTTAGCATTGTCCCGGAATGTTTGTGGGCGGTGGACGACAATGATGTTGGAGTGTTACAGATTGAGCCCGTTAAAATAGTTCTGAAACATGGGGTGAAACTGCCACGCATTCCGCAGTATAAAATATCAGTCCAAGTCGAGCGTGCTTTGAAATGCATTGTCTCCGATTTTGTACATCGTGGGGTGATCGAGGAGATTACAGGTAGTTTGTGTAACAGTCCGATCTTACCCGTATATAAGAAAGGCGACAATGCAATTCCATACCGGTTTATAATTGATCTTCGTGCTATTAACCGAGTGGTTGCCCCACAATTTCCAATTGTGCCTGATGTGACGACGATATTAACAATGATCCCTGCTACGGCTACGCACTTCAGCGTTGTGGATCTGAAAAATGCCTTCTTTAGTATCCCGATACATAAAGAAAGCAGATATCTGTTTGCGTTCACCTTGGGGGGACGCTCATTTACATTTACAAGGGCATCTCAAGGGTATACTGAAATTCCCAGTATTTATAGTAGAGCCTTGAAAGAGCAGCTCGACACCCTTGAATTGCCACCTACTTGCACGCTGCTTCAATATGTTGACGATTTGCTTTTGGCTGCAGACTCTGAGAGTGCCTGTAAAGAAGGCACTGTACTGTTGCTCGTTCATCTAGCTAAAAATGGTCACAAAGCTTTGCTTAAAAAATTTCAATATTGTTGTCAGGAGGTTGCCTATCTAGGCTACCTCCTGTCAAAGGAGGGGAGAAGATTGACACCTAAAAGAATAAAACACATTTCTGGTATGTCTGTTCCAAATACACAGAAGGAAGTCAGAGCCCTGATAGGTATGGCTTCCTACTGTAGGTTGTGGATCCTGAATTTCGCACTAGTGATAAAACCGATGTTGGCTTTGACGAAGAAGGGCATTTCTCTGCCACTGCCATGGGAATCGGAACATCAACGATCATTTGAGCTTCTCAAAACCACGCTATGTTCGGCACCGGTTCTGGGTACTCCAAATTATGACAAGGCCTTTGTGTTGTTTGTGCATGAATGTAATGGATGTGCTTTGGCTGTGTTAACACAGGAACACGGAGGGAAGAATAGGCCGTGCGGCTAATACTCCTCCGCCCTTGATCCTGTCGCATGCGCTTTGCCAAGATGTTTGCGCGCTGTCGCTGCTGCTGCCGCGTCTGTAAAACAGAGTGAGGGAATGGTCCTAGGCCATGATTTAATTTTGATGGTACCTCACTCTGTTGATATTCTATTGAACAAAACTCAAACGCAACACCTCACCTCAGCACGGTTAACAAGGTATGAACTAATTCTGTTTGCCCCTCATATTCAAATTAAGAGGTGTTGTGTTCTTAATCCGGCTGAACTCTTACCTTGCCCGCAAAACACTGTTTGCGGTGACGAAGAATTACATGACTGCCTGTATACCACTGAACAAGAGATGAAGGGCAGGATAGATCTCATAGATACTCCTTTGGAGAATGCAGAAGGGGAGCTGTTTTGCGATGGCTCCTGCTTCAAACTTTCGAATGGTACATCTACAGCTGCTTATGCAGTTACTACATTGAGCAAATTTGTCGAAACTAAGAGAATTTCGCATAACTCTGCGCAGGCCGTAGAGATTATAGCATTGACCCGAGCTTGTGAACTTTCCCAAGGGCGAAGAGTCAATATATTTACTGATAGCCAGTACGCATTTGGGGTGGCTCACAACTTCGGAAAGCTTTGGTCGGAAAGAGGGTTCCTGACCTCACATGGGACCAAGATTCAGCATGGCCCCCTGATAGTGCAATTACTTTCGGCACTCTCACTCCCTAAACAGTTAGCGATCATGAAATGTGCAGCACATCGCAAGGTCATAGATGATGTGGGCAAAGGGAACGCTTTTGCGGATTTGATAGCCAGACAAACGGCCACAGACCTTAGCACGGACATGTATGCCTCGAGGGAAATGAGAGATGCTTGCATAATGGATGAAGGTATTGGGTCTGTGTGAGATATTCAAACTGATGCCACAATAGAAGAATCTAAAAGGTGGGCTGAGGGAATGGGGAAACTGGATGACGAAGGGTGTTGGGTGGATACATCCGAAGGGAAATGGTTGCTTCCTGATTCTTATGTATTGGCAATGGTTACGATGGCACACGGTCCTACGCATGTGTGTGCCCAGCAGATCACAAGAATGTTAGAACAGGTTTGGGTAAATGACAAGATTCTGGAAACTGCAAAGAAGCACGTCCAGAACTGTATGATCTGCCTGCAGCACAATGTGGGTAAGGGGACAGTGACTCCAAGGGGAAGTTTTGGGCCCCCTTCTGTCCCCTTTGAGGTTATACACTTTGATTGTATTGAAATGGAGCGAGGTAATAACCGAAAATATGTTCTTGTAATTATTTGTGCCTTCAGTAAATGGGTCGAGGCTTTCCCCGTCAAAGATGCTACCACCATGACCACTACATAGATTATGGTAAAAGAATTCTTTCCTCGATTTGGGCTCCCGAGGATAATTTGGTCGGATAATGTCCTCACTTTATCGCAGCAGTAATTTTGCAAATATGTGCAGCCCTATGTATTGAGAAACGATTTCATTCAGCTAGACATCCTCAAAGCGCTGGGTTGGTGAAAAGACACAATGGTATTCTAAAGAATAAACTTGCAAAAACATGTGCTGATACCAAACTAAAATGGCCAGATGCTTTGCCTATTGTGTTATTAGCTATGCGTACCACACCTCAGACTAGAACTGGGCTTTCTCCATTTGAAGTAGTAATGGGGAGACCTGCTAACATTTGGGGTCTCCCGAAACCTAAAGCCCTGTGGGAGGTGGAAAATGTATTGCTTGTAGACTACTGTAACCAGTTAACTAAAAACCTGTATTTCATTTATCACCAGGTATATTCTGCTTTACCTGTACGGTTCACAGGTCCAGGACACGATATACAGCCTGGAAGTTTGGTCCTCGTGAAGGCCTACGAGAGGTCTTCCTGTCTCGCGCCTCGCTGGCGGGGACCCCATCAGGTGTTATTGGTCACCAGGACAGCAGTGTGGGTGGCTGGAAAGAAGAACTGGATTCACGCGACGCACGTCATGAAACTTCCTCACCCGACGCCACACGCTACAGAAGAAGCAGAACCCCTCGCTGACGCTACAGTCTCTGATCTTGGAGTAGCAAACAGCGCTGTGAGTGCGTCGGAGAAGTTCTCTGAGCCTGAGGAGCTTGGGGAACAGTCCATTTCGTCTCCGCACTCTCTTGAAAAATCACTTCCGGAAAACACTGTTTTGAGCTCTGCGACTTCCGTCGCCACCGACACGTCGCTTCCCTCAGGAAGTGACGATACCTTGTTTCCAGACCAGACAATTTTGGGTACCATCAGGTACAACCTTCGACCAAGGAAATAGAACTACGGCACGAGTTTCGTGCATCTGGAAAAAAGGAAGTGATTGGAAAAAATTGTCTTATTATAAAGTTTTGTTGAACAAAAAAGGGATTCTGCTGGCTAGGGTTGGGAAGGACTAAGAAGTCACGCGACCGTAGTGTCGCCAGCAACGAACATTTGGGCCGTCCATTGAGAAACTAAGATGCCTGCAACCTTCACCGCTGCTCCCCGCACTGGACTTTTAGATAAGGGGGTGACCAAATCGAACAATGAACAATGTGCCTGGGCCCAGAAAACGTACTGTTGTGTGTTGATAATGATTATTGTTATTTTTGCAACTGCTGCTGTAGGACTTTGGTATTTCGAAGAAATCTATCCTTTGAAACCTTTATTACCGACCGAGATCGTACCGTTTTGACTCCCTCTGTACACCTTCACACTCTGTCCCCTAGAGACTCCCAACATAGACAAAATTATCATAATAACACTCTGATGATAGTAATGAATGCAACGCATGCCATTTTTAATAAGAGTAATTGTTGGATTTGCACTCATTTACCGCAACATGGGAACAAGGGGCTCGGATGGTATATTCACCCTTTACCTTTAACAACTGCTTGCTATGCCTCTCTTAAAGCACTGATATTTGGCCGATGGAATGATAGCATCTCAGGGAACTTTGATGGAACTAATTTAAATGATTTCGAGAAACGTGAATTGACTCCCCTGGGGTGCTTGCTTTTCGCAAATAGAAGTAATCCTAACGTCGCTTCTATTAGGCCGTCTGACAAACTATCTCTTCTTTTTCAAACTCTGATTTCTTTTAAAATGGCTCCGATAAGCAATAAGGACGCTGTACCTCCTTCTTATTCTATAAATCATAGTCCTGACTCGGTTCTCTTCTGTGTACAGAGAAATGGCACTAGGCCAATGGGAGATTTTGAAGCTTGTAAAAACATTGTAAATTTGACTAGGGAAAACAGGCCTCTGTATGTAGGGGGACCTGTTTATTTTGTTTGTAGTAGTTTAGCATTTCCCTGGTTGCCCAAGGATTAGCAGGGAACCTGTTATTTAGGAATATTGTTACCCGGGGTATTTGTAGCAAGTACATTAGAGATTTCTAAGGCTCGCCCGCGGCGAGACGACAACGGAGATACCCCTGGGCAAGTATTGGGGGACATAGCGAAATCAGTTGTGCCCTTTTGGGGACAAATAGCAAACTCAGAGAACATTAGGGGATTAGCAAGGGTACTGGAGAGAACGATCAACCGGACCATGGACATACTCTACAATATGACCTTAGAGCAAAAGGCAATAAGATTGGTAGCACTTCAAAATCGGATGGCATTAGATGTCATCTTGGCAGAACGGGGTGGAGTATGCAAATTAGTGGGGTCCGCTTGTTGTGTTTTCGTACCAGACTCCTCACCAACAATTTTTAAAGCAATTCAGAACTTGCATACTCTCAGTTCTGAAGTCCATATCCCTGTAGGAGACTGGAATCTTAGTACTTGGTTCTGGGATTCTTTGCGATCTTGGGGTTGGAAGGTGCTTTCCGTTATTCTGGTTATTTTAGGGATTCTGTTATTCCTTTGTTGCTGTTTTCAATGCCTCCCAAGTATGTGTGGAATGATAGGGGGGTGTTGTGCTCAAGCAGTGAGCGCAATAGGGCATAAAATATATACCCCAGATACAGCATCTAAAGAATTCATGTTACAGGAGGTTCTTATGAACGACCTTATGGCTATAGACATTACAGACAATGATGCGGAATCTATGGATGATAATACATGGAGTTATTTTCGAAAGTATTAGGGATGATGTTTAGCACTTGGCATAGGCCAAAAGGAGGGTCTGTGGAAATCGAAATAATATTATACCTCCTATCGCATTGTTTGAATGTATGTTGGCCTACGCCAAGTTGTCTAAAAACATTGTGTAAATAGATTCCGCAGCAAAGTCTTGACCTTAATGTATTGTGTAAATCGCCATCTTGGATTTAGCCGCCATTTTAGGTTCTCTTGTAGTATGGAAGTCACACTGAACAACAAAATGGAGGCCGAATGACATTTCGAGTGGGATTCTGGCCGTTGTGACCTCCGCACACATGAATAAGTAATATGCCTGCAGGCCACTTGTTGGGGTTGCGAACTGAGACCTTGTCCTATCCCTGACCTTTGTGTAAATGAACAACTGTATCAGCGGAACTGATCAAATGCATACATTATGGGATTGACCTGGCAACGAACCCTAGGCCTGGTTCTGAGAATGGTTAACCCGCGAGGGGGTTGGCCACAGCTGGATAAAAAGTATAAAAACCCGAGTATCCCAATGTACAGTCTCTCACACTAACACAGCGAACTACCGTTGATAGTTCGTTCTGTTACTCTGAGGGCCGAATAGCTATCCGTTTGTCAATTGACTTTTGGTAATTGTTGTATCTTTGAATAAAGCGCTTTGTATGTTCTTTGTAACCTGTGTTGGTGTGTTTCCTTTTGGGCTCCCCGGCCTCATATCAATTTTTCTGTTTCCACACAACAATGCGATGTGTGCCATGGCACATTGGGGTCTAATGGAAGGCCCAAATGCACTACTGAATGGTCAGTCCAGAGGTGCCGCTAGAGTGTCTGGGGGGGCATTAGCCCTGGGTCTTTTGGTTGTAGCCTCGGATAGAAGCTCAGGGGCAACAACCAAAAGGCTAGCTAGCCCTGAGTCCTGACCTTAGCGTAGCCCTGGTATCTTGCCCAGACATAGCAAACACCCCTGGGTCACTCAGTGCTATGAGGCCACATGAGTGTCCGTTTAGCACTTAACAAAAAGCCAATAGCAGAGCGTAGCAGCTCCTCATCTCTAGACTCGCTCTTTCTCCAACAGCGCTCCAGCTTTGGCCTCTTCTCATTTTCCACATTGACTCATTTCTTTGCCTCCTATTTAGTGGTGTGAGGGCTTTCGGATCACTCTGCTGCCACCAATGAGATGACCTTATGACCTCAGTGTTGCTGGACTGTAATGTTCCCCAGTACTGATCTGGGGGAGCCAGTGTTGGAGCTGGGGCTCAAAGAGTGGTGACGAGTCACAGAAGACTGGTTGAGCTACTGACTTCCAAGGTCTGTAGGCAAGGGACTGGCTGCCCAAGGCTGTCAGTGTTTGATATGGCAAGTGACTGGCTGCCCTACGTCCGTCATAGTGGGATATGGCAAGGAATTGGCTGCCCCAGGCCTGTCAGTGTGTGATATGGCAAGGGACTGGCTGCCCTAGGCTGGTCAGTGTGTGATATGGCAAAGGAATGGCTGCCGTAGGGCTGTCAGTGTGGGATATGGCAAGGGAATGGGTGCCCTAGGGCTGTCAGCGTGGGATATGGCAAGGGACTGGCTGCCCTAGGCCTGTCAGTGTTGGAAATTGCAAGGGACTGGCTGTCCTAGGCCTGTCAGCATGTGATATGACAAGGGACTGGCTGTCCTAGGCCTGCCAGCATGTGATATGGCAAGGGACTGTCTGTCCTAGGCCTGAGAGTGTGGGATATGGCAAGGGACTGGCTTCCCTAGGCCTATCAGCATGTGATATGGCAAGGGACTGGCTGCCCTAGGCCTGTGTTCATGTGATATGACAAGGGACTGACTGCCCTAGGCCTGTCCGTGTGTGATATGGCAAGGGACTGGTTGATCTAGGCCTGTCAGTGTGGGATATGGCAAGGGACTGGCTGCCCTAGGCCTGTCAGTGTGGGATATGGCAAGAAACTGGCTTCCCTAGGCCTCTCAGCATGTGATATTGGGCTGCTTAGTCGAGCTTAGTCGAGTCTTGACAGCCACCTAAGTCTTAGAATGGCAAACATGCACACACGCATCTAAGCCAATCCCTCAGAATCTCTAACTACATCGACTATGGTCACCAAGGGTGTTCAATCAAGGAAAAAGTGCACTGAGGCCACACAAGTGGGGAAAGAGCGATGTATAAATAATAAATACAATACAATACAATATGGAAAGGGACTGGCTGTCCTAGGCCTGTCAGTGTGTGATATGGCAAGGGACTGGCTACCCTAGGCCTGTCAGTGTGGGACATGGCAAGGGACTGGATGCCCTAGGCCTGTAGTCATGTGATATGGCAAGGGACTGGCTGCTCTAGGCCTCTCTGTGTGTGAAAATGCAAGGAAGTGGCTGTTTTAGGCCTGTCAGCATGTGATATGGCAAGGGACTGGCTGTCCTAGGCCTGTCAGCATGTGATATGGCAAGGGACTGTCTGTTCTAGGCCTGACAGTGTGGGATATGGCAAGGGACTGGCTTCCCTAGGCCTGTCAGCATGTGATATGGCAAGGGACTGACTGCCCTAGGCCTGTCAGTGTGTGATATGGCAAAGGAGTGGTTGATCTAGGCCTGTCAGTGTGGGATATGGCAAGGGACTGGCTGCCCAAGGCCTGTCAGTGTGGGATATGGCAAGAAACTGGCTCCCGTAGGCCTCTCAGCATGTGATATGGCAAGGGACTGGCTGCCCTAGGCCTGTCAGCATGTGATATTTGGCTGCTTAGTCGAGCTTAGTCGATACTTGACAGCCACCTAAGTCTTAGAATGGCAAACATGCACACACATTTAAGCCAATCCCCCAGAATCTCTAACCACATCGACTACGGTCACCAAGGGCGTTCAACCAAGGAAAATGCGCATTGAGGCCACAAAAGTGGGGAAAGAGCGCTGTATAAATAATAAATACAATACAATACAATATGGAAAGGGACTGGCTGTCCTAGGCCTGTCAGTGTGGGATATGGCAAGGGACTGGCTACCCTAGGCCTGTCAGTGTGGGATATGGCAAAGGACTAGCTGCCCTAGGCCTGTCCGTGTGTGATATGGCAAAGGAATGGCTGCCCTAGGCCTGGCAGCATGTGGTATGGCAAAGGACTGGCTGCCCTAGGCCTGTCAGTGTGTGATATGGCAAAGGACCAGCTGCCCTAGGCCTGTCAGTGTGTGATATGGCAAAGGAATGGCTGCCCTAGGCCTGCCAGCATGTGATATGACAAGGGACTTGCTGCCCTAGGACCAGCTGCATGTGATATGCCAAGGGACTGGCTGCCCAAGGCCTGTCAGTGTGAGATATGGCAAGGGATTGGCTGCCCTAGACCTGGCAGTGTGAGATATGGCAAGGGACTGGCTGCCCAAGGCCTGTCAGTGTGAGATATGGCAAGGGACTGGCTGCCCTAGGCCTGTCAGTGTGGGATATGACAAGGGACTTGCTGCCCTAGGACCATCAGTGTGTGATATGGCAAGTGACTGGCTGCCCTGCGCCCGTCATAGTGGGATATGGCAAGGGATTGGCTGCCCCAGGCCTGTCAGTGTGTGATATGGCACTGGACTGGCTTCCCTAGGCCTGTCAGTGTGTGATATGGCAGGCCGGTCAGGGACATATACAATGAGGAAATCAGAACACGTCGGTTCGGTTATTAGAGGTGTGCTTTCCATGTCCCGTAAAAAGACCAGGTCTAGGGAGTGACTTGCTCTGTACGTGTATAACAATAGTTTTATATAGTGCTGCATGTCTGATTGCTAGTGCTTCTAAGCACTGTACTAATTAATAGCTGTTATTATTGCCCAATTTAATGGTATTCAAATTGCCGACCCATAGAAGGATAAAGCATTGAGTCTGCCCTCCAAGGACTCGAACTTGCGAATTGCAAGTTGCTCCCATTTCTCAGGCAAACACTTAGGGTATGAGAGACCCATTTATGGGTAGACAAGTCACTAAGTTGAGTGAGCCCCAGTGTGCATAGTTCATTGATGCCTAATTTTGTGTGCTTGTCGTTTTCCTCCTCATCCTATCAGGATGCTTTTGTGCATGTGTGCTTGCAGGAGCAAGGGGGGCTTATCGCTACCAAGACATCTGCCTTCTAGCCTCTTGTCCGATAGGGTGTTGTTAACAGGAAAGGGAAGTTCTGGTCGGGTGACAGTCAAATGGGGACTATGTTGGCTCTACGGTTCCTCCCAGGTGAAGATCTGTGTGAGTTACGACTAATCATCCATTCCTATTCTGTCCTTGTGACTTATCTTGCATCCTGGGAGAGGCAAGCCATCAAAAAGGTGGTAGCTTTGTGGGGCAAATCACAAATCCTTATATGAGGCAAAACTGCTCTGATCCCCCAACCGTCACCAGGGCCAATTGCCCTGGTAGCCCCTCCGGCCGGCTCCTCCTCCTTTAAAAATCTTGAATGTGCCATGGACGCAGAACTCTCTCTCCAAACACATCAACTCCGTATCCAGAACCCGCCACTTCCACATAAACATCCTAAAGCTAAACGTTCCCCATCTCACATATCTTTAGAGAGTCTCTGCAGTACTGGCCATCATCTTTTCCGTCTGTACTACACCAACTCCCTTTACCTCGGCGTCCCAGCACGCCAGCTCAGGAAACTCCAACGAATCCAAAACTCAGCAGCCAGACTGCTCCTTGCCCTCACACCCAGAGAACGTATCAACCCCCTACTCAGAGTGCTACACTGGCTCCCGGTTAGCCTAAGAGTAGCCTTCAAAGCCATGTGCATCACACACCAAGCCCTCCATAATACAGGACCAGAGTTCCTTCAGGACAACATCATCCACTAACAGGCCCCAGAAACCTCAGCTCGCCTCCTCGCTATTCCACTTTGCCTTCCAACAGAGTTGGCAGCTCGGCATTCTGTATCCTAGCTCCCCTCATCTGCAACATTCTTCCTTTGCACAACCACCACACCGAAAACTACCTTTCCTTCAAAAAAGTGCTCAAAACCTGGCTATTTGCAGCATTATCCTGAAACCCCCTCTCCCCAACTCCCTTTCCATACTTAGAAACACCCAGAACCTGGTGGCGCCGGCTGTATTTGCAGCAAAACCGACCTTTCAGCACATACTTTCACAGTGGCCCAGATCACACACACATCAGCTTACACCAATCGTGACTATGGCTTCCCTCAAGCATCACTAATTGAATCACAGCCCTCCGTATATGAAATAATCACTGCACCTGGCACGTACAGTAAAACAGACGAAGTGCTCTAACAGTAGGTTGTGATAGAATCACTGCCACCGCAGTCGGACAGATTGGGACGCACTACAGGGGGAATTGTCAGGGGAGGACGTGTGCTACGGCCATTTCCCGCACCTGCAGGTCAGGTGGGTGTCCCCGTGCAATACTCCGGGAGGGCAATAAAGAACCTGTCCCTGAATCACCCAGGAAGGAAGGGGGGATGGGCAGGTATGACGCATCTATGAACTACAGGATGGGCCGCCACGGTGAAGGTAACAACTGAGAAGGTTTAGTAAGTGCTCGATAGCAGGGTGGACACACCACGTTATCCACCAAAAAAACCTGGACGTTCCCCTCTGGTTGCAAATAGTTGGCGCATAGACTGCCGCTAACTGCTTTATTGCAGCCGCAAGAATCAAAAGAAGGCGGCAATTACCCGAGCGGGCGTATATGCAGGAAATCACCACTGAATCCCACCAGGTACGCGTAACGGACCACTCCAGTGGACACTGGCCACAGGCATGGCTACCCGCACACATCAGAATACAGCAAGGACTATAACAAAATGTGGTCGTGCTGTTCACATAACTTTCCACCTACTCATACCAGACTACGCCCCACGACCTCTGACATCAGAATGCAACGCAGACCTATGACATATTCTGGCACGCTGGGCACATAGCGACTGTTTGGCAGTCATGGCATCTTCTGACCCCTCTCAGCACCCACTCACATGCCTGTCCACATGGGTTGCTCTCTACCGGAGCCTGGCCAGACCTGCTAAGCCTTATTTGGCTAAATGCACACATCATCCTAATTTTACTCTTTGACCTCCAACACTCTGGACTTTGGTTCTCTGGGGGCATTCCCACTAACAGCGCATTGAGACTATAATAATGGTAAAAGGCGCTTTATAAATGACAAGCACAATGCAATCATCCACCTGTGCCTATTCTGTCCTTGTGAGTTATCTTGAATCCTGGAAGAGGCAGGTAATCAAAAAAAAAGTGGTTGCTCTGCGGTTAAATGAGGTTCCCATCAGGCCCAGTAATCAGTGCCCACCCCCTTTCCGTCCAGTAGAACACAGAATTCTAAGGTTTGCTTGGTCGTTCATTCTGCATTGACTAAGCTGACATTGCGAGCTGAGCTACCTGGGTCTCATGATTTTAGATAATGGGTGATTTTGCACCAACACCACAGAGGTGATCATGTGTAGGGAAGATATGCTGGACTCTGGTAGGGTTAGCGGGTTCTCCCATTTCTGTTGATCGCGTTGAAGACGCTGGGGCATACTTGTATTCAAGTGCTTGACATGTTGGGTTCAGCATGGCCATGATAAATGTTGTTACGTTGCTGTTTCTGGGGTTTACTGCAGTGGTGTGAGAGTGGTTGAGTGGAGAGGAAGCTGGTTCTGATGTCATGAATGTATAGGAAGTCTCTCCGGCACAGCGGTGTTGGGGTTCCAGGTGGACACCTACACTGATGCTACTCTTGTTTTAGCATGATAGGTATGGAAAGGTGGTTGACCTTTCTTGAGGAAGATGTCATGGAATTGACGCCTAAATCAGACGCAGAGATCGGTTTGGGTCCACTCAACTCAGAAGGAGTGTGGGTTGGGAGCACTAGCAGTGTGGAACTACTGCACCCGATTGGTACTCTGGAGCATACCCTGCTGATTGTGCTGGTCTCTCTTAGGACTCCTACTGTCCTGGACTGTAAAAACAAGAGTTGGAGACCCCTCACATTTGCGCTGGGTACTGGGAATATGTATATCGAAGATAGTCTGTTATCTCTATTAAGGAGTCTGAAGTGGAGTTTTGTTATAGGGGTAACAAGTCTATTTATTAGTGTGGCCCACACCTGTTACGCCCCTCAGGAGTCTTTTTCAAGGCGATTTAGGTTGCTTGGGAAGTGATCATCCTAGGTTAGGTTCGGGGGAGGTGCCCCGTGCACGGGATGAGTGTGTACTCCACAGATTGAGCCAATTGGAGGCCTTCAGGGATCTGGTCGAGGTTTCTGGCAGCCGCACTCGGCCACCAGGAACCTCCGACCTGAACCCTAACACAGAACCTAGCGCTGGTTTGGTCTGGTTGGCATTTGGCCTTCTGGTAGGTATATTAGTCTTGCTAGTGTTCTCTTGGGGCGTGATTCCAGATCTGATGGTCATAGGATGGGAAAAGGAGCTCCGGGTTCTAAGTGTTGCCTTCTTTTGCCTCACGAGTTCATGGTCTTTGCAGATCTTTCATGAGTGCATTTCATTTGCCTCCATCATGATACTACCATTACCGAACCCGCTAATCATGTGTGGCTCTCAGCAGAGAGCCCACTGTGTACATTCTAATACCCCTGAGTATGTTTGCTGTCTGTGTCACTTACATGGTAGTGTTGAAAGCTGATTCCCATGAGGGGTTGACTTATGTGTAGAGTAGGCGGTGGTTCTTGCATGGTGCGTGGTCAGAATTCTTTCCCTAGTCCAAGGTGAAGCTAAAGGTGGCGAGGAAGTGAGTTCATGCCAACCTATCCCCTAGCACATGGGCACATGGAACTGGATGTATGCCTGCCTTTGTGACAGCATTGACCCTCTGTGATCCACACAAAACAACCTCATATCCGTGTTTCCAGCTTGAGGCACCAGTAGGCAAAGGATTTCCCCCGGACTCTGGGTGGCACCAATCCCCCCTTGATGTGTTAAGGAAGCTTATCATACCTCCTTAAAGTCTTGCCTTTGACGGGCAGACAGTCTCCCACATCTCCGAGTTAGTCCTGGAGCCAGGGAGATGGCGCAAAGCTTTCTCCAAGCTGGTACCCAAGCAGCAAGATCACTGTCAAGCTTTGCCCAATTGGTTCTCCACGACTCCAGGGCTAACTGGCTGGGTTCCCGTTTTTCCAATCCCCAAATCCAAAGATCATCATATTCTCTCTCTCTCTCTCTCTCTCTCGCTCTCTCTCGCTCTAGTATAGAGTAGTATAGAGTAGTGGCTAAACTGTCTACTCAGTCCCAACTGCTACTAAACCAATCATATAGTAGTGGCTAAACTAGCTACTCAGTCCCACAATGCTACACTGCTACGAAACCAATCATAGAGTAGTTGCTAAACTGGCTACTCAGTCACACACTGCTAATAAACCAATCATAGAGTAGTGGCTAAACTGGCTAATCAGTCCCACACTGCTATGAAACCAATCATAGAGTAGTTGTTAAACTGGATACTCAGTCCCACACTGCTTCTAAACCAATCATAGAGTAGTGGCTAAACTGGCTCCTCATTCCCACACTGCTACTAAACCAATCATAGAGTAGTGGCTAAACTGGCTAATCAGTCCCACACTGCTATGAAACCAATCATAGAGTAGTTGTTAAACTGGCTACTCAGTCCCACACTGCTACTAAACCAATCATAGAGTAGTGGCTAAACTGGCTCCTCAGTCCCACACTGCTACTAACCCAATCATAGAGTAGTGACTAAACTGGCTACTCATTCCCACACTTCTACTAAACCAATCATAGAGTAGTGGCTAAACTGTCTACTCAGTCCCACACTGCTACTAAACCAATCATAGAGTAGGGGCTAAACTGGATACTCGGTCCCACACTGCTTCTAAACCAATCATAGAGTAGTGGCTAAACTGGCTCCTCAGTCCCACACTGCTGCTAAACCAATCATAGAGTAGTGGCTAAACTGTCTACTCAGTCCCATACTGATACTAAACCAATCATAGAGATGACATGGGCACAGCACGACGGGTATAGCTCCTTCACCTCTCATGTTGACGTGGCCCAAGGTCAGTCGCTACTCTTCAGGAGGGATGTGAACTGGCACAAAAACAATAGTACGGGGCTCCCAAAATAAACAAATGTCCAACCAAGGTTCTATGCAAAATAGGAGACCTTAATTAATCTAAAAATACTGCATACATTACAAAAACACTAAAAGCCACCCTGTGAAGCGAGACACATAATATGCAGACATTTCAATGAAAGGTGGCACTCCTGGTCTGAAGACAGTGGTATGCTCTCTGCAGCAAGGTCCAGGTTCAAAAGATATGCCTTTCAAAGGTAAAGAGTGGAGACTAAAATGTATGTAGGGCCCTTAAAAATAGGCCTCGGGGACATCATCACTATCAGTGCCTTTAACAACTTCTTGGGTAGTCTGACAGCATCAAGTCAGGCTTCCAGATGATTTCCAATATGTTGAGGCGGCGGCGAGGCAGTCGGGCATTCTCAATGGTTCGAGTGGACATTGAGGTGGTCAATTGGTTCAATGCAATCCAGCGACTCAGCGCAGTCCTGTAGCAGTGATAGTCTTCAATCAGCTGAAGGGTCATGCAGACGATGTTCGAGCCGCAGCTCAAAATGGTCAAGTTGGTTCTATGAGGTTCAAGCAATGCGATTAAGATCTGCAGTGGAGATCAGCTCCAAAATAGCTGACGTGCAGCCAGGAGATCTTCGAAAAAAGTGGAGAGAGTCAAAGGCAGCTCCATGAATGGGATCAAAAGTGACTGAAGACAGGAAACAAAGCCTAGAGGTGTTCCTTGGCTTCTTGGTTTCTGGGTGACCCCATCCAGGGCCCCCAGGGGTGAGGTGCGTCCTTTTTCTGCCTTTCCAAACCAGTAAGGTTGCAGGAGAGCACTAGTAAGGCTGCCACTTCCAGTGAGAAGGATTCTCCCATCCAGTGTTCAGGCAGCAGCGGGCCTTGTCGAAACAGCACTTCCCGCCAAATAGTCCTCTGGGATGCGTAAGGGGGGACATTATCTTCACCTGTGTGGCAGAGGACTTTGGGCAGAGTGCACCCTAATAAAGTTTCATGTGCAAACTACTGTGTCTGACGTCCAAAGATGATTCCACTGAGTACTGTGAGAAACCAGAGGGTGCCTCACCCGCTAGTCCCCTGGGATCTCTCTCTCTCAGGTGGCCAGGGCACGGCCATCGCCTTTGGATCCACACCCTGGGGGTGGAACAATGCAGGAGGATCACCTGGGTGAGGGGTCTTCGGGGAGTGGGGGTGAGGCAGCCGATGGTGAGACGCGGTATTCCCCCCTTTTTTGTTCATCTAACCCATGGGTGCACAACATACGGCCCGCGGGTCAGTTGCGGCCCGCCATGCCCTTTTGACCGGCCCGCGAGGCACAAAGACTTTCCTAATGGAGGGCGGCCCGCTGCCGCCCTCCATTAGGAAAGTCTTTGTTGCCTTCCGGGCCGGTGAAAACACTGGCCCTCATTGGCTCAGCACACACACGCATCACGTCGCTCCTACGAGCCACGTAATGCGTGTGTGCTGCACCAATGGAGGGCCAGCACTACGGCTGGCGTGGTCCATAAGGCTTGATGCCGGAAGGCATTTCAGCCTTGGACCACGCCAGTCGTAGTGCGATTCCAGCGTTCCAGCTTACCTACCGCTTACCTGCCTGCCTACCAGCACGTCTCCGGTAAGTGGTCTGTTTGTGTTTGTGTGTCGGGTTTGTTTTGCTTTATGTTTGTGTGTGTATGTTGCGGGGGGGGGTGTGTCGGATGTGTATGAATGTTTGTATTTGAATGTATTTTGTGTGTATGTTGAGATGCGGGGGTGGGGGGGTGTGTCGGATGTGTATGAATGTTTGTGTTTGAATGTATTTTGTGTGTATGTTGAGATGCGGGGGTGGTGGTGTGTGTCGGATGTGTATGAATGTATTTGAATGTATTTTGTGTGTATGTTGCGGGGGGGGGTGTGTCGGATGTGTATGAATGTTTGTATTTGAATGTATTTTGTGTGTATGTTGAGATGCGGGGGTGGGGGGGTGTGTCGGATGTGTATGAATGTTTGTGTTTGAATGTATTTTGTGTGTATGTTGAGATGCGGGGGTGGGGGGGTGTGTCGGATGTGTATGAATGTTTGTGTTTGAATGTATTTTGTGTGTATGTTGAGATGCGGGGGTGGGGGGTGTGTCGGATGTGTATGAATGTTTGTGTTTGAATGTATTTTGTGTGTATGTTGAGATGCGGGGGTGGGGGGTGTGTTGGATGTGTATGAATGTTTGTGTTTGAATGTATTTTGTGTGTATGTTGAGATGCGGGGGTGGTGGTGTGTGTCGGATGTGTATGAATGTATTTGAATGTATTTTGTGTGTATGTTGAGATGTGGGGGAGGTGTGAATGTTTGTATTTGAATGTATTTTGTGTGTATGTTGAGATGTGGGGGGGTGTGTGAATGTTTGTATTTGAATGTATTTTGTGTGTATGTTGAGATGCGGGGGTGGGGGGGTGTCGGATGTGTATGAATGTTTTTATTTGAATGTTTTTTGTGTGCTGAGTTGGGGGGTGGGGGTTCGGGTCTGTATGGGTGCTTGTTTGAGAGTTTGCTGATTTGGGGGGGTGGGGGGTTCGGGTCTGTATGGGTGCATGTTTGTGTGTGTGCTGAGTTGGGGAGGCGGGGGGTTCGGGTCTGTATGGGTGCATGCTTGAGTGTGTGTGTGCTGAGTTGGGGGTTTGGAGTTGGGGGGGTGGGGGGTTCGGGTCTGTATGGGGGCATGTTTGTGTGTGTGCTGATTTGGGGGGTGGGGGGTTCGGGTCTGTATGGGTGCATGTTTGTGTGTGTGCTGAGTTGGGGGGTGGGGGGTTCGGGTCTGTGTGGGTGCATGTTTGTGTGTGTGCTGAGTTGGGGGGTGGGGTGTTCGGGCGGGTCTGTATGGGTGCATGTTTGTGTGCTGGGGTGGGGGTTTGGGTCTGTATGGGTGCATGTTTGTGTGTGTGCTGAGTTGGGGGGGTGGGGGTTCGGGTCTGTATTGGTGCATGTTTGTGTGTGTGCTGAGTTGGGGGGTTTGGTTGGGGGTGAGGGGGCCATGGGGCATAGTGTTTGGTTGGGGGTAAGGAGGCCATGGGGCATAGTGTTTGGTTGGGGGTGAGGGGGCCATGGGGAATAGTGTTTGGTTGGGGTGAGGGGGCCATGGGGCATAGTGTTTGGTTGGGGGTGAGGGACATGGGGCATAGTGTTTGGTTGGGGGTGAGGGGGCCATGGGGCATAATGTTTGGTTGGGGGTAAGAGGGCCATGGGGCATAATGTTTGGTTGGGGGTGAGGGGGCCATGGGGCATAGTGTTTGGTTGGGGGTGAGGGACATGGGGCATAGTGTTTGGTTGGGGGGTGAGGGACATGGGGCATAGTGTTTGGTTGGGGGTGAGGGGGCCATGGGGCATAGTGTTTGGTTGAGGTGAGGGGGCCATGGGGCATAGTGTTTGGTTGGGGGTGAGGGACATGGGGCATAGTGTTTGGTTGGGGGTGAGGGGGCCATGGGGCATAGTGTTTGGTTGGGGGCGAGGGACATGGGGCATAGTGTTTGGTTGGGGGTGAGGGGGCCATGGGGCATAATGTTTGGTTGGGGGTGCGGGGGCCATGGGGCATAATGTTTGGTTGGGGGTGAGGGACATGGGGCATAGTGTTTGGTTGGGGGTGAGGGGGCCATGGGACATAGTGTTTGGTTGGGGGTGAGGGAGCCATGGGGCATAGTGTTTGGTTGGGGGTGAGGGACATGGGGCATAGTGTTTGGTTGGGGTGAGGGAGCCATGGGGCATAGTGTTTGGTTGGGGGTGAGGGACATGGGGCATAGTGTTTGGTCTGGGGTGAGGGACATGGGGCATAGTGTTTGGTTGGGGTGAGGGGGCCATGGGGCATTGTGTATCTAGGGTCAATAAAATATATATAAGTTAATTAAACAGGCGAGATACAATAACTAAATAGAAATAAATTATAACAATGGAAAATGTGTAGTACAAAATGTAAGTTTGAAATGCAAATTAAAATCGTTACCCCTCAAAAACATTCTTTTTCCATGTGTTTAGTACAAATTGGGGGTTTAAAAAGCCTCCTGCCACGCCCCGCCTACCGCCCCGCCCAAATTCACTTTTCGGCCCACTATAGCCCTCATGTAAGGTACTTTCGGCCCTCTGTCAAAATCAGTTGTGCACCCCTGACTTAGACGATGGTACTGTAGACTGTGGGGGGGACGAAGGGTTTGATTTTTGAAGGAGAGAAATCTGACACCAAGGTGTCTGGATATTCTTCACGATGTGGAACAAAAGGTTGGTGTCGATGATGAAGATGAGAGATTTAGTGCTGAATGTGAGCGGAGGAGAGAAGCCATGCGGTGGAATTTCTGCTACAATAGTACACATCGTCATCCCCACCAAAGGGAGTTAAGCCTTCCTACCTTATGGGCTCAGCAGTCTAATCTTAAGCAAAAGCGAAGCTCTATAGCACTAGTTCCACTATATTTAGTAGTGTGCTTACTCATAAAATGTGTCACGACATGTATTCATTACCATAAAATAAATGTTATTCAACATATATACACTATAACCTAAAAGCAAGTATAACAATATAACATTAAAAACTTCTTACATACATATTTAAGACCCATCAAAGATTCCACTGTTCACTTTCTTATTCAAAGATTTTGTAAATCAAATACACATTCTTGTTAATTTCTAAGCCCGACTTGTCCAAGTTTCTGTCCTTCACGCTCTAATATGCTGGACATTCATCAGGACCTGACAGATCGTGCACCACTGTTGAGCACCGAATTAAGTGCATATTGATGTACTGTGATCCCTGGAAGTACAAAAAAACACATTAATTTGATTACTAAGTCTCCCAGTGACTTTCAAGTAACTTCATCAGTAATCCCGTAGACCCATGATATGGTGAATTAATTCTCCATAACTTGCCACGGGGTCTCAGAAATGTTCTTTATGACCACTTTCAGCTTTCAATGTTGACAGCGCACTCAGATGTAATGCTGCGGCGTACTTCAAATAACTCCACAACGCCACTCTGCAGAAAAACAGACCCAAAACACTTCTACTCAAACTGTCCACAATGTGGTACATAATTACCCCAAACTCACTACCTATGTCAATCTCTATTCAAAATAAATGATTAAGTGGGACTTACCTCTACTTGCTCAGAGACAGCATTGACAATCTCTCTACGTCCAAGTTGCTAAAATGTCATTGATTCTAGGCATAGACAAAAATGACCTAAAAATAGGAAGAATACGGGGAGTATTTTGGTTGTTAGTGAGAGGGCCCCAATTTGATCTTCCATGCACCCTCTTTCGTATTTCTAATGTCATGCGGAAGACCTGGACTTCTTACTTGAAGAGTCACTTAATACCGTCTCATCCCTTCCTCTGTGTTACTTCGCTCACGCGGCTGTCATCCACCAGATAAAACACTGTGCACTAACTTTCAAAAGCCTCTGCGTGATGTCACGGCGTCTAACACAGCCACGATGACGTCACTGTGTTGCGGGCAGATGTAAACACTTCATTGCTGTGGGTCACCTACAGGAGTAGTACCCCCTACTCCATTTGGTCTAGTCAATTGAAACCACCACACCAGTGCATTGAGCCACTATGCAAGCCATGGATGCCCACACAGTCCCACATTCTACTCCTTTGGGCAGATCAAACACCTTCAGGTCTTCTTAGGGGGATAAAGTAGGCCACATCCTTATTTTCTTAGGGTATCATATTGTCTCTAGAAAAAAATTGGGCACCTCTTAATGGCTACACATATTCTGGCTCATTCTGGAGTATGCATATTTCCATAGACTCAATCATGATACTCATGAAGCGTCACTGTCAAAGAATGTTCACATGGTAAGTCAGACCAAACACAGTTAATGAAGCTTCTGATGCATCGACGTCATGGCAAGTTCACATAGTAGAGTTCATTTAATTACATACTGAGAATAACGAGACCAAGAAACACAGCAGCTGCTCCTCACATTTTGTATCTCTTTCAGGTCATGTTGTGCCACTCTATGGACTCATTCAGTCCTAATTTGCTAATGATGGCTTACACCGGGGTGGGATTAGGAAGGCCAAGGGTACTACGCCATAGTTTCCCCTCAATGAGCTGCTGTTTCTCTGTTGGTAAAAATCTCCAAACCATAAAAGACACTGTGGGCAATACTGGCACTATAAATCTTCAGCAGACTGTTGAGAGGGGGGCAAACCCATGCAACCCCTAAGTGCTTTGGGGTGAGTTAAGTCCCATTGGAAGAATTATAATGGTCCAGGGGGAGGGGAGCATGTTAAAGGTTCCGACACAATCATAATACTGTATGTAATTCAGATGCTTAGACATAGTGTGTGTATATAAGACAATGGGCCTCATTACGACCCTGGCGGCCGCGGTATGAACCGTGCCGTTCATACCGGGCTGCCACATTACGAGTTTGCTCGCGGGTGGCGATATGCACGACTGGTCTGGCCAGACGTGCATACCGGCACCCGCGAGCAGGCCAGGATGCTACCAACGGACCCGTCATTAATGGGTCCGTTGTTAGCATCCTCCCATTCCCAATGAGCCCTATGGGGACTCAAATGGGAATGGGGACGTACCGGGTCCAGGTCCCGAAAATGGGAATTACCGGGTCCGCAAAAGTCGGAATGGCTCGGTAATTCCTTTTTTTCACGACTCGGACACGAGTTTGGAGGTAGCCATGCCGGTAATGACAGCATGGCTACCTCCAAACCTGTAATGAGGCCCAATGCCATTTTGTAGCCATGATCAAAAAAGTGATGGATGGAAGGTTTTGAATGAATCTTAACCACTGCCATTACTCTGGGTAACCTTCCACACCACCGTATTTTAGCCCGTCTGCGCCATTGCAAAAGGCAGTTCAGCCAAATGTGAATCAGTCAGGTACTGCCACTAATGGGAGCAGCCCTGCCCAAACTGCCAGGCCAGGTCCCCTCTGCACGGAAACACAAGCAACCCCAGACATGTTTCAGCTTTGTTGGGCCTCCGAAGTGAGGCACAGCTCCACCCTACTGATGAGGTCCAACCAGACTGAAACACGTGTCTGTGGTTGCTGTTGGTACTCTTGTTCAGTGGAGAATTGCCTAGCATTTCGGTGCTGGACTGCCCCAGGGCAGGACAAAGACTGATATGCAGGGATAGTTCTCCTTTGTGAAAGATAGTGAGCTAAAGAATCTGGGTAAGGCTCTCGTAACCAGGACTAATGTCTAGCCGAGGGACTCACAGGACCCCCCTTTGTAAGTTGCATAATTTAAGAGACTTTGGGTTTCACCCTTAGTTACTAGGGGAATCCAGATGTGGACCCCTTGCTCACAATTCTTAGAGAGGCACAGCTCCACCCTACTGATGAGGTCCAACCAGACTGAAACACGTGTCTGGGGTTGCTGTTGGTACTCTTGTTCAGAGGAGAATTGCCTAGCATTTTGGTGCTGGACTGCCCCAGGGCAGGACAAAGACTGATATGTTTGGGATATTTTTCCTCTGTGAAAGATAGTGAGCTAAAGAATCCGGGTAAGGCTCTCGTGTTAATTTGCATTATTTTGTAGTCATAGTCAAAGCATAGGCCTGCACGGGCAATTATTTAATTGTTTTTTTTAATAACACGCCTAATACCGTACCTGAGTTCGGTTTCTAAGGCAGAACCGGGATTTGAACCTCTGTTGCTCTGCATGGTCTTGCTTCCAAGACCAGTGCATTGCCCTTGTGCAATCCCCCATTCACTATGCAGTATTCAGCATGTTAGATGCCGGCCGCGAGCCTGAAGGAGAAACATACGCCCAAGCGCTGACGAGAGAGGCTCATGCTGCTACCTTTCACAGAAACCTTCCTTTGTTCCAAAACTGTTGCCAATATGTGTGTTCTAGAAAGAATGTGCCCTGCAAGGCCACCAGACAGTGCTGGGCACCATTGTGTACGTGTTATCACACCGGCCAAAGCAGGCCTCCGACCCCCACTCAGCCAACCACTATTTATAGCCCCTACAACTGCTCTAGTCCCAAGACCCCTGAATTCCAAGATACCATTTGACCCCAGACCCCCCCCGACCATAAACCAACCCACCATAAAAGATCTAGGAGCATGGTCGTCCCACCTTTATTTCATAGTGACGTGATGTGTAATGCGAGGAACGGGGAGGGATAGATTATAGTTCAAAAGTGAGGCTGGAAGCCTTGGAAGGCGAGTGACGCGATCGGGATGAGTGAAGTCTGTGTGGGTTCGTGTGACCTCAGGACTCCCCTGTGCAAGTCGTTGAGCCTGCCAGGTGCACAGCATAATGATAGAATAGCACTATTTACAAATGTAGGTCATTGCTACTCGGGCCTTGGTTCCAAGGAGACGATGAGCCCAGTAGAGCCCACGTGATGGAAGACGGACAGACTGGGCTGGGACCAATGGCCTGGCATCCCCTATTGTGCGGCCGGTCATGTATAGGGTTGCACCAACCAGCCACGCAGGGTTTCACTATATATATGATTAAGTCTATGATGCTGGATCGCTTTTTAAGCTTCTTCTTTCACCCTTTTTGCCAGAACATTCTATGGCAGCAGAGTTCTTTGTTGACGCACCTATTTTTGTAGAAATAAAACTTGTTATCCTTGTAAGAGTTTCGTAGTACCTTTTTCCCTTGCGGGTTGTATTTTTTCTGGTGTGAGTGTTTAGGGGCGTGCCTTCATTACCTTCTATAGAATAGCCACCTCTGTGCTTAACGAAATGTTTAATAGCGCTAACACTTGTTCTGTGTCTGATTCAATATTACTCTCCCCAAATCTGGACCATAAGGGATATTAAAAAACGGAATGCCCTAGTACGTATCAACGGCTTCGATTATTTCCTCGTCGATTTTCCAAACAAAATTGTTCATCCTGCTTTTATTAGCTTGAAAAATCATCATTTTTGTTTTGTTGAAATTGACCACAAGGCTGTTCTCAGCCGAGTACCTCTTCAAAGAGATCAAGGAGCGCTGCAGGCCCACAGGAGTTTGGATTAAAATGATGCTGTCATCTCCGTACGATAACCATACCACTAGCTGTTTGCCAACGCGCGGCGTAACATGTTGACACTTTGCCAAGATCCCCCATAGGTCTGCAACATAAAGATTATAAAGCATCGGAGCCAGTGAGCAGCATGGGCGTAATTTTAGGGGGGTACAGGGGTGTTTGTCCCCCCCAACTTTCATGGCACACCATTTTGTCCCCATTCATTTGGCTGGGCACCTTTTTCTTCAGATGTCATGTCCCCCCCCAACATTTTCAGCAAAGTTACTCCACTTGTGAGCAGCCCTGTTTCAATCCATGGTTCCTTGAAATTCTGTCGCTCAATGGCCTTCTTGGTTGGTACCAACTTTATAGAGGTATTCGTGTAGAGCTCTTTAAGGAAATTGAGCCTTCCACGATGGAGCCCCCAACTCTCAAGCTTGCTCCACAATTGGCCTCTGTGAACTGTGTCAAAAAGCGGCTTTCTAGTCAATAAAGCATAAATAAAGCGTGCGGACCCTATATACCAAAGAGACCTGTATCAAATAGGATAGGGTCCATACATTGGAGAGAGTTCCGAAGCCCTTTCTGAACCCAGCCTGCTGGTTTTTAAGTACCTTTATCCAATTGCTCATATTTTCCAGCAGAAGTTGGGCAAACAGTTTCGAATGTGGGTCCACTGTGGGAAGGAGCGTTAATACCTGGAGCATTTCTTGTGTATCGGGAAGGAGCGCTAATACCTGGAGCATTTCTTGTGTATCGGGAAGGAGCGCTAATACCTGGAGCATTTCTTGTGTATCGGGAAGGAGCGCTAATACCTGGAGCATTTCTTGTGTATCGGGAAGGAGCGCTAATACCTGGAGCATTTCTTGTGTATCGGGAAGGAGCGATAATACCTGGAGCATTTCTTGTGTATCGGGAAGGAGTGTTAATACCTGGAGCATTTCTTGTGTATCGGGAAGGAGCGCTAATACCTGGAGCATTTCTTGTGTATCGGGAAGGAGCGTTAATACCTGGAGCATTTCTTGTGTATCGGGAAGGAGCGCTAATACCTGGAGCATTTCTTGTGTATCGGGAAGGAGCGCTAATACCTGGAGCATTTCTTGTGTATCGGGAAGGAGCGTTAATACCTGGAGCATTTCTTGTGTATCGGGAAGGAGCGCTAATACCTGGAGCATTTCTTGTGTATCGGGAAGGAGCGCTAATACCTGGAGCATTTCTTGTGTATCGGGAAGGAGCGTTAATACCTGGAGCATTTCTTGTGTATCGGGAAGGAGCGCTAATACCTGGAGCATTTCTTGTGTATCGGGAAGGAGCGTTAATACCTGGAGCATTTCTTGTGTATCGGGAAGGAGCGCTAATACCTGGAGCATTTCTTGTGTATCGGGAAGGAGCGCTAATACCTGGAGCATTTCTTGTGCATCGGGAAGGAGCGCTAATACCTGGAGCATTTCTTGTGTATCGGGATCAATATAGATCTTTTCCAGCTTACAGGGACAACCTTGGTAATAAAAATCAATGGAAAGAGACGGCTAAGATATTAGACCAAAGAGTGGGCTCTTTTTTAATAACAATATTAGGAACGGCGTCAGGGCCAGGGGCTTTCGATGGTTTAAGTTTAGCTATCAAGAATTCAATATGCTCAGCCGAGCAGCGTAAGCTCTCTCCCTCAGCAGATGAAACATCAGGCTCGACCGACTCATCTGCAGTAACAGGTCTGGTATGAAGCTTATTCATATGTGAAATCCATGTCGCTTCGGCCATAGGGGCGACTTCTGGGTTCAGACGAGTTTAGTATGTAATGTGGTTTGCCCCCAAGGCATAGCTATACATGAAGTATTATTTAAGCACATAAAATGCGACGTAAAACCTTAATACATTTCTATATCAACTAATCCCGTAAAAGGTGTTCAGTTGCTTAAATCGTCCACATCCCGGTTTCACCATTTAACGAAAGTGTGTGATCCTGGGCAAATCATCTAATTGCACTGGGCCTCATTACACGGAAGGCGGTAAGGGTTAACGGTCACCGGTAATGGTACCGGTGACCGTTAACCCTTACCGCCTTCCTACGAGGTCCCTTTGCGGGTTGGTACTTCAACGCCTGCTTTTTAGCAGGCGTTAAAAACCAACCCGCAAAGGGACCAGGGTGCTAATTACGGTACTGCAATTTGCGGTACCGTAATTAGCACTTTCCCCATTCCCATTATGTCCTATGGGGCAAAAATGGGAATGGGGAAGGGCAATGGGGGAAGGGGGAATTACCGCCCCGCCAACCTTGGAATCGGGCGGTAATTCCCCTTTCCTCCAAGGCAGTGCCGGTATTTTACCACACTGCCTCACTCCAGGCCACTGACTGCACTGCAGTCCCAGTAAGGGACAGAGCCAGATGAAGAGCAGGAGCGCACAGCTCCATGTCCCACTCCAGGCCGCTGACTGCACTGCTGGCCCAATGAGGGGCAGAGCCAGATGCAGAGCAGGAGCACACACCACCATGCCCCACTCCAGGCCGCTGACTGCACTGAAGGCCCAATGAGGGGCAGAGCCAGATGCAGAGCAGAAGCACACACCTCCATGTCCCACTGCTGGCCGCTCACTGCACTGCTGGCCCAATGAGGGGCAGAGCCAGATGCAGAGCAGGAGCACACACCACCATGCCCCACTCCAGGCTGCTGACTGCACTGCAGGCCCAATAAGGGGCAGAGCCAGATGCAGAGCAGGAGCACACACCTCCATGTCCCACTCCAGGCCACTAACTGCACTGCAGTCCCAATGAGGAGCAGAGCCAGATGCAGAGCAGGAGCACACACCTCCATGCCCCACTCCAGGCCACTGATTGCACTGCAGTCCCAATAAGGTGCAGAGCCAGATGCAGAGCAGGAGTACACACTTCTATGCCCCACTCCAGGCTGCTGACTGCACTGCATGCCCAATAAGGGCAGAGCCAGATGCAGAGCAGGAGCACACAGCTCCATGCTCAACTCCAGGCCGGGGACTGCACTGCAGTCCCAGTAAGGGACAGAGCCAGATGCAGAGCAGGAGCGCACAGCTCCATGTCCCACTCCAGGCCACTGACTGCACTGCAGGCCCAATAAGGTGCAGAGCCAGATGCAGAGCAGGAGCGCACAGCTCCATGCCCCACTCCAGGCCACTGACTGCACTGCAGTCCCAGTAAGGGACAGAGCCAGATGCAGAGCAGGAGCGCACAGCTCCATGCCCCACTCCAGGCCACTGACTGCACTGCAGTCCCAGTAAGGGACAGAGCCAGATGCAGAGCAGGAGCGCACAGCTCCATGTCCCACTCCATGCCACTGACTGCACTTCAGGCCCAATAAGGTGCAGAGCAGAAGCACACTCCTCCATGTCCCACTGCAGGCCGCTCACTGCACTGTTGGCCAAATGAGGGGCAGAGCTAGATGCAGAGCAGGAGCACACACCTCCATGTCCCACTCCAGGCCGCTGACTGCACTGCCGGCCCAATAAGGGGCAGAGCCAGATGCAGAGCAGGAGCACACACCTCCATGCCCCACTCCAGGCTACTGCCTGCACTGCAGTCCCAATGAGGAGCAGAGCCAGATGCAGAGCAGGAGCACACACATCCATGCCCCACTCCAGGCCACTGATTGCACTGCAGTCCCAATAAGGTGCAGAGCCAGATGCAGAGCAGGAGTACACACTTCTATGCCCCACTCCAGGCAGCTGACTGCACTGCAGGCCCAATAAGGTGCAGAGCCAGATGCAGAGCAGGAGTACACACTTCTATGCCCCACTCCAGGCAGCTGACTGCACTGCAGGCCCAATAAGGGCAGAGCCAGATGCAGAGCAGGAGCACACAGCTCCATGCCTCACTCCAGGCCGCTGACTGCACTGCAGTCCCAGTAAGGGACAGAGCCAGATGAAGAGCAGGAGCGCACAGCTCCATGTCCCACTCCAGGCCGCTGACTGCACTGCTGGCCCAATGAGGGGCAGAGCCAGATGCAGAGCAGGAGCACACACCACCATGCCCCACTCCAGGCCGCTGACTGCACTGAAGGCCCAATGAGGGGCAGAGCCAGATGCAGAGCAGAAGCACACACCTCCATGTCCCACTGCTGGCCGCTCACTGCACTGCTGGCCCAATGAGGGGCAGAGCCAGATGCAGAGCAGGAGCACACACCACCATGCCCCACTCCAGGCTGCTGACTGCACTGCAGGCCCAATAAGGGGCAGAGCCAGATGCAGAGCAGGAGCACACACCTCCATGTCCCACTCCAGGCCACTAACTGCACTGCAGTCCCAATGAGGAGCAGAGCCAGATGCAGAGCAGGAGCACACACCTCCATGCCCCACTCCAGGCCACTGATTGCACTGCAGTCCCAATAAGGTGCAGAGCCAGATGCAGAGCAGGAGTACACACTTCTATGCCCCACTCCAGGCTGCTGACTGCACTGCATGCCCAATAAGGGCAGAGCCAGATGCAGAGCAGGAGCACACAGCTCCATGCTCAACTCCAGGCCGGGGACTGCACTGCAGTCCCAGTAAGGGACAGAGCCAGATGCAGAGCAGGAGCGCACAGCTCCATGTCCCACTCCAGGCCACTGACTGCACTGCAGGCCCAATAAGGTGCAGAGCCAGATGCAGAGCAGGAGCGCACAGCTCCATGCCCCACTCCAGGCCACTGACTGCACTGCAGTCCCAGTAAGGGACAGAGCCAGATGCAGAGCAGGAGCGCACAGCTCCATGCCCCACTCCAGGCCACTGACTGCACTGCAGTCCCAGTAAGGGACAGAGCCAGATGCAGAGCAGGAGCGCACAGCTCCATGTCCCACTCCATGCCACTGACTGCACTTCAGGCCCAATAAGGTGCAGAGCAGAAGCACACTCCTCCATGTCCCACTGCAGGCCGCTCACTGCACTGTTGGCCAAATGAGGGGCAGAGCTAGATGCAGAGCAGGAGCACACACCTCCATGTCCCACTCCAGGCCGCTGACTGCACTGCCGGCCCAATAAGGGGCAGAGCCAGATGCAGAGCAGGAGCACACACCTCCATGCCCCACTCCAGGCTACTGCCTGCACTGCAGTCCCAATGAGGAGCAGAGCCAGATGCAGAGCAGGAGCACACACATCCATGCCCCACTCCAGGCCACTGATTGCACTGCAGTCCCAATAAGGTGCAGAGCCAGATGCAGAGCAGGAGTACACACTTCTATGCCCCACTCCAGGCAGCTGACTGCACTGCAGGCCCAATAAGGTGCAGAGCCAGATGCAGAGCAGGAGTACACACTTCTATGCCCCACTCCAGGCAGCTGACTGCACTGCAGGCCCAATAAGGGCAGAGCCAGATGCAGAGCAGGAGCACACAGCTCCATGCCTCACTCCAGGCGGCTGACTGCACTGCAGTCCCAGTAATAATAATAAATAATAATAATAAGAATTTTGCATGTATATAGCGCTACAAACCCTCAGGTATCTGAGCGCTGCTTATTATTACCCACGGTGTGTGGTGCTCATTTATCAACCTCGCAAGGATGAAAGGCTGAGTTTGGCCCCGCCAGGATTCGAACCTGAGTCAGCAGGCTCTGCACGGATGTCAAAGCGAGTGCTCCACTCGCTGTGCCACTTGACCGGCCAGATGCAGAGGTGCAGAGCCAGATGCAGAGCAGGAGTACACACTTCTATGCCCCACTCCAGGCCGCTGACTGCACTGCATGCCCAATAAGGGCAGAGCCAGATGCAGAGCAGGAGCACACAGCTCCATGCCTCACTCCAGGCCGCTGACTGCACTGCAGTCCCAGTAAGAGGACAGAGCCAGATGCAGAGCAGAAGCGCACAGCTCCATGTCCCACTCCAGGCCACTGACTGCACTGCACGCCCAATAAGGTGCAGAGCCAGATGCAGAACAGGAGCACGCACCTCCATGTCCCGCTCCAGGCCGCTCACTGCATTGCCGGCCCAATAAGGGGCAGAGCCAGATGCAGAGCAGGAGCACATACCTCCATGTCCCGCTCCAGGCCGCTCACTGCACTGCAGGCCCAATGAGGGACAGAGCCACATGCAGAGCAGGGGCACGCAACTCCATGCCCCACTCCAGGCCGCTGACTGCACTGCAGGCCCAATAAGGGACAGAGCCAGATGCAGAGCAGGAGCACGCAGCTCCATGCCCTACTCCAGGCCGCTGACTGCACTGCAGGCCCAATGAGGGGCCAAGCCAGATGCAGAGCAGGAGCACGCAGCTCCATGTCCCACTCTAGGCCGCTGACTGCACTGCAGGGCCAATAAGGGGCAAAACCAGATGCAGAGCAGGAGCACACAGCTCCATGTCCCACTACAGGCCACTGACTGCACTGCAGGCCCAATGAGGGGCGGAGCCAGATGCAGAACAGGAGCACACACCTCCATGCCCCACTCCAGGCCGCTGACTCACTGCAGGCCCAATAAGGGGCAGCGCCAGATGCAGAGCAGGAGCACACACCTTTATGTCCCACTCCAGGCCGCTGACTGCACTGCAGGCCCAATGAGGAGCAGAGCCAGATGCAGAGCAGGAGCACCCACCTCCATGCCCCAGTCTTGTCCGAATGTTGCAGGGAGAGGGTACAGAGTCAAGTCATCATATGGGGGGCAGGAACGAGTGTTTGTCAGTTAAGCATTCATTTTCCATGGTGCATTTGGGGGCAAGCTAGCAGGACATTTTCGTAGCTTGCCTGCCGCTATCCTGCCCTACTCTTGCAATGCTGGAGACTCCCCTGCTTCTTGTGCTGTGCCTTCATCAGTTCTCGGATGCCGCTCCGGGGGCCACGGGTGCGCTCTATACGAATTTTATAACATATTGCCTAATATTGGGCTTTCCAACCCCTTCAGAGACCTTCAGTCCAGTTGGGGGAACTCTAAAAAAAGGGCCACATAAATGTAGCAATAGAGGGTTGGGTTCTTGGCAAGAAAACAGAAAAAGAGGGCTTTGGGCGCACACATAAATACAAGAAGGAGATTGAGAATACCATCTCCCACCATCAAAACGAATGTCAACATGCACAGGTGTTTCCTGATCATTCCGAAAACAGGGTGCCCATCCCCAAAGCATCTATATGGGATTTAATGTCCTGTGTGGTCGCTGATGTATGAAGCACACCGATATACAGAGGACAGTGTAAAGATTGCTGCAGGCAGTGTACTACATCAGGTGACGTGAGGACAGTGCGACTACACTCTGTGCAAACACACACAAAGGAAGGGGTTATTTTAAGCAAGCATTGGCAATGCCAACACTATGGTGCTTTTTTATAGGCATGGAAAGGCACTTGCCAGGCACCGCCGTACTGTTGTTAACTGGCCATCGAGGATAGCTGCTGCAAAATGGTGTGAATACATGGGCATCTAATAGCAGTGTGTAGAAAATGCCTACTACTTATACACAAGCCAAAACTGTTGGCATTGCCAATGCTTGTTTTAACAGGACTTGAGTGAAGGACACGCAGCATGCTTATATGAAGCGGCTGAAGGCAGACCTGGTTTGGATATTTTCATTACACCAGAAGTGCGTTAACAGTTCTAAACATTGACAAGCACTTTGAGCAGAAAGTTTGATGGTAAGGCTTAATAAAGATTGCTCAAAGATATCCCAGGAGGAAGTGTGTTGTGCGGGCAGGGGCAGAAAGTGGGGGGGAATGGCCATAGGGATTAGCATGGCCATTGGCAGTCAATGAACAGAGGATAGCACAGGGACAACGTGCTGGTCTTGGCAGCATGCCCACGCAGAGCAACAGAGGCTCGAATCCCAGATCTGCGCTTATAAACAGGACTCGGGTATGGTATTAGACGCATTATAAAAAAACTATTATAATAGGGTGGGTAAATAACCTAACAAGACCTACAAGCTTGTGCCCCTCCTCATATGCCATTTCTCCCTAGCTGTACTCAAATGAAATAATTTTGACTTATAAGTGGCGCTTAAGCACCACCTAATAGCCAAAACTAAAACTAGAAACCACTACACCCAATAAAATCTATTGACATGCTTCAAGGTATTTAAACACATCAACGTGCTTGAGCCTTCTTGGAAGTTACATGCTCATCCCTTAGGGCAGGGGTCTGCAACCTTTGATTCCCCAGATGTTTTGGACTACATCTCCCATGAGGATATGCAATGGTAAAGAAACATGGGAGTTGGCAGTCAAAAACATCTAGAGAGCAGGGCCGGCCGTAGGAATCAATCGGCAGTGGTCCGGGGGTGCCACATGAACATAATTTACACGCGGGGCTATAACCTCTGCCATGCGAGCATGGAGGAGCCTTTAAAAAGCGCCTTTGCGCCGCATGTAAAATAAAAGCAGCGTCCAACTTAAGTGAAAAGGTCCTCCCACCTGGGATGAGCTTTTCACTTAATGTGGGCGCTGCTGCTGCCCAGCACGGCAGAGCAGCTTTTCAAAAGGCGATGATGCCCCAGCAACACGGGGTAGCATCGGGCTGGGGGCAAGGGGTAATTTGCCCCCCAAACTGAAGGCTGTGCATATGCCTGGCCTGGCCTGGCAGCAGAAAGTGTTAAAGGATGCTGTTAGCAGGTGCTCCAGCCCCTGTAAGAGGGTGCTAGAGGGGCAGTTGGCATAGCAGGCCGCCCCCTAGCCTCCAGTCTCTGGCTCACCTCTCACTCTCTCTCTCTCTCTGGAGGTGGGAGGGGTGTGCCCCCTTGGTCCTGCTTAAAACCAGCTGGCCCTGGGGGCACATAAAATCGCCTGGGCTGAGAGAGCTCAGTCTCTTTTGCAGCCTGGGCACCAACAACCACCCGCCCAGCTACGGTGGAAGAGTATGGCCGAACAGGACCTTTTGCATGTGTTCACTACAGTTTACTTTGTTGTCTAGGGTTGTTATGGGTATGTTTCTAATATTTATTTTCTGTCACAGGTGGAGTTACATGTGCGGTCCTAGAGAAGGAGGTATGCTTCTGTCCTGCCGCAAGCTATACCCGCTGGATGCATGAGCCAGGATGGAGTGAGGCGGGGATTGACACCACTGGGGACAGTTGGGACTCCTCAGCAACTGAATGCAGTGGCCCGGTTCACTCCATTGAAAGACTATGGGAGCGACTGAACTGGCAGTCGGATACCAGGGCAGGCCGTTCTCGCAAGAACGGAAACCGAAGTGAGGAGCGCTCACCTGTCACTACATAAACACAAACTAAGATGGCGTCCGCGGTCTAACACACGCGGACGCCAGATGGAGGCAGGGTCCCGTATCAGCAGGAACCCGAAATGACTACTAATAAGTCAATTACCAAGTAAGTCTCACGGGCCGAACTTGCCTTATCCAAATACTATTCTTAGGGCCATGTGAACAACATGCATTAATTGGAGCCCTCATTTTTTAGGGAACGGTAACAACTAACAATACAGGAAGCTTGGAGTTGCACAACCAAACTTTCGAATTTTTGAATCCCGGACTGTATTACATTTGGTGAGTGATTTTTTGAGATCCATTTCAAACGGAGCGGAATTCGTCTGCTGGCAATAATCAGATTTATAATTCCCGAGCCATCCCCCTTTTTACAGTTTGAGTAACTTCAAGACATATCAGCTGGAACTATCTGAGTGGGCAACGAATATCTCATTGCTATTAAGCATACAATTCCCCACGTGATGAGTAAGGGTTAAGGAGCGCACATGTTACTATTATACGGCGCTTAGTTTTGGTACCTGGCTGGTGCAGACTGGCCCGCCTTTACTGTTTTGTCAGACACATTACCAATGAAGATAAACCAATCACGTAGCGTATCTAACACATACCACTGTGTAGGCATGGAGCAACAAATTACTCATTAAGCGGACATTCACTTAGCGTAGTGCGATTTACTCTACATTGGAATCAATTGTGACACTAACAAGTGCTATGTTTTTTTTAACATGTAATATGATGTTGCAAGAGGATTTTTTTTTTAAAATGTATTTATTTACAATATATACAAAAGCTAACATGTCAAAAAGTTAGAACTACATAAGCGAATGCCTGTAAACAAAAAATTAAAAGAAATCGTTAAACACATTCCATATTTTCTCATATAAGGACAACTTACATTTCAACTTGTAAATCAACTTCTCGGTTCTCGACAGGCAGTGCATCTCCTGGATCCATTCCTCAAAGGAAGGAGGGACCCGACCTTTCCACCCTCTGAGAATCAACCTTTTGGCCACAATGAATGCCCTAAAAATCAATTTCTTAAAGGCGGAGCTGACATCAGCCAACCCAGAATCATCACCAAGTATTACTGTCCTAAAATCCAGGACAGAGCCTCCTCCAGAAACCCTGTCACACACACCACAGACTTCATTCAAAAAATCCCTGACATGCATACAGCTCCACAGCCTGTGTTCAAGCGACCCAACTTCCTGGACGCAACCCCAACAATCATCATTGTCAGTCAAGAGTCTCTTATGAAGCGTTTCAGGACACCAATATACTCGCTTAAGTATCTTAATTTGCCGAGATCTTTCACTCAGATTCAGCGAACACAGGTAAACATTACCATACATATTCTGCCAGTCATCAATATCAATCTCCGACCCAATTCTCTCACTCCAAACTCTCCGCAAATTGTCAAACTATGGGCGAGCTATGAATGTTATGTTATGTTATGTTAAAGGTACTTATATAGTGCACCGTCACCAACGGAATTGGTCCCCAGGGCTCTGGCAGATTTGAGAACGAGAAGGTGGGATGAGTTAGTAAGGTGAAGAGGGAGTAGGATAGTGAGAGGAGTGGTGTACTGTTTGCAGCTTCAACTCGGTAGACACCGGGTACTGAGCTTTGGTGCGAGTATCAGAGTCAGTTCGCGTGTGCTGTAGGTGCGGCTTATGTGTTGTTGCAATGTGGTGAAGTGCGTGAGGCTTGTTGTGAGAGAGATGGTTGTGTGAGTGTTTTGAGAGAGATACGTATGCAGAGAGTTTGAGCTTATATTGGTTATTGGGTTATATGACATTTAACATGCTGACTTTCACAGTTCTGTCTAAGTGTAGTCCTTGCTAATCTACATATTCCGTCCAAGTGTGGCATTCGCTAACCATCCCAATAATTATCTAGATTTGGTGCTGGATAAAGTTTTCAATTCTAAGTGTGGCACATGCTAACATTCAAGTTCCATCTAGATGTGGCATGTGCTAACATTCACGCTCCTATCTAGATGCGAGGCAGGCCAAAGCTGGGAATTCTGACTATGTGTGACACAGGCTAAGGTTAAGAATTCCATCTAGGTGTGGCACATGCTAACATACACATTTCTATCTAAATGCGACGCAGGCTGAGATTAAGAATTCCATCTAGGTGTGGCACATGCTAACATACACATTTCTATCTAAATGCGACGCAGGCTAAGGTTAAGAAAGCCATCTGAGTGTGGCACATGCTAACATTCAATTCATATCTCTATGTGACGAAATCTAAGGTTAAGAAATCCATCTAAGTGTGGTGCATGCTAACATTGGGAATTATGTTCGTAAGTAATGCAAAACAACATTTACAGTCCAGTGATGCGTAGATTTACGATGGTGGTCATAAATCTCTCTAAATGTGCATGGTGTAAGTCTATGGCGGTGTACTTTATGGAGAGGTAAGGTAGAGTGGCGGGGGCTTTCTGGAGTAGAGTAATTGCTCTACACCCCACCCAAGCCACACTTACAGTTTTTGTTGACTGCTGGCTTCATTAGCTTCCCCTGCAGACACCTGCAGACACAATTTTGAGCCGCCTCTGTAGGAGCCGCCCTTTGCCTTGGGGCCCTTAGCCGCAAGGGCTGCCAGGCAGAGGGCTGCACAGGGAGGGTCACTTATGACCAGGTGGGCCGACCTATCAGGCAGAGATGAGAGGGCTGGAAGGCCGGAGGAGCGAGGGCAGCAAAAGCTGTGGGTTGGGGCAGTACACCCTTACCTGGCCTCAGATGGCTGCTGTAATGGCGCGGGTCGAGTGCCTGCAGCATGGTTTCAGGCTGTGTTGTGGGAAGGCGAGGGCACCAATCGGGTTGCGAGGGAGGGCTAGGAGGGCGGATATTATTTGCAGGTGGAAGCGGCCATGGAGAGGAAGACTCGCTGCACACAATCTTACTTTTTAAAGTACAAAATGTGGGATTTTGGGAAGTAGTCTGCGGGGCTGGTGCAGCACACCCTTACCTGGCCTCAGATGGCTGCTGTAATGGCACGGGTCAAGTGCCTGCAGCATGGTTTCAGGCCGTCTTGTGGGAAGGCGAGGGCACCAATCGGGTTGCGACGGAGGGAATATGAATGCTCATATTATTTCAACTACTGGATCAGTAATATATTATTATCACTAATTGTGTGTCTCCTTTCTCCCCCACCCCCCCATTCTCTATTTCTCCAATCATCTGATCACTTTATATTTTCAATATTGATCATTTGTGGATTCATGTGTTTAGGAAAATAACATTGTTGACATTAACGTTTTCACGGCACTGAATGAACTTGTTATTATTTACTGTTTTGATAAAATTCCCACGTGATGTTTACTTTGCAACATAGCCTTGAAAAAGACCAGAACGGTCGAAACATGTGTTGGCAAGGGCAAAAGGACTGTATTGTTTCACCAATACGATTGAATAAATTCAGCATTTGGCACTCATCTTGTAACAATATTTTGTTGGGAAAAATGATCATTGTGACAAGCGCACTGATTCTGGCACGCCCGCGGTACTCCGTAACTCTATGCCAGGTAGAGGTTAGCCTGGCAGTGCCTGTATCTGCAGCCCTCTGGTACACTCTTAATACTAACACATCATATATTTCTCAGCCACAGCGTCCACACACCCCTGGTCATACCCTGTGTCTTCCTTTACTATGTAACAGAGGAATGGCAGGGCCACCCCGGAAATGTATTTGTAGGCCAGCCATTCTTGTGGCCTGAGCAGAGCTAGGACCGCCCGTTAGGATGACTCCAATACATGTGACCATATTATTCCAACTAAGAAAGGTGTTTGTCAAAGTTATTTGAAAAAGCAATTCATGATGAGATATGATGTATTACAATGTGTTCTGGTCCTAAGTAGGGGGTCAGCCTTGCTAAGACATTCTGAAGACACACAGGCCTGCTGGCTAAGTTGCACACCATGAGCGTGAAGGACTGAAGCTGCAATCAAATGCAACATTATTTGCACTTTGCCCACATGCGTATTCTTCAGCTCGACGTGCAGTGACGAGAGTCTATAGCAGGGACTCAGAGGGGCACACAATACTTTAGTTACCCGTCATTCGCGTCTGGAGACTGAGATGCTGCCCAACGCAATTAGCGGTACTGCAACTCAGTCCGGTTCACTTTGCACCAGATCCCGAGTTGCGTGGGGCACGGTAAATCCCCATTCCCAATGGGGTTGGGGGGTTCTATTATCACCAGCGGTAATAGCACCAAAAATGGCCTTAAAGCCAGCGCCTTCACCGGAACATGGGATTGTGTGGTAAATGCAGCTTTAATTGCATTACCACTGCATTTCCTCACTCCCCCAACTCATGATGACCCCCTTTCACGTGATTTCAGCGCTCTCTGCTTCCTAAATACAATAGCCTGAGACCAATCACAAATCGAGCTAATGTTTCTCACACCCCACTCACTATCTGCGCTGTAAATCCGCTCTGAATGTCTCCTGGGGTGCCCTGCACTCGTGCACAGCAGGTGACCGACTCAATGTAAGTCTAATGCAAGATAAAGGCAACCTGAAAAATCGAGGTAACCCCATTGTACTTTCTGTGTTTTAAGATGTGTAATAAAAGAAGTTTTGTAAAAGCAAATACAGATTTGCAGATCCTTTGTCACAAACCTCCAGCTCGTTGTTATTCGTGATTTTAAAAACATTTGATTAGTGACTTAAAGCATCTTTATTTGTTTGCATGTCAAGATAGTAGAGATCAAGGATATAAACAAATTTTGAAAGACACCAACAAAACTGTACGTGTGGCATGGGTGGGGGCTAGAGCAATCACTCTACTCCAGAAAGCCCCCGCCACTCTACCTTGCCTCTCCATAACGTTGACTGCCATAGAATTTACAACATGCATACTTAAAGAGATTAGTGACCACCAACCTAAATACATTCTTGGCTGGACTATAAATGTTGCACTGCATTATGCACTAACATACTGTTATGTAATGTTGTGTCACCTGACATTTGTATAGCGCTTTATATATCATTGGTAGGACCGCAAAGCCAATGTTAATTAGCACTAATGTTAACTAACCTATAGAGATTGGTCAAGATTAGCCTATGTCACCGTAGACAGGTGTAATAATTGTTAACATGCGGCATACTTAGATGGAATTCTTAAATTTAGCCTGCGTCGCATCTAGATAGGAATGTGACTGTTAGCTTGCGCCACACTTAGATGGAATTCTTAACTTTAGCCTGCGTCGCATCTAGATAGAAATGTAACTGTTAGCTTGTGCCACACTTAGATGGAATTCTTAACTTTAGCCTGCGTCGCATCTAGATAGGAATGTGACTTAGCTTGCGCCACACTTAGATGGAATTCTTAACTTTAGCCTGCGTCGCATCTAGATAGAAATGTGACTGTTAGCTTGCGCCACACTTAGATGGAATTCTTAACTTAAGCCTGCGTCGCATCTAGAAAGAAATGTGACTGTTAGCATGCGCCACATTGAGATGGATTTCTTAACTTTAGCCTCTGTTGCATCTAGATAGAAATGTGACTGTTAGCTTGCACCACACTTAGATGGAATTCTTAACTTTAGCCTGCGTCGCATCTAGATAGAAATGTAACTGTTAGCTTGTGCCACACTTAGATGGAATTCTTAACTTTAGCCTGCGTCGCATCTAGATAGGAATGTGACTGTTAGCATGCGCCACACTCAAATGAAACTGTGAATGATGACAAATGCAACACTTGAATGTAATCATGATCACTAGCCTGCCTCACATCTAAACGGAATATTGTAGGTTAACAAGCGCCACACTCCGATGGATTAGTGAATGATAGCAAGCAACACACTTAGACATCATTGCAAGGACAGCAAGGCCAACTATCCAATCCACTAACAATTTCATCCCTCTGCATACACCTCTCAAACTCTACCCAAACACAACCACAAGCCTAAAACGCTGCAATCCGCACAAATATCACTACACTACAACAACAAACAAACCGCACATAGACTTCCACAACAGCACATGACGACTACCGACCATAAAACACCCCAAGACCAGTCAACGGACCCACCGGGATGAGGCTGCCAACAGCACATCACTGCTCTCTTGCCTTTTTCCAGCTTATTCCCACTAACTGCCCCCCCTTCTCCCTCTTTCAGAGCCGCCAGAGCGCCTGGAGACCACTCGGGCAGTGATAGTGTGCGGTACAAATATCCTTTAACATTAACTATCACAGATTTGCAAGGTAACTGGTGCTTTGCGAGCTCTTTGAGTTGGAAATATTCCATCATGCACATGAAAGGCTCAGCCACTCATAAAAGAAATGTTTGCAACCTGCGCACCTTAAAGACCACGGACGCTGTGTGTGTGTGTCTGCCTCGCTGTGACTTGGGAAACTGGCAGTGCTTGAATGTCTGGCCTGAGCCGATTCCATGTTTGGCTCAGGAGAAAGAGAAAGCGTCCTGGACGCATTTCTTGAGCCTTTGAACTAAAGGGACGCTCTGTAAAAAGCAAACAAACTAGTGGTACGGTGTGCCAATGAGTTATACTACACTTCCATCTCCTCTTGTAATGCAGTGGCGTAGAGGGGTGCTGGACTGAGCGCACCTGCAATGACTTTGTCTGCCTACTTCCGGTCTTGAGCACGTTGTGTGTTGCTGCCACACTGCTACATGTCTTTGGGGGTCATTCCGAGGTTGGTGGTAGTCATGGCACTATTTGCGCCCTGACTGCCACCAATAACGGGTCCGGCATCTGTGTAGTTCAATGGGGACTTACTGGTGTAGTCTGACCCTGGCGGGACCGGTAAGTCCCCATTGAACATGCCATTCCCCATTCCCATTTGAGCCCCCATATGGCTCTGTGGTAATGGGGAGGGTGATAATAACGGACTCGTGACTTGCAAGCCTGTTATTAACGCCCTGGTCCCTTAGCGGGACCCGTAAGGGACCTCGGAATTGGGTGGTAGAGGATTACCGGCACCAGTCTCCTTACCGGTGCCGGTAATCCCTTACCGCCCACCTTGTAATGACCCCCTTTGTGTTTCTGTTCCCAGACTTCAATACAATTTATAAAAATGACACTCGGAGAAACGGAATGAAGGCTGATTCAAGGACGTCATTTAGGGGTCACCAGAGGTCGCATATGCGACTTCCGAGGTCTCCCTTGCAACCTCTTTGGTCTCCCTTGCGACCCTTTTTTTTGTAATGCAAGCTCCTGGGCTGTGGCCAGCACCATGTGGCTCTTTACTTCTGGAGTGGCTGGCTTTCTTGATCGGGCCCCTTAAATAAGAAGGAATATAAGAACAGGAGTGCCACAAGTCTAACACTTTGAGCACTGACCCTAAATAAGAAAGAATAGGAATAGCAAATAATGTGTCTTTCTGGAATTCTATACAATAATTGCTGGACTCATTAAAGGTTTATTTTAGGCACACTTCAGGGGGTGAGTCACTGATTTAGTCTGTTCTTAAACGCCTCAACTCAGCCTTTCATCATTCTGAGGTCGATAAATGAGTACCAACACAGATTTGGTGATATTGGTTGTATATTTTTTCTATATAAAAGTTCTTAGGCGTAAGTGCTATATAATAACACATCTTTATCATTTGGCAATGGACGTCTGCTTGCGTTCGCAGTAATTTGGTATTATGGGCCTATTCACACTGATCTTAACAATATATATGGCCATCCATTCTTGTATGAAATGTACATCTCATTATAGTGATATTGTAATCATATTTTTCGTAATGTACAATGCTATGCAATGCCACTTCCTGTTTTGTCAACGGGTGAAAGGTCGTGTATCATCGCTTCCGCGATATGGCTTCGGAGTGGGGTCAAATGACATCACTTCCTGTCATGTCATCAGGGGTCAAGGGTCGTGTGATGTCACTTCCGCTGCCCCTGGCATTTTGGTGAAATGACGTCCCTGGGCTGATTGCCAACCCTGTCCTTTGATTTCCAGTAAACCCTCAATGGCTCCACAACGCCTCCTTAGCGGCACTGTGGAAAGGGGGAACAGCCAACCCTCTTGCTCTCTTCGCAAGCCCAGCATTACTGCAACCGGTGCCTTTGACAATACACGTACTCCGGGGCGGTTCAGTGAGAGCCCAGTTCCTGGTCCTGCATTGGAAGGCTCGACCAGCCATCCATGGCGCGTGCTATGCATGGGAGGCTGCTGAGAAAAAAACAAGAAGAGGGTCTTAAGTGGTTCAAGCCAAATCCCAATGTGTCAGTGGAGAGAAGGCTGTTAAATAAACTGTGCGGTCTTCCATGCAAGTCGCATGCATTCACCAACTAACCCTAATATCTGCACGTCATTAACTACGTGACATGGTGCAGTATGTGAGGAAGGGGGCACTATCAGCAATTAATGCTGAGTGTTGTGTGTGCTGCCAGACAGAGGGCAGGGATATGAACCAGCCTAAGATGTGTTTATATGAGGCAGGGTGTGGAGAGGATAGCGGTTAATGATCTGCGCCGCTGCCTCGCCAGTACGAAGGAGCCTTGAAGAGCTTCCCCGAGCTGGCATGGTGGGTGGAGCCAGCCCAAGATTCTCGTCATCATCGGGGATATTTATATCACACTGGGCGGGCTTTTGTCCTCTGCCACTGTATGCTTGCTGCTGCTGCTGCCAGGTGAATGAATATTTAAATGTAAATAGTCAGCTCTCCCGGGTGAGAAATGTGGCAGGATTTTGGTAGCACCCCTTTCCCATCAGAGCCCAGGCTCTCCCATATGAGAAACCTGGAAGAATTTATTTAGTAGCGCCCCTGTCCCATCAGTGCCCAAGCTCTGCCAGGTGAGAAATCTGGCAGGATCTTGGTAGCGCCCCTTTCCCATCAGAGCCCAGGCTCTCACGAGTGAGAAATCTACAGGATCTTGGTAGCGCCCCTTTCCCATCGGAGCCCAGGCTCTCCCAGGTGAGAAATCTACAGGATCTTGGTAGTGCCCCTTTCCCATCAGAGCCCAGGCTTTCCCAGGTGAGAAATATGGCAGGATCTTGGTAGCACCCCTTTCCCATCAGAACCCAGGGTCTCCCAGTTGAGAAATCTGGCAGGATTTTGGTAGCACACACCTTTCCCAACTGATCCCTGGTTCACCCAGGTGAGAAATCTGGCAGGATCTTGATAGCACCCCTTTCCCATCGGAGCCTAGGTTCTCCCAGGGGAGAAATCTGGGAGGATCTTGGAAGCACCCCTTTCCCATCGGAGCCAAAGTTCTGCCAGGTGAGAAATCTGTCAGGATCTTTGAAGCGCCACTTTCCCATCGGAGCCCAGTTTCTGCCAGGTAAGAAATCTGACAGGATCTTGGTAGCTCCCCTTTCCCATCGGAGTCCAGGTTCTCAAGGTGAGAAATCTGGCAGAATCTTGGTAGCGCCCCTCTCCTATCGGAGCCCAAGTTCTCCCTGGTGAGAAATGTGACAGGATCTTGGTAGCGTCCCCTCTCCGATCGGAGCCCAAGTTCTCCCTGGTGATAAATCTGACAGGATCTTGGTAGCACCTCTTTCCCATCGGAGGCCAGGTCCTCGGAGGTGAGAAATCTGGCAGGATCTTGGTAGCACACACCTTTCCCATCGGAGCCCAGGTTCTCCCTGGTGAGAAATCTGACAGGATCTTGGTAGCGCCCCTTTCCCATCAGAGCCCAGGCTCTCAGGGCTGAGAAATCTACAGGATCTTGGTAGCACCTCTTTCCCATCGGAGCCCAGGCTCTCCCAGGTGAGAAATCTACAGGATCTTGGTAGCGCACCTTTCCCATCGGAGCCCAGGTTCTCCCAGGTGAGAAATCTGACAGGATCCTGGTAGCGCCCCTTTCCCATCAGAGCCCAGGCTCTCCCATGTGAGAAAATTGACAGATTTTGGTAGCGCCCCTTTCCCATCGGAGCCCAGTTTCTCCCAGGTGAGAAATCTGCCAGAATCTTGGTAGCACCCCCTTTCCCATCGGAGAGCAGGTTCTCCCAGGTGAGAAATAGGCAGGGTCTTGGTAGCGCCCCTTTCCCATCGGAGCCCAGGCTCTCACGGGTGAGAAATCTACAGGATCTTGGTAGCGCCCTTTTCCCATCGGAGCCCAGGCTCTCCCAGATGAGAAATCTGGCAGGATCTTAATAGCGCCCCTTTCCCATCGGAGCCCAGGTTCTCCAAGGTGAGAAATCTGACAGGATCTTGGTAGCGCCCCTTTCCCATCAGAGCCCAGGCTCTCTCCCATGTGAGAAAATTGACAAGATCTTGGTAGCGCCCCTTTCCCATCGGTGCCCAGTTTCTCCAAAGTGAGAAATCTGGCAGAATCTTGGTAGCGCCCCTTTCCCATCAGAGCCCAGGCTCTCACGAGTGAGAAATCTACAGGATCTTGGTAGCGCCCCTTTCCCATCGGAGCCCAGGCTCTCCCAGGTGAGAAATCTATAGGATCTTGGTAGTGCCCCTTTCCCATCGGAGCCCAGGCTCTCCCAGGTGAGAATTCTGGCAGGATCTTGGTAGGGGCCCCTTTCCCATCGGAACCCAGGCTCTCCCAGGTGAGAAATCTGGCAGCATCTTGGTAGCACCCCTTACCCATCGGAGCTCAGGCTCTCCCAGGTGAGAAATAAGCAGGATATTGGTAGCGCCCTTTCCCCATCGGAGCCCAGGCTCTCCCAGGTGAGAAATATGGCAGGATCTTGGTAGCACCCCTTTCCCATCAGAGCCCAGGGTCTCCCAGTTGAGAAATCTGGCAGGATCTTGGTAGCACACACCTTTCCCATCGGATCCCTGGTCCACCCAGGTGAGAAATCTGGCAGGATCTTGATAGCACCCTTTTCCCATCGGAGCCCAGGTTCTCCCAGGGGAGAAATCTGGGAGGATCTTGGAAGCACCCCTTTCCCATCGGAGCCCAGGCTCTCACAGGTGTGATTGTTAACCTTGTGGTTAATTGAACCAAGGTACTAGTAGCTCACTAAAATGTAAATCCAATGCTTTGATCCCACTGCTGCCACCATTGTTAGGCAAAATCCTGTGCAGTTCCCTCGGGGGCCACTACCCAGGATTAGGACTACAGGTGAGAGCAATAAATCCCCTTTGGTATCAGTCTGTACCACACAGATTTAGTTGGTAGCTGTGGCTGAGCAGTCAGACTTATCTCAAGAGGGAGATGAGCAGTATTCAGGGTTTACACAATAGGTATCACAGTACTATGGAACAAGGAAACACTGACCAAAGCTTTGTATCAAAAAGAGAATATATTTATTATATACACATCTAGTTCAACACATAAATCACAGTTGATAAAATAAGTTAAGTTCAGTCAAGGAAAAGTATATACAACTTCCTATTCAATTGTAGACAAGTTTGCGGTAGAGTGAAAACTAAGCAAAACGGCACAGTGAAAACCAACAACAAATGGCAATTTAACGAAAGGGAGGGAAAGCACAAGTTAAGCCGAAATATCTTCAGACACCCCCTAGCAACACTCCCCTGAAGTTTTGTGAACAAGTAATGCACAGTGACACTTTAGCAGAAAGATAAGTGAATGAAAACTGAGCAAAATGGCACTCCACAAGTCAAAACAGTAGGAAGGAAGAGGGGTTTAGAATGCACAAACACATTTCTTATTGAAAATCAATCTAGTGAGAGCAGATTTAACAAATCAGCCAGAGTCAATAGGCCTGAGCCAGAGTCAGTGGTACAGGACCAAGAGCTTAGGAGCAAAAATGTTGTTGTAGCTGCAGTCAAGTCTTTGTTAAACGAATATTGAAAAAGGTAGATGCGAGGTGAAAGACAATGTTAAGAGAGAGGGCGGCCAACCCAACAAGTAGATAAAGGATTTAAAACACCTTTAGGGCTACCACAGGGAAAGGGAGGCCTGGCGGACCAATGTACCTTAAACGTGAAGAAGTGGCTCCTGCAGTGGCGGTTGTTCCTGGTAGTTCCTGCAGTTCGAGGGGTCCAGCAGAGGAAGAGTGGCTCTCGTCGTGGAGGAAGGTTCGAGTCACTGCACTACCCAGGGATGAAACCAGCCGCGGTGCTGCCAAGCGAAGTTTAAAAGGTATGCTCCTTTTAATCGCGGTCTGGGTCGATAGCTGTCTGGCTACACGGTCTCCAAGTGAGGGGCACTGTCAATTCGACCAAGGCAGGCCCGGGGGAGCGATGGGTGAACTGGTTGTTCCCACCAGCTCAAGGGAAGAAGGCTCTTTCGATGAAGATCTCCTCTCGTCATGTGGAGGAAAAGTGGTGAGACGATCCGGCAGGGCTTCACCAGTGGTGTAGATGCTGAAGATGTCTGTGGCTTCTCTCCCCTTCGGTTCCGTAGTTCCAGTGGCGACGTCTTGCTCTTCCAGTCCTCAGGACCCTGCTTTTATGCAGAAAGAGACCCATTCATACAGCCTAGCTGTCACTTACACAGTGGAGTGGTCTTCTTGGCGGGAGACCCTCTAGCCTATCAGGTTAGAGTTCGACCTGAGTTGCTGCGGCAATTCTATCCAGGGGTTCTACTCCCCCTCCCAAACAACAGACCCACCCCAGACTAAGAGGCGCCGAAAGGAGGGCTTCTTGGCAGAAGTCCGCCAAAAGAGCGAACAAAGGATCCCCGACCTGGGTTATGAGTTTAGAGTAAGAAACAAGAAAGAAGTTATATTAAAGTTCTGGCAAATAAAACCTACCGGAGTAAAGTTAATAATAAAATAAACCGGCGGTATGTTAGAGGCTGTCAGTAAAAGTGTTAGCCTCGAACAATGGGTAAATCCCATAGGAAAAAAATTTGCGGTTGAATATTTTTGGTAGTAACCACTGCCACCAGCCAGAAACTTTATAGAGCAGGATTTTAAGGTACCCCCTCGAAAATGAACCCAAGGGAAAAGCTATTAACCCTTTCCAGTACCTCCATAGTAAGATGGTTTGGACTGGTTAAGTTCATAAGATTTGACTAGTAAAGTCAATGGGAACTTTGCATCCCCTGGGAGACAGTAGTCAGTCCCAGGGTATGGAGTCTATGTTTGGGGTTCGCTACGACACCCCTGTGTCACTGCACTGAGGGTGCTGTGTAACACATGTGAATAAAGATGGTTCCTATGGGTGAGAGAAAAACCCATAGGCAATAAACACAAAAATAGCCTAGAACACACATAGCAAAAATGCCTAAGAGTGGGAAAAAGAGTCTCACTCTTAGCAGGTAAAAAGAAACAAACCCTTCGAATCCAGCAAAGCTGCTGGGGGACTCTACAGGTAAGGGAAATTAGCCATAGAATGAGAATTCTCCCTAACACTCGCCCCCCCAGAGTAAGGGACAGGAGGATCTAATCCACTCCTGGATGAGTCTCATACCTCCAGTCGGTTATAAACATCCTAGTGTAACGCTCACCTGGTATCCACGGGGATGTCACTCAGTCCTGTTCTGACTTCTTACGACCTCAAACACTTCCCTGGAGTCTACTCGACTGGAGACTGGGCCTGAAACACAGGATTGGTAGAGTTTAACTCCCTATTGTCTCTGTGTGCTTGAACCCCTTCTTCCCCGGGGTCCAATCCTTCCCTTTGATCCACAGCTCAATTGGAAAGTGTGCTCTCTGTCCTGCTTTCAGCGCAGGGGCGTGTTGATTGATGCAGGATCGTTGCTGCCTAGTTACTTCACTGGCAAGAGTCCGACAGGTAAGTATAATGAGTCTTTTGAACAGTTCCTAACTTCGTTCCTTTCCTCCCTTAAATGATGGCCGGCGTCCGGGAATGGCGACATGCTGCTGAGATGAGTAGCACTGAAGGTGAGTGAGCGATGCAACCCTTTCGTATTTGTATTGAACTGAGTTCTTTTTCTGTGTCTTCTAGATGCCACAACGTTTTCAGCGTGGATGCCGGTTATGAAGAAGAAATGCGGTGAGTAAGCACAGTATGCGGCGCCTCTAGATGTTTCCACGCTAACCTGGAGTGTCTTTTCCCTCTTGCAGATGGATGAGAAGTACCGGAGACAGAGTTCCCCCAGAGCGGCTGGGATTCAGGTAAGCGTTTGAAGCTTGTACAGTCTTTAAAAATAAGCAAAGATTTGCTAAATGCTTACTAATGCCTTTTTTCTGTTCTTTTCCCTTTTCCTAAGGAAGCGGCGTGCCGGGATGGGAATGACACCGCCGAAGATGCCTGCAGAACAGAAGGAGCGATGAATGACGGGCAGAAGCGCCGCACGGTAAGGCTGTTCCTAATGGTGTTCTTGTTCTTGCAGGAGCTGAGCGCAGAAGAAAGATGCAGGCCTACTGGAGACCGATCCGAACACGGTAAGTGTCACGCTGCAGGTGCAGAAAACACAAAGCATGTTTCTCAGCCTGTGCGTGGCTTAAATAGTCTCTGGGTATCCCAGGTGTCTCTGGGCTGAACCACACCCAAAAGACTAGACTGCACATGCAGTTCTGGGAACCGAAATATGTGGGGGCATCCATCTTGTCCCCATCAATACACTACAAGTCCAATCCCCAATGTTATCCTATGGGAGTGAGTGAGTCTGGTGCCACAAGTGCCAAGTCTGACTCCAAGTGGGTCTTTGGAGGGATGGAGAGGCCCTTGAGGGCCATGTAGGTGATCGTGGCCTCGCTCTAGCCTGACATCTTGGAGGGCAGGGGACATGAGGGGCAGGAATCATGACAGCACTCCCCCCAAGGCCCCTCTCAAGGTGGCTCTTCCGTCTGTCCTGGTTTGTTTGGATGGTTTTGATGAAATTGTCTGAGCAAGCAAGGTGCATGGATGTACTCACAAGGCTCCCATGTACTGTCTTGTGGGCCATACCCCTTCCAGTCTACTAAGTAGTATAATTTGGATCTGACGTACTTTGAATCCAGGATGTCCTTGACTTCGAATTCTGGCTCCCCGGCGACTACTGCTGGCTGCGGTGGCATTGCTACCAGGGTCCCAGGTTGAACAGGTTTAAGGAGAGACACGTGGAACACAGGATGAATCTGCATGTTTGACGGCAAAGCTAGTCTGACCGCCACAGGATTTATCACAGAGGTGACAGTGAATGGACCCAGGTATCTTGGACAGAAAGTTCGGGTTCCTTTAATGGACACGTGTTTAGACGCCAGCCAGACTTTGTCTCCCACTTGGTAGGTGGGGGCCTTTGCTCGGTGTTGATCAGCAAACTTCTTTTGGCGATTCTTAGCTTGAAGTAGGTGTTCAGCTGCCCTTTTAAAGGTTTGAGAAATGGTTGTGTGCAAGGTTTTGACTGCTGGCATTTCCAGGGTTGTAGGAACATCCAACTAAGAAGTACGTGGGTGCCTGCCATACATGGTATAAAAGGGTGTCTGCCCAGCGCTGGTGTGTAGGGAATTATTATAAGCATATTCAGCTATCCATAACAGGTCGGACCAGCTTCCTTCAGCTTGGTGTAACATGCAACGCAGATACTGCTCGAGCGTCTGATTTGTCCTCTCAGTTTGACCATCCATTTGGGGATGGTGACTGGTGGATAGCTGGATGTCGAACTGGGCCATAGAGCAGCATTTTCTCCAGAAGTTAAATACGAATTGAGTACCTTGGTCTGAGACTAAAACTGAAGGAAACCCATGGAGCCGTACGATGCCTTCAAGAAATACCTTTGCCAGAGTGGAAGCATTCGGGAGCCCCTTAAGAGGAATGAAATGTGCCATTTTTGAAAATAGGTCCACGACCACAAGAATAGTGTTAAACCCTTTACTGGGTGGTAAGTCAGTAATAAAATCGAGGGACAACATATGCCAGGGTGCTGGTGGGATTTCCAATGGTTGTAATAGCCCAGCCGGTTTCTGCTTGGATGATTTGTTTTGAGCACACACTCCACAAGATATGATGAATTGGATAATGTCTTTACGCCATGTGGGCCACCAATAATTTCGTTTTACCTTGGCTAGGGTTTTAGCGATTCCGGGGTGGCCCTCGATCAAGGAATCATGATAACCGGACATGACTTGTTCTCGTAGTTCTTGGCTTGTTAAGAATAAACAATTCCTGAAGTAGGGTAACTGATCTTTTATCATGTAATGTTCTCCCGCTTCTAATTGCTCCGGACTCATCAGGCTTTGGATTTCTTCATGTAATTCTTTCTGAGTTATGGTTGCTGTGATTCCTAGGAGCTTGTCACTCGGGATGATTGCTATTGGGTCAGGGGTCTGATACCCTTGCTCTTCCACCCCCATACGGGAAAGGGCATCGGCCTTCCCATTTTTCACCCCTAGTCGAAATGTAATCACGTAGTCATATTCAGCAAAAAAAAGAGCCCAACGTAGTTGTCGTGAGGATTGGGCCTTTGCCTTTTTTAGGTACTGGAGGATCCGGTGGTCAGTTATTACGGTGATTGTGTGTCTGGCGCCCAAGAGGTAGTGCCGCCATGCCTTAAAGGCTGACTTAATGGCCAGGAGTTCTTTGTCTGTGATAGCGTAAATGAGTTCAGGGGATGTGAATTTACGCGACCAGAAGGCAACAGGGTGCAACTGGACCGTTATGGGGTCCTTTTGTGAGAGGACGACTCCCCTAGCCATGCTTGAGGCGTCCGTTTCCAACAGGTATGGGAGATCAGGGTGAGGGTGGAGTAAGATTGGGGCAGATGAGAATCTTGCTTTGAGTTCCTGGAAAGCTTCCTCGGCTTCTGTTGTCCACTGGAACTTTTTGTTGCTTTTCCGTGGCAATGACGTGATGGGATGCACAATTTGCGAAAATCCTGGGATGAACCGGCGGTAGAAGTTTGCAAAACCCAGCATACTTTGAACCCCCTTGAATGAATTTGGGAATGGCCAGTTCAGGATAGCATCTACGTTGTGTACATCCATTCGGATTCCATTTCGTGCTGAGAATAAAGCCCTGGAATTCCACCTCGGAGACGTGGAATGAGCACTTTTCGAGCTTGGTGTAGAGCTGGTGTTGACAGAGTTTCTCCAATACGGATCGGATGTGTTTAACGTGGTCCTGCTTTGATGCGGAATATACTAGAATATCGTCGATGTACACTAGAGCACAGACATCAATCAATTCCCGTAGGACATTGTTCATGAAGTATTGAAATGCTGCAGGCGCGTTGCATAGGCCAAAGGGCATTACTTGATATTCGTACAAGCTGTATTTGGTGCGAAAAGTGGTTTTCCATTCATCCCCCTGTTTTACGCGAACAAGGTGATATGCCCCCCTCAGGTCTAGTTTTGTGCAGATTTGGGCATCTTTGACTTGATCAAGCAATTCAGGGATCAGTGGTAGGGGCTAGTGTTTTTTTACGGTAATCTGGTTCAGTTTGCGATAGTCGATGCACGTTTTCAAGTCCCCCTCCTTTTTCGGTACAAAGAATAGAGGACTGGCTGCTGGAGACTTCGAGGGACAGATGAACCCGTTGGCCAGGTGTTGGTCAAGATAGGCCTTCAGGTGCTGGTTTTCTGGTTCCGTGAGTGCGTAAATTCGCCCACAAGGGATTTGTGCGCCGGGTATCAGGTCGATTTGGCAATCGTATGGTCTATGCGGTGGCAGGGTATTAGACTGTTCTTTCTGAAAGACATCTTGAAAGTCCTGGTATTCACTTGGTAGGGTGCCGATTGCCACAGTCACAAGTGTGGAGGTTCTGGTGTCTATTGGTTGTTTCTCTTGGCGATAACATGTGTGGGCGCAATTCTCAGGAAAGGCCAATTCTTTTGCTCGCCAATCGATTCGAGGATTGTGAGCTACCAACCATGGCATTCCCAAAATCAACCGGAACTGTGGTGCCTTAATGAGGTCGAAAACGATAAATTCTTGGTGTCCATCCTTGCACAGAAGGGTTAAGGCTGCAGTGCATTGGGATACTGGACCAGAAGCTATTTCCGTGCCGTCGACAGTGGTAACAGTGTCGGTGGTTGATTTAGGGCATAACGGAAGCCCCATCTTTGCCGCAAGATCCTGGTCGATGTAATTCCCAGCGGCTCCACCGTCAATGTACGCTCTTACTGCGCGCATCCGAGATGGTTGTTGGTGATTGATCAAGACCATAGATAGTGCAACATGGGAGGTCTGTAGTTCACTTTCTTCGCTCGACAAGCGGACCCCTACTCTTGCCGGGCTGGGGAGTTTTCCGATTCCTTCATGGTATCTTCCTTGTCCATGGCCCCTACCGTCCTCCTCGGTGGCTTCACAGGGCACTCTTTAAGGAAATGACCTGACCTTCCACAGTACAGACATAACTGCTGCTGTCTCCTTTTATCCCTTTCCGCTTTAGTCAAGGGGGATCTGACCCCCCCAATTTGCATTGGTTCTCCTGAACCTTCCGTTGCGCGGGCAATATTGTCCTTTGAACACACATACATAAGGTGAGGGTCCGGTCTGGTTCGATTTGCTCTTCGGTCCTGCAACCTATGATCCAGTTGAACAACAAGGTCAATGAATTCTGAGCAGTCTTTCAGGGGGTTCACTACTTGTGCGAGAACATCCTTGAGCTCCCCCCCGCAACCCCTGATGAAATAACATGGTTCTCTTCTCCACTGGCCATTCTGCTTCAACTACGAGTCTATTGAAGGTGGCTATGTATATTAATAGGTCTTGATTCCCTTGGCGTAGGGACAGAAGCTCGTTGTCTAATGCCTGCCCATGAGTACGACGGGCGAACAGCTTTTCCATCTCCTGCTGAAAGCCCCTGAAGTCATACAGCAAAGGATCGTCTCGGGCCACAAAGGGTACAGACCAGTCCGTGGCGCTACCACTCAGGTAGGATGGCACAAAAGCGACCCGTGATTGGTCATTCAGAAAGGCCCCTGGTCTACAAAAGAAGTGCAGGCGGCACTGGTTCATGAACGTTGCAAACCTCTTGGGATCCCCCGTAAATCGTTCGGGCGGGGCAAAGTGAACTGCCCCAGGAAGGGTTATCTGAACGGGATTGGCTGATGGTGCTGGCATCGATGCACGCTTCCCGGCAATGGTGCATGCCCTGCTTGTGACTGGAGAAGTTGCCGGCTTAAAACATCAGTGCGTTCTTTGGCTACTATCAGCTCTCTCCTCAGGGTGTTGGTCTACTGCCTGGCTGCATGTACTTTCGGAACGTAGCTGTCCCAACATGTGATCGGTTTCTGACGTTTCCATGACGCCCAGGTGGATTTTGATGTGAGGCTTTGTGTTCTGTAATGCTCACCTGGTATCCACGGGGACGTCACTCAGCCTGTTCTGACTTCTTACGACCTCAAACCCTTCCCTGGAGTCTACTCGACTGGAGAATGGGCCTGAAACACAGGATTGGTAGAGTTTAACTCCCTATTGCCTCTGTGTGCTTGAACCCCTTCTTCCCCGGGGTCCAACCCTTCCCTTTGATCCACACCTCACCTTGTTTTCTTGGATAGTGTGCTCTCCATCCTACTTTCAGTGCAGGGGCACGTTGATTGATGCAGGCTCGTTGCTGCCTAGTTACATCACTGGCAAGAGTCTAACAGGTAAGTAGAATGAGTCTTTTGAACAGTTCCTAACTTTGTTCCTTTCCTTCCTTAGATGATGGCCGGCGTCCGGGGATGGCGACGTGCTGCTGAGATGAGTATCGCTGAAGGTGAGTGAGCGATGCGACCCTTTCGTATTTCTATTGAACTGAGTTCTTTTTCTGTGTCTTCTAGATGCCACAACGTTTTCAACGTGGATGCCGGTTATGAAGAAGAAATGCTGTGAGTAAGCGCTGTATGTGGCGCCTCTAGATGTTGCCACGCTAACCTGGAGTGTCTTTTCCCTCTTGAAGATGGATGAGAAATACCGGAGACAGAGTTCCCCCAGAGCGGCTGGGATTCAGGTAAGCGTTTAAAGCTTGTACAGTCTTTAAAAATAAGCAAAGATTTGCTAAATGCTTACTAATGCCTTTTTTCTGTTCTTTTCCCTTTTCCTTAGGAAGCGGCGTGCCGGGATGGGAATGACACCGCCGAAGATGCCTGCAGAACAGAAGGAGCGATGAATGACGGGCAGAAGCGCCGCAAGGTAAGACTGTTCCTAACGGTGTTCTTGTTCTTGCAGGAGCTGAGCGCAGAAGAAAGATGCAGGCGTACTGGAGACCGATCCGAACACGGTGAGTGTCACGCTGCAGGTGCAGAAAACACAAAGCATGTTTCTCAGCCTGGGCGTGGCTTAAATAGTCTCTGGGAATCCCAGGTGTCTCTGGGCTGAACCACACCCAAAAGACTAGACTGCACATGCAGTTCTGGGAACCGAAATATGTGGGGGCATCCATCTTGTCGCCATCAATGCACTACAAGTCCAATCCCCAATGTTATCCTATGGGAGTGAGTGAGTCTGGTGCCACAAGCGCCAAGTCTGACTACAAGTGGGTCTTTGGAGGGATGGAGAGGCCCTTGAGGGCCATGTAGGTGATTGTGGCCTGGCTCTAGCCTGACGTCTTGGAGGGCTGGGGACATGAGGGGCAGGAATCATGACACCTAGAGAGACCATCAGCATTTTGGTGGTGACATCCTGACCTGTGCTCAATGGTAAAGTCAAACCCTTGGAGGCAGATTGGCCATTTTAGCAGTTTTGGGTTTTCCCCTTTCATTTGCATCAACCATCTCAAGTGTTGGTGGTCTGTTTGAATGATGAAAGTAGATCCAAACAAGTATAGTCTAAACTTCTTCAAAGCCCACACAATGGCAAAACATTCTCTCTCAATAGTTGCCCACCTTGTCTCAGGTTCCTTCAGTTTCCTACTGATGAAGCAAATGGGGTGCTCCCTACCTTTGTCATCCAGTTGACTGAGTACTGCACCTATACCTATATTGGAAGCATCTGTTTGTACAATGAAGGGTTGGTGGTAGTCAGGAGCTCTGAGAACTGGAGCTTGACAACGGGCTTTCTTCAGGTTTTCAAAGGCCTGATTGCACTCCACATTCCATTTGATCTTTTTAGGGAACTTTGGAGAGGAGATTACATTCAGGGGAGAAGCTATGGACCCATAGTTCTCAATGAAATTCCTGTAATACCCAGTGAGGCCTACGAAGGCTCTCACCTGGGTTTGAGTAGAAGGGGTTATCCAGTTTTGCACAGCTTCTATCTTGCTAAGCAAAGGCCTTATTTCCCCACCTCCTACCTCATGCCCAAGGTAGACCACTTTACTCTTACCAATTTGACATTTGTTTGCCTTTATTGTCAGATGGGCCTGTTCAAGAGCCTGCAATACATATCCTAGGTGGTCAACATGTTCTTTCCAAGTAGGGCTGAACACTGCAATGTCATCCAAGTATGCCATGCAGAAGTCCTCCATCCCATTCAGAACCTGATTAACCATCCTTTGGAATGTAGCAGGTGCATTCTTTAGTCCAAAAGGCATCACCTTAAATTGGTATAAGCCAACTGGGGTGGAGAATGCAGTTTTCTCCTTGGCATGGTCAGTCAGGGCTATTTGCCAATAGCCTGACATGAGATAAAATGTGCGGAGGAACTTGGCTGAAGCAAGTCTATCCACCAGCTCATCTGTCCTTGGCAAAGGATGGGCATCAGTCTTAGTGACTGCATTTAGAGCTCTATAGTCCACACAGAATCTCAACTCTTTGGATCCTGCCTTTGGTACTAACACGACTGGGCTAGACCTTGGGCTCGTAGAGGGCTCTATTACCCCCGAGATCAAGCATCTTGTTGACCTCTCCTTTGATGTGTGTTCTTACATTTTCTGACATCCTGTAGCCCCTGCTTTTGACAGGTAAACTGTCACCAGTTTGGATATCATGTTGGCCCCAATGGGTCAAACCTGGTATCAGAGAGAACAGAGGGGCAAATTGATTTAACAAAACTTTGCAATCCTCCTGTTGCTCAGGTGTCAGATTAGAAGAGAGGCTGACTCCTTCTATTTTTTCATCTAAAGGTTTGCCTCTGAGGAGGTCAGGTACAGGTTCGCTCTCCTCCTCCTCTTGAGCTGAAGCTAGAAGCAAAGCTCCCCGTTCTGGTCTCGAGACATAAGCTTTTAGACGGTTGATGTGAAAGACTCTAGGAGCCTCCTCAGGATTGCCTAAATCCACCAGAAAGTTCACCTCTCCAAGTTTTCCCACAATCTTGAAGGGTCCCATCCATTTGTCCTGCAAAGCCCTCTGCCTTGTGGGGACCATAACAAGAACTATCTGGTCTTGAAAGAACTCAACCATGTTGGCCTTCTGGTCGTGCCAATGCTAGGCATTCTCCTCCGTAGTCCTATCACATAGTCAGTGACTCTGACTGGTGTGGGGGAAGGAGCACTCTCCAACCCCTCCTTGATCAGGGCCAATGGACCTCTAACCGGATGGCCATAGAGAAGTTCAAAGGGACTGTAACCCACTCCCTCATGAGGGACTTCTCTATATGCAAAGAGAAGGCGTGGCAGTAGAAGATCCCACTTTTTCTTAAGGGGGTCTTCTAAGGCACCTATCATGCTCTTCATGGTTCTGTTGAACCTTCCTACCAACCCATTTGTCTGAGGGTGGTATGCTGTTGAGAACTTCTAGGTAACTCCTCAGTTTTCCCACATGGCTTTCATGTAGTGAGACATAAAGGTTGACCCCCTGTCAGATATTACTTCCTTAGGAAACCCAACCCTAGTAAAAATACCAAGGAGGGCCTTAGCCACCACCGGAGCTGTAACAGTCCTCATAAGAATTGCTTTAGGAAACCTTGTCTACCACAAGGATAAACCTGTTGCCTAAAGAAGTTGGAGGATCAAGGGGAACAACAATGTCGATTCCTACCCTCTCAAATGGTACTCCCAACACAGGGAGAAGCACTAAGGGTGCCACTTTCTTGGAGCCACTTTTACCAGAGGTTTGGCAAGTGTGGCAACTCTTGCAATACTTCTCTACCTCAGCCCCCATTTTAGGCCAATTAAAGTAGAGAGAGAGCATTTCCTTGGTCTTCTTGAAGCTCAAGTGACCAGCCAAAGGTATCTCATGGGCTAGTTGCAAGAATTGGAGTCTGTTCGCTTGGGGCACCACAAGTCTCTTGTAGTCTCCAGGGATTGACTCTGTTGGTTCACTATATAAGAGGCCATCTTCCCAGTGTAACCTATACTTCCCAGGTTCTTGCCCTTCAAGCTGAGAAGCTGCCTGGTGGCGAAGACCTTCCAGAGTTGGACATTCTCTTTGTCCCTTACTGAAGTGTGCCCTTTGGGGTCCACCTTCTGCCAGTAAAGACTGCAGCTCAGGATGGTCCACAGGGTCAAGATCTCCAATGAGTTCCAGGCCTCCTACCAGATCTGAGTCCTCAGGCTCTAGTTCAACCACACAGGGTTGTACCTCACTCTCAGCCTCAGCTGGAGGAGGAATCACAGGTGTGAGTTTTGCTAACCTAGGAGATTTCCTGGTTGGCAGCACTTGAGTGCTTTCTGCTGTCTTCTTCCTTGACGTCTTGGGTTCCCCCTTTGCTTCTGGTTGCTTGGAAATAGCAGTTAGTAACTCCAGTGGGATAGGAGTGATTTCTTTTTCTATCATCTCCTCAGGAGAGCCTCTCAATGTCCTCTCCCTTGCAGGTCTGGTAAGCTCCTATACTCTTTTACTAGGAGGTCTGGGAGTACTTGACACTACCCCCAGGTCTTTCAGATCATTGCCCAACAGCACCCTTCCTGGTACTTCAGATTGTACACTTACAGGTATCCTGACAGTCATTTCATTGCACTGGATGAGAGCTGCTAATTGAGGAAGCATCTGCACAGGCCCTCCAGCTAACCTGGTGAGGCATTTTGGTGCCTTAGCAACATCCTCCACCTTGAAAAAAGATTTGTCCACAACAGTTATGCTGGCCCCAGTGTCTCTAATGGCAGGGGTCTCCTGACCATTGACTAGGACACTGTCTTTATAATACTCTTTAGTATTAGGAGGGATAGGATAATACACATCTAAATTATGTTGTTCCCACAAGCCTAGAGATACTAAATATACACTAGCTGAGACTCCAATGAGATCATCAGCTAGTAGTTGAAAGTTTCCACGGGCCATATGTACTTCCGTCTCTGGAGCGAAGGCTAAGGATACAGTGTGGACCACTGAAGGTTTAACCTTACATCTGGGATCCCCTTTCACATGATCAGTAGAGCCACAAACATAACATTTTCCAAATGTCTTTATGAATGCTGGCTTGTTTTGACCTCCTTCTGGTCTGGGACCAGAAGGTACACTGGCCTGATTAGGTTTCCCTTGTGGCTTACCCTTAGAATTTTATTTGGGGCCCTCTTTGGAATTGGAATTATTTGAATTCTCTTTGTTGCCTTTCTTTGGCTGCTTTCCCTCATCCTTTTTCTGAGTTACCCCTGAATCCTTGTGAGTGGCCCTGTTAGCAACCCACAAGTCAGCAGCCTTAGCTAGTTTCTTAGAATCTAATTCTTTTGAATCAGCCAAGTGTTGTCTGAGCTCAGGTGAGCAGGCATCATAGATAGACTCCATCATAACAAGATTTCTCATTCCTTCATAAGTGTTAACTCTGTAATCCTTAATCGATCCCTCTAAATTCTTCAAACATTCATTCACCCAAGTAGCCCAAGGGGTACTATCATGCTTTTTGAGGGCCCTAAACCTCTTAAGGTACTGGGAAGGAGTCTTCCCAAATATAGCTATTAAAGCTAGTTTTACACATTCATAATCCATCCTATCCACCTCCCCCAACTTCATTACCACATCAGATGCAACAGGGGGGAGCCTGGAGAATAACCAGGGGATCAACTGATTCCCTGTGATATCCTGGAGCCCATGATTATATTCAAACATAGCTAACCAATCCAATACATCCAACTTAGGTTCAAACATACCCACAATCTCTTTAGGCATCCGGGGTCTTTTTGGACTGGATGATCTAGAGGATTCGGGGAGAGAAGCATTTTCCAAAGACAATTTCTTCATTTCAAGCTCATGGTTGAGCTCCATTTCTTTGAGCCTTAGTTCCTGATGTCTCTGTTCAGTTTGGGCACTAATTCGTTTGAATTCAAGTACAAGTCTGATTTTTTCTAGAGATATAAATTCAGGACTTAATGTGGGACCTGGTAAGGGTCCAATAGCTACTGGTTGAGGCCCTTGGCCAGGCAGAGGGCCAGAGGGGGTGACATTGATATCCTCCTCTTCCTCATCTGACTCAACAATAACATTTTCAACATTATCCTCATTACTGTTTGCCACATTTGCTGGAGTAGTAGGGCCTACAACACCACTATCCAGACTTTGTTTCTCTAACAGTCTATCAATCATTTCTGTTTTCTTGCCTTTGACAGGAAGACTGCACAAATCTTTAAGATAATCAGCAGTTTTGCAAGGAGTGTCTCCTGACTCTAACTTTTCATCTTTGACTTTGTTCAAAATAACTTTTTGTGATTGTTAACCTTGTGGTTGATTGAATCAAGGTACTAGTAGCACACTAAAATGTAAATCGAATACTTTGATCCCACCGCTGCCACCATTGTAGGCAGAATCCTGTGCAGTTCCCTCAGGGACCACTACGCAGGATTAGGACTACAGGTGAGAGCAATAAATCCCCTTTGTTATCAGTCTGTACCACAAAGATTTAGTTGGTAGCTGTGGCTAAGCAGTCAGACTTATCTCAAGAGGGAGATGAGCAGTATTCAGGGTTTACACAATAGGTATCACAGTACTATGGAACAAGGAAACACTGACCAAAGCTTTGTATCAAAAAGAGAATATATTTATTTTATACACATCTAGTTCAACACATAAATTTGTTGATAAAGTAAGTTAAGTTCAGTCAAGGAAAAGTATATACAACTCCCTATTCAATTGCAGACAAGTTTGCGGTAGAGTGAAAACCAACTACAAATGGCACTCTATCAATTTAACGAAAGGGAACCAAAATATCTTCAGACATCCCCTAGCAACACTTCCCTGAAGTTTTGTGAACAAGCAATGCACAGTGACACTTTAGCAGAAAGATAAGTGAATGAAAACTGAGCAAAATGGCACTCTACAAGTCAAAACAGTAGGAAGGAAGAGGGGTATAGAAGATTCAGGCGCACCAACACATTTCTTATTGAAAACCAATCTAGTGAGAGCAGATCTAACAAATCAGCCAGAGTCAATAGGCCTGAGCCAGAGTCAGTGGTAAGAGCTAAGAAGCAAAAATGTTCTTGTAGCTGCAGTCAAGTCTTTGGTAAACGAATATTGAAAAGGTAGATGCGAGGTGAAAGACAATGTTTGAGAGAGGGCGGCCAACCCAACAAGTAGATAAAGGTTTTAAAACACCTTTAGGGCTACCACAGGGAAAGGGAGGCCTGGCGGAACAATGTACCTTAAACGTGAAGAAGTGGCTCCTGCGGTGGCGGTTGTTCCTGGTAGTGCCTGCAGTTCGAGGGGTCCAGGAGAGGAAGAGAGGCTCTCGTCGTGGAGGAAGCTTCGAGTCACTGCACTGCCCAGGGATGATGTACGTTCCTTTTAATCGCAGTCTGGGTTGATAGCTGCCTGGCTATCCGGTCTCCAAGTGCGGGGCACTGTCGATTCGACCAAAGCAGGTCCGGGGAGCGATGGGTGAACTGGTTGTTCCCACCAGCTCAAGGGAAGAAGACTCTTTCGATGAAGATCTCCTCTTGTCGTGTGGAAAAAAAGTGGTGAGAAGATCCGGCAGGGCTTCACCGGTGGTGTAGATGCTGAAGATGTCTGTGGGTTCTCTCCCCTTCGGTTCCGTAGTTCCAGTGACGACGTCTTGCTCTTCCAGTCCTCAGGACCCTGCTTTTATGCAGAAAGAGACCCATTCATACATCCTAGCTGTCACTCACACAGTGGAGTGGTCTTCTTGGCGGGAGACCCTCCAGCCTATCAGGTTAGAGTGCGACCTGAGTTGCTGCAGCAACTCTGTCCAGGGGTTCTTCTACCCCTCCCAAACAACAGACCCAACCCAGACTCAGAGGCACCGAAAAGAGGGCTTCTTGGCAGAAGCCCGCCAAAAGAGCGAACAAAGGATCCCCGACCTGGGTTAGGAGTTTAGAGTAAGACACGAGAAAGAAGTTTTATTAAAGTTCTGGCAAATAAAACCTACCCGAGTAAAGTTAATAATAAAATAAACCGGCTGTATGGTAGAGGCTGTCAGTAAAAGTGTTAGCCTCGAACAATGGGAAAATCGCATAAGAAAATATTTGCGGTTGAATATTTTTGGTGGTAACCACTGCCACCAGCCAGAAACTTTATAGAGCAGGACTTTAAGGTCCCCCTCGAAAATGAACCCAAGGGAAAAGCTATTAACCCTTTCCAGTACCTCCATAGTAAGATGGTTTGGACTGGTTAAGTTCATAGATTTGACTAGTAAAGTCAATGGGGACTTTACATGCCCTGGGAGACAGTAGTCAGTCCCAGGGTATGGGGTCTATGTTTGGGGGTCTCTACCACACCCCTGTGTCACTGCAATGAGGGTGCTGTGTAACACATGTGAATAAAGATGGTTCCTATGGGTGAGAGAAAAGCCCATAGGCATTAAACACAAAAATAGCCTAGAACACAGATAGAAAAAAATCCTAAGAGTGGGAAAAAGAGTCTCACTCTTATCAGGTAAAAAGAAACAAACCCTTCAAATCCAGCAAAACTGCTGGGGGACTCTACAGGTAAGGGAAATTAGCCATAGAATGAGAATTCTCCCTAACAGCGCCCCTTTCCCATCGGAGCCCAGGCTCTCCCAGGTGAGAAATCTGCAGGATCTTGGTAGCGCCCCTTTCCCATCGGAGCCCAGGCTCTCCCAGATGATAAATCTGGCAGGATTTTGGTAGTGCAGGATCTTGGTAGCTCCTCTTTCCCATCGGAGCCCAGGCTCTGCCAGGTGAGAAATCTGGCAGGATCTTGGTAGCGCCCCTTTCCAATCGGAGCCCAGGTTCTCCCAGGTGAGAAATCTGGCAGGATCTTGGTAGCGCCCCTTTCCCATCAGAGCCCAGGTTCTCCCAGGTGAGAAATCTGGCAAGATCTTGGTAGCGCCCCGTCTCCGATCGGAGCCCAAGTTCTCCCTGGTGAGCAATCTGCCAGGATCTTGGTAGCGCCCCTTTCCCATCGGAGGCCAGGTTCTCCCAGGTGAGTAATCTGGCAGGATCTTGGTAGCGCCCCCTTCCCATTGGAGCCCAGGTTCTCCCGGGTGATAAATCTGGCAGGATATTGGTAGCGCCCCTTTCCCACCGGAGCCCAGGTTCTCCCGGTGAGAAATCTGGCAGGATCTTTGTAGCACCCCTTTCCCCGTAGCCCAGGTTCTCCCAGATGAGAAACCGCCCCTTTCCATGGAGCCCAGGTTCTCCCAGGGGAGAAATTTGGCAGGATCTTGGTAGCCCCCCTTTCCCATCAGAGACCAGGTTCTCCCAGGTGAGAAATATGACAGGATCTTGGTAGCGACCCTTTCCCATCGGAGCCCAGGTTCTCCCAGGTGAGAAATCTGGCTGGATCTTGGTAGTGCCCCTTTCCCACCGGAGTCCTGGTTCTCCCAGGTGAGAATTCTGGCAGGATCTTGGTATTGCCCCTTTCCCATCGGAGCCCTGGTTCTCCAAGGTGAGAAATCTGGCAGGATCTTAGTAGTGCCACTTTCCCATCGGAGCCCAGGTTCTCCCAGGTGAGAAATCTGGCCGGATCTTGGTAGTGCCCCTTTCCAATCGGAGCCCAGGTTCTCCCAGGTGAGAAATCTGGCAGGATCGTGGTAGCGCCCCTTTCCCATCAGAGCCCAGGTTCTCCCAGGTGAGAAATCTGGCAGGATCTTGGTATTGCCCCTTTCCCATCGGAGCCCTGGTTCTCCCAGGTGAGAAATCTGGCAGGATCTTAGTAGTGCCACTTTCCCATCGGAGCCCAGGCTCTGCCAGGTGAGAAATCTGGCAGGATCTTGGTAGCGCCCCTTTCCAATCGGAGCCCAGGTTCTCCCAGGTGAGAAATCTGGCAGGATCTTGGTAGCGCCCCTTTCCCATCAGAGCCCAGGTTCTCCCAGGTGAGAAATCTGGCAGGATCTTGGTATTGCCCCTTTCCCATCGGAGCCCTGGTTCTCCCAGGTGAGAAATCTGGCAGGATCTTAGTAGTGCCACTTTCCCATCGGAGCCCAGGTTCTCCCAGGTGAGAAATCTGGCCGGATCTTGGTAGTGCCCCTTTCCCATCGGAGTCCAGGCTCTCCCAGGAGAGAAATCTGGCAGGACCTTGGTAGCGCCCCTTTCCCATCGGAGCCCAGGTTCTCCCGGGTGAGAAATCTGACAGGATCTTGGTAGCTCCCCTTTCCCATCGGAGCCCAGGCTCTCCCAGGTGAGAAATCTGGCAGGATTCTGCTAGCGTCCCTTTCCCATCGGAGCCCAGGTTCTCCCAGGTGAGAAATCTAGCAGGATCTTGGTAGCGCCCCTTTCCTATCGGAGCCCAGGTTCTCCCAAGTGAGAAATCTGGCAGGATTTTGCTAGCGTCCCTTTCCCATCGGAGCCCAGGTTCTCCCAGGTGAAAAATCTGGCAGGATCTTGGTAGCGCCCCTTTTCCTATCAGAGCCCAGGTTCTCCCAGGTGAAAAATCTGGCAGGATCTTGGTAGCGCCCCCTCTCCGATCGGAGCCCAAGTTCTCCCTGGTGAGCAATCTGACAGGATCTTGGTAGCGCCCCTTTCCAATCAGAGCCCAGGTTCTCCCAGGTGAGAAATCTGGCAGGATCTTGGTAGCGCCCCCTCTCTGATCGAAGCTCAAGTTCTCCCTGGTGAGCAATCTGGCAGGATCTTGGTAGCGCCCCTTTCCCATCGGAGGCCAGGTTCTCCCAGGTGAGTAATCTGGCAGGATCTTGGTAGCGCCCCTTTCCCATTGGAGCCCAGGTTCTCCCGGGTGATAAATCTGGCAGGATATTGGTAGCGCCCCTTTTCCATCGGAGCCCCGGTTCTCCCAGTGGGAAATCTGGCAGGATCTTTGCAGCACCCCTTTCCCCATAGCCCAGGTTCTCCCAGATGAGAAAGCATCCCTTTCCATGGAGCCCAGGTTCTCCCATGGGAGAAATCTAGCAGGATCTTGGTAGTGCCCCTTTCCCATCAGAGACCAGGTTCTCCCAGGGGAGAAATAAGACAGGATCCTGGTAGTGACCCTTTCCCATCGGAGCCCACGTTCTCCCAGGTGAGAAATCTGGCAAGATCTTGGTAGCGCCCCCTCTCCGATCGGAGCCCAAGTTCTCCCTGGTGAGCAATCTGACAGGATCTTGGTAGCGCCCCTTTCCCATCGGAGGCCAGGTTCTCCCAGGTGAGTAATCTGGCAGGATCTTGGTAGCGCTCCCTTCCCATTGGAGCCCAGGTTCTCCCGGGTGATAAATCTGGCAGGATATTGGTAGCGCCCCTTTCCCATCGGAGCCCAGGTTCTCCCGGTGAGAAATCTGGCAGGATCTTTGTAGCACCCCTTTCCCCGTAGCCCAGGTTCTCCCAGATGAGAAACCGCCCCTTTCCATGGAGCCCAGGTTCTCCCAGGGGAGAAATTTGGCAGGATCTTGGTAGCCCCCCTTTCCCATCAGAGACCAGGTTCTCCCAGGTGAGAAATATGACAGGATCTTGGTAGCGACCCTTTCCCATCGGAGCCCAGGTTCTCCCAGGTGAGAAATCTGGCTGGATCTTGGTAGTGCCCCTTTCCCACCGGAGTCCTGGTTCTCCCAGGTGAGAATTCTGGCAGGATCTTGGTAGCGCCCCTTTCCTATCGGAAACCCACGTTCTCCCAGGTGAGAAATCTGGCAGGATTTTGGTAGCTCCCCTTTCCCATCAGAGCCCAGGTTCTCCCAGGTGAGAAATCTGGCAGGATCTTGGTATTGCCCCTTTCCCATCGGAGCCCTGGTTCTCTCAGGTGAGAAATCTGGCAGGATCTTAGTAGTGCCACTTTCCCATCGGAGCCCAGGTTCTCCCAGGTGAGAAATCTGGCCGGATCTTGGTAGTGCCCCTTTCCCATCGGAGTCCAGGCTCTCCCAGGAGAGAAATCTGGCAGGACCTTGGTAGCGCCCCTTTCCCATCAGAGCCCAGGTTCTCCCGGGTGAGAAATCTGACAGGATCTTGGTAGCTCCCCTTTCCCATCGGAGCCCAGGCTCTCCCAGGTGAGAAATCTGGCAGGATTCTGCTAGCGTCCCTTTCCCATCGGAGCCCAGGTTCTCCCAGGTGAGAAATCTAGCAGGATCTTGGTAGCACCCCTTTCCTATCGGAGCCCAGGTTCTCCCAAGTGAGAAATCTGGCAGGATTTTGCTAGCGTCCCTTTCCCATCGGAGCCCAGGTTCTCCCAGGTGAAAAATCTGGCAGGATCTTGGTAGCGCCCCTTTTCCTATCAGAGCCCAGGTTCTCCCAGGTGAAAAATCTGGCAGGATCTTGGTAGCGCCCCCTCTCCGATCGGAGCCCAAGTTCTCCCTGGTGAGCAATCTGACAGGATCTTGGTAGCGCCCCTTTCCAATCAGAGCCCAGGTTCTCCCAGGTGAGAAATCTGGCAGGATCTTGGTAGCGCCCCCTCTCTGATCGAAGCTCAAGTTCTCCCTGGTGAGCAATCTGGCAGGATCTTGGTAGCGCCCCTTTCCCATCGGAGGCCAGGTTCTCCCAGGTGAGTAATCTGGCAGGATCTTGGTAGCGCCCCTTTCCCATTGGAGCCCAGGTTCTCCCGGGTGATAAATCTGGCAGGATATTGGTAGCGCCCCTTTTCCATCGGAGCCCCGGTTCTCCCAGTGGGAAATCTGGCAGGATCTTTGCAGCACCCCTTTCCCCATAGCCCAGGTTCTCCCAGATGAGAAAGCATCCCTTTCCATGGAGCCCAGGTTCTCCCATGGGAGAAATCTAGCAGGATCTTGGTAGTGCCCCTTTCCCATCAGAGACCAGGTTCTCCCAGGGGAGAAATAAGACAGGATCCTGGTAGTGACCCTTTCCCATCGGAGCCCACGTTCTCCCAGGTGAGAAATCTGGCAAGATCTTGGTAGCGCCCCCTCTCCGATCGGAGCCCAAGTTCTCCCTGGTGAGCAATCTGACAGGATCTTGGTAGCGCCCCTTTCCCATCGGAGGCCAGGTTCTCCCAGGTGAGTAATCTGGCAGGATCTTGGTAGCGCTCCCTTCCCATTGGAGCCCAGGTTCTCCCGGGTGATAAATCTGGCAGGATATTGGTAGCGCCCCTTTCCCATCGGAGCCCAGGTTCTCCCGGTGAGAAATCTGGCAGGATCTTTGTAGCACCCCTTTCCCCGTAGCCCAGGTTCTCCCAGATGAGAAACCGCCCCTTTCCATGGAGCCCAGGTTCTCCCAGGGGAGAAATTTGGCAGGATCTTGGTAGCCCCCCTTTCCCATCAGAGACCAGGTTCTCCCAGGTGAGAAATATGACAGGATCTTGGTAGCGACCCTTTCCCATCGGAGCCCAGGTTCTCCCAGGTGAGAAATCTGGCTGGATCTTGGTAGTGCCCCTTTCCCACCGGAGTCCTGGTTCTCCCAGGTGAGAATTCTGGCAGGATCTTGGTAGCGCCCCTTTCCTATCGGAAACCCACGTTCTCCCAGGTGAGAAATCTGGCAGGATTTTGGTAGCTCCCCTTTCCCATCAGAGCCCAGGTTCTCCCAGGTGAGAAATCTGGCAGGATCTTGGTATTGCCCCTTTCCCATCGGAGCCCTGGTTCTCTCAGGTGAGAAATCTGGCAGGATCTTAGTAGTGCCACTTTCCCATCGGAGCCCAGGTTCTCCCAGGTGAGAAATCTGGCCGGATCTTGGTAGTGCCCCTTTCCCATCGGAGTCCAGGCTCTCCCAGGAGAGAAATCTGGCAGGACCTTGGTAGCGCCCCTTTCCCATCAGAGCCCAGGTTCTCCCGGGTGAGAAATCTGACAGGATCTTGGTAGCTCCCCTTTCCCATCGGAGCCCAGGCTCTCCCAGGTGAGAAATCTGGCAGGATTCTGCTAGCGTCCCTTTCCCATCGGAGCCCAGGTTCTCCCAGGTGAGAAATCTAGCAGGATCTTGGTAGCACCCCTTTCCTATCGGAGCCCAGGCTCTCCCAAGTGAGAAATATGGCAGGATTTTGCTAGCGTCCCTTTCCCATCGGAGCCCAGGTTCTCCCAGGTGAGAAATCTGGCAGGATCTTGGTAGCGCCCCTTTTCCTATCAGAGCCCAGGTTCTCCCAGGTGAAAAATCTGGCAGGATCTTGGTAGCGCCCCCTCTCCGATCGGAACCCAAGTTCTCCCTGGTGAGCAATCTGACAGGATCTTGGTAGCGCCCCTTTCCAATCAGAGCCCAGGTTCTCCCAGGTGAGAAATCTGGCAGGATCTTGGTAGCGCCCCCTCTCCGATCGAAGCCCAAGTTCTCCCTGGTGAGCAATCTGGCAGGATCTTGGTAGCGCCCCTTTCCCATCGGAGGCCAGGTTCTCCCAGGTGAGTAATCTGGCAGGATCTTGGTAGCGCCCCTTTCCCATTGGAGCCCAGGTTCTCCCGGGTGATAAATCTGGCAGGATATTGGTAGCGCCCCTTTTCCATCGGAGCCCAGGTTCTCCCAGTGGGAAATCTGGCAGGATCTTTGCAGCACCCCTTTCCCCATAGCCCAGGTTCTCCCAGATGAGAAAGCATCCCTTTCCATGGAGCCCAGGTTCTCCCATGGGAGAAATCTAGCAGGATCTTGGTAGCGCCCCTTTCCCATCAGAGACCAGGTTCTCCCAGGTGAGAAATCTGGCAGGATCTTGGTAGCGCCCCTTTACCATCAGAGCCCAGGTTCTCCCAGGTGAGAAATCTGGCAGGATCTTGGTTGTGCCCCTTTCCCATCGGAGCCCAGGCTCTCCCAGGTGAGAAATCTGGCAGGATCTTGGTAGGGCCCCTTTTCCCATCGTAGCCCCAGTTCACCCAGGTTCTCCCAGGTGAGAAATCTGGCAGGATCTTGGTAGCACCCCTTTTCCCATCGTAGCCCCGGTTCACCCAGGTTCTCCCAGGTGAGAAATCTGGCAGGATCTTGGTAGCGCCCTCAGGGCTCAGCACTCATACATCAAGGCAGAGTCCAGCTTTCTGCCCGCAACCTTCTGAAAGTAGGAGGCGTAAGCCCTCCCAAGCCAGCGGTTGGTGCCCCCCTATTTAAGTGAAAGCTCCCGTGCTGATGCTGGCTGCATATTTTGTTTCGCCCAGACCACTGCCAGAGCTATGCCAGCCCTGCTGGAGAGGCGCAGGTAGCAGACTCCTGCCTTAGATTAGGTCCTGTGTTAGACCTAGGGACCCCAGGCATGTAGCACGCCAGGGATGCGCCGCCCGGGGATGGCTCAGTCTTTATTTCGGGTGTGCTTGCTGTAGGCAGGGGTTTGCAGTGCCATCAGGATATTTAGGGGCGGTGGAAGACGTATAATAAACTGCATGACGTCACCACTAATGGCCCGCAGGATCGTGCTGCCACGTGTGCAGGGCAGGGTGCAAACCATATGCGTTGCCCAGGTTAAGAGGACAGAAGCAGGACAAATGGACAGGGGTAAGTAACCAACCCAGCTACTCCTGGCATGGGTGTGGTACAGCCCACGGGCACCGAGTGATTGCCAGGCAACCCCTGGGCACTATAGGTTTGGTGACTTTGCATCTCTGCAGGGGTCAGTTACAGCCAGCCCCCACCCCCGCTGGGATCCGAGGAACGCATGCAGTAATTTAGAAATCGGTGTACATTATTTCCCTGTTGTTCTATTTCTACCCTCCTTTTGAGAATGAAAAGGATTATCGACACTCGTGGGTGTTATTACCACTACTGTTCTCGTTTAGTTTAATCTGTTAGATGGTGCTTACGCATCCTCTATGAGCCAAAACTGCTGAATTGGAAAACAGCGAGGAGGGAAATGAGGCGTGCGGAGGGGCACGACGCGTGCAGGTGTAGTTTGGTTGTTTACTGACCTATTGACTGCCCTTGGCCACGCAAATCCCTCTGGCCATTCCCACAAACTGTCTGTCCCTCCACACCAAACCCCCCCTGAGATCACTTTGAGTTAGCTCTTTCAAGCAGTATCATCCCTCTGTGTGCTCTACACTTCCTGCCACCGTTATTTCAAAGCACTCTTCTGAGAGTTAAAGGCGTTATTGCAGCTGTAAATATGCTACTGGTGCAATAATAATGTTTTGACCAAGTGTGCTTTCATCCGCTTGCTTTATAAGCAGCATGTGTGCCCTCACATCTTCTCCCTGCACTGAAGTCCTGTTCTAAGCAAGCATTGTCAAAACCAATGTTTTGTCTTGTGTGTAAGTGTTGCATATGCATTTGCAAGGCACTGCCATCATTTGCCCGGGTACTTCACCATTTTCCAGCTGGTGCCCTCTTAGGGCCAAGTTGCAGCATTGTGGAAGTGATTGGCAGAGGTTCATCTCATGATTACACAAAGCCCAAACTGTTGAAATATTAAAAAGTAGATACATTATATTGGAGAAAAAAAAGGAAATTCATGCATTACATTATCATGCAATAATTACAATAATAATTAAATTATTACATAGAAACACTAATTCATAGTCAAGTTCAATGGGTCACTGTTACCTAAAAATTAAATACTATATATTTATTCAATCGATTCCTACTTCAAGGAGATAGTTCAAAATAGATCACCATGGTGCGTAAGTGCGATAGTCATAGAGGTTGGATAAGCTGTAGAGCAATGGCACCAGAACTTGTCTGTAGTCAAGCACTCCAGGCTAGGCGGGATCTCCAGCGTTAGGGCCTGTAGATGAACTTGTCCGTAGTCAAGCACTCCAGGCTAGGCGGGATATCCAGCGTTAGGGCCTGTAGATTAGCTGGTCCGTAGTCAAGCAATCCAGGCTAGGCAGGATCTCCATTGTTAGGGCCTGTAGATGAGCTGGCCTGTAGTCAAGCACTCCAGGCGAGGCGGGATCTCCAGCGTTAGGGCCTGTAAATGAGCTGGTCCGTAGTCAAGCATCAAAGGCTAGGCAGGATCTCCAGCGTTAGGGCCTGTAGATGAGCTGGTCCGTAGTCAAGCCCCCCAGGCTAGGCGGGATCTCCAGCGTTAGGGCCTGTAGATGAGCTGGTCCGTAGTCAAGCAATCCAGGCTAGGCAGGATCTCCATTGTTAGGGCCTGTAGATGAGCTGGTCAGTAGTCAAACACTCCAGGCTAGGCGGGATCTCCAGCGTTAGGGCCTGTAGATTAACTGGTTCATAGTCAAGCACTCCAGGCTAGGGCGGATCTCCAGCGTTAGGGCCTGTAGATGAACTGGTTCGCAGTCAAGCACTCCAGGCTAGGCGGGATCTCCAGCGTTAGGGCCTGTAGATGAACTGGTCCGCAGTCAACCACTCCAGGCTAGGCAGGATCTCCAGCGTTGGGGCCTGTAGATGAACTGGCCCGTAGTCGAGCACTCCAGGCTAGGCGGGATCTCGAGCGTTAGGGCCTGTAGTTGACCTTGTCCCTAGTCAAGCACTCCAGGCTAGGCGGGATCTCCAGTGTTAGGGACTGTAGATGAACTTGTCCGTAGTCAAGCACTCTAGGCTAGGTGGGATCTCCAGCGTTAGGGCCTGTAGATGAACTTGTCCGTAGTCAAGCACTCCAGGCTAGGCGGGATCTCTAGCGTTAGGGCCTGTAGATGAACTGGTCCGTAGTCAAGCACTCCAGGCAAGGCGGGATCACCAGCGTTAGGGCCTGTAGATGAACTGGTCCGTAGGCAAGCACTCCAGGCTAGGCGGGATCTCTAGCGTTAGGGCCTGTAGATGAACTGGTCCGTAGTCAAGCACTCCAGGCTAGGCTGGATCTCCAGCATTAGGGCTTGTAGATGAACTGGTCCGTAGTCAAGCACTCCAGGCTAGGCGGGATCTCGAGCGTTAGGGCATGTAGTTGAGCTAGTACGTAGTCAAGCACTTCAGGCTAGGCGGGATCTCCAGCGTTAGGGCCTGTAGATGAAATGGGATGTAGTCAAGCACTCCAGGCTGGACAGGATATCCAGCGTTAGGCCCTGGAGATGAGCTGGTCCGTAGTCAAGCACTCCAGGCTAGGCAGGATATCCAGCGTTAGGGCCTGTAGATGAGCTTGTCTGTAGTCAAGCACTCCAGGCTAGGCGGATCTCCAACGTTAGGGCCTGTCGATGAGCAGGTCTGTAGTCGAGCACTCCAGCCTAGCGGGATCTCCAGCAGTAGGGCCTGTTCATGAGCTGTTCCGTAGTCAAGCATTCCAGGCGAGGCAGGATCTCCAACGTTAGGGCCTGTAGATGAGCTGGTCCATAGTCAAGCACTCCAGGCTAGGCGGGATCTCTAGCGTTAGGGCCTGTAGATTAACTGGTTCATAGTCAAGCACTTCAGGCTAGGCGGGATCTCCAGCGTTAGGGCCTGTAGATTAACTGGTTCATAATCAAGCACTTCAGGCTAGGCGGGATATCCAGCGTTAGGGCCTGTAGATGAACTGGTCCGTAGGCAAGCACTCCAGGCTACGTGGGATCTCCAGCTTTAGGGCTGGTAGATGAACTGGTCGGTAGGCAAGCACTCCAGGCTAGGCGGGATCTCCAGCGTTAGGGCCTGTAGTTGAGCTAGTCCATAGTCAAGCACTCCAGGCTAGGCGGGATCTCCAGCGTTAGGGCCTGTAGATGAACTGGTCCATAGTCAAGCACTCCAGGCTGGACAGAATATCCAGTGTTAGAGCCTGTAGATGAGCTGGTCCGTAGTCAAGCACTCCAGGGTAGGCGGATCTCCAGTGTTAGGGCCTGTCGATGAGGTGGTCTGTAGTCAAACACTCCAGGCTAGGCGGGATCTCTAGCGTTAGGGCCTGTCAATGAGCTGTTCCGTAGTCAAGCATTCCAGGCTAGGCGGGATCTCCAGCTTAGGGCCTGTAAATGAGCTGGTCCGTAGTCAAGCCCCCCAGGCTAGGCGGGATCTCCAGCGTTAGGGCCTGTAGATGAGCTGGTCCGTAGTCAAGCAATCCAGGCTAGGCAGGATCTCCATTGTTAGGGCCTGTAGATGAGCTGGTCAGTAGTCAAACACTCCAGGCTAGGCGGGATCTCCAGCGTTAGGGCCTGTAGATTAACTGGTCTGTACTCAAGCACTCCAGGCTAGGCAGGATCTCCAGCGTTAGGGCCTGTAGATGAGCTAATCTGTAGTCAAGCACTCCGGGCTGGGCGGGATCTCCAACGTTAGGGCCTGTAGATGAACTGGTCCATAGTCAAGCATTCCAGGCTAGGCGGGATCTCCAGCGTTCGGGCCTGTAGATCAATTGGTCCATAGTCAAGCACTCCAGGCTAGGCGGGATCTCCAGCGTTAGGGCCTGTAGATGAACTGGTCCATAGTCAAGCACCCCAGGCTAGGTGGGATCTCCAGCGTTAGGGCCTGTAGATGAACTGGTCCTTAGTCAAGCACCCCATGCTAGGCGGGATCTCCAGCGTTAGGGCCTGTAGATGAACTGGTCCGTAGTCAAGCACTCCAGACTGGACAGGTTATCCAGCGTTAGGGCCTGTAGATGAGCTGGTCCGTAGTCAAGCACTCCAAGCTAGGCAGGATATCCAGCGTTAGAGCCTGTAGATGAGCTGGTCTGTAGTCAAGCACTCCAGGCTAGGCGGATCTCTAGCGTTAGGGCCTGTCGATGAGCTGGTCTGTAGTCAAGCACTCCAGGCTAGGCGGGATCTCCAGCGTTAGGGCCTGTAGATGAACTGGTCCATAGTCAAGCACTCCAGGCTAAACAGGATATCCAGCGTTAGGGCCTGTAGATGAGTTGGTCCATAGTCAAGCACTCCAGGCTAGGCAGGATATCCAGTGTTAGGGCCTGTAGATGAGCTGGTCTGTAGTCAAATACTCCAGGCTAGGCGGAATCTCCAGAGTTAGGGCCTGTCGATGAGCTGGTCCGTAGTCAAGCATTCCAGGCTAGGCGGGATCTCCAGCGTAAGGGCCTGTAGATGAACTGGTCCGTAGTCAAGCACTCCAGGCTAGGTGGGATCTTCGGAGTAAGGGCCTGTAGATGAACTGGTCCGTAGGCAACCACTCCATGCTAGGTGGGATCTCCAGCGTTAGGGCCTGTAGAATAACTGGTCTGTAGTCAAACACTCCAGGCTAGGTGGGATCTCCAGCGTTATGCCCTGTAGATGAACTGGTCCGTAGGCAAACACTCCAGGCTAGGCGGGATCTCCAGCATTAGGGCCTGTATATGAGCAAGTCCGTAGTCAAGCACCCCAGAGTGGGCGAGATCTCCAGCGTTAGGGCCTGTAGATGAGCTGGTCCGTAGTCAAGCACTCAAGGCTAGGCGGGATCTCCAGCGTTAGGGCCTGTAGATGAACTGGTCCGTAGTCAAGCACTACGGGCTAAACAGGATATCCAGCGTTAGGGCCTTTAGATGAGCTGGTCAGTAGTCAAGCACTCCAGGTTAGGCGGGATCTCCAGAGTTAGGGCCTGTCGATTAGCTGGTCCGTAGTCAAGCACTCCAGGTTAAGCAGGATCTCCAGAGTTAGGGCCTATAGATGAGCTGGTCCCTAGTCAAGCACTCCAGGCTAGGCAGGATCTCCAGCGTTAGGGCCTGTAGATGAGCTAGTCCGTAGACAAGCACTCCGGGCTGGGCGGGATCTCCAACGTTAGGGCCTGTAGATGAACTGGTCCATAGTCAAGCATTCCAGGCTAGGCGGGATCTCCAGCGTTCGGGCCTGTAGATCAATTGGTCCATAGTCAAGCACTCCAGGCTAGGCGGGATCTCCAGCGTTAGGGCCTGTAGATGAACTGGTCCGTAGTCAAGCACCCCAGGCTAGGTGGGATCTCCAGCGTTAGGGCCTGTAGATGAACTGGTCCTTAGTCAAGCACCCCATGCTAGGCGGGATCTCCAGCGTTAGGGCCTGTAGATGAACTGGTCCGTAGTCAAGCACTCCAGACTGGACAGGTTATCCAGCGTTAGGGCCTGTAGATGAGCTGGTCCGTAGTCAAGCACTCCAAGCTAGGCAGGATATCCAGCGTTAGAGCCTGTAGATGAGCTGGTCTGTAGTCAAGCACTCCAGGCTAGGCGGATCTCTAGCGTTAGGGCCTGTCGATGAGCTGGTCTGTAGTCAAGCACTCCAGGCTAGGCGGGATCTCCAGCGTTAGGGCCTGTAGATGAACTGGTCCATAGTCAAGCACTCCAGGCTAAACAGGATATCCAGCGTTAGGGCCTGTAGATGAGTTGGTCCATAGTCAAGCACTCCAGGCTAGGCAGGATATCCAGTGTTAGGGCCTGTAGATGAGCTGGTCTGTAGTCAAATACTCCAGGCTAGGCGGAATCTCCAGAGTTAGGGCCTGTCAATGAGCTGGTCCGTAGTCAAGCATTCCAGGCTAGGCGGGACCTCCAGCGTAAGGGCCTGTAGATGAACTGGTCCGTAGTCAAGCACTCCAGGCTAGGCCGGATCTCCAGCGTTACGGCCTGTAGAGGAACTGGTCTGTAGTCAAGCTCCCCAGGCTAGGTGGGATCTCCAGCTTTAGGGCCTGTAGATTAACTGGTCCGTAGTCAAGCACTCCAGGCTAGGCGGGATCTCCAGTGTTAGGGCCTGTAGATGAACTGGTCCATAGTCAAGCACTCCAGGCTGGACAGGATATCCAGTGTTAGGGCCTGTAGATGAGCTTGTCTGTAGTCAAGCACTCCAGGCTAGGCAGGATATCCAGCGTTAGGGCCTGTAGATGAGCTGGTCTGTAGTCAAGCACTCCAGGCTAGGTGGATCTCCAGCATTAGGGCCTGTCGATGAGCTGGTCTGCAGTCAAGCACTCCAGCCTAGGTGGGATCTCCAACGTTAGGGCCTGTAGATTTACTGGACCGTAGTAAAGCTCTCTTGGCTAGGCGGGATCTCCAGTGTTAGGTCCTGCAGATGAACTTGTCTGTAGTCAAGCACTCCAGGCTAGGCGGGTTCTCTAGCGTTAGGACCTGTCGATGAGCTGGTCCATAGTCAAGCACTCCAGGCTAGGCGGGATCTCTAGCGTTAGGGCCTGTAGATGAGCTGGACCATAGTCAAGCACTCCAGGCTAGGCAGAATCTCCAGAGTTAGGGCCTGTCGATGAGCTGGACCGTAGTCAAGCACTCCAGGCTAGGTGGTATCTCCAGCGTAAGGGCCTGTAGATGAGCTGGTCCGCAGTCAAGCACTCCAGGCTAGGCGGGATCTCCAGCGTTAGGGCCTGTTGATGAGCTGGTCCATAGTCAAGCACTCCAGGCTAGGGGGGATCTCTAGCGTTAGGGCCTGTAGATGAGCTGGACCGTAGTCAAGCACCCCAGGCTAGGTGGGATCCACAGAGTTAGGGCCTGTCGATGAGCTGGACCGTAGTCAAGCTCTCCAGGCTAGGCGGGATCTCCAGCATTAGGGCCTGTAGATGAGCTGGTCTGTAGTCAAGCACTCCAGGCTAGGAGGGATGTCCAGCGTTAGGGCCTGTAGATGAGCTAGTCCGTAGTCAAGCACTCCAGGCTAGGCGGGATCTCCAGCGTTAGGGCCTGTAGATGAACTGGTCCATAGTCAGTACTCCAGGCTAGGCAGGATCTCCAGCGTTAGGGCCTGTATATTAACTGGTCTGTAGTCAAGCACTCCAGGCTAGGCGGGATCTCCAGCGTTAGGGCCTGTAGATGAACTGGTCCGTAGTCAAGCACGCCAGGCTAGGCAGGATATCCAGATTCAGGGCCTGTAGATGAGCTGGTCCGTAGTCAAGCACTCCAGGCTAGGTGGGATCTTCAGCATAAGGGCTTGTAGATGAACTGGTCCGTAGGCAACCACTCCATGCTAGGTGGGATCTCCAGCGTTACAGCCTGTAGAATAACTGGTCTGCAGTCAAACACTCCAGGCTAGGTGGGATCTCCAGCGTTAGGGCCTGTAGATGAACTGGTCCGTAGGCAAACACTCCAGGCTAGGCGGGATCTCCAGCATTAGGGCCTGTAGATGAGCTGGTCCGTAGTCAAGAACTCAAGGCTAGGCGGGATCTCCAGCGTTAGGGCCTGTAGATTAACTGGTCCGTAGTCAAGCACTCCGGGCTAAACAGGATATCCAGCGTTAGGGCCTGTAGATGAGCTGGTCTGTAGTCAAGCACTCCAGGCTAGGCGGGATCTCCAGAGTTAGGGACTGTCGATGAGCTGGTCCCTAGTCAAGCACTCCAGGCTAGGCGGGATCTCCAGCATTAGGGCCTGTAGATGAGCTAGTCTGTAGTCAAGCACTCCAGGCTAGGCAGGATCTCCAGCGTTAGGGCCTGTAGATCAACTGGTCCATAGTCAAGCACTCCAGGCTAGGCGGGATCTCCAGCGTTAGGGCCTGTAGATGAACTGGTCCATAGTTAAGCACCCCAGGCTAGGTGGGATCTCCAGCGTTAGGGCCTGTAGATGAGCTGGTCCGTAGTCAAGCACTCCAGGCTAGGCAGGATCTCCATTGTTAGGGCCTGTAGATGAGCTGGTCCGTAGTCAAACACTCCAGGCTAGGCGGGATCTCCAGCGTTAGGGCCTGTAGATTAACTGGTTCATTGTCAAGAACTCCAGGCTAGGCGGGATCTCCAGCATTAGGGCCTGTAGATGAGCTGGTGCATAGTCAAACACTCCAGGCTAGGCGGGATCTCCAACGTTAGGGCCTGTAGATGAGCTAGTCTGTAGTCAAGCACTCCAGGCTAGGCGCTATCTCCAGCGTTAGGGCCTGTAGATGAGCTGGTCTGTAGTCAAGCACTCCAGGCTAGGCGAGATCTCCATCATTAGGGCCTGTAGATGAGCTGGTCCATAATCAAGCACTCCAGGCTAGACGAGATCTCCAGTGTTAGGGCCTGTAGATGAGCTGGTCCGTAGTCAAGCATCAAAGGCTAGGCAGGATCTCCAGCGTTAGGACCTGTCGATGAGCTAAGTCTGTACTCAAGCACTCCAGGCTAAGCAGGATATCCAGCGTCAGGGCCTGTAGATGAGCTGGTCCGTAGTCAAGCACTCCAGGCTACGTGGGATCTTCGGAGTAAGGGCCTGTAGATGAACTGGTCCGTAGGCAACCACTCCATGCTAGGTGGGATCTCCAGCTTTAGGGCCTGTAGAATAACTGGTCTGTAGTCAAACACTCCTGGCTCGGTGGGATCTCCAGCGTTAGGGCCTGTAGATGAACCGGTCCGTAGGCAAACACTCCAGGCTAGGCGGGATCTCCAGCATTAGGGCCTGTAGATGAGCAAGTCCGTAGTCAAGCACCCCAGAGTGGGCGGGATCTCCAGCGTTAGGGCCTGTAGATGAGCTGGTCCGTAGTCAAGCACTCAAGGCTAGGCGGGATCTCCAGCGTTAGGGCCTGTAGATGAACTGGTCCGTAGTCAAGCACTACGGGCTAAACAGGATATCCAGCGTTAGGGCCTTTAGATGAGCTGGTCTGTAGTCAAGCACTCCAGGCTAGGCGGGATCTCCAGAGTTAGGGCCTTTAGATGAGCTGGTCCCTAGTCAAGCACTCCAGGCTAGGCAGGATCTCCAGCGTTAGGGCCTGTAGATGAGCTAGTCCGTAGTCAAGCACTCCAGGCTAGGCGGGATCTCCAACGTTAGGGCCTGTAGATGAACTGGTCCATAGTCAAGCATTCCAGGCTAGGCGGGATCTCCAGCGTTAGGGCCTGTAGATCAATTGGTCCATAGTCAAGCACTCCAGGCTAGGCGGGATCTCCAGCGTTAGGGCCTGTAGATGAACTGGTCCATAGTCAAGCACTCCAGACTGGACAGGTTATCCAGCGTTAGGGCCTGTAGATGAGCTGGTCCGTAGTCAAGCACTCCAAGCTAGGCAGGATATCCAGCGTTAGAGCCTGTAGATGAGCTGGTCTGTAGTCAAGCACTCCAGGCTAGGCGGATCTCTAGCGTTAGGGCCTGTCGATGAGCTGGTCTGTAGTCAAGCACTCCAGGCTAGGCGGGATCTCCAGCGTTAGGGCCTGTAGATGAACTCGTCCATAGTCAAGCACTCCAGGCTAAACAGGATATCCAGCATTAGGGCCTGTAGATGAGTTGGTCCATAGTCAAGCACTCCAGGCTAGGCAGGATATCCAGTGTTAGGGCCTGTAGATGAGCTGGTCTGTAGTCAAATACTCCAGGCTAGGCGGAATCTCCAGAGTTAGGGCCTGTCGATGAGCTGGACCGTAGTCAAGCACTCCAGGCTAGGCGGGATCTCCAGCATTAGGGCCTGTAGATGAGCTGTTCCGTAGTCAAGCACTCCAGGCTAGGCGGGATCTCCAGCGTTAAGGCCTGTAGATGAGCTAGTCCGTAGTCAAGCACTCCAGGCTAGGCGGGATCTCCAGCGTTAGGGCCTGTAGATGAGCTGGTCCATAGTCAAGCATTCCAGGCTAGGCGGGATCTCCAGCGTAAGGGCCTGTAGATGAACTTGTCCGTAGTCAAGCACTCCAGGCTAGGCGGGATCTCCAGCATTACGGCCTGTAGAGGAACTGGTCTGTAGTCAAGCACCCCAGGCTAGGTGGGATCTCCAGCTTTAGGGCCTGTAGATTAACTGGTCCGTAGTCAAGCACTCCAGGCTAGGCGGGATCTCCAGCGTTAGGGCCTGTAGATGAACTGGTCCATAGTCAAGCACTCCAGGCTGGACAGGATATCCAGCGTTAGGGCCTGTAGATGAGCTTGTCTGTAGTCAAGCACTCCAGGCTAGGCAGGATATCCAGCGTTAGGGCCTGTAGATGAGCTGGTCTGTAGTCAAGCACTCCAGGCTAGGTGGATCTCCAGCATTAGGGCCTGTCGATGAGCTGGTCTGCAGTCAAGCACTCCAGGCTAGGCGGGATCTTCAGCGTTAGGGCCTGTAGATGAACTGGTCCGTGGTCAAGCACTCCAGCCTAGGTGGGATCTCCAACGTTAGGGCCTGTAGATTTACTGGACCGTAGTCAAGCTCTCTTGGCTAGGTGGGATCTCCAGTGTTAGGGCCTGCAGATGAACTTGTCTGTAGTCAAGCACTCCAGGCTAGGCGGGTTCTCTAGCGTTAGGACCTGTCGATGAGCTGGTCCATAGTCAAGCACTCCAGGCTAGGCGGGATCTCTAGCGTTAGGGCCTGTAGATGAGCTGGACCATAGTCAAGCACTCCAGGCTAGGCAGAATCTCCAGAGTTAGGGCCTGTCGATGAGCTGGACCGTAGTCAAGCACTCCAGGCTAGGTGGTATCTCCAGCGTAAGGGCCTGTAGATGAGCTGGTCCGTAGTCAAGCACTCCAGGCTAGGCGGGATCTCCAGCGTTAGGGCCTGTTGATGAGCTGGTCCATAGTCAAGCACTCCAGGCTAGGGGGGATCTCTAGCGTTAGGGCCTGTAGATGAGCTGGACCGTAGTCAAGCACCCCAGGCTAGGCGGGATCCACAGAGTTAGGGCCTGTCGATGAGCTGGACCGTAGTCAAGCTCTCCAGGCTAGGCGGGATCTCCAGCATTAGGGCCTGTAGATGAGCTGGTCTGTAGTCAAGCACTCCAGGCTAGGCGGGATCTCCAGCGTTAGGGCCTGTAGATGAACTGGTCCATAGTCAGTACTCCAGGCTAGGCGGGATCTCCAGCATTAGGGCCTGTATATTAACTGGTCTGTAGTCAAGCAATCCAGGCTAGGCGGGATCTCCAGCGTTAGGGCCTGTAGATGAACTGGTCCGTATTCAAGCACGCCAGGCTAGGCAGGATATCCAGCGTCAGGGCCTGTAGATGAGCTGGTCCGTAGTCAAGCACTTCAGGCTAGGTGGGATCTTCAGCATAAGGGCCTGTAGATGAACTGGTCCGTAGGCAACCACTCCATGCTAGGTGGGATCTCCAGCGTTATGGCCTGTAGAATAACTGGTCTGCAGTCAAACACTCCAGGCTAGGTGGGATCTCCAGCGTTAGGGCCTGTAGATGAACTGGTCCGTAGGCAAACACTCCAGGCTAGGCGGGATCTCCAGCATTAGGGCCTGTAGATGAGCAAGTCCATAGTCAAGCACCCCAGGCTAGGCGGGATCTCCAGCGTTAGGGCCTGTAGATGAGCTGGTCCGTAGTCAAGCACTCAAGGCTAGGCGGGATCTCCAGCGTTAGGGCCTGTAGATTAACTGGTCCGTAGTCAAGCACTCCGGGCTAAACAGGATATCCAGCGTTAGGGCCTGTAGATGAGCTGGTCTGTAGTCAAGCACTCCAGGCTAGGCGGGATCTCCAGCGTTATGGCCTGTAGATGAACTGGTCCATAGTTAAGCACCCCAGGCTAGGTGGGATCTCCAGCGTTAGGGCCTGTAGATGAACTGATCCGTAGTCAAGCACTCCAGGCTAGGCGGGATCTCCAGCATTAGGGCCTGTAGATGAGCTAGTCTGTAGTCAAGCACTCCAGGCTAGGCAGGATCTCCAACGTTAGGGCCTGTAGATGAACTGGTCCATAGTCAAGCATTCCAGGCTAGGCAGGATCTCCAGCGTTAGGGCCTGTAGATCAACTGGTCCATAGTCAAGCACTCCAGGCTAGGCGGGATCTCCAGCGTTATGGCCTGTAGATGAACTGGTCCATAGTTAAGCACCCCAGGCTAGGTGGGATCTCCAGCGTTAGGGCCTGTAGATGAACTGATCCGTAGTCAAGCACTCCAGGCTAGGCGGGATCTCCAGCGTTAGGGCCTGTAGATGAACTGGTCCATAGTCAAGAACTCCAGACTGGACAGGATATCCAGCGTTAGGGCCTGTAGATGAGCTGGTCTGTAGTCAAGCACTCCAAGCTAGGCAGGATATCCAGCGTTAGAGCCTGTAGATGAGCTGGTCTGTAGTCAAGCACTCCAGGCTAGGCGGGATCTCCAGTGTTAGGGCCTGTAAATGAGCTGGTCTGTAGTCAAATACTCCAGGCTAGGCGGAATCTCCAGAGTTAGGGCCTGTCGATGAGCTGGACCATAGTCAAGCACTCCAGGCTAGGCGGGATCTCCAGCGTTAGGGCCTGTAGATGAGCTGGTCCGTAGTGAAGCACTCCAGGCTAGGCGGGATCTCCAGCGTTAAGGCCTGTAGATGAGCTAGTCCGTAGTCAAGCACTCCAGGCTAGGCGGGATCTCCAGCGTTAGGGCCTGTAGATGAGCTGGTCCGTAGTCAAAAATTCCAGGCTAGGCGGGATCTCCAGCGTAAGGGCCTGTAGATGAACTGGTCCGCAGTCAAGCACTCCAGGCTAGGCGGGATCTCTGGCGTTAGGGCCTGTAGAGGAAATGGTCTGTAGTCAAGCACCCCAGGCTAGGTGGGATCTCCAGCTTTAGGGCCTGTAGATTAACTGGTCCGTAGTCAAGCACTCCAGGCTAGGCGGGATCTCCAGCGTTAGGGCCTGTAGATGAAATGGTCCATAGTCAAGTACTCCAGGCTGGATAGGTTATCCAGTGTTAGGGCCTGTAGATGAGCTTGTCTATAGTCAAGCACTCCAGGCTAGGCAGGATATCCAGCATTAGGGCCTGTAGATGAGCTGGTCTGTAGTCAAGCACTCAAGGCTAGGTGGATCTCCAGCATTAGGGCCTGTCGATGAGCTGGTCTGTAGTCAAGCACTCCAGGCTAGGCGGGATCTTCAGCGTTAGGGCCTGTAGATGAACTGGTCCGTGGTCAAGCACTCCAGCCTAGGTGGGAACTCCAGCGTTAGGGCCTGTAGATTTACAGGACCGTAGTCAAGCACTCCAGGCTAGGCAGGATATCCAGCTTTAGGGCCTGTAGATGAGCTGGTCTGTAGTCAAGCACTCCAGGCTAGGTGGATCTCCAGCATTAGGGCCTGTCGATGAGCTGGTCTGTAGTCAAGCACTCCAGGCTAGGTGGGATCTCCAGCATTAGGGCCTGTCGATGAGCTGGTCCATAGTCAAGCACTCCAAGCTAGGCGGGATCTCTAGCGTTAGGACCTGTCGATGAGCTAGTCCATAGTCAAGCACTCCAGGCTAGGCGGGATCTCTAGCGTTAGGGCCTGTAGATGAGCTGGACCATAGTCAAGCATTCCAGGCTAGGCAGAATCTCCAGAGTTAGGGAGTCGATGAGCTGGACCGTAGTCAAGCATTCCAGGCTAGGCGGTATCTCCAGCGTAAGGGCCTGTAGATGAGCTGGTCCATAGTCAAGCACTGCAGGCTAAACGGGATCTCCAGCGTTAGGGCCTGTTGATGAGCTGGTCCATAGTCAAGCACTCCAGGCTAGGCGGGATCTCTAGCGTTAGGGCCTGTAGATGAGCTGGACCATAGTCAAGCACTCCTGGCTAGGCGGAATCTCCAGAGTTAGGGCCTGTCGATGAGCTGGTCTGTAGTCAAGCATTCCAGGCTAGGCGGAATCCCCAGAGTTAGGGCCTGTCGATGAGCTGGACTGTAGTCAAGCACTCGAGGCTAGGCGGGATCTCCAGCATTAGGGCCTGTAGATGAGCTGGTCCGTAGTCAAGCACTCCAGGCTAGGTGGGATCTCCAGCGTTGGGGCCTGTAGATGAACTGGTCCATAATCAGCACTCCAGGCTAGGCGGGATCTCCAGCGTTAGGGCCTGTAGATTAACTGGTCTGTAGTCAAGCACTCCAGGCTAGGCGGGATCTCCAGCATTAGGGCCTGTAGATGAACTGGTCCGTAGTCAAGCACTTCAGGCTGGACAGGATATCCAGCATTAGGGCCTGTAGATGAGCTTGTCTGTAGTCAAGCACTCCAGGCTAGGCAGAATATCCAGCATTAGGGCCTGTAGATGAGCTGGTCTGTAGTCAAGCACTCCAGGCTAGGTTGATCTCCAGCATTATAGCCTGTCGATGAGCTGGTCTGTAGTCAAGCACTCCAGGCTAGGCGGAATCTTCAGCGTTAGGGCCAGTAGATGAACTAGTCCGTAGTCAAGCACTCCAGCCTAGGTGGGATCTCCAACGTTACAGCCTGTAGATTTACTGGACTGTAGTCAAGCTCTCCAGGCTAGGCGGGATCTCCAGTGTTAGGGCCTGCAGATGAACTAGTCTGTAGTCAAGCATTCCAGGCTAGGCAGGATCTCCAGCTTTAGGGCCTGTCGGTGAGCTGGTCCATAGTCAAGCACTCCAGGCTAGGCGGGATCTCTAGCGTTAGGGCCTGTAGATGAGCTGGACCATAGTCAAGCACTCCAGGCTAGGCGGGATCTCCAGCTTTAGGGCCTGTAGATGAGCTGGTCCATAGTCAAACACTCCAGGCTATGCGGGATCTCTAGCGTTAGGGCCTGTAGATGAGCTGGACCATAGTCTAGCACTCCAGGCTAGGTGGAATCTCCAGAGTTAGGGCCTGTAAATGAGCTTGTCTGTAGTCAAGCACTCCAGGCTAGGCAGGATATCCAGCGTTAGGGCCTGTAGATGAGCCGGTCTGTAGTCAAGCACTCCAGGCTAGGTGGATCTCCAGCGATAGGGCCTATCGATGCGCTGGTCTGTAGTCAAGCACTCCAGGCTAGGCGGGATCTTCAGCGTTAGGGCCTGTAGATGAACTGGTCCGTAGTCAAGCACTTTAGCCTAGGTGGGATCTCCAACGTTAGGGCCTGTAGATTTACTGGACCGTAGTCAAGCTCTCCAGGCTAGGCGGGATCTCCAGTGTTAGGGCCTGCAGATGAACTGGTCTGTAGTCAAGCACTCCAGGCTAGGCGGGACCCCCAGCTTTAGGGCCTGTAGATGAGCTGGTCCATAGTCAAGCACTCAGGCTAGGCGGGATCTTTAGCGGTAGGGGCTGTAGATGAGCTGGACCATAGTTAAGCACTCCAGGCTAGGCGGAATCTCCAGAGTTAGGGCCTGTCGTTGAGCTGAACCGTAGCCAAGCACTCCAGGCTAGGCGGGATCTCCAGCGTTAGGGCCTGTAGATGAGCTGGTCCGTAGTCAAGCACTCCAGCCTAGGCGGGATCTCCAGCGTTAGGGCCTGTCGATGAGCTGGTCCATAGTCAAGCACTCCAGGCTAGGTGGGATCTCTAGCGTTAGGGCCTGTAGATGAGCTGGACCATAGTCAAGCACTCCAGGCTAGGAGGAATCTCCAGAGTTAGGGCCTGTCGATGAACTGGACGGTAATCAAGCACTCCAGGCTAGGCGGGATCTCCAGCGTTAGGGCCTGTAGATGAGCTGGTCCGTAGTCAAGCACTGCAGCCTAGGCGGGATCTTCAGCGTTAGGGCCTGTAGCTGAGCTGGTCCATAGTCAAGCACTCCAGGCTAGGCGGGATCTCCAGCGTTAGGGCCTATAGATGAACTGGTCCGTATTCAAGCACTCCAGGCTAGGCGGGATCTCCAGCATTAGGGCCTGTAGAGGAACTGGTCCGTAGTCAAGCACCCCAGGCTAGGTGGGATCTCCAGCTTTAGGGCCTCTAGATTAACTGGTCCGTAGTCAAGCACTCCAGGCTAGGCGGGATCTCCAGCATTAGGGCCTGTAGATGAACTGGTCCGTAGTCAAGCACTCCAGGCTGGACAGGATATCCAGCGTTAGGGCCTGTAGATGAGCTTGTCTGTAGTCAAGCACTCCAGGCTAGGCAGGATATCCAGCTTTAGGGCCTCTAGATTAACTGGTCTGTAGTCAAGCACTCCAGGCTAGGCGGGATCTCCAGCATTAGGGCCGTAGATGAACTGGTCCGTAGTCAAGCACTCCAGGCTGGACAGGATATCCAGCGTTAGGGCCTGTAGATTAACTGGACCGTAGTCAAGCCCTCCAGGCTAGGCGGGATCTCTAGCGTTAGGGCCTGTAGATGAGCTGGACCATAGTCAAGCACTCCAGGCTAGGCGGGATCTCTAGCGTTAGGGCCTGTAGATGAGCTGGACCATAGTCAAGCACTCCAGGCTAGGCGGGATCTCCAGCATTAGGGCCTGTAGTTGAGCTGGTCCATAGTCAAGCACTCCAGGCTAGGCGGGATCTCCAGCGTTAGGGCCTGTAGATGAGCTAGTCCGTAGTCAAGCACTCCAGGCTAGGCAGGATCTCCAGCGTTAGGGCCTGTAGATGAACTGGTCCATAGTCAGCACTCCAGGCTAGGCGGGATCTCCAGCGTTAGGGCCTGTAGATTAACTGGTCTGTAGTCAAGCACTCCAGGCTAGGCGGGATCTCCAGCGTTAGGGCCTGTAGATTAACTGGTCCGTAGTCAAGCACTCCAGGCTGGACAGGATATCCAGCGTTAGGGCCTGTAGATGAGCTTGCCTGTAGTCAGGCACTCCAGGCTAGGCAGGATATCCAGCATTAGGGCCTGTAGATGAGCTGGTCTGTAGTCAAGCACTCCAGGCTAGGTGGGATCTCTAGCGTTAGGGCCTGTCGATGAGCTGGTCCATAGTCAAGCACTCCAGGTTAGGCGGGATCTCTAGCATTAGGGCCTGTAGATGAGCTGGACCATAGTCAAGCACTCCAGGCTAGGCGGAATCTCCAGAGTTAGGGCCTGTCGATGAGCTGGACCGTAGTCAAGCACTCCAGGCTAGGCGGGATCTCCAGCGTTAGGGCCTGTAGATTAACTGGTCCATAGTCAAGCACTCCAGGCTGGACAGGATATCCAGCGTTAGGGCCTGTAGATGAGCTTGCCTGTAGTCAGGCACTCCAGGCTAGGCAGGATATCCAGCATTAGGGCCTGTAGATGAGCTGGTCTGTAGTCAAGCACTCCAGGCTAGGTGGGATCTCTAGCGTTAGGGCCTGTCGATGAGCTGGTCCATAGTCAAGCACTCCAGGTTAGGCGGGATCTCCAGCATTAGGGCCGTAGATGAACTGGTCCGTAGTCAAGCACTCCAGGCTGGACAGGATATCCAGCGTTAGGGCCTGTAGATTAACTGGACCGTAGTCAAGCCCTCCAGGCTAGGCGGGATCTCCAGTGTTAGGGCCTGCAGATGAACTGGTCTGTAGTCAAGCATTCCAGGCTAGGAGGGATCTCCAGCGTTAGGGCCTGTCGATGAGCTGGTCCATAGTCAAGCACTCCAGGCTAGGCGGGATCTCTAGCGTTAGGGCCTGTAGATGAGCTGGACCATAGTCAAGCACTCCAGGCTAGGCGGGATCTCCAGCATTAGGGCCTGTAGTTGAGCTGGTCCATAGTCAAGCACTCCAGGCTAGGCGGGATCTCCAGCGTTAGGGCCTGTAGATGAGCTAGTCCGTAGTCAAGCACTCCAGGCTAGGCAGGATCTCCAGCGTTAGGGCCTGTAGATGAACTGGTCCATAGTCAGCACTCCAGGCTAGGCGGGATCTCCAGCGTTAGGGCCTGTAGATTAACTGGTCTGTAGTCAAGCACTCCAGGCTAGGCTGGATCTCCAGCGTTAGGGCCTGTAGATTAACTGGTCCGTAGTCAAGCACTCCAGGCTGGACAGGATATCCAGCGTTAGGGCCTGTAGATGAGCTTGCCTGTAGTCAGGCACTCCAGGCTAGGCAGGATATCCAGCATTAGGGCCTGTAGATGAGCTGGTCTGTAGTCAAGCACTCCAGGCTAGGTGGGATCTCTAGCGTTAGGGCCTGTCGATGAGCTGGTCCATAGTCAAGCACTCCAGGTTAGGCGGGATCTCCAGCGTTAGGGCCTGTAGATGAGCTAGTCCGTAGTCAAGCACTCCAGGCTAGGCAGGATCTCCAGCGTTAGGGCCTGTAGATGAGCTGGACCATAGTCTAGCACTCCAGGCTAGGTGGAATCTCCAGAGTTAGGGCCTGCAGATGAACTAGTCTGTAGTCAAGCATTCCAGGCTAGGCAGGATCTCCAGCTTTAGGGCCTGTCGGTGAGCTGGTCCATAGTCAAGCACTCCAGGCTAGGCGGGATCTCTAGCGTTAGGGCCTGTAGATGAGCTGGACCATAGTCAAGCACTCCAGGCTAGGCGGGATCTCCAGCTTTAGGGCCTGTAGATGAGCTGGTCCATAGTCAAACACTCCAGGCTATGCGGGATCTCTAGCGTTAGGGCCTGTAGATGAGCTGGACCATAGTCTAGCACTCCAGGCTAGGCGGGATCTCCAGTGTTAGGGCCTGCAGATGAACTGGTCTGTAGTCAAGCATTCCAGGCTAGGAGGGATCTCCAGCGTTAGGGCCTGTCGATGAGCTGGTCCATAGTCAAGCACTCCAGGCTAGGCGGGATCTCTAGCGTTAGGGCCTGTAGATGAGCTGGACCATAGTCAAGCACTCCAGGCTAGGCGGGATCTCCAGCATTAGGGCCTGTAGTTGAGCTGGTCCATAGTCAGCACTCCAGGCTAGGCGGGATCTCCAGCGTTAGGGCCTGTAGATTAACTGGTCTGTAGTCAAGCACTCCAGGCTAGGCGGGATCTCCAGCGTTAGGGCCTGTAGATTAACTGGTCCGTAGTCAAGCACTCCAGGCTGGACAGGATATCCAGCGTTAGGGCCTGTAGATGAGCTTGCCTGTAGTCAGGCACTCCAGGCTAGGCAGGATATCCAGCATTAGGGCCTGTAGATGAGCTGGTCTGTAGTCAAGCACTCCAGGCTAGGTGGGATCTCTAGCGTTAGGGCCTGTCGATGAGCTGGTCCATAGTCAAGCACTCCAGGTTAGGCGGGATCTCTAGCATTAGGGCCTGTAGATGAGCTGGACCATAGTCAAGCACTCCAGGCTAGGCGGAATCTCCAGAGTTAGGGCCTGTCGATGAGCTGGACCGTAGTCAAGCACTCCAGGCTAGGCGGGATCTCCAGCGTTAGGGCCTGTAGATTAACTGGTCCGTAGTCAAGCACTCCAGGCTGGACAGGATATCCAGCGTTAGGGCCTGTAGATGAGCTTGCCTGTAGTCAGGCACTCCAGGCTAGGCAGGATATCCAGCATTAGGGCCTGTAGATGAGCTGGTCTGTAGTCAAGCACTCCAGGCTAGGTGGGATCTCTAGCGTTAGGGCCTGTCGATGAGCTGGTCCATAGTCAAGCACTCCAGGTTAGGCGGGATCTCCAGCATTAGGGCCGTAGATGAACTGGTCCGTAGTCAAGCACTCCAGGCTGGACAGGATATCCAGTGTTAGGGCCTGTAGATTAACTGGACCGTAGTCAAGCCCTCCAGGCTAGGCGGGATCTCCAGTGTTAGGGCCTGCAGATGAACTGGTCTGTAGTCAAGCATTCCAGGCTAGGAGGGATCTCCAGCGTTAGGGCCTGTCGATGAGCTGGTCCATAGTCAAGCACTCCAGGCTAGGCGGGATCTCTAGCGTTAGGGCCTGTAGATGAGCTGGACCATAGTCAAGCACTCCAGGCTAGGCGGGATCTCCAGCATTAGGGCCTGTAGTTGAGCTGGTCCATAGTCAAGCACTCCAGGCTAGGCGGGATCTCCAGCGTTAGGGCCTGTAGATGAGCTAGTCCGTAGTCAAGCACTCCAGGCTAGGCAGGATCTCCAGCGTTAGGGCCTGTAGATGAACTGGTCCATAGTCAGCACTCCAGGCTAGGCGGGATCTCCAGCGTCAGGGCCTGTAGATTAACTGGTCTGTAGTCAAGCACTCCAGGCTAGGCGGGATCTCCAGCGTTAGGGCCTGTAGATTAACTGGTCCGTAGTCAAGCACTCCAGGCTAGGCGGGATCTCCAGCGTTAGGGCCTGTAGATTAACTGGTCCGTAGTCAAGCACTCCAGGCTGGACAGGATATCCAGCGTTAGGGCCTGTAGATGAGCTTGCCTGTAGTCAGGCACTCCAGGCTAGGCAGGATATCCAGCATTAGGGCCTGTAGATGAGCTGGTCTGTAGTCAAGCACTCCAGGCTAGGTGGGATCTCTAGCGTTAGGGCCTGTCGATGAGCTGGTCCATAGTCAAGCACTCCAGGTTAGGCGGGATCTCTAGCATTAGGGCCTGTAGATGAGCTGGACCATAGTCAAGCACTCCAGGCTAGGCGGAATCTCCAGAGTTAGGGCCTGTCGATGAGCTGGACCGTAGTCAAGCACTCCAGGCTAGGCGGGATCTCCAGCGTTAGGGCCTGTAGATTAACTGGTCCGTAGTCAAGCACTCCAGGCTGGACAGGATATCCAGCGTTAGGGCCTGTAGATGAGCTTGCCTGTAGTCAGGCACTCCAGGCTAGGCAGGATATCCAGCATTAGGGCCTGTAGATGAGCTGGTCTGTAGTCAAGCACTCCAGGCTAGGTGGGATCTCTAGCGTTAGGGCCTGTCGATGAGCTGGTCCATAGTCAAGCACTCCAGGTTAGGCGGGATCTCCAGCATTAGGGCCGTAGATGAACTGGTCCGTAGTCAAGCACTCCAGGCTGGACAGGATATCCAGTGTTAGGGCCTGTAGATTAACTGGACCGTAGTCAAGCCCTCCAGGCTAGGCGGGATCTCCAGTGTTAGGGCCTGCAGATGAACTGGTCTGTAGTCAAGCATTCCAGGCTAGGAGGGATCTCCAGCGTTAGGGCCTGTCGATGAGCTGGTCCATAGTCAAGCACTCCAGGCTAGGCGGGATCTCTAGCGTTAGGGCCTGTAGATGAGCTGGACCATAGTCAAGCACTCCAGGCTAGGCGGGATCTCCAGCATTAGGGCCTGTAGTTGAGCTGGTCCATAGTCAAGCACTCCAGGCTAGGCGGGATCTCCAGCGTTAGGGCCTGTAGATGAGCTAGTCCGTAGTCAAGCACTCCAGGCTAGGCAGGATCTCCAGCGTTAGGGCCTGTAGATGAACTGGTCCATAGTCACCACTCCAGGCTAGGCGGGATCTCCAGCGTCAGGGCCTGTAGATTAACTGGTCTGTAGTCAAGCACTCCAGGCTAGGCGGGATCTCCAGCGTTAGGGCCTGTAGATTAACTGGTCCGTAGTCAAGCACTCCAGGCTGGACAGGATATCCAGCGTTAGGGCCTGTAGATGAGCTTGCCTGTAGTCAGGCACTCCAGGCTAGGCAGGATATCCAGCATTAGGGCCTGTAGATGAGCTGGTCTGTAGTCAAGCACTCCAGGCTAGGTGGGATCTCTAGCGTTAGGGCCTGTCGATGAGCTGGTCCATAGTCAAGCACTCCAGGTTAGGCGGGATCTCTAGCATTAGGGCCTGTAGATGAGCTGGACCATAGTCAAGCACTCCAGGCTAGGCGGAATCTCCAGCATTATAGCCTGTCGATGAGCTGGTCTGTAGTCAAGCACTCCAGGCTAGGCGGGATCTTCAGCGTTGGGGCCTGTAGATGAACTAGTCCGTAGTCAAGCACTCCAGCCTAGGTGGGATCTCCAATGTTACGGCCTGTAGATTTACTGGACCGTAGTCAAGCTCTCCAGGCTTGGCGGGATCTCCAGTGTTAGGGCCTGCAGATGAACTAGTCTGTAGTCAAGCATTCCATGCTAGGCAGGATCTCCAGCTTTAGGGCCTGTCGATGAGCTGGTCCATAGTCAAGCACTCCAGGCTAGGCGGGATCTCTAGCGTTAGGGCCTGTCGATGAGCTGGTCCATAGTCAAGCACTCCAGGTTAGGCGGGATCTCTAGCATTAGGGCCTGTAGATGAGCTGGACCATAGTCAAGCACTCCAGGCTAGGCGGAATCTCCAGAGTTAGGGCCTGTCGATGAGCTGGACCGTAGTCAAGCACTCCAGGCTAGGCGAGATCTCCAGCTTTAGGGCCTGTAGATGAGCTGGTCTGTAGTCAAGCAGTCCAGGCTAGGCAGGATCTCCAGCGTTAGGGCCTGTCGATGAGCTGGTCCATAGTCAAGCACTCCAGGCTAGGCGGGATCTCTAGCGTTAGGGCCTGTAGATGAGCTGGACAATAGTCAAGCACTCCAGGCTAGGCGGGATCTCCACCGTTAGGGCCTGTAGATGAGCTTGTCTGTAGTCAAACCTTCCAGGCTAGGCAGGATATCCAGCGTTAGGGCCTGTAGATGAGCTGGTCTGTAGTCAAGCACTCCAGGCTAGGTGGATCTCCAGTGATAGGGCCTGTCGATGAGCTGGTCTGTAGTCAAGCACTTCAGGCTAGGCAGGATCTTCAGCGGTAGGGCCTGTAGATGAACTGGTCTGTAGTCAAGCACTCCAGGCTAGGCGGGATCCCCAGCTTTAGGGCCTGTCAATGAGCTGGTCCATAGTCAAGCACTCCAGGCTAGGCAGGGTCTCTAGTGTTAGGGCCTGTAGATGAGCTGGACCATAGTCAAGCACTCCAGGCTAGGCGGAATCTCCAGAGTTAGGGCCTGTAGATGAGCTTGTCTGTAGTCAAGCCCTCCAGGCTAGGCAGGATATCCAGCGTTCGGGCCTGTAGATGAGCTGGTCTGTAGTCAAGTACTCCAGGCTAGGTGGATCTTCAGCGATAGGGCCTGTCGATGAGCTGGTCTGGAGTCAAGCACTCCAGGCTAGGTGGGATCTTCAGCGTTAGGGCCTGTAGATGAACTGGTCCGTAGTCAAGCACTCCAGCCTAGGTGGGATCTCCAATGTTAGGGCCTGTAGATTTACTGGACCGTAGTCAAGCTCTGCAGGCTAGGCGGGATCTCCAGTGTTAGGGCCTGTCGATGAGCTGGTCCGTAGTCAAGCACTCCAGGCTAGGCGGGATCTCCAGCGTTAGGGCTTGTCGATGAGCTGGTCCATAGTCAAGCACTCCAGGCTAGGCGGTATCTCTAGCTTTAGGGCCTGTAGATGAGCTGGACCATAGTCAAGCATTCCAGGCTAGGCGGGATCTCCAGCATTAGGGCCTGTCGATGAGCTAGTCCGTAGTCAAGCACTGCAGGCTAGGCAAGATCTTCAGCGTTAGGGCCTGTAGATGAGCTGGGCCGTAGTCAAGCACTCCAGGCTAGGCGGGATCTCCAGCGTTAGGGCCTGTAGATGAACTGGTCCGTAGTCAAGCACTCCAGGCTAGGCGGGATCTCCAGCATTAGGGCCTGTAGAGGAACTGGTCCATAGTCAAGCACCCCAGGCTAGGTGGGATCTCCAGCGTTAAGGCCTCTAGAGTAACTGGTCCATAGTCAAGCACTCCAGGCTAGGCGGGATCTCCAGCATTAGGGCCTGTAGATGAACTGGTCCGTAGTCAAGCACTCCAGGATGGACAGGATATCCAGCGTTAGGGCCTGTAGATGAGCTTGTCTGTAGTCAAGCAGTCCAGGCTAGGCAGGATATCCAGCGTTAGGGCCTGTAGATGAGCTAGTCTGTAGTCAAGCACTCCAGGCTATGTGGATCTCCAGCGTTAGGGCCTGTCGATGAGCTGGTCTGTAGTCAAGCACTCCAGGCTAGGCGGGATCTTCAGTGTTAGGGCCTGTAGATGAACTGGTCCGTAGTCAAGCACTCCAGCCTAGGTGGGATCTCCAACGTTAGGGCCTGTAGATTTACTGGACCGTAGTCAAGCCCTCCAGGCTAGGCAGGATCTCCAGTGTTAGGGTCTGCAGATGAACTGGTCTGTAGTCAAGCATTCCAGGCTAGGCGGGATCTCCAGCGTTAGGGCCTGTCGATGAGCTGGTCCATAGTCAAGTACTCCAGGCTAGGCAGGATCTCTAGCGTTAGGGCCTGTAGATGAGTCGGACCATAGTCAAGCCCTCCAGGCTAGGCGGGATCTCCAGCGTTAGGGCCTGTAGATTAGCTGGTCCGTAGTCAAGCACTCCAGGCTAGGCGGGGTCTCCAGCGTTAGGGCCTGTAGATCAGCTGGTCCGGAGTCAAGCACTCCAGGCTAGGCAGGATATCCAGTGTTAGGGCCTGTAGATGAGCTGGTCTGTAGTCAAGCACTCCAGGCGAGGCAGGATCTCCAGCGTTAGGGCCTGTAGATTAACTGGTCTGTAGTCAAGCACTCCGGCCTAGGTGGGATATCCAACGTTAGGGCCTGTAAATTTACTGGTCCGTAGTCAAGCACTCCAGGCTAGGCGGGATCTCCAGTGTTAGGGCCTGCAGATGAACTGGTCTGTAGTCAAGCATTCCAGGCTAGGTGGGATCTCCAGCGTTAGGGCCTGTCGATGAGCTGGTTCATAGTCAAGCACTGCAGGCTAAAGAGAATATCCAGCGTTAGGGTCTGTAGATGAGCTGGTCCATAGTCAAGCACTCCAGGATAGGCAGGATATCCAGCGTTAGGGCCTGTAGATGAGCTAGTCTGTAGTCAAGCACTCCAGGCTAGGCGGGATCTCCAGCGTTAGGGTCTGTAGATGAGCTGTCTGCAGTCAAGCACTCCAGGCTAGGCAGGATCTCCAGAGTTAGGGCCTGTCGATGAGCTGGTCCTTAGTCAAGCACTCCAGGCTAGGCGGGATCTCCAGCGTTAGGGCCTGTAGATGAGCTGATCCATAGTCAAGCACTCCAGGCTAGGTGGGATCTCCAGCATTAGGGCCTCTAGATGAGCTAGTCTGTAGTCAAGCACTCCAGGCTAGGCGGGATCTCTAGCGTTAGGGTCTGTAAATGAGCTGGTCCTTAGTCATTTAACCAGTCATAAGGATTCCTTAGAAAGGACGTTTCAAGCACATCTTGTGCCGTGCGACGATTTGCTGTTGATATATCTTTATAGACTCTTCCAAACAGTATCCTAGATAGTGGCCCAGAATCCGTATGTACCAGCTTGTTTTGAAAGGACCTTTTTAGTAGCAGCAATCCCCAGGCTTTCTTCCATGTTGGTTTTGCTGACATTGACTCCCAGATAGACACATTGGCTAACCTCGTCCATTTTGTTACAATTTGGCCAGCTATTGCCCTTTGATTTTCCCTTTGTGATCCGCATGATTTTTGTCTTTGTAAAATTGATACTTAATAAGTTAGACTGGGCATTTATCCTGTATACTTTATAAAGACCTTCTAAACCTGAGTGGTGTTTGATCGATAAGGACAATGTTGTTTCGTGTAACCCAGCCACGAGGTCCTGGCCCCCGCTACTCTCGGTGGGTAGTTGTTACCACCCACTAATAGTGCATCCAGATTGTCCAGGTATAAGTTAAAAAGTCTGGGGGCCAGGACACATCCTTGCCTGAGTCCGACACTGACCCTGATGGGGCTAGAGAGCCTACCACCCCAATGCAATTGTGTGCGCACAGTCGGGTCCATATGCAGTCTTGGAAGGATATTTAGAAGCCCACCTGGGATACCCCACTTGCACAATCTGGCCCAATGGCAACCCCTGTTATCCGTCTCCAAGGCCGCCCGGAAGTATATGAAGGCCATGTAAAAGGTTGCTTTTGTTACATGTGCCCACCTAATCAGTAGCTGAAGGGTCCTCACATTTGACATTGTAGAGGTGCCTTTATGGAATCCCATTTGAAAGGGGGACTGTGACGAATTGGATTCTGCCTCGCAAGAGTCCAAGGGCCATCAGGGCCAAAATAGCTCGCTCAGTCCTCACACTTCTACAAAACACAGGGCAATCGTACAGATAAAGCAGGGACAGTGAAGAGATATACCTCCTTTGCCTTTTGTGGTAATGTGAGCCGAGGGGATGCTTTGGCTGAGTTGCTGTGAGGCCTTTACAAAGGGTTCGAGGACAGTATGCTCCACTTCAGGGTCTGCTCTTCTGGCACAGAAGATATGTTGCAGATTGGTTGTTCGGGTCCTGGTCCACAGCACTGGTCACTGCCGATAGTCCATGGGAGTGGTTAGGGACTCTGGCAGAGTGCTCTCGGCAGTGCAACTGTCCCAAAGGAAGTCCAGGTGAGAGTCCACAGAATGTCTCTTCTGCCTTAAAGGATCCTCAAGGAACTGAAGGTATTCTGTTGAAGGCATGCAAGACTCTGTCTTTTAAGTCCTCAAGTGATTGGTCTAAAGCTCACCTGCTTTAGAGAACAAATCCCTGCTCCTGGCAGGAGTGGACTTTGCACTCTTGATCTTGCACCCAAAGTGCTTTGCTCCAGGGAAAGCAGAGGAGACAGGAAAGGGAGTCAGCGAGACACAAGATGGTGGAAGGCTTCTTCCAGTGTCCAGAGCACTCCTGCCTATCCTACCCCCACCCCTGTTACCTCCTACTGACAACAAAAGACCGTTAGACATGCAGCACCCTGGTGTGAGGCTACTCCTCCTCAATGGATGTGCTGCTTTGATACCTGGGCCCAGGGCCGCTGCCTGTTGTGCAGCGGTCTCTGGGGCAGACGGTTACCGGCCCTCACAAAGAGAATCAAAGTGAGGCTGGGTCCTCTGGGTTTCTGTCCTGCTGAGGGACAGTATCGGCCTGTCTGACCCTAATACACATTCCCTTCCACAGCAGAGCTGACACATGTGCGATATCAATATCAATTGGGATGTCATAGACACGATCATAAGTATTGCCATGCAATATGCCTACACCAGTGATTGGAATGATCGGGACCGGTTCAGAGCGGTGCTCTTCTCCTTTAAAATAAAACGTTTTACTGTTCCTATACTTTTATTTTAAAAAGAAACCATTACCGAATGGTTTCATTTTAAAATAAAGGTGTAGGACGAAGTTGAAACTTGCACTTCACTACACTGAACATTCCCTTAAACAGCCGGTGTGTTTGGGGGTTTGGATTGCGCGTGGGAGAGGGCGTGGTGATGGGGTTTGTGGGGAGCCAGGGCAGGCCAGCAGGGAACATAGTTCCACTACTTCTTTTCGTACACTTCGAGCACTGGCATACACTCAGGCTTAGCCTATTCTTAAAGATTACCCTTCCACCAGCATGGGTTACTCATGACCATCATAAATTGGGCCCATAAACCTCAGGGGATATTTAAAAATACAATCTCCACCTCATATGTGGAGTGAAATATATGAGAGTTGACAACTTATCACACTCATAATGAGCGTAGAAGAGTTAGTGCAGCAATAGCCCTGGACTCCCGCCCAAGCAAGAAAGCCGCGTCTCCTCAGTCTCCCGGCAATCTCCCAGCGGTGAAGAAGAACCACAGGCCACATGTTTTGGCCATTCTGAACTATTTGTGTATTGTTTGTAATCTGTAACAGCTGGCAGTTATCAAATGTAGCCAAGGAAGTCTCACTAATTACAAGGCTGAGAGCAGTAACTTTTTCATGTCCATTCCAGTCTCTCTTTCCCATCTGCAAGCTATGTAATATGTAATGCTCTTAATGAAAATAGTTTGCAAATTAAACAAACAAGCCTCGTGACTTAATCTTGTCTGGCAGCATTGATCCACGACGGTGCTGTTCTGCTGATTCAGGCTAGAGACTGGCCTGCTTACTGACAAGTGATCTTCATTACTCGTATCCTACTCTTCCTCGTCACAGTACTTGCTTCTTGAAGAAGAGGCTCCTTCAACCAGGAATCCTTTCCACAATCTTATTTTTTTTAACATGCTTTGTAGGTACATATGGGGCATACAGACCAAATACTCCCACATTCTTCTCAAATGGGCAGGGTGTGTTCCTGCAGCACCCGAAGCAAACAAGCCACAATGCCTCCCGTAAGACGTTATGTTTCAAGATGTTCTAGAGCTGGCGGGTGATCTAGAGCTGCACATGACAAGGATCACATTCAAAGAGAAACTGTGACTTTGTAGCCCCTCCCTCTCAAATACCATTTGCCCACTGCCAACAGTGCTCGGCCAGAAGAACCCAGAACCAAGGATCAGAAAGGGAATTAGGACAGGAAGAGGTACGGGGCAACCAACATCTGGACCAAAAGGGGATGCGGTGCCCTCCTGACCCAGAATGGGGCAAGCAGCCAGACCAGCGCAGGGCTGTCCCTGATCTTTAAGGAGACACAGTAGGTCAATGGCTGTGATAGGATGGAAGTCATAGAAGAGTGTCTCTGGACATTTGGCCCTCAAGCCATCAGTACCCCAGGTTGCGGGGTGAGGGAACCTCACACAGCAGAGAAGGAGGAGGTAATTCCCTGTGGAGGCACGCAGGTCCATCTCCACTGTGCCAAATGCCATCATCAGCTGCTGGAAGGCGTCCAGATAAAGCATCATCTCCCCGGAGCCAAGAAAGACACAGCCAAGAGTGTCCTCCCAGGATGTTCTCCAAGCCTCTGATGTGTGTCTTTCACAAGCAGGGAAGGAATTGGCCCGGAGCAAGACGGAGCTGTGCTCCCACAAAAATAGTCTTGCTGGAGTGCGTTCCATGGAAGTTGAGGAAGCTTGCTGCCTGTGACTGCCGCCCGTCTCAAGAACGTTCTCGTTTGGTGATTTTCTAAACTGCAACTGAAATGTATTATTGCGTCACCAACTCAAACAATGCAACGGTCCAAAGCTGTAGATTTGCCTCATGCTTTGCACACATGTTACTGTTGTGATGGGGTAGATAAGGCCAGTGAGGCGTAAGGCCAGGGTCCGCCTGCTCCCAAGCGACAGCAAACATATAAACTAAGGAAACTGGAATAAGGTGCCATTTTGTGTACGCCACCGCCATGTAAGGATAGAGTTTGTTTCGCTGCGCTGTAAGGAGCTAGTTCACACATTATTGGGAGGGTTAGGTTGCTGAATACACAGAGAGGAAACCTAGTAAATGGTTGTATGCGCCGTTAGGTATGGTACATATATATAGCAGCATTATATAAATAACACGAGAAGCACCATTTCCCCCTTTGCAAGGCCTGGCACAATAGGTAATAAAAGCACAGCATTGCGGTTTACATAGCTTAATAGGGATTTTCTTTTTTCATGTGGTGTCCAGATGACTGAAGGTGCCAAAGCTGAGAGAAAGGGAGGATTGCTGAAACTGCTCAAATAGGACTTTCTCACGGTTCCAGTTTTAGATAAGCAACAATTGATTTCGTTTTGTTGCTAGCAGACAGAAATATATACAAATTAATTGCCAGGTGCATACAGTAACATTACAAATAACACACTAGCAAGATATATCCGCAGTGCCCCCTATGGTGTAAGCAGTTCAATGCACGCACAAAGAACACATTAATAGGTTGAATACATTTACGTCAACGGGCATCATACTGGCCTCCAAATAAAATGAATACGCTATACACGTCATGACCCAATTAGATCAAACACCAGCAGGCAGCAGAATGTATCAGCGGGAGTATGGGACAAGCTGTCCAAGGCTGGGCAAACTGTCTGGGAAGTTGCGGCCCGTCATGGGAAGATGAGATGGGAGTGAGTTTGATAGTTCCTTGGCCAAGGAAGCGTTAAATCTCTCCTTTCCCACCAGAAGTTAATTGGACTGTTGCGGATAAGTGTAACAGCAAAGGCCACATCAGTAACATGGCCCAGTATTGTAACAATGTCAGCATGTTGCGGTGCCAACAAATCAGAGCACAGTTTGATGATGCCCGGGCATGACATCTTGATACTTGTTGGGACTCTGGGCAGGCTCAAAGATAATGATTGTCCAATTGAGAGAAGCAATATATGTAACAGTATAGGTGATTTTATTTTAACAACCAATGGTAACTCGTCAATATAGTTTTTAAATGAATATGACATTGTAATATAACCCCTGGGCTACCAGGAAGTGATTGAGAACGTCTGTGGACCTTTGCTGCCTTATTTTGGTTGGTGTGGATTATTGGGAGCGGGTTTACACTGTTGTGATGACTAATCTGACAGATGAAATGAGCACCATACCCAGTGAGCATTGCATGGTCAGAAGGAACGCATGTTTGAATTGGTATCACAATCTACTTTTAACCAGGCATTTTCCCTGACTGCTGAGGCCTGCCGTAGGAGGTGGCCGCTCTAGGTGGTGCGGCCTGACACAGCTCTCTCCCAGCATAGTGTCCCTTCCTTGAAACTTGCATGGCGGTGGAGCAGCGAGTTCAGCCGTGAGGCTCACAGGGTTGCAAGGACGTCACATCATTCCACACACTTGGAACCCCTTGAACCCATACCCCTTAGCCCCCCAGCCCTGTGGCGGTCTTCAAGCTGCCGGTGCCATAGACCCGAGTTACCTGCAGAGTTACTCGAGCCACTCGAGCCACTCAAGCTATTTTCAGGGGATCTGCTTACGGTCCATATCAGAGGGAGCTCCTGTAGTTTTCTACCCTCACAGCCACCTTCTTAGTGCTCCGACGGGATGAGCACAGCATCTGCGGGTAAGCACTTGTCATTTCCCTGCTTCCATTTGTATTCTGCCCTCTCTCATTTTGGCATTTTAAAACCATTTACCTCAGTGGTATGTCAGCCACAAGTATGCAAACAATGCCTAGCAGGGACAAGGGTATAGACCTGCTCACTGCACTTCAATCTGCCTCTAGCCCTGGGTCGAGCCCACTACTACTCAGTCTGATGTCGTAGGCAGGGTGGATTCTTCCCTACAATCACCACCTCCGACTCTCCACAGGAGTGGCAGCCGCCTATCAGAAGTTTTAGCACTAAGTGATTAAAGGAGACAAAAACTCCAGAAAGAACATCTCTTGCTCACTAACCCCCTGCTTACGAATAAAGACCTCAAGAGTGATGCCTGCTCCCTTCTACCCACTTCTATGCAATTACATTCAAAGGTAGCAGTTCCTCTCGTTGCCCATGGAGGGGTTAACTGGGGCGTTATTAGAGGCTAAGAAGCCTGATAAATCAGAAGGCCTTGTGCCTATGGGCGCCCAGACTTTGGGCCTCATTACACGTTGTGCGCTAAAAACTGCAAATTAGCGGCATGGCGCTATTATCGTGTCCGCCCTCGCAAGAGGGCACTAATGGCGTACCATTACGAGTACGCGGACACGAGCATAGCGCCATGCCGTTAATGACCCTACCGCCATGCCGCTAAAGTCCCCAAAAAGTCATTTACCGCCATCCGCGAAAGTGCAGATAGCACCTCCGCCCTCGCACCATTAGCGGTCACCTCTATTAGCGGTTACTGTTAATTTGCGGAACCGGAAATAGCGTCATCGCACCGGAACGGGAAAGAGCACGGCGGCCATCTTTAAAAACACAATCCATTGCCATCCTCTGCCCCCTGGACCATATTGGAGTAGTGAGCTGTGTGAAATCAACCGTGACACCTGCATCATGCCCAAGGCACTGAAGAAAACCTGTGACAGGCAGCGGAAGGAAAAGTACACCAACGAGGAACTGGTCATGTTGACACAGACCCTTGCAGAGCATGCAGAGGTAGTCTTTGCAAATGATATGCGCCGTGCCACCTTGCTCAAGAAGAAAGCCATCTGGGAGGAGGTGGCAGTCAAAGTCAGTACCGTGGGCACCAGCACGCGCACTGTGCGCGAATGCAGGAAGAGGTGGGACGACCTCAGGCTGCGGGTGAGGGGTATCCTGGCGGAGAACCACCGCATTGCCACTGCTGGCAGAGATGGCTCCCCAATACGCCTGAAGGAATGGGAGGAGACATGCGCCAACACGATTGCCACCGAGAGCATCGAGGGAGTGGGCAGCATGGAGGTCGGCGTGGCTACCACTTCCGATGCAGGTGAGTGTACACATGACAGGATGCGGTGTGAATGCACAGTCACCCCCATATGTGAGCCCAGACCCCACTCATGCATGGACACACATCCACACATGCACCCATCCATCACCATGTCAGTGTCAGACCCAAACACACACACATGCACACCTCACCAGAGACAAGTCCCAAACTCAACCATGCATGGATGAGGCACTGAACTGGCACATCACCTGCATCCACAACTGCTAAGTCCCAATGTCCACAACTGCATCATTCCTGTAATTTACATTGAGTATATTGAAACGCAACCAATGCCATCCCCCTTCTCGTCCCTGACAGGCTCACATACAGATGGGGAGGATGCCGCTGATGCATCAAAGGCACCACCTACATCCAAGAGGCCAAGGGCACAGGAGCCGGAGGATACCCCTGCAACATCCAGGGGGAAGGCCACACCTTGTAACCTTACCTGATTCAAAGTCATTGTTTTGAACATATTACCGCTTTTTATGCATTACCATTTACAGACTTTCTTGAATTTATTAAGAAAAATCAATTGTTAAATGTATCTACTTGTTGGTCTGGTATTCCAGATATTAGATACTATGTATCTCTCCCCCCCATTCACACCCAGTTGGAGTATATAGCTCTCCCCCCCATTCACACCCAGTTGGAGTATGTATCTCTCCCCCCCCCAAATCACACTGCCATGTGCTTGCCCTGCTACTCACCAAGTAGCCACGAACGTTGTCCGGTGTGTCACTCCATGTAGCGTGGGATAGTTGAGTTCCGCAGAACCATGGAATCATGTGTTGATCCTGGGAATCTGGCACAGAAATGTGTGATTATCTTGTTGGCGTCACATACCATTTGGACATTGATAGAGTGGAATTGCTTCCTGTTTCGGTACACTACTTCATTGTGATGTGGGACCACCAATTCCACATGGGTACAGTTGATGGCCCCGATGCAACTTGGAATGCCTGCCAGTGAATAGAAGCCAACTTTTGTGTTTGCAATCTCCTGGGCAGTCTGTGGCATGGATATGTGTTCAGGTGCATGCTTCAGGAGTGCATCGAGTACCTGGTTCAGCGTGCGTAGAATACTGGTTGTGAGATGCCATGCATCTGTCCCACTGTATGCTGATAGGTGCCTGTGGCCAGGAAGTGGAGCACACTCACCACCTTCAGTAGCGGGGGGATGGTAGTTCTGATGTCTATGAGGCTCACAATGTCGTCGTGGATCATGTCCACGATGCTGGTGATTGAAGCCCTGTCCAGACGGTACAGGGTGCGTATCTGCTCAGGGGTCAGGTTGAATGGACTGGCTCTGATCCTGGGTATTGGTGGGTGCCTCTGTGGTATGATTAGGTGCCGTTGTGGTGCCTGCTGTGCCTGTCTTGCCCTCCTCCTCCTCCTCCTGCGTCTCCTTTGTGCTGCCTGTTGTTGTAGCAGCTGCCCTGCAATGAGGTCCTCCAGGCCATGTAATGCTGCCAGTATTGGAACCATCTTGGTGTGGGGAGGGGTGTGGGGAGGGGTGCGGTGTGCTCCTTTTGAGCTGCCACAGTCTCCATTGCCTTCACCTGTGCTGATTTGGTCCACCTGTGGCAGGTGGGAACACTGCTCATTTCCCTTAACGGGTGGTCCGCGATGCCGGTATTTGCACCATGGCGGTAAGGGGTTTGGGGGGATTTACCATGCCGCTATTAGCATGTGCACTGGCCTTGTGATGCTGTGCTAATAGCGGCATGGCGTAATTAACGGGATGGAGGGTCGCGCGCACGTGGCCTGCCCGCTATTAGTGGCACCGTAATTAGCAGTGCCGCTAATAGCGGTGTGCCGGGTCGTGATCCACATGGGGATTTAACGTTACCGGTAATACATTACCGGTAACGTTAAATCCCTACCGCCATCCGTGTAATGAGGCCCTTTGTCAGCCCAGCCAACTAAAAAATGGGATCACTCAGGAGAAAAAACTGTAAAAAGAGCTGATAGAGGTTTAGGGAATCCCAAAGCACCAGAAAACTGGCTGCTTCTCAAGGAACACATGCTACGGGACCTTGCGGCATGCTCAAACATCGAGGAACATGTGTGGTTTCTGTAGTTCCAAAAATATCAATGCCACATCAGTCAGTTTAGCAGAAGCCTAGTCGAAAGGAATTCAAAGGAACGGAAAAGGCTTCCCAAACTCCTTTCTTTCAGAATGGGTCCCATCAGGGCTGCTAAACATACCCCATAGAGCATTCTCATAAAGGTCCTTACAGGCGAAGGTAGCTCTCCCTGTTCTTTGCCCAGCAAGTGAAATTCTATAAGAGGGTACTCTGCCTCCTTTCAATTAGAGAATGGAGGAGCCGATAAAGTAATTTTATCAGCTCCTCCATTCTCTAAGGATATCTGACAAAAAAAAGGAATGATGGCTAAGATCATGGACCCTAGCCTAAGGAGCTTTGGTTTGGATTCCAGAAACATCATCGTTGCTAACGTTGCCAAGCCGAGTCAACCTGAATCACGGGAGGCACTGAAGAAGAACATTTTAGCTTGGTTCAACCAAAAAGTGGGTCCCAATTGCGTTAGAACTCAGAACTTGAAAGTCCTCTGCAGAATTCAGATTAACAACTGGTGCTCCATCGACAACACTGACTGTATTATCATAGGTTGTGGCTTCAGCAGGTTACCTATGTTTTTGAATAAGATCACAAAACTGCAGGACATGCCCTCGTCCATTAAGTTAAGAATCGTCTTGAATTGACCTGTTTTATTCGCCTGTATGTTTCTTTATAACAGTTTCTGTTTTTATTTTGTTTTTGATGTTGTTTAATTTGCCTATGTTTTTAGATTTTGTGCTTAGCATTTGGCCTATTGATTTCTGTATTTGTTTGTATGTCGGCGCCCTTAAGCCTCAGGGTCAGTGGTGCACAGTATAAATAAAATAAAATAAAATAAAATTAATACATTGCTGGTCACTCTTATTTTCCCAAAATGCACCTTGTTTTTATGCAAAGCAGTCAGCATCCTATATTCAGGGCACTGTGATGAATGGTTTATAGTGATATTTTCGAAACCCATATTTTTTCGAATGCCATTTTCTCGACACCAAATTTGCTGATTTTTTTTTATTTATGTTTTTTATTTATTTTATTTTTAAAATGGGGGGTTCCCCCCCAAACCCACGTTTTTTTTTTATTCACACTTTTTTTTACTAACAAAACCCAAAAAACCTTTTAAAAAAAACATTCGAAAAAATAACATTTCGGCGAAGTGTTTTCGACATAATGGTCATTCGAAAATATGTTTTTGAAAATATGACCGGATACCGTGAGGAATTCGTGTCTTCTCCCAAACAGAGACCTCCCCTCCCCCTGTGAGGCTAGCACCTGTGTTCTCTGGGTGGACGTAGCATACCGGGCAGTCCCCCCGTCATATTTAGTTGGGATCTGGCAGGTGGATTACAAGCTGCATCTCAATAAGGGGGGGACAAACTGTCCCCCTGCCATGGCCAGCCTAATTAATGAGTTTACACTTGGAGGCCCCAGTGAGATTTCCAGAGTCCTCAGAAGGGTTGAAGGCTCTTAGCTGCACCCATTCGACACTGGTGTTGACCCATCAAGACCAGAATCTTTGCGCACAAATGAGGAGGTTCGCTGGTGCTGAGTTCTGCAAGAGTCCTGCCTGATCTTGCTGTGAACATGCTGAACCCAGGGGAGTACAAGCAGTTGAGGGAGGTTCGGCATCGGAGGACCTCCGAAATTCTAGAACGTGAGTATACCAGTGCATAAAGAATGATAGCTGTGTATATATGTATGATTTGTTGTTTGTTTAAGTGTTGAGGCCAAAAAGAAGAGGAAAAAGAGATATTTCTGGTGAACTAGGGAGCAATATCCTGTTGATGGGACCTGAAGAGTCCACGTGATTGTAGAAGTAGAATTGATAAGGAGATATTGAAAAAGTCGATACCCCTATTGTATTAAGGGAAGACAGCATCATGCAGTTTAGTATTGTGAAGAAAAGAGGATATTCCCTGACGGGGAAGGCCATGTTGTATATTGTAGGACGGTCCAGTGTATGAGGAGAGGACCTGGTTATATAGCAGTGGTGTTGTACTTTGTATAGTTATTGATTGTTGTATTTTGTTAGGATAGGGTTTCAGTGTTGAGGAGAGTTGAGGGTTGTGATGATGTATTGATGTGTATGAAAGGGTGTGAGTTGGATTGGAATTTTGTGATAACCATCGGGTGTTGCACCACATTTTGGGGAGGCTGCAGTTACGGGATGGAATCCCTTTTTACCTACAGACACAAGTATGTACCTGCAATAGGACAGCCCACGGAGGGCTCTGGTGTGTCCAGTACTATCAGTGACTCCAGACCCAGAAGAGGAACCCAGGGTGGGAGTGAGGATAGGGAATAGGGCATTCTCTTTTTTAGCAGACACAGGGGTGACCAGGTCCTGTATTACAGAGCGGGAGCTCCCATTGTCAGAATGATTATGGATGCAGAGGGATTTTCTGGGGCTAATGGTCTTAATGCTTTTCAAAGGTTCCTTTTACAGAAGATTTACAAATTGCAATTGGGTCACGTACACTACCAGCTCCGTTGCTATATTCATGAAGCACACCAGTGATTATCCTAGGTAGAGATGCACAAATTGAACATTAAACAAGAGATAACATAGGGCCTCGTTACGAGTCCGGCGATAACCGAGGCAGTAAAACCGCCTAGTTACCACTGGACTCGTATTAGCATTCCGCCTCCGTGACTCCAAGAAATACCAGGGCATTACGACCCTGGTGTCCCGGGAACTCCGGAGGCGGAATTCGGTAAATCCCCATTCCCATTGAGTCCCAACGGACTCAATGGGAATGGAGAAGTGGAAACACCAGCACCATCTCGTGATGGTGCTGGTGTTTCCAAGTCCGCCTGCAGGCGGGAGGTGTTCAACCCGCCAGGTCAGACCTGGCGGGAACATCACCTCCCGCCTGCAGGAGTCGGGATCCGGCGGTCCGGAATTAACAGTGGCGGGGGGTTTACCGCCACTGTTATTTCCGGACCGCCAGACCTGTAATGAGGCCATAGTCTCTCAGGGCCCATTAAAGCCCGAGTCCGGCTACAACCACGCTCCCCGCCCCGTGAATCTGTCAAGAGAATGGGAGGAGATCACGGAGCATGGTTGTAGTGGCAGTGTTCTCGGTTGGTGTTACCAGTGAATTAAAATAAACCCAAGACACGATCAAAGCTCTCAAAATAGAGGGTTTACAGGCTGGTGCCAGCAGCATCAGCACGACGGAGCAGTGGCAAAACCTTTTTTTTTGTTTATTCTGCATACAACATCGACGAAACAGCTGTGAGTCAAATCGTGCAGCAGGGCCACTAAGTCAAGTGCAGCACCAGGCACTCTAAATAGGAACCGTGTACTGAGACGCTGATACAGGTACCGGGTGGGCTGGAGAGGGTGAAAAGAATATTGGCAAAGGATATGATCACATAAATATATGTAAATATACAGTAAATCAACAAAGACTATGTATAGGAGAAGAAAGACCTGCTCTTCCTCATCTCAGTAATTTTGTGAAGTAACATTTGAAAATGCTTGGCAGGAAACTAATTCACATCTGCCAGAACCAGGCAAACATTGAACAGACAATTGTAGTGTTAGAAAGACCAGGGGATGTGGATTGTCCCCTCTGGCATTATGAGATCCTAGTCAGGGGAACAAAGTCTCTTTCCCCAGTAGTAAACCAGATACAAGTAAGAGGATCTTAATTAAATCTCTAGGTACTTTATTTTGAAACACTTTTTGGTGCTTTATTTTTCAAACAAGAAAGAAAATTGCGCACAAGAGCTGATCAGGGCAGTGGGAAAACAGCCTAAAGACTTTTTATTTTTCCCTTGTAGTGAATTTTGTTGCCTTTAGTGTGTGTGGATCAGAATACGTTTTTGGACACAGGACGGTGGATATTTATTTTGACATCTTGACGACGACTGTCTCATTAGTTGGTTTTGTTGACGCAGGGAAATCCCTTCTAGAATTAGGGTTAGTGAAGCATTTTTCCACCCCCTTTTAGTATTTGAATAAAAGTATTTGGCAACAGTCCATTACCTTTGTCCGTCTTCTATGTCCGTCCCCTCAAAGCAATAAATGAGGAAGGCATTGACTGGCGTGCAGTTTGTGCGATTGATCCAGCGCTGCGACTGACTGACATTACTGATGAGCAGTTGTTCTGAGATAAGGACAATGAGTTTATTTTTCAGACAAGCATCCCATACCAATTGTAATTGTAATTGGTTATTTATGTATACCAATTGAAAATAGAGTGCAGAGTGGTCCCCAGAGAATATTATTGGCTGGCTTATAAAGTATCACCATATTGTCACAAGGGTTTTGAGAAAGCGCTCCGAGGAACCTGAGGGCATCCTCCCATCTGCTTCCCTTGGATCTTCCTCTCAGGTGGCCAGCGAAAGACCATCGCCTTTGGATCCCTACCCTGAGGGTGGATATGCGAGGGAGGATCACCTGCATGAAGGGACCTTGGCGAGTGGGGAGAGGGTGTCTGCAGGTGAGACGTGGTAGCCCCTTTTCCCTATGAGAATAAATCCTCCCCTGCCCCTTCCTTCATAGGGTTTTGTCAGTCCCTATATCTACCACGCCCACACTATGGGCCTCATCACGAGTCTGGTGGTAACCCTTAAATGCGGCAGTAGCGTTATTACCGCCGCATTTAAGGGTCTGCCAGATCATGGCCTTGGCGGATTTCCCCCCAGCTCTGAGCTGGGGGGAAATCTGCGGCAAATTTGCTGATTTTCGGCGCTATTACCGCCGGCGGGAAATCCGCTGGCAGTAATAGCGCGCATTTTCCCCATTGGGCCCAATGGGGAATGAGGAATTCCCGAATGGGCCCAATGGGGAATGGGCACTAACCGTTCCGCCAAACCCGTGATGTGGCACTAATAGCACCGGGGGTTTGGCGGTAGGGCTAATAGCGCCGGCAGTAATACCGCCGGCGTTACCGCCCAACTCGTGATGAGGCCCTATGACCCTAAAGTGTATAACTTTAAGACTGGGATGAGGAGCAATGCACACTTCTAGTCAGTTTCATCACTGTGGTACTGAGACGAGGAAGATGCCTATAGAGGATCAGGCATGTCCAGTTTTTTGGTGTAATGAGGCTCAAGCAAACTATTTGGACCTGCAACCTATTGGAAGGCTACAGGCTCCTAAAAGCAGGCCCAAGCAGCCGATCAGGGAGAACCTGCCTGAAGAGAAAGTGGCAGACGTGTGGAAGGGAGCAAGCCTGAGCAGGACCGGCAGAGAGGACACTGAGTGTCCCCAGGGGAGGAGAGAGGTGCCGCGATTCCGAGTGGGCCGTGAGAGGAACGAAGCCCCAGCAATGGCCTCCACTACGTGTTCCCAGCCGGAGCTGGGGAACACAGAGAAGTCCTGACTGCCGTGGGGCGCTGCCCGAAGGTTTTACGAAAAGCGAGCCTGCTCGCCGGAGCTCTCAACGTCTATCCAGGTGTAGAGAGCAGGACGGAAAATGGCATGAAGACGCACGGCGAAGCAGTGCAGGTTGGGTGAGTGTGCGCCAGGGAATACTCGTGCAGGGCTGCTCTGGGGTGAATCTAAGCCATCTAATGTTTGAGAACCAGCGAAAAGCTTATGAAAAGGGGGAATCATGAATAAGTTGCCCAGTGTTTTGGGAAGTAACGCGAAGGACTAATGAATCATGAAAACAGGTGTCAAGTATTTGGGAAATGCAAAGACTTATTGAATACCGAACTAAAGAGAAGATATGGAAATCATGCGAAATGATAGCACAAGTGGAAAACGAATAACATGCTATTTTGAAAGGAGGAAAATTTGCTGAAAGCATTGAGAAACAAAGTGAAAGCTGTCATGAATATTTATGAACTGAATGAAATGCAAGTGTAAAAGACACGTTGTTGAACATAGAGGGCAAAGTGAATGCAAGGTGGTGGAAGAAAACATACTCTTGACATTGAGGAGATTTCGTTTGAGTGACGCGCCAAATCTTCTGTTCTAAAGTGTATACTCAATGTGTAAACACGAAGAGGCCACAAAGTGAGTTATTTTCTCTTAAACCACGCAGAGGAAGATCCACGGGGGAACAGATGTATCCGAACCTTGCCGCCTGAGAGGTTTCATAATTTACTTTAAGCACTTAAAAAGCCATAAATACCAATAAGCTTATGTTTACAGTCCTGAAGAAGACGGATATCAGCGCCCAATAGGGGCGATCTAGATTTTCATCGTTGAAACTATCAGATAAGGGAAGTCCTATATTAAGATGTTTTGTTACTATCTAGGGCACCTATAGTTGACTACTATTTGAGTGGCTAGCGGTAGTGCACTCATCACACAAAGCAGAGAACTGCAAATTGTATTGCACAAAATCGATTTACCTTTGCGTTCCGTTGCACAAAAATGTTTTGCACAATGAAATGGCTATTCTGATTTGAAGTTAGATGATTTAAGGCCCATTTTGAACTATATGTGAAAGTAGGCCTTTGCAATGTATGTTTATAGATTTTAAATGCTGGATTTGTCTACATTTTTTAAATTGATGTTTTTAGAATGTTACATGTTTAATAAAACTGAATGAATTTAAATGTTCTTTGTTTTACTTACCACACACTTGCCATAGTCTTCTCTTTTACCCCACAGTCCTTCCTCTACTCATGTAAGAAATAAATTAAATATATTGTTCCGGTTCCATATGGCATCACCTTAGGTATACTTGGAAGAAAACATACACCACAGAACAAGGTGAATGCAAGTTGTGGCAAAGCCAAAAGACTGTCAATATACAAATGGTGATTAAGCCCCAAAACTGCTAAAGGGAAACCACAGCAGATGTTAAGTGCTAACGCTGGTGCTAGGTGAAGCAACCAGTGTTAATCAAGAAGAACAAAGTGCATCACAAAGTGCCCAGGATTATCGGTTGCGTGACATGTCCTGTGTGGACCGTGTGGTCCAACAACTGCATCTAGACTGAGGAACCCAACCTGAAAAGGAGCCAAGAAAGGTAAAGACAAAGGCTCAGGGTTATCGGCTGCAGGACCTGTAATGGATGGACCATGTGGTCTGACAACTACGCCTAGAACGAGTAGCCCATCTGGAGAAAGAGCCAAGAAAAGCCCAGAGACCAAGGCTGTGTGATACAAGTGCTGTAGCATCTGATATGAGTCAAAAGGAGTGTAAAGTGAAGCTAACAATATTGGTGAAAATCAAGAGACTTGAATCATGTGGAACTGTGTTGAACCTGGGGAAGTGACCCCTGAGATATTCCGGAACTGTGTTGAACTTGGGAAGGGACCCCTGAGATTTCCTGGAATTGTGTTACACTTGGGAAGGAAAACCCTGAGTCCTTTTTCTTTGTGGAACTATTTGAACTTGGGGAAAGGGAAGCTGGACCAAGCCCGAGCTGGAAGAAGCTCAGAACTTTATTTTGGAACACAGTTTCTTTTGGTGCTGCCAGCCCTACTCATTGTATATCTAGAGTTGTCAGGGTAAGTATAGGTTTTGGACATAGACAGACTTTTAAGTTGAATTTACTCACTCAGACTATCCTTATTTTCTTTAGGTAGGCAAAAACCAACCTTAGGATAGGGCAAGTGAGGCCTTATTCCATCCTGACATTTTTGTTAAGAAAGTGAATCTGTTGTCTGTGTCTTGCTTCATGCTGCTTTCACAGTGCCCAAATAATTATGGACCAGTAACCCCCTTGATGTAGGTAGCCTTAATGACAAAGCGTCTCACGGGTGCTGCGTACCTGTTCTCCTCAGTGATGGCACTGTAGAGGAAGCCAGTCTGTCATCCAGCATTGGGGTAGTTGAAAAGTAACGTGGGGTACCAACCCAACACCTTCCTGGTAGACGCAAGCAGGTGCTGGATCAGCTCCCAACACCACGGGATGGCACTTTTCTGATTTACGTGGAGCCAAGACAGTGCAAGCAGTGACACGGAAGGCCTCAATAAATGTTCAGTATATGTTGTATGTAGCTGAGCACTGAACTCCAACCGATGATAAGGTAAGCAAAGGCACCAGGATTTGATAGCACCATGCTGAGACACAAGGCTAATGCAATGACAATGAGGGGTTCTCCAAGCAATGAAGTAACAGGAGATGGTCGTGAAGAAGGGCCCTTCCCAAGTAAGGACAGGCAGAAGCAGGACAGAGAAGGCCTGAGGAAAAGGAAGGAAGAAAGGAAGCACAGGGCCAGCAAAAAGGAGGCAGGGGAGGGCCTAAGAAGGAGGAAAAGGAAAGAAGAATCCTAAACGGAGTGAACACAATTAGGGAATAGACTGCGTTGAGACGCAGTTTGCCGGTATCCATGGCACCCAGAAATACTGCTGGGATGGAAACAAGGCCTGGAGCACGAGCGGATGCTACTGCAGGACCAGGAGGACTGCACATGCGCGTAGCATCGAACACAGATGTCCGTGCATGCGTAGACCAAAAAACATGGCAGCACCCAAGGAGCCAGAGGCTGGGAGACCCGGAGCCAGAAGGAAACGCCACCAGGTATAAAGTCTCCATGTCAGCGTTTGCCGGACCCGGAGATGCCACCCTCCTACTCTGGTAAGTGGCATGACACTTAAAAGCATAGGGGCAGTTAGAATTACATTGAAGAAGGGAGCAATATTATCCAGACAAAGGCAATATGCCATGTCAAGAGAGGCAGATGAAGGAATATGTGAGGAAATAGCTGTGCTGCTACAGCAAGGCATAATAGTAATATCAGAATCCCCATGTAACACAACTGTGTACCCAGTGAAAAAAGCAAAGGGAGGGTCATGGAGATTCATACAAGATTTACACCCCTTAAACAACATAGTGGAAACAGAGTTCCCAATTGTTTCTAATCCATCCACTGTTTTATGTAACATACACACTATTGCCACAGTTTTTACAGTTATTGATTTTAAAAACATCTTATTTTATGTTCCATTGCATCCAGACTCACAAAATCTCACTTCATTTACCTACAGGGGTACTCTAAATCCCCTAGTGTGTTTACCAGAGTGTTACAGATGGGTTTGGCAAACATACAGATACAGAGCACACTGATACAATATGTTGACGATCTGTTGGTGTGCAGCACCACGGAAGAGCAATGTAGTGGAGATTCAGTGATGCCCCTAAAGTTATTGGCAGAAAAGGGATACAAAGTTGAAAAGGAAGAAATACAGTATTGTCAGAAAGAGGTAATTTATTTGGGACAGATATTATCAGTAGAAGGAAGGAGGGTGACACCAGAGAGGGCAAAAGCTATTCACAAGATGCCCCACCCAGCCGCAGTGAGAGAAATGCAACAGTTTGGGTATTGTGCAATTACTGTCGATCATGGGTTTTTGACTATACTACGTATATCAGACCCCTGTTGCAAGGGCTAAAAGAGGCAGAGGAGCACACAGCACTTAGTTGTACAGAAAAGATGGTTGAAGCATTTAATAAATTGAAAGATGCAATTACACACAACCCCACAACCCAGTTTAAGCACTACCAGATTATGCAGAGGATTTTTTTTTTGTTTTCACATTCAAACAGGTATGTGATGACAACTGTACCCACACAGAACGATTCGATAGGATACAGTGGACGTTAAGTCCAGTGACAAACTGACATTTCCCATGTGAGCAGGCATTGGCCGCAGTAACTTTTGCTATTGAGAAATCAGCATCAATAACAATGGTCTATGCAGTGACACTGTATGTGGACCATGCCCTGTTTGCAATTTTGCATAAACCGAAAAGCACGCTGTTAGGCAGAATCCTGTGCAGTGGGAGCACTACAGAAGATTAAGTCTACAGGTATGAGCAAGAAAAATCCCCTTTGGTATCAGTCCGCACCACAAAGATTTAGTTGGTAGCTGTGGCTGAGCAGTCAGACTTATCTCAAGAGGGAGATGAGCAGTATTCAGGGTTTACACGATAGGTATTACAGCACTATGACACAAGGAAACACGGACCAAAGCTTTGTATTAAAAAAAGGAATATATAGATTTATTTTATACACATCTAGTTCAACACATAAATCACAGTTAATAAATCAAGTTAAATTCAGTCAAGAAAAGTATACACAACTCCCTAGTTAATTGTAGACAAGTTTGCGGTAGAGTGAAAACTGAGCAAAACGGCACAGTAAAAACCAACTACAAATGGCACTCTAGCAATTTAGTAAAAGGGAGGGAAAGCACAAGTTAAACCGAAATATCTTCAGACACCCCTGCAACACTCCCCTGAAGTTTTGTGAACAAGTAATGCACAGTAGTACTTTAGCAAGAAAGATAAGTAATTGAACACTGAGCAAAATGGCACTTCACAAGTTAAAACAGTAGGAAGGAAGAGGGGTTTAGAAGATTCAGGTGCATCAACACATTTCTCATTGAGAATCAATCTAGTGAGAGAAGATCTAACAAATCAGCCAGAGTCAATAGGCCTGAGCCAGAATCAGTGGTACAGGACCAAGAGCTTAGGAGCAAAAATGTTCTTGTAGCTGCAGTCAAGTCTTTGGTTAACGAATATTGAAAAGGTAGTTGCAAGGCGAAAGACAATGTTAGATGAAAGGGCGGCCAACCCAACAGGTAGGTAAAGGATTTAAAACACCTTTAGGGCTACCATACAGAAAGGGAGGCCTGGCAGAACAAAAAAATGAAGAAGAGGCTCCTGCGGTGGCGGTTGTTCCTGGTAGTTCCTGCAGTTCGGGGGATCCAGCAAGGGAAGAGAGGCTCTCGACATGGAGGAAGGTCCAAGTTACTGCACTACCCAGGGATGAAACCAGCCGCAGTGCTGCCAAACAAAAAAAAGGTACGCTCCTTTAAATCGCGGTCCGGGTGGATGGCTGCCTGGCTATCCGGCCTCCAAGTGCTGGGCACTGGCGATTCGACCAAGGCAGGTCTGAGGGAGCGATTGGCGAACTGGTTGGTCCCACCAGCTCAAGGGAAGAAGGCTCTTGCGAAGAAGATCTCCTCTCGTCGTGTGGAAGAAGTGGTGAGACGCTGCAGCAGGGCTTCACCGGTGGTGCAGGTGCTGAAGATGTCCGTGGCTTCTCTCCCTTTCGGTTCCGTAGTTCCAGTAGCAACATCTTTCCCTTCCAGTCCTCAGGACCCTGCTTTTATGCAAAAAGAACCCCATTCATACAGCCTAGCTGTCACTCACACAGTGGAGTGGTCATCTTGGCGGGAGATCCTCCAGCCTATCAGGATAGAGTGCAACATGGGTTGCGGAGGCAACCCTGTCCAGGGGTCCTATTCCCCTTCCCACACAACGGACCCACCCCAGACTCAGTGGCGCCGAAAGGAGGGCTTCTTGGCAGAAGCCCGCCAAAAGGACGAACAAACGATCCCCGACCTGGGTTAGGAATTTCGAGTAAGACACGAGAAAGAATTTATATTAAAGTTCTGGCAAATCAAACCTACCGGAGTAAAGTTAGTAATAAAATAAACCGGCGGTATGTTAGAGGCTGTCAGAAAAAGTGGTAGCCTCGAACAATGGGAAAATCCCATAGGAAAATATTTGCGGTTGAATATTTATGGTAGTAACCACTGCCACCAGCCAGAAACTTTAGAGAGAGGGACTTTACGGTACCCCCTGGAAAATGAACCTAAGGGAAAAACTATTAACCCTTTCCAGTGCCTCCATAGTAATATGGGTTGTACTGGTTAAGTTCATAAAAATTGACTAGTAAAGTCAATGGGGACTTTACATACCCTGGGAGACAGTAGTCAGTCCCAGGGTATGGAGTATATGTTTGGGGGTCGCTACGACACCCCGTGTCATTGCACAGAGGGTGCTGTGCAACACATGGGAATAAAGATGGTTCCTATGGGGGTGAGAAAATCCCATAGACATTAAACACAAAAATAGCCTAGAACACACATAGCAAAAATGCCTAAGAGTGGGAAAAAGAGTCTCACTCTTAGCAGGTAAAAAGAAACAAACCCTTCAAATCCAGCAAAGCTGCTGGGGGACTCTATAGGTAAGGGAAAATAGCCATAGAATGAGAATTCTCCGTAACACACGCTCACTACACAGCGAGCATCCGGCTATGAAGTGATCATATCCAATCCTGCAGTTAAGATTGTAAAGGTGCTGCATTGTAACCCAGCAGCCTTTATCAACGAACCGGTAGAGGACAGGGATTATGCACATGACTTTTCCACATATACTGATGTATAGGATGACATACTCGAAGTTAAGGAGAATGGTCTTGAGGGGGGAGAGATTGTGTTAGTTGATGGTTCATCAACGATCAATCAGAGCACAGGATTGAGACACACAGAAGCATCAGTTGTGCATAGTGAGGATGGAGACCTCAAGGTTATAGCAAGGAAGAGAACTGGTGGCATTAATAACAGCTTCAGAATTGTACACTGACAATAAGCTAATGATCTACTCTAATTCAGCATACATGACATCCACCATACATTCAGGATTGTCCCGCTGGAAAAAAGAGGGTTCCAGCGATCAGAGGGCACACCAGTGCAGCATGTTGTACTGCTTTCTGAAATTAGGTGCTCTCACTGCCAACATCAGTGGCGGTCATGAAGTGCTCTGCCCATTCTAATGGCACCGATTTAATAGCATGTGGCAATGATGCAACAGACCAGGCAGCCAAAGAAGTAGCATATTTAAAAGACATGTTAGAATTAGTATTATCACCAAGTGGTGAGAAGGGATGTCAGAAATAAATAGCGTAGCCATGTAGTGCATTGCCCATGACATAGATTATTGAATTACAAGGACGCGCATCACAGGAAAAGCAGGAATTATGGACCAAGATGGGCTGTTCACTGTTCCCTACAGATCTGATGTGGGAGCAGAACATAATGGGAATGCCTGGAATGGCATTGGAATTGTTGACAGTAGCATTAAAACAGCTACACTACCCTGTGCATGCATCCAGAAAACACATTGCCGCAGAGTTGCATGACCAGTGGTTCTTCCCTAATTTGCAAGAGCATGTTCAAAACGTCATCATTAACTGTGCAGTTTGTCAGAAATTTACGGTGGGGCATACATGGAGGATGGTGAAGGCAATATTACCTCGCCCGTCAGGGCCATTTCAGCATCTCCACATTGATTACGTTGATATGACGCAACAATGTAACTGCTATCAGTATATGATTGTCGTGGCTTGTCTCTTTTCATGCTGGATAGAGGAAGGCCAATGCGCCCATCCAGATGCAAAATTTACAGCAAAATTGATTGTACGTGAGGTGTTTCCCAGCTGTGCAAATTGTTACGATCCGATATTGTCACCTTTTTCGGCACTAAGCATAAGTTATATATTGTATCTATCACCTCAGGTGAACTGTGTGGTAGAAACACCTTAATGGCCTGCTAAAAGAGTGCATTGCTAAATTGCTCCCTACCGTCAACAAAAATTGGCTTAACAGTTTGCCACTGGCACTCTTTGCCTCATGCAATCAGCCAGGTTCAGATCACCACCTCACTCTGCGTTAATTGGTTACTGGCAGGAGAATGAATGTTCCCCTAGTTTCGGCACACAAGTTTCATGCATATTTGACCGCCATCACTGATGCTCAGAAGTTTATATCCCACCAGGTGAAGCTGAAACAGGTAGGACCAGCCACAGTGGCCAGAAGTGAGGGAAAAGATAATGCTCCAACAGTCCAGATACCACCACCCTTGTAGTAATACCCTGGTGATAGGGTATTAATTAGAAATGTTGTCAGGAAGTGGGACGCCCAATATTTTTTAGGACCTTATATTATACAGTGGGCTTCTGAATCGGCTGTCAAGATCCAAGGAAGGCGAGGATGGCTCCACCTTGGAGACGTCAAAAAGAGCAACAGCACTGCCCCCTGCCCCATGACCAGGAGCAAGAAGAGGAAGAAGACGCAGGCCTTTAAGAAACGTGAATTTCTTCAACATTGTGCAGCCATCAATGTGCTCCAAATTTGATTGTCTGCTCCACATTTTGGGAGAAATAATTTTTTGAGGACAAAATTGTCATGAATAGTAGTGTGTGTATGGTAATTTTCCTGTTTTCTCTTTCTTTCCTTTGGTTAGAATACAGTAGCAATTTGAGAAAAGAAGAAGTAGAAAATATAAGTAAATTAGAGAATAGAAGTAGAAGAAGCATAAGAATGAAAAGAGAAATATAGAAAGAGAAATTATCTTTGAGAGCTAATATGAGGGATTGGTACGGACACATGCAGGAAGTTGAAAGAAAGAGATTGAATGAAAGTAGATGCATTTACTCTCTGATACTTCATGCCACGGGTGCCCACAGATTGTTTGTAGCACAAGACATACCAGTAGATAGTGATGATTATTTTGTACGTTTCTACAGATGATTACATTAAGGAATAGAGGATGGTGTGCCACATAGAGGGGAGGGTATTTATCAACAACAAGAATTTTAAAAATGCACCAATGCTGCAGGAGCTGTGCTGCCCTGGTATTGGACCAGGCCACAGCCCCACATAATGTGGAAGAATTTCACAAAACCAGGTTGGATGGATGAAGTGATGGGGTGTCTTGCAGAAGAAATGGTTGGGCTAGCAGAAGAGGCGGTTGCATTCCTGAACAGTAAGTGCCTCGTTGATTGTGGAAAAATGCTAATTTGCACACATGGGTTGATGTCAACAGAGACCTTGTGCATATACAAAGAATGGCGACCCCATCATTGTTAGGAATATGGGCTGGTGGAGGCGAAAGCGGTGACAGGGTTTCAAAAAAGCTTAAGAGGACATGTGGGAGGCTGTAAAACTACATTTCCCAGCAGTCTGCGGGGCCTTGAGTAGTTCTTGCCCGCGTTGGCCAGCTGACACTAATTAGGTACAGCTTATCAAGGGCCAACGGCGCACGGCAGGTGTGGCTTATTTTGTTTTCATGCGGAAGCCATGCCGGAGGATTGAGGGAACACCACTTGTACTTGCAAGTACTTTTCATTTTCATGAACGTGTGGGCCTTGAGAAGACTCGTGCCAAGGCGACACAAGATTACGTCCGGGAAGGCTGTTTAGCTTCCCGGACGAAAAGATAAGTACGGGAAGGGTTTGATGTTTGGTGAATACATGTTGGTGACCGCGGCAAAAGTGCAGCGTCCGTATACAGAAGCTGCGCTGCTATCAGGGCATTCATGTTTTGTGACCGCGGCGAAGGTGCAGCAGCTGCATACATGAGCCGCGCTGTTATCAGGACCACACGAGATTACGTCCGGGAATGCTGATTAGCTTCCCGGACGAAAAGATAAGTGTGAGAAGGGTTTTGTTATTCCATTGTTGTTACGAACTCAGGTTGTTTACAAGACCAAATTACTGGGCTGCGCATATGAATATCAAACGCCTTATTGCCCTCATTACAAGAGACTACATTTGAGTATCAGTGCTGCCAACTAGATATTCCGGAGGGTGTGCGTTCACTAGCTATGTTTCGAGGGTCATGACTGTACATGTGTTAGGATATATGTATGTATATATATGTTGCCACTGCTTGCCCAGAGGGCCATGTGTTACGTTTTTTCATGTGGGAATGAATTCCCAATTGTTTGTTTCATCACTGCTTGCCTATATGTGGTCCATGTATATGAATGACAACATGTGCCTGTATTAAGAGGTATCAGGGAGGGCAAGTGTTTTCTAGTATGAACATCAGTACCCAGTATTAAGTGGGACTATTGATGTGTGGGGTTTTTCTGTCTTGGTCTATGATCGTAAAAGTGTTAGGAGGTAGTGTAGGGTTTTTTCCCTGTTACGTCCCTGGTCCTATCCACCTTAGGCATTTCCTAAACCTCTTTCCAGTTTTCCTATACTTCCCCTCCCCGTCCACAATCTTTCCCTAACCTTCTTCCCCCCACTGGCTGTCACGTGGTATCCTGTAACTATAATCAGGTATCTGTGCCAACCACGGGTGAAGGGTCGACTACATTCGGCTTCTGTGGTTCGGGGGAGAGTGTTGACACACCTTCCCCCATTATTGTGTACTTGAGCATTGACATAATAAGCCACCCCCAGATTGAGATACTTACACCCACCCGAGCCAAATGGAGGCGACCACTCCGGCCCTGTCCGATGTGCTCAAGGCACTTCAGGATATTCAAGTTGAGTTAGTACAAGCAAGACAGGAATCTGATACGTTAAAAGCACAAGTACAGAATTTGGTGGCTCAGCAAACCCCGTTGGAGGGGGCAAGCGCTGCAAGAGGTGCGCAGATTCAGAATCCCACGGTAATTGTGCAACCGCCTAGTAGTGTTCCATTGGCAGCGCCAGAGCGCTTTTTGGGTGATCCTAGAAAGTACATGACATTCCTGACCCATTTCTTGTGTAAACCTACTGCTTTTGAATCTATTCAGGCCAGAACGGCTTTTGTGATTTTGTATTTGACAGGGAATGCAGTGTCATGGGCTATGCCATTGGTACAGAAAGACGATCCCTTGCTATACAATTGGGATGGTTTTTTAGGAGAATTTGGCAGGCTATTTGATCGCCGAGAGGTTTCATTAGCTCAAGATAAGGAGTTGTTAGGATTACGACAGGGAGGTAGGGATTTAGTCACCTATGTTACCCAGTTCAACAGATTGGTAATTGAGACAGAATGGCCGGGGGCTAAACAAACGGTGTTATTCTATCAGGGACTACTTGAAGAATTGAAGGATGCTATTGCGCAAGTGGAGCCGCAACCTAGCACTTGCACCGCCATGATTGATTTAGCTTTAAGGTTGGATTATCACATGAATGAAAGGAAATGAGACAAAAAGAGACCGGAAACAGGGCCTTTTGTGTGGTTAGACAGAAGTAGAGGACGGACAGGTGAGGTAGAACCCATGCAAATCGGTAGTATACGAGGGCCTTTGTCATCAGCAGAAAAGGAACAGATGAAGGCTAATAAATGATGTCTCTATTGTGGGTAAGCAGGCCATTTCATATGCACATGTCCCAATACCACACAGAAGGGTGGGGGAGGGGACAAAAGTACTAAGGAAGTGGGAAAAGAGATGGGCCGGCCTTAAGGGGAACACACGTGATAGGCTCGATGGAGATCAAGTGTTACACCTTTCCGTCACCGCTGCTTTTTACATTTGCATAAGTGGAGACTGTGCAGTTCCGCGCTTTGTTGTACGGCAGCGCTGTCTATTCCTGTCAATGCTATCAGTTTTAGCGGTACTGTTGTTCCGCGTTGCCAGCGCACGTCAAGAATAGGTCACATGATTCATCCACGCAACCAGCTGACTCTTACGACAAGTCATGTGGCACTATTTCAGAACCGAAGGCTTTCGCCCTCTCTTGCGTCGCTACTGACTTGCATGACGCTCCGTAAGTTCGAATTCTAGGTACTCCTTACTCTCGTGTATCCAAGCTATCCTGCCTGTGACTACTTATTCCTTTTTCTCTCCTACCGTCTAGCGTTCCCTTCCAGCGCTCCCTTCCAGCTATTACTACCGTTCAGCCTGCATTTCCGGGAACCCGTTCGCTATCCTATCCCAAGCCTTTATTACAAAGTGAAAACAGCGGAATCCCAAGTCTTCCTGACTCAGTGAGTTCCTTCCCTGGTCCTCCGTTTCTTCTCCGTTCCTGGTTAGTTTTTTATCCGTTCTTTCCCGCTCCTGTTTAGTATTCTTTCCTCTCATTACTATAGAAGTTCCTGAAGGAACTAGAACTCCATCCTTACCTACCTTTCACTCCGAGAACTCTTCACCTCTCATCAACAGCTAGAATCTACCAACACCATCCGTAAGAACATACTCCCCTGTATTAATTCTGTTCTTCTATTCCGGTTTCCTCCTATATTTACCTGTTATTTTCTCCCGATAGAACCTGTGATACTGCCATCGAGCCAGGAGTTCTGTGCCTTGGATAGACATCTTTCTGCAAGGATCTCCGACAACGCGTCAAGGGTTTTTTCCCCTTTGAGGGTTTCCCTGGGGGTCCTGCCTCTCCCAGTTGAGGTTTTCTTTCCTTCCGAAGGGGTAGGGGGCTCAGGACTCTCAGGGAGGCTCTTCATTTCCGCCGTTGCTGTCCCGGTTCCGGCGTTCTGACCAGGTTGGTGGAAGCTTGTATGTACATTCACCCGCTTGTGGGTTTTCTTTTGATTTTCCGGATTAGAGTGTCACAGTTAGCAACGCCACTGCTCATTAACCTGGTCGGAGCGGTAGTGCTGGGATGGAACAACAAATGCAGCAATTGATGGCTGCTATGCAGTCCATGTCTCTTGAAATGCAGAGTCTTAAACAGGACAATGCACAGTTGAAGCAACAGTTTGCCCGGGCTTTTTCTGAAACCCCTCCCGTTACCCTCTCCACGGGCAAATATGATGGTGACCCTCATAGGTTAAAAGAATTTCTTGATAGTTGCACCATCCAGTTTATGTTTAAATCTCGATTCTTCCCCACCAATAAGGACAAAGTGAGCTTCCTTATTTCACACCTAACGGGCCCCGCCCTTGCTTGGGCTACTCCGTTAGTCACTTCCGGAAACGCTATATTGGATTCCTACCCAGCGTTCTCCAACATTCTCAGGTCCATGTTTGGTCGGCAAGAGATTTCGGTAGCCACGCAGGAAAGGCTTTTAGATCTAAGGCAAGGTCATAAGGACCTTATGTCCTACATTACCCAATTCAAACAGTTATCTTCCGAAACCGGTTGGCCTGATGACGGACTACTCACCCTCTTTCGACGAGGACTTGCTGAGGATTTGAAGGATGAGGTGTCCAAGATTCCACAGCCTGCAAACCTGGCTGAGATGATATCCTTGACTATGCAAATAGACTACCGTCTCCAAGAGCGTTCAATAGAAAGGAAGAAGGGGAAAGGCCCTCGTCTTAACCCAGATCTCTTGACCCTTCCACATAAGATCATTCCTTCTGAGGAACCCATGCAGATAGGATCAGTTAGGGGTCCTATTTCAGCAATAGAGAGAGAACGAAGGAAAGCCTTAAATTTGTGTATGTATTGTGGGTCTTCTTCCCATTTGTTGCGAGATTGTCCAGTTGTTCCTCCTCGCAGATCCAGACCTTTGCCGTCGGGAAACGCCAAGCCCCTACCGTAAGGGGAACCACGGTAGGAGTCCAGCTTCAGGGTTCCCCGACCGAAGGTGAGTCCACTCCTGAACCGTTGGCTCATAACCCATCCATGATTGTACTTTCATTAACCATCTTGTTGCCTGACCGGAACTTGATGGGTATACCGGCTCTGCTCGACTGCGGAGCCGCTGGAAACTTCATTGACGATAAATGGGCAGCCAAGAATGGGATAGACAGAACTCCTAAGTCCTTTACTACACCCATCCTAGGGGTAGATGGAAGTCCATTAAGCTTGGGACCAATACGAGAACAAACCAAGCAGCTAACTTGTTTGATCGCCTCTCATAAAGAGACATTGGTGTTTGATTTAATCAGAGCGGCACACTTCCCCATAATTCTTGGTCTGCCTTGGCTGCGATTACACAACCCCTACATAAACTGGAAGGCAGGAACACTTTTTCTGGGTTCGGAGTACTGTGTCGCTCATTGTCTTTCACACAATTCTGTAGGCATCTATATTCCATCAGAGCCTCCTCCTACCACCGAGTTGCCTTCCATCGGTCACTTGGGTCTGATTCCCGAATGTCACCAGCACTTTCTCAGGGTTTTCTCTACTCCCCAGTTTCCAACACTTCCTCCTCATCGAAGAGATGATTGTCATATAGACCTGCTTCCAGATCAACCGGTTCCGTTTGGACGCATGTATGTGTTGTCCCAACGTGAGAAGAGTGCCCTTCGAGAATACCTCCATGCTAATCTCCAGAACGGTCTCATTACCGAATCTAAGTCTCCTGCTGGAGCTTCCTTATTTTTTATTCCAAAGAAAGATACAGAAGAATTGAGACCGTGCATCGATTACAGAGGACTTAATAAGATCACTATTCCTGACAAGTATCCGATGCCATTGATTAAAGACATTCTCGAAGCCGTCCGTGGAGCGGCACTTTACACTAAATTGGACCTTAGGGGGGCCTATCACCTCATCCGAATCGCTCCTAATGACGAATGGAAGACGGCCTTTCGAACACCTTTCGGACACTTCCAATACCAAGTCATGCCCTTTGGTCTAGTTAATGCGCCTGCTGTGTTTCAGCGGTTTATGGATCACCTCTTCGCCGATTTGCTTCTTCACTGTGTCGTCATTTACCTCAATGACATTTTGATATTCTCAGCTACTCTTGAAAACCACATCCAGCACGTCAACCTAGTCCTGAGTCGCTTACATACGAATCATTTGTATTGTAAGGCGGAGAAGTGTGAGTTCCATCAAACACAGATAACCTACCTAGGATTTGTCCTTTCAGCAAACGGGATCTCCATGGATCCAAGAAAAGTTTCTGCCGTGCTGGATTGGCCAGCACCTTCCACCGTAAAGGAGGTTCAGCGATTCCTCGGATTCGCAAATTTCTATCGGAAATTCATTCCCTGTTACTCTGAGACTATCCTACCTATTACTCGACTACTCAAGAAGGGGATCGCCTTCTCTTGGGACCCTTCAGCCCAACAAGCCTTTGAGACTTTAAAGGGTTTATTCATCTCTGCCAGGGTTTTACTCAATCCGGATCAATCTCGTCAGTTCATCATTGAGACGGACGCTTCTCACCATGCTCTAGGAGCCGTCCTTCTACAAACAACAGATTCAGGGGAGGAGAGACCGGTGACCTATCTGTCAAAAACGTTTAACTCCTCGGAACTACACTACTCGGTACTTGAAAAAGAGTTATTGGCCATTAAGAAGGCCTTCGAAGAATGGAGACATCTTCTACTAGGCTCTCCCCATGCCATAGTGGTCCGAACAGATCATCAGAACTTGAAAGTACTACAACAGGCTCAAACCACCAATAGTAGACAAGCACGGTGGGCGTATTTTTTTTTGCCTTATCGGATCGAATTCACCTTTCTCCCAGGAAGCCAGAACCTGAGAGCCGATGCCTTATCTCGAAAGAAACCACATGTTTCTCAATTCTGTTCAGAGAAGATGTTTCCTCAAGCGAGATTTGTGGCAGGCATTTCCGACTTTCTACATTTACTAAAGCAGGATACCATTAAGAATCAATCCAGATGTGAAAATCTTCTTTCTACTCACCATCTTACAAGGGATCGAGGATTATATTTCCACGCAGAACAAGTACTAATTCCTTCCAGCGTTCTTCAATCTGAGGTCCTTCGGATGTGCCATGACTCTAGAGCGGCAGGGCACCGGGGAATACAGACTACTCTGGATTTGATAAAACGATATTTCTGGTGGCCAACTCTTCAGGTCGATGTTCATGATTATGTAAACTCTTGTGCAACATGTATCCAGTCTAAATCTTCACGAGCTCCTCCTTTTGGTTTACTTACCCGCATGCCTTTACCAGAGAAACCTTGGCAAATCATCTCCACCGACTTTATAGTGGATCTTCCCCCTTCCTCAGGTTATACGACCATAATGGTCACCATAGACTACTTGACCAAGATGGCACACTTCATTCCCTTGGTCAAATTGCCAGGGGCAGCCCAAATGGCTAGGATATTCATTTCTGAAGTGTTTTCCAGACACGGACTACCTGAAGTCATAGTCTCTGACAGAGGGCCCCAATACACTTCACAATATTGGAAGGGAGTCTGTCACTTTTTGGGCATCAAGAGGGCACTCAGTTCGGGATATCATCCCCAGACCAACGGGCAGACGGAACGTCTTAACCAAACACTGGAGGGATACCTACGTTGTTACGTCTCAGCAGCTCAAGATAATTGGGCTGAACTGTTATCAATAGCAGAGTTTGCTTACAATAATGCCAAGCACACAGACCCTTCTTCTGTTCATACGGATTTCACCCCTCTTTTGTCCCTACTGCTACTCCTTCCTCCTCTAAACTACCAGGGGTAGACTGTCTGATAGACAACATCCAGTTTGGCCAAAAAAAGGCTCGTTTGGCTCTTCAAGTAGCCCAGGATCGAGCCAAGCGATATGCAGACCGACATCGACGCAAATTTCCAGAACTACAAGTAGGAGACAAGGTTTGGTTGGCCTCTCGGTTTCTCCCAAGACACTTAGTCCCTTCTAAGTTATCTCCTAGGTTTTATGGTCCTTTCAAGTTGTTATCCAAAGTGGGCTCGGCAGCTGTTCGACTGGCTCTCCCAGCTGCCTGGTCCCGCATTCATCCTGTTTTTCATCTATCTCAAGTGAAACCAACTGCAGCCGATCGTTTCCGACGCTCTACTAAGAACATTCCACCTCCGGTAATCACTGATACCGGGACAGAATATGAGGTGGCCGGTATCTGTGATTCCCGCTACCACAGGGGTCAGCTGCAATTTCTCATTGATTGGAAGGGGTATTCTCCGGCTGAAAGAACGTGGGAACCTGCTTCTGGTGTTCACTCTCCCCTTTTGGTTCGACGTTTTTTTCGTCTACACCCCGGGAAGCCCGGATCACCCCCCAGGAGGAGAGGGCATACTGTTACACCTTTCCGTCATCGCTGCTTTTTACATTTGCATAAGTGGAGACTGTGCAGTTCCGCGCTTTGTTGTACGGCAGCGCTGTCTATTCCTGTCAATGCTATCAGTTTTAGCGGTACTGTTGTTCCGCGTTGCCAGCGCATGTCAAGAATAGGTCACATGATTCATCCACGCAACCAGCTGACTCTTACGACAAGTCATGTGGCACTATTTCAGAACCGAAGGCTTTCGCCCTCTCGCGTCGCTACTGACTTGCATGACGCTCCGTAAGTTTGAATTCTAGGTACTCCTTACTCTCGTGTATCCAAGCTATCCTGCCTGTGACTACTTATTCCTTTTTCTCTCCTACCGTCTATCGTTCCCTTCCAGCGCTCCCTTCCAGCTATTACTACCGTTCAGCCTGCATTTCCGGGAACCCGTTCGCTATCCTATCCCAAGCCTTTATTACAAAGTGAAAACAGCGGAATCCCAAGTCTTCCTGACTCGGTGAGTTCCTTCCCCGGTCCTCCGTTTCTTCTCCGTTCCTGGTTAGTTTTTTATCCGTTCTTTCCCGCTCCTGTTTAGTATTCTTTCCTCTCATTACTACAGAAGTTCCTGAAGGAACTAGAACTCCAGTCCTTACCTACCTTTCACTCCGAGAAATCTTCACCTCTCATCAACAGCTAGAATCTACCAACACCATCCGTAAGAACATACTCCCCTGTATTAATTCTGTTCTTCTATTCCGGTTTCCTCCTATATTTACCTGTTATTTTCTCCCGATAGAACCTGTGATACTGCCATCGAGCCAGGAGTTCTGTGCCTTGGATAGACATCTTTCTGCAAGGATCTCCGACAACGCGTCCAGGGTTTTTTCCCCTTTGAGGGTTTCCCTGGGGGTCCTGCCTCTCCCAGTTGAGGTTTTCTTTCCTTCCGAAGGGGTAGGAGGCTCAGGACTCTCAGGGAGGCTCTTCATTTCCGCCGTTGCTGTCCCGGTTCCGGCGTTCTGACCAGGTTGGTGGAAACTTGTATGTACATTCACCCGCTTGTGGGTTTTCTTTTGATTTGCCGGATTAGAGTGCCACATCAAGTTTCCCAGATGGGTGGCAAATACGGTGGGGGGAAAGACTTCTCACTTATACATTCTGGTGACGTTATGTTTTGCATTAACTAAACAGGAGGTACTGGCCATGGTGGATTCGGGAGCTACAGGAAATTTTGTGGATATTACTTTGGCAGAGCAGTTAGGATTTCCTTTGTTGGACAAAACCAAGGTGGAAGGAGTGCAATCAGTGGATGGTTCCCCTTTAGTATAGGGGCCTATAACAAAGCAGACAGAAAGATTGGAAATTACTTGTGGACAGGGTCACACAAAGGACATTACATTTGATCTAATAGCAGCCCCTCAATTTGGTTTCTTGGGAATACCATGATTGGTGCTTCATAATCCAAGGATTGATTGGGAAAAACAAACAGTGTGGGTGAGGAGTCGAAGTGCCAAGAGCATATGGTTTCAGAAACAGGATTAGCGACATGGTTAGTGGAAAGGAGGTCAGAAGATCAGATGGTGGGAGCAGTGACAGAGGGAATTCCTACTCAGTATCAGAAGTTTAGTGGAGTTTTTGACAAGAGAATTGCTGAACAATTACCTCCGCATAGACCCTATGATTGTGTTATTGATTAGGAGGAAGGAGCAAAATTGCCTTGCAGCAGAATGTATGCACTTACAGAACAGGAAAATCAGTATTTACCAGAATATTTAGATGATATGTTGGCCAAGGAGTTTATTAGACATTCCACGTCCCCAGTCTCCTCACCTTTATTTTTTGTTCCCAAGAAAGAAGGCACTTTACGTACTTGTATTGATTATCGGGCCTTAAATAAGGTAACTATAAAAAACAGACTTCTGTTGCCATTGATTTCAGTTCTTTAAGATCAAGTGAGGTCCGCCAAGGTGTACACCAAATTGGATTTAAGGGCTGCTTACCATTTGATACGGGTCAAAGAGGGGGATGAGTGGAAAACAGCGTTTAGAACCAAGTTTGGTTTGTTTGAATATCTGGTAATGCCTTTTGGTTTATGTAATGCCCCTGCCGCATTTCAGTTCTTTATGCAAGAAGTGTTGCAGGAATGTATTGATGTTTTTGTTATTGTATATATTGACGATATCTTGATTTACTCTGAATCTCCAGAACAGCATGTACGACATGTACGGACAGTGTTGAAAAGATTACAGGATTGTCACCTGTGTGTCAAATTGGAGGAAAGTGCATTTCATGTGACACAGGTGGAACTTTTGGGATTTATTTTGACTAATACAGGAATTGTGATGGATCCTAAGAAAGTGCAGGAAGTTAGAGACTGGCCCTCGCCACAATGCATCAAGGACATACAATCTTTTCTAGGCTTTGCCAACTTTTATAGACGATTTATCAGCAATTTCTCCAAAATTGTTACTCCAATCACGCATTTGTTAAAAAAGGCGGTGAAATTTACTTGGAGTGTGGAAGCAGAAAAAGCCTTTCAGGAGTTGAAGATAGCTTTCACTACGGCTCCCGTGTTAAAACATCCTAACACTGAGAGGGCATTTCAAGTGGAAACGTATGCAAGTAATGTGGCGATAGGAGCCATTTTGTCGCAGAAAGATGAAATGGGAGTATGGCACCCTGTAGAATTTTATTCGAGAAAATTGTCAGGGTGTGAGCAAAATTACTCCATAACAGACAAAGAGTTGTTGGCTATTCGGTCTGCATTCCTTGAGTGTCGACATTATTTACTGGGAGCAAGACACCTGGTGATGGTGGTAACTGATCAAAAAATGTGCAGTATTTTAAAACAGCTCAGACACTTAGTCCTAGGCAATTGCGATAGTCTCAGTTCTTTAATGAATTTGATTTTGTGGTTACTTTTAGACCAGGTAGCAAAAATGGAAAGGCAGATGCGCTTTCTAGGCAACAAAATCTGGACCATACCGTAGGTGAAGTGAAAACTGTTATCTCACCAGAGAAGATTGTTGGGGCTATTACCACACAAGTCATTGAACAAGTCAAGAAAGCCTTAAATTCCCGACAATTGTTAGAGTGGCGGAATAGTCATCCGGCACGAACTATACGGGAAGGGTTGCCCTATCATCAGGGGTGGTTATATTTACCAACGAAAGAGTTGCAAGGCAAGGCATTATATTGGTGTCATCAGTCTCCCTTAGCAGGTCACGCAGGGTTGAGAAAAAAACAAACCATGTTAGAAAAATACTTTGGTGGCCCACATTAAGACTGGACATGGAAAAATATTTGGCATTATGTGAGAATTGTGCACGTAACAAAGCAGAACATGTGAACAAAAGGGGCTTACTACAGCCATTACCCACTCCTGAGCAACCATGGACACACATTTCTATGGATTTTATTACGGATCTGCCGCCCGATAATCAATATGATATTATATGGGTGGTGGTAGATTTTCTGTCAAAACAAGCCCATTTCATTCCTTGTGAGGGAATACCAGGGGCACATAAATTGGCTCAGTTATTCCTACAACATGTGGTAAGGCTGCATGGGTTGCCAAAGAGTATTGTCTCGGATAGAGGGTCACAATTTACCTCCAGATTTTGGTGTGCCTTTTGTCGTTTGCTGGGAATCAACTGTGCGCTTTCCACCAGCTATCATCCCCAGACAGATGGACAGACTGAAAGAGTGAATCAAACTCTTGAGCAATATTTATGTGGTTATCTGGGGGATGGCATGGATTCATGGGTACAGGCTTTATGGTTGGCAGAATTTACCTACAACAACACATATCATACTTCTTTGGGAATGGCACCTAATACATGTTTATATGGTCATCAATTGAATATGTTACCAGAACATTTGCCGGAAATGGAAAATATGCCAGTGTTACAGGAGCGCAAACAGTTGCTTCTCGGGGTAAGACGAAGAGCACGAGAAAATCTGGAGAAAGCCAAGAGGCAGTATAAAGAGCAAGCTGACAGACATCATCAGAAGGGTCCTTAATATGAAGTGGGGAACAGAGTGTGGTTGTCTACGCGAAATATGGCATTAACAGGGTCACGAAAATTCCTACCTCGGTTTATTGGACCCTATGAAATTAGTAAATGTATTTCTGCAACTGCTATGAAATTGCGTTTACCTACAGCTTTGCCTATACACCCGGTGTTCCATGTGTCTTTACTTAAACCCGCAGCTCTGGACAGGATTACGAAGCAACCTCCCGCTATCATGAAAGAAGGCCAAGAAGAATATGAAGTGCAGCGTATTCTGGATGCAAAGGAAAGGAAGGATCAATTTTGGTATCTGATTCAGTGGAAAGGGTATGGACCAGAAGACTGTTCTTGGGAACCCGCAGATGCCATACATGCTCCAAGGTTGGTCAAACAATTCCATCGGCAACATCCGGAAAAAACAGGCCCTTGGAAGGGCCCTGGAAGAGGAGGTAATGTTAGGAATATGGGCTGGTGAAGGCAAAAGCGGTGTCACGGTTTCAAAAAAGCTTAAGAGGACACGTGGGAGGCTGTAAAACTACATTTCCAGCAGTCTGCGGGGCCTTGAGTAGTTCTTGCCGTGCGCGCGTTGGCCAGCTGACACTAATTAGGTACAGCTTATCAAGGGCCAACGGCGCACGGCAGGTGTGGCTTATTTTGTTTTCATGCGGAAGCCATGCCGGAGGATTGAGGGATCGCCACTTGTACTTGCAAGTACTTTTCATTTTCATGAACGTGTGGGCCGTGAGAAGAATACTCGTGCCAAGGCGACACAAGATTATGTCCGGGAAGGCTGTTTAGCTTCCCGGACAAAAAGATAAGTACGGGAAGGTTTTGATGTTTGGTGCATACATGTTTGTGACCGCTGCGAAAGTGCAGCGTCCGTATACAGAAGCCGCGCTGCTATCAGGGCATTCATGTTTTGTGACCCCGGCGAAGGTGCAGCAGCTGCATACAGGAGCCACGCTGTTATCAGGACCACACGAGATTATGTCCGGGAATGCTGATTAGCTTCCCGGACGAAAAGATAAATGCGAGAAGGGTTTTGTTATTGCATTGTTGTTACGATCTCAGGTTGTCGGTTGTTTACAAGACCCAATTACTGGGCTGCGCATATGAATATCAAACGCCTTATTGCCCTCATTACAAGAGACTACATTTGAGTATCAGTGCTGCCAACTAGATATTCCAGAGTGTGTGCGTTCACCAGCTATGTTTCGAGGGTCATGACTGTACATGTGTTAGGATATATGTATGTATATATATGTTGCAACTGCTTGCCCAGAGGGCCATGTGTTACGTTTTTTCATGTGGGAATGAATTCCCAACTGTTTGTTTCATCACTGCTTGCTTATATGTGGTCCATGTATATGAATGACAACATGTGCCTGTATTAAGAGGTATCAGGGAGGGCAAGTGTTTTCTAGTATGAACATCAGTAGCCAGTATTAAATGGGACTATTGATGTGTGGGGTTTTTCTGTGTTGGTCAATGATCATAAAAGTGTAAGGAGGTAGTGTAGGGCTTTTTCGCTGTTACCTCCCTGGTCCTATCCACCTTAGGCATTTCCTAACCCTCTTTCCGGTTTTCCTATACTTCCCCTCCCCGTCCGCAATCTTTCCCTAACCCTCTTCCCCCCACTGGCTGCCACGTGGTATCCTGTAACTATAATCAGGTATCTGTGCCAACCACGGGTGGAGGGTCGACTACATTCAGCTTCTATGGTTCGGGGGAGAGTGTTGACACACCTTCCCCCATTATTGTGTACTTGAGCATTGACAATCATTATGCTTTAGAAACAACGTCACAGTACACATAGGGAAAAATATATGATGCAAACAAATTATGGATTTGCCAGGTATGAAATTGGGCACCGCAGTATTGATGGACCATTATTGGTCCCGTGGCACATGAGCATACATGCACCTTCTGCCATGGCGGAACAGTATTTGTTATTTTATTGTCCTGCACTCACCTGCACTTGTGTCCCAGAGCCACATTGTGCCTATCAATGAATATCCCACAGTAACGGAAGCGGCCAACAAGAGGGGGCTCAATGGAGTATTGGCTTACAGAGAGTAAGAGAGAGAATTTTTTTCTCACAAGAGTTCAAAGATAGATTAGTGGAAATACTGCCAAGATACAGTGATACAGGCTGTTTAGCAAGGCAGCTGTATTTTTTGCAAGCCTGCTGGCTCCTGGGATACAAGTGGCAGCAAATATGAAATGGCACCAAATAACAAGGTCAATGTTGTTGCAATTGACCAATGCCACAGAGTGAGGTATGAACTCCATTAATGAAAAATGATGGGCTGTCAGGCTAACTGCTCTACAGAATAGATATATGGTAGACCTACTCACTGCTATGGTGGGAGGAGTTTGTGCAAAAATAGAAGCCAGTTGCTGCACCCTAAAACCTGCAAACGATGAACAGAATGGCAGTTTGACAGAAGCTATATCTGCCTTGCACACTTTTCACACATCTATGGAAACGGAGAGTGCTAAGTAGTAGATGAGGACTGGTACCATTGGATGTTCTCATGGGTGTCCCTCCGGTTGAGTAAATTATTTGAAGTAGTAGTACCTCTTTTGTTGTTAGTACTAGTGAGTATGTGCATTTTGCACATAATAGTAGGATATTCTAAAGTAGTAAAGATGGGGAAGGAAGAAAGTAATATGATGTCCCTTACTATGTCTACGATAGAAGGTATTGCTTCCCCGGTGCACACTGATGCACAGACAGGTGCCCCAGATGAGATTAAGATGGTTCCAATAGTGAGACCTATTGGCCCACCTGGTACTAGATGTATGCCCCCTTATGATCCTGAGAACTATACCCAACACTGGGTAGATTGTGGGAGTGATGATGATTGCGGCTTTATGATCTGTGGACCAGAAGAATATGTGAAAAGAGGAGGTAGCTTGAGGGGGGTCTGTAGAGCTTGGGTCCTTAAACATGAGAACGACAGGATGAACAATAAAGGGCTTCATCAATAAATTGACCAGAGGGGGAAATGTGATGGTGCAGATAAGACCAGTGATGCTTAAGGCCACACCCCTGCCTGTTCCTAAATGACTGCGACAAATAAACTAAGGACACTATAATACGGTGCCATTTTGTGTCCGCCACCACCATGTAGAATGCAACACAAGCAGGCCAGAGTTAGGTTTGTCACACTGTAGGTATCTAGTTGCCACATTATAGGGAGGGTTAGGTTGCTGAATACACTGAGAGGGAGCATAGTACATGGTGGTATGCACAGTTAGGTAGGGTACTGTGAAGAATCCCTCACTGAAACCTTGCCTACAATCTCCTCCTAGGTGGCCAGGGGATGGTAGACGCTTACTGATCCCAACCCAAAGGTTGGTGTACTGCGGAAGGATCAACTGGGTGGAGACTGGGCCCGGGGTGGTGAGGAGATTCCATGGGATGAGACACAGTATTTTTCCTCTGTAAGGGAGATTCTTACCACTATGACAGAAGAGGTTATGGTTTATTGCCATTTTAATATTTCTCAGCCTCCTATCAAATCTATGGTGATAAACCCTAAGGTTCTAACACCCGACCCTATTATTCCAAGAGAAAGAATCGTTTTTATCCCTAGAATCAAATGTCCTCCTCAATATCAAACGTACACTACAAGGAACAGCAAAAGTGTTGTCTTCTCTACACCATCTTCCTCTAATAAAATTAAAACCTAGTCTCTGTTAAAAATGGTAAGGGAATTAAATCTACCATTAAAAGTACACAAGAAGTAGAAAAACCTCACTTTGAGAAAATAAACTGCATGTTGCAGAATCCCATGGGGACTGAGATGAAGAAGAGGGCTGGAGAGGCTTGTTGATGTGAAGGACAGGCAATTAGGCCGAACAGCCTTTGAAAGGGGCAGGCTATTGCCAGTAATGGCTTGCACCTGAATCTAATTGCCCCACCTAAGAGGCATAAAAGACTGTGGCAGGAGTGGGAAGTAGGAAGGAGCAGGAGCTGGAAGGCTGACAGTATGGCACAAGCATAAATGCTGGAGGCTGGCAGTTCATGAGGAAGTGTGATCACTTAAGGGGCGCCGGAACGTGGAGAAGGCAGATTTCACCTGCAGGTTCTGAGACGGTCCTGTGTTCACAAACCCTACCTTGCCGTGGCTGCGCTGAGAGAGATGTGCTGAGAGTGAAGGTCTTCCCAGGTGCGCTTAGTGGCTGTAATTGCAGAGCTGTGACCATGATGAAGCCTGAGGCCCATAGCAAGAAGCAAACCGAGGGACAAAGGAGTGAAGGAGACTCCCAGTTGGTGTGGCTGGACCTGAGACACCCGTGCTGCAGAGGGGTGTGGGTCCCAAGTGTGCTCAAAGCTGTAGTACAAGTGGAAGAAGTCAGGGAGGTGAAGCGGCCCACAACCATAGTGTTCCTGGAGTCGGTGAGTGAAGCGTCACATTCAGGTTCACTTTCTTAACCTTGCAGGTAACTGTTACCAGCTCTAAATTGACTTATGTAAATGTAGAAGCGAGTATAAACTGTTTGTCGTTGTGAAGAGTCTTGCAAACAATGAAAATGCATCACACGCATTTCTAGTAAAGTCACGGTGCTCATGTAAGAAGAAAAGCATTTCATTTCCCATTGTTGAAGTATTAATGTTGCCAGAGAGATTGTGTGTCTCCAAGTAAAAGGGGGAAGGCTTTCTGAATCACTCTGAAAGCCTAACGTTGACTTCCACAATTATTACAAGAACGTTTGGCAGCAAGGAAAGGTCACGTGTGGCAATTGTGTCTCCCGGCAAGAGTTAAAAAGCATCTGTGTGTTCATGCGTAGCAATACAATTCATTACAGTTATGTAAGGGTTAGGATCTACCTTAAAGGGTGGTCGCGTGTGCCTAAATCCATTTCTCTTTTGAAGACTGAAACTTGTAACATTAAGAACAAGTATTCTTTTTTCATCGATGTTGTTGAACTGACAAGAAGAACAAACATTGCCCAAGTCAAGAGGCCAACCCTTTCTATAGTGAAGCAACCACTGTTTAAATCTATCCACCTGATTTCTGAAGTTGTTAAGTTGTTAAATGTCCAGTGTCCTCTGATACAAGTGTGACATTGTTGCCTGAAGTTGGCAGTGTGGCAATGCATTTTCAAAGACGCTACTGGAACCAAGAAGGTGTGAATAAAGCTGGGGAAGGGAGCTGAATGCTTGTAAGAAGTTTGAACCTGTCAAGGAGTTCCCCCCCTTCTCACCTGGGTCCGATGTTTGCCGGTGACTTTGATCGCTGCCTTCTTGCGAAGGCTCCTGGTCTTGAACAGCGCTGCTCGAGATTCGTCTGGTTCCAAGTTACGTTTAGTTCCGGGATCAAGGAGTCCAGAAATCCGGGAGACTGGAAAAGGCTAGAAAAGCTCGGAACCAGGAAGGGGGAAAGGAAAAGGAGTGGGTAATAGCACTGGGACATTGGAAACAATACCGCGAGCTACGAACACACGTCTGGGCTACTCTGCAATAGCATTGAGACGCGCAGAGCCGTGGAAGGCGTGGTCTATAAATAGAACACGCCGCGTTCAGCGCATGGAGCGAGCAAGGGCTTCAGCTCTGGACGGCCATGTTGGAAGTAGTACGGAATGCAAGCCCCGTTGAGACAAGGACCAGGAGGTCCAAAAGGGGCATGATCTGAAGTTCATGACAGAACCAATAATCTGTAATGCCGAGACTGTTAAAATTGAAAGAAAGTCAGTCGTGGAGCAGAGGCAGGTTATTCTAGTGGCAGTAAGACGGACAGAAGAGGCAAAGTGGCTGCCCTTTTCTGGAAGCATGGGAAAGAAGAGTGCCTTGCCTGCCTGTAGAGGTCAAAGAGTCTGGTTTACATATGACTAACAATCCTGAAGTACAAAGTTGGAGCACAAATACCAGAACTGTGGTTGTGTATAATACTGTTAGCAGATGTTACATTGAAGTTAGTTGAAGTAGTAGAATACTGTGGAACAGAGGAGTCTGTTCTCACGGTAACAGTAGTAGAAGAGTGGTTGTCAAGATGAAAGCAACAACCCAAGAAGACGCATCCTGACAATTGTACCAAATATACTGCAGAGGTCAGAAATACTTGGAAAGTTGTGGAAGGAGAAGTTGTTCATCTATTCTTTGAACTGTGGAAAAACAATCTTAGAAAAAGGGAATCCAGGATTACCATTGGTGCTATTGTTTTGGCTGGATTTGGAAGGGGATCTTTTCAACTGAATGCTGAAGAACCTTTACCACTGGGTTTTTGTTTGATGAACGTGTGCTTTATTTGGAACGTACAAGAACTGGTTCAAGACTTTCCTTTTCCTTTTGAACATTTGGAGAAATTGACTTTGAAGAATCCCGGGGAAGAGATTTACCCAGGACGGGTGAAGGTCATCCAGAAGACTGATTATTTGTTGTTTGTTCTTGTATGTTGTTTATGATTTGCCTTGAATGTTCTGTTGTTGTAACAAGTATAGCAAAGATAACCGGCAGTGACCACTAACCTTGCATGCAGATTGTCCTTGACGACAGGAAAATTCCCCTGGATGCCTTACCTCCCTCTGCCTGAAATGTGATAGGAATCGGAGGGAAGTAAACTACCCAGGGAAACCCTCTGTGGAAGAAAACCCTGGTCGGGAATTGAGAGCATAGGGGATGATGTATTCTTTCCTTCGTGAATCACGATCAGGCTGAAACTGGCTCTGAAGTCTCAATGGGCCGGCAAAGAACCTTGTCTACAGAAAGAAAGCACTGACTGTAAGTATCAACAAGAGTTGGAAACAGAAATATCAGGATTAGAGAGGGAATGGAACCGGCACCTGTTATTAGCGTAAGAAGTTCCCTGATCAGAAGTCTACTCAGGAAGAGATGACGACACGTCTTGCTCACGTATCAGGATGGATCCCTTGAACCTAAAGAAAGAATGAGAGGGGTCCCTAATCTAAAAGCTAAGCCCGCCCTCTATATCCAACTTACTGCGGGAGAGCCGAAAACTTGACTATTGGCTACCGTGCTGGAGGCGTGGAATTCAAGTGAGGATGAATAGTTCCCCGAGTACGGGCTCTGAAAGGAGACAAATGATTAGAGTAAGCAGTTAACTAGGAAAGGATTCCCCCTCTGAAGCGAACTTAAACCCGGGCTCACATCCAGAACTGTTTGCGGAGAAGAGCTGCCACTTTGGTGAATGCTTCGTAAAGCTGCCGCGGATGAACACGCGGAAGAAGAGGATGGAGCGTCTTGTAAGGGACGAGCGACGCAAGTGTAGCCAGGAACTGCTGATATAGGAAGTGTCACATGACCCGTGGTAGGCGGGACACCTGAAAGGACTGGAGAGGATGCAAGCCACAAAGAAGGATGGCGCAAGCCGGTGGCCATGTTGGATTCCCCAATAGTGGCAACAAAACGAACGCGGCCCCGGCACCACCATGACCAGCGTCCGTAGAGAGATGTAACAGTTGTTTAGTTCAAGGGTCAGTTTGTTTATGTTAGGAGAAATTCCCTTAGACTTTAGACTAGGTAGGGAATTCAGCCGGTAAGATAGCTCAGCGGGTTGAGCACTCGCTGCTGCGATCTGAGGGTGATCTGCAGGTCGCAGGTTTGAATCCCGGCAAGGCCAACTCAGCCTTTCATCCTTCGGAGGTCGATTAATGAGTACCAACTTCGGTTGGGTGATCTTGTATGCAAATATGTGCTCTGTAAAGCGCTTTGGATTAAGGTGCTATATAAATAAGACATCATTATCATTAATTCCCTGATAGAGAAGGATTAGCAAGAATCCTCGTGAAACCTTTTTCATTAATAAAAAGTTTAATTCTGAGAAAAACACAAGCAGTTGTCCGCCTCGCATTACTGACCCCTCAAAGTACATATATATAGCAGCATTATATACATAACAAGAGAAGCACCATTTCCCCCTTTGCAAGGCCTGGCACAATAGGTAATAAAAGCACAGCATTGCGGTTTACATAGCTTAATAGGGATTTTCTTTTTTCATGTGGTGTCCAGATGACTGAAGGTGCCAAAGCTGAGAGAAAGGGAGGATTGCTGAAACTGCACAAATAGGACTTTCTCACGGTTCCAGTTTTAGATAAGCAACAATTGATTTTGTTTTGTTGCTAGCAGACAAAAATATATACAAATTAAATGCCAGGTGCATACAGTAACATTACAAATAACACACTAGCAAGATATATCCGCAGTGCCCCCTATGGTGAAGGCAGTTCAATGCACGCACAAAGAACACATTAATAGGTTGAATACATTGAAGCTAAAAGGTCTCATACACTGGCCTCACACTATTTAATTTAATTTTGTGTTGTATATGGTTTACAAAAAACCTTGAAACATTACCAGTAATTACAAAACAATTCACAAAGAAATACACAAAATTGCATAACACTTGAGTCCTACATCCGATCAAGATAATTAAAAACAAGTTATACATACATAGGAATTCATAAACCAGTTCAAAATTCATATTTGGTACACATATGCTATTTCATAGAACACATTTTAAAAATAGAATACAAATATAAATCAATAAATGTAATAGTCAAAATACTGCAATCAATAAATTACTTAATAATCATTCATCAATACGTCTAGGACTTCTGTCTCATCATTTCCCAATCAAGATGCAAATTCAGTGATTTCACAAATGCCGCGATTGCTATACCATCACAGGTGGTCTGTATGTTTAAGCACTGAGATCATAAAGATTGTTCATTTGCCCAATTTATCGAGCATGACAACGTAGTCATAAAAAACGTTCTGGGGGGGGGCCACGCGGTACAAAACAGTATCAAATTTCTCAATGTTTCCACTTGTTCTCCATCCTGGCAGAATCTACACCCAGCATCTGCAACTGTAATTAACCTTCTTGTCAATAACACTTCTCTAGTCGGTAGCTTGTTCCAACGCAATTCTAGTCAAACAGACCTATATCATCGATTAGGAAACTCCACCAGAGGGCCAGAGATAACTCCTTGTTTTTTGCGTTCATGGGAATATGGTGGTTCATGGAAGGATAAGCATGGAATCTATTGATAGCCTTGATCCAGTCTCTGTCAAATAAGGCTTTTATTTACTTTATCTGGGTAGACTATAAGAGTCTTCCTATCCATTGGTAAGTCAGACAATATCAAATCATATTTGCCACCCATTTCCACCAAAAACCTATTTGTACAACCTGTACCTCCATTATAGCCTAGAAGCTTACCCATTTCTTTATACAGAGTTGAGTACCGGGGAAATTCTGTTCCAAAATAGAGAAAGAAGTCTCCAACGTACCCTGCACCCAATGAGAGTCCCCAGGTCATATAATAGCAGAAGTCGGGATCGCATTCAGCAATTTCAGGAGGTGTCTCCAGAGCACAGACTCAATGGATTCCAAACATTTACAAACAACCCCATATCGCAATTCCATGCCACAAATAAGTTCAGGTACTACCTTACCCTCATAAAAGGTGACTATTGGTTTGATGGAGAATCGCCCACATTGCTGGTCCAATTTTCTCATTTGATTGGATAACACTGAGGCCTTTTGCCCCAAAATAGTCTGAATACCAATTGAGGAAGGCTGAGCCAGAAAGGGAAACCCCAAATATAAAATATTTCCAGTATTTACTATAGGGATATTCTCCATCATCCATTTCTTAACGCAGCGTTTCCTGCCCCTTGACAGCACCATAAACTAGGATTAATAATCAAACCCCTCTCCATTGCATATTCTGAAAAGGTAGAGAGTAGCTGCTGGAGACCAAGACGGGTGTTATCAAGGAGCAGGAAATGAAATGAAAGCTGACTCAGACAGGTACTCCTGAATGTCTGATATATCGAGGTTAAAGAGGAAGGGGGCAAGTATGCACCCCTGACTCACGCCTACCTTGGTCACGATTCTACGGAACATATCCCCTTCAAGGTTTAACCTAATATGTACTCCCGCATTCTCATAGAGAGAAGTAATAAGCTTCAAACGACCCCCCCCAATCCTCCAGCAGCCCCCAATTAGCCAACTTAGACAATAAACGGCTACGGTTAACAAGGCAGAGAGATCATTCGATGCTGCATACGTACAATTGGAAGAATCCCCCGATACAGATTCCTGGATGGCCCTCAATGCTAAAACATTAAGGTTTGATGAGTGGCTCATTCGGAAACCTGTTTGCATTTTCTTCAATCGTTGTATTGTCACCGCTTAATGATTAAGGTGAATAAGAGGGGATGCAAACATTTTACAATCAGCGTCTATGAAAGATATAGGGCAGCAATATTTTAGCTTGTTTCTTACACCCTTCATAAAAATAGGTACCACGTGTGCTGTTTCCCAAGACAAAGGCATCACCCCCAATAGAGAATTACTTTTTAGCAGCATAGTTAATGCATGAGACCAATTAATAGGGTCACCTTTAAAGGTATTATTTGATAACCCATTAGGTCCAGTCGCACGCGATATCTTAGACTTTTTTAATCAATTTTAAAACCATATCAAACTCAATATTGAACTGCCATGGTTTACTCTTAATTCCTCTACTATCCATGGGGTTGTAGGGGAGGACTGGCCGCGAGGCCCTCCTCACCTGCAGCCTTCTCCCCAGGTGAGGACCATGACTCGGTGGGCGTCCCCTCATGCCACCCGGGCCCAGGTGGAGGAGGGTTCACCCGCCGACGACATTGCCCACACGTATCCGTTCCCTGCATATACCAAAATTCAGTTAGGCCTAGAAGCCATCTTGTCTAGCAAAGATGGCGTGAGTTCAGCGCACTGTAGCGCGGCCCCCACCTTTGGAGGGCCTTTCATGCATCTCTGCCGCCGCAGCACCATGGCAGCTCCGCCGCGAGCGCGTTCCCATGAGAAAGTTGGGTACGAGCTATCACCAGATATTAACACTGTAACAGTCTGTTATCCACAATGTAATACTGCACCCCGTGTGACCTGGTCCGCGAGGCCAGGGCGATGCAGAAATGAATTCAAGTAGTGGTATTAGTGAACTACTCTTCTTAAACAGAATCTGCAAACTATGAATTAGCCATAAAAGTGAAATGTTCATATGACTTCACATTGTGACTGTACTAATGCTGCTAGATCACAGAGAAAGTGTCTTTAAGTCATATGTAGACACATGAACCCCTATATGTCTTCTTAAGTCACCCATAGTGGCAACCGTCAATCTCTGTGGTCCATAATATAGTTCTACCTCATGTACCGTCGACTGTATATAAATACTTAAACACTGTAGTAGATATAATACCATGTAATGAAAAGGTACTCGGACCGAATGTATTAAAGAAATGTGTAACGAAATTGAAATATAGATGTGTGTTTAAATAAGATCAAAATAAGGCAAAACATTATAAAAGTTCTGCATTCAAAAGTCAGCAACGCACGAGGAAAAAACCTTTGTGAATATATGCAAGGCCATTCTCCCTCCCACCCTACGAAGCCTGCCAGATGAAGAAGCTAAGGCATGTGCCGCGCTCCCTCACCTCCCCCAACCAAGCTGGAGCCGCTTCAGAGAGTCAGAGGCCCCGGTACCGCACCCAAGGCCACAGCCCGCCACCTGTGTTATTTACAGCACGGTAATAAACCCACGTTTGAATCCACAGATCTACCAGCACCCTCTCGTAAATCCCACAATCCCCCTAGACCACCCCAAGAATCATGACCCCGTGCAAAGACGACCCCCAACGCTGGGACAAGACACAGAGACCCATTTATATAATAACTTCTAACTCAGCAGACAGACATGTATCATTCGGCTCAGGCCCCAGAGCCCAGCCCCTCGACCTAAAATACCGGTCAATAGGACACAGGTAAATCTCACCCCAACCGACAACCACCAGACCTCTCACGAGGTGCATTCCTCATGTGTTGCATTTATTTTATAAGATAAACTGCTGAGCGATTTATTGATGAACTTAAATGTCGTTTCTTGAATAACTGCAGTGTGCATGGCCTAGGGCAAACGAGTCAGGAAAGGTATTCATCTTTGTCACAGGCTGCCCCAGCATACCAACACCGCTCGGATGACCTCAAGCTGGCCTGCCAGGCCCAACCCAACCCACGAGGCTGACCAGTGACGTCCTCACGCCAAGACCAACCACGCTGCAGCAACACCTATAGTTAGTCGACGCCACCCAATCCCAATTAACTTGTGCCCCCTATAGTGTGTAGGTTCTGATGACGTTTTTTGTATTAGAAATACGCCTGTCTTTGCTATTGTCAGACAGAGCGCTCTCGGAGGTTGCAGAGTTCTTTGCATGCCCTATTCTTTGGATAAACTCCCACTTACGCTCACCCGCACTCTGTCTTGGCCTTATTCCCATTACGGGAGAGTCCCTTATTGTCTCTCATTGCGGGGAGGATCGTGCTGAAATTGGGGGCGCTTCCTTTCAGTGGTGACCCCGATAGCGTGATATCTCCAAATTATTTTTCCTAACTCCTTTTAACGACCCCCTTTTGGCACGAGAATCTCCGGTCAAAAAGGGAAACGCACGGTGAGCCGGCTCCGGGAAGCTACCCGCCAACGGCGACCGGTACGCTTAGAAGTGCGCACTCAAACTAGAGGGGGTACGGGATCCCGGTTGAAAAATCCCCTTTGAGTACCGCTCGCCGGAGCCGGGGCTGACTGTTGAGCAGAAAGGCCACACCGCCTGGACGGACCCAGTTTCGGAGACTATCGGTTCAAGACGGGCACGTGAGTACCGAGTGCGAGCGATCGTAAAGGGGAAGGGAGGGGAAATTGTGAACAGAAGAACGGGGACAGGTAGAGGAGAAGAATAACGGGGGTCTACTAAAGACGGGTCTTGAAAATTTCTTTATCTTTTTCTTTGCATATGGCCATTAGGAGTAAGAAGTAAATGAAGAAGTAGAAGTGACGGAAACCTAGCTCCGAGAGGGGGTGGAAGGCGGCGCCGCATAGTGCTATCTAAACTAGTACTGGGAATATATAAAGAAGTGAAAAATAAGTTATTAGTGTCTGGCAAGGGAAGACACAGAGTATATTTTAGTATTTGCTATTTCTTTCTATTCTTTTGCTCAGAGGGTAAGGGTCTGGACTAAAAGTGAGCCTGGGGTGAACTGATTAACATAAAATACCAAGACAGGGGGGAAAACAGCAGAAATAGGGATCAAAAATACTGGCACATGCAGACGGGTATCTAGTTACCCGAGTAGAACAACAGGGACAGCTGGACAGGAAGGAAAGGGAGGGAAAAAAAGCGAGGTGTGAGTGGGAAAGCATTGTGAGGGGTGCGCGCACCGTGTGAATAGTGAAGAAGAACGACTGACCGCGAGGGGGGGGCCAGAGAGTGTGGACCATAACCAGCAGGTGGTTGATTGTGAATGAAAATTGCGCGGGATTGAACAGGGATGCGAAGACAATGAGGAATGGCGAGTAAGAAAGAATGTTAGTAGTGAATTTAACTTGCGTGATATCATTGAGAAGTCCGCTCTTGTCTGGGCCATAAAAATATACTTAGACATATCTATACGTAATCAAAAGTAAAGGAGGTGAACACGGTCAGTGCTATTGATTTAGAATATGGGGGCAGAAACTCCCTTGTCACATATTTGTACGAGCTTACCGGGATACGCTGAACGAATCAAGAAATACCACGATCAATGGGTAACAGAATTAAAAGGGGAAGGATTGCCCCAGATTTGGCCTGAGGGGGGGTCTTTTGAAAAAAGCGTTCTAGATATGGTACGAACGTGCATTCACCTCAAGTATAAGGGCAAACAGTGGCAAAACAGGAAGGAGATACTAGATCTCTGGAGACTATTTGAGGAAATACCCCCACCCAAAGCTCCGGCACCAAATATTGATCTACCTTCCACCACAGATAACCCACTGATGATTCCAAGAGAGGAAAAGGAACAGCTAAATACAGAACAACCTGCGGAGGTGATTAGTTTGTACCCGATATTACATAAACCAGCCCCCGCAGCAGGGTATAGTGATCCTACTTATGTGCCTCCCCCTACAACTACTACACCCCTAAGACCAACAGCCCCCCCACCATACGAAAGCACTAGAGAGCGTGCCCAGACAAGCACGCAGAGAGGGGACATAGAAAAGCTAACGAGCGATTTAGAATCGAGGCTCTCGATAGCAAAGGATGAACTCTCAAGAATAAAAGACATATGTGAGCGTACAGCATGCACTCCCACTCGATCAGGACGTGTATCCAGAACATCAAGTGAAAGTAGACAAATTGAGGAAGGATGGAAAAAGGGTGAAATATTGTTCAGAATTGAGGAAGAACCGACAAGAATAATACAGGTGGAAACACCAGAGGGGAGCATCGGTGATGTATCACGGCAGACAGGGATCAGAGAGGACCTGCTATGTGATGTCCGAGGCGAAATAGATGAGAGTGATAGGTTGAGTATGGCAGTAGGAGGGGAAAGCGAGGAGCTGGACGGTGCATGCTCGCTAGGAACAATAGATGACGAGTGGATGGGACGACTAAGGAATAGAGTGGGGAGGATGGCGTCATTGGGGTCAGCGACGACCAAAGTGGGTGAGGGCGCAACGTTAAAAGGAAAATTACAACTTCCACTAATACACAGAGGGGGAGGAAGACCAAACTATATACCCTGGGCCCAGATGGATAAAGCTAATTTGATGAAGTTATTGCCCCCGTTGTCCGGAGGGGCGAGCAAGTGGATATATGCATTCGAGAAACATACTGCCGGCATACCGCTGGCAGTAGGCGATGTGAAAAGCCTACTAGTATCAGCAGTAGGAGATCAAGCAGACAGAGTATGGGTTAAGGCTGGTTTCCCGGCCGTGACATTAGATTGTGACCGTCATGATGGAGCGTCCTTTAATACAGTGCGGGCACGGGTTTGGGATGCGCTGCGGGAGACGTTCCCAGATACTCCAGATTTACAGTCAGTAATGCAGTGTACAATGAATGACGGGGAGGATGCTATGGATTACATTCTCCGGGTGCAGGAGATGTGGAGAGCGGAAACGGGCACACCCTGGCACCAATCCACATCTCTATTTTATTTTATCATTAAGAGAGGGCTCCCAAAAGAGGTGCAGAAGGCACTCGATAAAATAGCGGGCGTTGAGGCAAAGGGGTGGCCAGAGATCCAAAGTATAATAGTGCACCATTGCAAAAGGATAAAAGAGAGAGAGAGGGAAGTAGCACAGAAAAGGTTGGCAGACGAGGCAAGGTTGGTACAATCAAAACTGGTGAAGGTTGCAGCAGCGGTAGCAGGGCTCCCACTCATGAGGGAGGGAGACGAAGGAGAGGAGGGGCAAATAGCAACACAAGGAAGAATAGCAGCAAATTGGGCAGGACAAGGACAACGACAGTGGACTGAGCAGGAGCAGAACGGAGGTCCAATGTGGCAAGAGTGGGCCCCACGAGGGGGTAGAGGTGGGTACAGGGGCCGAAGAGGGGGACAAGGGTATGGTGGAGTGGGAGGAAATGGATGGCAGGGTCCCAGAGGTCCACAGGGGAGCTGCTGGAACTGTGGGAGGTGGGGACATTACTCGAGGGAGTGCAGAAGCAGACAAAACAACGGGTTCCAGGAGGCAGAACAGTACGGTCACCCACACCCAGGGAGCCCATACGGCCTCCCCATGGGACAGCACCAACAACAAGGAAATGCAGGGCAAAGAGGTAACGCACAACTACACGGACATCAGTACAGAACACAAAATCACCCTCAGAATAATGACACTATACAATACATGCCAGGTAACACTTTCGCTACAGTAGCGAATGGAGCCCCCGCACCCGCGCCCTACAGCGGAGTATCAGTAGTTTCGGGGAACATTTTTGATCAGGGAGGGGCAATGAGACACCCCGCATAGGACAGCCCACAGAGAACACTTGCGTGTCCAGTTCTATCTACGACCCACAATGCATCAGAGGAACCATTGATAGGGGCGCAGATAGGAGACAAGCAATTCATATTCATGGTGGATTCCGGAGCGGAGAAATCATGCATTAAAGAGGGCCGGTTCCCGCTATCTAATAGGACGTTAGAGACGCAGGGGTTCTCTGGGGCTGTAATTGAAGTTCCTTACACAGAAGAATTGGATGTAACGGTGGGGGGGAAAACAGTGAAGGCACCCTTACTGTACTACGAACGCTCTCCAATTAATTTGCTGGGGAGGGATCTCTTGAGCAAACTAAACATGACCATATCATTTACAGAAAGTGGTATAGTATGTTCAACACCGGGCATATGTCCTCTACGCATAATGGCAGTAATGCAGGGCCACGCAATCATCACAGAAATTAGAGGATTACCAAAAAACGAGGAGGTGTTTATTGAGGGCATGCGAACATTGGCCCTCATAGTACCAGAACTAAAAAGAATGGATTGGAGGATCCCAGCTGAGTTCCTCTTTCGCCCCATAGTGTGCCCCGACACAGCCACTGGGGCAGTGCTATCATTGGATTTGCACGCAGTACACGTGTCAGCAAAAAGGATATGTGTAATAGGGATTGACATGGAAGGATGCGAATGGCGTACAGTACTGTGTACAAATGCAAATATCCCACTGCGAGAGCTGTCAGATGAAGAGCTCTTTTCAGAAGCCGAGACAGACGGCGAAATAGTAATGGAACTAGCAATACCATGTGACATCGTGATTACGGCCAGAGAAACTCCAATTGAATTAATGGCAGTAGTTGGAGCACCACATACATTTTTTGATGATGACATGAGGTTAATACCAACTAACATATGGACGAACGGCCCCCATGATGTAGGGTTATTACATGGAGTTCAACCTGTGGTGATAAAACTGAAAGAAGGGGCAATTTTACCCCGGGTGAGACAATATCCATTGTCTCGCGAGGCAGAAGAGGGGATAAAGGAGACAATAGAGGCACTGTTAGCACAAGGAATAATAGTGCCCTCAAATTCCCCATGCAACACATGCATTTACCCGATCAAAAAGGTGAAGGGAGGTTCCTGGAGGATGATACAAGATTTACGCCCACTCAATGATGTGATTCAGAAAGAGTTCCCTCTAGTGCCGAACCCGGCCACAATACTATGCAACATCCCAAAAACAGCATCTCATTTCACAGTTATTGACTTAAAAAATGCGTTCTTTTCGATCCCCTTAGCAGAAGAGAGCAGGTACTTAACAGCATTTACACTAGGGGGGAGGAGATTTGAACACTGCAGATTACCACAAGGATATTGCGAAAGCCCAAGCATATTCAACAGGATATTACATGAGGATCTAGGGAACCTATCTGTAGAAAGTACGGTGATTCAGTACGTTGACGATTTATTGGTTTGTGCACAGAGCGAGGAAGAGTGTAGAAAGGATTCAATAACACTCCTGACATTACTGGCCAACAAGGGGTACAAGGTGGATAAGGGTAAGTTACAATACTGCCTAACAGAGGTCCTATACTTGGGACAGCTAATATCAAAGGATGGAAAACGGATCATACCAGACAGAGCAGAGGCAATTAGAGCCGTTGGAGAGCCCAAAACAGTAAAAGAGATGCAAAAATTCCTGGGCATGTGCAACTACTGCCGAGCTTGGATATTAGACTACGCAGCATATACAAGGCCCTTGTTTCAGGCACTTAAAGAAGCACAACAGGAAAACAGACACATAGAATGGACAGGAGAAATGAACACATCATTTAACTCACTGAAGGAGCTAATATCAAGCGCTCCAGTTCTGGAAAACCCAGATTATGGACGCGAATTCTTCTTATTTTCACACTGCAAGGGAACACTGATGACCGCAGTGCTGACACAAAAGACATCGTTGGGTCACAAGCCACTGGCTTACTATAGCGGCACTCTGGACGCAGTAATGCAAGGACATTTCGCGTGCGAGCAATCTCTCGCTGCTGCCGCGTTCGCCATTGAAAAAAGTGCCACAATAGTAATGGGCTGTCCAGTAACACTGTTTGTGGAACACTCACTATTTGCAATATTAGAGCGATCAAAAAGCACATTAACAACACAACGCGCCACAGCATATGAGATAATATTGTCCAGTGCAAACATCCATATAGTAAGATGTAAAACTGTAAACCCAGCCACATTCATCACGGAGGCGTGCACAATAGAAGACATGCAGAACCACAACTGTGCAACATACACCGGTGACGAGGGTCAGGATCAGGTGGTTTTTGAGAATGCCCTGAACGAGGGAGAGGTGTACTTCGTGGACGGGTCGGCCTCAATTGACATGGAGACAGGAGAGAAACATGTGGGTATGGCAGTGGTACGATTAGAGGAAGGTGAATATGAGACACTAGTGCAATACCGCCTCCCATCACACTATTCAGCCCAAGCAGCAGAACTAATAGCACTAATAGAAGCATTGCATGCAGCTAAGGGGTGCGCAGTAACAATATACACCGACTCAGCATACATGACGACCACAGTACACGGAGGGCTGGCACGGTGGGGGCGGAGAGGGTTTCGACGAGCAGATGGAACACCTGTCCAACACGCAGAATTGTTAAAAGAATTGATTGAGGCACTGCAAGACCCCACGGCAGTGGCAATAGTGAAATGCCAAGCCCATACTACAAACACAGATCTTGTATCTTTGGGAAACGCGGCAGCAGACGCCGCCGCCAAAGAAGCTTCATACTTTCAGAAAGGTGAGGTAGGGGAGTACATGTTGCACCACACAGTAAGCCAAGAGGTCCCCACAGGATATACCATGATGCTCACACAAGAAATACTAGAGCTGCAAGAGGGAGCTAGTGCAGAAGAAAAATTGCTATGGACTAAGAGAGGATGCAGCAAATCACCAACAGACTTATTGTGGCGACAAGAGAGTTCAGGAAAAGCAGTGATGCCAGTTACGTTGTTAGAAATAGCCTTTCAACAACTACACTTCCCTGCACATAATGCTAAGCAACACATAGTGGCAGAGATACAAGAGGATTGGTTTGCACCTTGCCTCCAGGAACACATCACTAGGCTGGCATTGGAATGCACGACATGTCAAATTTACAACTCAGGAATGACATTACGCACACTGAGAGGTACAATACCAAAACCCAATGGCCCATTTAGAGAGCTCCACATCGATTATGTAGATATGGGAGAAAGGTGCAATGGGGCTCGTTACATGATTGTGGTCGTATGTCCCTTCTCAAGGTGGGTGGAAGCGGGCCCCTGTGCACGTCCTGACGCGAAGAGCGCCGCAAAGTTCTTAGTGAGGGAAGTATTCCCGCGCTGGGGAATTTGCGACGTGATTCGCTCAGACAACGGCACTCATTTCGTTAATGAACTGTTCAAGGAAGTGACTACATTATTGGGAATAAAACACAAATTATGTTCAATTTATCATCCTCAAAGTAATGGCGTAGTGGAAAAGATGAACGGCCTGCTGAAAAGCAGGTTGTCAAAACTATGTTTTTCCCTAAAAAAGACCTGGATGTACTGCCTACCTCTGGCCCTGTTCGAATTGCGCAATCAGCCAAGCAAAGACCATCATTTATCCCCACACGAGATCGTCACGGGAAGGAGAATGCACACAACACATTCGCCTCTCCGTGAACGTTCTGATGCACACAGAAGCGCTGCGGTATTAGGTGAGGAGTTTACCGACTACTTGAAAAAATTAGCACAAGCAGCGCGCGTAATTGCAAAACAACTTGCCCCGCCCTTCACAAGAGAGGAAGGAAATGCAACAGAAGCAGTAACACAGCCGGACAAACAGTCACAGCTGATGCCAGGCGACTACATATATGTCAGAAGTTTTGTGAGAAGGTGGAATGCACCACGTTTCCATGGCCCTTATGAGGTAGTGTTTTGCACGCCCACGGCGGTAAAGGTGAAGGGCCTGAGATATTGGGTGCATTTGACAGATGTACGCAGGGCGTATAGCGCCGTGGAAGGTGAGGTACAGGACGAGGCACAGGCAACAGCGGACAATGGAGTTGTGCAGAATGAATGATGGGAATTTTGTGTGCATTAAGTGATGAACATTGAACGCGACTGGCGCATGGCAAGTGTACTAAAATAAATATGTATATATATATATACTTTTTACAACTTTTGAAGGTTTTTGTGGGTTTTTTGGTTTTGAAGAAGTTTTTTTCACTTTCCTTTTTTATATATGAAATAATGTACGGATAGTAATGATTAAAAAATTACCTTGTCTGTGGACACACCCCCTCCCCCACCCACTCCCATACTTTGTCGAAACAACGTCACAACGTTAGAAATGTTTACATGCTTGTACTTAATGCACTTTTGTGTTTCAAACAGGATTTACCATGGCATCCAATGGGCAGCCTGCAACTAATAGATTTGTTAGATTTAGAGAAATGTTAGTAGATAGATTTACATATTCATACGAATGTGGTTTATCAATGTGTGTTATTGTGTTCTTCATATCAATATTTTGCCTGGTGACATATTGGTTCATAGCGTTCATCTCTATCGAGATGAACGAGGGGGGAGGGGGGAGTAACATCACCCTGGCCCCTGGGACGAATTCAACTACAAGTATGAATATTAAAGAAGGTGATTTTTTGGTCTGGGATGGATCACACTTTGTATGGGGTTACTATACTGCAACACCCACTGCTGCCCTGTCACAATCAAGAAATTTCCAAAAAAAAATGGAAAATGACACAATGTCCATACCTGAAATATATAACAGCCCCACTACCCTTCCCGCCCCGATACAAAACAGTGATTTGTTGTTTATTGAGGAAAATGGAAAAGTAATTACGATGACAGAACACAAGTTCCTATATGAGGAATTGGAAAAGGGGGGTGGGAAGGAGGAAGGAGGGCCTATTTTTTCACCTATCGAAACTAAAAGGTATAGGAGGAGGGAGAAAAGTAGGCGAAGAAGAGAGACAAGTAGGAGGGGGTATGATGAGTATTATGGGTTAGGCTTAGACAAGATGGAAGACCCACGACACCCCCACCAAGCAAATAAATGGTATGCAGATATGAGTGCAACAGCTAAACAGACAACCAATGAAAGCTGTTATGTCTGTTCGCTCATCCCCCATGCATCAGGCACACCCAAAGTGTTGTTGCCAAGAGAATTGCCCATTGTGGATGCCCAATGTCTCCTTCATCTCATACTGTGTAGAATAAAGAACACCTTCCAAGCACACGATGTCTCTTTCAAAATGATACAGAACGACAAAACGTGCTATCCAAAAGCGTCTGGAGTGGTCTGTCTTAAAGAACCCTTTTTTGCAATACAAGGGACACTGTTTTCCGAAAACAGATGGAAAGATGAAGAAGTACTGTGCAAAGCGGAAGTACTGAGAGGTGTCCAACCAGACAAGCTGCGGTGGATGGAAAAAACGTGCACACCAATATGGAAAGAACACATCTCTAAACTAACATGGGTAACAGCGATGGAGAAACCCTTCAAGCTACAAAGTGAAATAAAAAACGAACTATGTTTCAAGGGAGAAGGAAAAGTGGCAATGGGAACGAATAAAAACTGTAACAAAACTCTCACCATCCCAGACATGAAAAAAGGAACAGCAGCGCTAATGGACACATACTGGGTATGCGGGAATGAGGCTTACTTGCACCTTCCCCAGGCATGGAGTGGCAGCTGCTCAATGGCCACTTTGCACGTGGCCCTAATGGTGATTCCAGAAAGTCACGTCGACGAAAATAAAAGGACGCAAGGAAACGTGAACCAAGGTGCAACTTCTCCCACTGCAAAAGCGCACCTCTATGTCCTGTCCTCCGGAGGGAAGGAAGAGGAGCTATCACGGAACAAGCGAGCATCGAACTACATATCACAAGCATCATCCGATTTATTGGCACAGATCCCAGACAGGTATCGCCTGTTCAGCTCAGTGGAAACATTTTTTGCCTCACTAGTTTCAAGTGTCCAAGCAAGAGCAAATGCAAAATGGCTCCAGATCACACGGTGGGAACTGATTCAGCTGGCCAATGACACTGAAGAAGGGTTCAACATAATAAAGGTGGAACTACGAGCTCTGCGACTGATGACCATGCAGAACAGGTATGTTCTGGACCTGTTAACAGCGATGGACGGAGGTGTTTGCCGAAAAATAGGAAGTGCCTGCTGCACGTTCGTACCTTCTGAAGACGCAGAAAATGGATCCCTGTCCCACGTCATTGAAGCAGTACATAACCTGGGAGAGAAGATGAAGATGGAAGGTGGGGCTAAAGATAGCTCATGGTTCGACAATATCTTCTCCTGGGTTCCCTCATGGCTTGGAATGGCAATGAAGTTATTGATACCAGTTGTGGTGTTCCTCCTCGTGGTGTTCTGCCTGTGCCAGGTGGGCCTCCGATGTTGTGCTAACGCAGTCCCTAACGGTGCAATGATGATGGTGACAATGGGCAACTCTGGTGGTACAATTAGGGCGACACAAGAAGTACATGTACAGACAGGAACAGATGACACTCCCAGGTACCAGTTAGTGCCTATGTACCGTGATAAGTACATAGTAGACAAACTATGGCACACCACTATCAAAGAACCCCGAGATGTGGAACTGGAATGGTATGAGGAGGTCTGGGTAGACTTGGAAGAAACTGGTGACTGTATATATTTAACATGTACACCAGACGAGTATGCTAGAAGAGGTGAGAGCTTGAGGGGGGTATGTAGGGCATGGATGCCTAGAAAAGGAACACCTGCATGGGATGACGCAGTGATAGAGGAACAAGAATGTAGAAGATTGGAAGAGCTAAAGAATTCGTTACTTTAGTAACGAAAGGGGGGAAATGTAGGGGAGGACTGGCCGCGAGGCCCTCCTCACCTGCAGCCTTCTCCCCAGGTGAGGACCATGACTCGGTGGGCGTCCCCTCATGCCACCCGGGCCCAGGTGGAGGAGGGTTCACCCGCCGACGACATTGCCCACACGTATCCGTTCCCTGCATATACCAAAATTCAGTTAGGCCTAGAAGCCATCTTGTCTAGCAAAGATGGCGTGAGTTCAGCGCACTGTAGCGCGGCCCCCACCTTTGGAGGGCCTTTCATGCATCTCTGCCGCCGCAGCACCATGGCAGCTCCGCCGCGAGCGCGTTCCCATGAGAAAGTTGAGTACGAGCTATCACCAGATATTAACACTGTAACAGTCTGTTATCCACAATGTAATACTGCACCCCGTGTGACCTGGTCCGCGAGGCCAGGGCGACGCAGAAATGAATTCAAGTAGTGGTATTAGTGAACTACTCTTCTTAAACAGAATCTGCAAACTATGAATTAGCCATAAAAGTGAAATGTTCATATGACTTCACATTGTGACTGTACTAATGCTGCTAGATCACAGAGAAAGTGTCTTTAAGTCATATGTAGACACATGAACCCCTATATGTCTTCTTAAGTCACCCATAGTGGCAACCGTCAATCTCTGTGGTCCATAATATAGTTCTACCTCATGTACCGTCGACTGTATATAAATACTTAAACACTGTAGTAGATATAATACCATGTAATGAAAAGGTACTCGGACCGAATGTATTAAAGAAATGTGTAACGAAATTGAAATATAGATGTGTGTTTAAATAAGATCAAAATAAGGCAAAACATTATAAAAGTTCTGCATTCAAAAGTCAGCAACGCACGAGGAAAAAACCTTTGTGAATATATGCAAGGCCATTCTCCCTCCCACCCTACGAAGCCTGCCAGATGAAGAAGCTAAGGCATGTGCCGCGCTCCCTCACCTCCCCCAACCAAGCTGGAGCCGCTTCAGAGAGTCAGAGGCCCCGGTACCGCACCCAAGGCCACAGCCCGCCACCTGTGTTATTTACAGCACGGTAATAAACCCACGTTTGAATCCACAGATCTACCAGCACCCTCTCGTAAATCCCACAATCCCCCTAGACCACCCCAAGAATCATGACCCCGTGCAAAGACGACCCCCAACGCTGGGACAAGACACAGAGACCCATTTATATAATAACTTCTAACGCAGCAGACAGACATGTATCATTCGGCTCAGGCCCCAGAGCCCAGCCCCTCGACCTAAAATACCGGTCAATAGGACACAGGTAAATCTCACCCCAACCGACAACCACCAGACCTCTCACGAGGTGCATTCCTCATGTGTTGCATTTATTTTATAAGATAAACTGCTGAGCGATTTATTGATGAACTTAAATGTCGTTTCTTGAATAACTGCAGTGTGCATGGCCTAGGGCAAACGAGTCAGGAAAGGTATTCATCTTTGTCACAGGCTGCCCCAGCATACCAACACCGCTCGGATGACCTCAAGCTGGCCTGCCAGGCCCAACCCAACCCACGAGGCTGACCAGTGACGTCCTCACGCCAAGACCAACCACGCTGCAGCAACACCTATAGTTAGTCGACGCCACCCAATCCCAATTAACTTGTGCCCCCTATAGTGTGTAGGTTCTGATGACGTTTTTTGTATTAGAAATACGCCTGTCTTTGCTATTGTCAGACAGAGCGCTCTCGGAGGTTGCAGAGTTCTTTGCATGCCCTATTCTTTGGATAAACTCCCACTTACGCTCACCCGCACTCTGTCTTGGCCTTATTCCCATTACGGGAGAGTCCCTTATTGTCTCTCATTGCGGGGAGGATCGTGCTGAAATTGGGGGCGCTTCCTTTCAGGGTCTACACTATATAAGTCCATACAAAATGTCACCCGTTGGGATTCTGAAACTGCATTTAATTGAGAAACAGTCAGAAATGCACCCTGAACATTTAACAAAGCCCAGAAAGCCCTAAGATCCCTCTTAAGCAAAATACACAACATAGCTTCAGCATCCTTTTGTAACAGAGCAGCGTGTCGTGCGCAACTTGCATACATGTCTATACTTTTTGTTTGACAGTGCTGATTTGGCACGTTTTGGCAACTTGATCTAACGTATAAAGCAGAATTTTCCTGACATTAGAATGCATTGAATGCTTTTCCTTAGCCAGCTGGTCATCATATGTATGATAATGTTCAGGTTTTCTCTCAATCGCTCTAAACCCAACATTGGATTGAGCTATATCCATCAAGTGACCCAAGCACAAGTCAAAATGCTGGGAATTAAACATATGCATCTTCCATTCCAAAGTGCTTGATTTCATCATCCCATAAAATTCTTTATTCAATAACCCGATGTTATGCGTCGACCAACGAATAGCTTTACCACCCCCAATTGTTCTAAGGTTTACTGCTCTCCCTCAGGCAGTAATATTCACTATTATATTAAAATCCACTTTTAACATACAGTGATCACTCCATTGTTTTTCATTATATCGAGGCCCATACAGAAGTTCAATAGAAAAGTATCGACAAATATATATTCAAGAGTCGACTGACTATCCCCTCTAAACCACGTTGGTTTAAGAGAATCCACCCCTATTTCTTCCCCAATCAAACAGACGAGACCAATTGAGGAGAGGGCAGATACCATGTTCTCCTGATTGTCGTTTAAAACGCAATGAAACCGTATCTGGCAAAGTCTCCCACGGATCATAATCCAGACCCACGGGGCAACAATTTGCATTAAGGTCCCCCACCAGGATGACCCTCCCATTACGAACTGAATTTTGCCATTGCTGCATTACTTCAGTTATCACTGTCAGGAAAAGGTCAAGGTCAGCCACACCTGTATGCCAATAGATGGTGACACGCAATAGTTCCAGGCGTGCTTCTACCGAAGAGCGTCCTAATGCCATAACCGGAAATAGTGGATTCTAAATGGGTGTGGCTGTCACCCCTTGAGTAGAATAGAAACCACAACCCTCCTGAGGCCCTCCCTGCCCTGCTGGGCTTAGCCAACTGAGAGAAGTCCTCAAAGCCGTCTAGCACCCTATGATCTAATAGCCATGTTTCCTGGAGGAGAATACAACTGAAGTCCCTTAACATGGCAACAACCTCCAAGTTCGTAAATAAATGGCTGTTTCCCCTCAAATTCCATGACTTTAGTGCTATATGTCCCTGCACCAGACCACTATCTGCCTATAGGCATTGCTAGTCTATTCCAGTCTGACACGACCTTGGCTTCCTTGCATGGTTACCTTCAGCAGGATTTCTCTCCGTCTTTAATTCTTGAATTGGTAGCTGAGGCTCCTCTTGAGACCTTTAGTAACCTCGATTCGATTCTGCTCATGTGCGTAGTGGATTTTCGCTCATCTATAAAGTGCTTTTGAGGTAGATATGTATGGTTGGCGCTTGCTGCAATCTATTTTACTATTAAGCATAAACAAGCTTTCACTATTTCTTTGCTTCTTTCGGTTTCCTGCATATGTGCACGTTTAAACTGGTTTAATGTCTTCATCGTGCATATGGCATACATTTCTTCATCTTGAAATCCCCTGTTTCCCCTTAGGCCCAAGATGTCACTTATCCATGGAATTCCGTCTCTTTATCAGCATTCTTGGGTCATCATATACCCTCTCTGTGTGTCATTCCGATCTCTCGCGACGTCACCAGTCATCTTCTTTTAGTATCTTCTTGGCTTCTTTGGGTATTCCATTCTGACAAATGTCCCTTTGTCGTGTCTGTAGGTATGTATTTCTAAGTGGGTACTGTTCTTCCGATAGGCACTGGGCAGAGCCCAACTGCGGCTCTCTGCTGGTTTATCTGTTCTTCATACGTCACATATTTTGGCGCGAAAGTTCCTGGCACTTCAAAGGGGGTGGCTGGGGTGGGGTCGATACTTTGCACTTCCGCTTCACTCAAGAAAGAGAGTTGTAAAGGTTGGATAGCATTACACTGAGGTAAGGGAAAAATACCCCTTTATATCAAAAGGAGAGAGGGGACAATGGATACACAGAGACCATTAAGAAAGAAGAATATACAAGTATAGGGTTAAAAAGACCTTGTGGTAAGAAGAAACAAAAGTATAATAAAAACCTGAAAGATTTGTCATGAACGAAAATGTGACCTGACCCTGCCCATGGGGGGTGGGGTCCACTCTCAACCTGGGGCAGGAGGCCTACCGGGGTGCCAGATCCAGTACTTCCAAGACCAGAATTCCTTGCAGCGGAGAACGGAAAATACATTAGACCACCGAGAGAGATGCAGTTAACATCAAGCGGGTGGAGTGTTGCTCACGGCAGACCAGCAATCCTGATGCACATCCAACGCAGAATATGAACTTTGGAAGAGACTTTGGCTGCAGGGGACACTATTAAGGGATGTGCCCAGACCTGCATTAGAAAAAGGGGGGCTTAATTTGTGGTTTTCTTCCATCACTGCTATGCCAAAATGCCAGTCCAGCCATGTAATAACACTTAGCATGCTTGCTTTATTATAGATGCCCAGGAAAAAAGGCCATGCTAAAGGAATAGCTAGACTGGCTTGAACAAAATGCCACTCTAGTCAAGTAATAAAACATATCAGGTTTCCTTTATTATAGATGCCCAGTAAAAAATGCCATGCTAAAGAAATAGCTTGACTGGTTACAAGAAATTGCCAGTATAGCCATGTACTAACACTTATCATGCTTGCTTTATAAAAACTGCCCTGTAAAAAATGTCATTTTGCAGTAAGAAATGGCTTGACTGGCTGCACCAAAAATGTCAGTTTAGACACGTAATATCACTTATCACGCTTGCTGTATCAAATGTCCAGTAAAAAAAAATGATGCTGTTGTATCCGCACCCCAAACCTACCACCAAAAATAGTAGCCCGGCACAAAAACACAAGCAGACATCACACACATTCAAGCAGCATTCCCTTGCTTATTCACACAGCAATTACTTGCACTGCCATACAAAATGCACTTGCTCATTCATACAGGCACCCAGCACCCACTCATACATCATACACTCATTCATTCACACATGCAGACATACATAATACATTCTTACTTTCACCCTGCCCCAGTACTGGATGCTGCTCCTCACCGTGCACCAGCCTCCCAGGGAACACGAAACCCTCCTGCTCCCACACTACACGAACATGAACCTGGAAGCAAAAGTGACTCCCAATTCCTGCAGCTCGAGCACTACCAATCCACCGCTCCAAGCCGTCTAAATGTGCTGGGAGGCACGGGAGCGCCCCTATGCACAGATGTGCAGTTCTCCAGCCTTCATCCCCAGTTGGTCATGAAGCACTGGGGAAGCAACGAAAAACGGCCTTGTTTGGCTCACTGAGCATGTGGCTGGGGTACTACTGAACTGTCAAAAGGAAACCACGTTTCCCTTTGACAGTTTAAGCCAGCCCAGCAGTGAAAGCAGCTGACGGAGTGCTCAGTGTTTACATTCGGCTGGCTTGGGTCCTCCTCCATAACGGGTGAGGGTCCTGACAGGTTGGTGCCCTCTCGCCCATTATAGAGATGCCCCCAATGGCATGTTTCCTGTGGTTCCACCCCTCCCGTTGCTGCTCTCTTCTCATCCAGGACCAAGCTGACTGATCCCACTGTCAACTGCCAAATCACCAGCCCATTCAAGGCTTCCTCAGGACATGTTCTCAGAAGTACCTTACCCAAAGGGCCCCGGGTCATCTACTAACTTCCCGGCGGGCGATCCACTAACCTCTATGCGGGTCATCCACTAACCTCCCTGCGGGCCATCCACTAACCTCCCTGCGGGCCATCCCCATCCACTAACCTCCCTGCGGGCCATCCACTAACCTCCCTGCGGGCCATCCACTAACCTCCCTGCGTGCCATCCACTAACCTCCCTGCGGGCCACCCACTAACCTCCCTGCGGGTCATCCACTAACCTCCCTGCGGGCCATCCACTAACCTCCCTGCGGGCCATCCACTAACCCCCCTGCGGGCCATCCACTAACCTCCCTGCGGGCCATCCACTAACCTCCCTGCGGGCCATCCACTAACCTCCCTGCGGGCCATCCCCATCCACTAACCTCCCTGCGGGCCATCCACTAAAATCCCTGCGTGCCATCCACTAACCTCCCTGCGGGCCATCCACTAACCTCCCTACGGGTCATCCACTAACCTCCCTGCGGGTCATCCACTAACCTCCCTGTGGGCCATCCACTAACCTCCCTGCGTGCCATCCACTAACCTCCCTGCGGGCCATCCCCTAACCTCCCTGCGGGCCATCCACTAACCTCCCTGCGGGCCATCCACTAACCTCCCTGCGGGTCATCCATTAACCTCCCTGTGGGTCATTGTCAGGAAAGGAAGAAGGCGATGGATATGGCAGGGGAAATGTGCACAAAATACACAGTAAGCAACCTTGAATATAACAACGTGCATTCAATACCCAAGACTCGTGTATACCACTATATGAAAAGGAATGTAGGGTAAGCACTTAGATCCTCCTTATGACTGAAAGGAAAGTCGGCAAACTCCTTACCCACTATGCTATTACAGATACTGACAGCGCTAAGCCCACGTAGAGGGCAAGCAGGGACAGAATCTGTAAGCTGACACTCTAGACGGTACTGAATAAAGAATTTGGAAACAGTACTCACAAGGACCGGAATGACCACATGAATGCCAGTACTCACGAAGACCGGAAAGACCACTTGGATGTCCGTATTCACGAGGACCGGAAAGACCACTCAAAAGTCAGTACTAACCCACAACCCTGTAAATCAAACAAGAACCCAGAAGGCAGTAAAGGCAAAGAGTGAGGATGACTAAATACCTAAACCCAAGTCAAGAGGCAAGAAGGAATAGTACAGTGTGGAAAACAAAAGATAATCACACAGGAGCTAGTTACAACAGCTTCCCACACCTAATAATAAAATAGGAAATAAATGTAAAAGTGTAAAGGAAAACATGGCATGGATCCCAATAGAAGGCAAGGATCAGGAGCAGTGAAAACGATATCAAAAGGGAAACTTTCCCACCCATCCAAGGTGAAAAGGCAGGAAACTAAACCTGTAAAGGAAAGATTAATGCAACAAGTCTTTCAGTAGCAAAGGACAATTTCTAGGAAACAGTGAACACAGGCAATTGGGCTACAGCAAAAGGAAAGCTCAGAGAAAGGCTGCCTGCAGACAGAGAAAGGGAGAAAGGGATTTCCAAAAGGCAGAAATCAATTAGGCATACAAATACGAATTCCAGGACAAGGAACAAGAAACACTAACTAGAAACTGGGCACAAAAACTAGAAACCAGGAACAAGGGACCAGTCAAGACAGGAACGCTGCAACAAGGACCAGCGCTGGACTGAAGCAAACTGAGGCTTTTAAAGCTGATTAACGAGCAACCCCTCAGGCGTGTCGCCTGCTGCACCTGCAGCCACAGGTGTTGCCTATCCTCCACCCAGCCTTGTCCTGCAAGGGAGGAGGTGAGGCAGTGAGCCAGGCATTCTGGGAAGCATAGTCATTTGATTAAAGTAGCAGTAGCATGCTGGCTGCCAAAAACCTGGAATGGATCCGGAAGGGAAGTAATTTGGGAAATAAGGTTTTAGCGCTCCCAATTCATCAGGACACTGTAGCATAAGGTTCGGAGGAAATGTCCAGTAGGGAAGAAACCCCAAAACATGCCCCCAAGTGGCGGGAACGGGAGCGAAGGGAGCGAGCCGTGACAGTCATCCACTAACCTCCCTGCGGGCCATCCACTAACCTCCATGCGGGCCATCCAATAACCTCCCGGCGGGCCATCCACTAACCTCCCTGCGGGCCATCCCCTAACCTCCCTGCGGGCCATCCACTAACCTCCCTGCGGGCCATCCACTAACCTCCCTGCGGGCCATCTCCAACCACTAACCTCCCTGCGGGCCATCCACTAACCTCCCTGCTGGCCATCCACTAACCTCTCTGCGGGCCATCCACTAACCTCCCTGCGGGCCATCCACTAACCTCCCTGCGGGCCATCCACTAACCTCCCTGCGGGCCATCCACTAACCCCCCTGCGGGCCATCCACTAACCTCCCTGCGGGCCATCCACTAACCTCCCTGCGGGCCATCCACTAACCTCCCTGCACTAGCATTCTCCAACTCTACACTCACCCACGCTACATGTACACCAACTAAGCCACTCACAGGAAATGAATGAGGTTCATCTGTTTTTAATAGATTTGTAAGGCGCCACCTGTAAATTGTAGGTACCTCAAAGCGCTAGGCTAACCCTCCCAACAGACATCAAACAGCATGCCCCAGCTCTACAATCACCTTGCACATCACAGTCCCTGCCAGCACCATACACACACAAGGCTTCCCTCTGGGCACACATGCCTCTGCCTCTCATCACATGACACTTAGAAACAGACCTGCGCACACAGCTCAGAGTACTTCCAGTATGTACTCCAACACATTTCCCCTCTCCCCACCTACCTAACCCTCCCCCTACTCCTTCAGATCCGCCTAGAGACCATGCACGTGGCAGCAGGTGCTGCCATACACTCCTTAGGCGTGCCCCTCTTCCTCTAAACTTAGGTCTGGCACTAAGTAAGTAGGCCTGGAGCGTCCGAAACAGATAAGACAACTGCCATGAGTAAAGCCCTGCAGACTGACAAGTGTCCCTAGGCATGCGCCTAGAAGCCGGCGCAGTAATGCTTGCATGAACTCTGGGGCGAGGCAATCAACAGCTGGCCCTCACACTGCGGGTGTACCCGTCAACCCTAGCGCCTTGCCGCAGCAGGCTGTGCAGAGAACCCCTAAGCATGCGCCTAGAAGCCGGCGCAGTAATGCTTGCATGAACTCTGGGGTGAGGCAATCAACAGCTGGCCCTCACACTGCGGGTGTACCCGTCAACCCTAGCGCCTTGCCCCAGCAGGCTGTGCAGAGAACCCCTAAGCATGCGCCTAGAAGCCGGCGCAGTAATGCTTGCATGAACTCTGGGGCGAGGCAATCAACAGCTGGCCCTCACACTGCGGGTGTACCCGTCAACCCTAGCGCCTTGGCCCAGCAGGCTGTGCAGAGAGTATGGCGAGGTACCACTGTGGCCTCCCTGCCACCCTGCCAGCTAGGCCCTGGGGGGGGCGGGAGCTCTTCCTGGTACACTTTAGGCCCTAACTGCTGTCCACGCAACGACAGCCGGGGGAACAGCAAGCCTTTGTCCACTCCCGAGCCCAGCTGTGGGGGTGCAGTATATTTAGAAAATGAACCCGCCCAAAATGTTCCTTGCACCAGTGTTCAGATGGAAAGAAAACAAAATAGAGGTCTGGGGGAGGAGTTGGAGCCTTAGACCCCACACGAAGGGGGAAGGGCCGCAAGAGGGTAACATAGAATTTTAGAATTAATTCCTGGTTGGAAGGTGCATTACCTTAATAAATAAGTACCATGATGGGGGAGGGAAGGAGCAATGGGCCTGGGCCCTGCCATGTAAGTGCTGCTGTACAGGCCCGGCTGAAAATGTGTGGGGGCCCATTTCAACATGATGGTTGGGGCCCCCTACTTAGAGCGAAAACAGGCTGAGGCACCCGTGGGGTGCATACATTCCAATGGCGGCAAAGATACATTTAATAGCCGCTGATCATCACGAGACAGCCAGCCAGAGGGATGCTTAAACACTAACAGGGTAATTCATAGAATTTCACAGAAAAGTGTCGCAAGCGGCTGGCGCAGAGTGTCCGCGTGCGATTGTCTGCGCCAGGCGCGTGCGCCAAAACCAATTTCCGCTCACAGCGTATTCATGGATTTTAGGCTCCCAAACCAGCCGTGGCGCAGAGTATCGCAGCGACGATGCAGCAGCGCCAGTAACGCCCCCAAGAACGCCCTTGCGCAAGGAAAAGCCATCAAAATCGCTAAATCATCGCAAAGGGCTGCGCCAACCCTGGACCAGTTTACAGGGCTGCCAAACAAGGAACGCCAAGCGGGTAACGTACATATCAGGGGTACGTGGGAAGTTTTACATGCGATTAGCCAGGGAACGTGTATGACAGGGGTACGCGTGAAGTTAAACACGCGATTAGCCAGGGTACGTGTATTACAGGGGTACGCAGGAATTTTCACACGCGATTTGGCTGGGTACGTGTATGACAGGGGTACACGTGAAGTTTTACACGCGATTAGCCAGGGTACGTGTATTACAGGGGTGCGCGGGAATAATCACACGCGATTTGGCTGGGTACGTGTATTACAGGGGTGCGCGGGAATTATCACACGCAATTTGGCTGGGTACGTGTATTACAGGGGTGCGCAGGAATAATCACACGCGATTAGGCTGGGTGGGTCCTCACAGGTGTTCCCTGTACACCCTCCACAGCCCCTGCAGGCAGCCCACAAAACAGGGGACTACCCTGCACACCTGCTCATGTCTCCCACCCCCCACCCTCCCCCAGCAGTGTGGGGCACCCTCCACCAGGCCCCCACCCATGTCTCCCACCACCCCCACCCCCCAGCCACCATGGGCAGCCCCCACCAGGCCCCCACTCATGTCCCCTATCACCCCCACCCCCCAGCAGTGCAGGGGCAGCCTCCACCAGGCCCCCACTCATGTCTCCCACCACCCCCACCCCCCAGCCACCAGGGGCAGCCTCCACCAGGCCCCCACTCATATCTCCCACCCACCCCCACCCCCCAGCCACCATGGGCAGCCCCCACCAGGCTCCCACCCATGTCCCCTATCACCCCTGCCCCCCAGCAGTGCAGGGGCAGCCTCCACAAGGCCCCCACTCATGTCTCCCACCACCCCCACCCCCCAGCCACCATGGGCAGCCTCCACCAGGCCCCCACTCATGTCCCCTATCACCCCCACCCCCCAGCCACCATGGGCACCCCCCACCAGGCCCCCACTCATGTCCCCTATCACCCCCACCCCCCAGCAGTGCAGGGGCAGCCTCCACCAGGCCCCCACTCATGTCTCCCACCACCCCCACCCCCCAGCCACCATGGGCAGCCCCCACCAGGCCCCCACTCATGTCCCCTATCACCCCCACCCCCCAGCCACCATGGGCAGCCCCCACCAGGCCCCCACTCATGTCTCCCACCCACTCCCACCCCCCAGCCACCATGGGCAGCACCCACCAGGCCCCCACTCATGTCCCCTATCACCCCACCCCCCAGCAGTGCAGGGGCAGCCTCCACCAGGCCCCCACTCATGTCTCCCACCACCCCACCCCCCAGCAGTGTGGAGCACCCTCCACCAGGCCCCCACCCATGTCTCCCACCACCCCCACCCCCCAGCCACCATGGGCAGCCCCCACCAGGCCCCCACTCATGTCTCCCACCCACCCCCACCCCCCAGCCACCATGGGCAGCCCCCACCAGGCCCCCACTCATGTCTCCCACCCACCCCCACCCACCAGCCACCATGGGCATCCTCCACCAGGCCCCCACTCATGTCTCCCACAACCCCCAACCCCCAGCCACCATGGGCAGCCTCCACCAGGCCCCCACTCATGTCTCCCACCCACCCCCACCCCCCAGCCACCATGGGCAGCCTCCACCAGGCCCCCACTCATGTCTCCCACCCACCCCCACCCCCCAGCCACCATGGGCAGCCTCCACCAGGCCCCCACTCATGTCTCCCACCACCCCCACCCACCAGCCACCATGGGCAGCCCCCACCAGGCCCCCACTCATGTCTCCCCCCCCCTCCAGCCACCATGGGCAGCCCCCACCAGGGTCCCACCCATGTCCCCTATCACCCCCACCCCCCAGCAGTGCAGGGGCAGCCTCCACCAGGCCCCCACTCATGTCTCCCACCACCCCCACCCCCCAGCCACCATGGGCAGCCCCCACCAGGCCCCCACTCATGTCTCCCACCCACCCCCCCCAGCCACCATGGGCAGCCCCCACCAGGCTCCCACCCAGGTACCCTATCACCCCCACCCCCCAGCAGTGCAGGGGCAGCCTCCACCAGGCCCCCACTCATGTCTCCCACCACCCCCACCCCCAGCCACCATGGGCAGCCCCCACCAGGCCCCCACTCATGTCTCCCACCCACCCCCCCCCCAGCCACCATGGGCAGCCCCCACCAGGCTCCCACCCATGTCCCCTATCACCCCCACCCCCCAGCAGTGCAGGGGCAGCCTCCACCAGGCCCCCACTCATGTCTCCCACCACCCCAACCCCCCCAGCCACCATGGGCAGCCCCCACCAGGCCCCCACTCATGTCTACCACCCACCCCCCCAGCCACCATGGGCAGCCCCCACCAGGTTCCCACCCATGTCCCCTATCACCCCCACCCCCCAGCAGTGCAGGGGCAGCCTCCACGAGGCCCCCACCCATGTCTCCCACCACCCCCACCCCCCAGCCACCATGGGCAGCCCCACCAGGCCCCCACTCATGTCTCCCACCCACCCCCACCCCCCAGCCACCATGGGCAGCCCCCACCAGGACCCCAATCATGTCTCCCACCACCCCCACCCCCCAGCCACCATGGGCAGCCCCCACCAGGCCCCCACTCATGACTCCCACCCACCCCCCCAGCCACCATGGGCAGCCCCCACCAGGCTCCCACCCATGTCCCCTATCACCCCCACCCCCCAGCAGTGCAGGGGCAGCCTCCACCAGGCCCCCACTCATGTCTCCCACCACCCCCACCCCCCAGCCACCATGGGCAGCCCCCACCAGGCCCCCACTCATGTCCCCTATCACCCCCACCCCCCAGCAGTGCAGGGGCAGCCTCCACCAGGCCCCCACTCATGTCTCCCACCACCCCCGCCCCCCAGCAGTGTGGGGCACCCTCCACCAGGCCCCCACCCATGTCTCCCACCGCCCCCACCCCCCAGCCACCATGGGCAGCCCCCACCAGGCCCCCACTCATGTCTCCCACCCGGCCCCACCCCCCAGCCACCATGGGCAGCCCCCACCAGGCCCCCACTCATGTCTCCCACCAACCCCCACCCCCCAGCCACCATGGGCAGCCCCCACCAGGCCCCCACTCATGTCTCCCACCCACCCCCACCCCCCAGCAGTGTGGGGCACCCTCCACCAGGCCCCCACCCATGTCTCCCACCACCCCCACGCCCCAGCCACCATGGGCATCCCCCACCAGGCCCCCACTCATGTCTCCCACCCACCCCCCCCAGCCACCATGGGCAGCCCCCACCAGGCTCCCACCCATGTCCCCTATCACCCCTCCCCCCAGCAGTGCAGGGGCAGCCTCCAACAGGCCCCCACTCATGTCTCCCACCACCCCCACCACCCAGCCACCATGGGTAGCCTCCACCAGGCCCCCACTCATGTCTCCCACCCACCCCCACCCCACAGCCACCATGGGCAGCCCCCACCAGGCCCCCACCCATGTCTCCCACCACCCCCACCCCCCCAGCCACCATGGGCAGCCTCCACCAGGCCCCCACTCATGTCTCCCACCCACCCCCACCCCCCAGCCACCATGGGCAGCCCCCACCAGGCTCCCACCCATGTCCCCTATCACCCCCACCCCCCAGCAGTGCAGGGGCAGCCTCCACAAGGCCCCCACTCATGTCTCCCACCACCCCCACCCCCCAGCCACCATGGACAGCCCCCACCAGGCCCCCACTCATGTCTCCCACCCCCCAGCCACCATGGGCAGCCCCCACCAGGCCCCCACTCATGTCTCCCACCCACCCCCACCCCCCAGCCACCATGAGCAGCCCCCACCAGGCCCCCACTCATGTCTCCCACCACCCCCACCCCCCAGCCACCATGGGCAGCCCCCACCAGGCCTCCACTCATGTCTACCACCCACCCCCACCCCCAGCCACCATGGGCAGCCCCCACCAGGCCCCCACTCATGTCTCCCACCCACCCCCACCCCCCAGCCACCATGGGCAGCCCCCACCAGGCGCCCACTCATGTCTACCACCCACCCCCACCCCCCAGCCACCATGGACAGCCCCCACCAGGCCCCCACTCATGTCTCCCACCACCCCCGCCCCCAGCAGTGTGGGGCACCCTCCACCAGGCCCCCACCCATGTCTCCCACCGCCCCCACCCCCCAGCCACCATGGGCAGCCCCCACCAGGCACCCACTCATGTCTCCCACCCGGCCCCACCCCCCAGCCACCATGGGCAGCCCCCACCAGGCCCCCACTCATGTCTCCCACCCACCCCCACCCCCCAGCCACCATGGGCAGCCCCCACCAGGCCCCCACTCATGTCTCCCACCCACCCCCACCCCCCAGCAGTGTGGGGCACCCTCCACCAGGCCCCCACCCATGTCTCCCACCACCCCCACGCCCCAGCCACCATGGGCATCCCCCACCAGGCCCCCACTCATGTCTCCCACCCACCCCCCCAGCCACCATGGGCAGCCCCCACCAGGCCCCCACCCATGTCTCCCACCACCCCCACCCCCCCAGCCACCATGGGCAGCCTCCACCAGGCCCCCACTCATGTCTCCCACCCACCCCCACCCCCCAGCCACCATGGGCAGCCCCCACCAGGCTCCCACCCATGTCCCCTATCACCCCCACCCCCCAGCAGTGCAGGGGCAGCCTCCACAAGGCCCCCACTCATGTCTCCCACCACCCCCACCCCCCAGCCACCATGGACAGCCCCCACCAGGCCCCCACTCATGTCTCCCACCCCCCCAGCCACCATGGGCAGCCCCCACCAGGCCCCCACTCATGTCTCCCACCCACCCCCACCCCCCAGCCACCATGAGCAGCCCCCACCAGGCCCCCACTCATGTCTCCCACCACCCCCACCCCCCAGCCACCATGGGCAGCCCCCACCAGGCCTCCACTCATGTCTACCACCCACCCCCACCCCCAGCCACCATGGGCAGCCCCCACCAGGCCCCCACTCATGTCTCCCACCCACCCCCACCCCCCAGCCACCATGGGCAGCCCCCACCAGGCGCCCACTCATGTCTACCACCCACCCCCACCCCCCAGCCACCATGGACAGCCCCCACCAGGCCCCCACTCATGTCTCCCACCCACCCCCACACCCAGCAGTGTGGGGCACCCTCCACCAGGCCCCCACCCATGTCTCCCACCACCCCCACCCCCCAGCCACCATGGGCATCCCCCACCAGGCCCCCACTCATGTCTCCCACCCACCCCCACCCCCCAGCCACCATGGGCAGCCCCCACCAGGCCCCCACTCATGTCCCCTATCAACCCCACCCCCCAGCCACCATGGGCAGCCCCCACCAGGCCCCCACTCATGTCTCCTATCAACCCCACCCCCCAGCCACCATGGGCAGCCCCCACCAGGCCCCCACTCATGTCTCCCACCCACCCCCACCCCCCAGCAACCATGGGCAGCCCCCACCAGGCCCCCACTCATGTCCCCTATCACCCCCACCCCCCAGCCACCATGGCAGCCCCCACCAGGCCCCCACTCATGTCCCCTATCACCCCCACCCCCCAGCAGTGCAAGGGCAGCCTCCACCAGGCCCCCACTCATGTCTCCCACCACCCCCACCCCCCAGCCACCATGGCCAGCCCCCACCAGGCTCCCACCCATGTCCCCTATCACTCCCACCCCCCAGCAGTGCAGGGGCAGCCTCCACCAGGCCCCCACCCATGTCTCCCACCACCCCCACCCCCCAGCCACCATGGGCAGCCCCCACCAGGCTCTCACTCATGTCTCCTACCCACCCCCACCCCCCAGCCGCCATGGGCAGCCCCCACCAGGCCCCCACTCATGTCTCCCACCACCCCCACCCCCCAGCCACCATGGGCAGCCCCCACCAGGCCCCCACTCATGTCTCCCACCCACCCCCCCCCCAGCCACCATGGGCAGCCCCCACCAGGCTCCCACCCATGTCCCCTATCACCCCCACCCCCCAGCAGTGCAGGGGCAGCCTCCACCAGGCCCCCACTCATGTCTCCCACCCACCCCACCCCCCAGCCACCATGGGCAGCCTCCACCAGGCCCCCACTCATGTCCCCCTGCCCACAGGCCCTGACAATCCTCAAGCATGGGCCTCATGGCCAGCCACCACAGCCCAAAGACACAACCAAGTATTACATGCGCCCATGATACTACTCCAATGGAAACAATGTAAATCAACACATGTGTCACACACACACACAATGGTTGCAAGAGAACCTGAAAACCCATATCATGACATGCATGAAAACAATGAGATGAAACCACACATCGAAGAATTAAAAAATCCAAATGATGTATTAATAACAACAGTAATGGCAAACAAAATTAAACAAAATACACAAGTAAAAAAAAACAAAATTAAGCTGGCTGTCCCTTTTCAAATTAAAATCAATAAATGATAATCCAAAAAAATGTCTTCCAAAGTTCAACTCCATAAAAAGGAAATGAAGGGAAAAAAGAAATAGAAAACCATTGCTCCATGGGAAAAAATATTCATAGTAAAAAAAAATTCCAAATCCAAAGTCCAACTATGTACAAAGTATTCAGGGTCCATCATCCCAACAGAAGAAATGAAACCTACCAAAAAACCTATCTAAAATGGGACTATATACAAAAGGTGGAGCAGTGTCCGTCGACTCCAAATAAAAATAAACTATAAAGGAAACCTATCACTAAATAACTATATACAATGGCGGCGGGCCAGTCCAGCGGCTCAATTAGTGGTGTTCCGGGCCAGGGCATCATCGAACTCCTCGTCTATGTCCCGGAGGCGGTCCTGTTCCATGGCCCTGAGGGTACGCAGGGACGCCGACATGTTCACCTCCAACTCCCTGCGGATTGCCTCGAGGCACTCGGCCCGCCTCAGGGCCCTCCGCATGGAGTTCTCCGCCCTGACCATCGTGAGCCGCGCCTCTTCCGCCCGCCGCCGCTCCGCATCTATGGCGTGGCCCAACCGCTGCCACACGGAAGACACTTCCCGTCCAGGGTCCTCCTGCCCTCCGGCCGATGCCTGCCCCTCTGATGTTGAAGGCCCCGAGCTATCGTGGCTCCCACCTACAGCCTCCTGCTGCTGCAGCTGCTGCTGTCCATGTGCCCTGTCTGATGGTGCCTGCACATCCTCCTCCAGCTGGGGTGCAGTCGTTGATGTGGCCACCCCTGCTGGACGTCCGACTCCCGACTGTGGCAGGGATCTGTTGTCCACCAGCCTGGCCGCACGGTCGGAGGCAGCTCCACAGGGCACCCAGGTGACACATGGGTGGGAAGATGGCATGGAGGACGACTGGGGCATAGGGGGTTCCGTGGAGGAGGGGGTCGGAACAAGGTCCAGGAAACGGCGGAATCCAGCCCTGGTGAGCTGTCCCAGTGGGTCAATGCAGTCAACGAGCCATGCGAGAAGACGTGCAGACTCATCATGAAAAGACTGCAGGTCAGCTCGCATGGCCCGTTGACGCAACGCCACCCCACCCTGGACAGGCTCAACCTGGTGCAGGATAGCCACATCCGCAGGGAGAGGAAGGCCAGGTGTTGTAAGCCAATACCCTCCCTGAGAACGGGTCTGGAGGTAGGCATCCCCGCTGGTGTGAGATGATGCAGTGACAGGAGCAGGGACAGGATTGCACACAGGCACCTCCGCGGCGGCCTGTGCTGCCTCTTGTCCCAGATCCTGCACTGCACCACTAGCACCAGTGGAATCCCCACCTCCAGACCCCGCCTCTGTCGCTTGCACGGCCTCCTCCTCCTCCAAACCCCCCACCAACCTGGATGACTCCGTGCCATCTTCCTCCGTTGGGCCCTGTGGGGTCCCAGCTGCCCCTTCTGCTGCCGAAGAGTCCAACTCCAACCTCCGCCTCTTGGACCTCCCCCCGGTAGCTGCGGCCTGGGACTCGGCACCGGACCCCTGTAGGGGAGGACTGGTCCAAGAAGACCCCCCTCGCCTGCGCTTTCTCCCCAGGTGAGGGCTATGGCTCTTTTGGGCGTCCCCTCATGCCACCCGGGCCCAGGTGGTGGAGGGTTCACCCACTGGAGACATCGCCCACACGTATTAATTGCCCACATGTATTAAAATTTAGCTAGGCCTAGAAACCATTCTGTCTGATAAAGGCGGTGTGAGCTCAGCGCACTGTAGCGCGGCCCCCCACCCTTGGAGGGCTTCAGTCATCCTTGTTGCCGCAGCACCCTGGCAGATCCGCTGCGAGCACGTTCCCACGAATAAGACGGACATGAGCTAGTGTGATACACTAACATTGTAACAGTTCACCTCCCGCAGTGTATCATCGCTCCCAGCATGACCCGGCCAGCAGGCCTAGGCAATGAAAAGAACAGTAAAATAGTCATTGGATGACAGACAATCTTTATATGTTAATGTTGAGACTACTCGCAAAGGATGCTTTCTTCCACAAAATCCTTTTATATTACAAAAGCCTGTAAAATGTATAATTATCAGAAATCATGCTTCCATGATATAAGCGATGGTGAGCCCACACCATTGCAGTTGGGTGCTAATAATAAAGGAACGCACCAGGAATCTATTTGTTACGGGTATTACTGAGAAACTTACACCCCATGGGCTCGCGCCATAACTGAACTAATGCTGCTAGAGTATACGAGAAAACGAATGTAACCATACTGTGGAACTAATGTGAAGGATGCGCAAGAAATGCACTTGTTACGTGTGTATGTCTAAGCCCCTTATGTGCCACCACCGTCACGTACAGTGGCGAGTTATTTCCTATGTACTCCACCAACCCGATTACTACCTCACTTACTGCAACTGTATATGCATATAATTAAATACTGTAGTTGTTAAAACATAGTGTACGAATACGGTGTTCAGACTGGGTATAATCGAGACACATCCAGCAAAGTTGAAATGCATGTTTTAAAATGATTTGAATAAGTATTATAGAATGTTCAAATGTTTGATGTTTTTACCTAACTCAGCAACACACGAGGGAGATACCTTTGTGAAATACGTGCAAGGCCATTTCCCCTCCCACCCTGCGAAGGCTGCCAAAGGCATGAGAGCAGAGACCGCGCCGCGCTGCTTTACCTCCCCCAACCAGAATGGAGCCGCTTCAAAGACTTATAATCCCCTCTGTAGCACCCAAGGCCGCCACCCGCCACCTGCATTATTTACAGCACAGCAGTAAACCTCTGCCTGAACACACGCGCCCCCTCGTAAACCTCACAACCCACCGGATCATCTCAGACTTATGGCCCTGTGCAATCAGGACACCCAACACTTTGACAACACACAGCAGAACATCCATAACAACTTCTAACAAGGCAGAAAGACCTGTACCGCCCGTCCCAGGCCCTGAAGCTTAGCCCCTCGACCTATGGCCCCGGTCAACAGGACACGGGTAACTATGTCCTGACGTATAGCCTCCAGACCCCTCACAAGGTGCATTCCTCCTGTGTTGCATTAACCTATAGTATAACCTATTGGAAGATTTACTAAAGAAGATAATAGTGAAACGAGTGAATGACTGCGGTGTGCATGGCCTAGGGCAAATAAGTCAGGAAAGGACATTCATCTCTGACATTGGCCGCGATGGCACGACAACACCGCCCGGATGAACTCCGCCACCCTGCCAGGCCCAGCCCAACCCACGAGGCTGACCAGTGACGTCTTCCAGCCAAAGCCAACCACATCACAGCAGCACCTATAGTTAGTCGTCGCCACCCCATCCCCTTGAACTTGTGCCCCCTATAGTATGTAGGTTCTTATGACATTTTTTGTAAATATATACGCCTGTCTTTGCTATTGTCGGACAGAGCGCTCTCGGAGTTTTGCAGAGTTCTTTGCATGCCCTATTCTGATTGATAAACTCCCATTTACGCTCACCCGCACTCTGTCTTGGCCTTATTCCCATTTTGGGAGAGTCCTTCATTGTCTCTCATTGCGGGGAGGATCGTGCTGTTTGGGGACGCATGCTTTCAGTGGTGACCCCGATAGTGTGATTTTTTATCTCTTCCTAACTCATTATAACCGTCCCCTTTTGGCACGAGAATCTCCGGTCGAAAAGGGATACGCACGGTGAGCCGGCTCCGGGAGGCTGCCCGCCAACGGTGACCGGTACACTAAGAAGTGCGCACTCAATAGAGAGAGGGTACGGGATCCCGGTTGAAAAATCCCCTTTGAGTACCGCTCGCCGGAGCCGGGGCTGACTGTTGAGCTGACGGCGACACTGCCTGGACGGACCCAGTTTCGGAGACTATCGGTTCAAGACGGGCACGTGAGTACTGAGTGTGAGCGATTGTAAAGGGAGCAGGGAGAGAAGTGTAGGACAGGGAACGAAAAGGGGGTACGAAGATATACTAAAGATCATTCTAAAATTTCCTTTCTTTTTCTTTGCATATGGCCATTAGGATTACGAGGTGAATAAGAGATAAAAGTGACGGGAACCTAGCTCCGAAAGGGGGTGGAAGGCGGCGCCGCATAGTGCTATATTGACTAGTACTGGGAATATATGACGAAGTGAAATACAAGATAAAAGTGTTCAGCAAAAGGGGGCACTGAGAATATGTTAGTGATCGCTATTACTTCTTTCTTTTCTTTTTCTTTAGGGGTAGGGGGAGAATAAAAACTGAGGTTAGCACGAACTTGGGAAGAAAATAAGAGAAAAAGGGGTCCTACTAGAAGGGGGAGAGCAGGTCCAAACATATAAATATCTGCATATGCGCATCCATCTATCTAAGTAAGACAGTAAGGAACAGCCGGCTAGGGAGGAAAGGGAGGGCAGCTTGAATGGTGCATTGAGTGTTACCAAGAGGTGTGTGCACCTCGTGTGTGTCAGGGGACGATTTGAGGTTGTGAATGTGCATAACGGTTATAAATGTATAATAGTTAAATGGTCATGGTAAGTGTGACCGGATAAAACTTTTTGAAGGCAACGTTGATACAGTGACGTGAGTGGGTGCCTTTTGATTTCCGGGTTGATATTGTCAAAATAAATAATGGGTTGCTCTTGTATGTGTCCCCCAAAGAGAACAAAGTAGAAACTGTGTACAGTCAGTTTTGTATTGTACAGTCAAGGGAGGGAGAGCCCAACCGAGCATAACATTGAATGTGAAGTAGAATACGAAAAATAATATTGATACTACATTCACATTGTAGTTGCAGGCACACAGAGACACATAAGCACTAGAGGGGCACAGAGATGGGGGCTGAAACACCCTTATCACATATTTGTAAAAGTCTTCCAGGGTACGCGGAGCGGATTAAGAAATATCACGACCAATGGGTAACTGAGTTGAAGGGAGAGGGGCTACCCCAGATATGGCCAGAGGGAGGGTCATTTGATAAAAGCGTTCTGGATATGGTGGTCACATGCATTTTCTTGAAGTATAAAGGAAAACAGTTGCAAAATAGGAGGGAAATAATAGATCTCTGGAGGTTGTTTGAAGAGATACCACTGCCTAAAGCACCAGCATTAAATCCTGATCTCCCATCCACTACAGACAATCCACTGATGATACAGAAAGATATCAAAGAATTGTCAAGTGTAGCGCCACCAATAGAGGTAATAAGTTTGTACCCAATATTAAAAAAGCCTGTACCCGCAAAAGGATACAGTGATCCAACGTATGTACCTCCCCCGACAACTACTACACCCCACCGGCCCACTGCACCCCCACCATATGAAAGTACAAGGGAGCGAGGCCAGGCAAGTACACAAAGGGTGGACATAGAGAAACTCACAGATGATTTACAGTCAAGACAGTCAATAGCAAAAGATGAGCTCTCAAGGATAAAAGACATGTGCGGACAAACAGCACTTAATGCGACTAGATCAGGGCGCACGTCTAGAGCGCCAGGCGAGACAAGAAGAGCTGAAGAGGGGTGGAAGAAAGGTGAGATACTGTTCAGAATTGAGGAAGAACCAACCCAAATAATTGAAATAGAGACACGTGAGGGAGATCCTGACAATGATGAAAGGCCTATGGGGGATAGAGAGGAATTACTATGCGATATAAGGGACGAGTTAGAAGAAAGTGGCAGGTTGAGCATGGCTATGGGAGGGGGAAGCGAAGGGGGGATGGCACATGTTCAGTGAGAACACTGGACGATGAGTGGTCGGGACGACTAAGGAACAGAGTGGGGAAAATGGCATCACTAGAAGCATCAGCACCCACATCGGGTCCGGGTGCCATAATGAAAGGAAAGCTTCAGCTCCCGTTGATACACAGAGGAGGAGGGAGACCTAACTATATCCCATGGGCACAAATGGACAAAGCCAACTTATTAAAGCTATTGCCCCCGTTATCAGGAGGGGCAAGTAAGTGGATATACGCCTTTGAAAAACATACTGCTGGAGTACCCCTAGCTGTAGGAGATGTGAAAAGTCTGCTCGTATCAGCGGTGGGCGATCAGGCTGAAAGAGTATGGGTTAAAGCCGGTTTCCCGGGAGTAACGTTAGACTGCGACCGCCATGATGGGGCCTCCTTTAAGACAGTACGGGCTAGGGTGTGGGACGCCTTACGCGAAACATTTCCAGATACACCTGACTTACAGTCCGTGATGCAGTGTACAATGAATGACGGGGAGGAGGCTATGGATTACATTTTTCGGGTCCAAGAGATGTGGAGAGCGGAAACGGGCACGCCTTGGTATCAATCGACTTCTTTATTTTACTTCATTATAAAAAGAGGGCTCCCAAAGGAAGTGCAGAAAGCGCTCGACAAGATAGCAGGTAATGAAGCAAAGGGATGGCCAGAAATTCAGAGCATAATAGTACACCATTGTAAACGAATAAAGGAAAGGGAGAGGGAGGTAGCTCAGAAAAGATTGGCAGACGAAGCAAAGTTAGTACAGACAAAATTGGTGAAGGTCGCAGCGGCAGTAGCCGCACTCCCACACAGCAGGGAGGGAGACGATGAGGAGGAGGGGCTGATAGCAATACAAGGAAGGATGGCAGCTAATTGGGCGGGAGCAGGACAGCGGCAGTGGAATGAGCAAGAGCAAGGTGGAGGTCCGCAGTGGCAAGAGTGGACCCTCGAGGGGGACGAGGTGGGTACAGGGGCCGAAGAGGAGGCGGAACAGGGTATGGGGGAATGGGAGGAAATGGATGGCAGGGCCCTAGAGGTGCACAAGGAAGTTGCTGGAACTGCGGGCGATGGGGGCACTATTCTAGAGAGTGCAGAAGCAGACCCAATAACGGGTTCCAAGAGGTAGAACAATATGGCCATCCCCACCCGGGAAGCCCATATGGCCTCCCAATGGGACAACAACAACTAAGAAACCCAAGCCAAGGTAATGCCAACCAGCAACAGGGACCCCGTATAGAACACAGAACCACCCACAAAACAACGACAGCATGCAATATACACCAGGTAACCCTTTCGCGATAGCAGCAAACGGGGCCCCCGCACCAGCACCTTACAACGGCATGTCAGTGGTCTCAGGCAATGTATTTAATGAGGGGGGGGCGATGAGACACCCCGCATAGGACAGCCCACAGAGAACACTTGCGTGTCCAGTTCTATCTACCACCTACAGTGCAGCAGAGGAACCATTGGTAGGGGGGCAGATAGGAGACAGGCAGTTTGTATTCATGGTTGATTCGGGAGCGGAGAAATCATGTGTCAGGGAGGGCCGGTTCCCGTTATCTAACAGGAAGTTAGAGACGCAGGGGTTCTCTGGGGCTGTAATTGAAGTTCCTTACACAGAAGTTTTGGATGTAACCGTAGGGGGCAAGACTGTAAAGGCACCCTTACTGTATTATGAACAGTCCCCGATAAATTTGCTGGGGAGGGACCTTATGAGTAAACTTAACATGACCATATCATTTACCGAAGGAGGGATAGTGTGTTCTACACCCGGGATATGCCCCTTGAGTGCAATGTTGGTATGCAAGCCTACACAACCACACAGGAAATACGAGGGCTGCCACAGAATGAAGAGATGTTTATTGAAGGGCTAAAGACTTTGGCCCTTATAGTTCCAGAGCTAAAAAGCATAGATTGGAGGATTCCAGCAGAGTTCCTCTTCCGCCCCATAGTATGTCCAAACGCAGCACCAGGATCAGTGGTGTCGTTGGATTTGCACGCTGTGCAGGTATCAACGAAACGGATCGCTGTGATTGGAATGGACAGAGAAGGATGTGAGTGGCGCACAGTGCTGTGTACAAACGCCAACCTCGCCCTACGCGAGGTAACAGATGAGGATCTCTTTTCAGACACAGAAGCAGATGGTGAGATAGTAATGGAAATAGCGATGCCCTGTGACATTTTGATCCAAGCCAGAGAGATCCCCGTCCAATTGATGGCAGTGGTAGGGACACCACCGTCATTCTTTGATGACGACATGAGGCTCGTACCAAAAAATCTATGGACAACAGGCCCCCATGATGTAGGGCTGTTGCACGGAGTACAACCTGTAATAATAAAACTAAAGCAAGGAGCAATCTTACCCCGAGTCAAACAGTATCCATTGTCTCGTGAAGCTGAAGAAGGGATAAAAGAAACAATACATGCACTACTAGCACAAGGGATAATAGTGCTTTCAAACTCCCCATGCAACACATGTATTTATCCAATCAAAAAAGCGAAAGGGGGATCTTAGAGGATGATACAGGACTTACGCCCCCTCAATGATGTAATTCAGAAAGAGTTCCCTCTAGTCCCGAACCCTGCATCCATACTATGCAGCATCCCAAAAGCAGCATCACATTTCACAGTAGTGGACTTGAAAAACGCATTTTTCTCAATACCCCTGGCTGAGGAGAGTAGATACCTTACAGCCTTCACACTGGGGGGTAAGAGATATGAACACTGCAGACTACCACAGGGATACTGTGAGAGCCCGAGCATATTCAACCGCATATTGCATGAGGACTTGGGAAACCTATCCGTTGAGAGTACGATTATTCAGTACGTAGATGATTTATTAGTGTGTGCACAAGATGAAGCAACATGTAGAAAAGATTCAACAACGCTCCTGACTCTACTCGCCAACAAAGGATACAAGGTAGACAAGGAGAAGTTACAGTACTGCCTGACTGAGGTCCTATACCTGGGACAGCTCATATCAAAAGATGGAAAAAGAATAATTCCCGACAGGGTAGAGGCAATAAGATCAGTAGGAGAACCCACGACAGTGAAAGATATGCAGAAATTCTTGGGGATGTGCAACTATTGCCGAGCATGGATACTAGACTATGCAGCATACACGAGGCCCCTCCTACAAGCACTGAAGGAAGCACAACAGGAGAATGAAAAAATAAAATGGTCAGAAGAAATGAGCATGTCATTTCAATCATTGAAAGAGCTAATTTCAAGCGCTCCAGTACTAGCAAACCCTGATTATGGACGCAAATTTTACCTATTCTCACACTGCAAGGGAACACTCATGACAGCAGTACTGACACAGAAAACATCTTTAGGACACAAGCCATTGGCTTACTATAGTGGTACTTTAGATGCCGTGATGCAGGGCCATTTCGCGTGCGAACAATCACTCGCTGCAGCCGCATTCGCAATTGAGAAAAGTGCCACAATAGTAATGGGTTGCCCTGTGACATTGTTTGTGGAACATTCATTATTTGCAATACTTGAGAGATCAAAGAGCACACTGACCACACAGCGGGCGACAGCCTACGAGATTATATTGTCCAGCGCCAACATCCACATAGTGAGATGCAAGACAGTGAACCCCGCCACATTTATTACAGAAGCGTGCACAGTACAGGACATGCAGAACCACGACTGCGCAACCTACACAGGAGAAGGAGGGGAGGGCACAGTGATGTGTGAGAACGCTCTAAGCGAGGGGGAAGTGTACTTTGTGGATGGGTCGGCATCAATTGATGTGGACACGGGAGAAAAACACGTTGGCATGGCAGTAGTAAGGTTAGAAGAAGGTGAGTATGAAACACTAGTACAGTACCGCCTCCCATCACATTACTCTGCACAGGCAGCAGAACTGATTGCGCTCATAGAAGCACTACATGCAGCAAAGGGTTGTGCAGTGACAATATACACAGACTCAGCTTACATGACGACGACAGTACATGGAGGTCTAGCAAGATGGGGGCGTAGGGGATTTAGGAGGGCAGACGGAACACCAGTACAGCATGCAGAATTGTTGAAAGAATTAATTGAGGCCCTACAAAACCCTACTGCAGTAGCAATAGTGAAGTGCCAAGCCCATACATCCAACACAGACTTTGTGTCCTTGGGGAACGCGGCAGCGGACGCTGCCGCCAAGGAGGCTTCCTATTTTCAGAAATATGACACAGGTGAGTACATACTAAAGAACAAGACAACCGAAGAGCCCCCAGAAGGGTACAACATGATGTCCATATCACAAATACTAGAATTACAGGAAGGAGCTAGTGCAGATGAGAAATTGACGTGGACAAAACGGGGATGCAGCCAGTCGGGAACAGACCTACTGTGGCGACAAAATAACTCAGGGAAAGTGGTAATGCCACTACAGTTACTAGAAGTTGCATTTCAACAGCTACACTTCCCTGCACATAATACCAAACAGCACATCGCAGCGGAAATACAGGAAGAATGCTTCGTGCCCTGTCTCCAGGAGCATGTGTCTCGATTGGCGATGGAATGCACAACATGCCAAATATACAATTCAGGAATGACATTGCGCACACTCCGGGGAACAATTCCTAAACCCATTGGCCCGTTCAGAGAACTGCATATAGATTACGCTGACATGGGGGAAAGGTGCAATGGCGCACGGTACATGATCGTGGTTGTGTGCCCATTTTCAAGGTGGGTGGAAGCAGGACCATGTGCGCGAACTGATGCCAAAAGCGCCGCCAAGTTCCTAGTAAGGGAAGTGTTCCCGCGCTGGGGGATTTGTGACGTGATTCGCTCAGACAACGGCTCTCACTTTGTGAATGAACTTTTCAAGGAAGTGACCACATTACTGGGTATAAAACATAAATTGTGTTCGATTTATCATCCCCAAAGTAATGGCGTAGTGGAAAAGATGAACGGACTGTTGAAGGGCAGGTTATCAAAACTATGCTTCTCATTAAAGAAAAATTGGATTTACTGTCTACCCCTGGCGCTATTTGAATTGAGAAATCAGCCAAGCAAAGACCACCATTTGTCCCCGCACGAGATCGTGACCGGGAGACGAATGAATACAGCACACTCTCCACTGCGCGAACACTCAGATGCTCACAGAAGTGCCGCAATATTGGGAGAAGAGTTTACAGACTATTTACGAAAATTGACAAGAGCAGCGCGCGCCATATCAAAACAACTCTCCCCACCCTTCACTAGAGAAGAGGGAAACGTAACAGGATCTGTCACGGAGCCAGAGCAACAGCTACAGCTGATGCCAGGCGACTCAATTTATGTTAGAAGCTTTGTACGTCAGTGGAATGCACCACGATTCCATGGCCCATACGAGGTAATATTTTGCACGCCCACGGCAGTGATGGTAAAGGGCTTGAGGTACTGGGTGCATTTGACCGACGTACGGAGAGCATACAGCAATGTACAAGGGGAGAGAGATGAGGAGGCACAGACAACAGCAAACGATGCAAATGAGTAGAATGTCTAAATATGAACTTGTGTGTGTGTGTGTGTGTCAGTACTGGACTAAAGTGGAATAATGGCTGACAAGGATATTCCAAAAAAAAATAAAAATAAAAATGTGTGTACCTTTTTTTTTTATCTTGTTGAATGGTATGTAATTAATGAAATACAATATTATAGCTTGTATATACCCTTGTCTGTGAATACCCCTCCCCCGCATCCCCACCCGCTTCCATTCCCCATCAAATGTATTGGCACAGATGGTTCCAGCAAAACGTTTACATGCATGCACTTAATGCACTTTTATATCTCAAACAGGAGCTTCCATGGCATCTAACGGGCAGCCTGCAACGGATAGAATTAGTAGAATGAGAGAATTGGTATATGAGAGATGTAGATATTCGTATGAGTGTGGATTATCAGTATGCATCACATTGTTTTTTATGATAATGTTTGGCTTGGATACATATTGGTTTATATCGTTCATCTCTATCGAGATGTACGAGGGGGGAGGGAGTAACAACACTACTGGACCAATTAACAGTACCACCGGGCCCAATGCAACTGCAGGTGTCAATACCAGGGAAGGTGATTTTTTGATATGGGACGGAACTAAACTTGTGTGGGGGTATCATACCACACCATCCAGTGTTGTAACCTCACAAAGAGAAAAGCCACATGGTGGAATGCAGAGCAACACAGTGTCTCCACCAGGGGTATCCAATTACAATGCCCACAGTCTCAATGACCGAAACCCGTCTGCCATATCATGGTTGTATAACACCCTCACCAGCCAGCCTGCCCCCATCCCGAAAAACAATCTGCCAGCTAACGTCAGGAAAGAAGACGAAAAGCTACTAGCAGTGCACGAAATATTATATGATGAATGGGCCAAGGGGGGCGGGAATGAGAAAGGGGGGTCTAGTTTGTCCACTGTCCTGGGGGTTGGGAAGTACATGAGTAACAAGAACAACAGACGAAAGAGAGAAGCAGGGAGGAGGAAGTATGATGAGTACTATGGGCTAGGTCTAGATAAGATGGAAGACCCACGACACCCCCATCAAACAAACAAGTGGTATGCAGACATGAGTGCCACAGCTAAACAGACAACAAACGAGAGTTGTTATGTCTGTTCCCTCATCCCCCATGCATCAGGTACACCCAAAGTGTTGTTACCCAAAGAGTTGCCTATTGTGGATGCCCAATGTCTCCTTCATCTCACGCTGTGCAGGATTAGGAACACCTTCCAGGCACACGAAGTGACTTTTCAAATGCTGCAGAACGAGAAAACGTGTTACCCAAAAACGGCAGGAGTGGTATGTTTGAAAGAACCATTTTTTGTGATAGAAGGGACACTTTTTTCTGACAACAAGCGGAAGGATGAGGAAGTACTGTGCAAAGCGGAAGCACTAAGAGGTGTGGCGCCGGATAAATTGCAGTGGATAAAGGAAACATGTACACCAGTATGGAGAGAACACATTTCAAAACTAACTTGGGTAACTGCCATTGAAAAGCCGTTCAAACTACAGAGCGAAATGGACTATAAACTGTGCTTTAAAGGAGAAGGGAGAACCCCCATGGGAACAAACAAGAACTGCAACAAGACCCTCACCATCCCAGACCTAAGGAAAGGGACAGCGGCCCTGATGGACACGTACTGGGTGTGCGGCAAACAGGCATACCTACACCTCCCCCAGTCATGGAGTGGCAGCTGCTCAATGGCCACTCTACACTCAGCCCTAATGGTGATACCAGAAAGCCACGTCGATGGGACACAGGAACACATGCAGAGTGTGGCTCAAGCAACTGCAGAGACACGAATGTATGTCCTGTCTTCTGGAAGCAAGGGAGAAGTGCTGACCCGTAACAGACGAGCATCAAATTACATATCAAAGGCATCATCAGAACTATTGGCTCAGATCCCAGACAAGTATCGATTATTCAGCTCAGCAGAAACATTCTTTGCCTCACTCGTCTCAAGTGTCCAAGCAAGGGCAAACGCAAAATGGCTCCAGATAACACGCTGGGAACTAATTCAGCTGGCAAACGACACTGAAGAAGGATTCAATATAATCAAAGTGGAACTAAGAGCTTTACGACTAATGACCATGCAAAACAGGTATGTCCTGGACCTGTTGACGGCGATGGACGGTGGTGTTTGCCGAAAAATAGGAAGTGCCTGTTGCACTTTCGTACCTTCTGAAGACGCAGAGAATGGCTCCCTGTCCCATGTGATCGAAGCAGTCCACAACCTAGGAGAGAAAATGAAAATGGAAGGTGGAGCAGAAGCAAGTACATGGTTCGACAACATCTTCTCCTGGGTTCCCTCATGGCTTGGAACAACTGTGAAATTTTTAATACCAGCTGTGGTGTTCCTCCTTTTACTTTTTTGCCTGTGCCAGGTGGGTCTTCGAGTTTGTGCCAACGCAGTACCAAATGGTGCAATGATGATGGTGACAATGAGCAACTCACACGGTACAATAAAAACGATGCAAGAAGCACAAGTACAAACAGGGATAGATAACTCACCCAGGTACCAACTGGTGCCTATATACCATGATAAAAACATTGTAGATAAGTTGTGGCACACCACCATCAAAGAGCCCCGTATATTAGAATGGTATGAGGAAGTTTGGGTGGATTTGGAAGGAGATGGTGGATGCATATATCTCACGTGTACCCCAGATGAATACGCCCGGAGAGGTGAGAGTTTAAGGGGGGTGTGCAGAGCATGGATGCCCATCAAAGGAACTCCTGCATGGGATGAGGCGGTGATGGACGAGGCAGAATGTAGGAGGATAGACGATTTAAAGAATTCGTTACTTTAGTAACGAAAGGGGGGAAATGTAGGGGAGGACTGGTCCAAGAAGACCCCCCTCGCCTGCGCTTTCTCCCCAGGTGAGGGCTATGGCTCTTTTGGGCGTCCCCTCATGCCACCCGGGCCCAGGTGGTGGAGGGTTCACCCACTGGAGACATCGCCCACACGTATTAATTGCCCACATGTATTAAAATTTAGCTAGGCCTAGAAACCATTCTGTCTGATAAAGGCGGTGTGAGCTCAGCGCACTGTAGCGCGGCCCCCCACCCTTGGAGGGCTTCAGTCATCCTTGTTGCCGCAGCACCCTGGCAGATCCGCTGCGAGCACGTTCCCACGAATAAGACGGACATGAGCTAGTGTGATACACTAACATTGTAACAGTTCACCTCCCGCAGTGTATCATCGCTCCCAGCATGACCCGGCCAGCAGGCCTAGGCAATGAAAAGAACAGTAAAATAGTCATTGGATGACAGACAATCTTTATATGTTAATGTTGAGACTACTCGCAAAGGATGCTTTCTTCCACAAAATCCTTTTATATTACAAAAGCCTGTAAAATGTATAATTATCAGAAATCATGCTTCCATGATATAAGCGATGGTGAGCCCACACCATTGCAGTTGGGTGCTAATAATAAAGGAACGCACCAGGAATCTATTTGTTACGGGTATTACTGAGAAACTTACACCCCATGGGCTCGCGCCATAACTGAACTAATGCTGCTAGAGTATACGAGAAAACGAATGTAACCATACTGTGGAACTAATGTGAAGGATGCGCAAGAAATGCACTTGTTACGTGTGTATGTCTAAGCCCCTTATGTGCCACCACCGTCACGTACAGTGGCGAGTTATTTCCTATGTACTCCACCAACCCGATTACTACCTCACTTACTGCAACTGTATATGCATATAATTAAATACTGTAGTTGTTAAAACATAGTGTACGAATACGGTGTTCAGACTGGGTATAATCGAGACACATCCAGCAAAGTTGAAATGCATGTTTTAAAATGATTTGAATAAGTATTATAGAATGTTCAAATGTTTGATGTTTTTACCTAACTCAGCAACACACGAGGGAGATACCTTTGTGAAATACGTGCAAGGCCATTCCCCCTCCCACCCTGCGAAGGCTGCCAAAGGCATGAGAGCAGAGACCGCGCCGCGCTGCTTTACCTCCCCCAACCAGAATGGAGCCGCTTCAAAGACTTGTAATCCCCTCTGTAGCACCCAAGGCCGCCACCCGCCACCTGCATTATTTACAGCACAGCAGTAAACCTCTGCCTGAACACACGCGCCCCCTCGTAAACCTCACAACCCACCGGACCATCTCAGACTTATGGCCCTGTGCAATCAGGACACCCAACACTTTGACAACACACAGCAGAACATCCATAACAACTTCTAACAAGGCAGAAAGACCTGTACCGCCCGTCCCAGGCCCTGAAGCTTAGCCCCTCGACCTATGGCCCCGGTCAACAGGACACGGGTAACTATGTCCTGACGTATAGCCTCCAGACCCCTCACAAGGTGCATTCCTCCTGTGTTGCATTAACCTATAGTATAACCTATTGGAAGATTTACTAAAGAAGATAATAGTGAAACGAGTGAATGACTGCGGTGTGCATGGCCTAGGGCAAATAAGTCAGGAAAGGACATTCATCTCTGACATTGGCCGCGATGGCACGACAACACCGCCCGGATGAACTCCGCCACCCTGCCAGGCCCAGCCCAACCCACGAGGCTGACCAGTGACGTCTTCCAGCCAAAGCCAACCACATCACAGCAGCACCTATAGTTAGTCGTCGCCACCCCATCCCCTTGAACTTGTGCCCCCTATAGTATGTAGGTTCTTATGACGTTTTTTGTAAATATATACGCCTGTCTTTGCTATTGTCGGACAGAGCGCTCTCGGAGTTTTGCAGAGTTCTTTGCATGCCCTATTCTGATTGATAAACTCCCATTTACGCTCACCCGCACTCTGTCTTGGCCTTATTCCCATTTTGGGAGAGTCCTTCATTGTCTCTCATTGCGGGGAGGATCGTGCTGTTTGGGGACGCATGCTTTCACCCCTCACTCCCCGACGAGATCAGAACCTGGGAGGGGATCCGGGCCTTGCGTCTCCGGCTGGTGGTGCGACCCCTGCCGCTGTGCTCCACAGCACCTTCTCCGCCCTCTTCATCAGTTGACGCTGCAGACAGGGAGAAAGAAAACACAGGCATCAGGGCACTGTCCAATGGACTCATACACACATGACAGTCATACATGAGTGGCATTGGTAAACCTCAGACATGGCATCACAATCCCCAACACACATGTAATTTCAACTTGCACACATGAGCCATACCACAGCCATATTGCAACAGCCAGCACCATCCATTCACATACAACAGCATGAGCAGCCAAAGGTCATCCACACATCACATGCAACATAGGGAGTACACTACACATGCACACACACCACCAAACTTGCATGCATGTGTACACCTCCGCCAACTGTCGCAGTGTTCCGATCGACATCCATGTCACACCTGACAATCATTCCTCCACATCCTGTGCCATGCAAGCCCACACACACAAGCACCATCCATGTGTCACACATGAGACCCCTCGCATGTGTCACTCTCACGGCCCTGTACACCCCCCCCTACTTGCCCACATAAAAATACATGTTCAACCTGCACACTCCTGGCACACCACACGCACAGCTTACAATCAGTATGCATGTACACTTACCGCTCGACTCCAGACTGGTCTGCCTCTCAAGGACCTGGACGTGGAGCGCTGGGGATATGCGTTCCAGGACCCTCATCTGATCTTCCGACAAGTGGCCCCGGCACCCCTTAGCATCCGCTGCCTTCAGGAGGCGCCGGGCTTTGTTGAGGGTCCTGGACCTGAAGTCCTCCCAGCGCTTCCTGACACGTTCGTAGTCGCGGACTGCCACCTCCTCCACGTTGATGGCAGTCACGATGTCCATCCAGATCCGAGTCCGTCCTTCCTTGTCGGCACGCAACCTTCCGAAGAGGGCATCATACTGCGCCAGGACATACTCCACCAGGACACCAACTTCGGTGGCAGTGAAGCTGGTGCCCCTCTGCCTCCTTGGCCGGGGGTTGCCACTGGTGCCAGATGTTGCAGTGCCCGACATGGCAACCCCAGAGGCAGGAGTGGGTGGGCAACTGGGTCCTGGGGCTGGGCTGTGGGGCGATGGAAAAGCAGTCGGGAGTCTTCGGTTCCAGCAGGGGTGGTCACAGCAACAGCACCCCTGGCTGATGTGCAGGCATCAAATGGCAGGGCATGTGGGCAGCAGGCAGTCAGGCAGCAGCAGATGGCAGGTGGGAGCGTGCTCAGGGCTCTGGGGGGCAGTAATTCGGCCTTCTGGGCAGGAGCGTGGTCTTCCGTGTGTGAAACCGTGGCCAGCTTGATACGGAGTGATTTTACACGTGAAAATCCAGCACGTCTGCGTGTAATTCGAGGAAAGGCCCTTAGCGCGTAAGCGCGTCAGCACACGTCTGTACATTCATTGGCCCAAAGGCCACCAGCGTATGCGCGTCTATGAAGTCACGTGCACGTTGAATATGGCACACGTTTGAAATGTTGCGTGTAAAAAAAATGAAAGACACGTCCAAGTGTCAAAGCGTGTAATTGGTGGAAAGGGCCTTAGCGCGTACACGCGGAAGTGACAAAGCGTGTAATTGGTGGAAATGGCCCTAGCGCGTACACGCGGAAGTGACAAAGCGTGTAATTGGTGGAAATGGCCCTAGCGCGTACACGCGGAAGTGACAAAGCGTGTAATTGGTGGAAATGGCCCTAGCGCGTACACGCGGAAGTGACAAAGCGTGTAATTGGTGGAAATGGCCCTAGCGCGTACACGCGGAAGTGATGCTGGACGTGTGGGCCTGCATAAAATGTACGTGTAGAACACCATTTCCTTGTACGTGCTTTTCGTGGAGAGCGAGTGGGTGAAATCCGTACTTCTTGTCGTTTCACACGCGATTTACTTCACGGCGTTTCAAGTTCGTACTCCCTGTTACCTCTGACAGCTTTTTCTCTTTCTTCTCTTTTTCTGGTTTTCCTGGGCCTGTTCCCTCAAACAGCGTTCCCTTCTACTGTTGCCCTGTCTCCTCAGACAGAGTACAATTCTTCTTTTGGCGGGGGTGTTGCCAACGCGCACACGCACTTCTTTTTCACGCTCTTTTTCCTGGCAGACGGTGAGTCACGCACGTATCTAACATCTGTGCTTGCCCCGTGTGTAGCCTACCCCTTCAGAGGTCAATCTAGGCTGCGTGTGACACGCATACGTTCATTCTTGTGTTACTGGGTGCCACAGCGTAGTGCAGGTTTTTTTTTTCCGCACACGTGGTCTAGGAGGGGTTGCGTGCACGTCATCTCCATTTTTTGGGCTTCCTGTGCGTTGCGTGACCCGTCATCTTTCCCCAGGGGTCACATTCAGCCTTGCTAGAGCACTAGGGTACAATTACCATCTGGTACACAACCCCTTTGACCACCAATTGCCCAGGACAATAGTTTACAGCCACTCCCATACGCACATTAACATCAGTGCCATGGTTGGGAGGCGAGGAATCCGTAAGGGTGGCAAAGGTGGACGAGCCACAAGTGGTGGCCGTGGTGGATCCGGTAGGGGACGTGGTCGTTACTTGCAGGGTGACCCTGTCCCCCCATGTGTGGAGGACCAGTCAAGGGCACCCATAATCCCCCCCCACCCCCCTGGTTGAGGCTGATGTGGCTGACACCATCCATGCTCAGCCCTTGTTGGACCAGCCCATTGTGGCACCAGACCTGGCTGACTCCATGGCTGCATCCACCCCAGCTCTCACACACCCAGCCAGGACAGTGTCGGTCCTAGTCCATCCTGCTGACATTCCCCCTGACACCATTACACTTGAGCCAATGCCTGCACCAACTCCCATGCTGAGTGTGCAATCCCACACTCCTGATACAGAGTCCACCAGGGCTCCTGCCCCTAGTGTCCAGAGCGGCGTAGGACACTCAGGATCACCACTACCTTCCAAGCGGAAGAGGAAGAGTGCTCGTCCGGCACAGGCTGATGCCCCAGACACGGCTACACAGTCCGGCCCGTCGAGGAAGCCCAGCTTCACGGATGCCGAACTGAATGCACTTGTCGAGTATGTGTCCGCACATGATAACAAGATGGTCATTGTTGCAGGATCCAAGACCACACCTGCACAACGCCAGGCACACTGGCAGACCGTTGCGGACATCGTAAGTGCCCTTGGAATCGTGAGGCGCACAGCCAATGATTGCTATAAGCGCTGGAATGACCTAAAGCGCAGGGCAAAGAATAAGCTGGCCTCAAGTCATGCCGCAACTCTAGTGACTGGAGGTGGGTCTCCAGTAGAAGACATGGAACTCACTCCACATGAGTCAGTCGCTGGGACCTACGTCACCGAGGAACAGATCCAAGGCGTGGCAGATCTGCCTGATTATGAGGCATTGTCCGGTGAGTGCACATGCATGTGTGTGTCATCCATGTGCATGGTGTGTGTGTGAGGGCTTCTGTTTGTGTGCCAGGTGAGGGTGTGTGCGCCTGAGTCGTTTGGGTCACCCATGTGCTTCATGCAATACATTCTGCGCAGCAGCATTTGGCCATAGCAGTATCCCATCTGCCAACAGTAGACATCTAGCCCAACAGCACGCCAGTTGCCCTTGAAGTGTCACCTTGCCACAACATTGTTGCTTATTTTTCTCTGTTAATTCAGGCAGATTGTTTGCATTCCACCACTTTTACTAGGCATTTCTCAGTCCTCTAGTCACATGTCTGACATGGCTATGGTAAAGTGGAGTGACTTTGTTACCTGGATATCATTTGTTTAGACATGTCCCTGTGCAATCGGACCATTTTGGACTGGCAGCTCCAGGTGAAAAATCAGACCTGTTTGAATTAGAAAAGCTATTACATGAGGGAACAGGACTGAATGAATAAGTGCTGCCCTCCTCTCCATCTTCACTCAATAGCAATGGTACATGCCATCTGTGTGATGGCATGTGTATTTCACCTGGCAATCACAGGCCAATGTGTGATGCCACTGCCAGGCAGCATGCAGAACATTTTTTCATCTTCCATCTTGGTGTCATCAGTGTGTGCCATTTGCCTACCCTTCATACGCAGTGAGGGTGCATGCATGGGAGGGTTTTAGTCATGTGGGACATGTGTCAATCAAGTACTGGTTCTGTTGCTTCTCAGCCCTCATTGTGTGCCATGGTGCTAATGCCTGTTTCCATTTGTTTGCTTTTATGTCTTTGCAGGGGAAGACGCACCTGATACTGCTGAGGTTGTGGAGATGGTGCAGACCCAGGAGGGGTCTGAGGGCCGACCGACCACCAGTGAGGGACGTGGTGTGGTGGTGGGTGAGAACCCACAACTGCTGCAGGTCGTGCTCTCAAGGGGTGTCTCTGGCTGCACCTCCACAGAGCTGTACTCAGGTGTTGATTCGGATGAGCCCTACGTGCCGTCGCAGGTGAGTGTTCCTGGGAGGGATTCTGTTCTGTCCCACCCACCTGCACCAGGGTCAGAACCCTCAATGGGGATGTCAGTGTTGGCAGCTACGCCTTTGGTGGTTACGGATGCAGGGTCACACTCTGCGACATCTGATCCTGTTCCTGGGCCAGCAGATCAGAGGGGGAATGCAGTCCTGCAGCCTCAGGCAGTGCCGGCACAGCAAGGCGCAGTTCGCCTTGCCCCAGACAGGTGTGGTGCCCGCCGAAGTGGTGGCCGTACGCCACCTGGCAATACCGCATGGGAGCAATCCATTTACGGTATGGCAACCCAACAGGCAGCATCATCAGAGATGATGGCTCAGGCCATGGATAGGGTGACCACTTCCATTGTCCCCCCCGAAAGGCTGATGGAGCGACTACAGCAGGCAACCGACTCCATCTGCCAGTCACACAGGGAGGACATGTTGGCGTCCAACAGGGACAGGTGGGCGGCACTGGCGACTCTGCAGGGAGCCATCTCCATAGAGTCCCAGGGCCACAGGGAAGCCCTGAGGCTGTAACTCCTTCACCTCAGGACATCTCTTGTTGAGCTTGAGGCTTCAACAAACCGAAGGACAGAACAGCAGCTGGAGCGTCTCACCCGTACGCTCTCAGCTGAGATGCAGGCAACTAGGGCGGAGGTCCGGGCATCCCGTGAGTTGTTGCATGGGGACCTCCGCACACTCATCCTCCAGAACAGACCTACCACACCCGCATGCTTGCAGCCATGGAGGAACAGACTAGGGCCTTGCGTGGGATGCCTCCCATAGTGCCACCACCTCCGGATGCAGCTGCACAGGGTGATAATAGCGACAGCAGTAATACTCCCACAATAGGGTAGCCGTGTGGGCCATGAGCCCATGGAGGTGTTTTTTTTTCGCAAGATCCACACAGGTGGGCTTTGGTGTGCACCCTGTCCTCGGACCTCCTGGGTGGCCTCCCCAACCCCCCCCCCCCCCCGGGCCCATTAATGGCCATTTTTTATTTATTTTTATTTATTTTTATTTTTATTTTTTATTTTTTTGGGACAGTGTGTTGCCTTGTGTGGCTCCCGTGGGCATACGCTGCATTGTGGCTGGGCTCATGCAGGCTTGTCATGTATTTGGTTCAGATGCTTGGGTTTTTGTCACACACACCCCTCCTGCTTCCCGTTTCCATGGGCTTGCAAAGGGTGTGCCCAAGTGACATTGACATACATGTTGACATTGGACTCCCACTACATGTGTGGGTAGTCTAGTCAATACTGTGTATACATTCCTAGTGCATATTGCTGTTGTGTTGTACACTGCATGTTGCATTGATGTGTAACTCATCATCCATGTCTACCTCCTAATTTGCAGGTCCTTTCCTCATGTCTACACAAGGCCCTCTACTTTGGAGATGGGGTCCATGTTGGCAGCAGTGCACCGACAACTCTACATGGCGGCAACACTGTACAGTTGGAAGTGGTGGGAGTGCAGGCATTTCCAGGTGGTGAGACTACTGATTCCTTACATTCGTAATGTCATGTTAATGGTAGTTTTGATGGTCAGTAGCTGATAAGTGTTATTGCTAAATACCTGCTCAAGTGTGTTGTTGGTCGTGCATTACTGTGAGCATTTCAGGTGTAGCGAGTTTCAATTAGGGACACTGTACTTTGTGACACTTGTGTCATGTTGTGGGGATTACTTTGTTTACCTGCACATAGCATGACATGGCACGGTGTGTCGTGTGGCGGTGCTGGGGATGGGTTGGGTGACATGGCACTGTCCTTATGTTGCATTTTGCAAGTGGGTATTCATTTTATCTGCATGAATGTGTTTTTTCACGAAACTGCATTGGTGGTGTCTGTGTAGGTAGGGATGCACACATTGTAACACTTCCAGGTGAACAATCTCAGGCTGATATGGTTTTGACAGTTGATTCTCCAGACATTCAGGATCAGTGTCAGGCTGAGTCATCATTGATTGTAAGATGGTATGTGCCAGGGCAGTGTGCACTCCACAGGGGTGTGATTTCTATGTGAAGTAATTAGCCACTAGCTGTGTACGGGCTGCCTCCCCCCGTGCCCTTTCCCCTCCCATGCGCAGCAGGCGTGCATGTGGTTGGGGATGTGGGGGCACCACCATGTCCACGGCCAGGCCCCGGCGTGTTGCAACGTTGTGCAGGACACATGCTGCCACTATGATCCTGCACACTACTGGGGGAGCGTATAACAGCTGCCCGCCAGAACGGTCAAGGGAGCGAAAGCGTGACTTAAGCACTCCGAATGTGCGCTCCACTATGCCCCGGGTTGCAATGTGGGCTGTGTTATATCTTACCTCGGGTGGCGTGGTGGGGTTCCGAATTGGCGTCATCATGTGGGGGCTGAGAGGGTAGGCACTGTCCCCTGTGGAGGTGGTGATGGGTATCATTGGTGGGGTTGTGACCTTGCTCAGTATCTGACATGCATGCATGTGCAGTGGCATTCATACTCACCAAGCAGCCATGTATCGCCATGCCGCCCAGCTTCTAGGTCCCAGCTTAGGGTGGACATTCGGTAAATGAAGCTGTCGTGGGTGGACCCGGGATAGTTGGCATATACTGAGGTGATGATTCCCTTGGCATTACATACTACCTGCACGTTGATGGAATGCCAGTGCTTGCGGTTCCTATAGATGTGCTCAGATGCCCTGGGGGGACGTAGAGCCACATGGGTGCAGTCGATGGAACCTAGCACTTTGGGGAATCGTGCCACACAGCATGCCTTTCTGCAGGTGTTCTGGGCAGGTATATGTGCCTGCGGACTGATGGGCGTGCAGTGATGATGTTCAAGACCTGGTGTAGGCAGCGTGACTGCGTGGCCTGTGACACCCCACCCACTATGGCACTTGTCCGCTGAAATGATCCAGTGGCTAAGAAGTGCAGTACATTGAGGACCTTCTCCAGGGGACTGAGTGCTTGGGAGCACAGGGTGGGTGTATGGGAGGTACAGGAAACCTGTACCTCCCATACACCTGGTCATCAGGCATCCCGAAAAGGCTGGTTCTGGGTGTGAAAATTCTGGCCCTGACTATCCTCCTCCTCCTCCTCTGGTAGCCCACTGCCACTGCTGCTAGGAACGGTATATTCATCCTGGCGTCTGAGCTTGTTAGTTTTTTGCGCGCAAATTTATGCGTCGCGGGTCGACGTATGCCTGCTTCCTACTGGCGTACGTGTTTCTTTGCGCGTGTTGTAGGCGAGCGTGTGAAACTTCCCGCGCACCCCTGAAATCCAGTACCCAGGCCAATAGCGTGTGGAAATTTCGGCGCACCCCGGAATACACGTGCGCTGATGTACTCGCGTGTGTAAGTGCCCGCGCACCCCTGAAATACACGTACATAGGCCAATAGCGTGTACGCGCACTTTTGTCCAATTACACGCGATGACACTCTGACGTGCAGTCTTTCCACGTGTGCTCCAGCATCACGTGCTAGGAGGGAAACACCCGTGCGGGTCATGTCACAGACACGCCTACGCGCTGAGGGCCTTTGGTCCAATAGAATCGCGTATGCGTGCTGACGCGCTTACGCGCTGAGGGCCTTTGGTCCAATAGAATCGCGTATGCGTGCTGACGCGCTTTACGCGTTAAGGGCCTTTTCACGAATTTCACGCTGACGTGCAGGATTTTCACGTGCCAAATCACTCCGTATCAAGCTGGACACGCGAAAACACACAGAAGACCACGCTCCTGCCCAGAAGGCCGAATTACTGCCCCCCAGTGCCCCGAGCAGCCTCCCACGTGCCATCTGCTGCTGCCTGCCTGCCTGCCTGCTGCCACCGTGCCCTGCCATTTGGTGCCTGCACATCAGCCATCTGCAGGGGTCCAGTTGCTGTGTCCACCCCTGCTGGAACAGAAGAATCTCGACTGGGATAACATCGCTCCACAGCCCAGCCCCAGGACCCAGTTGCCCACCCACTCCTGCCTCTGGGGTTGCCATGTCGGGCACTTCAACATCTGGCACCAGTGGCAACCCCAGGCCAGAGGGGCAGAGGGGCACCAGCTTCACTGCCACCGAAGTTGGTGTCCTGGTGGAGCATGTCCTGGGGCAGTATGATGCCCTCTTTGGATCGTCCCGCGCCAGCAAGGAAGGACGGGAGAGGATCTGGGCCGACTGTGTGGTTGCCATCAACGCGGAGGGGGTGGCAACCCGCGACGTCCAGAAGATCAAGAAGCGCTGGGAGGACTTGAGGTCCAGGACCCTCGTGAAGGCCCGGCGCCTCGTGGAGAGGGGCTGGGGCCGCATGAGTTCCATCCAGATGAGGGTCCTGGAACGCGTACGCCCAGCGCTCCACGCCCAGATCCTTGAGAGGGAGACCCGTCTGGAGTTGAGCGGTAAGTGGCCAAGCATTGCTGGGTGAGACAGGGCATGTTGCGGTGTGCTGGTTGTCTGATACTTGCCTGTATGTGTGACATAGGCCATGTATGCATGTATGTGTGCAGGGGCATCATGGTAATGCATGTGCGACCAGTGATGTGTGAACCACATGGTTGTTGCATGTGTTTAAATGCGACATGGGGAGCCCTATGCAGATTTTACACATGAGAGCATGCCAGTTTCTGTTCCTGGACATGGGTGGGGGTGAGGGATGGGTGCTGATGTCAGGTACATATATGGTAACCATGTCTGTGTGCCTGACCTGCGTGTCTGTGACTTGTGAATGCCATGGATGCATGCCACATGTGTGTGACAATGCACAGATTCACTGATGCAGCCTAGTTATCCTTGTATCCGCTGTGTTTGGGGTGTATGAGGCCAGATGGATGTGACTGAGGTGAAGTGTGTGCATGTGATAGGCATGACCCATGATGCATGTGAGTTCCATATCATTGTATGTTTCAAGAGTCCATTGGACATGTATGGAAATGTCCATGGCATGCACCATGCCTGTTACTGTGTGTGTTTTCCCTGGACTGACCCATGTGTTGTGGAGGGACATGATGGAAGTGTACTTTGACAGTGGTACTCATCTGCTATTGCTTCCTGTCTAGGGGACCATTGTACAGTACCCTGATGCTTGTGTTCTATGTCTCCCTCTACGCAGCGGCTAGTGAAGAAGAGGGCGGAGACGGCGCTGTGGAGCAAGGCGGTGGGGATGCCCCCACGGCTGCAGCGGAAGGGGTGGGTGAGCCCCCACAGGGGCCTGCTACGGCGGAAGACGGTGAGGAGCCATCCAGGTTGGTAGTTTCCACAGAGGGGGAGGAGGCCGCCACTGAGGCACACATGGGGCCTGGTGGGGGCATCCCTGCTGGTGCAAGTGGTGCAGTCCAGGGGCAGGGGCAGGAGGCAGCACAGGTCACCGTGGAGGGGCCTGTGCATGTCGCTGTCCCTGACCCTGTGAGTGCACCACCATGCACCAGCAGGGATGCCCCGTCCCAGGACCGTCCGCAGGTAGAGGGGATGTCCATGTCACCTGACTCCCCTCCACCTGTGGATGAGGGGACCCGTGGCCATATGGGGAAGGTCCTGATTGGGGTCGCGATGCGCGCGGGTGCAATTCGTGATGACGTGCGTGCTTCCCGGGAGGAGCACGCACGTCATCACGAAGAGCACCGTGCCGACGTGGTCCAATTGGGATCTTCCATGTTCGGGGGTTTCCTGCATGTGTCCTCTCCTCCTCTGTGGAGGCTATAAGCCGGTCGTTCTCCTTGCCGTCTTCCGGCCCAGATGCCACCAGGGCCCCCTATGGACCTGCCCTGACCAATGCACCCAACTTGGTGGGGATCCCATCCCTGCCACCGTCGGGAGTCGGAGGTCCAGCAGGGGTGGACACCACAGCAACTGTACCCCAGCAGATGGAGGATGTGCCGGCATCATCAGGCAGGGCACGTGCACGACGGCGTCGGTGGATTCCATCAGCCTGGATGCCGTCGTTTTGTACATAGTTCTTCATTGGATTGTTTTTTTTTTTTTTTTTATTATTATTTATTCACCATGGAGCAATGGTCTTTGCATTTATTTTTCTCTCTCGGATTGATTTTATTTTTAATGTGACTTTGGACAACATTTTTTTTGGATTTGGATTTGTAGTTTTGATTTTTTTGGACGGACATGCAGCTTATCTTTTTTTCATTGCCATTGTAGTTTGTTTCATTTCATTTGCATTCAATTTTTTTTACAATTTTGTTTTCATACTTCACTGTGTGGTATCATCTCATTGGTTTCATGCATGTCATGTTGGGTGTTTTCCCATTCAATTGCAACCATTGTGTGTGACGGACATGGGTTCATTGGCTTTATTGGCTTTATGAACAATGGAGGTGTAACATGTAATTTCCATTTCCATGTGGGTGAATGGGTTACTTGGTAGGGCCTTTTGGCTGTGGAGGCTGACCATAACGCACATGATTGGGGATTGTGAGGACCTGGGTGCAGGGGGACATGAGTGGGGGCCTGGTGGAGGCTGCCCCTGGTGGCTGGGGGGTGGGGGTGGTGGGAGACATGAGTGGGGGCCTGGTGGAGGGTGCCCCTGGATGCTGGGGGGTGGGGGTGGTGGGAGACATGAGTTGGACATGAGTGGGGGCCTGGTGGAGGGTGCCCCTGGATGCTGGGGGGTGGGGGTGGTGGGAGACATGAGTGGGGGCCTGGTTGAGGGTGCCCCTGCACTGCTGGGGGGTGGGGGTGGTGGGAGACATGAGTGGGGGCCTGGTGGAGGCTGCCCCTGCACTGCTGGGGGGTGGGGGTGGTGGGAGACATGAGTGGGGGCCTGGTGGAGGGTGCCCCTGCACTGCTGGGGGGTGGGGGTGGTGGGAGACATGAGTGGGGGCCTGGTGGAGGGTGCCCCTGATGCTGGGGGGTGGTGGTGCAGGGGGACATGAGTGGGGGCCTGGTGGGGGATGCCCATGGTGGCTGGGGGGTGGGGGTGCAGGGGGACATGAGTGGGGGCCTGGTGGAGGGTGCCCCTGCACTGCTGAGGGGTGGGGGTGGTGGGAGACATGAGTTGGACATGAGTGGGGGCCTGGTGGAGGGTGCCCTGCAATGCTGGGGGGTGGGGGTGGTGGGAGACATGAGTGGGGGCCTGGTGTGGGCTGCCCATGGTGGCTGGAGGGTGGGGGTGGGTGAGAGACATGAGTGGGGGCCTGGTGGGGGCTGCCCATGGTGGCTGGGGGGTGGGGGTGGTGGGGGACATGGGTGGGGGCCTGGTGGAGGGTGCCCCACACTGCTGGGGGGCTGGGGGTGGTGGGAGACATGAGTGGGGGCCTGGTGGAGGCTGCCCATGGTGGCTGGGGGGTGGGGGTGATAGGGGACATGAGTGGGGGCCTGGTGGGGGCTGCCCATGGTGGCTGGGGGGGGGGAGACATGAGTGGGGGACTGCCCATGGTGGCTGGTGGGTGGGGGTGGTGGGAGACATGAGTGGGGGCCTGGTGGGGGCTGCCCATGGTGGCTGGGGGGTGGGGGTGATAGGGGACATGAGTGGGGGCCTGGTGGGGGCTGCCCATGGTGGCTGGGGGGTGGGGGTGGTGGGAGACATGAGTGGGGGCCTGGTGGAGGCTGCCCCTGCACTGCTGGGGGGTGGGGGTGATAGGGGACATGGGTGGGAGCCTGGTGGGGGCTGCCCATGGTGGCTGGGGGGGGGAGACATGAGTGGGGGCCTGGTGGGGGCTGCCCATGGTGGCTGGGGGGTGGGAGTGATAGGGGACATGAGTGGGGGCCTGGTGGGGGCTGCCCATGGTGGCTGGGGTGGTGGGTGGGAGACATGAGTGGGGGCCTGGTGGAGGCTGCCCCTGCAGTGCTGGGGGGTGATAGGGGACATGGATGGGAGCCTGATGGGGGCTGACCATGGTGGCTGGGGGGGGGGGGGTGGGGGGGAGACATGAGTGGGGGCCTGTTGGGGGCTGCCCATGGTGGCTGGGGGGTGGGGGTGGGTGGGGGACATGAGTGGGGGCCTGGTGGGGGCTGCCCATGGTGGCTGGGGGGTGGGGGGGGTGGGAGACGTGAGTAGGGGCCTGGTGGGGGCTGCCCATGGTGGCTGGGAGGTGGGGGTGGTGGGAGACATGGGTGGGGGCCTGGTGGAGGGTGCCCCCACACTGCTGGGGGCATGGGGGTGGTGGGAGACATGAGTGGAGGCCTGGGGGAGGCTGCCCATGGTGGCTGGGGGATGGGGGTGGGTGGGAGACATGAGTGGGGGCCTGGTGGGGGCTGCCCATGGTGGCTGGGGGGTGGGGGTGATAGGGGACATGAGTGGGGGCCTGGTGGAGGCTGCCCATGGTGGCTAGGGGGTAGGGGTGGTGGGAGACATGAGTGGGGGCCTGGTGGAGGCTGCCCCTGCACTGCTGGGGGGTGGGGGTGATAGGGGACATGGGTGGGAGCCTGGTGGGGGCTGCCCATGGTGGCTGGGGGGGGTCTTTGGGAGACATGAGTGGGGGCCTGGTGGGGGCTGGCCATGGTGGCTGGGGGGTGGGGGTGATAGGGGACATGAGTGGGGGCCTGGTGGAGGGTGCCCCACACTGCTGGGGGGGTGGGGGTGGTGGGAGACATGAGTGGGGGCCTGGTGGAGACTGCCCCTGGATGCTGGGGGGTGAGGGTGCAGGGGGACATGAGTGGGGGCCTGCTGGGGGATGCCCATGGTGGCTGGGGGGTGGGGGTGCAGGGTGACATGAGTGGGGGCCTGGTGGAGGGTGCCCCTGCACTGCTGAGGGGTGGGAGTGGTGGGAGAAATGAGTTGGACATGAGTGGGGGCCTGGTGGAGGGTGCCCTGCACTGCTGGGGGGTGGGGGTGGTGGGAGACATGAGTGGGGGCCTGGTGGAGGGTGCCCCTGATGCTGGGGGGTGGTGGTGCAGGGGGATATGAGTGGGGGCCTGGTGGGGGATGCCCATGGTGGCTGGGGGGTGGGGGTGCAGGGGGACATGAGTGGGGGCCTGGTGGAGGGTGCCCCTGCACTGCTGAGGGGTGGGGGTGGTGGGAGACATGAGTTGGACATGAGTGGGGGCCTGGTGGAGGGTGCCCTGCAATGCTGGGGGGTGGGGGTGGTGGAGACATGAGTGGGGGCCTGGTGTGGGCTGCCCATGGTGGCTGGAGGGTGGGGGTGCGTGAGAGACATGAGTGGGGGCCTGGTGGGGGCTGCCCATGGTGGCTGGGGGGTGGGGGTGGTGGGGGACATGGGTGGGGGCCTGGTGGAGGGTGCCCCACACTGCTGGGGGGCTGGGGGTGGTGGGAGACATGAGTGGGGGCCTGGTGGAGGCTGCCCATGGTGGCTGGGGGGTGGGGGTGATAGGGGACATGAGTGGGGGCCTGGTGGGGTCTGCCCATGGTGGCTGGGGGGGGGAGACATGAGTGGGGGCCTGCCCATGGTGGCTGGTGGGTGGGGGTGGTGGGAGACATGAGTGGGGGCCTGGTGGGGGCTGCCCATGGTGGCTGGGGGGTGGGGGTGGTGGGAGACATGAGTGGGGGCCTGGTGGAGGCTGCCCCTGCACTGCTGGGGGGTGGGGGTGATAGGGGACATGGGTGGGAGCCTGGTGGGGGCTGCCCATGGTGGCTGGGGGGGGGAGACATGAGTGGGGGCCTGGTGGGGGCTGCCCATGGTGGCTGGGGGGTGGGGGTGATAGGGGACATGAGTGGGGGCCTGGTGGGGGCTGCCCATGGTGGCTGGGGAGGTGGGTGGGAGACATGAGTGGGGGCCTGGTGGAGGCTGCCCCTGCACTGCTGGGGGGTGGCGGTGATAGGGGACATGGATGGGAGCCTGATGGGGGCTGACCATGGTGGCTGGGGGGGGGGGGTGTGGGTGGGAGACATGAGTGGGGGCCTGTTGGGGGCTGCCCATGGTGGCTGGGGGGTGGGGGTGGGTGGGGGACATGAGTGGGGGCCTGGTGGGGGCTGCCCATGGTGGCTGGGGGGTGGGGGTGGGTGGGAGACGTGAGTAGGGGCCTGGTGGGGGCTGCCCATGGTGGCTGGGGGGTGGGGGTGGTGGGAGACATGGGTGGGGGCCTGGTGGAGGGTGCCCCCACACTGCTGGGGGGGTGGGGGTGGTGGGAGACATGGTGGAGGCCTGGGGGAGGCTGCCCATGGTGGCTGAGGGATGGGGGTGGGTGGGAGACATGAGTGGGGGCCTGGTGGGGGCTGCCCATGGTGGCTGGGGGGTGGGGGTGATAGGGGACATGAGTGGGGGCCTGGTGGAGGCTGCCCATGGTGGCTGGGGGGTAGGGGTGGTGGGAGACATGAGTGGGGGCCTGGTGGAGGCTGCCCCTGCACTGCTGGGGGGTGGGGGTGATAGGGGACATGGGTGGGAGCCTGGTGGGGGCTGCCCATGGTGGCTGGGGGGGGGGGTCTTTGGGAGACATGAGTGGGGGCCTGGTGGGGGCTGGCCATGGTGGCTGGGGGGTTGGGGTGATAGGGGACATGAGTGGGGGCCTGGTGGAGGGTGCCCCACACTGCTGGGGGGGTGGGGGTGGTGGGAGACATGAGTGGAGGCCTGGTGGAGGCTGCCCCTGGATGCTGGGGGGTGAGGGTGCAGGGGGACATGAGTGGGGGCCTGGTGGGGGATGCCCATGGTGGCTGGGGGTGGGGGTGCAGGGGGACATGAGTGGGGGCCTGGTGGAGGGTGCCCCTGCACTGCTGAGGGGTGGGGGTGGTGGGAGAAATGAGTTGGACATGAGTGGGGGCCTGGTGAAGGGTGCCCTGCACTGCTGGGGGGTGGGGTGGTGGGAGACATGAGTGGGGTCTGGTGGAGGGTGCCCCTTGATGTTGGGGGGTGGGGGTGCAGGGGGACATGAGTTGGACATGAGTGGGGGCCTGGTGGAGGGTGCCCCTGCACTGCTGAGGGGTGGGGGTGGTGGGAGACATGAGTTGGACATGAGTGGGGGCCTGGTGGGGGCTGGCCATGGTGGCTGGGGGGTGGGGGTGATAGGGGACATGAGTGGGGGCCTGGTGGAGGGTGCCCCACACTGCTGGGGGGTGGGGGTGGTGGGAGACATGAGTGGGGGCCTGGTGGAGGCTGCCCCTGGATGCTGGGGGGTGGGGGTGCAGGGGGACATGAGTGGGGGCCTGGTGGGGGATGCCCATGGTGGCTGGGGGGTGGGGGTGCAGGGGGACATGAGTGGGGGCCTGGTGGAGGGTGCCCCTGCACTGCTGATGGGTGGGGGTGGTGGGAGACATGAGTTGGACATGAGTGGGGGCCTGGTGGAGGGTGCCCTGCACTGCTGGGGGTGGGGGTGCAGGGGGCCATGAGTGGGGGCTTGGTGGAGGGTGCCCCTGGATGCTGGGGGTGATAGGGGACATGAGTGGGGGCCTGGTGGAGGGTGCCCCACACTGCTGGGGGGTGGGGGTGCTGGGTGACATGAACAGGTGTACAGGGTAGTCCCCTGTGGTGTCGGCTGCCTGCAGGGGCCGTGGAGGGTGTACAGGGAATACCTGGGAGCACACAGCCAAATCGTGTGTAGAATTTCCCGCGTACCCCTGAAATACACGTACCCAGTCAAATCGCGTGTGGAAATTACCGCGCACGTACCCAGCCAAATCGCGTGTGGGACTTCCCGCGCACCCCTGAGATCCAGGTACCCAGCCAAGTCGCGTGTGGAAATTCCCGCGCACGTACCCGGCCAAATCGTGTGTGGAACTTCCCGCGCACCCCTGAAATCCACGTACCCTTCCAAATCGCGTGTGAGACTTCCCGCGCACCCCTGAGATCCACGTACCCAGCCAAATCGCGTGCGGAAATTCCCGCGCACGTACCCGGCCAAATCGCGTGTGCAACTTCCCTCGCACCCCTGAAATCCACGTACCCTGCCAAATCGCGTGTGGGACTTCCCGCGCACCCCTGAGATCCACGTACCCAATCAAATCGCGTGTGGAAATTCCCGCACACGTACCCGGCCAAATCGCGTGTGGAACTTCCCGCGCACCCCTGAAATCCAAGTACCCTGCCAAATCGCGTGTGAGACTTCCCGCGCACCCCTGAGATCCACGTACCCAGCCAAGTCGCGTGTGGAAATTCCCGCGCACGTACACGGCCAAATCGCGTGTGGAACTTCCCGCGCACCCCTGAAATCCACGTACCCTGCCAAATCGCGTGTGAGACTTCCCGCGCACCCCTGAGATCCACGTACCCAGCCAAGTCGCGTGTGGAAATTCCCACGCACGTACCCGGCCAAATCGCGTGTGGAACTTCCCGCGCACCCCTGAAATCCACGTACCCTGCCAAATCGCGTGTGAAAGTTCCCGCGCACCCCGCAATACACGCACACGTTATTTTTCAGTCAGCGGGTGTCCGTGTTTGTGGGTACCCCTTTGCACGTCATTTGTCCTGGAGGCCACAGTATAGGACATTCATCATAGCTGTATATAGGTGCTATTTGTTGGCGCTCCTTTTGGCGCACATTTATTACAGGCGCAGAGACGCTACCGCCTGCTTTCTTGTGGCGGTCGTGTTTGTGCCTGTGCGCTGGTTTGACCGTGCGCTTTTTTGCCCTATTCGATTCCATGAATACGTGTTGTAGGCGAGCGTGTGGGCGTTCCGTGCACTTGCACCCTGTACTTCCCCCGTGAGGCCCACATTTTGGCAAGTTGTTCCCCATTCCGAGTGTTACGCCCTGTGTTCCGCCTACTTTTGTTGTGTGCGCCGCGCTATGTGCGATTTTCGCTGTGGCCTGTGCGATTTTCGCTGTGACCTTTCGCTGTGGCCTGTGCGCCAACGTGCGCTGCGCACTTTTTTAGCGCACATCCGATGGTTTTCTCGCGCACGCCCTTCCATGAATCGATGTGCGCTGCTTTTTGTGCGATTTTCGCACTTGCACTGCGATTTTCGCTATTCCACTGCGAATCGCACGTTTTTGGCCACTTGCGCCGCGCTAATTATTCCATGAATCGGCCTGTAAATGCCCACTGAAGGGCTATAAACCCTTCTTTGTCAGCAAGGGGCTGATGTGGAGGAACCAGTGTTGGAAGGCAATGGGCTGATAACACTTCTGTATATCCCATGGAAAGTGATGGCTGGAAGGGCTCCAGGAAACGCAGCTTGTAACGCGAGCGCTCAAAGTGCACATTTTGAGCTCCAGATCAAAAATAGAGACAGGAACATATTGTTGTGTACATCGCTGTGTCATAAGACAGCTGACTGGCAGCATGGGTGCTCTTGCTGGGGCCACCCTGAGGGTTGGGGGCCCTTTCATTTGAAAAAGCTGAAAGGCCCTGCTGCTGGATTCTCAACTCTTCCGTTAATGACCACTCTGGGAATTCTCCGGGCTCAAAATGGGGGCCAAGTTATATTCGTGTTCCTAAATGTTTTGGGGTCACCCTGATACACACGTGTGTGGCTAACCATAAGTTACGTGGGGTGACAGTTTAATGAACACCCCTGTGTGTTTCTGTATACAACTTGGCTACTCGTTGACCAAGCCTCATTACGAGTTTGGAGGTAAAATGGTGGTAAATCTAATGATTTATAGGCAAATTAGTTTACACTTACTCTCCCTCAGTCCTGTGGCATTACCACATTGTGGTGCAAATCCCGATTTTTGGAGTCCATTGGATTTTTGGTAAATTTACTGTAAGTGGTGATTCTGCGTGGTAAATCCAGCAATTATAGGTGGTACATTGGAGGATCTTTTTGCTGGAAGTGAATGACCACTTGACCACCGTTCTTAGATTTCAACGGTGCGTTAATGGGCAGTAAACAGAATTACTGCCATTTTTACCACACTGCCAAACTCGTAATGATGCCCAATTGTCTGAACATTAGTCACAGGTATGTGTACATCACATGATGTCCAGGACCCTCATTACGAGCAGTGCGGGAATGATAACAGGCGGCAGTGAGAAGTAACACTCAGCACCATAATGGAAAGCCATAGGCAAACAATTTGCCCACCTTTGATGAGCAACCAGCGACTTCTGCTCCCACATCTCACCGCTTCCAATATGTGAGCCTTGCCCCAAGGGGTGGACTGGCCTGTAGGCAACTCTGGAGATTTCCCGGTAGGCCTCTGCACTCTGGGCAGGCCTGGACTGGCCTTTAGGGAGCTCTGGAGATTTCCCGGTAGGCCTCTGCACTCTGGGCAGGCGTGGACTGGCCTGTAGGGAACTCTGGAGATTTCCCGGTAGGCCTCTGCACTCTGCGCAGGCGTGGACTGGCCTGTAAGGAACTCTGAAGATTTCCCGGTAGGCCTCTGCACCCTGGACCTCTTTTGTGTGGTAAACAATTTTATTTCCAAATGTTCTCATAGGAAAATGGTTGGAACTTCCGAAAATGTGTAATATGGGGCCACTTTGAAAAATGATTGCCAGGGCCTCCTTTGGTTCCCATCCCACCTCTGCTTGCCCCCACCTTCCACCCACAACGTCACGTGGGCCTATGATGGCCCTCTGCCCAACTCTCCCCAGTGGTGATGGCTCACCAGTAACTGGTGGGGTATTTCCCCACCTCTGGCAAGAAATGAGTGTGTCCCCCGACCTTAGAAATGACATTACGGGGGGATGCAAGTGTTTTGATGCACCAGCATCCAGTTAAGCGCTAGTCACCTGCACAACAAATACCCTTCTCGTGAAGTTGGCATCAGTCATGCAGTTTTCAGAAACTGGCATATGCCAACTCATTGCTCGGCATGTCTCAGCCTGCCTTCTCGGGCAGGATGCTAGACGCACTTCTGCAACGTTCCCTCCCTGCCACCCAGGGTGCCATCAATGCCAGGAAGGCCAGATTGTAGCTATTGGAGCTTTTCCCAGTAGCAAGGGTGCCCTGGACTAGGCACGTTTGGCATCTCCCACCGTCCTACTGGAGGGGGCATGTCCAGCAGAGCAGGAAACAGCAGCTGCATACCCCTATGACTAGATGACCAGACGTGCCAATCTGACCCTCACACACTGCTGCACTGGGTTCTCGATGCCACCCACGGTGCCATGATTGTGTGTAGCAGCGCCCTGTCCGGGTGGCTGGAGAAAAGCAGGGGTTGATGGATGGGCCTCCTAAGTTTGTCCCTGCCCATCCCATCAAGGACCCCAACATCCACCCTTCTTTTCAACTTCCTACACCACTTCCTCCCCATCTTCACCCCTTCCCCTCACCGCATAAAGTCCACTTCCCGAACCCCCACAAGCCCCGCGCCTCGCCTGGTGCCCAGGGGTGCATGGCAAGAGCTCAAGTAGAACCACCCACGTCACTGGCTCAAGCATGCCCCGGTTGCACCCAAGTGAGCCTGGGTAGCCGCTGCTGCCATGGCTAATGACCAACATCCACGAGCACCAGAGGCAGCAGGAACATTGATACACTGAGCCCCGTGGTACCATGCAAGGAACCACCCAGAGGGCAACTGGGCATGGCTCATGGTGCAGGGAAGTCATTTCACCAAAATATCAGGGGTAGCCAAGTGACATCACACGACCCTTGACCGCCTATAACATCACAGGGACTGGAGGGATGTCATTTGACCCCACCTTGAAGTGACATCACAGGAACACGACCTTTCACCCCTTGACAAACCAGGAAGTGGCATCACATAGCATTGTTCCTAAGTACACTACGACAAATATGGTTACGATATCACTGTAATGTGATATACATTTCATACAAGAATGGATCACCATATGTATCATTAATATCAGTGTGTATAGGTCCGTATTACCAAATTACGGTGAATGCAAGTAGACGTCCAAGGCCAAATGATAATGATGTGTTATTATATAGCACTTACACTTAAGCACTTCATATAGAACAAATATACACCCAATATCACCCAACCTGAGTTGGTACTCATTTAGCGACCTCAGAACGATGAAAGGCTGAGTTGAGGTGTTCAGAACAGACTAAATCAGTGACTCACCCCCTGAAGTGTCCCTGAAACAAACCTGTAATGAGTCTAGCAATTATTGTCTAGAATTCCAGAAAGACACATTTTTTGGCATTCCTATTCTTTCTTATTTAGGGTCAGTGCTCAAAATGTTACCCTTGTGGAACCCCATGTTTTTTTAGGAGGCCTGAACAAGAAAGCCAGCCACTCCAGAAACAAAGAGCCGCATGGCACTGGCCACAGGCCAGGATCTTACATTTTTAAAAAAAGCAAAATATTTTTAGGGGTAGCATGTGAGACCACAGGGGTCGCAACTGCGACCCCTGGTGACACCCAAATGACGTCCCTGTCATGGTGTGCAGAGGCCTACCAGGAAATATCCTGCGTTCCCTGTAGGCCGGTCCACCCCTGGCTGGGCAGAAGCCTACCGGAAAATATCCAGAGCTCCCTGTAGGCCAGTCCACCCCTGGCTGAGGCACCTTCACTGAATGTGAGGGGGCTTATGTGCTGTTCTGAGAAGGTGGGGAAGATCACCGTAGTCTGCTGCGTGCCGCACAGCAATTGTATAAAGCGGTGTCCTAAACTGCCTGGCAGTGAGGATGACTATGATAACATCCACCAAAGCGCAGATCAGCCCGATGGTTGAGATGACCGTATCATCGGCCAAGAGTTGAGGGGCATTGCAAGAATGACCAACACCCCCATCATTGACACCCATCTGTTCAACATGTAATCATTTTTTTTATTTTGATGGTTGGTTTATTTCAAACCTTTCACCTTTCTGACAGTTCCATTTACATCTCAATTCATATATGATATGATATATAATAAGTCATTTATAACACGTTACACACGTGTTTATAGGCGTGACAAGACAAGGAAGGGAGGACAAAACATATACAATATGTTACAATGTAATATACAACATGTTAATACAATATACAATTCCATCCTAAAATTAAATTTAAATTCCTTTACAATCTAATTAAAAACGAAATCCAAGAATTTCGTCACAGCAAAAATAACTGAAAAATGTTCTCCCAGTAAAAACATGGCCCACCAGTCCTCTGCGTTCAAAGAATTTCTCTTAGCAATGAATTTTCCCAAATATTGTGTTCTCACAGTCGTCAACCCAAAACAGTACAACGGGATATGTTTCAGAGTCTCTTTCTTTCCTCTCTTTTGATAGTACCTGCAGGTTACTTCTTCAGGACCACCCTGCTTTCGACTCATCAATATTTCCTTTGTTGGATATAAATTAAATTGAAATCGCATGAACTGACATCTACAATAAGGACTCGGAAATGTCATTGGATAACCCGGTAGCATATTACAAGCTCTTTCTTCGGTCATCACTAACTTGTATTTTTTCCTAGCTTCCTGTGTGTGTAACCAATCCTGGCGCCATAACTTCCATTTTACTTCACAGGGTTTTGTTATCAGTACTTCTTTCGTCATTTCCGATTGATCTAACAGTGCTAAGCATTTGCATTTCCATTGCATGATAAGACAGTCACCTCCTTCATCATCAATCTTTCTAAATATTTCAAAAGGGGAGAGAGATTATCCATAACACATTTCCGAAACAAGGAAAGAGACTTCCATACAGTTATGGTATAGATGGATATCAGGCCCAGTTCAAATCTAATGGTCGAAATTGCAACCCCTTTCGGGATACGGAGAATTTATCTCCAAAATATTCCCTCTGGCGTATTCCAAATCTGCCATGGTAGGCTTAGGAAAGTCTCGGCCCCATATGTTAAAGTGGGCACAACTTTCTGTTTGAGGAAATTCTAGACCGGTAAAATGGTACATCTACCGTATCGCGTGGGTTCCGCCACTCCTTGGGTCGTTAAGCATTTTGTTTTAGATCCTAGCGCTATTCCCTCCGGATTTTCATTTACACTGGAGGTTATACATGTCCCCAATGAAATAACAGATTCCACACATTTCATCCCTACTTGCCCCAATCGCCACTTACAAGTGACTTTCTGCTTCCCCCTCAATGGGCTCAAAGTCAATATTCTAGCCTTAGCAGCGTTTATTACAAGACCATTATCGACCACATGGTTCTGTAAAGCTGGCAGCGTGCGCCTCAGCCCTATAGGTGCATAGTCACTGAGAACCAAGCCATTGCGTAAAGAATGCAGGACAAATCTGTGACATTCATTTTAGGGGGGAATGCCGGTGCTTTCTCTTAGTACATGTTCAGATTGGATTAATCTAGTTTTACTAAAGCTGGGGCCAGTGGACTCCCCTGCTTCAAGCCCCTGTATGTTTCTATTTTCCTAGATAGTAAACCTTGCAAATTTAGTCTGATTTCTATAGATGTATTCATATATAAGGTCTTAATTGCTTGGAAAAGATCCCTCTGACAATTCCAAGCTCACAATTTGTCCCACAAACGGTCTCTATCAACACTATCAAAAGCTTGGGTGTGTTTAATAAATGCCAAATAGGTTTTGGTTCCACTTCTGATACTTTTCAATGTTTGTAGAGTCAATTGGAAGAGGTTTAAAACTGGTTCCTACCCTTTTAACAAAGTATGTCTGGTTAGGGTCATAATGACCCGTTGCCTCAACCCATCTCCTTAGATGTCCCTGGCCCATTGAGGCGAAATGTTTGAGCAGAACGTCCAAGAGTGCGATAGGGCACTCTTGGATGGGAACAGGAACTATTACCGAGGATTTACAGGATATAGGAACCTCTTTTGCTTTCATCCCTTGTTCGAAAAGGATCACAATAAACACTGCCCACTGTCCTGGAGTTGCCTTGATCAGGACTCCAATGTCCTCTACCAAACACTATAGTCCACTCTCCCTGGTCCCTCACCTCAGCTCCATTAGGGCTTTTGTTAGAGAGAGCAAACAGATTATCAACGTGTTCAATCCACCGTTCCTCAGAGACAGCATTGGCCTGGAGCACTAGTCTCTGGGTGTCTTTATAGTTAACTCACTGCCATATTTCGGCTGTATTTTTCTTACAGGTGGCCTTTAGCATTCATTCGGCCTCCAATTGCAATATTTGCTCTTATGCGCAAGCAGCACATTTTTATATCCTTGTGTCCCATTCCTTACCAGGTCTACTTTAGATCCGTTCTGTGTTCGATTAATACTTTCAATATCATCACAGAGGTGTTTTCTTACTTTTACAATTCCTCCATCTTAAATATGTTTATGGTGAAAGCTTGGTTCACCGTGCCTTTCGATAACTTCTCTAAAGTCAAGCAGTGATGCGTAATTCAGGCCGGTCTTATGATTTTTCAGAGACTCCTTATATTTCTCTAAGAGACGGCTCGCGTCCCCGGGATTAATACCCAATCTATTTATTCCCTGAGTTATTTCAATGCTTTCTGGCCACCTCTCCTCTCTGGGTCTAGTCAACCCGACCATGTCATTTCAGTAGATTATGGCTGTTCTTTAATGTCTCAACTACCCCCAGTGTCCTTACTAAAGGAAGCACATTATTTGAGAGAAAAAAGTAATTGTTGACAATGCAAACATAACAATCCATTACGATCTTTCGTACGCGGATTCCCCTTCAATGAGATCAAATATTTTCTTCTATATGGCCGTCTATGTTTCCAATTCTCTATCTAATCTACTTTGTAAGGACGTGATAGTAGATTCCACATAGATCCTTTTTGAGTGTATCATCGGCTCCCTTACCAGTGCCACAAAATCCTCCAGGGTACCAGGACCTTGTGGTATTTGCAGTTCATTAATTAAATCTGCCACTGAAGTCTGGACTGAGGCCCTACGCGTGCTCTCCTCCACGATTGGAATCACACAGAAAATACCTCCATCCTGGCGTGATAGCATCATCGTTCCTGTGTTCAAGAAGGGCAACCCAGCTGACCCGGGTAGCCATCGCATCCTGGCAATGATGGATTCCCCGGCTAAAATCTTTGCCAGAGTGCTTCCTCAGGAGCTTCAATCATGGGCAAGGGGCATAACACTACCACTAACCACCTGTCCCTTACCCCCATTACTCAGCAGGCGTGGATGGTAAGGCAAACACCGGTCTATGTGGCATTTATTGATCTTGGTGCCGCGTTCAATGCGGTAGACCGGAATCGACTCTTGCGCAAACTGGCTGACTGGAGCATCCCGCCTGGACTAGTGAGCATGATCATTTCCCTGCATGAGAACACCCGAGTGAAAATTAGGCTGGATCAACATGGACAAACCACTGCCTGGATAGAGTCTTGCACCCATACTTTTCAACCTCTATCCAGCTGATATGAGCAAAGCCTTGATTAGTCCAGCTGCCATCCCCACCAAAGCGGGCTCAGTTGCAATGAAATGGTTGGGATACGCGGATGACATCGCTCTCCTTGATCTGACACCACGTGGACTACAGGCCTCCTTAGATAACCTGAAGGAATATGCTGACTGTAACTCACTGATGGTGAATACATAGAAGATCAAAGGTATGGTAACGTGTTGCCCAGAGCTTTAAACATTCAATCTAGTTGCCTTGTCACAGGGTGGAAACTCTCTAATGCGCCAGCTCAAACTCTTATGAGCCCTATACACAAAACCACACGAGTGGCATCAATGCCCAAGAGTTACCTGGCCACGATGAACACACTTACCAACTATTCGCTCCATAAAGGAGACCTAACGCTGGATATGACACTAAGCACATTTAAACACTGACTCAAGGAAACATTGAACGAGAATAGCTTTGAGCAGTCAATGGCTAACTTGGTGACCAAGAACCATGCATCTGAATGTTACCGTTATATCCAGGAACGGCAAACACCACCCCCATATATCCAACACTTCATTGGCAACTCCCTTGCCTGGGAATACATTAAACTGAAGTTCAACACTGTTAGGAGTAGGGAGATAGAGGGTGCGTGGCACAGTATCCGTATCATCGATTGTGTGGGGCAGGAGATCTCGAAACAGTAAAACATCTCTTGTTTCCGTGCGAGGCCTTGAGGACACTGCGACACATAACTTTGTTGGCCATAGGTATGACGGATGCGGAAATGGTGCATGGAGGATGGGAGCTGTTCTTAAGTGGGACGAGTGAAGTGTGCATTGTTCACTTCACACTCCTTTGGAGGAAGATCTCAACCATACTGGACATTCCCAGATGAGCTGACAGCTACCTTTGGGACATGATATCCTGACTTTTGATCTCCTCCTTTTCTTGACTCTTGTTTTTACACTGATGCACTGCAGTGCTGCTATGTAATCATTGTATGACTGTATGAATTCTTCCCTTTCTTTCTCCTTTTGATTTTGAGTTGGATGATTCATTGAACTGCTATGTTGTGTGAAAAGTTTGTATCAAACTATACCACAGTAAATAAATAATATTAATCGGCGATAGGGTGGCTTGGTCCTTGAAGTTTTCATCCATGCTCTCATAGAGTTTTACGAACAGGGGCAAGGAGATGGTTAGCGCTGCCCTGGCGTTACATGTATTTGAAAGGGTGTGGAATTTGGGCTACCAATGTTCTGAGGATTTATATTCGGAGATCAGATGGAGTCATTGAACGAGGACCCTGTGGAAGAAGTGTCCTCCACCAACCTGCCATGGGCTCCTGGGGGATCTGACATCCCTTGCCCACCTTCTGATTCACCATCTCACTTCTGCTCAGTCTTCGCTGAGAACCTATTACATTTGTTGATCTTTCCAAACTTAAAGGCGCCCTCTCCACCCTGATCTGATTTGTCGCTTCCACTGAGGATCCTACTGCCAAGGCCCTACTATTGGGCGCTATTCTCCTCCGATCTCTTCTTACGTTCCATCTGCTCCTCATGTCAGCTGTAGCCCGGCTTAGGCAGGCCGCCAGGTTTGGCAACTTCCCTTCTATTCCGAGGGCCACCATGAAACATGATCTCTCTGAATTTCCGTCTAATACAGAAGGCAGGGGACATTGTGCCCTTTGCTTCAGGGGGGAACAAACCACGCTGACTGCTGATAAATCCAATTTTCGTGACTGACCCGAGGGGGTCATTGTACCACAGAACCCCCGCCCCCTTTCCCTGCGCCCTCCCCAATTTTTCTGAAATATAATTTACAGTCTCAAGCATTTCAGCACCAGTCAAGTCCAATTCTTGGCTGACTCACGATGTTATGTGAGCCTGGATCACGGTCCTCCCGGGCATCAGGTTTAGCTGAGAACGTTTTCGAAACCTAGAGTTTTGATGATTCAGAATGGTAAGGAAGTAAGGTGTGGGGGGAGTTTGGGAGGAAGTAAGGTGGTGGGGGGAGTTTGGGAGGAAGTAAGGTGTGAGGGGAGTTTGGGAGTTGTCTTGAAGCCAACCTTTTCGATTTTGACGCCTCTGATAAACCGTCACTCTCCACGACCCCCTCAGAATCCTGTTGCCACACCGCAGAGTCTTGCTGCCACAGAAGCGGAGTAAATGGGTGTGATGGTGTCATGGCTCCCTCCCGCACACAACTAATAAGAGTTTGATGAGGCGTTACCTTGAAGGCGCAGCTGATGTCGAGTATGCAGGGGCCACACTGCTCCATAGGTTCCCAACTTTCCAACGTTCTAAAGTTTGCAGCAAATACTCTGTGATTGAAGGAACTTTGGGATGACTTGCAGACTTTTGCAAGGAGCCGTAGAGCCTCTCTCCTGCTGCTAGACTGATGCTTGACTGAACTCCGGTGCCAAACTAACCCCTGCAGCCGTCCATTTGCCTTTACTCCCAATTATCTTTGCGCATGCACACAATGTTTTTACCCCCATGAATTGGCATGACACAAGATTTCAATTGGCAAAATTGGCCGCAGTTTTATTTCCATGACAACAGAAGTATTTGTACACAATAGTGACCTCATTCTGCGCGTGTGGCGTTTGCTTGCCGGATTTCCTTTGCTTCCCCCTATACTTGGTATAGTAGGCCCCCAACTCCCCCGACCCATTGTACCTGTTCCTATCCTGCCCGTGCAGGGGTCCGTGGGTGGGGAGAGCGCCGTTTGTTTCGGGGGGAAGCTGAGCCTTGTTTGTTCCTACCAGGCGCCCCCGCCGTTTAGGCCCAAGAGGCGCTGGTCCAGAAGAGCGAAGACCCATTCTGTTTCCTTCTGGCTCGTCCGGAGTCTATCATTTGTGCTTGGTTGCCCAAACACCGCCAACTTGTCATTTTCTGACCTGGGTGCCCTGCGACAGCACAACCCGGGTGTCCTCCTCCTTGTATTTCGCGGGTGGGTGGGTGGAAACGAAATTCCTTGTCCTTGTCAGGTGGCGGCGACCGGGTCCCAGTGCAGGAGCGAGATGCCTGGTCCCTGGTCCCGCCTGCTTATATCCTGCAAGCCCCGCCCCCTTCCTTTTGTTTATCCTTCGCGGGCTTTCTGGCCCATTCAGCTTTGGCGCCGTTTCGCCCCCTTTGTACTTTACCCTTCCGGGTGAGGGCCCCCGCTCCCGGCAGCATGACCCTGCAGGGGTTACCCTGCTGCCTCCTCCATTTTGCGGACGTTTTCCGTCGTCAGCTCCATAACCCCTGCAGCCGTCCATTTGCCTTTACTCCCAATTATCTTTGCGCATGCACACAATGTTTTTACCCCCATGAATTGGCATGACAGAAGATTTCAATTGGCAAAATTGGCCGCAGTTTTATTTCCATGACAACAGAAGTATTTGTACACAATAGTGACCTCATTCTGCGCGTGTGGCGTTTGCTTGCCGGATTTCCTTTGCTTCCCCCTATACTTGGTATAGTAGGCCCCCAACTCCCCCGACCCATTGTACCTGTTCCTATCCTGCCCGTGCAGGGGTCCGTGGGTGGGGAGAGCGCCGTTTGTTTCGGGGGGGAAGCTGAGCCTTGTTTGTTCCTACCAGGCGCCCCCGCCGTTTAGGCCCAAGAGGCGCTGGTCCAGAAGAGCGAAGACCCATTCTGTTTCCTTCTGGCTCGTCCGGAGTCTATCATTTGTGCTTGGTTGCCCAAACACCGCCACGCCAACCGGTGGGTTCCCGCCCTCCGTTGGCTCCCTTCTCCCTCATTCCTTCTCACAATTCCAGCAATTTGGTGCAAATGTTCCAGAAAAAGAGCTCCATTCCTTTAGGGGATAAGTGCACCCCATCGGCTAAGAAATACTCGGGGGTCTTCCCGTCAATCAGACCATGCCTGATCTGATAGAAACCTCTGCCCTTGCAGAATTTGGCCACCGCCCCGTTCAGCTTCCTCCTTGATTTCTCTACCGCCGAATGGTTTGCTGCCCCCCTCCATTGCAACCGCGGAATCACCTCGGACCAGATGATCTCCGTCTCCCCCATCTGTGCTGATATTTCCTGTAAAGAGCTTGTGATGTCTCTCAGCAAGGTCCCCCTCCCTAAGCTGGTCAGGTCGTTCCCTCCCAAGTGTATTACCAACACATCCGGCTTCCGCCGTTTGTTTAGCAGCGTATGCAATTGCCCTTTCAGCTGGGCCCATTTCATCCCTGGCACCCCGTGCCATTCGATCTTGAATTCTCCTGCCGTCAAGATTTCTTGCTGCTGGTTCCAGCTTGCCTTTGCCCTTGAGATGAATGAGTGCCCCACCACCCATACTGTGCGTAGTTTCCTTTGGTGCACTGCTGGTAAATGACATGGAGGGAACGGCATGGTTATCTTTACACTTTTTCCGGCCTGACATAACGTTTATAACATCCTGACGACCATCTCCCCAATCTCTTAATCTCTTCGGCCCCTAGCCCCCCGACTGATGCTGAGGTGGCGGCCCCAATCCGAAAGGAATGTGTCCCAAACTGGCCCCCTGCCATACCCATTTTCTCCAGCCCAAGGGACATTACTTTTTTGAACTGAAATCGGCTTAGCGCGGACCCATCCTTGTGAGTGAGCCATGGCGCCTCAGCCCCTGATGGCCGCCTCTGTCGCATAAAGATTGCCGCTGCCGCCACCGGGCAAACCCTGCTCGCTTGAATGGCATGTACGGTCAGCGCCGTACCCTTTCCTTTCTGATCCGTCTTTGACCGCCTCACATAAATGACGATCTGAGCGCTCCCCACTTGGATGTCCCTGACGCGCAAGAACCCACTCCCTTTGCCGTTCTTGTTTTCCGGCACCAATTCGCTGATTCTGAGCGCCCCAAAAAATGCCACAGTAAAAGCCGCCGAGAAGAGCACACGCTCCGATTCATCCCGACATACTTCCCCCAGGCATTTAATTAATCCGTGCAATTTCCCAATATCGATTGGCCGTCTCTCATCCGGTTTTGCTGTGCTTTGCCTCGCCCAGCCCTTCATGGCCAGTATGACATAATGCTCCTTAGTGGGGTCCTTCTCCCCGTGTACTTTTGCATGATGTGCTATGGCCGCTAGGTGATAGCTTACCCAAGCCCGAGTCTTCCCTGTCTTCCAGCACCAGCCTATGAATGCTCTCACCGGGTTCTCCCCGGGGTCCCCTGCTAGTACCTCCTCTTGGAACTGTGCAAACCGAATCCAACAAGCCCTGTACCTCTTGGTTGTACCGGGTGCCAGGGCAGTTTCAACTAATGCGGTCAGATCGCCCCAATCATCCCCCACCATTGTACCTCGAATGGGGTCATCTCCTCCCTTGCTTCGGGGCAGCTCTCCCGGAACCGGTCCCACTGTAAACGAGACAGAGAATCAGCGGCCGTGTTTTTCACCCCTGGAATGTGCCGTGCTCTAACCTCAATGTTCAACTCTAACAGACTCCTGGTGAGTTCTCTGAGGAGCCTCAGCACCCTCGGGTTACTGGACGATCCTGTGTTAATGATCTGTACCACAGCCAGGTTGTCCGACCATAGCGAGACCTTGGAATTTTGCAGCTGCCCGCCCCACAGCTTGAATGCAACCACTATGGGGAATAGCTCTAGAAGCGTGATATCTTTTGTGACCCCCTCCTTGTGCCATTCCTCTGGCCACGCCATGCCGCACCATCTGTCCCCCAGGATTGCCCCGAAACCCAGGGACCCGGATGAATCCGTGAACAGTTTGAGCCTCTGACTGCTTGCCCAGTCCGCCCTCCAGATTGCCACCCCGCTGGACTCTGACAGGAAGCCATCCCACATTCTGAGATCCTCTTTTACCTCTGCACCCAATCTGACGTGCTGTGCGGCATGTTGTAAGCCCACCGTTTTTAGTTCTATACTTCTGGCAAATGCCCTCCCTGCTGGTATCACTTTGCCTGCAAAATTGAGGTTTCCAGCCAGCACTTGCAATTCCCTCAAGGTCGCTTTGTTTTTACCCATCAGCTCCCGAATCAAGCCCCTCAGTTTTTTTACCTTGTCCTGAGGGAGCCTACACTCCCCTTTAACTGAATCGATCTCGATCCCCAGAAATGTCAATGTCGTTGCTGGCCCCACGGTCTTTCCTGGTGCAAGGGGAACCCCTAGTCGTTCCATTTTATTTTGAAATATCTCCATCATGGATCTGCACTCATCCGTCCCCTCCCTCCCCACGAAGAGAAAATCATCCAAGTAGTGCAACATTCCCCCATTTTTTATCTCCTGCCGCACCGTAAACTCCAGAAAGGAGCTGAATGCCTCAAAATATGAGCAGGAAATGGCGCACCCCATGGGGAGGCATTTGTCATAGTAATACTTGTCCCCCACCTTAAAACCCAGCAAGTGGTGACTATCCTCGTGGATTGGTAATAGACGGAAGGCAGATTCTATGTCAGCTTTCCCCAACAATGCCCCTTCCCCTGCCGCTTTTACCATTAGTATCGCATCCTCCAGGGAGGCGTACTGCACCCTGCACTGTTCCTCTGGGATGCCGCTGTTCACTGACTGACCCTCGGGGAAGGATAGGTGGTGTATCAGGCGGAATTGACCCTCCTCCTTCTTCGGCACCAGTCCTAGTGGCGATACTACCAGATTGCTCATGGGGGGCCTAGAAAATGGGCCGGCCACTCTCCCCAGCCCCACCTCTTTGTTAACCTTCCTTTCCACCACCTCGGGATTCTCCAGAACCGATCGTAGGTTGGCCGCCTCCCTTCCCCCTTGAGAACCTGCCCCCGGGATCCTAAAGCCCCACCTGAACCCTTGCCATAGCAATTTTGCGTCGGCTTTGTTATGGTACTCATTTAGGAAGGGAGTCATGGCAAGAAGGCTAACTGGTGTGGGCAATGCCCTTTTAATCATACATTTGTCATTCATTGTTACCACAGCATTGCCTTGTTTTGTCGGCGCATCACTCAACATTCCCTTTATTCTTTTGTTTCCCTCCATCCCCGGGTTTAGCCTCTCCCGGAGTGGCCCTGCGGGTGCCCGTACCACCGCCCCTCTGGTGCTTGTACCTGCATGTCTTCCCGTATGAGCAATACCCTTCTGCAAACCGCCAGCAGACTTCTGGCTCACCCTGGTGGGCTGCTGCCCGGTACACCCAGGAGGAGGGCCCGCGAAAGGACCCTCTACCCCGTTGGGGGAACCCGCCTCTGCCTCTCCCACCCCGAGACTTCTCTCCTGGTGACTCGTCCTGTGATTCCCTGCAGGGCACCACTTTGTCCATGTACCCCCCAACATCCATCTCGTCCCATGACATTGCTGGCCATATCTGCATTTTTAATCTAAAGCCTCGGTCATACTCCAGCCATCCCTCGCCTCCATACTTCTGATACAAATCATGCACATATTGCTCGTACGCTATCATCGCCAATGCATCCTGCGGGTACCTCTCCAACATTACTGACATATACATCCTATAAGCTTTTAGCCAGTTGTTAATGGAACGCTCCACCTTGGTGGCCTCCCTGTCCCTTTTCTCTTTTTCCTTTTCAGACAGTTCCTTTAGTCCTCCCCCCGTGGGGACGATCCCCAACAAATCAAAGATGTCAATAAATTCCTTCCTCCACAACCTCTCCTTGATCCCCCATGGAATGTGCCACACCAGCGAATTCACCGTAGCCCGCATAGGTGCGAACCCTGGCATTGGCCTCCCATACTGGGTTGCCTGCCCCCACAAACCCCCCGTTTCACTGCTGATCAGGCCTGCTGCTACGGGCTGCGCCGCGCTCAGCCCCCCTATCAAGACTGCACCAGGCCCTGCCTCCTTCTGCATCCCCTGTGCCCCTGCCGGAGACCCTGAAGCCAACTGCTGGGCTCCTTCCCTGCTTACCGACGCCCCTAGCCCCTGGTTTGTCCATTCTTGACCCCACGGGAGCCCTGCCAACTGTGCTTGCTGCCCGCCTCCCATAGGTGGGCCCACACTAGGCAGCCCGACAGATAAGAAACCCCCGGGCGGTATCCCCCTCTTCTGAGGCAATTGACTCATTCCACCCGCCTGTGCCCAGCCTTGCGTGCTACCGCTGCACCAGGGCCCTCCCAGCCCTTGTGATGCCCCCAGATGCGTGGCTATACTTCCTTGAGACAGTCCCCCTACCACCATACCAGTACTGGGCACAACATTCGGCATTTGCCCCATTTTCCCCCATGCTTGCATGCATTCTAACACCATACCTTTCACTGTCTCCAGGGATGTTGTTCCTCCACCCGCGACATCCACCGTTCTGGTCGCAGGAGCGTCGGGTGGGCTCACTCGATTCCCTGGAGCCTCAGCAGGTGTAGGAGCCGTTAAGGCCGCATCCTCCTGCGCCCTCCCCTTCTGCCGTGGTCTCTTGGTGCTGCTGGCCTGCTCCTTGCTCGCTTTAGCCCTGGCCGTCATTGTCCTTTTCCTTTTGCTCCCCTGGGTCTCCTCTTCTTCTTCTTCCTCCCCCAGGCTGTGGATCTCGGCCTCGATCACTGTGGCCTCGCTGCCACTGTCCTGAAACATCAGAGGGGAGCTTTCCACCCCCTGGCTGCGCCCCTCCTGGCTAGGTTGGGCCACCATCCTGGACATCCAGTCCGGGCCATGGGTTGCTGCTGCCACCCTGGCCAATTCCATGAATGACGCCAGATCCATTTGGCGGCCTCGCAATGGGTCAACCACCTGCTTCTTGCTTCTCCTGCTTCTCCTGGGCCGCTCGTTGCTGTTGCCCGTGTTCAGTGCTCCTGTGTAGCCGCTCCTCCCCTGCGGCTGCCTCCTTGCGGCCTGCCGAATGCTTCCGTCCTCTTGGAGGGAGGGCGTGGGCGTCTGCGTGCCCCTGCGTTGGCCCCTCCGCCCGGGATGTTTCTGGCCGTGAGGGGGGGGGGGGGAGCGTGGAACCCTCCGGCGGGCTTCCCCTCGACCTGTTCCTCCGACCGGGTTGCAGCCCCGTGTGACCCGGCCGACTTTCCTTGCTCTCTGCCTCTGAACGAAATTCCTTGTCCTTGTCAGGTGGCGGCGACCGGGTCCCAGTGCAGGAGCGAGATGCCTGGTCCCTGGTCCCGCCTGCTTATATCCTGCAAGCCCCGCCCCCTTCCTTTTGTTTATCCTTCGCGGGCTTTCTGGCCCATTCAGCTTTGGCGCCGTTTCGCCCCCTTTGTACTTTACCCTTCCGGGTGAGGGCCCCCGCTCCCGGCGGCATGACCCCGCAGGGTTCCGTCGTCAGCTCCAAAACGCGCCGGCGCAACGTGCCCGGCTCCTCCTTTTATGGACACACTGGGAAAGTCCAAAAAGTGAGAGGAGCCCCACACAGGCACTCTCCGGTCAGCTCTCTCATGCTTGAGAGAACTCTCCAAAGAGAGGAGCCCCACACAGGCACTCTCCGGTCAGCTCTCTCATGCTTGACAGAACTCTGGTGCGAACTCACGTGCGTAATAATTACAATATGAAGACAGTAAGGGCCAAAGGCCAGTGTATTTGTGTTATAGAAATATTATTGGCCTTGAAACTATCTAACATCCTCCCTAGCCCCACTCATCCTAACTCTACACCTTGGCCATACTGGCCGTTCCCATCACACCCTAGACCCACCTCCCATACTCTACACCCAGGCCATACTGGCATCTCCTATCTCACACTAGAACGACCTCTCCTTACTTTCACCGTGGTCATATTGACATATCCTATGGCATCCTAGACCTACCTCCCATACTCTACACCATGGCCATATTGGCATCTCCCATCTCACCCTAGACCCACCTCCCATACTCTACACCCTGCCCATACTGACCTACCCCATCTCCCCCTAGACCCACCTCCCATACTCTGCACCCTGGCCATACTGCCTCTCCTATCTCACCATAGAGTCACCTCCAATACTCTACACCCTGGTCATACTGGCCTATCCCATCTCCCCCTAAACCCACCTCCCATACTCTGCACCCTGGCCATACTGCATCTCCTGCCCCACCCTAGACCCACCTCATGTACTCTACACCCTGCCCATACTGGCCTATCCCATCTCCCCCTAGACCCACCTCCCATACGCTACACTCTGGCAATACTGGCATCTCCTATCCCACCCTAGACCCACCTTCCATACTGTTACACCATGGCCAAACTGGCCTGTCCCATCTCCTCCTAGACCCACCTCCCAAACTCTACACCCTGGCCATACTGGCCTATCCAATCACATCCTAGACCCACATCCAATACTCTGCACCCTGCCCATACTGGACTATCCCATCTCCCCCTAGACCCACCTCCCATACTCTTCACCCTGACCATACTGCCTCTCTCATCTCATCCTAGACCCACCTCCCATTCTGTGACGAATCAACTTCTGGGGCACCAGTGGTGGTCTACAGGGATGAATGTCGGTTTCAAAACCATCAATCAGCCCCACACCTCTAGTACACCAGAAGGGATTTGAACAGATTGGAAACACATGTCAATTATAAACCTCCTTGTCCAATTTTGGTAACCTGGACGGAACGGAAGGCCTATCTCCACAAGGTCGTGGGTCGTTGGTTAGTTGCAACACAGCGAAAATACAATTACTACCCAATGATAAAAGGGACTCTCCAGTCAATGTTGTATAAGAATATCTACTTTATTACTACAACAGACAATTCTAGCACACTACAAAATACAGGCCACCGTGTAAAGGAACCCAGAGGACAGACAGTTTCATGAAGGAAAGGGATGCACTCTGGATACTGACAGGAGGGTAGTTGTTATAGATGTCAAGACTTGCCACGTAGAGAAGAGTATTGAGCCTCTGTCCACAAATCACCCACAGGGAGAGAAAGATAAACACTCCCTGTGCGAGCTTTGAGGCCACAGGTGGTTGTTGGTTGTAGAATCAGGTGGCGCCGAGGATTCCCGAGGCTGTTGGAAGGAAGGCGGGGTTAATACAGGCAAAGAAAGTGCTTTATTTAAGAGTGAATAAAGGATACTTTCTTACCTATGTTCAGTGGAAGGGAGCCTGAGGAATTGGTGCAAGGGAGCGCCGATGATTCAAACAGTCAAGTACCTGGAGGTAGGTACGAGCTGACCACCAGTATCCCGTAATGATGAACAGAAGGAAGGTCGTAAACAATCCAAGGGTCGAAATCCAGGTTGTAGCAATTGAATAGATAGGGAAAATCCAAAGCAGTCCGTTATGCGTAAACCAAAGGTCCAAAGTACCAGTATCCGTGCAGAGTATCGGCAACCGTATCCAGGGAGCAAGAGTTAATCAAATCCGTGAGAGTAAGCCTGAGGTCGAAATCCGATGAGGTCAAAAACAAGAGTCAAGAACGCCGAACAGTGTTAGAGAACAGCTGTGAAGCGGCGAGTGATTCAAAGCTCCCGGCTTTTATGCGAGCCGCCTCCTGATCACGTGAGTGGGGCTCCGTGCACGTGATCGGGAAGGTGATGTGAAACCAAGAAGCAATCGCGATCGGCTGTTCCAGCCCGATCGCAATCTCCATGGCAGTTGCCATTGGAGATGAGGAAACAAACCACACCGTCCTCTGCGTGTGATCCGCAACCATCGGTGATGGCGACTCCCCTGCACCCTAGGTGATGGGACATGAGGAGGGTTGGGCTGTGAACCGGGGAGCCTGACTGTACTTTGTATCGGAGTGTTATGCAAGGTGTTGTATGGGTGTGTAACTGACCTATTGTGCATAACAGAGCCCCCCTCAATGGCCCACGACCACGTGGGCAGGTGGGATGGTCCAAATGAAAACGGGAGACAAGCCTCGGAGCATGGACGTCACTCGCGGGGACCCAACACCGCTCCTCCGGACCATAACCCGCCCAGTCCACCAGATACTGGAGACACCCACGAACCATACGAGAACCCAGTATACCCGACACTTCATATTCCACAGAGCTACCCACAGACACAGGGCTAGGCGAAGACCTAAGGCGAGTAGGGGCAGGACAAGGCTTTAGCAAAGATGTATGGAATACAGGGTGAAGGCGCCAGGAGGCGGGAACTAAAAGGCGATAAGCCACATGGTTGATCACAGCAGATATCCTGTATGGACCCACAAAACGGGGTAGCAACTTGCGACAACCGGGCAGCCGGAGGTGACGAGAGGAAAGCCACACCCTGTCCCCCACAACATAGGAAGGTGCCACGGCCCTCCGCCGGTCAGCCGCAGATTTAGCAGAGACTTGGGACTCACGAAGGTGAGCGAGAGTCCGGGCATGAACGGCCGATAGGTCACGTGCACAGGAAACAGCAGCAGGGTTAGCGGAATGTGTAAGGTCTGGAACAGGTAAGGTGCGGGGGTGTTGGCCATACAAGACAAAAAAGGGAGAAAAGCCAGTAGAAGAATGCAGAGCATTATTATACGAGAACTCAGCGAGATGCAGTACACTCAGCCAGGACTGTTGGTGCTGTAAAATGAGGCAACGTAAATATTGCTCCATGGCCTGGTTCACCCTCTCCGTCTGGCCGTCTGTCTCCGGGTGATATGCGGAGGAAAAACGGGAATCAATGCCCAAGAGGCCTGTGAGCGCCCGCCAGAACCGAGAAGTGAACTGGGGACCCCTGTCCGAGATTATGATAGTGGGTAACCCGAAAAGACAGAAGATTGATTTAAAGAAAAGGTCGGCCAGAGCCGGTGCTGATGGGATGCCAGAACAGGGAACAAAACGGGCCATTTTAGAGAAAGAATCGACCACCACCCAAATGGTGTCGAAGCCCTTGGTTCGAGGTAGATCTGTCACAAAATCCATCGACACTGTGTGCCAGGGCCTAGGAGGTATAGGTAAGGGAAGTAAGAGCCCCACCGGACGTCCCCGGCGATGTTTGCATTGGGCACACACGGCACACGTGTTCACATACCCTTCAACATCGCGTTTCATAGAGGGCCACCAACACCATCGCCTGAGGATGTCCAGCGTGCGCTTCTGTCCGGGATGACCATTAATGGCACTATCGTGGGACCATTCCAGTGCAAGATTACGAGTGTCGGCTGTTGGTAACCATAATTTGTTCTGTATGAATGGCAGCCCATCATGTAACACCGGATCCCACTCAGAGGTCTGTTCGGGATGTAACGAAACCCATGCGCGAATAGACTCTAGAAGCGGTAAAGGAGGAGTACAGAGGCAAATGACATGCTGATCTAGTAGTTTTTCAGGGAAAACAGGCAAGGATACCCCACCAGGAGAACGAGATAAAGCGTCCGCCTTCCCGTGGGACAGACCTGACCGGTGTTTTATCTGGAAGTCAAAGGCTGCAAAGAATAAATGCCACCGCACCTGCCGACTATTGATGCACTTGAGTGAGGCTAAATCTTGGATGTTACGATGGTCTGTGTATACTGTGACTGTATGTTTTGCTCCCAACAGGTGATGCCGCCAGACCTGAAAGGCATCCTTGATGGCCAACAATTCCTTCTCCGTGACCGTATAATGCGTTTCTGTAGGAGTAAACTTTCGAGAATGAAACGCCACCGGGTGTAGCCGACCTGAACAAGGACAATGTTGGGATAATACCGCTCCAAGAGCAAAGGAGGATGCATCGGCCTCTACAATGAAGGGGAGTTCCGGGTCGGGATGCTTCAGTACAGGAGCGGTAGTAAATGCAGCTTTTAGCGCATCAAACGCCTTTTGGTGTTGTTCCAACCAGATAAAAGGCGATTTGGGGCTGGTCAAGGCAGTAAGAGGGGTCACAAGAGATGAGAAATCCTGGATAAAGCGCCTGTAAAAATTTGAAAACCCAAGGAATGATTGTAATGCCTTAATATTACAGGGCTTTGGCCAGTCCAAAACTGCACGAACCTTGGATTGGTTCATTGCTAAACCCCGAGGGGTAATGTGGAATCCCAAGAATTCCACACTTCCAGTATGGAACTGACATTTTTCTGGCTTAGCATAGAGTGAAAAACGGCGAAGTCGAGACAATACCTCGCGGACATGTAGTACATGTTCCTTCAGGTCCTGTGAAAATATTAGGATGTCATCGAGATATACCGCTACACAGATGTCTAATAAATAATAAAAATCTCATTCATGAAACGCTGAAACGTAGCAGGGGCGTTACAAAGCCCGAAGGGCATGACTACGTACTCAAACAGTCCGTAACGAGTGCAAAAAGCCGTTTTCCACTCGTCTCCGGGACGAATTCTGATTAAATTATAGGCTCCGCGGAGATCGAGTTTCGTGAAGATGTTGGTGTGACTCAACCTGTCCAACAATGGTGTAATCAGGGGAATCGGATACCGGTTCTTTATGGTGATAGCATTCAAGCGTCGGTAGTCCACACAAGGACGTAAGTCGCCCTCCTTTTTGGGGACAAAAAAAATAGGGCTAGCTGCCGGAGAGGTGGAAGGACGTATATGGCCAACCTTCAGAGCCGCTTGAATGTATTCTTTCAATGCCTGTTCCTCTGAGGGGGACAGGGAGTAAATACGTCCTGAAGGAATGCTGGAATCAGGGATGAAGTCAATAGGGCAATCGTAAGAACGATGTGGTGGTAGTACCTCCGAAGAACCCTAGTCAAAGACCTCTCGAAAGTCCTTATATTCCATAGGGATACTTGTCGCCACCACCCCCACCATGTGAGACTCCAAGGACGTGGACGCTTCCTCGTGTAGGGTAAGTTGTGCGACGGCCCCTAAGGCACGTGAAGGGGATTCGGTGTCGTCAGGTGCGGTGAGGCAAAAATTCTGGCAGATTTCCGATTCAAAGTGAACCTGCCCAGACTTCCAGTCGATCAAAGGGTTGTGTTGATGTAACCATGGGAGCCCTAGTATGATCCCGAATTGGGGCATCGTAATTAAATCAAAGGATAGGACTTCCTGATGTGTTTTCTGTATAGTTAGGGTGATCGGGGCAGTTTGTTGTCGAATTGGGCCAGAAATCAGTGCTGTGCCATCCACCGCCTGTACTGGTTCCGGATGCTGTTTGGTAATCAGGGGCAGATTCAATGACCCGGCTAGGTTTATATCGACATAATTGCCAGTGGCACCAGAATCGATATAGATCGAAACAGCATGAACGATGTCGGGTGTGGGTTTTAACGTAGCCTTTACCATCACCGGCCTGATCCTGCCAAATGTGGGGAACTTGTCCGAGGGAGTTGAAGGATTGCTCGATCCGGCCCCCGGATCTAGGGTCGAGCATTCTGAAAAACCGGATTCTTTAACCTGGGGCATCTGGGACAGGACTTTACAAAATGTCCACTCAGGCCACAGTAGAAGCAGGCATGGTCGGTTCTTCTGCGGTCCCTCTCTAGTTGTGTGATCGGGCTACGAATACCGCCTATTTGCATAGGTTCACCCCCTGTATCAGAGGAGGGGGAGGCCAAACTAGTAGTAGGGAACCCTGTTTCGAACTTGCGTTCGGAACGCCTTGCATCGATCTGTAGGGCAAGGTCCACTAAGTCAGTATGAGATGTGGGCAAAGAAGGAACGACGGCCATAGCATCCTTCATGGTACTATTGAGCCCTCTGTAAAACACAACTGCCCTTTTGGGTTCAGGCCAAGATGTTTCAGCAGCCAGTTGGTTAAATCGGGCAATGTACTCTATGAGTGACCCCTTTCCTTGAGTTAGATCTAACAATTCAAGATCCCGGGATTGGGCTTTATGACGTGTGTCGAATACATGAGACATTTCTGTGACCAATAACTCGAAATCATATAGGACAGGGCTGTTGTTTTCCAGTAGGGGATTGGCCCATGCTGCCGCAGTGCCGGCCAGATGGGACAAGGTGAAAGCCGCCTTTGTGGTGGAGTCGGGAAAGGCCTGAGGTCTACAAAGAAGATGTAGCTTGCATTGATTCACAAAAGTGCGAAACTTTCTGGGGTCTCCGTGGTATCTTTCTGGAGCGGCCAAGGGAAAAGGCGTAGGCATGAGTACAGGAATTTGTGGCGCTACAGGGGGAGCAATAGGTTGGACAACTGGGGGTTGGGCAGCGGCTTCCCCGAACTCTACATCAGGGGGTAACGGGTGTTGTACACTTTGGATCAAATCTAACCTCTGATGTATAGCCGCGTTGGCGGCTGTCATATCTGCCCTCAAAACTGTGAGTGCCTGTACCAATGCAGCCACGGGGTCCTCGGCTACAGGCTCCATACACGACACAGCGCAACGGCTTCACAGTCTGTCAAGACTTGCCACGTAGTGAAGAGTATTGAGCCTCTGTCCACAAATCACCCACAGGGAGAGAAAGATAAACACTCCCTGTGCGAGCTTTGAGGCCACAGGTGGTTGTTGGTTGTAGAATCAGGTGGCGCTGAGGATTCCCGAGGCTGTTGGATGGAAGGCGGGGTTAATACAGGCAAAGACAGTGCTTTATTTAAGAGTGAATAAAGGATACTTTCTTACCTATGTTCAGTGGAAGGGAGCCTGAGGAATTGGTGCAAGGGAGCGCCGATGATTCAAACAGTCAAGTACCTGGAGGTAGGTACGAGCTGACCACCAGTATCCCGTAATGATGAACAGAAGGAAGGTCGTAAACAATCCAAGGGTCGAAATCCAGGTTGTAGCAATTGAACAGATAGGGAAAATCCAAAGCAGTCCGTTATGCGTAAACCAAAGGTCCAAAGTACCAGTATCCGTGCAGAGTATCGGCAACCGTATCCAGGGAGCAAGAGTTAATCAAATCCGTGAGAGTAAGCCTGAGGTCGAAATCCGATGAGGTCAAAAACAAGAGTCAAGAACGCCGAACAGGGTTAGAGAACAGCTGTGAAGCGGCGAGTGATTCAAAGCTCCCGGCTTTTATGCGAGCCGCCTCCTGATCATGTGAGTGGGGCTCCGTGCACGTGATCGGGAAGGTGATGTGAAACCAGGAAGCAATCGCGATCGGCTGTTCCAGCCCGATCGCAATCTCCATGGCAGTTGCCATTGGAGATGAGGAAACAAACCACACCGTCCTCTGCGTGTGATCCGCAACCATCGGTGATGGCGACTCCCCTGCACCCTAGGTGATGGGACATGAGGAGGGTTGGGCTGTGAACCGGGGAGCCTGACTGTACTTTGTATCGGAGTGTTATGCAAGGTGTTGTATGGGTGTGTAACTGACCTATTGTGCATAACAATAGAAATCTTTCTTAACTGTTCAAGGTTATTTGGTTTCAGCACCAAGGGAGCAAGGGGTCATAAATGTCAATAAGGGCCTTCGGAGAAGGACCAGGGGGACAGCACCACAATGTACCTGGTGCTTGAGATCTTCTTTTTCCTTCGACAGTGTTGAGTGGGTTCCAGGACGTTTTGCAGCTCATGCGACAGAGTTCAAGACGGGAGACAACTGCGGGTATCAGACGGCAGGCAGTTCGGCAAGCGAGGCTGGAAGGAGGGCTGCAGGCTGGCCTACACGGCGGCTCGGGGTCAAGAATTGTCTCTGTGCTGGTTGGTGGGTCTGGAACGCGGGTCGAGGCATCTCAGACAACTTTAGTGACTGCAGTGTGACAACAGTCAGTGATGCAGCCGATCATGGCTCAAGGGCTTGACTGCCTCAACAATGTTCTTAAAAGATGGACGCTCAATGATGCTTGTGTGGCACCCCTCCTAGCTTCTTCACTGGGCTCGTGTCGTCCTTTCAAGGCGGACGGCCCTAAACTGAGGAAAGTGTTGCATGCAGCTGCCTTGTCCTTTGTTCAGAGACTCTCTGGTACTTCCCACCTAGGAAGCTGTTAGGGAGAATTCTCTGATAAGGCTAATTTCCCAAACCTAGTGAATCCCCCAGCAGCTTTGCTGGATTTCTAGGGTTTATTTTTTTACTCCTGCTAAGAGTGAGACTCTTTTTCCCACTCATAGCTGTATTTTGATGTGTGTTTCTGTCTATTTTTGTGCTTATGGGCTATGGAGCTTTTCTCACTCCATAGGTATCATTTTTTTACATGTGTGTTATACAGCACCCTCAGTGCAGTAACACAGGGTTGTCATAGTGACCCCTAAACATAGACTCCATACCCTGGGACTGACTACTGTCTCCCACGGCATGCAAAGTTACCATTGACTTTGCTAGTTAATAGTTATGAACAAAACCAGTACAAACCATCTTACTATGGAGGTACTGGGAAGGGTTAATAGTTTTTCACTGGTGTTCATTTTCGAGAGGGTACTGTCCAGTCCCTCTCTCCAAAGTTTCTGGCTGGTGGCAGTGGTTACTACCATTAATATTCGACCGCGGATATTTCCTTATGGGATTTTCCTATTGTTCGAGGCTACCACATTTTATGATAGCCTTTAACACACCGCTGGGTCATTTTATTAATAACTTTACTCCAGTGGGGTTTTTTCGTCAGATCTTTGATAATATTTCTTTCTCGTGTCTCTCTCTGTAATCCAAACCAAGGTCGGGGCCCTTCGTTCGTCCTTTTGGCAGGCTTCTTGACAGAAGCCCTCCTTCAGGCACCAGCGAGTCTGGGGTAGACAGGATGTGTGAGAGGGGGAATAGGCACCCAGGACAGGGTTGCCTAAGCAACCCAGGCCGCACTCTGCCCTGATAGGCTGGGGGGTTATGCTGCTGGGATAATCACCCCACTGTTTTGAGTGACAGCTAGGCTGAATGAATAGGGGTTTTCTGCATAAAAGCAGGGATCTGAGGACTGGAAGATAAGACGTTGCCACTGGACCTGAGAAATCCGAAGAGGAAAGAAGCCGAAGACATCTGCAACAACTACACGGTCGGTGAAGCCCTGCTGCAGACCCTCACTACTTCTTCCCAACGACGAGAGAAGATCTTCACTACAAGAGCCTTCTCCTTTGAACTGGTGGGGACAACCAGTTCGCAAATTACCTTCCCGGACTTGCCGTGGTCGAATCGCCACTGCCAAGCACTAGGAGACCGGATAACCAGGCACCCGTCCACCACGACCGCGATTTAAAGGAGCATACCTTTTATTTTGTTTTGGCATCACCGCAGCCGGCTTCCTCCTTGGGCAGTGCAGTGACTCGAACCTTCCTCCACGACGAGAGCCTCTCTTCCTCTGCTGGATCTCCCAACCTGCAGGAACTGCCAGGAACTACCGCCACTGCAGGAGCCTCTTCCACTTTTAAGGTACATTGTTCCGCCAGGCGTCCTGTTTCGTTGGGTACTGCTAAAGGTGTTTTAAATCCTTTACTTACCTCTGGGCTGGCTGTCCCTATTGTCTAACATTGTCTTTTTACCTTCTGCACCCTCCTTTTCCACCGGTAAACAAAGACTTGACTGCACCTACTAGAACCGTATGAACCTGGGCACTTTGCCTCGTACCACTGACTCTGGCACAGGCCTATTGACTCTGGCTAATTCTGTTACAACTGCCTTCTCTAGATTGCTTTTCATCAAGAAATGTGTTGGTGCACCTAAACTCTTATAAACACCTTTTCTTCCCCTTTATATATTGTTGAAGTGCCATTTTGCCTGGTTTTCACCTAAGTATTGCTTGTGCTAAAGTACTACCCTGCCTAAACCTGTTCACAATCCAATTGGGAAGCGTTGCTGGTGTGTTTAGGAGTTGAACCCTGTATAACTTGACCTTTCCCTCCCTCTGATATCGGTATTGGTATTTCGAAATAGTGACTGTCGAAAAAGTCACTATAAACCCAAAAAAGCACATGTTTAATTACTCCAAAAACACACCCCAACAGACAAAACACCAAGCCAGAAGGAACCATCCCCGGAGTGGGAGTCATTCAACCGATAGTGGTTGACAAAGATGCTCTGATCCACCCAGGTGGCAGCCCTACAAATCTCCTGTAGAGAAACCCCCCGAGCATCCGCCCAGGAAGCAGCCAAACCCCTGGCAGAGCGACCCTGAATGTGGGCAGGCACAGGTAGGCCAGAAGTCACATAAGCCATGGAGACAACAGTATGGATACACCGGCTAATGGAAACCACAGAGGCCTTCCACCCCGCATCAGCTGGGCCAAAAGTAACCAAGAGACTACCAGACTGCTGGAAATGGGCAGTCCAAGTCAAATATTTCAGAACTGCACGTCACACATTAATGGCATGCCAAGCCACCTCGTCCGGCCCTGCGGATCCTGGAAAAACTCAGGGAGAACCAGATCCTGAGAAGTGTGAAACCGAGACACAACCGTAGGTAGAAACTTTTGATCACATCGCAAAACCACAGAGTCCGGTAGAACTCTCAAAAAAGAGGGATGACACAACAGAGCCCCAACCTCCCCCAGCCTACGGGAAGACGTGATAGCAATCAGGAGGAAAGCAGTCTTCAGCGTAATGTGCTTGATATCAATTTCTGACAGGGGCTCAAAGGGAGGCCCCTGAAGGCACCTCAAGACAAGAGGGAGATTCCAAGGGGGGAAGGCACAAGGACAGGAAGAAGAGAGACTCTGAAGAAACTTCCCCACCAACACCTCCCCATCCAGGTGGCCATCAGAGTCCCCCAAAGAGGATTTTAATGTAGGCCCACTGGGAGCGAAGCGTGGAGACCGCCAGGCCCTTGTCAAAACCCTCCTGGAGGAACTGGAGAATAGCAGGCACACCAGAATTTAGGGGGGGGTTCCCAGACTGCCCACACCAATCTCGAAAGGGGCCCCAGTGCCTGTCATACGCCTTCAGAGTAGAAGGTCTACGAGCATTAATGATAGACTTGATCACAGGACCCGAAAAAACTCTGGGAGACTAACCGAGTCCGTGCAACAGCCAAACCGCCCATTGAATCTGTCTGACCCCAAACCCCAGACCCGCCTGCAGGGGTCAAGGCCACCTCAGAATCAACCAAGGTTCCTGGGACTGAAGCTCCAACAGGGAGAGAAACCAGCTCCGACCGGCGAGAACGGAGCAACCAACAGCACAGCCTCCCCGCTTTTCCTGATGCGCTGAACCACCTGGGGAAGAAGGGGGAGAGGAGGGAATGCATAAAGTAGACCCTAAGGCCACTCTACAGTGAGGGCATCCATCCCCCAAGCCCCTTCGGTTGGGAACCGGGAGCAGAAGAGAGAAACCTTTGCAGAGGCCGGAGAGGCAAAGAGATCCAGAACCAGGAGCCTGACACAGATCTCCGCAAACACCCTGCCCGACAGAATCAGTTCCGAAAAGGAGGGGAACCAGTCGCTGAGCAGATCCACCCGAGCATTGCCCACCCCCCTGACATGAGAAGCCACCAGGGACAACAGGTGTGACTCCCCTCAGGAACCATCTGAGACGCCAGAGCATTCAAGGAGTGGCCGGACCCCCCTTGACAGTTGACATATGCCAATGCTGTGGTATTGTCCGTCTGGACCAACACGGCCCGGCCCTCCAAAAACACCTTGAAGTACAACAGGGCCCGGAGAATGGCACACAACTCTCTCCAATTGGACGAGCGAGGAACCTCCTACGGAGCCCACAATCCCTGGGCAGAGAGGACGCCCAACGTGGCACCCCAACCCCTCCCGCTGGCATCTGTAGTAAGAGTGGTCAAAGGGGGCTGAAACAGGGACACCCCTGCCCAGAGATTCAGAACCTGCAACCACCACAGCAAATCGACCCTCAGAGCATGCAACACCTGGATTAAGGCCTCGTAAACCTGAGAAGCCCGGAGCACGTGGGCAAGCAAACAAGAGACCAGAGGATGCAGATGAAGACGGTCCCAAGGGACCAGAAAGACACAAGAGCCTGTGTGCCCCTTAAGCATGAACAACAGGTGAGCCGTGACACTCCGCTGCCTGAGAACCCTGCCCAGAACAGAGAGCAGGCGCTTGACCCTGTCCTGGGCAGAAAAACCCTCCCCATCCTAGTGAAAATCTGAGCCCCGATGAAAACAAGATCCTGAGAGGGCTCCAGATGAGACTTTTGCCAGTTCACCAGAAACCCCCAGTCCTGTAATGCCTGGCAAACCAGCTGGAGATGTGCCAGGACCGTCTGCCGGTGGACTGCCTTGACCAACCAGTGGTCTAGATAGGGGAAAATCTGAATGCGCCCCAGGTGGAGATGCGCCACCAGGGGAGCCACCAGCTTGGTGTACACCCTCGGGGCCAAGCGCAACCCAAACGGGAGAACTCAGAACTGAAAATGCTGAGACCCCATTGAAAAACGGAAGAACTTCATCTGGCAGGGGCAGAGAGACACGTAGTAATATGCATCCTGGAGATCCAGGGATGCCAGCCAATTCCCTAGTTCCCCCTGCACAACATCTACAGAATGTTCTGCAAAGTCTCCATCTTGAACCGTTCCCTCCGGACGAAGCAGTTCAGAGCCTTGAGGTCAAAAATGAGGCAAGACTTTCCCGAAGGTTTGGGGACCAGAAACACCCTTGAGTAAAATCCCAGACCCCGCTGTGGAAGTGGAACCGGCATGACAGTCGCCTTCTGTAAAAACTCGGACAAAGCCTTTGACATAGCCAACCTCTTGGGCAGAGAGCAGGGAACAACAGTCCGAACCATGCAACCTTGGACAGGGGGAGACAGGAAGTCCACTCGATAACCCCTCCAGACAGTGTCCATAGCCCAAGAATCGGAGCACCACCAGTCCCACACCCGAAAAAACAGCCAGAGACGTATACCCACCAGCCCGCCCAAACCGTCAGGACTTCTGAGCTGTGCCTGGACGAGAAGAGCGCGGAGGACCACGGCCTCTGAAAAGAGTGGGAGGAGGAACCAGGGAACGACCACCCGGTCCCCACACCAGAAGAGGATTTCTTGAACGTCGAAGAAGACTTCTGTCGCAGCTTATCATGGTGTTTGTCAGCACGAAACACTTCATGCACCAAACCGTTTGGAACCATCAAAAGGAAGTTTAAGGGCAGCCACCTTCTGCGAACCCTCCGTCTTCCAATCCCACAGGTGTACATGCTTCTGGGCTGACACACCAGCACCCATAGCCATGGCCGAGCCACGCACTCCATCAAACTCCAGCTTGGACAAGAGTTCAACCTGCCGTTGCATGTCAGCCAGTAGCGGGGCACAGTCACTGCCTTCATCAACTTCCTGAAACCACCCAGCACCGTCTCCGAAGAGTGGGAGCCATAGATATTCACCCAGAGGGCCAGATGCGCACCTGCATGAACCTTCTTCGGGTCGGAATTCCCCCTGCGATCCATGCGTCCGCCTCCTCGGCTGACATAGAGGAGCGACCCACCAGACTAGCAAGGATATCATCAACCGCAACAGTGTCAGAGAGCAACTTTTCACCCCCCTTCAATGGGTAGAGCTTGGCCATAAAGCGGGGAATGGGAATCTTCTCCGGATCACGCCACTCACAAAGGATCTTCGCACAGATGTCAGAGAACAATGGCAACCCTATCCTCGGAGTATGCTTATACTGTCTAATAGTGGGGTTAGCCCAACCTCCTGCACCAAGGGCTCAGAAAACCCCATACAGTCCCAAAATTGAGCAAGAACTTCCTCCACTTTATCCCAGTCCGGATATTTCCCTCCCACATCAGCCGAGGAGAAACAGGAAGCGGCAGAGGAGGCCTCCGCCCCAGAGGAAGAGGACGCTGAAGACAACCAATGCCGGCGTTTGTGCCCATGCAAGTGGCCATGATGTCGAAAGGAGCAACTTTTTAATGCCCCCCCTGGACAAGGAAAACCCCCTTCCTCCTACGATGCACAGGAGAAGAGGAAGACGAGGAAGAGGAAAGAGCAAGGTGCCTGAGTTTAGCAGAACCCTTTCCCATGGTGTAGATAGAAGTGCAATCACAGCAAAACAGGATCACCAGAAACACCTGATAAGCAACGACTCTTAACACCAGAACCGGGAGAAATCCACCACTAGGGGAGAAAAACCATGGAATCCCCACAGAAACGGGCCGCCACAGCCGCGCCCTTCCCAAAAACGAATAAACCCCCCAGAGGCGGAACCAATCCGCCCCTGGAAGCCAAACCACACACAGGATAGCACCGGGGTATACACAGGGCCCGACCCCCACACAACACCAGGACAGAGCCCCAGAGCAGCCCCTTACCTCAGCCCGGCCTGCTGGACCCCGGGCGGTGACGCCTCACATGCTAGCCTCGATGCCCCACAAAAAACCGGCAGGGGCTACACGCTCAACTGGAGCTCAAGCCTTGCGGGGGAACCGGGAGCATGCCGCACCTGTAGGGAACCGAGGCCCCGCCACCAGGCACAAGCAGTGGGACAGCCAATGTATCTCCCCGGCTGCCCGCTCTGGGAACAGACAACCTGCCGGAGGCAGAAAAAAATTCTACTGCATGCTGCGGGTTAAGGGGAAGAGTTATGGATAACAAAAGAAATAGAAGATGGTCCTGTGTTGGAGGCGGGGGCCTAATAAAGTAAGTACTGGGACGAGGAAGAGTGGACGTGGAGGTAATGTTGAACTCTTTGAAGGTAGAGGCACCCCGCCTAAAGTAGAAAGCAACCAAGCTAGCTCAGAAGGTTGAGTGAGTGTTGCTGAAATGTTATATGCTCAAAGGTGGCTGTAAAACCTACAGCTTTTTGCAATTCCTTATAAAAAAAAGAGGTGTTTTAAAATCCACTGTTTGGCCAGAGGGGTGTGTTTGAGCTGATTGCTTGTTTATATTCAAAGCAGGGGTGGGGGGGTGTCTGCCCCCATAGTTAATATCAAAAGTTGGCATCGGTTTCCCAATCACTGCGGTCAGCACAATAGAGGCGTTTATTTTCTACCTAGAAATTTAGCAAGCAATACCCCCTTTAGAAATATACACAGTTTAAAGAAAAGGGGTGAGTTTAAGTTTCAGAAGCAGGCTTCCCTTTGGGAATGTGTTTGCTGTTGTTTCTATGACGTTGAATGGGGTGCCCAGCATGTGGGACGCCTGCTTTGAACACAGATGCACCCCCCCCCCCAGCCCCCACCCTAATGGTCAATCTGTTCTCGCGGGCACCTGCACCAGACCCCAGGAAAGAACGGGCTCAGTGAACAAAGGGGAGTGAGTCCGAGGAAGACTCCTGCAAGGGTTCTATGCAAGAGAGGCGGGCAGGCATGAATTAGGGGGCAAAGGGGCAAGGAAGGAGAAATTACACCCACTTTGCCACCCCCTGCGCATGCGTATGACTCCCAACACACACCTAATCAGGGTTATCGCCCCCACACCCCGGGCACGTGCCCATGCTGCTGACCTGCAGGGCCCTCGGACTCTGAGTCACCCACTGTGTGCGGGTCAGCAGGTCCAGTTCCGGGCCCAGGGGCGGGGGGACGACGTTCTCTCGGTGCTGTACACACAGATGTTGAAATGCAGAAGTGCTGAGCTCGCAGATGCAATAACAAGGCAGCACCACCCCCCCATACCCCCCCCCCACACACACATCCTCCCACAGAGAGCGCGAGCTGCGGCACCTCTGGGATAGACCAGGGCCAAACCGGCCGGATTTGGGATTTACTGAGGGGAAAACACGCACAAATGAAGGATGTTTCCAAAAACAATAAACAGTCGAAGAAATGGGATTGCTATGCGCTGGAAGCCGTGTTAAAATGCGTGACAGCGTCGAGACCAAAAACACTGCCCGCAGCTGAGAGAGCAAGTGGGGCTGGGGCAGAGCCAGTAGCCGCATTATGCTCCGGGCGGTGCCACAGCGCTATACTTTCAGAGATGGGCAAGGATATAATGAACTCTCTGCCCCTCAGCTCCCCCTCCCCCTCCCCTGACGTTTTATAAGCAGCAGCAGCATGACAGGGCACACACTCTGTCCCTGCTGTGCTGGCTTTTGGGACGCTTGGCTGATGGCTGACGGTTGACTCGGCCCCAGCCCTGCCAGCCTCTCAGGGGCTCCCGGCGTCTCCTGCCACTGGTCATTCAGAGGCTACAGCAGTAAGAGGCCGGGGTCTCGGATCATTTGTAATCGCCCCTGTGATTCTTCCGGCCTGTGACCCTGTGTGGTGACAGACCTGAATAACTGGGGGCCAGGCCCCTAGCCCGTCTGTGCCACGTGAGCGGTGGCAGGGGGCGGCAGCTCACCCCTGACCCACAGTTACTCCCCAGAGAGTAAACATAATTGGGGGTGCATCCGCAACGCCCACCAGCTCATTAGGGTGATGTCTGCACTACCCATGGTGGCAGAGGTGTGATTCACACATGCCAATCAAAATAACATAACACATATATATACAATAGCTGAGTCTTGAAATGGGACACCAACTCCTTGAAGTGCAGCACCCTCATAGGTCTCAAGAGGAACATGGCGGCCGCCCAGCAGAGGTGGGCGGGCCCTGCCGTGTCCTGGTGAGTGACACCTTCCCAATCTCCTCACACCAGCCACAGCACACACGCCACCCTCTCTGCTTGCTGCCAGTCAGGCACAGTGGAATAACCCAGGGCAGCTGTAGAACTCACCCTGGCTGAACATGTGTTAGGCTTCCTGGGGGCCCATTTCAATATGATTGCCCCCCCACCCTTGCCCACAGTTAGGAGGGGTGGATCCAGTCTGTGGCACCCTTGAGTTTCATATATAAGAATGGATATAAAGAGCTGCTCTTTAATCTCATGGGGCAGGCAGCCAGAGGGGAGCTGAAAGACTTAAAGGCCACTGAAAAGTTAGTAATTGCAAGGTGCTAACGCAGATGAAACCAGAGTAAAAAAGCTGATAACACTGCTGGGTGCTGGATGCCACCAAAGCCAGCCTGTAGCCTGCCGCAAAACGCACATTTAAAGTCTTCAGTTAACATGACAGCAGCCAGCAAAGGGCGGCCTGTAACAAGCACACCAGACAAAGTGAACATTTAATTCCATGAAAGTACGAAATAAATTGCAGTGTGGTCGCCAAAATAGGGACAGCTGCCCCCCCCCCTCTCCATCCCCCGCTTCCCTGAGGCTCCTGAGCACATGTACAGAACACAATCACAACGTTGTGGGACTGTTAGGCGTACAAGGCACTGATGTGTTCTAATTTGTCTTCCAGCCCTGTCTAGCAAAAGATATGCAGACCCCTGAAGTTCACGAAATAGACAGACATGATCAGAAGCGACTTCACAGTCACTAACATTAGAAGCAGTGACATCAGTCTTCAATACTCCAGGACACCTTTGGTAAAGACATTAAAATACGTTTTCAAGTGTGAGCCAAGAGAATAATGTGTTATGCAATATATAAATATTCACTATTATTAATATACAACAACTCAATACCTACCAAAGTACTGCACCTCAATATCACAACATCTACCTCAACGATCCGGCCCTATGGCTCGACCATTTCGCCAAAAACCCCTCACCCAACCAACCATGTCCTATCACTCTTAGAAACCTAAGATTAGGATCTAGACTTATGGGTAAGAAGGGACACCCCATGTACCCAAGCCCATACCTTAAAACTCATACGCACAGCCCGCCTCCACAAACGACCACCTCACCCACGCCCCATCACCCTCAAACCATCACAGCTTCATCAAACAACGTTGATTTAATTAAAGCTGCCTTGATTAACGCAAGATCCCTAGCTGCGCACGCTCTAGACATTGCTGATCTTATCAAAACTCAGGAACTCGACTTCATCGCCATCTCCGAGACCTGGCTGCATGCGGCTTCCGGCCCGGCACTCTCATTGGCCTACCCCACTGATTACTCCATCATCAGATGTGATCGCACCTCGAGAGGTGGAGGAATTGCTTTCATCGCTAGAAACTCATTAGGACTTAGAACCATCCCAAGCACTAAGGTGGAAACTGCAGAGTTACTCTCTGTCAAGCTCGGACTCTCAGCTAACCAAACGGCTACCATCCACCTAATATACAGACCCCCTGTTCCACCCACATCCTTTGTGGATGATATCTCTACGTTAATACTCAACAATGCTAAATCCAACTCCCAAACCATCATTCTTGGCAACCTCAATCTAGGACACCAAGACCCTAATGATCCTGCGGCCCTCGACCTAGCTAATACCTGAACTCACTCACCACATACAGGAACCCACCCACATTAAAGGGCGGTCCCTTGACTGGCTTAGTGACACCAATTGCAATATTAGCGTAATCTCCAACGCCCCTTGCTTGTGGTCTGACCACCATGTCATCACCTTCAGCATCGAAGCAGCCCCACCACCCAGGCCTTTGGTCGCCCCAGCCACCCTCACTAGAAATAAAAAGAACATTACGACAGAAAAACTGCTCCCCCTTATCCTTCCCACACTAAATAACGCTCCTGACACTTGCTCAGACCCCACCAACCTAGCCGACATGTATAACCAGTCACTGCTTGCAGCCATCAACTCTATCGCCCCGCTCAAACTGAAGAAACCCAAACAACGCGCACATCTTAACTCGTGGTTTACTCCCCAGTTTAGAGTGTTACGCAAAGAGAAACGCTCAGCAGAGTCACACTGGAGAAGTCACCACTCCGACGCCCACAAGGACAGTATTCTGATAGCCACCCTTAACTATAAAGAAGCTGTACTCCAGACAAAAAAAGATTCTTAGAATAACCGCATTATGTCAGCCCAGTCCAATACTAAGGAACTCTTTAATATCCTTAAGGAACTCGAGACACCTGCAGCCCCCCCCTGACGCTTGCTCCAAAGACAACACTTGGTGCACCAATATTCAGTCAACACTCCTGGGTAAAATTGCTATCCTCCAATGCAAAATCAGGGACAAACAGAAATCCCTACAGCTTGACCAACCACAACCACACCTACACTTAATACACATTTAACCTATCCACATAAACCTTTCTCCTTCTCCCCACTCACTACTCTCGAAGTAGAAAACATCATAAACAATTTAAAACCTTCCAATTGCCAAGGCGACCCCTGCCCAGCACCTATTATCAAGGAAGCATCTCATGAGCTAGCCCCGTTCATTACAGCATTCATAAATGCTTCTATCAAGACGGGTATTGTCCCCGACAACCTAAAGGATGCATGGGTTATCCCACTCCTCAAAAAACCCTCCCTTGACCCTAATATCCCAACTAACTTCAGACCTATCACTACAGTCCCATTCCTGCTCAAGATCTTGGACCGCGCAGCCTACCTGCAGATTCAGGATTACCTCGAACTGAACAATCTCCTGGGCTTAAGACAATCAGGGTTCCGCCCTAAACATGGCACAGAGTCAGCTCTGATCGACTTGAAAACTCAGATGGAGTCACTGAAGGACAATGGGAAGCTAGCTCTTCTCCTTCTCCTCGATCTCTCCGCGGCTTTTGATCTGGTCAACCACCAAATACTCTGCCAGCATCTCAAATCCGCAGCCCACTTCTCCGACTCTGCCAATGCCTGGATCAACTCATTCCTGAGCAATAGATCCATGAGGGTCTTCTCACCGCTGGCATCAGCGGATCCCTCCCCCATTCACTGTGGCGTTCCTCAAGGCTCGTGTGTATCCCCTACGTTGTATAACGTATTCACCAAGCCCCTCTTCAATGTGCTTGACTATCTGGGCGTCTCCTACACTAACTACGCGGACGACACCCAGATACTCATCCCTATCACAGGAGACTACACAGCTGACACCGAAGCCCTTAACGATGTTTACTCGGTCATCCAGGCCTGGATGGCACAACATGAACTTTGCCTTAACGATGATAAGACTGAGCTCTTACTTTTAGGATCAAATCATCGGCTCAACAAACTAGACCAAACCTACAAGTCCTTCATTATTGACGGCAATGACATTAAAGTCTCCAAAGATACTAAGACGCTAGGGGTCTATCTTGACTCCTCGCTTTCTCTGAACAGACAAATGAATGCAGTTAGGTCAGCTTCGGCCTATACCTGCAAACTTATCACTGCCTGTAGACCCTTCCTAAATTCCACCAACTGTGTCACACTCGCCAGAACTCTTGTTATGGCCAAAATCGACTACTGTAGTGCTCTCTCCCTAGGGACCAGTCAGTCTAACCTTAATAAATTGCAAACTGTACAAAATAATACCTTAAGGGCAGCCTTAAACATCTCGAGATGATCTCATATCTCCTCCGTCAGATCGGATTTACAATGGCTCGCGGTAAAACAGAGAATTGCCCTGAAAACCCTAGCTTTGACTCACAAATGTCTGAGCAACAACGCCCCACCTTACCTGTCCGCTCGCTTCTCACGCCACACCTCCACTCGACCTACCAGAGCAGCCCAAACTCACAGCCTCATCGTGCCTAGATGCAAACTCCAAAAAGCTGGTGGGGTGAGCTTCCCCGTCCTGGCCTCCAAACTCTGGAACACCTTGCCCACACCTATCAGAATTGAACCATCATTCCACTCCTTCAAGAAAAATGCTAAAACATGGCTACTCTCCCAAGACTCATGAGACCTTGACACAGTCCAGACTCCATGTGGGGTACAGGACTGAATATACATTTTCTCTCTGCTCTGTCCCTGTATTATACGCTGTTAATGGTACCCCTCGGTACATGTATATATGCTGTATATTTTTGTAACTCACTGTAACTACTGCTCTTTGTTACATGTTTAAGAGTATGCGCCCGGTTGCCCCTGGGCCTGGTTTTTTGCGCTTTATAAATAAAATAAAATCAATAGTTTAGTAAACCATAAGGCTTTTTCTCCATGGGAGAAATTGCAAACTCAATCACTTTCTTGGCACAGCAATCCACACGTACGTCACCACGCTGCATCAACAGACAAACAACACATAACCCGTATCAACAGCACATGGGAACCTGCACCGACTCGACAACTGCACTCAAGCTCAGCAGACAGTGAAAACCGAACTGAAGCTTCTAACAGGACATCACAGCCCTCACTCTCCTATTCCCACTACACCCTACTAACCCCCACCCCTCCTTTTCAGTCCCACCAGAGCGCCGGGGACCACTGCGGTGATGATGATGCACGGTACAAATACCTTTAACATTAACATTCTAGTAACACCCAATGTCAGCAGATCAGGCACAGTGAGATGTAATGATTTGCCCAGGATCACACATTTCGTTAAATTGGTGAAATCAGTATTTGGACCAAAGCTGTGATTTAAGCACTTCATTACATTTATCCCTAGTGATAGTACACACATATCTTTAAGATTGGGTTTCCAAAAATGAAATAATTTGTTTTTCTATCAAGGCATTGAAAAGTATACAAATCACATAAGAAACCAACCTGACATATACATTGTTATAGAAATAGGTCATAGCTTTATTTTCACCACCCTGAATACACGATTGCAGTAGCAGCCTGCAAGGGAATGTGGGCCTAAAACAGTCTCATTTGGTTTAAAAAAAGGTATTCACAATGAAAGAGAATTCAATATAAGGTAATCTGCTTGAGCCATTATTTTACGCAGCATGAAGTGTTATATTCCCCTCCCACATTATCAGCCACCAATTGCACTTTCTAAGGGAAAACAGTTCTTACCCAGGCGCCCCTGAGTCTGAATCATCAAACTCAAATGTTTTTTAAAAATGTGGTTGACACACGTCTGAACCCAGGGTTGCTGGGGGACCATTGGGAAAGGTGCTGTGCTTCCCTGTACTTTTAATTGTCACACGGAAAGTGTGAGCTGGGATGATCCTGCTTCAGAGGAGAAAGGTCAGGCCTTATTCCTGTTCCGAGCTGGCTGTGTGCGAGACACGGGGCATGACCTATGAAATTGGGACAGTCTCGTACCCTACAGATACATCCAGCCCCGACCATCGGTTTCATCTGGGCTTATTTAGCTGCCAACTTGGTATAAGATGAACAGAGATAACTCTCATAAAGGGGATGTTCGTCATCCATGTGGATCTTTTCGGCACATTTCAATACAACCTTATCTAAGTGGCTGCATTTTAATTGTTTCCCTGTAAATGTATCTGTTGCAGCTGTATCTGCGTGTAGATGGGCAGTGAGGGCAAGCACCTGCCCACCTCACATCACAAATATGCTCCCCTTTTACCCCTTTCCCTTCTGCTTCCTTTTTCTCTGATACAGCAGTCTTTTTGCCCCCCCTCTTTTTTCCTTCACAGCAATTTCCCCCTAGTATCCTACTCTTTCCAGCTAATCCTCTATTCTTCCTTCATTCCCTTAATCCTACTGCCTTTTTCTTTCTCCATTTCTGTCAAAGCTTCTTTGTTCTAAAGACCCCACTCTCTTCCTCATTTTGCTGCTATGCGCCTATTCACCTGCCTTCCTTTTCCCTCCCTCGTTTACCCACGTCCCACCAGTTGCCTTTACATTGCTGCCCCTCCACTGCCCATCCATCATTCACGTGCTTCCCTTCTCTCCCTCCCTCACTCTTAATTTCTCCCTCACTCTTTAGATCTCCATTATTCCCCATTCCCCTTACACTCATGAACCCCCTGTTCGCCATTTCCCCTCCCTTTCATGGTCTTCACCCTGCATTTCCCCCTCACTTTTGTGCCTTATTACCTGTTGCCCCATTCTCCTGCCCTCGTTCATTCTCTGTACCCATTCACCCTTTTACCCTCACCTGGCTCCATTCAATCACCTTATCTCCTACCTTCCCTCACTCTCAATCTCTCCCTCACTCTTTTGCCCTCCCTCTTTCTCCACTCTCCTGTGCCATCAGTGTTCATGTTACCTGCCCCTTCTCTACTTATTCCCTCTCCATTCCCATTCACTGGCCTGTAGAGGGCGCTGTGGAGCTGGGGGAGATATGGCGGTGGTGGGTTGGAGTTAAGGGGTCTTTCAAGTGCCACAAGCAACACCCACACAAAGGAAACCCCTGGAATGTTTTGAGATTAAAAGGTGAACTCCTGTAAGTCTGTGATGTTCAGCGACATTTCAAGTGTGAGGGGTAAGAACACAGGGGACATGCACACAAGGGTTCTGCTGCCGTAGGAATTACCCTGTAATAGCATCTCCTGTAATGTCCCCTCCCATTGCCCATTGACTTGAACCCTATTATTTCCAACAGTAGGTTAAGGCGCAATCTTTCATATTACCACCATTGACAGCAAAACCTGGCGAGGGGCCCAGCTGTCTCTAGCTACAGTCAGACCCCCAAACACAGACAACTGTCAAACAAACACAACTTTAAACAAAACGTAGCATTTGTCCCCAAAGTTCCTCATTGTGCTGTTCTACCCACCGTAGGCTCCGCCTCCACGATCCGCCCACCCCCTGTCATTTTTTACCACTTGGTGTGGGTGCTGTTGGCTGGTAACTTGTCCCATTGCTGTCGTCTCTGTGCTGGCTGCCCTTCTGCCCCACAACTGGCACTGACAGCACCAATCACAGCCATGTGCCAGTGTGGGTGTAAGAATTGGTGGCCTGGTACAGCTGATTATTGCTGAATGCCAGGGGAAACAAGGGAACTGCCCAGCTTGTCTGACACCACCACCACACGCCAAAGCCACCCACCCGCTACACCATTGCTGCCAGTTATAGTGCCAGAGTGGCACCGGAATCATTGGCACTCTCTGGCACATTGCTATACATGAAACTGGCCAGCTGGCACAGTGGCACCTGCGCGGCTCATACTGTTGAGTGAATAAGACTGACTGCCAAATGAAGTACTGGTAATCAGTTTGGCAGTAATTCTGCAGATCTCGTAATGATGTCTTTAGAGACAGCTGTCGCATGGTGCTGGCATTGCCCACAGCAATGCCATGCTGTGGAATGTACAGCAGTGGGGGGACCCTGTGTGCCCTCAGAATGTTGATCATTCAGGACGAGAGCCACAGCCAGAAGAATGATCGCACCTGCTCTCCCTTCTGACCTTATACCCTGGAAATAAATAAAGTGGCGCATTATGAGTTTGGCGGTATTCTGGAGGTAAATCTGGTGGAATACCACCCACCGGAATTACTGTTGCGCCACAATTACCAACGGATTACAGAAGGCGGTGTCAGAGTTAATCCCCACTTTTTGAGAGTCCATTGGACTGTATGGGATATTTTTGGCGGAATTACCGCCAGTGGAATTCCCACAGTGGTAATTCTGCTGATTTTGCCCATTTTTGGCAGAAAGTTGGAGGATTTACCTCCAGCATGATGCTGGAGGTAAATCCCCCACTCCAGAGCCATACTCGCAGTAAGGCAGAGCGGGATCAGTGGCGGTAATTCCAGTACTGCCAATTTTCTTCCTACATCGCCATACTCGTCATGAGAACCATCTTTTATATTTACTGACTCCAGCGTCCTTCCGGCCTCTCACCTGTGTCTCCTGCTGACCCCTGACACTGCAACAGCCTAATGCAGTAAGGCAATGAGCTCGTGATGTCATTGACCTGCGACATAATTTCTAACTTGGGGTGTAAAAGTCAGCCCCATAGATTAGATTTTCTTTCTGCAAAATCATTGGTTGAGGTGAGATTATATTGCTTTGTTATTGGCTGCAGTATAATCGAAAGTTCAATGGTTTCAGCCATTATTTCATCCAGCTGTTTTTTGAATAGTTGGGAAGAAGGTGGAAAGTGCCCTGTTCTGAACCCCTATGGAACTGTTTGGCCAAATTTCCCCTTTGAAAAATGACAAGTCGGTGGCTGTAAAATATGACACGTTTAACCAATCAGCACAGTCTTGCCACTAGTATATGGCAGGCACGTTTACGACAGAGTCGTGATATGATAATGTGGCTATTAAATACCCCAAAGGCACAATCCAAGTACTCCCAGGCCAGCAAACTCACAGCCGCTGCGGTTCTGAAGGCCGGCTGGATTACTTCCAATGCAAAGTAGCAGCCCCTCTATTTCAATGTGATTTGAGATATCTGTCGTGGGCATACCTCCTAGAGCGGACTAAACTGCTTCTGGGCGCAGATCCTACAAGACTGCACGTTAACATTGTGACGTCCCCGCAGTGGTCAGCGCATGCGCGAGCCTCGTTCCCGGCCGCGCATGCGCAGAGGAATAAACGGCGCCCGTGCGGCAGTTCCCGCCGGGACACGGACCAGGCAACAACGCGTCCCGTGTCGTCCTTGCATGTGTGCCGGGTGTGCGTGTTTGCATGCAGGAGTGAGTGCGGGTCCCTCACCCGACCCTCCGGGGTGAGGACACAACAACTGGCGACGAGGAGGAGCGCCACGATTACGCTCGCCCCAACGTACAACGAACGTCGGATCAGCGGTGCTGCGTATCGTGGCATGACACGGACCCGGCACGAACGCCACGAGTAAGCAACAGTAGCGGCCTGCACAGGTGCTCGTGCGCTGTTGCGCTTCTGCCACGCGGCAAATGTTTGGAACCCTGGTCGTTCCCACCCACCTGGGGACGACCCTCTACTTTGACACAGAAAGGAGTGGCCAGAACACGGCGTTGGGGCCCCACATATCAGGTTTGCGGCCTCTGTGACACCTAGAAGTGCCTGTGCGACCGGCAACAATGGCAGACAGCGATGGGGAAGCGGAGACTGCATGTGGCACAACGGGGCCACAACAAGGATCTCTGTTACCGATGCAGGAGTTTGACGTGTCGGGACCCCCATCCAAACTGGGGCCAAGATGGTTGCTCTGGATTAAAAGACTTGAAATGTACTTTGCAGCGACCGGCATCACCGATGATGCAGCGAAAAGGGCAACTTTGCTGTATTCGGCAGGGCTGGACGTCATTCGCATTTTTGAGGCATGCAATCTGCAGGTAGTCACATATGCTACGGTCAAGACGGCTTTGGAAAACCACTTCATACCTCAGTCGAATATGGACTATGAGAGATTCCTGTTCTGTGGGGAGAAGCAAAAAGATGAAGAACCTCTTGATCAGTTTTGTGCCAGGTTGAGAATGATGGCCACAGCATGCCGCTGGGACAATGATGAGTCTATGATACGGAACCAGGTAATACAGGGCTGTAGCTCGAGTAAGCTAAGGAGACAAGTATTGCGAGAACCGGGATGGACGCTCGCGCAAATACTGGACAGTGGCAGGACGTTTGAACTGGCGGAGTCGAGAGGCGCAAAGATGGACGCAGCCAGGCGCCCAGGTATGGCGGACGAGGCGTATGCCATTAGCAGACGTGGGGACACAAAAGACAAGTGGGGCCAGAACAGGCTAGAAACTCGCAATCCTCCAGGGTCGGAGTCCATATGTCAATACTGCGGCTATGACCTGCCACATTCGGAGGAATGCCCGGCCAAATCAAGATCGTGTGGCCGGTGCGATAAACTAGGGCACTATGCCCGTATGTGCCGTGCCCCAGCCCCCGTATCTGTACAGAGAGGCCCAGCAAGAAGTCGCGGCGGCGGATCCAGAAGACTACGAAGCATTGCCGCTCTCGAACAGGAAATACATAGGCTGCAGCTAGCTGAGGGAGAGGAGGAGAAAGATGAAGAAGTGTTCTTCATATCTAACTTAGCGTCAGGAACTAGGAAGAAGAGGCAACCCAAGTGCATGGTGGACATACAAGGGGTGCCGACACAGGTTTTAATTGACACTGGAGCCTCCGTATGTGTATTGGCCGAAGAACAATACCAAAAACTTCCGGGACCTCCCGCGATAGACAGCTCCGCGGCAAAAATATTTACGTTTGGAGGCGACACCCCGATACCCATCAAGGGTGTGTTCGTCACGCCGGTCACCAAGGGTGACAAAGCAATCAAAGCACGCTTTTTTGTCACGGACGTGAGTCTTCATTCACTACTCAGCTGCGCAGCATCTGAGGCTCTTGGATTGGTGCATTTCGCACTGGAAGTGCATCAAATAGACGGCGAGTGCCTGCTGGACAAATATGCTGGCATTTTCGAAGGAGTAGGGAAACTGAAGGCGCCCCCGATAAGGCTGCACATCGACGACACCATCAGACCGACCGCTCTGAAACACAGACGAATTCCGTTCCATCTCAGGGAAAAAGTAGAAGAAGAGCTGCGGTCGCTTGTTAATATGGATATCATTGAGAGGGTGGAAGGGCCCACACCCTGGGTTTCACCGATAGTAGTCGCCCCCAAATCTAAGCAGCCGGGAGCAGTGAGGACCTGCGTAGACATGCGCCTCCCCAATGCGGCGATTAAGAGGGAGAGACATATAACACCAACCCTCGACGACATTGTAGGTGAGCTTCAAGGGGCACGTGTGTTCTCCAAGCTGGACCTACGAGCGGGATACCACCAACTGGAGCTCCACCCCGACTCAAGATTCATTACAACCTTCACGACACACGAGGGCCTGTACCAATTCAAACGGTTGAGTTTCGGGATATCATCTGCGGCTGAAGTGTTCCAGAACACTATTAGAGGAGCATTGGCGGGGCTGACAGGTGTCCTAAACATGAGTGATGACATTTTGGTATTTGCAAACTCAGAAGCAGAGCACCTAAAACGTCTAGAAAGTACTCTGAAGAGGTTGAAAGACCTGGGACTCACGTTACACCGCCAAAAGTGCGAGTTCCTCAAGAACCGGATTGGATTTTTCAGCTTCATCTTCCAGGCCGCAGGAATATCGCCAGATCCGGAAAAAGTCAGAGACATTCGGGAAGCAGCGGCACCACAGTCCCCCACGGAAGTGAGGAGCTTCTTAGGGATGGTGACGTACTGTGGGCGTTTTATAAAAGGACTGGCGTCGATGGCGGAACCTCTCAGGGCACTAACAAAAAATGAGGTAGTGTGGAAATGGGAGTCACGAGAACAAGAAGCATTCCAGGCCCTAAAGAACGCCTTGTCAGATGGCGACACCATGGCATATTTTAACCCAGCGGTGGAGTCGGAGGTAGTGGTGGAGGAGAGCCCAGTCGGTGTCGGGGCAGTGCTGTTACAACCCAATGAGCGTGGAGATATGAGACCGATTGCATACGCAAGCAAAGCACTATCCAGCACAGAGATGAGATACTCCCAGATAGAAAGGGAAGCCCTGGCCATCCTATGGGGATGTCGCCATTTTCGCCTATACATATTGGGCAAACCTGTAGTGGTGGTCACCGACCACAAGCCGCTGCTGCCAATACTAGCGGGTGCATCATCAAAACTCCCACCCCGCATTGAGAGATGGATGCTGGCCTTAATGGAGTACGGGGTGAAGCTGGTATACCGACCCGGGACCAATAATCCCGCAGACTATTTGTCAAGGCATCCCAACAAAGCAAGTGCAGAAGGAGACGGCAGTGAAATGGAATGCAACGGTCTACTCTGCCAGATAGTGGAGGGTGCGCTCCCCAAGGCACTGTCGAGACTGGCGATCGCCACGGAGTCATGCAAAGATGAGGTCTTCGACATCATCAAGGCTGCGGTGAGAAGTGGAGATTGGAGGGAAGTCCTGCGCAATAATTCGTGACGCCAGGAGGAGGCCCAGAAAGATCTACAGGCACTCTGGAGGGTGAGAGATGAGTTATCGATCTCCGATGATGGGCTGTTACTCAGGGGCCGACAGATCGTCATCCCGCGAGAGCTCAGGCTGAGGATACTGGAGCTGGCGCACATTTGTCACCAGGGGGTCGTGAAGACAAAGGCGAGGTTGAGGCCAAAAGTATGGTTTCCAGGCCTGGAAGAAAGGGTGGAGCGCTTTGTAAAGAGATGTCTGGTCTGCCAAGCTGCCACGCCAGGGGACAAAGCACCACCAATCAGCTTGATGGAGCGCAGCACAAAGCCGTGGAGTACGGTACACATGGACTTTGGCGCGACGGGGCGGGGAATGTATTTTCTGGTGGCAGTGGATCAATGGTCGAGGTACCCGGAGGTGGAGGTGGTCGTGTCGACGGCCACCGAGTACACCACGGCGGCGTTGGACAGAATGTTCGCAACGCATGGGTTTCCTGACATCGTGTGCTCAGACAACGGACCACCTTTTACCGGTCGCCAATTTGCCCAGTATCTGAGTGAGAGGGGGATTAAACATCGGAGAGTGTCCCCGCTATGGCCGCGGGCAAATGGTGAGGCCGAAAGAATGATGCGTATGCTCAACAAGGTGATGCGAATCTCAGCCAGCAAGGGAGAACCCCTCAAAAAGAGAATGGTGGAGTTCCTTCGAGTGTACCGCACAACCCCTCACCAGTCCACCGGGGTTGCCCCTGCCGAGGCACTTTTCGGGCGCTGCCCGAGAGGGATGATACCGGAAGTGGAGAACCGAAGACCTGGAGTTATAGACGACGAGAAAGTCCGAGAGGAACGGGCGGAAAGCAACGAAAAGGAGAGCGAACTGAGAGGTTTGCAAGAAAAGGAGATACAAGTCGGAGACTCCGTGCTCGTCAAGAATCGGCACCCGGAAGGGAAACTGTCCTTGCCATTTGAACCACGCCCCTGGAAGGTGACCCATGTGAAAGGCACTATGGTGACTGCAGCCAGTGAACGTGGCACCGTCACCCGCAATCGATCGTTCTTCAAGAAAGTGGATGTCGTGCCTGAAGCTCGGACCTCAGGGGAGTCCTCGATGCGGGCATCAAGCCCAGAGATCCAGGAGAGCGAGCTGTCGAGAGATCCGGACCCTACCTGTGGCGCTGACTGTCTCGTGCCCACGGTTGTGCCAAGATATCCAGTTCGAGGGGGAAGGAGACTCCCGGCTCATTTCAAAGACTATGTTATGACTCGGGCGATTGACCGAGGTAGTCCCGAAGCCTACACATGGTGTGCAATGTTTGTATTACTGTTACGTTTGATCACGTGAGTACAATTTGTTCGTACTACACTGCTGTTTGTTGTTACAAAAAAAAGAAGGGATGTGACGTCCCCGCAGTGGTCAGCGCATGCGCGAGCCTCGTTCACGGCCGCGCATGCGCAGAGGAATAAACGGCGCCCGTGCGGCAGTTCCCGCCGGGACGCGGACCAGGCAACAACGCGTCCCGTGTCGTCCTTGCATGTGTGCCGGGTGTGCGTGTTTGCATGCAGGAGTGAGTGCAGGTCCCTCACCCGACCCTCCGGGGTGAGGACACAACAAACATGTAGAGCCAAACATTAGCGAAAAAGGTACGTTTTCAGGCTGTTTCTGAAGACCAGGTAGGCGCTCTTGAGTCGAAGCTCGGTGGGCAATGAATTCCATAGCCGAGGGCCCAGAACTGAAAAGCACCCGCCCCCTCTATGAAGAAAGGGAGAGGCAGGAACTGCCAGGCCATGTTGATCGGAGGACCGCAAAACACGGGATGAGCAATAAGGGTCTATTTCTCCGTCAGATAAGGTGGGGCATCTCTGTGATGCTGGAGGTAAATCCTACCCTCCAATGCCAAACTCGGGATTTGGTGGTGTGGTAAATGTGGCAGTAACGGAATTACCACCACTTTTTTACAGCACCGCCAAACTCGGAATGAGTCCCATTAGGGCTCATTACGAGTTTAATTCTATTCACTGCCACTTTTCCAGACCACCAAAGTTTAGTGGTAAAATGGAGGCAACGCCTTCAGCTTCTGGCAAAAAAGTATCCTTTTCACTTTAACGACAAAAACTTGGGGAATTGCCCTGGGAGGAATTATCACCCACAAGAACTTTGCCGAATTCCGGGACTAACACTGCCGTTACCCCCTTTTTAATTTGGTGGTTAATCCGCCAGACCGAGGGATGGCAACGGAATCCGAGTTTGGTGGAAATTCCGTCCCTTGGGCCTCATTACGACCCTGGCGTAACGGGTTAAACGGCGTCGTAAAAGGCTGCGGCGCCGTTCAACCCGTTCCGCCACATTACAAGGTCCCCTCGCGGGACACGTTAAGCACGCCTGGGAAAACCAGGCGTGCATACCGTGTCCCGCGAGGGGAAGAGGGAGCAAACAACGGGCCATCTCATAATGGCCCGTTGTTTACTCCCTCTCCCATTCCCATTCAGCCCTATGGGGGCTGAAATGGGAATGGGATGAACCGTGTCCGTGTCCTCGAGTGAGGAATTACCGGGCCATCCGAACTCGGAATGGTCCGGTAAGTCCTCATTCCGAGGACACGGACACGGATGCGGTTTTGCCGGCAGCCATGCCGCCAATAGCGGCATAGCTATCGGCATACCTCGTAATGAGGCCCTTTGTCTTCTGCTCCCGTAGAGTCTTACATACATGAGCTTGTCCTATTGTATGGAGACGTATAGAGCTCGAACTATGGGCCGAAGGCATCTAGGCGCTAACAACATGGATAGGGGAGGGTGAGCTGATCAGGGAGCCCGAAGATCAGAAAAGATGTGTTTTTAAGTTCTTGCGAAACTGAAGGTGACCAACAGCGTCTCGAAGGTACACTCACCGGAAAAGAGTTCCACAAGGTGGGAGCCAGAACTGAGAAAGATCGTCCCCCTGCTCACGCCTTACAGTAACTCGGAATTCTAAGCAACACTTGTGAGTAGGACAGAAGAGTTCTGGCAGACCCGTAAGGGCTAAGCTTCGAGCACAGATATTCAGCACCAGTATTGTGGATGGCGCGATGCAACAGACACAATGGGGGTCATTACGAAGTTGCCGGACCGGAATTAACAGTGCTGGGAGAACCGTACCGGCACTGTTTTCCGGACCGGCAGACTACGAGTTCTGCGGGTGTCGTCCCACGCGTCAGATCTGACATGGCGGGGTGGAACAGCACCTGCACGCAGAGATGCACGGAAACCCCGACAACATTACGACATGGTGCCGGTGTTTCTGCGGTCCCCATTCTGTATGGGACTCCACAGGAATGGGGATTTACAGAATTGCAGACGCCAGCGTTATCAGACCACCGGGGCTGTAATGCCCTGGTAATTCCGGCAAGTCTGGTGCCGGTAATTGAGTACGGGTTCAGCGGCAGCCTCCCGGTTTTACCGGCACAGCTACTGCCGGACCCGTAATGAGGTCCAATATCTTAAACTTGATCCGGCTCCCAATCGGAAGCCAGCGCAACTGGTGAAGCACATCTGAAGAATGAGAGAGTCATGTGTTGAACCCAACCGGTTAGAACGTGTTTTCCCACGACTACTCTCGAAGAGTTTTATTCACCTCTCACCTTGTAGGTTCGTAGGTGCTGATTCATTTTGAGTTTGCTAACCCTAGTGTCAGAGTGATGGCATTGCCCGCCATGATGCTCTAAATGACGTGTAAGGATGGTTTGGCCTCACACGCAGATTCTCCAACAGCGGCCTGTATGTGAGACTGATTTGGGATTTTTCAGTACAGAATACCGGAAGTGTGTACACTGGGAAATGAATTGGAAAGTTAGACTGGGATTGTAAAATTAGGAGCTACCTGGCAATTACAAACTGGGAGCTTATTGGGAATGTCTATTGGGAATGTCTAGCTGCGTGGGAATATCAAACTGTGGATATGAAGTTGGGAGAGCTTACTGGGAATACCAGGCTTATTGGCAATGTCAAACTGGGAGGGCGTACTGGGAATTTCAAGCTGACAAAAAATATAAAAGTGAGAGTTTACTGAGAACAGTTACCTTACTGGGAAACGTTAAGCTTGCTGGGAGTTTATGGCAAAGGCCAAGCTCACTAGGAATGTAATTCCGGGAAGTTAATGAGAATGTCGAAATAGGAGCTTTCTGTGCATTTCAGGCTACTGGCTTACTGGGAATGTCAAGTTTACTGCACGTGGCAAACTGGGAGCCTACTGGGAATGCTAATTTACTGGGAATGTGACACTGAAAGACCACTGGGAGCTTGCAGAGAATGGGCCTCATTACAAGCTTGGCGGTCCGGAAACAGCGTGCCGGGAATTCCGATCACCGGCACTGTTTCCAGACCGCAGCACTATGAGCGGGAATGCCAGTAACAAAGGTGCTGTAACAGCACACACAGCGCTACCATTCACGGTAGCACAGTGAACCAAAACAGCGGGACCCTCCGGAAGCAGTGCTGGAAACACCAGCACCCAAGAAATAAGGTGGCATCCCAAGAGCGGTTTTCTTGGAAACACTGGCATGAAAATGCTGGTGCCACAGTGACAAAAAGTGCCGTAAACACAGGCACTGCAGAGCATTCCGTAACCAGGCCCAGGTGTGGAGGAACAGGCCACAGGTGCACCCAATGCTGCACACAATGAGTACAGAGACTGCCACACCACACATGCTTCCCAACACAGCCATGCTGCCATTCGTAGCAGCAGTCATGGGCATGGAGGTGCTGTATGCACGAGTGCAGCTCTATGAGCAGGAGGTGCGACAGTGGGAACAGGTCGACAGGCAGTGGGGAGGTTGAGAAGGAGAATGGAGAGGAACAATGGCCAGCAAGATGTACCCCATTGGCGTGCACCTATACTCTGCACAAGGGCAACGCCATGGTCCTTGACTGACAGGCAATTCCACACACTATACTGTCTGAACAGGGAGACCATCCTGGAAATTGCTGAGCTCCTCCAGGATGACATAGAGAGCATAATTGGCATCCGGACTGCCATAACCCTGCCCCCTGTTGAAGGTTGTGTCTGTGCTGCACTTTATAGCCACGGGCATAGTCCAGCACACAGTCGGCGAGCTGCATGGCATCTCCCAGCCAGCCTTTTCAATTGTGCTAGTGCAGGTCCTGGATGCCCTCCTGCATCATGTGTCCCAGCACATCGTCTTACCAACGACACAGGCACAGGTTAATGCCACCAATGCCGGCTTCCATGCCCTTGTGGGCATGCACAATGTATTGGGAGCAGTGGACTGCACACACATAGAGCCGGTGGCTGCCCATGCCACATAGGAGGTGTATAGAAACGGAAAGCTGTACCACTCAATGAATGCGCAGGTCATCCGTGATGCATCTGTGATGCAGAGGTGACTTTCACCCACTGCTACGCCTGCTTCCCGGGATCAACCCATGACTCCATGGTCCTGCAGAATATCACTCTGCCTGCGTACATGGCACGTTATGGATGACAGCGGACCTGGCTATTCTGTGAGTAAAAGCATCAACACTCACACCTCTTTGCATGTGCACGAAGGCACCGGGGAATGTTCACTGGCACCAGTGCATGGCCTACCTCCACCATGCCAATGCAGGGTCACAATCAGCACACAAGAGTGGGTGGCCACGACTGGCATCTAGCACATGTGTCAACGGATGGGCACCCCACCACAATCTGCGCACGGACGGACAGGCACATGCAATGCACTGCAGGTACCAGAATGCATCACTGCCTGTCACAATACCCAGCACATCCCGACTCAGCCCCACCCACCACTACCAAGCCATCTTTGGGAGTCAGACCCTACACATGGCCTAATCAGCATTGCTTGTCAGAGGGTGCAGCAGGGTGAATGAGAGCCCACAATATGCATGTGCCACCCACCCACTCACATCTCTATTTGTATGCACTGTCCAGTTACTTGAAAAAAATCGCCCTCCCTGTGCCCCATTCAATGAAAGTGATTCTGGTTATCCTTTAGTTAGTACCATGGCTGATGACCCCTGTGAGAGATCCCCAGACTCAGAAGGAAATAGCATACAATCGCACTCACATCTGAACCCGGGCGACCATTGAGCAGACCTTTGGACTGTTGAAGGCCCATTTTTCAGTGCCTTCACTGTTCAGGGGGGCACTCATTTACTGGCCTGTGAAGGTGGGGAAGATAGTCCTGGCCTGTGCAATGTTGCATAATGTGTGCATCAGGCAGAAGCATACCCCTGGCCCTGGATATGGACATGCCTCCAGCGGATGCGGATGACGGTGGTGACGGGGTTGCAGCTGTAGACATGCAACAACACCAACACAGGGATGTCAGGGCTGGGCGTGCAGCCCGCCAGGAAATCATTGAGAACCATCAACTGTACACAACCCATGGTAGACAACGCATGTGATGCAGCGCAATAATGAAGCACACAACTTCACAAATTGAATGTCCAGACGTACATTTCTTTGCACAACCATGTGTATTTTAATAAGAACAAACATAACTAATAGTGTGTCCCACCACCCCACCCCCAACCAGCCCCGCACCACCCCTTTCCCAACTAGCCCTCCCCACCATCCCCTCCCCAAATAACCCTCTCCACCACCCCCTCCCCAAATAGCCATCCCCACAACCCCTTCCCAACTTGCCTTTCCCACCACCCCTTCCCAACTAGCCCCCCCCAATCACACCCTCCCCAAAACACCTCCAGGTCGCAGTAGTGTCACTGTAAGTCTGGTACTAGGTCACTGCTGTGGCCTTTTTTCAATGGGCCTGCCCTTCTTCAGTGACCCTGACAGGCGCAGGGATCTGCGCCTTGGGCTGCTCTGTTGTGAGCTTGCAGGCGTGGGGATGATTGAGGAGGGGTTGGAACCTGCTGTGTGCCTGTGCTCTAGGGTTTCCTGCAGGGAAAGGGTGAGGGACTCAGCCAGTGATGAGATTGCATTGTTCTCCTCCCGTACTGTTGCACACGAGGAGCGGCTCAGGGAATGTGCACAGCACCAGCCGGTGGCCTGCACACTCTCCCACATTATCTAGGTCTCCTCCAGCTTCTGGTGCACGAGTCCAGCCATCTCCTCATGCCGTGCCTCGATGCGCCGTATGCGTGCATCCATATCTTGGATGCTGGGGATCGGTGCTGGAGGTGGGCTGTGGAGGTCGGAGGGGCTGAATGATCAACAGTGGTAGCGGGTGTGTTCTGGCGACCCCTTAGTGGTGTCCCCGCCTTCCTGCCCGGCATTGTCGTCCATCGAGGTGGCATCAGAGGCAGCCGGCTGTACCTCCATTGGCGAAGCTGGTGTTGCGGCTGGGGCAGCTGCCTATGGTATTGCTCCGGGGCTGCTTCCTGTGGAGTTGTTGCTGGGGCTGCTTCCTGTAGAGGTGCTGCTGGGGCAGCTTGTTGTACCTCAGTTGGCATAGCAGGTGTTGCTGCAGGGCAGGCGGCATGCTCACTTGGCCTGTGGTTTACGTGGCCGGTGCTGGTGTAGCCTTGGCAGTGGACATGCAGGGCGTGGCTCTCCTCCTCTGTGTGGGTGACTGTGAGGTGCTTGGTCCACCTTGATCACTGTCAGACAAGGTGCCTGTGGGGGTGAGATGGGCATGCGTTGTTCACTTCTGTGGCATCCTATGGCCTTGCAACATGCAGTTCATACACTGTGTGACATGATGCCTGTGCATGGAGTGTTTCAGTTCATCATAGGACATTTGTATGGGGCCTATGCAGATTAGTTTCAATGTGCCACAAGACAAAAGGGGGTGTTACATGGGGGGAAATATCCAGATTCAATGGTCGTACTGGACCTTGTGACATTCTTACTGTGCAAGTGCAGAATACTGAAAAGTGCTGGGGAGAGTGGAGTGAAGGGGCAGGGATGGGAGGGAGTGAAGTGAAGGGGGGGGGGGGTACACGGGGCTGAGTTAGTGCTGATGGGAGCCACAGGGGCAGGTACAAGGGGTGAAAGGGGGAGGGGAGTACAGTGCGAAGGATGGGGTAGACCGTAATCAGGCTAGTCCAGGGACGGGTGCCCAAGGGCAAGTGCTGGTAAGGTGTGGTGGGGGAGACTGGTCGAGGATGGGCTGGCCCCAGTAAGACTCATTAGGGACAAGGCCCCAGACACCCTTGTGGATGATGCTTGCGGTCACCGGGAGCAAGTGGAGAGAGATTTTAGAACTGAAGAGATGCAGTCCCAGGGCTTGTGGCCTAGGATGAGTCCTGCAGCCCCTTTCTGGGTTGGTTTGAGGGGGCAAAGGGAGGAAAGGGGTAGATTGAGGAAGAGGCTGTTGCAGTAGTCAAGCCTAGGGAGAACCAGAGCTCTGCAGACAATGGGCTTCTGCAGTAAGGTGTGGAAAGAGAGAGTGCCTCTGAGGAGGTGGAGCTGTAAATTGGGCTTCTTGGCGAGGTCTGTGATTTGCAGAGAGGATTAGAGGGAGGAGTCAAAGATGACCCCAAGGTTTTGGCCTCACAGAAGGGTGAGGGGAGGGGGTCAATGGAAGATGGCCAGTGAGTGGGTGGGATACAGGACGCAGACGTCACAACGAGGGGCTTCACTGTCTTACTGGCATTAAGGCAGAGATCATTAGCAGAGCACAATGCATGAATAGCAGTCAGGCAGTCATGCATGGGAGTGGAAGGAGGCGAAGTAGAGGATGGGTGCTTGAGGGTGTGCTGTGTGTCATCAACATGACACTGGAAGTGAGGAGGGAAGTTGGAGATCAAGTGGGGCAGAGGGGCCAGGTAGATGGTGAGGAGTCATGACGATAGGGTAGTGCCCTGAGGGTCGCCACAGGTAGAAAGTGAGATGCAGCAGAGGGAAGGGCCCAATTGCACTTGAGAGGGTCAGTTTGACAGGAAGGCAGTCAACCATGCCATGGCCCGTCAGGACGGCTTTGATATGTGCATGCATGTGAGTGTGTTACGGGGGCACATTGCTCGTGGTGCATGCATGCTTCCTTGGCGGGTGCGTCCCTCATGTGTGTGTTGCTTCTCATATCATCACTTTGTGCACATGACCAGTACTCATGTGGGCATGTATGTTTGGATGTTTGGGGGGAAAATACTTGTGAACCTTTGGGCAACGGCCATGGTTCGTTGGCCACTCTATGGGTTGGATGTGGTTTGGTAGCATGCATTTGGACATGTCTCTGTGTAGTGTACGCTGCATTTTCCTGCCCACTGTGTATAGTTATTTTGGTGTGGCACGTTACTCACCACCCTTTCCATGAGTCCCTGCACCGGCCTCTGCCACTCCCACTCCCTCGATCCCTTCAAGGTGCAGCACACTGCTGCATTTTTCCTCCTACTGCATGAGCTTTATTGGTGAGGCCGTCCCACTGCCAGTAGCCAGGCCTTCCTTCTTGTGGGCTGACAGCAGGTTGCAGACCCTCAGGCGGAGGTCATCCCACCGCTTATGGCAGTCACATTCTGAGCATGGTACGGCTCACGTGGCGGACACCTTCTGTGTCACCTCCTCCCAGGTGGCCTTTTTGTGCAGTTGTGTGGTGCGCCAGTGGTCTGTGGCAAACAGCTCCTCAGCATATTGCACTATAGTGTCTGTAACAATGGGGAGTTCCTGCTCTGAGAAGCGTGGCTTCCGCTGCCGCACTTCAGGGACCTGAGATGGCATACATGTTGTTGAGATGCCGGTGTCTATGTGTCCGGATGGCAACAGCAACTAGATCATTTTAAGTGGATCGTGTTTTCCAAATTGGCTGCCGGCACGTTTCCAGTTCCTGCAATGAAGTTGTTTTAGGTCCCGGTGTTTCCGTTGCCGGTGTTTCCATGAGAGACACGCCGGCAACGGTGCCACCTGCATTTTGACGGTGACAGTGTTTCCGTCATGCCAATCACAATGTTACCAGCATGCCAGATTGCGCGCTCCTGCAAGTTTGTCATGTGCTGGTGATTCCATGGTTGCGGTTGCCGGAAACGGTGCCAATTGCCCCACAGAATCACTGGCACATTACCGGCAAACTCGTAATCAGGGCCAATGTCAAATTTACTGACAGCTTACTAAGAATGCCACCCTTAATAGGATTGTCAAATTAAAACATCAAGCTTAATTGGAATATAACGCAAACTGGGGATGTCAAAGTGTAGGTTGACTGGGAAAGTCATGAACACTTGGAATTGTCATGCTTATTGGGAACGTTAAACTGGTATTTTATTACCATATGAGACTAGAAGCTTACTGGGAAGTTTAATCTTGCTAGGAATGCCAAACTGGGAACTTAGTGGGAATGTCAAACTCAGAGATCGTTGGGAATGGAAATCTAGGAATTTACTTAGAATGTTGCTCATACTGGAACTGTCAGACTGGGGGTGGGTTACTGGGATTGCCAAATGCTAAAATGACTGGGAATAAAAACTAGCATTTTAATCGCAATAGGAAGATTAGTAGGAATGGAAATCTGGACCTTGATTGGAATGCCACATTTATGAGGAATGTTTAACAGGGGGAATACTGGAAACTGTCCATCTGGGAATGTACAGGGAATGTCAGACTTGCTGGGAATGTCAAGCTGGAAACTTACTGGAATGTCAAGCTGGAAGCTTACTGGGAGAGTTAAGGTTACTGGCAGCTTACTCGGAATGTTAAGCATTCTGGGAGTGTCACACGTTAAGCTTATTGGGAAGGTAAAGCTCACTGGGGTGTCAAACTGGATCTAACTAGTAATTTCAAAATGGGTAATTACTGGGAATGACAAACTGGTATTTTACTTTGAATATCAATCTTAGTGTGGTGGCAAATTGGTTGTTAACTGGGAATGCCCACCTTCCTGGGAATGTAACCTGGGAGCTTACTTGGGTTGTTACATATACTGGGGATGCCAAAGTGAAAGCAAAGTGGGAACGTCAGCATTACTCAGAATGGCTGACCGGAATGTAATTGGGGAATGCCAAGCTGGAGTCTTCTGAAGAATGTCAAGGTTGAAGTTATTGGAAAGGTCACACTCTGAGGCCATCGGAAAAGTTAGGTGTACTTCTAATGTCAAACAGGAAGCTTACTGGGAATGTTAATGTGGGAGCGTACTCAAACTGAGAGTTGATTGGGAATGTTAATCTTACTTGGAATGTCAACCAGGGAGTTTACTGGGGATTTCAAACTGAGAGCTTTCTGAGAATGTCAGCCCAGAATTGCATAATATATCAAGTCGTCTCAAACTATAAGATAGCATAACATAGCACAGGGGTCGGCCATCTTTGGCTTTCCATATGTTTTGGACTGCCACTCCTATAAGCCCTACCAGTTTACTTAATGGCGAGAGATCATGGGAGTCGTAGTCAAACACATCTGGAGAGCCAAAGACAGACCCACAGATTTTCTTTCTGCAAAATCATTAGTTGGGATGAGAGTATATTGTTTTGTTATTGGCTGCAGTGCAATGGAAAGTTCCATTTGTTCAGCCATTATTGCATGCAGCTGTTTTTTTGAATAGTTGGGAAGAAGGTGGAAAGTGTACTTGTTTCTAGAGTGTCCTGTGCAGACCCTTAACATAGCATATCGCAGTATGATGAATTATGGCATGACACATCACAATATGATGAATCAGCACATGACATTTCAGGACATGGTACATCAGAGCGTTTGAGGTGACATAGCTTTACATGCCATATCCTGAGATGCCATGTCATAATATGACATATCATGACATGGCATTGCATAGCATGACATACTATATCATGGAAATAATGAATAGCATATCATGCAGAGCCCTCCCATGCAATCGGTTGCTCTAGGGAGAGATATTTGCACATACGCACACCGCGCACACTCCACTGTGTAGTGCAGCGGCCCGGTATCCGCTGACTGAGCCTACGCCACATGTGGTTTCTATGCCAGCAGTTGTATCCTAACAACATATTAATATTAAATCACACATCCCTCCACATCAGCACACACCACCTGTGCAGTTTCATGTATGTAGCTGTGGCAATGCTCTCTGTGAAGAATTGTCATTTCATGTGTGTTCAGCCAATGGTGTGCCGAACGCTGTGACAAATCAAGACATAGCGGACATACATGACAATAAATGTCATGACATAACATGGCATGACATCTATAGTTACATAACATATCTGGGCATGGCATATCAAGGCACCACACAACATGCCTTCCAAGGCATGAAATATCATGACATAGCATATCATGAAATGACATATCATGACATGATATATCACGACAAGGTATATGAAGCATAAATCATCATTACAGATAATAACATGACATATCGTGACATGGCATTTCATGATATGACATATACTGATATTACATAGCATGGATTATCATCACATAGCTTGGCATAGCATAACATGTGTGTGCATGACCTGTCATGCACACACTGCTAGTGTACCGGTTTGCCAGTGGTTTATTTCTGGGACTCGTGCTATGGCAGCCATGAACTGCTGATTGTGAATCACGTGTCATGATGACGTCAGGGCTAAGATCAGCCATAGCCGATCACTGTGCTTGGGCTGCAATAAGCAACGCAGTTCCAATCACCCCCCATGCACCGCCTTCACTCTGGCGGGACTCCCTAAAGCGCGCTGCTAACAGGGGACAGCTTGGCATTGCGTCAGTGCACAACCAGGGCGTCACACTGGCACCACACCCGCTCACTGTTCCAGCACTCACTAAGACCAACCCAAAAGGGGGCAATGGCCCCGGGAATAATGTGAGTGTACCATGCAAGGTCCCAGGGAGGGAGCAGAGCTGCAGGGGGCCCCCTCCCAGACCTGTGTTCAGGCCCGCAGGTCAGGCTGGACCTGGCGGTGCAGCCCCCAGGCAGCCTGCACGCCTATAGCAGAGCCCGGGGAGGGCGTAGTCTTTACCGCTGGGTCCACCTCTGAGCGCAGCTCCACTGCTCTTGGGGCCCTAGTCCTCCATTGAGGAAACTGGTGCAAAGTGGCCATGAAGTAGCATAGCAATGATGTGCTGGTAGCCCTCACTGAGGTCATTCCTAGATATCATGTGAACTTTAACCATGTGCTAGGTAGGTGCAAATATATATGTGCATGCATAAAGAGAGAGAATAGTATTTAGAGCTACTAAAAAATATGCACCCCACCAATTGTCCAGGGGACATTTTTCCATCTAAATACATACTGGAAGAGCGAGAATTGTTCACCCCATTCCTCTGCCGGTTTGTTGGCTCATCCTTCCGCACTTGTTCTATTCCTCAATCTATAAAAAGTGTGGCAGTCACTCCATTACTGAAAAATCCTGGCCTGGATCCATTGGATGCAGCCAATTTAAGACCAATTACAAATACTTTGTTCTTCCTAAAACTAATTGATAAGGTAGCTACTACACAGCTCCAATCATACGTACTCAATACCGGTAAGCTACATGTGAAGCAATCAGGCTTCAGGAGCTTTTATGGCACTGAATCCGCGCTCTTAGACTTACAAACACATATGCTTGGCAAACTGGAGAACACCAAGTCGGGGCTGCTGATGTTATTAGATCTCTCGGCAGCTTTCGACTTGCTGGATCATAAAAGTTTACTTAAAAGAATGGCGACTGTTGGAGGCTTATCCATTAACGCCATCATTTGGCTCAGATCATTCTTGGAGGGCCACCAGTCTTGTGTTTACTGGGGTGATTGTGTCTCTGAGCCACAAACAATAACATGTGGAGTCCCCCAGGGGGCATGCCTCTCACCTTTGTTGTTTAATATTTATATACTACCCCTATGTGTTGAGTTGGAAACCATGGGGATCTTTTTCTGCAATTATGCAGATGATTCTCAGCTGGTTTTGGACATAACCGGGAGCTATGAAGTCGATCAACAAACTCTGATGGCAATATATCATGTTATCAAACAATGGATGTCAGTGAACTGGCTCTGTTTGAACGCCGCTAAAACTGAACTGATGCTTTTTGGGTCACAACACGCTCGATCCAAACTGAATCAAAAATATAACTGTTTTTCCATTGAAGGCAATCAAATCAAAACCGCGCAGAAAGTCAAGACTCTGGCCACCTATATGGAGGATAGCCTCGACAGCGAGGCACATGTCACAGCCATCTCCTCTAATACCAACTACCATCTTAAGGTATTGAGACAAGTTGCCCCGCTAATATCAGTGGAAAACCGCATAAAACTCATAAGAGCAGTAATTCTGCCACGTGTTGACTATTGCAATGCTCTGCTGGGAGGAGCCAGCAAAGCAAAAGTTCAACAGTTGCAGAAAATTCAAAATGCAGCAGTCCGAATTATTTTCCAGATGAAAAATTTCGAACCTACTAGCGCTGCTAGAAGAAAGATGCGTTGGCTCCCGGTGGCAGCTCGTATTCAATTTAAATTGCTTATCACGTGCCACAAATGCCTCTTTGGAAATGCCCCTTCTTATCTGAAGGAGAGGATCAATATTTATCATCCGAATAGATGCCTGAGATCTATGGAGGACTGCTTGTTGGTACTGCCACAAACTAAAAGATCTCAGGGATGGGACAGGCCTTTCATATTCAGGGTGCACAAGCCTGGAATGCGCTTCCAATCAAGATATGTAAAACGGAGGACCATCTTCTTTTCCGCAAACAGATAAAGACTTTTCTGTTTAACTAGGATTTTCCTTAGGTTCTCCACCACTGCTGTCTTTCGTCGCCTGGATGCCCACGGGCTTTGGCGCCTTATAAATCTGAATAACATAACATAACATTTGTTCATCAAAATATTTGGCACCTGTGGCAGGTCAGAAGAAGGACGCAGACTCTTGTTAGACATTTTGAAAGCGATCTTTATTACAGAAAAGATAAGGCCTATTTGTCCCTACATTTCTGGGATGTTTCCTTCCTAATAAACTAGCTGCAGTGCTCGTCAGCCGTCAGTGAATGTCTTAAAAGAACCTGGCCATCATCCAAACTAAACCTATCTGACCCTACCACTATCAGAACTAAGGACATGAGAATGGCTCCCTTGTCCCGGATTATGATTCTTATAGCCTTTAGTTCAAGAGCTGATTTTCAAATAGTCTCTCGTAACATCTTTAATCAGTTTATACATTTTTAAAAATGTTTTATTGTAATATCATGTTTGAAAAAGAAAACAAATTTTTTGTCACATCATTATGTCTTTGCAAAATCCAACTGACTTTGGACTCAAATGATCAAATACCAGCAATTCTGAGTCAATCACTATTCTGTCCATGAAATGTACAACTCCACAAGTCAGTTGCAAATTTGTTGCAGAAATTAAATAGCTCCACCACTCGTCCATGATGTCATTTATTGGAGCAAATTGTGACAAATCTCATGAACGCAGAGATGAGATTTTTGTACATTCAGTCACTAGATGTTTTACCGATTCAACTGCATTTAAACAATAACGTCAATGATTATCTAATGTTTTACTGTCACGCTGTAGCATCAGAATCTCTTTGGTCTCATAGAGATTCAAGTGTAGTCTTATGAACTGGTCTCAGTGGTAGCTCGATGGAAATTTTGACAAGTGTTTTGGAAGTACACCGACTTCATGCATGGTGGTTCCGAAGTCTAAGGCTGTGGATAAATTCTTGCGTTTTTCATCATTTAATATCCAATTCCAGCGACGGATCCGTTTCTTAGCTATCTGCGGCATTTGCAATATTTGTTCTATTGATACATCTGCTTCACTTATAATCTTTAATAGTTTGGCCTCCCAGATTGCAAACAAGTCGGCAGAAGTGTGATTACTCTTTATGTTTAGTATCTCATATGGTTTCACTTTAGGAACAATGCGCATTTTGCGCAAGGCTGTAATTGCTCTCCACAACACTGTGCTGTATAAAGATTCTATGCAGAAATCGTAGCGAATTGCAGTTATAGACACATTTTGAGGGAGTTTGAGCACCTTTCGCCAAAACTTCCTTTCAAGTTGGCACAAAACTTTTTTTTTCAATATTCCATCCTGCTTCTCTACCAAAAGTTATTGCGGGCACCACTTTTTGGAGATAGAATGTAAGAACCGCTATCAGTGTGAATTTGCCGTACATGGCATGTCATTTTGCTCCTTGTAGGGCAAACATCTACATTGGTGAAGTTAAGTCTTGCATCCAGCTCCATTCACGTATTGAGTATATACATTTCTCTCAGTACTTCCTTCTGCTTTGGCTTCTCCTCACACTGGAGCTTCTCTGATTCTTTACGAATGTCTCTGTTTTATGACTGGCTTTATCTCTCTCCTCGTTTGGAGTTTTTTTCTTTATCTTGCTGGATCTTTCTTCACTTAGATTGTGATGAGTACGAGTACTCTTATAACAACTGCCCTTGACCTCCTTTGGGTTTATTAAGCTTGTTTCTTTTTCTTGACTAGGCCATGCCTAAGGCTTCTTAAAAGGATTCCCATTCACTTTTCTGACTTTCTTTGTTATCGTCTCTTTCTCCTGACTGAGACGAGTATGAATACTCTTGCAATGATTCTCATCCACTTCTCTCACTCTTGTGGCTATCGTCTCTTTCTCCTGACTGAGATGAGTATGAATACTCTTGCAATGATTCTCATCCACTTCTCTCACTCTTGTGGCTATCGTCTCTTTCTCCTGACTGAGACGAGTATGAATACTCTTGCAATGATTCTCATCCACTTCTCTCACTCTTGTGGCTATTGTCTCTTTATCTGGACTGAGACGAGTGTGAATTCTCTTGTAATAATTCTCATCCACTTCTCTGACTCTTGTGGCTATCGTCTCTTTCTCCTGACTGAGACGAGTATGAATACTCTTGTAATGATTCTCATCCACTTCTCTCACTCTTGTGGCTATCGTCTCTAAATCTGGACTGAGACGAGTATGAATACTCTTGAAATAATTCTCATCCACTTCTCTCACTCTTGTGGCTATCGCCTCTTTCTCCTGACTGAGATGAGTATGAATACTCTTGTAATGATTCTCATCCACTTCTCTCACTCTTGTGGCTATCGTCTCTTTATCTGGACTGAGACGAGTATGAATACTCTTGAAATAATTCTCATCCACTTCTCTCACTCTTGTGGCTATCGCCTCTTTCTCCTGACTGAGACGAGTATGAATACTCTTGTAAAGATTCTCATCCACTTCTCTCACTCTTGTGGCTATCGTCTCTTTATGTGGACTGAGACGAGTATGAATACTCTTGTTTGTTTGTTTATTCATTTGTAATGCGCGCCAGACCTGATGGTATCAGGGCGCAAAGGTTACAAGGTAATACACAGCTTGGCTTACAGGAATGAGGGTTGCTTGTGTTTCTGTGCAGAGGGGACTTGGCCTAGCAGTTCGGGCTGGACTGCTACCATTGGTGGCAGTACCTGACTGATTTGCATATGACTGGACCCCTTTTGCTATGGCGCAGACAGGCTAAATAACAGTGGTGTGGACGGTTGCCCAGAGCAATGCCAGTGGTTCAGATTCATTCAAAACCTTCCACCCATCACTTTTGTGGTTACAAGAATGAGTTATCCATGTCAAAACAGGGATGGAGCAATGATACAGGTACAAGAAATAAAAATCAATAAATACATGGATGAGGAGCACAGGCTATGATACAGGTAAAGGAATGCGTATGAATCAATAATACATGGAAGAGCACAGGATAGATTCTCATCCACTTCTCTCACTCTTGTGGCTATCGTCTCTTTATCTGGATTCAGACGAATATGAATACTCTTCAAATAATTCTCATTTACTTCTCTCACTCTTGTGGCTATCGTCTCTTTCTCCTGACTGAGACGAGTATGCATACTCTTGTAATGATTCTTATTCACTACTCTCACTCTTGTGGTTATCGTCTCTTTCTCCTGACTGAGACGAGTATGCATACTCTTGTAATGATTCTTATTCACTTCTCTCACTCTTGTGGTTATCGTCTCTTTATCTGGATTGAGACGAATATGAATATTCTTGTAATGTTTCTCACTCACTTCTCTTATTCATATTACTATCGTCTCGTTATCTTGATTGAGACGAGAATTAATATTTCGTTAAGACTTCTCATTTGCTTCACTTGCCCTCTCTGTTATCATCTCTTTATTTGTACTGAGACGAGTATGAATACTTTGGTAATGATTCTCATTTGCTTTACTTAATCTTGCTGCTATCGTCTCTGTATCTGAACTGAGATGAGTGTAATTGTTCGGATAATGATTCTTCGCTTCACAGCTGGGTCCTCGCTTTCCCTGTTACCTGTCAATCTCAGAGATACTGTCACCAGGGGTTCTTTTTGTTTGAGTTGTGTCTGCCTCTTCACTCTTTCGGCTTCTCATCCTTTTTCAGTTTCTCCTGCTTGATAGTTTAATCTAGGATGGCTTTCTGATAACCAATGTACAGGGACATTACGCGGTTCCAGCCACGTAGTGGTCTCAGAGTCATTGTAAGGACCATCAGTCCATCACAGTCCATATGTGGTCACACTACCACTCTCTCCTTCTCTTACTCTCCAGCTCACAGAACGCAATGTGTCCAGCACTCCCCTCTCATCGGCCAATTCGTAACTCACGGGTTCTCTGGGCTTCCCAGTCTCCTCCCCTTCTCAGTACGACGGAGTCCAGGGCTTTCCCCTGCATAACTCTGTATTTCTCTCTCTCGACCTTCTGCAACGTCTCATCCTCCTCATTTCTCCTCCTCATTTCTCCTCTTCATCCCAGGTAAATGATGTTCTTCACTTAAAGGGACATCCACATTTTTAGTTTTACAATATCACAATCTTATTCCTTCCTCATATGGATCCTGGTAGAATATGCCTGAAGAGAGGATATTGGAAGACCCTTTAGGGAGTTCCTCACAGGAACGGGAGTCTCTCCCTGTGAGATCCCGCTTGCCTCAACCCCTAGGAAGGGTGTTGCGTAGCGGGCTCACCTCCATAGCCTCCTGGGGTTGGGGGGAAGCCTCCTTGGGGAGAAGGGACAAATTCACTCGGTTCGTCACATACCTTATGGTGGTGCTCACATGTTTACATCCATGGGGATATTTGAATAAGAGAAAACGCTCAGTTCCCTGCAAACACTGATGCCCACAAACTGCAACGCTTAGGGTTTGATGCGCAAAAGGATTATCTGGCACACATGCATCCTCCTCATTTGCACCTGAAAAACGTGCACACTCTTTGCAAATGTACTTGCGTATTCATTTACTGGTGTTTTGCTCAGCGCCAACTAACTGCGAGCACAGTTTCTTCATGGTGTACTTGGTACCCTTTTGCACAACTGCGCAAAGCTGGGGATAGAAGGGGGCCTTCCAGAACTTTTCAATGTGCACCTTGAATTCGGGAACAAGTTGAACTCTGAAATACAGAGAGAACAAAGCCTTCCCCTGCGCCTGTTTGGCTTAATGCACGAGGGAGTCATTCCTGACCTGTTGATGCATGTGTGTGTGGTATGAACTGCGGCTTCTTGCATTTCTGTGGCTCAAAGAGGAATGGAACTGTGTGTTTCTTTGATGGGCCCAACACTGTGAAATGCGCTCCCTGCCCCTGAATGGCAGTAGGCAGACACACATATATATTAGTACTGGGAGCAGGGTGTAGCGGGCTGGCCAGCGCATAGTTTTGGCAGCCGGACAGCCCCTGGAGATGAGAGGTGTGCCTTTGAGAATAAAGTCACCGGCGCATTCCTTGGAACCATGTGAGTAAATTAAGTGCATCAAATGTAGCTTTTACCGCCACAACATGTTCAATATCCAGTGATGCACCAGCTGCGCAATGACCACAACCTGACACTATAGCATCCCTTGCCTCCTACCAGGAACCTATATACACGATATGTACGATTTTCAGATCCCATATGTGTCTACACGGCACAAGTTATCAGCCGAACAAAACAAAGCCAGATAACAAGGGCTCCGAGCCATGTTCCCCTGTTCCAGGGGCTGGAACGGGGGATGAAGGACTTTAGCACCCTGAGTTGCCAAAGCGATAACCTGGGGCGCTAAAATAAAAAAAGCATTTCCCTTCCAACAATGGGATGCGTGCGGCATCCCCCTGTAGGAAGGAAAATCCTTTTTGAAGATGGCCACCATGGAAAGGAAGGCGGGGCTCTGTACGGAGCCCCTCTTCTCTTTCCATGGCGACCTGCTGGGGATGAAAGGAAGGAGCGGATGCAGCAGCGGTAGAGGCCGCCACCGAAATAAGCTAAGTAGGGGGTGGTGGGAGAAAAATAAATGGGACGGAAGGTGGGTGAAAGATGGCGGGGAGCTTGATCTTTATCTCTCATGTGGTTCTCTTTTGTTTTTTCCTTTGGTTTCTTCTGCTTTTTTAATTTTGGGAGCGCATTGATGTAAAAAAGAAAGGGCTGTTTTTGCCCAGGCATCATCACCCCGGTCCGGCCTACCCACCTAGTTGGGGACATCTTCTCCTCTTCCTCCACTGAATAGCTATGCCAGTCCAGCGTGCTGATGCCAGGGAGGAAAGGGCTGCAGGGGGGAGCAGACCCCTTCTTTCCAAAATAGAATTTGGCAGCTCCAATTTAAACCTACACCACTGTGTGGTGATGTCCCCCTTCCAAGTAAGAGATGTATTTTTTATTGCTTCCAAAGGGCGCTGTGAACCGTTATAGGAGGCACACACAGGAAAGGATGGAGGTGAAGATGGGCAGTGGTGCACAGAGGGGTGTTTTCCAAGTTAGTGTTTGATTTCGGTGACTGGGAGGAGTAGAGTGGTCATGAAGAGACCAGCGTGAGGGGTCAGAAATGAGAGGCAGACACAAAGTGGTAATGTTCTCAACATCCGGCATCTTTATTAAAAGAAAGAGGTTGGATAAAGGCTTCTCTGACCCTATCCTGAAGACAGTGTCCCTGCCTAGAAAACTAAGACTGAAGATCAGTCTGTGTCTCGTCGGCCAAATTATGTGAACTGTCCTTGTGTCCAAAACATATCTGACCCTAACACTAGAAGTGAACAACCAAGAAGTGTAAGGAAAAATGTCTCTGATCTATGTTTAAACAAACAATTTTCAAATGTAAAGCAAATGGATACATTCAACAAAAATGGTTTCTTCCAAGAAGATGTCCTTGGATCCAGAGGGCAGTTCCCTTCCACTGGATTATTTCAAGAAGGATGGTGAAATGTCTTTTCACAAAACAATGTTTCCTTAAGGAGGGCAAGAATGTCTCTTCCATACAACAAGTTCTCAAGGCTGGCAAAACTGTCTGTTTTACACAACTGTTGTTTCAAGGATGGCATAAATGTCTCTTACACAACTGCTTCAAGGATGACTTCCTGGCATACTCCCCTTCCTGGAATTCTTCAGTATATTCTTTAGACCCCCCTGTTAGTCTCGTGCCAGGTATCTGTTTACAGTGTATTTTTCTTTCATATATTTTAAGTGTATTCCCTGGTATACTCCCCTGCCAGGAAGCCCCTTCTGGGTTCTATAGATACCCTGGTGTACTCTCCTGTCAGGTATCTTTCCCCAAAAGGCTCACTGCCTGATATATCCCACATAGAACGTCTTTCAATGTTCTCTTTGTTTTCCCAGTATAGTAAAGTTGTACTCCTGCACTGTCTATACTTCATGGACTTTAGATATGAGATGTCCCAAGCTTCCCCATATGGACCTCTCACATATGAAGACTTGTTCAAGTTCTGTCTTCTTACTTCTATAGAACTATTCTTCATTGTCCTAGGGCAAAGTTTGCTCCAACTTTCCCCATATGAACTTCTCATATATGGAGACTTGTGCAATTGTTGTCATTCACCTTTTCCATTAACATTCATCTGCTTATGAAAACATTTGCTACAGCTTTCCCCATATTAACATCTCAGGCAAGAGGAATTGTGCAAATTCTGTCTTTCTAATTTACTTTGACGGTATTCAAAATGCACCCTTAATTGTTCATCTGCCTGTTATGTATGCTCTGGGGTTGCCATCATCACTGGGCCGACTCACCGGTGTCTCATAGCGTTTCCAACCCAAGGCACGTTGCTGCGGCAAGGTCTTAATTCGAGAATGGTGCCTCCCACTTGGCAGACCCTCTTTCAGCTCGTCCACCGGCCTCCCATTCACTTGCCGGTAAAGTTGCTGCTGTTTGTCTCGATCGCGTCCTTGACAGCCTCCCAGCTGCTGCAGGTTCCATCGCGGCTCTTCGCTAGAGCCTGCCATCCTCCCCTCGGTCTCCCACCACTCCGGTAAGAAATGCTGACAAGCGGCAGCTTGAAAGCACCTGCCGCTTTCAGCGCGGTTCGTTCCCATGCATCTGCCTTCATCTGTGGTTCTGCTTCCCGCTTCGCCCGAGCTGCTCCTCTTCTCTCTGCCTCCTGATTGCAACAACTAGTCTGTGGGCCTCATTACGACCCTGGTGGTCCGGTAATGAAGCGTGCCGGTACGGGACCGGCACCCTTCATTATGGGAGCGCCTATTACGAGGTTCCCTTAAAACCAGACGTCCTTTCTGGGTCCCGCGAAGGGAACAGGGAGCTAATAACGTGCCGTTATTAACGTGCCCGTTATTAGCTCCCTCCCCATTCCCAATGAGCCCTATGGGGCTCAAATGGGAATGGGGAATGGTTCCTTCAAGGAGGAATTACCGGGTCCTCCAATGTTGAAATGGCCGGTTATTCCCCATTGAAGGAACCAGGTATTGGAGCCCGGTATGGAGGCAGCCATGGCGCTAATAGCACCATGGCTACCTCCATACTCGTAATGAGGCCCACAGTGTTTAGCTCAGGGTTCTTTCAATACATATTAACTCCTTCTTCCTCTTCCTCGTCTCAGTAATTGGGGCATTATGGGAGTTGGAGTCCATAGGATTAATCAGACGTCTAAGGTGATTTTATTTGGGATTTTTATTTGGTACAAAACCATCAGAAATAGGAGAGGTTATGTGTGTGTTATGTACATATGAGGTGTGAATGGTATTTAGCCTTGAATGTTTGTTAGGAAAGGATTTTAGAATGTCGTAACTGGATGGATGTGTATAGTGACAAAATGCCATTAGGAATTTAGGAATTATAGGGTCTTCCTCATTTATAAGGGAAGAATACTGCATCTCACCTGATGGGGTCACCACATATGCCTGACAGCCATCTCCTCCCATGTGATCCTCCCTCATAATGTCACCCCAGGGAACCATGATCAGGCAGCGTCTGCCTTCCCCAGGCCACATGAGAGGAGGTCACCACCAGGGAATCGGTCCCAAAGCTTTGCAGTAGGAATTGGCATTGGAGACATGGGTGCAGCAACGTATCGAGGGGGCAACAGTTATCATTGTGCCTTTCATAGGAGCCAGGAAGGCAGAGCTTGGAGTAGGAAAATGCTATGAAATCTGGTTTAATCATGATTTCTGGGGGGGGGGTCCTTCTTTGTGGAGATGTATGTTTGTCATCTGTGAAATTATTGAAGGATGCACCTGAGTTTGGCTTCTGAGATGTTTTCTGTAAATGTGACACTGAGAAGTGGTATCAAGGCTTGAGATGACCATTCACACATTAAGGCGTGTTCTTCTTCTTTGCAGATGCTCCTTGTCTGTGACTGAAATGAAGAAATTGCAAGAAACAGATTTGTTTGGATCACAGCCTGAATAATTGCAAATAAAATCATGTGTACCTTAATGTATTGTGAGAGCCCTTACTGGTGGAGGAGAAGCTAACATGGGGCAGGGAGGCACTGTATGTTGCATAGCACACCCCTCTACGCTCAAAGGGTACAGTTCAGGTAACTTTGCATGCAGAGGACCAGCTGATATGAGACTAACAAATGGCTGGAACACAAGCTGGAGGCTGTGGAGTATTTAGTTACAGGGAAGTACAATGCTCTTTTGATAGCAACATAATGTATAGTAGATATCAGATTTAACTGGAAGCAGTAATCTTCTTACAAGGGTGTGAGTTTTAGTGGCATTCTGACCAGGTTGTGGAGGGGTGTAAATGGAGCTGTCACTGGGGACAATACATGGGTGGACCTACATAGATTGTCCTTAATTGACATTAGTTATTTTTAAGTGCTGGTAGGCGGTACGGCCAGCTCTGTTAGAGAAGTAACCATGAGGAAGTATTAGGGAGCAGGCAGAAGAAGTGAGGGACTGAGGAAGGTTAGAGGCAAGGGACATGTTTTAGCTGGAGGACAGATGAGGTGGTTGAGAAGAACACAGAGGTGTGGAGGTAGGCTTTCAATTTGGCTCTGAACAAATGGGTGTGCAAGTGCACGTGCGGAGGTGCCCGGGGATCATGGCTAGCAGTTGAAGCCAAACTGTTGAGGAAGAGTTTAAGGTTTGCGGTAGGTGAGCCACTGTTTCAGGGCTTTTTAAGGCTCAAACCTGCAAGGGTCTGAAAGGGGCCCCTAGGGGTCCCTCGTGCTATGGAAACAAGGCAATAACCATACACGAAAAGATGCGTCAGACACGAGGATCAAATTCCCAATGCTAGGGTTTACTGCAAGCAAAAGATAGTACCAATTGGCCAATTCTGATCTCACGCCCCGTGACGTGAGTTTCCTAGACCTCGAGGGACGCAAGAGAGCGAATTACATACATCAATTACATATATTCAAAATGCATATCATACAATCAGCAAAGCCATGTTCAACACCCCTCTTCATTAAGTTCCTTTGAACTCGGGATGACGATGGACATATCCGACGAGTATGACGATTGACATTTTCGATGTCTATTCTAGTAACAATGTGCAATTAGAAAGTGTGGAGGCATCTTTTAGTTGTTGAACAGAACACGGTGGTTCTGTTCTTGGAAGCAAGCTGCACACGCGGGAAGAGCCGCATTCCAAGCTTTGCTATCTATGAGGTACTATTCGAGTCCTGGGAGCCAACACGTTCAAAAGGGTTTTGCAAAGGGGGGCAGTAAGAAAAGCATAATTCAAGCCTTTAGCTGTATTATTCTAACATATTCTACCATCGTATGAGACTGGCTGGCAGCTGTGAAGTGATTAAATGCCCTGCAGCTCTCTCCCAAGGCTACAGAGAGGGAGCGTGGGCATTCCTCTCTGGGCTACTCATGAGGAGTTTCAGCAAACTCTTCTGTCCCGCGACCTTGTCCTTTCATATTCAGAAAACAATGTTAACAGTTGAGCAGAGTAAGCAGAATCCGCAAGAATTGCAAGCTGCAAAGCAGTTTTTAGACAGAAAGCAATGAGCAATGGTTAACAAGCAAAATGGCGATTCTTGCTACATTTAAAATGGCCGCTTGTTGGTCAAGCATAGCAGTTTATATTTCTATAATTCGGTGCATAAGACGGTTGGCCCACGGCCATCAAGTTACGTCTATCATCCAAATGAAGGGTATTCATTTTTCCAGATTGACAAACCCTCCTTTTGGCTGTATGCCAAACGTTTTATGTATTCATTGTATCCTCCTCTAATGAGGATAAGTATCTACGTCTGAATCATCTTCATCATTAATGTCTATCGCCATGAATTGTTTTACTATTTTTGTTTCCTCAGTGTCTCTGTTATTCCGGCCATGCATTTATTTTCCTCTCAACACCATGTGCATACATCCCTTAGTACATCCATCAGTTATTTCAGTGCACACTATTGGTAAGCATTGTATGCAACAGCAGCATGTTATGAATATCCCCAGTACCATCATTAGTATCGAAATTAACTTCCATCCCCAAGACCGCAATAATCCCCAAAACCAGGATCCTATCCCCCAAACCCCTTCTTCAGTAGAGAGTGTGGAACTTATGACATGTAATTTCCGGATCGCTTTAAATATCGTAGGGGAGTAGTCATCTATATACACACAGCACGCAGTTTTTACGAGCTTGCAAACTCCCCCACGATCAACTAATATTATATCGAGAGCCATCCTGTTTTGAAGTGCCATTAGTCTTATTCCTTTTTCTTCTAACGTCATATTCAATAAAATATCCGTTGTGGAATCTATTGTTTTTTGTAATATTCCAGACAGTTTTCTTATATTGTAAGAATGTTCTATTTGGGACAAGAACGGTATAAATGATTTGGCTATATCCATTGCTATCATTCCATCCTCGCTACTCCTTTGAGTTCTACCTTTTGTTCGTTTGGCTACTTCTGCTGTCTCCAAGAGGAACACTCCTGGAAACAGTAGACCTAGGTAGCATGTACCTCCCCAGTTTCTAGGTAACCATGGATATGCTTTTTCTCCACATATAAAGTAAACAGGGTCTCCTACGTACACGGGTTCTATTTCGTGTTTTAAAACCACTGTGTTCAGGCAGTTGCTAAACGTTCCTACTTTATAGGAACCCTTTTACTGTAGACATATGGGAGCAGTTTTGGGGCTGTGATCCACTGTATAGGCAGGGGGCACAGCATCTTTGTTCCATTCATCCCTCATCCGAAATGTCATTACTGATGTTCTTTCTGCTGGCGGGGTTGGTCTATTCTTCCTATGTAATCTATCTAGTCTTGTTATTTTTCGTGTATTCTTTCTCATGGGTTCTAGTGCAAACACGCGAGCTTTCAGGTCTCATGATTACTTCCTCAAATTCATTCATATTGGTCTCATCTAGCTGACCCGTATTACTCTTGTTCCATTTCCCAAAGAACATTGCACTTAATGTTACTTCACATGAATAAATCAATGGCAACGGTTGTACACCGTGCTGTGGTATATGGGCGCAAACCCAGCAATCTTTTTTCTTTAAAACCGCATGGGTCATGTTCATGATGAGCAACAATGTATTGTTGCCGTATCCTTCTCTATGTCTCTCTTCCATTGGGGGCAAAGTACCAGTGATTACATGAACCGGGCTTTCAGTAGCTGCTTTTGGCAAAAGTGTTTCTAATGGGTGTACGTACTCCAGGAACCATAGTGTAATAGCTGTTATTGTTGGTACTATCATACTTAAAAAACATAGGACCAATGTCCAAATCAGTACCTTATTCCTTTTACCATGCTTTTTCCCTAAGTTTACAGTCTGTAAATCTATTATCTTTTCAGCAGGGGTGCAGAAGGAAGCTGAAACCGGTCTTGACTTGTTCTTCATCGTCCTTCTTCTTGCTGGCAAAGTTCGTCGCAAATGTCTCTCGTTCTTGATGCCAGAAAAGTTCAACGAGAAATGTCACAGTTCAATTCTGACAGCCTTTTCACAGCCTGGATCATTTATCCACTCCGAGCAAGATTAGTTGTTCTTTCTCCCACTGCTCAGACTATTTCCGGACAGTTCTTTATTGAAAGAGTACTATGTGCATCCAGCTCGTCCCGCTCTGGCTTAGGACACATGTACTCTATCAGCCTTAGTACTTATGTGCGTCCAGCTTGTCCTGCTCTGGCTCCTGACACATGTACTTTTATAAGCGCACTGAGGAGCCGTGAGTCTTGAATTGTCCAACTTGCACAATTCTCACACTTCTCTCCTCTACGCCCCTGGTTCCTACTCCGTCCGTGAGTGGAACCAAAGGCAAAAAAAAGAAAAGCACCAAAGATCTGTGGATCACTTTGCCTGTCGAGGCCGCAAATTATACCGATTCACTCCTGGTATTGTATGATCCGTGAATAGTGCCGTTGCATTTCCAGTATCAGGCTCAGTGTCAGCCTGTGGCACAATGATGGGTAGCGATGAGCGTCGTGGCAATGATGTAGTTTCTTTCTTTGGCTTTGGTGCATTCGCAGGAACTGGTGGGCGCCAAAGGGGTACACGCGTTGTTTCTGCTCGTGTTTGCAATGCAGGGTTTGTGTCGCTCGGCAGTGATGTTCTTCCCGCTGAGCAACGTTGGGGCATTTTTCGCCCTTTCCCCCTACTGGCAGCCTCCTCAGGCTCTGTTTCGAGTTTCACTTCTCGTTTGCGCTTTGTTTCAACTTTCACTTCTCGCTCAGGCTGATGCTGTGGCACTGGACTGGCAACAGTTTCTTTCGTTTCCGAGACCGTTTCCTTTCTCTGGTCGTCGAAAGTTGTCAGCAGTCCTGGGAATCTTTTGGCATGTGTCGCGTGGATCCATGCCTTCCGTCCGTCTACTCGGATGGCCGTCTGCTGTCTTCCGTTCAAAGTTTTTAATTAACACCCAGCTTCCAGGCTCCAGCGAGTGCCCCGGTCCGGTATATCGCACTGGTAACGCCTCCTGCACCTGCTGATGAATCAAACGCATCTTCTTTATTAAAAGCCCACAATAAGTGCTTAACATAGGATGCTCGACCTCACATAATCTTTTGGGCTGCGGTGCGCACCATACATTTGCTGGTCTCCCCATTATAATCTCATAGGGGAAAAGCCCAGTCTTAGCCTGCACAGACATGCGCATACAAAACAGCGCTAGGGGTAATGCATCCACCCAACTCAACTTGCTCCCAGCGCAAATCTTTGCTATCTTTGGGCCTCATTACACGGATGGCGGTAAGGGTTTACCGGTACCGGTATTTTACCGGTACCGGTAAATCCTTACGGCCTTACTACGAGGTCCCTTTGGGGGTTGGGGAATTTAACGCCTGCTTTTTGCAGGCAGTAAAAACCAACCCGCAAAGGGACCAGGGAGCTAATTACGGTACCGCAGTTTGCGGTTGCGGTACCGTAATTAGCGCCTTCCCCATTCCCATAGAGCCCTATGGGGCAAAAATGGGAATGGGGAAGGGCAATGGTGGAAGGGGGAATTACCGCCCCGCCAACCTTGGAATAGGGCGGTAATTCCCCTTTCCACCAAGGTGGTGCCGGTATTTTACCGGCATGAACCATGGTGCTAATAGCGCCATGGTTCACCGCCATCCGTGTAATGAGGCCCTTTGACTTCAAGATTCCGTTATGTCTCTCCACAAGCCCGGCAGAACTGGGATGCCTGGAACTGTGGAATCTCTTCTCTATTTGCAGACCTGCACAGATCTGTAGCACTACTGCGCCCACAAAGTGGGGGCTGTTGTCTGACCACAGGACACGGGGCAACCCAAACCGGGAGAAATACTCCTTTAGCATTACTTTTGCTGTGGACATGGCAGTACAGTCTTTTAAAGGATATGCCTCCACCCACTTGCTGAATGCACAAATTACCACTAACAAATATTTGTAGTTCTGGCACCTTTCCATTTCTATGAAATCAAAATGGACCACCTCAAATGGCATAGAGGGTAGGCCGAAACTACATGTTGGAGTCACGGTTCCCTTCCCTACATTGTGTTGCAGGCACGTAATACAATTTTGCACTAGTCTTTCTGCATTCTTTTTTATGTGCTCATTCTTCCATACTGTGGGTAAATGCTGTACCATCTTCTTCGCACAAATGTGGGTAGGGCTATGCGCCATTATAACCATTGCAGTTACATAACAATTTGGCAACATCCAGTTCTTTGTTTCCTTGTCCACCCAACATCCTTCCAAATGTAACTCAGCAGAGCCCTCAGCCCACCCCTGAATCTCTTCGGTCGTGGCCTCAGCCTGCATTTCTTTGACTGTGGCAACTCCATTCGCTATCATACAAGGCACTTCCTCAGTCTGTACTGTCATCATTTTATTCCCCAAATCTGTGGCTGTTTGCTTTGCAATCCTGTCTGCAAATCCGTTTCCCTCTCCCACTCTACATGTTACTTTCTTATGCGCCTCGCACTTCACTATATCTAGGCGTTTTGGAAACGTGAGTGCAGACAAAAATTGCACAATCAAAGGGCCATGCTGAATCCTGGCCCCATGTGATGTCAAGAAACCCCTCTCAGCCCAAAGTCGGCCAAAGTTGTGAACCACGCCAAAGGCATACTGGCTGTCAGTATAAATATTCACGTTCAAATTCTCAGAGAGTTCACAGGCTCGGGTCAGTGCTATTATTTCTGCGGCTTGCGACGAATTGTAGGGGATTCTTCTGCTTTCTACAACACTCTTTAGGGTAGTAATTGCATGTGCGGCTGTTGATGTGCCATCAGGTAATTTAAAACATGAGCCATCACAAAATAACTCCCCATCTGGCTCTTTTTGTGGGATATCGCTCAAATCAATCCTTCCCTTGGTTTCTTCTTCAGTGATCATTAAACAATCATGGAGTGGTGATTCGTTGTCACCAATTTCTGCTATGGGCAGTGGCATTAATTCTGCAGGATTCAATGCGCTACACCTCATAATTTGGATGTGGGGTGCAAACAAGATGAGCTCATATCTTGTCAGTCTAGCTGAGGTGAGGTGTTGCGTCTGCGTCCTATTTAATAGAATGTCTATAGCATGTGGCACCATCAGAATTAAAGTGTGCCCCAATACCATTCCTTCCGTTTGTTTCACTGACGCAGCAGCCGCTGCGATGGATCGGAAACATCGTGGTAGTGCGCGCTACAGAGTCCCATGCGCAAGAAAAATAACCGCACGGCCTATTTCTTCCACCTTGTTCCTGCGTCAAAACCGCCAATGCACATCCTTCACTCTCGCTCACAAATAGTCTAAAGATCTTTTTATAGTTAGGAGTGCCTAAAACTGGCGCAGCACACAATGCAGCTTTCAGTTGCTCAAACGCTTTCTGACATTCCTCATCCCACTGCAAAGGCATCACTGCATCCTTTTTAGTCAACGTTATCATCGGCTTCACAATCAACGCAAAATTACTGATCCACTGCCGACAATAAGAGGCCATGTCTATTACAGCTCTCTCTCCTTTTTGAGTTTTTGGAATAGGCATACTAGAAATACTTTCGATGCGTTCTGGTGTTAATCTTCTCCCTTCTTTCGAAAGTAAGTAACCCAAATAAGACACCTCCTTCTGATTATACTGGAATTTCTTCAAACTCGCCTTGTGACCATGGGTCGCTAAGTGTGTCAATAGTAATATAGTACTTTCTTTGCAGATCTCTTTTGTGTCAGCAGCTAGTAATAAGTCATCTATGTACTGCAAGAGTACGCAACCTTTGGGTAATGCTAACATGTCTAGCTGCTCTTTTAGCGCTCTGCTGTAAATGCTCGGGCTTTCTGTGTATCCTTGTGGAATGCGTGTGAATGTGAATGATGGACCTCCTAGAGTGAACGCGAACAGATATCTACTGCTTTTATCCACTGGAATGCTAAAGAACGCGTTCTTCAGATCAGCTACACTAAAGTATTCTGCAGTGGCCGGTATCATTGTCAGTATTGCTGTGACATCTGGGGCCAAAGGGAATTGTGGGTCTACCACTTTGTTTAATGCACGCAGATCAATTATGAAACGATATGGTACCTCATTGCCTCCTTTCTTGTAAACTGGAAGAATCGGGCTGTTGCACGTGCTACCTGCAATTTCCTCAACCACTTTCCTGACCCCAATCTCACCAGGTCAGTAACAATGCTTTTCAATCCCTTTTCACCTTCAACAGAAATTTTATACTGGGGAATTCGTGGTAGTGTGACACCTTCTTTCAAAGTTATTTTTGCTGGCTCTATTTTCAAGCTTTCTACATCATTATCATGCATTGCCCACAGACAGGTTGGTACTCTACTTAGCTCTTCTGGCAATTCTTTTGACATAAATTCCGTCACCGGTGCATCATGAGGCCACATCGTGAGGAACACCCCGTCTGCCGTACAATGTATGACTGCCCCCAATTTTCTCAACAAATTTAATCCTAGCAAGTTCTCTCCACAGTTTTCTGTCAAAAGAAATGGACACTGTTCCGTAAATGGTTCTATTGTAATTGGGACAGCTGCGGACATGGGGTTAATTACTGGTGTACCTGCGAACCCTACAGAAACATTCTTCTGCCCCGACAGTGGAATCTCCAGAACCAAGTGGTGGTCTATCGAGCACTTCTGTGCCCCTGTATCTACAAGGAAACGGTGCTCCTTATTCCCGACTCTCATTTCTACGTAGGGTCCTCTCTGATTCACGGGAATAGACACTGGTTCCGACCCCTGTCGTGGGCTGTCCTATCGCGAAAATAACACATCGTCCGATGTGTAGTCACCGCTACTGCTATAATACGTGTTTGGTTGTGTATCAAAAATATTCCCATTTCCCCCTCGGTGTCCTCCACTCTGATCATTTCTCTGTTGGCCGTGCCCGCCCTGATTTTGGTTCGAAACACTTTGGTTCAATGCCTGGTTCTGTTACGATTGGTTTTGACCATAGGATTGGGTTTGAGTACCTCCATTGGTATATCCCTGCTGCTGCTGCATGCTATTTCTGCTTGGGCCGTTTGACCCCTGATGTCTTCTATGAGGCCTTCTCTGGCCAAACCCACCTCTATTCTGTAGGTGCGGGCATTGCGCTCGCCAGTGTCCTTCCTCCTTACAATACGCACATTGATTTAATCCCAATGACACCCCATGCATATTATTCAAATTTCCCCTGCCTTGTGTGTTTCCTCTACATCTATTGTATCCAATGACCTGCTGCAGTAACACCCCTACTATCGTTTGCATCGCTTCTTTTCTCATCTCCAATGGGTACCCATTACATATCTCACTTACTTCCTTTACTGACGTTCTTATGTTCGACATCCATCACATTGTTTCCCCTACCCATACCTGCAATCTTTGTTTATCGCCTATTTGTCCCGGTACCGGCAAATGCTTTGTACCACCTGGAAAAACTCTCGGCCATGATTTTTTCATATTCAACCGTGACGCCTCCTTCCTACCTTTCTTAATAAACTCTCTACTATACTCAGGTGTAGCAAACATTTCAGCATATCTGTCTTCCATTTCATTTTTTACTTCAATCAGTTTGTGCACATGTTTTCTTACATCCTCATCCCTTTGCTCACTGCGTGCTAACTTATTAAAATCTAACAATCGGTGTGGCGGTAAATTCCCAAGTATCTTTTTCCATTCTCCCACCAAAATGTCCCCCATGCATTCCAACACTACCTGTCTCTCGTCTCTTCTTCGGTACCCATGCAATGAGGCCAATGCTGCCGTCTCATCATTTCCTTCTATGTATATTTCTGCCGTAATTCAATCTTTCTTTCTTTGCTGATCGCACTTCGAGTTACCCGTCCAAATCCTGTTCCTTCAGCCCCGCCTCTCGCCTCCCCGGACTCAATTTCGACTTCTGGAGGGGCGGATGGTGCTGAATCTGTCTCTAGAGCGGGAGGTGTGGATGGGACAAGTGACACAGGTGGCATCTGTGAAGGGCCTTGCTGGGTGCTGGGAAATTGTGTGTCCGCGGTCTGCACTTGTGGGGGTGCTTGCGCTGTGGGCGGGGCTTGGGTTAATGGTTGCATGAGGGGAAGTGCTTGGGCTGCGGGAGGGCGTATGAGAGCTACTGGTTGGGCCTGCGCAGTCAATGCTGGCATGTTTGGTTTCGATTCTGGTTTTGGGCCTCGACCCGTGTTAGTTAACAAATGTTCCATTAATTCGTCTTCTATGTGTAGTTCCCGTTGCGGGTATATTCTGTCTATGTTCATCTGGCCACGTCTCCCTTCCCTTCTTAGACTTGCAGTCCACTCCACTTCTTCCTTCTCTTCTGCTACCTCAAGCTTCGTTTTGTGCCTACACGCATGCTTCTCTCTACTCCTAAGTCAGAGCATTGCTTCCCTCCTCCAATCTTTGACAGTCTCAAAAGCTGCAGGTCGCGCTTTCTTTCTAATTAGCACCCTCTCTAGGTTATCTATCCTTCCAATCTCAAAACTACCATTAATCGGCCACTGATGGTCGGGTTGCTTTCTAGTTTGCCTATGCCAAATTTCACAAAATATTATCGCACCCACACCATATTTTGCATACATATCATAAGCCGGCGTTCCCCCAGGCGGTGCACTTTGGCCATATTCCAAGGACTGAAAAGCCCTGCTAAAGTGGACAGTACTCCAGGCATGTTTCTTTAACCTTCCCCTTTGGTTAGCCACTTTTACCTGGACGTTTGAGTTTGCAAAGTCAACACGCTACCAAAAATCAGGTTTCTCTTTGAATCGGGGAATGACTCACCTGATAAAACAAGTCGCCTGTTCTAACGCAACCTCTCCCAACGTCGTGTCTGCGCTTCTCTGGTTTCTGCCTCGTCTCGGGACCCTCGCCTCCATTGCCCTCTGACCCAGTACGTCGATCAGGGATCAGATGTGTGCAGATCTGCGGAAGGAATCTCTCCTCTCTTCTACAGGGCGCCCCGTACACTTCTTAATCCCGGCTCGACTGTCCCGTCCTCGCCGTTCTTCCGCCTTTACTCCGTTACAACGTATACGATGGGGCAAGTGGGGGAGGGTCCCTCTTCGGGCGCCATCTTGAAAGGGGGCTCTATGGGTCCCTCGTGCCATGAGAACAAGGCAATAACCATACACGAAAAGATGCGTCAGACACGAGGATCAAATTCCCAATGCTAGGGTTTATTGCAAGCAAAAGATAGTATCAATTGGCCAATTCTGATCTCACACCCCGCGACGTGAGTTTCCTAGACCTCGAGGGACGCAAGAGAGCGAATTACGTACATCAGTTACACATATACAAAATGCATATCATACAATCAGCAAAGTCGTGTTCAACACCCCTCTTCATTAAGTTCCTTTGAACTCGGGATGACGATGGACATATCCGACGAGTATGACAATTATGACATTTTCGATGTCTATTCTAGTAACAATGTGCCATTAGAAAGTGCGGAGGCATCTTTTAGTTGTTGAACAGAACACGGTGGTTCTGTTCTTGGAAGCAAGCTGCACACGGGGGAAGAGCCACATTCCAAGCTTTGCTATCTATGAGGTACTATTCGTGTCCTGGGAGCCGACACGTTCTAAAGGGTTTTGCGAAGGGGGGCCGTAAGAAAAGCATAATTCAAGCCTTTAGCTGTATTATTCTAACATATTCTACCATCGTACGAGACTGGCTGGCAGCTGTGAAGTGATTAAATGCCCTGCAGCTCTCTCCCAAGGCTACAGAGAGGGAGCGTGGGCATTCCTCTCTGGGCTACTCATGAGGAGTTTCAACAAACTCTTCTGTCCCGCGACCTTGTCCTTTCATATTCAGACAACAATGTTAACAGTTGAGCAGAGTAAGCAGAATCCGCAAGAATTGCAGGCTGCAAAGCAGTTTTTAGACAGAAAGCAATGAGCAATGGTTAACAAGCAAAATGGCGATTCTTGCTACATTTAAAATGGCCGCTCGTTGGTCAAGCATAGCAGTTTATATTTCTATAATTCGGTGCATAAGACGGTTGGCCTACGGCCATCAAGTTATGTCTATCATCCAAATGAAGGGTATTCATTTTTCCAGATTGACAGGTCGTCCACCCATGTCACTTCCTTGAACCTCCAGCAGTGTATCATTGTCTTGTGCTGACCTCATCCCTCCCTCAGGTGTATTACTTTAAGAGTTTTGATTTTGGTCTGTAATCTTCCAGTAAGCAGGAAATGAGATGCAGGACTTTGTGTGGAATTGGGTTCTCTTATGAGAGCCAATGGAGGGGCTTCAAGCCTGTAGAGATGCTGCCGAAGCTTTAGATACAGCACAAGCCTTGTTGCTTTGTTTTAGATCAGCTGCGGTTGTGGTTCTTTTGTTTACCGCAAGATAGAGGCTATTCCATTTGTCAGGACATGAGGACCCATGCTCTAGAAGGACACAGTTTTCGTAAGGCTGGCGCATTGGGGTTCTTTTGACAGAGAGTCAATTTGCAATTATAATGCCAATGTACTGTCAAAGAGGACTCCATGTTGCCTGTCCTGTGGCGGCACGGCCTGGTCTTGTTGAGGGGTGGCCATTTGAACAGTTGAGAAGGAGGGGGTCGGAAAAACCAAAGATAACTGACTTCGATGATTTGTGCTGGTTATCTAAGGTACAGTCCCAGATTCTCTGGAGGAGTTTAATATGTATGTGGCTGTTAGGAATTACAGTTCAGGAGGACCTCTGCATAGTCAGTGTAGAGTAGAACTGATTATGCGTCAATGCTTGCCGAAGGTTAACAGCAACATTAAATAACCAGGAGGAGAGGATTGTTCCTGTCACATGGAAAGGGGAGGTTTAATAGTATGAGGTAATAAGGCTCCCATACATAATGGTGCTGGGAAAAGCCATTGGCGACATTATATACGGTGACGGGTATGGGGACGGGTTGCAGGGATGTCCCCTGCTCCCCTTGTAAAAACAAAAAAACATTTGAGGGTTGCAGAGTTGTCCCCCGCAGGTCCAATGTAATAATGTTTCTGCATAAAACAGTGACTTTTTTGTCAGGAGACATTTTTGGGGGAACATTATCACATTGAACCGGTTAAATGGAATTATTGGAAGTCTCGTACTTTAACCATTAAGATAGTGTTCAAGATGGTTGGTAATCAGTCTAGGACTGGTCTTCAATCCCCTCTAGCTTGCTTTATCCTTCTTAGGGTGTCTTGTGGTTGATGGTCATGATAACACAGCTGATAGTTTGGGAAGAGGGCTGTTGTAGTTTCTTTGTTAAGTGATAACAGAGTTTTTAATGTATGGTCTTTTTTCACGCTCTTGTTTGGGTAAGAAACCTGATTATTGTTCTTGTAAGAGCGCTCTAAGCCAGTGGTCTTCAAACTTTTTTGGCCGGGGCCCCCCTGAGCAAAATTTGGACAGGTCGGGACCCCCTAGAAATGCCAACTGAACAGTATATAATGCGCGCCTTCACCTGCTCCCATCACAGTCGCTGGGCTCCCTCATGCCACTCCTACCCAGTCCCTGGTCTCTCCCCACTCTGCTCCCACCACTATTCCATGGTTCCCGCTCATTGTGCTCCCACCATAGTACCTGAGTTCCCCCCATCCCGTTCCCAACACAGTCTGAGGGCCAGTGGTGGCTGGTGATTTTTTTAAGTGGAGGGGCATAACTATTTCCCCCAAAAATGCCATAGCGACCGAGCATAGTGAGGGAGCCCGAACCAATAAAGGGGGAATCGGGGGGGGGGGGGTTCCCCATGTGAATTATTTTTAAATAATGGGTTATAATTTTGCATTGTAGAGCATACTTTTAACATGCAAGGTGCTGCACATTCATACAGCAATCACTCTATCATTCACACGAGCATCCATCACCATACACTCACTCATAACATAAGTATACACGCATCCATACACATGTTTAAATAAAAACAATGAACATAAACGTACTTTCTGCATTGGCCTGCGTGTGGGTGTTGAAACGCCCTGCTACAGGCTGCTCTGTCCGTATGTGCGAGGAGGAGCTCCCCCTCGGACATTCAGACATGCAGTGCCCCAGCTAGCATTTCCAATGAGCTATGCAATGCTGGAGAAGCAAAACGCCCCAGCACTTGCATGGCTCAGTGAGCATGTGCGGCTGGGGAACTAAACTGAACTGTCAAAGGGAAACAGTGTTTCCCATCGACAGTTCAGCCAGCCCAGGAGCACTCCCTCAGCTGGAAAAAGCAGCTGAGGGAGTGTTCACTGTTTCACTGGCTGGCTCCTTAGCTCCTCCATAATGTGTGAGGGGCCATTGGGTGTGCGCCCCCTCACCATTATGGATGAGCCGCCAGGCTCGGACTGGCCTATAGGGCAATGCCTGTGCCAGAAATGTAAAATGCTAGTGTGGGCCAGTCAAAATGGGCCACCATTTTGGCCAATGTGGACCGGTTTGATGTGTTACTTAACTATGCAGTTAGTAATTTTGACCATTGTTGCTGAATATATCACAATTGACTTACATTTTAACACAAAGCACCCCCTTGGGTACTATTGAAACTGTGGGCCTCATTACAACCCTGGCAGTAGCTGTGCTGGTAAAACCGGCACGGCTGCTGCTGGAGTTGCATTCGGGTCCGACACCCGCGAATGGGCAATTACCGGGTCATGCCGAGTTAGGTAGATCCCCATTCCCATTGAGCCCCATAGGGCTCAATGGGAATGGGGAGCTCGGATGCACCGGCACCGTTAATAACAGTGCCAGTGCATCCAACGAGCTGTGCTCGCGGGTGCCGCAGTGCCTGCCAGGTCAGACCAGGCGGGCTGTCAGGCACCCGCGAGCACAACTCTTACTATGGCGGTAGGGTAGCAACGGTGCCGGTAGCTTACCGGCACCATTGTTACCGTACCGCCATAGTTGTAATGAGGCCCAGTCTGTGACTAAAGGAATGAATATCCATTTACAACTGCAGGCCACTTTTTCATTGTTGTCTGAGACAGTTTCATGCTTCAGCCCGACCATGTGAGCCACCCCTGCCCATGTCTTCCAATCTAAAAAATATATATATATATATTTTATTATAAAAAAAATATTTCATGCTGAGCTCTCAGGGCCCCCCAGGGATGCACCCACGGAGCCCTGGGGGGTCGCGCCCCACAGTTTGAATACCACTGCTCTAAACTGTGACAAGTGAGTTGGGAGGTTGTTATTTTCCTCCAGAATGTTAGCTATGAAATATATTGGAGATTGGTTAGGCATGCCAGCAAGGGTAGACCATAGATGCGCCCTACATTCTGAATGTGTTTTGAGGCCAGCTTTTTGAGTGCAGGCAGTTTCCCTGCCAGTATTTGGTCATGAGTGCGCCAAGAACCTATTTCAACCTCCTTCTTTTCATGCAGTCTGAAGCCTGCATCCTTAAATTACCACTTTAGATGGAGAAACCGAATCAGTGGTTTACATCATGCAACATGTTGGCCTTCTCTGCTTTAGTGTAGCAACAAAGACTGGGGTGAGGTAGGGAGGAGGTGTGAGGAATTCAACCATCCGCATGGTGCGTCTGCGCTCACCTGAGCTTTTGATGGCAGATCAACCTCTGGAAAGTGTGTGTGGCTAATCTGCACACATTTTCCTGTGCTCAGCGCACAACATATGTATAGACCTGTGTACTCTGGATGGACAAAGCCTACCAGCGCAGTCACCCCTGTCATATTTAGCTAGGATCTGACATGTGGAGTACACAATGCATCTCCAGAAGGGGGAGGGCCAAACCTTCCCCGTGCCATGGTCAGCCTAATTAACTAACAAAGGCTTTGTGGATCAACACTGTCCTTTTGTGGAGCCCTGTAGCTGGTGGCAGCATTCATATGCTAATCAGAGTTTAATTCAAAAAGGCCCACGTAGGGCCTGACTGCAGAGGCTAATAAAGGAGACAGGAACCCCCAATGCCTTTTCATATGCACTGTGTCAACCTGAAACCAGCTCCAACCCTCAGTATGGATTGACAGTCATGTCTGGGACTGCAAGTTTACAGCAGTCATCCCCATAGGGGGACCCCATTCAGAAGGTTCGAGGATGTGGTTTGACAGAGCCAGAAAGCCTGGTTTCACTGCAGCTCCAAGGGAGACCTGCCACTTTAATCAGGAACCACAGAAAGCTCCATTAACCTTTGATCCACAACAGACAGGTAGATGGATGGGACTTAGTATTACATGTTTTCACCCCTTAAACTTGTCTGTTGCAAAGCACACTGGTTATGAACGCATGCATACAGGATATTGATGGTGGGGACCCAGGATTGTTTCTTTAAGGTAGACTTAGTCTACACCAATCCCTGTGGTCCAATTGGCTTTAAAAGAGGGCAAATCCCGTCTTTTGGTAGATCATCTGAAGGCTTCACAAGAAGCAGAAGGAAGAACTCATCATTGGACCCTGCCTGAAGGTACAGTCTGCCTTACATCTTCCGACCCTGAAGGAAGGCCAGGACCTCCAAGAGGGAAGCAAGCTCCCTCTCCTAAACATCTCCCAAGGAACAGATGGAGATACGGAATCCACAGGACCCTCCATTAGCTCCAGAACCGTTACCCAGTCAGCACACATCGTGCACTGCTAGGCTCTGCAGCAAGCTTCCTAGTTGGGAAGTGCCAGAGAGTCTCTGAACCAAACCAAGGACAAGGCCACTGCCTGCAACACTCTCCTCAGCTTTGGGCCATCATCCTTAAAGGACAACACAAACCCATTGAACAAGCTACGAGGAGTACTTCGACAAGCATCTACCAATGTCTGCCTTAAAGGACATTTTTGTGCCAGTCGAGCCCCTCAAGCTGCAACCTACTGCACCACTGGCTCTTGTTATGCTGCAGTCGCTAAAGCCGTCTGAGACGCCACAACCAGGGCTACAAAACCGCGACTAGCACTGAGACAACGATTTGTGACACTGAGCCATTGTGTAGGGCAGCCTGTAGACGTCCATCCAGCTTTGCTCGCCGAACTTGCCGCCGCCTGATACCTGCAGCTGTCTCCCATCTTGAACTCTTTCGCTGCAGCTGAAAAGTGCTCTGAAACCGACTCGACCCTGTTGAGCACCAAGAACTCGTACGGCACAAGTTACATTATGGTTCTGTCCCTCTGGTTCTTCTCCGAAGGGCCCCTAGTGACATTTTATGACCCATTGCTCCGTTTGTGTCGAAGTATTCTTGAACTATTGCGATTAATTTCTATACCGACTACCCTCCTGTCAGTATCCAGAGTGCATCCCTTTTCCTTCTTTGAAACTGTCTGTCCTTTACAGGGTGGGTTGTATTCTGTGGTGGGCTAGAACTGTCTGTTGTGATAATAATAAAGTAGATACTTTTATAGTACCTTGACTGGACAGTCCCTTTTATCATCGGGTAATAATTGTATTTTCGCTGTGTTGCAACTAACCAACGATCCACGACCTTGCAGAGATAAGCCTGCCGTTCCGTCCACGTTACCAAAATTGGACAAGGAGGTCTTATAATTTACTTGTATTCCAACCTGTTTGGATCCCTTCTGGTGACTAAAGGTGTGGGGTTGATTGATGGTTTAGAAACCGATATTCACCCGTGGGCCACTGGTGCCCCGGAAGTCGATTCATCACTGGAGAGTTGAGGAATACGTCTAGGTGTTTGTTTGGGGTGACAGGGGAAGAAAAATAGCATCCCATATTAGCTCATTGCAGGGGAGCATGGCTTGTCAGAAAAGCATGATGACTAAGGCTGCCTGGAAAGTGGTGGTGTTTAGTTTTAATGATAGGTCATACCAAGTTACTAAGCCAAGAGGATGACTGATATTCTGCAGCAATTTCATGTTCGTTGCTGTGTAATTTCTTGCTTGTTGCTGTGCAATTTCTTGTTTGTTGCTGTGCAAAGTCTTCCAGGGCCAGATGTTCCAGTGGCATGTATTTTGAGCTGGTATTCTGACTGACTGGCATGCGTTTGAGATCTGGTCGTGTCATGGGAGAAAAGAACACGTGTTGAGCAGCAGTACCCAGGATTCTTGCTTGGTGCACTGGAGTGGGGTGGGCAGGCGGAGAGGTGCCTTCAAGCAGGTGGCCAGTTATGCTGGCAGTTTAATCTGCTGTCCCTACTATCTAGTTTCACATTAGAGCTGGTCAAGCAGAGAATGCAGAGTAAGGTCACTCCTTGTAAGGTATCCTGCGAGAAAGAACACGGCTAAATGACCTGTTTTTTGGGAAGGTACCCACATGAGAGTCCCCAGCCACACTTAAGGTCGCTGTACCTTTCACAGAAGGGAAATAGCCATTTACATATCAGTCTTTGTCCCACCCAGATGAACAGTCGAGCACCAAAATGCTATGGCAATTCCTCTCTGAACAAGAGTACCAACAGCAACCCCATAGACGTTTTTCAGCCTTGTTGGGCATCATCAGTGAGGTGGAGCTGTGCCTCTCTGAGCACAGTGAGCAGGGCGTCCACGTCTGGATGACCCTAGGAAACCTAGGGTGACTAAGCCTAATAGGGCCTCATTACACGTTGTGCGCTAAAAATCGTAAATTAGCGGCATGGTGCAATTAACGTGTCCGCCCTCGCAAGAGGGCGCTAATAGCATAACATTACGAGTACGCGGACACGAGCATTGCGCCAGGCCGTTAATGACCATACCGCCATGCCGCTAAAGTGACCAAAAAGTCCCTTACCGGCCTCCCCGAAGGTGCAGATAGCACCTCCGCCCTCGCGCAGCATGCAAATATCGGTGTCCGCTATTAGCAGTGACCGCTATTAGCGGTGACCGCTAAAAAGCGGAACCGGAAATAGCGTCATCGCACAGGAACGGGAAAGAGCGCGGCAGCCATCTTTAAAAACACAATCCATTGCCATCCTCTGCCCCCTGGACCTGTACGTGTTACCCTGCTGCCTGGAAACCATCGTCACACCCTTACCATGCCCAAGGCACTAAAGAAATCCACAGACAGGCAGCGAAAGGAGAAGTTCTCCACTGAGGAGTTAGTCATGCTAACTCAGACATTAGCAGACAATGCAGGAGTGGTCTTTGCTAATGACATGCGGAGGGAGACCCTCCTAAAGAAGAAGGCCATCTGGGAGGAAGTGTCAACCAGAGTGAGTGCCGTTGGCAGCAGCACGCGCACCGTCCGCGACTGCCGAAAAAGATGGGACGACCTGAGACTCCGGGTCAGGATGATCCTGTCCGAGAATCACAAAACTGCCACTGCTGGAGGATCAGGGTCTCCCATCAAGTTGAAGGAGTGGGAAGAGACTTGTGCAAACCTCATCGGGGTAGAATGCATTGAGGGTGTCGGAAGGATGGAGCACGGCGTGCAAGACACATCTGATGGAGGTAAGTGCACTGATGCAAGCATGCAATGTGAATGTACAGGTCCCCACAAATGTCTGCCCGGGATCACTGCATGTTTGGCCCAGCACCCACACATGCATACATCAATAGAGCCAAGTGCCACACACAACACTGCATGGATGAGGCACTGAAATGACACCTCACCTGCATCCTCCACAATGATTTTGAAATGGGCCCAAAAGTAATCATGATGTAGCCTGCATTGAGTAAATGCGACCATAACCAATGACATCCCCCTTCTTGTCCCCGACAGGGTCGCATTCAGACAGCGAGGGAGCTACCCAGGCACCCCCTGTGCAAAAGAAGCGAAGGCCACAGCCCAGCGAGGATGCCCCAATGACATCCAGGGGAAAAGGGCCAAGGCCCCGATTGCAGCCTCCACAACAAGACCTGCGCGCCAGTGCCAAGCAACACCCTACTGCCCCGGCTCCAGAGGTCCACTCCCCCCCCAAATCCCCGCCACCGAGGGTCCACCCTCAGCTGCAGCCAGTTCGGCAGGGGAGGCTGCAGCAATTGGCCCATTGTCTGACGTGGATGAGCCCACGTATCTAGATCTGCCCATGCACACCCCAAGCCCTGCTGTAACCCCAGAGCAATCCCCCGCCCCCACACCTGGCTCACACGTCACTTCTGACGAGTCATTAGCGGCCTTCAGTAGCCCCCCAGAGGCGGCTTCTGCAGACTGGCAGGCATCCGGATGCGCAGCAGACACACCACCACAGGCCGCCACTGCCCTTGACCTGGCCACCGTCATCCAGCGCCAGCAGCTCTAACAGTGCTTGTCGGTCCACTTGTGGAGGAGGTTGCCCGTCTCAGGGCTGACCTCGCTGAGACATCCAGGCACTCCAGGGAGGGGATGGAGTCCTGCACGGACAGGCTGTGTGGCGAGCTAACACGTGTCCGGGAGGTGCTGACCTGCATCGCAGATGCAATGGAGCGCAAATTTACACAAGGACAGTCTGCCACCTCTTCAACCTGCAGTTCGCGGCAGACGAGTCCACTGAGACGGTCTTCACGCACCACCAGGCGCACCTCCAGCCAGCCCCCAAATGCTGGCCCTGGTAATGAACAATAGGGCGTGAACGTCCATTGACCTCGGTGCATGCCAGAACACATGCATTGTTGAAGACTTGAGGGACAGTTGTGGGGGGTGGGGGGAAGGGTGTGATGGGACAGTTGTGGCGGGTGAGGGGAAGGGTGTGATGGGACAGTTGTGGGGGGTGGGGGGAAGGGTGTGATGGGACAATTGGGGGGTGTGGGGGGAAGGGTGTGATGGGACAGTTGTGGGAGGAAGGGTGTGATGGGACAGTTGTAAGGGTGGCGGGATGGATGGGGAGTTGCACATTTTTCGGTTTCTGTTCATTAATACACAGTTGTTTGAGCAAAACACAGGCCTGGACTCCTTCATTGTGTATGATCAATTTATTGACGCCAGGGTCCATTGTGAGCTAACAAACCGACACCAGTGCCCCACCAGCCATATACAGGTGACAGTATGACTACATGTAACTCAGAACAGTTGGTTGATCAAATGCTGTCTCACAGCGCGTCCCTCCTGGCCATCCCCTCTTGCATGACCTGCATCCCCTTCACCTCCGTCCTCATCCCCATCATCATCCTCATCAGGTGCCTCCATTTCAACCTCAGGGGGCAGTGGCACATTCCGTCTCATACACATATTGTGCAGCATGACACATGCCGTGGTGATCTTTGCCACCTTCTCATGGCCATATAGGAGTGCGCCACCAGACCTGCTTATGCACCTAAACCGTGACTTCAGAAGTCCAAAAGTCTGCTCAATGACGAGGCGGGTACGGGTATGGGCACGATTGTATTGTTCTTTGTGCCTGTTCTGTGGGTTCCATACAGGTGTGAGGAGCCACCTCTTCAGGGGATAGCCGGCATCACCTATATGGGGGGAGGAATGGGTTCCTGTTACTTTTCGGCACATGTGTGGCCTGCTCATGTCACATACTTTGACCTATCATTCAGAATCATGTGCACATTCAACTGCATCAATGAATATGGTCTGTGTGACTGCTTTGTGCAAAGGTGAGCGCAAGCATGCAAGTAGACATGCCCCATTGATGCCTCCAACAGTGACTGCCATGTCCTGGGTGAGGCCAGGTAATTGGTGTCCCTGTGGCCAGGCAGATTTGGTACCACACTTGTGGTGTACAGTGCTTCCGACATTGATCTTGCCATGCTGAGAGGCAACGCCTCAGTGGCGCCATGTGTTTGTGGTGCATTGCCATGGCTAGGGGGGTCCCAATGCATGCATCCAAGGGCACAATGCATTGTTGATGTTGTGCTGTAGGAATGCTGCATGACTATGTTGATGTCATGGATGTCATATGTGCATTCCATGGGGTGGAGTGTCGTGCAATGTGGATGAGGATTGATCTTTAATGTCAATGGGTTTGGATTGGCAGCTGTGTCGTGTGCCATATACTTGCATGTCCGTTCATCCCAAGTACGTTGCTGCCCTCACAGATGCCCATTAGCGTTCATCTGTATATGCATTTGTGCAACGGACTACAGGCCACACCCAGTTGGAGGATCTCTCTACCCCCCCATGCACACCCAGTTGGAGGATCTCTCTACCCCCCCATGCACACCCAGTTGGAGGATCTCTCTACCCCCCCATGCACACCCAGTTGGAGGATCTCTCTACCCCCCATGCACACCCAGTTGGAGGATCTCTCTACCCTCCTAATCACACTGCCATGTGCTTGCCCTGCTACTCACCAAGTAGCCACGAACGTTGTGCCGTTTGTCGCTCCATGTAGCGGGGGATAGTTGAGTTCCGCAGGACCATGGAATCATGGGTAGATCCGGGAAATCTGGCACAGCAATGTGTGATTATATTGTTTGCGTCACATACCATTTGGACATTGATTGAGTGGAATTTCTTCCTGTTTCGGTAGACTACTTCATTGTGATGTGGGATGACCAAATCCAGTGTACAGTCGATGGCCCCAATGCAACTTGGAATGCCTGCCAGTGTATAGAAGCCAACTTTGGTGTTTGCAATCTCCTGGGCAGTCCGTGGCATGGATATGTGTTCGGGTGCATGCTTCAGGAGGGCATCGAGTACCTGGTTCAGTGTGCGTGAGAATACTGGTTGGGAGATGCCATGCATCTGCCCCACTGTATGCTGGTAGGTTCCTGTGGCCAGGAAGTGGAGCACTGACACCACCTTCAGTAGAGGGGGGTTGGCAGTTCTGATGTCTATGAGGCTCACAATGTCGTTGTGTATCATGTCCACGATGCTGGTGATGGTGTCCCGGTCCAGACGGTACAGGGTGTGCCTCTGCTCAGGTGTTAGGTTGAATGGACTGGCTCTGATCCTGGGAATTGGTGGGTGCCTCTGTGGTATGAATAGGTGGCGTGGTGGTGCTTGCTGTGCCTGTCTGGCCCTCCTCCTCCTCCTGCGTCTCCTTTGTGCAGCCTGTTGTTGTAGCAGCAGCACTGCAATGAGGTCCTTTAGGCCATGTAATGCTGCCAGTATTGGAACCATCTTGGTGTGGGAAGGGTTGTGGGAAGGGGTGTGGTGTGCTCCTTTTGAGCTGCCACAGTGTCCATTGCCTCCACCTGTGCTGATTGTGTCCACCTGTGGCAGGTGGGAACAATGCTCAGTTCTATTAACGGGTGGTTCGCGATGCCGGTATTAGCATCATGGCGGTAAGGGGTTTGGGGGCCTTTACCATGCCGCTATTACCATGTCCGCTCACCTTGTGATGGTGTGCTATTAGCGGCATGGCGTTATTTACGGGATGGAGGGTCGCGCGCACGCGGCCTGCCCGCTATTAGTGGCACCGTACTTAGCGGTGCCGCTAATAGCGGTGAGCCAGGTCGTGATTGGCATGGGGATTTAACGTTACCGGTATTACGTTACCGGTAACGTTAAATCCCTACCGCCTACCGTGTAATGAGGCCCTAAGTCCCTTAAACTATCAAAAAATAGTCATAGGTGCCCCTCTGCGAAAACAAACACAGGTAAATTACCTGTTCTTTGGAAAGGTACTCACTAGAAAGTCTGCAGCCACACTTAAGCTCACTGTACTTTTCACATATCCATTTGCATACCAGTCTTTGTCCCGCCCACACGGGCAGTTCAGCACCGAAATGCTATGGCAATTCTCTTCTGAACAAGAGTACCAACAGCAACCCCCGACACGTGTTTCAGCCTTGTTGGGCCTCATCACTGAGGTAGAGCTGTGCCTCTCTGAGCTCAGTGAGCAAGGTCTCCATGTCTGGATGACCCTAGGAAACTTAGGGTGACTAAACCTAAGTCCCTTAAACAATCAACAAATGGTCATAGGCACCCCTCTGTGAGAATGAACATGAATACAGGACAAGTACTAACACCTAGAATAGGAGGTGTCACTGTGGTAGGAGGAAATCCTTTCACAGGGACGGGGATGAGCTTGTACCTGCAATAGGACAGCTCACAGGGTGACTTGATGTGTTCAGTACTATCTGTGACACCAGACCCGCAAGAGGAACCAAGGGTCGATGTGACATTAGAAGGCAACTCTTTTTCTTTTGTTGTAGACACTAGGGCAACTTGTTCATGTATACGGGAGGGAGAGTATCCAGTGTCAGGTATTGCCATGAATGCTCAAGGGTTCTCTGGAGCTATGAATCTAGTTTGTTTTACTGATAAATTACCTGTCTCCATAGAAGAATGTTACATGTCCGTCCCTTTGTCATATTCAAGACAGACACCAGTAAACATTTTAGGAAGAGATCTAATGACAAAACTTAATATGACGATTTAATTTACTAATCAAGGAATAGAGTGCTCCACTCCAGGAATACACTATTTAAACGTGGGAGAGTTCATACTGCTGTTCACAGGGCAAGTGGCCCGGCGAGGCGTTCCAGTAGATCCAGAGATTTCTCTATATGGAGTAAGCATTTTGCTGACATGGCTGCCTGGCCTGGTCGGAAAGATTGTGAGGATATCTGTTGAGTTTGTATTTATACCACAAATACCTATGGATGAGGAAAGTGGACAGACTATTCCTATAGAGTTGGAAGCAGCTATAGTACGAAGAGAGATGGCAATGCTCGAAGGGCTAGATGATGAGTGTAGACCATGGAGAACAGTGATAGCTCTTGATGAGGGGTACAGACTGACTGACATAACCGATGATGATATGTTCAGGGAAGACCAAGTGTTGATGAAGTGGTGTTCTTCATGAGCATTACATACTAGATAAGGATAGAAAAAAGGGAGGTCCCACAAAGAATGGCGATCAGGCGGGAACGACCAGCATTTTTTCAGTAGGATCTTGAAAAGGTGGCAAGTGCCCTATGGACCACAGGTCCCTATGACGTAGGTTTATTGAAGGGGATAGGCGGGGTTAAAATAAAGCTTAAGCCAGGAGCAATTTTACCCCGAGCAAAACAGTACCCCATGTCTCGAGAAGCTGATGAAGGTTGTAGAGAAGGAGCCTAGTACAACCACCTCAACCATCTCGCCCATACTGCCTATATGTTGGGAACCAGAGTGTGAGACAATTGCAGCAACAGTGAAAATACTGATACCAAGAAGAATCCTGGCAGCAAGGTGCCCATTGAGAAAGCCATACCTGCATACACGACAGTATGATGGGCATTTTAATGAAATCCCAGAAGAAGCAGAGCGAATTAATAAAAGAGCGTATTGGTGATGTCACATGAAGCAAAACTGACGTACATAGAAGAGATGCAGAGACAAGAGGATGTAGATATTCTATAAGGCATCAAGAAAGTATAAAAGATAAGTGACTTCTTGGGCTCAAGATGAAGAGGCTTATGCTACAGAAATTATGAAGATATCAAGTTATTTTACAGGTGTACATATGCAAAGAAACACAAGCAGACAAAGTATTCTTGAGGCTAGCTATGTAGTGAATAGATTGTGGCATGCGCCAACGTATACATATATAGGAGTAAACAAAGAATGGGTGTTTCCACTACGTGTTAGAGCAGAGCTGGACCAGAGAAGGAAGGCCTTTTCCAGTGTGTCGCAGTTAAGAAAAGCAATTGAATTACAGAAGCAAATCTCAGAAAGGCGAGGCTGGATGAGCATCAAGAAGCCAAGTCCGCTCAGGGCTGGGATGATCAGACATTAGTTACAATCGTGTGAAAGAATGAAACTCCTGTTCAGAAGACATGGATGAAAACAAGGAAGACGTCAGAGGTTCATTAAATAGTAGTATTTTAAATGCATCAGAGGTCACATTTGTGGTCTTCAGCCACATGGAGGGATGAAGCTGGACAAGCATGACGAACCACACCTACGCAGGGGGGCAAAGCGTGCCTGAATTCTCAAGAACAAGGAACATTTCCAAGGCTGAGTTCAAAGCCTTAATTGACATGCAGACCACTGAGGTGATGATAGATGATATGCTAATTTGTAGGAAGCTATGGTTATGACCAGCTCACCATCACCTGGAAGTCCAGCCTGCGTGCTGCTAACGTGGGTGGAAAAGTACTGACGGATGAAAGAGTGCCAACCAATTATGGGGAGCCACGTAACTAAGGGCCCTATAGTGTGTGTAACCAATAGGACATTGTGTATTTAGTGACGTTCATAGTGACCTGTTTGAGGGGAGGGCTTAGTTGCCCCACCTGACATTAAAGAGCCTATCACTTGCTTAGACTAGTATGGAACGTATACTTAAATGTTCCTTTAGACCCAATCACAGTTACCACTAGGTTTTTGTAGTTTGCCACATAGGATAACGTTAGCAAATATGCAGGTTGATGTCGGCTATGCGTTTTTTATGAGAATCGTTGAGACCATGCTGTGAGATGTCCGCTGATGTCTGTTGTACTCCCTGTTTTTGATAATTGACATTAAAACAGTCAACCTTTTGTCAACTTCCTGAGTTGTTTTCGATTATTGATGTTTGAGTAACTTCTGCATCGCCATTCATCTCAAAGAATTGCTACCTCGTCTTAAAGGGCGGGGTCAGCTGTCCCGGTTCAGGGTATGTTTCAGACTATTTCAGCACTGATGAATCAGTGGATTGTGGTGCCATCAGTCACCTTGCAATACCACAGTATATCCAATAAAAAAATCTAAACGGGGTTGTGGAGATTCATCCAGGATTTGAGACCTCTTAACCAGATTGTAGACGGTGAGTTTCCTTTAGTTCCTAATCCTGTGAGAATATTGTGCAGTATCCCAGTAGCAGCTCAATACTTCACAGTGATCGATTTGCAAAATGTGTCTTTCTCGATCCTGTTGCACAAGGGCTCAAAAGACTTGACTTCCTTTACATTTCCCCAAAAAAGACTAAAACATACTCAACTGCCTCAAGAGTATTGTGGGTCCCCGTCAATCTTTAAATTAACTATGGGGGTCCTGGGAGTCCCTCTGCCAGACATTAGTCCTGGTTACGAGAGACTTACCCAGAGTCTTTAGCTCACTATCTTTCACAGAGAAGAAATATCCCAAACATATCAGTCTTTATTCTGCCCTAGGGCAGTCCAGCACCGAAATGCTAGGCAATTCTCCTCTGAACAAGAATACCAATAGCAACCCCAGATACATGTTTTTTGGTCCGTTTGGACCTCATCAGTAGGGTGGAGCTGTGCATCTCTAAGAATAATGAGCAAGGGGTCCACGTCTGGATTCCCCTAGTAACTTAGGGTGAGACCCAAAGATACTTAAATATGCAAATTAACAATGGGGGTCCTGGGAATCCCTCTGCCAGACATTAGTCCTGGTTACGAGAGACTTACCAAGAGTCTTTAGCTCACTATCTTTCACAGAGAAGAAATATCCCAAGCATATCAGTCTTTGACTTGCCCTGGGGCAGTCCAGCACCGAAATGCTAGGCAATTCTCCTCTGAACAAGACTACCAACAGCAACTCCGGACACGTGTTTCAGTCTGGTTGGACCTCATCAGTAGGGTGGAGCTGTGCCTCTCTAAGAATAGTGAGCAAGGGGTCCACGTCTGGATTCCCCTAGTAACTTAGGGTGAGACACAAAGATACTTAAATATGCAAATTAACAATGGGGGTCCTGGGAGTCCCTCTGCCAGACATTAGTCTTGGTTACGAGAGACTTACCCAGAGTCTTTAGCTCACTATATTTCACAGAGAAGAAATATCCCAAAAATATCAGTCTTTGTTCTGCCCTGAGGCAGTCCAGAACCGAAATGCTAGGCAATTCTCCTCTGAACAAGAGTACCAACAGCAACCCCAGACACATGTTTCGGGCTGGTTTGACCTCATCAGTAGGGTGGAGCTGTGCATCTCTAAGAATAGTGAGCAAGGGGTCCACGTCTGGATTCCCCTAATAACTTAGGGTGAGACCCAAACATACTTAAATATGCAAATTAACAATGGGGGTCCTGGGAGTCCCTCTGCCAGACATTAGTCCTTGTTATGAGAGACTTACCCAGAGTCTTTAGCTCACTATCTTTCACAGAGAAGAAATGTCCCAAACATATCAGTCTATGTCAGTGGTCTTCAAACTTTTTTGGCCAGGGCCCCCCTGAGCAAAATTTGGGCAGGTCGGGACCCCCCAGAAATGCCAAATGGACAGTATATATTGCGCGCCGTCACCTGCTCCCATCAAAGTCGCTGGGCTCCCTCATCCCACTCCTACCCAGTCGCTGGTCTCTCCCCACCCCATCACAAACCCAGGGCTCTCCCCACTCTGCTCCCATCACTATCCCATGGTTCCCGCCCATTGTGCTCCCACCATAGTCCCTCGGTTCCCCCATCCCGTTCCCAACACAGTCTGAGGGCCAGTGGCGGCTGGTGAATCTTTTTTAAGTGGAGGGGCATTAAGGGGAGGTTCGGGGGGGTTTCCCCCTGTGAATTTTTTTTAAATAATAGGTTAAAATGTTGCATTGTATAGCATACTTTTAACAAAAAATGGGTAAATAGCCAAACAGTTTGCAATTGTTGCTGGGAGTCCAGGGGCAGGCATTGATATTTTATTTCTATCGCGCTCGTACACAAGTGTTTCAGAGCGTGACAAGGCAAGGGAGGGGAACAGAGGAGAATAAAACAGCGATCTTACTAGGCCCAGTGACATTGAGAACGTGCAAGTGTGAGGGGAAAAGTGCATGGAAGGGGGGAGAAGTGGAAAGTGCAAAGCAGAGGAGAAACAGATAAATAACAATAAATAAATAATAAAGGCAACAAACAGTGGTAGTGCAGCCAGCAATTTGCAAGTGCTACGTTTAAGGCAGCAGACAGGGTAGGTCTGATAAGTGCAGGAAGAAAGATGGTTCTCCTCAAGTTTTAGAGTGGCAGGGCGCTGTTCCAGAGGGAGGCCCCAGCCGAAGACGGAGATCTACCCCCAGCTCGTTTCTTTGATAAACGACTGACCCTGAGGGAGTTGGAGGTAGAGGAGTGAAGAGCTCGAGAGGGGAGGTATTTGCAGAGGAATAGCTGAAGGTATTTTGGACCGAGGCCCCAGAAAGCCTTGTGGACAAGGCAGAGGGTTTTGAATGATAGATGTCCGGTAAAAAGATACCATCCCTGTCCCCTGGGCCCCACTGGTCCTAACACAATGAACATGATTATGTGTATATGCAAGGCGCTGCACATTCATACAGCAATCACTCTATCATTCACATGAGCATCCATCACCATACACTCACTCATAACGCATCCATACACATGTTTAAATAAAAACAATGAACATAAACGTACCTTCTGCATTGGCCTGTGTGTGGGTGCTGCTCCAGCTGCTCTGTCCGTATGTGCGAGGAGGCGCAGGAGCTCCCCCTCGGACATACAGACATGCAGTGCCCCAGCCAGCATTTCCAATGAGCTATGCAATGCTGGCGAAGCAAAACGCCCCAGCACTTGCATGGCTCAGTGAGCATGTGCGGCTGGGGAACTAAACTGAACTGTCAAAGGGAAACAGTGTTTCCCTTTGACAGTTCAGCCAGCCCAGGAGCACTCCATTAGCTGGATAAAGCAGCTGAGGGAGTGCTCACTGTTTCACTGGGCTGGCTCCTTAGCTCCTCCATAATGGGTGAGGGGCCACTATGCAGTTAGTAATGTTGACCATTGTTGCTGAATATATCACAATTTACTTACATTTTAACACAAAGCACCCCTTTGGGTACTATTGAAACAGTGGGCTTCATAACTACTCTGGCGGTAGCTGTGCCGGTAAAACCGGCACGGCTGCCACTGGAGTTGCATCCGGGTCTGGCACCCGCGAATGGGCAATTACTAGGTCATGCCGAGTTAGGCGGACATGATAATTGCCCTTTCGAAGGTGCCGGTAGATCCCCATTCCCATTTGAGCCCCATATGGCTCAAATGGGAAGGGGGAGCTCGGATGCACCGGCACCGTTAATAACGGTGCTGGTGCATCTGACGAGCTGAGGTCAGACCTGGCGGGGGCTGTCAAGCACCCACGAGCACAACTCTTACTATGGCGGAACGGTAGCAACGGTGCCGGTAGCTTACCAGCACCGTTGTTACTGGTCCGCCATAGTAGTAATGAGGCCCAGTCTGTGACTAAAGGAATGAATATCCATTTACAACTGTGGGCCACTTTTTCATTGTTGCCTGAGACAGTTTCATGCTTCAGCCCGCCCATGTGGGCCACCCCTGCCCATTTCTTCCAATCTAAAAAAAAAAAAAAAAAATCTTTTTTCATGCTGAGCTCTCAGGGCCCCCCTGGGATGCACCCGCGGACCCCTAGGGGGTCGCGACCCACAGTTTGAATACCACTGGTCTATGTCCTGCCCTGGGGCAGTCCAGCACAGAAATGCTAGGCAATTCTCCTCTGAACAAGAGCACCAACAGCAACCCCAGACACGTGTTTCAGTCTGGTTGGGCCTCATCAGTAGGGTGGAGCTGTGCCTCTCTAAGAATAGTGAGCAAGGGGTCCATGTCTGGATTCCCCTAGTAACTTAGGGTGAGACCCAAAGATACTTAAATGTACAAATTAACAATGGGGGTCCTGGGAGTCCCTCTGCCAGACATTAGTCCTGGTTACGAGAGACTTACCCAGAGTCTTTAGCTCACTATCTTTCACAGAGAAGAACTATCCCAAGCATATCAGTCTTTGTCCTGCCCTGGGGCAGTCCAGCACCGAAATGCTAGGCAATTCTCCTCTGAACAGGAGTACCAACAGCAACCCCAGACACGTGTTTCAGTCTGGTTGGACCTCATCAGTAGGGTGGAGCTGTGCCTCTCTAAGAATCGTGAGCAAGGGGTCCACGTCTGGATTCCCCTAGTAACTTAGGGTGAGACCCAAAGATACTTAAATATGCAAATTAACAAGGGGGGTCCTGGGAGTCCCTCTGCCAGACATTAGTCCTGGTTGCGAGAGACTTACCCAGAGTCTTTAGCTCACTATCTTTCACAGAGAAGAAATATCCCAAACATATCAGTCTTTGTCCTGCCTGGGGCAGTCCAGCACCGAAATGCTAGGCAATTCTCCTCTGAACAAGAGTACCAACAGCAACCCCAGACACGTGTTTCGGTCTGGTTGGAACTTATCAGTACCCATCAATCTTTAACAGGGTGCTACAGATGGGCCTGGGCAATATCGATATTAAGAGTATGGTGATACTGTATGTAGATAACCTATTGATTTGCAGTGAAACAGAGGATGAGTTTAGGCAAGATTCTGTCCAATTGATGACTATTATAGCAGACAAAGGATATAAGGTGGACAAGGAGACATTACAGTATTGTCAGGAGGAAGTGTTGTACATAGGTCAGTTAATTTCACATGTAGGGAAAAAAGTGACACCTGAAAGGGTTGAGGCAATCATAAAAACACCAAAACGGAACATAGTGAGACAAAAGCAGCAGTTTCTGGGGTTGTGCAATAATATTAGAGCCTGGGTGTTTAATTACAGCACGTACACAAAGCCACTTCTGCATGCATTAAAGAAAGCACAAGTTGGTATGAGAAAGATACAATGGACCAAAGAAATGGAGGAAGGATTTGAGGAGTTGAACCCCTGTTTTAGAGATTCCCAATTATGGTGAGGAATTTTATTTGATTCACACACAAATGGGGCAGTCCTGACAGCAGTACTTACACAAAGAACCACATTAGGGTGTACACCTTTGGCATATTACAGTGGGATTTTAGGCCCAGTTATGAGAGGACACTTCCCTTGTGAACAATCTTTGGCAGCTGCCATGTTAGTATTGACATGGGCTGTTATATGACCCTTTACGTGGAGCATTCTCTTTTTGCCATTCTAGAAAAAGCCAAGGGCACATTAACATCCCAAAGAGCTTTAGCTTATGAGATCATGATTTGTAATCCAACAATTAAAATTGTAAGATGTCAAATAGTGAACCCAGCCAGATTTGTAGCTGAGCCAGTAGAAGAAGGTGTCACAATCCCAGCAAGGAGACGAAGCATATGCATTTGAACACAAGGCACACCCTCCTCTGTCAGTGTGGGAAGAAGCTGGACATGCAGGGTGGCAGGCTGGCACAGGCATTTATTAGGAGCTTCCTTGACCCACACCAGCATGGCCACCAAGACAGAACCCATTATGGAACTCAAGATGGCCCCCAGCAGACTCGAAGACCTGACATCCCTGGTAGTCTAGTGTTAACAGGGTGTGGCCCAAGGCTATAAAACCACGCCCCGGACCACACCCTGCACTTAGCATTTCTCCTGCTACCTGCCAGAGCAGTGTAAGGCTTACCACTCCAGTTTTCACATGCACAGAGACTGTAGCTTACCGATACACGTGCAAACTCACCTGCAGCCGTACTTATCTGAAGACTTCATTGTTAGAGCTCTGCTTCAGCCTCCATCTTGACACTCACTTGTAACCATAGCTGATCGAGGTCCGCAGCAATTGCAGCTCCTGAAACCGAGAAAATCACAGTAAGAGACTGATGTTTACTGCCAATCACCACCCGAGTTTCCCGTTTAGAACAAACTCACCTGAACAAGCGATTAGCCGCTTCACTCATTCTTCGCGCTGTGGCCAATCCAAAAAAAGACAGCATTTCATGAGATCCGCACCTGTGGAAAGGAAGAGAGAAAGAGACTTGTTAAAGTGCACTGCGCCACCAGACAAGAAGGAACAGTACTAAACAAGCCGTGCTCCACGCTGCAAGCTGCTAAAACCTCCAGGAAGACAAAGCAGTGGACCACTACTCACAGTGAAGAAACTGGAGTCGGATGCTTACCTGACACCTCAAGCCCACCTTCTTCATTCAAATACAGTGAGCACAACCGCCCGCGGGCCAGCAGGCATGCCTAAGGAGGAGATAAGGGGGAGATGGGGGGAAAGCTGGGAGACACATATTGAATATCTGCACTTACTCCTAGGTCTTCATCCAGACCCCCTCGCACATCTTACAAGAGGCTCCGAGTTCTACCGGGTCCCTCCCAACCTCACTGCTCACCTGGGCTTTGGTTCTTCAGTGGACAAGTGGGGGAAGGAGTGGCTTGGGTATTCACCATAGCAAGGTTATCCAGTGGGGGGCAACGCTTCGGAACAGTCCACACCAGGCACTCCTGCAGGGCACCAAAGGTAAGCGTTACAGAAGGTGATCATGTGCATGACTGTGCAAACTATATTGAATTGTATGATGATATACACCGTGTTAAAGAGAATGCTTTGGCGGGAGGGGAAATTCTTTTTATTGATGGTTCTTTGAAAATGTAACAGACTAGTGGGGAAAGGCATTCAGGCACTGCAGTAGTAAGACACAGATTAAATGGAGAATTCAAGGGGGTGGCGAGTGCAAGGCTACCATCTCATTTTTCAGCACAGCAGCAGAATTAGTAGCGCTTATTGTCACGCTTGTGAAAGATGAAGGGCAGGAAGTGACAGTGTACAGTGACTCCGCCTATGGGACATCAACCTTACATGCATGGCTGTCATGTTGGAAAAGGAGAGGCCATCTCTGTGCAGACGGCTCTCCATTGCAACATGCATCCTTATTGGATAGACCCATTAAAGCACTACAACTCCCAGTGACCATAGAGGTCTTAAAATGTGCAGCGCATACTAAACAAACAGACTTTAACTCTTGCAGGAACGAAGCCGCAGACATAGATGCCAAAAGGGTTGCATATTCTCTAGAAATGTTGGGTTTTGATACTGAGGATATTAAAGAAAATCCGATTACAACCATGTTAGTACAGGAGGAGTTTACTACGCTATCGATATCCCAATTAATAGAGATTCAGGGAAGAGCAACACAGGATGAGCAAGAACTGTGTAAGCGAAGTTGGTGTTCTTTATCCCCCACGGACGCTTTATGATGACAAGAAAACACTGGAAAGCCAGTGATGCCAGTAACTTTATTAAAGGTTGCTCTTGAACAGCTGCATTACCCCGTGCATATAACTAGAGAAAGTCTTGCTGCCAATATTGTAGAAGAATGGTTAATTCCTAATTTATTGGAACATGTTGCACTGTTTATAGTGAATTGCATCGTGTGTCAAAGGTTTACTGCTCGACATACATTCAGAACGATTAGAGGCGCAATACCTCAATCGAATGGTCTGTTTCAGCATTTACGTAACAACTATGTCTATATGCTGCAGACATGTAATGGATATAGGTATCTATTAGTGGTGGTGTGCCCCTTTTCTAGGTGGATCGAAGCAGGTCTGTGTGGACACCCTGATGCCACTTGTGCAGTGAAGTTTTTAGTATGAAAAGTTTTCCCGAGGTGGGGTGTGTGCGAAGTAATAAGATCCAATAATGGGCTACATTTTGTCAATGAGATATTCGAACAAATAGAGCTTTTATTAAGTATAAAGCACACATTCTATTCTGTGTATCACCCACAAGTGAACAGAATATATGATAGACTCAACGGTCTCCTCAAAGAGGGGATCACCAAGATTAAATTGACTTTGAAAAAGGGACGGCTGTATTGCCTACCCCTGGCTTTATATGCCTTTTGGAATCAACCAGGTTCAGACCACCACTTCACCCCGCACAAGCTACTAACAGGGTGTTGAATGAGAACGCCCCTTACACCTCCTTCTAGGATCAGGAGTGATGCCCAGAGTGTAGCCAAAACTCTAAGTGACAAGATGCTTGATTATTTGGCATGTATGACTACCAGTATATCTTTCATTTCAGATCAAATCAAGCATCGGGGGAAAGGTCTGGGGACATGGCAGAAGATAATTCGGCAACCAATCCAAGTGAACTATTACCACCACCTAAGTTATATGTTGGGGACCTAAGTCTGACTACAAATTTCACCCGGAAGTGGCATGAGCCTCGATTCAATGGCCCATTCCTTGTTGAAGAAGTTTCCCCTTCTGTTGTTAAAGTTTCGGTAAGATGAGCTTGTTCGCATCTGAATGACATGACGATTTATGAAGGCGAGACCCTTCCTCCCACCGTTGCTGATGCAGAAGCAAGACAAGAAGAAGAATTTCCGCATGTGCAGACTTGAACGATGACTAAGGAGAAGGACAATAAAGCAACAAGTGATTAACACATACTTACTTTTATTTGGACTGAAATTCAATAGACACTCCTTATATATTTTAGCAGGAAGTGCAAGGACTTGCAGAGAAATTCCAGAGTTTAAAATTAGTTTATATATATATATTGAAGCAGTGAATAATGCATCAGAATTATGCCTAAACATCAGTTCTTGGTCAGAAATTGGAAAAGATATCAATATCCAGATTACTTTATTGGAGAATATCTGTTATAAGTGATAAAAATACATGATACCTGACAATAGTGACGTTAATCGGCTTGTGGTTGCTCTCTTTGTGTTCATACTTCAATCGTACTCTGCTATTGTTAGAAGAGACGTTAATATTCACACTTTTTTACCGGATCATAAAAACGGTCCAGTGATAATAAGACTCCTCATTGCTATAATTGAACAAATTGTACAGTTACAAATGTAAAAGAAATGCAATGATTGTATTAAAAATGATTAACAAAGAAGACGACATGATTATAGGAAAGCACAAATTCAGCAAGCAGTGAGATGGCACGAGAAATGGTTGCACAGATTTCTAGGTGTAATATATATTTGCATGATTGTTCTTGTTATCTTTTTGTTCCTTATCTTTCACAGTCTCTATTATCTGAATGGTTCTGCCGAAGAAAGAGTTCCTATGATTTTCCGCACTATGTGTATGAATGATGACAATTTCTTTGATATCTATGAGTATGTTAGAAGACATAAAAGAAATGCAGAGGAAGATAATGAAGGGATAAATACCTACCTAGATAATTCAGCTCACCTGGGGAATAGCATGTGGTATCAGCACATGAAAAAGGTGGGGGAAAGTGCATCTGATGAGAGTTGCTATGTCTGTTCTCTCATCCCCTATGCCATGAATACACTAAGGACTTTCATTTCGAAGGAGGTATCAGCATACCATGCGAAACGCCTCAGCCATCTTGCAGCATGTACTACTCGAGGACAATTCCAAGGAAGCTGGGCGACCTTGCGATGGAGATCAAGATGCTTGTTTCCATACCAGGATGACTATATCAAGACTATACAAATAGAAAAGGAGCCTGCATGGACAGACAAAATGCGTGTTTATCCTGCTGCAGGACAGGATGAGGGGATTGTTGAAGAAATGAAGAGAATTACTGTATAACTGTTCTGATGTGACAGAAATAGCAGGATTGCCTGGGTGTTGGGAACAATCACAACTATTGATCTATGGACGAGTGCATACCAAGAAGGGATGGGGAGATGGAATGATGTCCTGTGCAGCTCATCTGCTGAAAACGGAATACGTACAAGAAGTGCAGAGAGTGAATGATGGATGCTTAAAGTCATTTGCCAAGCACTCCAGGTTACTCACATGGGTAGTAGATGAATCAGGCCCAGTAGTTGTAATCCCATTGGTTAATGCGACAATATGCTTCCGAAGCCATGGAAAGAACCATGTGGGACATAACAAGGATGCAAAACCACAATTGAAGTTCCCGGAATGAGATAAGGGACAACTGTCTGTACAGATCGATATTGGGCTTGTGGCTCTAGAGCCTATATGAAGTTGCCCCGGAATTGGGGCAGAGTATGTTCCCTGGTGCCCATCCATGTTCCAGCATTAGTGATTCCTAGGAGAGATCTAAACATTGATGAATTTCCAAAAGTGGATGACCATTTGAGATAAAGAAGATCACTTGAAAGAGAAAATTATTTCTCAGTGCAATCAATAAGAGCGTATGAAACTATTCCTGATGAGCACAAGTTGTTCAGCAAGACTGCTATGATAATGACAGCTGGAATTCAAACAGTGGTGAACGCCAAATGGTTGCAAATCACCAGATGGGAGCTTCTGCAGACAATCAATACTACCACAAAGGGATTCAACGCCATTAAAGAAGTGCTGAGGGCCATATGATTGATGACCCTCCAGAATAGATATGTCCTTGATATGATCACTGCGATGGAAGGAGTTTGCGCCAAAATCCGCCCATCATGTTGCACATTCATGCCTTCTCACAATGGGCAGAATGGGACCTTGACAGAGGCCTTATCGATGTTGACAGACTTTCATATCAAGATGGAAGAATAGATAGCGGACATTGAAGATGACAGTTGAGTTACCTCCTTGTTATTGTGTATTCCTCATTGGTTGGCGAATCTATTCAAGGTACTTGGAGTAATACTGGTGCTAGTAATGTTTCGATTCTGTATAGTCAGGATGGTGATTGCCCAATGCAAGAAAACGGCAAAAAGGTGGTAACATTGAAGGTCATGATTGATGTCAAAGATTAACCAAACGCCAAGGAGCTGACTGATGACGCTGTCAAAAAATACATAAAGGCTAGCATCATAGCACCTGAAGGAACAACGTTTCTGTATCCAAAGAATCACAAGACGTATGTGGGACGATGAGTCTATTGTACCTCTGAATGAACAATGTAATTACATGACCTGGAGTATAGATGAACATGTCAAATCAGCAGGCACCCTGACTGAGGGGGGTGATGAAAATATGGACACCTAAGAAACACTTCTTCAAGAGAAAACACCAGGGTGTAGAAACACTCAAGAACGTGTTCGAGCACTCAACCAGAGGGGGGAATGTAGAGGAGCAGCTGTATACCTGTGCAGAAGACCCCACTCTCCTTCATCCTATATGTTGGAGACATGAGACTGTGCCGTGTTTGACACCAGCCGTTGTGACAATACTGCAGCGTGTGTTCAAAAGAAGATACCCGTTGAGACAACCTTACCAAATGTATCCCCGAAGTGATGAAAACCTAAGGGAGGACCTCCCTGGAGGAATATAAGAAAGAGCAGAGAAAAGAAGCTAGTGACATCATAAAAAGTATGTACGACGTCCCGAGATACTGACTGAAGAGAATGTAAAGATCCTAAAGAAACTAATGCCGAAATAAAGAATCAAGTGAACTTTTAAATGTGAAGATTACTCGTGCACAAAGTTCTGCAGAAAATCAAACGTTCAATAAATGTACAGACGCTGAAACGCAAGGTAGACTAAGTCATCGTAGCAGATGGCTATACCTAGTGAATAGAACACAGGCGAAGCCACCATTATATAGAATCTGGACATCGGTATCATGAATCCAGTAAACCTGGACCCATGAAGCGGAAAGGGAAAACTGTGTCACAGCAAGAATAAGCAGAATCGTGGAACTGCAAAACAACAAGATTGTCTGGCCTAGAGTCAAGACTGAAGCAGCCATGGTCATCTATCTATTCTGGAAATGTTCCCTTGTTAAGGTGCAAAAACAGAACACAAAAGTGCCAAATTGTATTCATTTAGAGCATTTAAAACCTGCAAAATGGACCAAATTGTGGGTCTCCTGTCACGTGAGCCAAGGATGAAAATAGAGTTTGAACTTGGAGTCCCAGACAGGATAGTGAGTGACCTCACTCCTGTGCATTCTCAAAGACAAAGATACTTTGCAAGGCCAAGTAGAAAGACAATCTTCATGGCAGAAGGCATGGACGGTGAGAGATTCTGGGCTAATTGGGTGGGGAGGTAGAGTCATGCCCCCATCTCCTTGCACCTGGGTCTGGGCTTATGTGTTGCTAAATTAACCGAATGTTCCAGACATGGCACAAGCATGCCAACCAATTATATTAGTCCATATAACAAAGCACCTTATAGTTTGAAGACCAATGAGAAACTGTGTATGTAATGTTTCTGAAGATTACATGATTTAGAGGTAGGCACATGTCATCCACCTGATAATGGATAGCCAATCACAATCCTAGCTCCTATCGAAAAGTATACTTAGATGTTTCCTTTAGCCAATCCCGACTCTTGATAGGTTTTTCATTATTGCCACGTAGTATGATCTCACGTCTGATGTATTTTTGGTATAAAACTATGTTTGTGTAAAGATCACTGAGAGACTGAGCGTACGTCCGTTGATGTTCTTTGTAAACTCCCTGTTTTAGATAATTGTTAATAAAACAGTACTTGGCCATCTTCCTGAGTTGGTTCGGTTATTTGGACTCAGAATTATTCTGTGTGATTCCATCTATTAGATATGCACGTTCCTAAAGGGCCCTAAGCTCAACAGAAACATCTTTAGGCAAATCTTCCCGTACCTCACCTATTCACACCGAATCTATGCCATCCTCACCATCCTCCTCTCCTGCTTAGATTATGCAAACTGCCTTTATCTAGGCGCACCAGCATTCCAACGTAGAAAACTCCAAAGCATCCAAAACTCTGTGGCATGTCTGCTCATTGGCCTCCCACCTAGAGAACACATCAGCCCGCACCGGGAGTCCTACACTGGCTCCCTATTGGTCAAGAGACTACCTTTAAAGTCATCTGTAATACTCACCATGCCATCCACAACACCAAGCCCAAATTCCTCCAAGATAAACTCATCCACTACCAACCCTCCAAGACCCTCAGATCGGGGGCAGCACTTCTCCTCATTATCCCCCATTGAAACTCAACCAGATTGGGAGGCTCCTCATTCTCCAACTAAGCTCCCACCATCTGGAAGTCTCTCCCTCTCCACCTACGCCGCATTGACAACAACCTCGTATTCAGAAAGGCCCTCAAAATGTGGCTATTTGCTTCCTCTTCCTAAATTCCCTCCCTCTGCATTATCCTTGACTGTGCCTCATATACAAGCTCGGGCCCAGTGTTTGTGGTACTCATGAACAGGATCGTTTAGGTGGACACTAAGCTTTATTTCCAAGATATCATTTGGTGGCAAAAAAAAAACCTGTGGGAACTCTCTGCAAGTATCAAAGGAGATTCAGAAGGAAAAAAGAATCCAAAGGAATAAACTAGGAGCAGAAGGGAAAATGGGGTATTTATTTTTGTATTTGTTTATTTGTTTTGGTTTGTAATAAACCTTTACGAAAAGATAAAAAGAATCAACAACAAATGTACAAAATTACAGAATGAGAGAGACACAGAGCAACACTATACAGAGAAGAAAAATGTTAACTTAAGTAGATTAAAACGCAATTGATTCTGTTTCGGAATAAAAAAGCTTACAAAATAGAAATCAAATAATGAAAACAATTAGTTATTTTTACGTAAAATACGAGTTCATGATGAGTGGAGAATCAGTGAGGTAGCCGAATAAACAAGAATAAACCTCTCAAAGGCCTTAAGCAGTTGTTGAAGGCCGACCTTACTATTGTCCATGAGAAGGACGTCATCGGCATACGCCATCCAGGACAAACAAATATCCTTCAGCTTGGGACTGACCAAACCCTTATTATTCAATGCTTTATTGGCACCACTCACATAAAGATTAAAAATAGTGGGGGCTAACATGCAACCTTGTCGAAGGCCATTTGGAATAACGAGCTCTCTAGAGAGGAGACCTTCTGAATTTAGTCGTACTCTTATCCTAGTGTCAGGGTAAAGGGCCATAATGATTTCAAACAAATGGATTGGGATATCAAGATCTTTAAGTAGTTGCCATAGAATTTTCCAGTCAACAAGATCGAAGGCGGAGCTTACATCCATTGACGCCACAAAAATTGATGGTTTTCCCCCTTTAATAGATCTGGAAGTTAGTGATTTAAGTATTTGGCCTCCGCAGTCGGTACCAATATTTTTTTTTAAACCGATCTGTTTTGGGTCAAGAATATGCTTATCAGTAATCCATTTTTCCAAATCCAGTAAGACCAAGGAGGCAAATAGTTTAGATTCTGGATCCGCAATTGCGATAGGTCTGTAACTTGCGGGAGATAACCGAGAGCCCTTTTTAAATACAGCGATTACAATAGAAACCCTCCAGGATATGGGAATGTGTTTACATAAAACAACATTTTCAAACAGCAAGAACAAAATGTGGGCCCAATTGACTGGATCGAGCTTAAGCAGTTTGTTGGTGAGATTATTGGGACCAGGAGCACCCGAATTCTTGGATTTAACAATAAGGTTCATAATATCCTCTTTAGTGTATTTTAGGGTCCAATTCGGTCTCCAGTTTACCTCGGCAGGTTCAATACTGTTATTAGGGGTGTACAAATTGGCAAAATGGCCTAGCCATGTATCTTCATTAATGGCATTCGTATTAGCCAACTTTTGAGGTCTTTCTAATTCGTTAATTAAGGACCAAAAGTTTGAGCAGTTGGAGCCCTTCAAAGCTCGTAACAAAGCTTCACCGTCCATTTGCAAACGTTGACCTCTATGGTGGATCAACCAATTTTTGTAGCTTTGTTTAATTTTCTTTGTCATTAACGTAATATCTAGATGGGGAAGACCGGATTTGTGAAGAAGTCTTAATTGTTTCCTATATGCACATTTGCGTTCATGGACTTTGCTGTCAGTACTATGATTCTGTTGATTTTTTGATTTGAGATTTTTATCTAGTTGTTTCTCTTTTTTATTAGTGGTGAAATGGATGTATGCAGTAAAATTCACAGCAGAATAACAGTCAGCCCGTTGATAGGAAGTCATGGGGCCTCATTACAAATCAGGCGGTCCGGAAATAACGGTGGCGGTAAACCCGCCGCCACCGTTGTTTCCGGACCGCCTGATCCCGACTCCTGCAGGCGGGAGGTGATTGGGGGGTTTAACACCGCCCACCTGCAGGCGGACGAGGAAACACCAGCAGCATTACGAGATGCTGCCAGTGTTTCCATGGTCCCCATTCCCATTGAGTCCCACAGGACTCAATGGGAATGGGGATTAACACCATTCCGCCTCCGTGATTCCCAGAAAACCGGGGTTGTAATGCCCCGGTAATTCCGGGAATCACGGAGGCAAAATGGTAATACGAGTCCGGCGGTAACCAGGCGGTTTTACCGCCGCGGTTACCGCCTGACTCGTAATGAGGCGCAGGGTCTCAAAGTCTGTCACCATAGTGGAGGTGAACTTGACGTTTTTGCCATGGGTCCACTTTATTCTATTGCCTTTACACTAGAGGACAAATCATGTTTGTACACGTATACCTTTGTACTTTGAACATTTACAGTTGTTTCAAACATCAAAAAACAGTGATCGCTACAGCTAGTTTCTTTGATCTCGAATTTTCGCATACATGTTGACAGGCCACTAGACAGAAAAATGTAATCAATAGTAGAAGTAAGACCTCGGGCTTTCCATGTAAAATGGTCATTGTGCAGTACGTCAAGAGCCCACAGTTCTGCAAAATGAGTCCACATTCTGCCCCTCAGCTTGGGGTTACCCCCAATTTTACCTAAATGACAAGAATTGGCTAAGATGATATCACTAAGCATACATTCACTGTAACAGTCGGCATTAAGGTCTCCAGCAATCACAAACTGACCACCTTTGCTGTTTTCCAACCACTGTTCAATGATAGATCCCAACTTAGTTAACTCATTGGCAAGTTGCAAATCAGACAGTTCGTTTGGGTTCCAATACACATTAACAATGAGAATGGGTACATAGTCCTGGTTTGCCCCCAGCTGAAAGGAAGCCACGAGAAAATGGTGTGAACAGCGCCATTCACCGGTTTTTACCAGATCATTTGCTATTTTGGCCGCTATAGTAAGGTCCCCTTTGGGGCGACCCTTATTGCCACTATGTGTACAGTTAGAGATCACCATAAAACCATCCCAGTACAGTTCAGTTCTACACCATGTTTCCTGAAATAAGATAAAATCGAACTGTATCAGGAAACACATAAGATCCTCATTATGCAAGAGGTTAAAGCTGCCTCTCGAGTTCCAACTCACAAAATTTAGAACACGCTCAGAGCTGGAGTGGTTTGCCCAGCTGTTTGAGCGAGTCAATCGACTCACGCAAAGACAAGGCTAGCCATCTCCACTCTTGTTTATCCAGTTCCGACTTGGCTTTAGAGTTGACCCTATCTATATTGGGCATTGAGTAGCCTGTATCATATTTCGCTTGCCTGGATGGCAGATTTTGAACCTGGGGTAAGTTAGCCTTAAGTTCGTATATGTCAAACCCTCGAGATTATATTTGTTCAGCCTCTTTCAAGAGTAGCGATCCCACCAAAGGTAAGGGGATGATCAATCGAACATAATCATACCTGAATTTATGTAGGAAGTCAACCAGAAAAATGTCAGTAGATGATATAAGGCTAAGTTCTGGGATAGCCGCAAACAGAGATAAAATATATGGTCTATTTAGTGCAGCATTGACGTTATTAAATAGCGTTTTAAGAATTAATCCATGTAGTTCAGGCCATGGTGGTTGTCTTAGGTCAGTATCTGGTTGGGCAGCAGTTGGTGTTCTGTGTTCATAACCTTCACTAGATTTGTTTGAATACAATTGCTCTCCAAAGCCCCTAGTCATGCGGAGGTTATTCTCTTTCTTGCTGTCATATGATAATTCAATGATTTTGGTTGGGGCTGGAGGGACGGGCGGATTACGCTCAGGTTGTAAAAACGTATTGTCTTTGAGCACCTTCAGAATGAGGTGATGCATTTCTTCCTCTCGGTTATCACAAACGGACCCCACCCGCCCTTTACCCACAGCATTGGGAATCATTGGTGACTCATGAGTGTTGCTTGCCACATTGACAGGATTACAATCACTCGTCATTGTTAGCTGAATAGGAGCTGTTGATACTTTCAAACCAGTAGTACTCATGCCAGTATTAACAGTGATACCCCAATTCTTTCCCGAATTATCCATGAATCCGGTTTTTGTAACATGTTCGTCAAGTTTCATCTCAGTCATAACATTGTTTACAGTCGGATCAGCTTGGACCTTCCGCCCCCAGACCAGATTAGGGTTAGGTGGCTCTATATAGTTTTCTAGCGAAGGAGTCGCTTTGAAAATCTCATACATGGCTTCCCTTTTCTTTTTTAAAGCATCACATAAAGCTAGTTCCCCCTCAGAGAAAAAACCTTGAATACCAGAGACATTCTCTACATATACGTCAGCAGGGTTATATTGTGTGTTCATGTTTTTTTTTGCGATTTTCAACTTTATCTTCAGCGACAAAAATTACATCCACATCATCAAGCATTGCGTGTTTAATTTCAGGCGCCCTCATAAATTTACGAGATGATTTTTTAAAAGCGTCATTGCTATTTTCTTTCCTAATTTTAGCCAGTTTTTTACCCTGTCTTTTTGATATTTTTACTTCGAAGTCATCTTTAGAGTTAGGGAGCTCTTTCTCAACAGTGGACGCATTACCTTTCTCCCCTTCTCCCTGAGACAAGTCACCACTAGCTTCCTCCTGAGTGGGAGGTAGAATGATTATTTCATCAGTAGGTGATGGGTTTGTCTCCACATTCTGAACTTTAGCACCCTTTGCATCCCTCAGCTCCTTCACCAGAATTGGGGGAAGTACAATAGCGATTGACTCACCCAACTTCTTGGGTAAGTTCCCTATTTCAGAGGCCAGATTGGTTATCGCATCTGTCTGCTTTCTTAACTCTGACAACATCAGACAATTAAAAATACCCATCATTGCCATAAGGTCAGTGTTCACAGCAGAGTGTCTAGGGTCAACCAAATTCCCCGTACCGAAAGCAGCTGGTTCCCCTATGCCCGGGGCAGCTAAATTATCTTCACCTAATGGGAAAGAGGATGGGAGTTCATCAACATTTTCGTAATCAAAACCACTAGATATGCATAGTTCATGTGCAGTGGTTGCCCCATCTTTGTACAAGGATGTTTTCTTTTTAGATTGAGTATCATCGGGAGACTCAAGCTCTAAAAAGAGTGGTTGGGATGGGTCTATTTGATCTTCAATAGTTTTGCCCGCAGTGGAACAGTCCTGGGCACATTGCAATAGTGCTTCTTCGTTGTCATTGATATCGGGTAAAGGGAGGGCAGCAGCGTGGGCTAAGCCACCACGTCTAGTGCTAACTGCTGCAAAAAAGTCAGCTATGACATCATTTTTCATACCCAGCATTTTGTTTTTTCTCATATTGAGATTAGAATCAGAGTGGAGTAGCAAGTAAAAATGAGAGGCTAATTGCAGAGATGGCACTAATTGCAATAGCAGTTTCAATAGACGCTAACTTTCTCAGTACCTCAACCCCCCGACCACCGCCAGCCGAACAGCCCAACAGCCACACTTCCGGAGCACTTCGGATGCGCGCACGAGATGCGCATGCACCGGTGCCAATGAGGAAGAGGCTGTGGGAGGAGAGCAGGCTGGAGGCGGGAGGCGGAGCAGAGTAGGCGGAGCTGAAAATAGAGGAGTAGAGAGTAAATTACACTCTCAGGCAGGTAGCAAGACTTGCGGCAAAACCCGCGACAAAACCCACGAGCTTAGTAAACAGATGACAAGAAATCACCTAAGTGAAGTGTCCACAGTAGAATCAGGAAGACAGTCCTTTGGCCGTGCGTTACGCGCATGGAACGGCAAAGCAAACTTCTTCTTGTCGACGCCGTGTAGCAGATAATCCAGTAGAGGAATCAGAGGAATCAGAGCTCCCAGCCCAACAGAAATACTTCCGGAGCACTTCGGATTCGCCTTCAGATTCTCATAACAATAATAAAGAGGACCTACAGCTACTCTTACTCAACAGAAAGCGGTATTGTGGAAAGCTACTGCAACACGCCCAACAGGAACTGACACAAACAAATGGGGTATTAGTATGAATAGTAGGGAACCCCCGGGTGGCTTGAGGGCGCAGCTAACGATTTTTTCCTGTGCACAAATTCTGCATAGCATCCAAAGTTCAGTGCACAGTTCTAATTCCCAGGAAAGAACTCTAAAGTACCCAAGTTCCACAGTGAGCTTAATGCAGGAAGTACTTCAATCAACACAGCCAATGAGAATACAAAGGCAATCCAGGGTCAGGCCAAAAGGGTCGTTACTGTGAATAGCAGAGAGTTGAAGGTACAAAATCGAAATCCAAAGAGGCAGTCAAGTGGCAATTTCCGGGTTGCAGAAGGAATCCGCATGAGTACAAAGAAGTGGGCCGAAAAACCCACAGCACTGACTTTGGATCAGAAGTGCTGGCGTCTAGATGTTGCAGTGCTTCATGGGAAACACGGAAGTCAGGTAACCAAGGCGACTTTATCTTTACCCGGAGCGCATGCAGCAACGGTCTTCCATTGCTTTTGTTCACGGCATTGCGTGTAGGCACCATGGCAACCACCAACGTCGCAAAACCGAAAAAGAAGATCTATGCGGTGTGCATAGACCATGTTTTCTATGGATTGTGACACCCAGGCCCCCAAAACAACAACAGTTCATGTAACAGTGGATGCCGGCTGCTTTCATAGCGGCCCTCCATGCTAAATGCATCCCATTCCACTCCTGCAGAAGCTCACACATCAGCCGCCCATACCTCCTGCACTCTAACTGGTGCACTCTGGTTACCGGACAACACCTGAAAATCTGATAGTACCTTGAACGTTGCCACTGGAAAGTGTCTGGACAGCAGATCGGGCCTGGAAAATGTACAAGGGCCGCATCCAAACTCCCGCCTCAGCCAAATACCAAGAGGCCTGCACCGGTAGACCCCTCCTATATAATATCAAAAGGAGATTGCCCTTACCACGCAGAATGCTCGATTAGATGGATCACTAGAGGTAGCAATTGAAGCGCGCCTAGTTTGATCATAGGGATAGGACATCTTGTGCACTTAGATGGATTACCCTATCTAATTATCAAAGGGGCTTTGGCCAAGCACTCAGAATGCTCACTTCATAGGTTCCCTGGAGGTAGAGAGAAGTGCGCCAGTTGAACTTGGGTATAGGACATGGCATGCACTTACATAGATTTGGTGACAAACTAAGATGCTCCTGGGGGGCAGAAACACAATGCACTTAGACGGTTGTTTGTTATGGGGATGGGAAATAATATCATAGGTCATAGGTGAGACCCGTACAATGCCGGCAATGGCCATGCCATAAGGTTGGACCTGGATGTGTGCGTAGCCTGGCACTGCGTCTAACTTACACATGTGGTTCCACTCAAAGCATTACGCCTACAAGGTTTCAAACCACCGATGACGCTCCAATTGACTTGCTAGCAACCCCTTCGCACCTATAACTGCTCAGGCTAACCCCGAAAATGCACAGTGGTTACAGGCAAGTATCACCTGCCACCACGCTTATCAGATTACTTGGTTAATCTTAGTACATGGAAGAGTAAGTAGCTCTGTCTATTTAAGTTATTTGCCTATTGCATTCAAAGAATCCCTCTAGACAGTTCCTTCCCAATGGTAGCATTCTACCCCCACTAGAAGATGGACGACCAGCCTACCGGTTTAGGAGACTTGGGGGTAATTGGACCACAGGGCCAGAAAAAGAGAAAGAAATCTGACAAAGCAACATCTAAGATAAACTCTGTCCGAGTCTAAGGTATGTATAAATGCACCACATCTGTGGACAGGTGCCGCAGGCTGCTAGTACAATGCTGCTACGGCGATGTCAGATTCGGTCTGGCTGCTCACATAACTTATCGCACTGAAACCCCAGAGGTGGCTCAACACCGCTGCCATTAGTATACAGCGACAACCGACGGAAAATTTGGTCTAGCTGGTCACACATCGAGTCTCTTGCACTAGCGCTCTGTGTTGACCGCCGACAACACCCACCCATGTGCCTGACCTCTTGGGTTGCTTACTGGAGCCTAGCCAGCCCTCCTGAGTCCTAATCTCGGTAAAAAGAACACACGCATCTTAAAGTCTACTCTTAGAACGTTTTCCCATAACTTTACTTCGGTCCCTGAGGTCGTTCCAACCACAAAGCGCATTGAAGCCATACAAGTGGGAAAATGGCACTATATAAATGACAACTACAATACAATACAATGCAATTTTATCTTTAAACAGGAATGGATGCCCTACAAGAGACGCCCAATAAAGAGGTCAAAATGTACAGAAAGGATTGTACTTCTTACAAGCGTTTGCCTGGCCAGTAATAAGCTGATGAAGCACTTTTAACAAAACCGGCTTCTGATGTGTGGAATAGGGTAGACAGTTCCTCGGCCACTATCTCCTCGTCATTGCGCAGGCCTCAGGGGTTATTTCATTGTAAGGTCTTGCTAAAACATCTTTGCTGATGATTCGATTTATAAGTGAGCTGACTTGCCCTTGGTTCTCTTTTCTTTTCTTTTTTGAACATAGCAGGTCTTTGTCATGATGCGTAAATATACTAAGAATGTTCTTTTATTTTTTTTACTGCTGTAAACGATAAGGATTTTGTAAAAGTTTTGTAAATTCTGTTAAAAAACTAAAATTTTGAAAAAAGTAGATTTATTTCTGCTAAATTTCAATTAAAAAAAAAAAAAATTGCGCAGGTCTCAGGGGTTATTTCTGCTAAAAAGAGCAGGCCCATGCTTTATCTAACAGAGCTGCCATTAGCATTCCTGATTAGTGCTGGCCTGCAGCTAGTGAACATCATGGTGTGGCAGGGTAGAAAGGGGGTTTGACCTCATGGATGTACAATTTGAGCCCACTTCTTTGATCTTGTGGGGACAGTATGGCACACTTGATAGAGCTGCACACACGAACAATTCCAGTGTGCTATCGTATGGACATGGTAAACATCAGACAAAAACAGTCATGTGTGCTGTCACAAAGGGGAGCAGCACATAGACGCCTTAAAAAACAGGGTGGTGACTTGGGCAAGGCAGAAATCATTGCTGCACACACATCACTGCATCGATGTGCCACTGACTACTGTCTGCATGGTGACGCAATGGAACCTGCTTTCCAAATCAAGGAGTCAAGTCACATTGAGGAGCCATCTTGCAGTGGTTCAAGTGTTAAGAAAATGAAAAGTTCTTTGATGCCAAGGGGATGCATTTAGTCCATGTCCCCAACGGAGCCACTAGACCACTTAGGCAAGAAAAGGACAATTAACCTTCTCAGGTATACGTCAAATGTAACTAAAAAGTAAAACTTTAAAAAAAGTGTTGGTGTGTGAAATAAAAAGACATGACAATAAAGAACATTGTTTTAAACTTTTTCTGTGTACCCTGTTAATTCTTTTAGAGAATGTGTAGATTTGGCAGATAACTGCTGCTTTGTGCTGGCCTTCAGAATAAAAATGCCCCGTGTTCGGTTCTTATCCCTGTGGTGTAAAAGCAATGGCTTATTAAATGAGCCATGATTTATAAATTGCCCCCATATTAAAGGTTCTATCAACACAAAGAGCATAAACTGGACAAGGGGAAGTGGGGGGGGGAGACGGTGTGCATCGCCAGAGCATCTCAAAGGATGTGTTTGCAGCTGTCTGGGTCGGACCCTTCCTGCATCCCACCCCGCTGAGCGCCTTAAGCTCTGCACCCTGGGTAGCCGCCGCCTCCGCCCGCCCCAGAAAACAGGGTTGTGTGCACCCACCTTAAGGTCTGGTTGATATCCATACAACTTTCTTCCAATTGATTTGACTTTCATCTTTCTGTACCTTTTTCTGTGTGTCAGGCACATTGCCCTTTAGCACTATATAAATAGATACAAATAGAAAATAAAAGACCAGTAGGAGTGGGGTGGGGGGCTAGCCAGGCATCAGGCCAGTGTGTCTGAATACCTGCTAGGGCTGGAGCCATCAGTCACGTGTCAGGCTGCCTGGGGCTCCGAAAGTCCGCTAAGCGCTATAATTCGATTCAATCCTTTGGCAGACTGGCGACTCTCAGGGGCATTTCTTTACACCTGGGGCACAGTCAGTCACATATCAGTGTTGCCATGTCCGCTTATAACAAGCGACTTTGGGCTTGTTTTTGAACCAAGTCGCATGTTTTTTTCATAGGTCGCTTGTCGCGGGTTTTGTCCGCTTATCGTGTGACTTAGTCGCTTATTGTTGTGCTTATTTCTTCATCAGCACAACAATAAGAACACTTCAGTTCCCCCTGCAACTAAGACCAGCCCCTCCCATCACAATGCCGGCAGGAAACTGCTAATGATGGGCCATTAGTCACTGAACGCCCCCCATTCAGTATCTTCAGAAAGGTGAGTCATGTGTGTTCCGCTTTTTACCACTTTATCTCCCAGTTCTCTTGCTCTCTCCCCCTCCCCCTTTTCTCCACACACCCTTTGCAACGTTATGTCATCCCCTCTATCTAAAGCTTTTTGCGCGGGCATACTGGTTTCTTAACAGCACAGCAGCACCAGGATTTCATTCGATCTGAAGTGCGATCATACAATTTGTGTTCGTGTACGTTAGTGTAATAGTTGTGTCACGCTCTTGGCAGTGAATCGCTGCCTGCATTGTTCAGTGATGTTTTGGTACTGAATTGTGTTCTTGAAACAGTAATCCATCTTCCACTGACTTTCGGTGAAGAGTTTATTTGCGAAAGGGCGGTAGGGAGATTTCAATGCTTTAAGTGGGGAGGGCCGGCTCTCAGTTGGGTGCGTGGCTTGGGTGATGAGTGTGGCCTAAGAATTGATGGGCATGGCCAACCTCAAACATAGGAATGGCAGAGTCGCCCTGCCTGAACTTGGTGCAGTGATCCGGCATAGCTAAAATCTCTGCCACACGTGTTTAATACACTGAGCTATCGCCTGAGCCATAGCGGCACTCACAAGTATGGATATGAATGCAGACTTTGGTGTTTCATGTGGCAATGGATATATTCGAGTGAATGTACAACCCGTATGCACTACAGTGAACCCGTGAAGCGTCATCATTAACTGATCCGAATTAAATGTACTTTCCGACAGCAGCCCAGTAGCAGCTGCAAAGCCCCACCAGCACACCATACAATGTCCTGACGTGTTGTATTTATGGTTTAAACTTTAGACTTCCACTTTTCTGCACCCCATACAGTTCAAACGTCCAACCTTGTGCTTGTGGGCTTTCAGTTTCGCAATTAGCAGGTGAGAGACAGCACGTGCCATGACCCAGCAAATGCCTTGCCCGCCCCTTGCTGTGTGTGTTTCCCTCTTTTGGTCTCTTGGTGGCCACCTATGCAAGTGGAAATTCATTCCTTGTGTGACGGACTGTTTGAATAGTCTCAAGGAAGCAGGGGGGGCTGATAAAATGTGATGCAAATTCGGCATTTTAAAGAATATTTTGTAAGATTGATCAAAACTACCATCCACATGCTGAAGGAACTGATCAAATGACCCACACATGTTCTTCTATTAGAATGGCTGGACTGTCTCGTTGGGGCAAATACGGAAAGCGATACTGCAAAGACTGCGCAGATTTAAAGGACTGGATCCGGCCCGTCCAGGGTGACCAAACAAAAGCAGCGTGCCGATTCTGCAAGACAGAAGTCCATGCACAGCATGCTGCCCTGATGCTGCACAAAAATACAGAGAAGCACAGGAAAAATTGCACGACTCACGGACACGGGCATTTCTGCTACCCCCAAACGAAGTGACACGACCCTGCTGAAGACCGAGCTTCAAATGGCCTGTTTTGTTTCATGTCACACCGCAATCCGCTCAGTAGATCATTTGGGGGAGCTGCTTGCAAGCTCATGCAAAAAGGACATCAAACTGCACCGTACAAAGTGTACAGCCTTAATAAACAGAGTCATTTCACCATGCATGTTTGAAGAACTCATAAAGGACATTGGTAACACTTCATACTCTCTGGTGATTGATCAGAGCACGGACATAATGACATTGAAGCAGCTGCGTGTTGTGGTACGGTACTTCAGTCAGTCTCTCAACAAGATCATTTCAACCTTTCTGGGGCTGGTCACCCTGGAAGGGAAAACCGCAGAAGCCTTTGCCAACTCGCTTCTGCAGTTTCTTGGAAACATTGGCCTGAAGGTCAGCAACTGCCTGGGGATTGGAACAGATATGATATGATATGATATGGCATTTGTTATGCGCCTATACACAAGTGTTTCAAGGCGCTACGAGGCAAGGAGGGGGGACAAGGGGAGACAGACAAAGATCCTACTAGGCCAGGTGTCATTAAGATTGCGCAAGTGCAAGGGTAGGGGAACTGGGAGAAGTGCAGGGGAAGGGGAGAGGGGAAGTGCAGTACATGGTTAGTAGAATACAAGATAAATAATAGGGCCAGCTGGTGGCAAGTGCAAGGAAAGTGCAGTACATGGTTAGTAGAATACAAGATAAATAATAGGGCCAGCTGGTGGCAAGTGCAAGGTAAGTGCCGGGAGAAGGGGCTGTAGGATACAGAGACAGTCCCGTAGTGCAGGTAGGCAGTGCAGGGAAGAGTGGCTGGGCCAAGGGCCGAGATCAGTGAGTGGCCCAGTTGCAGATTCAGTGAAGGTTCAGTGTTTTTAGCAGGGGAGAGGGGGAGAGAAAGCGGAGGCAAAGGGGAAGGTTTTGAGGTGCTTCTGGAACCGGAGATGGTTCTCCTCAAGTTTCAGGGAGGCAGGAAGGCTGTTCCAGAGGGAGGCCCCTGCTGCGGAGAGAGATCTACCCCCAACTCGTTGCTTGGAGAAGCGTCTGACCCTGAGTTAGTTGGAGGTGGATGAGCGAAGAGCTTGAGAAGGAAGATATTTAGGAAGAGAGAGTTGAAGGTATTTTGGCCCAAGGCCCCAGAAGGCCTTGTGGACAATGCAGAGGGTTTTCAACTTAATCCTCGCAGCCACTGGGAGCCAGTGTAGTGATTTCAGTCCTGGAGAGATACGGTCCCTGGGCTTGAGGCCAAGGACAAGTCTCGCAGTCCTGTTCTGGATGAGTTGCAAAGGGCGGAGAGTAGAGGCAGGAAGACTTAGATAGAGGCTGTTGCAGTAGTCCAGCTTCGAGAGAACCAGGGCTCTGGAGACAGTGACCTTCTGGGGGAAGGAGAGGAAAGGAAGGATACCTCTGAAGAGGTGTAGCTGGTAGTGTGACTTCTTAGAGACGTCAGATATGTGAGGAGAGAAAGAGAGTGTGGAGTCGAAGATGACCCTGAGGTTTTTTGCCTTGCAGGTAGGAGCAGGAAGAGGGCCAAGGGAGGCCGGCCAGAGAGCTGTAGGGAAGGAGGGAGTGGGTGTGTCGATAAGTAGAATCTCAGTCTTACTGGCATTAAGGCAGAGGTCGTTGGCGGCACACCATTCCTGGATAGCAGAAAGGCAGTCGGAGATGAGGGAAGGGGAAGAGGAGGCTGAGGGTAGCCTGAAAATGAGCTGGGTATCATCCGCATAGCACTGAAAGTTGGGACAGAGAGCGACGATGCGGTGGGCAAGAAGTGCCAGATACTGTTTGAGAAGCCAGGGGGAGAGGTTAAATCCCTGGGGGACACCCCAGGTAGAGAAAAAGATGTCAGAGAGGAAGGAACCCAGTTGGACCTGGGAGGGTCGATTGGAGAGGAAGGAGGACAGCCACACCAGAGCGTGACCAGTGATACCCAGGTTATCACGGAGACGGTTGAGCAGGATGGTGTGGTTGACAGTGTCAAAGGCAGAAGAGAGGTCGAACAAAATGAGAACACAAGGGGTGTTAGAGTGAAGGTTTGAGAGCAGGTCCTCACGGATGTTCAGGAGAGCAGTTTCCGTGCTTCTGGCAGCTCTGAAGCCAGACTGATGGTCCTGAAGACTACCAACAGATTCAGCATGGAGATTAAGCTGGGAGATGGCCAGTTTCTCCAGGAGCTTGCCCAGGAAGGGAGTGATAGAGATTGGGCGATAGTTAGCTGGGCAGGAGGGGTCGGAGGAGGGTTTCTTAAGAAGGGGGTGCACAAGGGACTGCTTGAAGGGGGATGGGAAGACTCCAGAGGCGAAGGAGTGATTGCAGAAGTCAGCCAGGGCAGGCGCCAGGGAGTCAATGTGGTCCTTGATAGTTTTGGAAGAACAGGGGTGGACCTGTTTTGACGAGACTTTCATAGATCGGACTTGTCTCGAATCCTCATCAGCAGAAAAAAGGGGAAAGGGAGAGAAGGAGGGAGGAGGGGTGGCTGCAGAAGGGCCAGAGGGAGAGCAGGGAATAGAGGAGGGGAGGTGATAGGAGGAGAGTGAGGACAGGATGTCCTGAATTTTTGAAATGAAGTGAGAGGCCAGTGCCGTGCAGAGGGCCTGGGAGGGGACAGGAGAGGCGGAGACTGCAGCAGGGTTGGCCAGCACCTTGCAGATTTTAAAGAGTTCGGCCAAATTGTTAGATGCCGCAGAGATGCGGGCTTGGATAAGGGCTCTCTTCTTGGTGAGAACGGAGAGCCGGTATTGCCTTTGCAGCAGGCGGCAGGCCAGTTTGTCAGAGGATGAACACGAAGCATGCCATATCCTCTCAGCCACCCTGCACTTGCGTTTTAGGGTGTCGAGATCTGAGTCATACCAGGAGTTACATTTGGCTTTGGGCTTCAGGCGGATTCTCATGACAGAGGCAAGGATATCAAGAGTATCAGATATAGCAGAGTGGAGCGTGGAGAGGGCTGTGTCAGGGTGGGAGTCAGCCGACGGGGGAAGGGGGGCGAGAAGGTGGTAGCGAAAGCCTCAACTGACACGCGCTTCATGGGTCGGATGACCGCGAAGGTGGGTGGCAGTGATGAGGGTGGCTTTGCCTGTGGGGTAGGGAAGGTGAGGTGGGAGGATAGGAGAAAGTGATCACTCCAGGAGAGAGGGACAGAGAGGGGAAGGTCAGAAGAGATCAGATCATCAAGAGTGTGCCCTGCAGAATGGGTCGGCCCAGACGGGAGAATAGAGAGTGAGAGAGAGTCGCAGAGGTCACGAAAGAGAGCAGTGGGGGGACTGGAGGCATCCAGGTGGATGTTGAAGTCTCCAAGAAAGAGGAGTTGAGTGGTTGAGGACAGGAGTGAGGAGGAGAGGTCAGCCCACTCAGAGAGGAAGGAGGAAATGTGACCAGGTGGCCGATAGATAGTAGCCACGATAAGGGGATGGCTAGGAGAGAGAGAGAGTCGGCAGACAAGGCATTCAAAGGAGGACTAGGTCTGCGTAGGAGTGACAGTGGAAGGAATCCACTCAGGGAAGATAAGGGCTACCCCCCCCTGCACGGTTGGGCCTGGGCATGGAGAGGATCTTGTAACCGTCAGGTAGGAGTGTGTCAAAGCTGGTGACAGAGGTGGCCGTGAACCATGTCTCAGTGAGAATGAGGATGTCAAGGTCCAGTTCCTCAAGAAGGCAACAGATATCAGAGGAATGTTTGACGGCAGAGCAAGAGTTGAGAGTGGCAATGTGGAGAAGGGTGCCATCCTTGAAGGACTTCCGGGGAGGGGTACAGATCAGAGGTACGCCCTGTGGAGGTGAAGAAGAAGGAGCCAGAGAGAGGGCAGGGTGAGAGGGTGGAGGCAAGGTAGCCGAGGACAGAGAAGAGGGGACAGCAGGAGAGGAAAGGAAGTTGATGAGGCGCGGGAAGCGGTTGCAGTGTCATGGTTGGGAGGCACAACTCGGTGTACACAAGACTTCGACAACAGAACGAGTACCTCATCCTCATAAAGTGTGTGTGTCATTCTATTCAGCTGTGCGCAAGCAAAGCAGTTGAACTGCTACCACGCAACTGTGGGTAGTACCTACAACTGGTTTTCACGCAGTGCACAGCGACAAAGGGAGTATGAAAAGATCTATGCTCTCATTAACAATGGGGAGGAGCCGTTGAAGCTTGTGCAGCTGTCAGCCACCCGCTGGCTTTCTATCTATGACTGCTGTGTGCGTGTTTTACAGCAGTGGGATGCACTAGAACTTCCTTTCCAGTTGTGCAAGGACAAAGAACGGTGCTATGATGCAGAACTTCTGTATCACATGTACTGTGACCCGGTGAACAAATGATATGTGACCTTTCTAACCCCAATACTGCAAGCGTGTGTACGGTTAAACAAACTCTTCCAACTGGATTGTGGCAATGCATTTAAAATGTTCGACTGTCTGCAAAGCTTCTACAGGGCAATAATTGTGAGAATTCTTATCCCCAAATGTATCCCTCCATCTGATGCAGGCCTGATTGAAATCGATTTGGGAGACAACCGTAATCACTTGCCGACATCTGCAATTTCATTTGGAACAACGTTCAACATTGCACATTCTAAAGAGCAGGAGCTGATTGTGAAAGGAAGATGCAGAGACTTTCTTTTTGAGGCTGCCAGACAGGTGCAGGAAAGACTCCCCGAAAATGTTGCTGTGTGGAAATCCATGGCAGCATTCTCACCATCTGTGATACCGTCGCAGGCAAAACCCACCCTGTCAGATATATCCATGCTGAAGCTGTTCAGAGGAGATGTGGGGTTGTTGGACAGCCAGTATGGAGCGGTTTCTTTCCAGGACTGGAAAGTAAAAGAAGACAGGCAGGCAACTGAGTTCTGGGTGGAAGTTTTCAATTTTACAGATGCCAGTGGGGAGCGGTGCTTCAAAGAACTGGCCTTGTTTGCCCTGTCATTACTTGCAATGCCGCTAAGTAATTGCTTGATTGATTGATTTATTTATTTATTTATTTATTTATAGGGCGCTTTACATTGGAACAACAAAATACAGAGTAATAACAATAACATTATGAGCAAATTACAACTTGAATCATTCAGCAAAACAGTGCCAAGAGCAATTGACTGAGAGGGGGGGGGGGGGGAGTTGAGTGGGAACAAGAGTGTTGGGGGAGGGGCAGGGGAAGGATTGAATAAATGTAATAGGAGGGGAGGAAGAAAGTAAAGGTAGAAGGGAGAGAGGGATTAAAAGAGGGGAAAAAGAACAGGGGGGGAGTAAAGAGGGCAGGGGGGTGCATCAAGGTGGGGAGTGGAGGAGGAGGGATTTAAGGGAAGTGCGAAATGAGGTGAGGGAATTGGAAGAGCGGATTGAGAAGGGTTATGACATAAATTTCACATTTTAACAGGTGTGGGATTTTTGAAAATCACATAGGCAAATGACACATTTCATACAGAGCATGGCATTCTGACTCCCAAGTCTGTACTTTGTCATTTCACCCTCCTTATAATCTTTCACTTTTCAGTGGGAAATATTTCACCTAAAATTCTATTTTATATATGTTTACCTATTATCATAGAGCAAGTTTGCATTACATGTTAAAGTTGCACCAGTTCCAAAGCAGAGGAGCAAGAAGTTGGGAGGAGCGAAACCGGGAGGAAGCACAGGGGGAAGGGGGAACAGTGAGAAGGAAGTGGTCAGCAGAACGAAGGGGGCGAGAGTGGGAGTAGAAGGAGAGAAGGGAAGAGAGATAGGCAGGTGCAAGACCATGGAGGGTTTTGAAAACAAGGCAGAGAAAGTGGAATTTAAGTTGAGGTGAGAGAGCGAAGCGGAGATGGAGTCACGGGAGGTAAGGAGACAGAGGGTACGAATAGCAGAGTGGTAAATAGATTTGAGAGGGGTAAACTGAGATGAGGGAAGACCAAAGATTAGAGAGAAGCAAAAGAAGAGGTGGGAAAAGATGAGAGAGGAGATTAGGAGTTTAGTAGCATGGAATGTGAGGGAGGGACGGGTTTTGCGAATATTGTAGAGGTGGTATCTGCAGGAGCGGGAGGTGAGTGAAATGTGTTGCGAGAAGGTGAGAGAGGAGTCAAAGAGAACACCTAGGTTGCGAGCATGAGTGGAGATAGGGAGATTGGAAGGAGGAAAGTGGATGAAAGGGGGAGGAGAGGGAGGAGGAAGAGTATTAGAGGGGAAGAAAAGGACTTCGGTTTTATTGGTGTTAAGTGAGAGAAACCGGGAGGACATCCAGTTCTTAATGGCTGTGAGACAAGAGGAGAGTTTAAGGTGGAGGTCAGGTGTGAAGGAGGAGAAAGGGAGAAAAAGTTGAGTATCGTCGGCATAGAAATGATGGGAGATGCCAAAGGAGGAGATAACAGGGGCAATGAGGGAGGTGTAGAGAGGGAAGAGGAAAGGACCAAGTACAGAGCCTTGAGGAACACCGTAACTAAGTGGGAAGGAAGGAGAGGTCTGGCCTCCCCATGAGACAGCAAAGGAACGAGAGGAAAGGTAAGAGGATAGCCATTTTAGGACAGGGCCTTTAAACCCGAAAGAGGAGAGAGTGTGGAGCAGAAGTGGGTGATCGACAGTGTCAAAAGCAGCAGAGAGATCAAGGAGAATAAGGATAGAGGATTGCTTCGCATAACGAGCGGAGAGGAGGGAGTTGAGGATACAGGTGAGGGCAGTTTCGGTGGAATGTTTAGGACGGAAGCCAGATTGGAAAGGAGGAAGGAGGGAGGAAGAAGAGACAAAGGAAGGGAGTTGAGAGTAGACAAGGCGTTCAAGGAGTTTAGAAAGAAAAGGCAGAAGAGAAATAGGTCTGTAGTTAGCAGTAAGCAGTGGATCAGCAGAGGGTTTCTTGAGAATAGGAATAATCGTTGCATGTTTGAAAGCAGAAGGGAAGGTAGATGAGGAGAGGCAATAGATGAAGAAAGAGGTAAGGTAAGGGATAAGAAGAGGGTCGATCTTAGGGATGAGAATAGAGGGGAGAGGGTCAGAGGGGGCGGATGTGGGGTGGGCTTTGGATAAAAGAGAGGAGACATCAGAATGGGAAACAGATGAGAAGACAGACATGATGGAAGAGGGAGGAGAGGGGGGAGGAGGAGAGAGGGAGTCAGAGAGGGAGTTAATTTTTTGCCTGAGTGTGATGATTTTGGAGGAAAAGTAGTTGGCAAAGTCGGAGGGAGAAAGTGTGGAATTGGATGAGGGATCAAGAGTGGGAGGAGAGAGAAGGCGGGAAAGAGTTTGAAAAATCCGACGAGGATGGGAGGCTTGAGATTGAAGAAGGTTAGAGTAGTAGGAGGATTTGGCAGTTGCAAGACAAGAGTTGTAAAGTGCGTGGTAAGAGAAGTAAGAGGTTTGATTGGAAAGCGAGGGAATTTTGAGCCATAGTCTCTCTAATCGTCTGAGAAGGCGCCGCAGAGGGAGTTTTGAGCCATAGTCTCTCTAATCGTCTGAGAAGGCGCCACATAGAGCAGAGATGGGAAGTAAGCCAGGGTTGAGGAGGTTTCTGAGTAGGGCGCAAGAGAGAAAGAGGATAGAGTTGGTCGAGGGTAGTGGAGATAGAAGATGAAAGGGCAGAGAGAGCATCATCGGGAGAGAGTAGTGCAAAGTCTTGGTGAGATGGAAGAGATGAAGAGCAAGTGTCAGAGAAGAGGGTAGTGTCGAAATCTCGCAGGTAGTGACGTGAGAAGATTGGGGGGCAGGGATTAGTAATAGTGGAGGAGGAGAGAGGAGAGAGGGAGAACGAGAGTAAGGCATGGTCAGAGAGATAGACAGGAAGAGAAGAGACAGGGAAGGAGGGATAGGAGGAATTGAAGATGAGGTCAAGAGTGGAACCAGAGGAATGAGTAGGGGATGCAGGAAGGGGGGAGAGGAGGTAGGAATCAAGGATAGAGAGTAGGGGAGAAGAATGGGGGGGAGAAGGAAGATGGATGTTAAAGTCACCAAGTACAGTTAGAGGAGATGGGGAGGGAGAAATAAGTGAGAGGAGGTGAGCCAGGTCTACAAAGAAGGAGGAGAGAGGACCAGGAGGACGATAGATGATCAGGAAGGAAATAGGGTGGAGGGAAGAGAAGGATTTGTAGAGGAATTCAAAGGAAGTGAAAGAGGGGAGAGTTGAAGAGGAGGAGGAGGAGATGTATTTAGGGTGGTACAGCAGACCAACGCCTCCGCCACGTCCAGAGGGGCGGGGAGTATGGAGGAAAGAAGAAGAAGAGGTTGTCAAGCAAGCGGGGATAGAGGTGTTATGAGGGGGAATCCAGGTTTCAGTTAAGCAGAGGAAATGAAGGTTAAGACGAAAGAATAGATCAAGGGTAGCAGCGGTTTTGTTACAGATGGATCTAGCGTTCCAGAGAGCAGCATTCATGAAGGCAGCATGGTTGGAAGTGGGGGCGTAAAGAAGGTTAGGGCGGTGAGAAGGGGAAGGAGGGAGGCTGGGGGAGTGGGGGAGAGGATAGTGTAGTGTTCTCACAGATGAACATTGTCAAGTCTAAAACACAGAACCGAATGAGGCAGCAAACACTGAGCAGCATTTTGAACATTCGCTTTGGGCTGCGAAGACTAGCAATTTGCTGTTTGAACTTTGAGCCAAGCACAGAAATGCTGAAACGCTTTAATCAGCATATCTACACAACTGGGGAGGAAGCAGATGATGGTCTCTTTCACTTTCCCTGACATAGGTATTGGACTGTGCCAAAAACATCAAGATTTAATAAAGTCTTTTTTGTTGTTCTAACACACTATGTCTATGTCCTTTCTGTAGGTTTATAATTTACAGTGGCGAATCTGACTTTTGTGACTTATCCGCAGCATTTTAGGTGTGTGCTTGTTTTTTCAGCATATCCATATTGGAGTCAGCTTGTTTTGGGCTTGTTTTGAAGGGGCATTCAGCTTATTTTCATTTTACATTCTGACCTGGCAACACTGCATATGAGGCAAGGCGAGTATGTCCAAAGGTTGTGATATATCTGCCACATCATGCTAGTGTCTCTGCAATGCTGGTACTGCCTGCAGTTGGGGTCAGCCACGTGTCAGACGGTGTCTCTGGGAGGATGGTAGCGACTAGTTCCCATCCGAGAAAAGGACCATAGCAACGGCCCGCCCACTCTTCATCACATGGTCTGTGATGTCATCCCTGTAATTTCCGTCGGAGCAATGAAGCGCTTCCGGGGCACTTTCTTGCTCGGGATGCAGCGGGATTCGGGAAGCGGGAAGGCTGCAGCTGCCGGTGCAAGTACACTCAATGGGCCTCATTAGGACCCAGGCGGTAAGGGGTTTACGGCGGCGTAAACAGCGCTGACCCTTACCGCCTGATTCCGAGGTCCCTTAGCGCCATGGAGGATTTAACACCTGCTTTTAGCAGGTGTTAAAATCCATGGCGCTAAGGGACCTTGTCGTTAATTACGCCACCGTAATTTACGGTGGCGTAATTAACGCCTTCCCCACTCCCATTATGCCCTATGGGGCAAAAATGGGAATGGGGAAAGGTAAATGGGTTAATGGGGACTTACCGCCCCGCCAACCTCGGAATGGGGCGGTAGGTCCGCCAACCACCATGGCGTGAACGCAGTTTACGCCATGGCGGTAAAGGTACGACCCAGGCGGTAACTTACCGCCTGGGTCGTAATGAGGCCCAATGCCTTTGGCTAGTAGTGGGCATTTTATTTTGAATACCAGGAACGTTTCTATGAGGTCCTGGAGCGTCGGACTTGGTCTTGTCTGGGCAAGGCTCAGGCTGCAGGAGCAGCTGCAATCCGTGTGCTCATGGCTGGCTGCAAATACAATTAGCATTTTCTTCCGAGATACCGTGAACGTTCCTGCTAACCACCAGATTTCCATAGGGAAGCGGGAAATTACATTTATTTTAAAAATCACGTTCAGCTATTCATCATGAAAGGTATGGAGGGCTAAGAAAAGGAACATGGAGACAAGTGGATGGTGGTGTTTAACTGATCAAAGGGGACTAATAGAGTAATTTAATCTTTCATGAGGGTGTGTTTAGGATGGGTGGTTTTAGAGGGGTCGACTGCGGCTGAGCATCTGTTGGAAGGGGAAGGGGAATCTTGCTATGGAGGGAGGATGGGGCATTATGGTATGTGTCTAGACTAGAGGGAGGGATGGGGCATCTTGGTGGGGCCTGAATGGTTGGATAGGGCACGCTGGTGTAGGTCTGGTGGGATGGGGCACATTGGTGTGGTTCTGGAGGAAGGGGGCACATTGGTGTGTTTCTGGAGTTAGGGATAGGAACATAGTGGTGTGGATCTGGGGGGATAGGGACAGTGGTATGGGATTGCAGGGAGGGTTGGGATACATTGGTGTGGGTCTGGAGGGTGGTATGGGCCATCTAGGTGTGGGTTGGGAGGGTAGGAAGGGGCATGTTGGTGTGGCTCTGGAGGGAGGTGGTGGGGGCACATTAATGTGGGTTTGATGGAAGGGATTTGGCACATTGGTGTCGGTTTAGGGGGAGGGGTGTGGCACATAGGTGTGTTTCCGGAGGGAGAGATGGGGCTCAGTGGGTCTGGAGGGTGGCATGGGTCATCTAGGTGTGGGTTGGGAGGGTGCCATGGGGCATCTTGGTGTGGCTCTGGAGGCAGGGGGTGGGGGCACATTGGTATGGGTTTGATGGGAGGGATGGAGCACATTGGTGTGGGTTTAGGGGAGGGATGTGGCACATAGGTGTTTTTCCGGAGGGAGAGATGGGGCTCAGTGGGTCTGGAGGGTGGCATGGGTCATCTAGGTGTGGGTTGGGAGGGTGGCATGGGGCATCTTGGTGTGGCTCTGGAGGCAGGGGGTGGGGGCACATTGGTATGGTTTGATGGGAGGGATGGAGCACATTGGTGTGGGTCTGGGGGTAGTGATGGGGCACATGGGTGTGTTTCCGGAGGGAGAGATGGGGCATAGTGGGTCTGGAGGGGTGGCATGAGTCACCTAGGTGTGAGTTGGGAAGGTGGCATGGGTGGTCTAGGTGTGGGATGGGGCATCTTAGTGTGGCTATGGGGGGTGGGGGTGGGGGCACATTGGTGTGGGTTTGATGGGAGGGATGGGGCACATTAGTGTGGGTCTGGGGGGAGGGATGGCGCACATGGGTATGTTTCTGAGGGAGAGATGGGGCACAGTGGGTCTGGGTCATCTAGGTGTGGGTTGGACGGGGCATCTTGGTGTGGCTTTGGATGGGGGCACATTGTGGGACTGGGGGGTGGTTCATCTAGATTTAGGTCTGGAGGGCAGGATGGGGGCATCTTGCTGTGTGAATGGAGGGATGGTGGCATCTTGGTGGGGTCTGCAATGCATAGGGGCACATTGGTGTTGGTCTTGTGGCACATTGGTGTGGGTTTGATGTGGGGGCTGGGCACATTGGTTTGGGTTTGATGGGAGGGTCGGGGACATTGGTCTGGGGGGGGATGGCCGCATATTGGTGTGGGTCTGGAAGGAGAGGATGGGGCACATTGGTCTGGGTCTGGGGCATACTAGGTGGTTTTAGAGGGTGTTGGCTGGGGCTATCTGCGTGTGATTCAGTATCGGCACATGGGCATCTGTTGCAAGGGGAAGGGGCATCTCGCTATGTGTAGGGAGAATGGGGCATTATGGTATTGGTATAGAGGGAGGGATGGGGCATCTTGGTGGGGTATGGATGGATAGGGGCATGCTGGTGAGGGTCTGGCAGGATGCGGCACATTGGTGTGGGTCTGGTGGAAGGGGCACATTGGTGTAGGGCTGGAGGGAGGGATAGAAACATGGTGTGGGTCTGAGTGGAGAGATAGGGACAGTAGTGTGGGTTTGGGGTACATTGGTGTGGGTCTGGGGGAGGGATGGGGGACATGGGTGTGGGTCTGGAGGGAGAGATGGGGCTCAGTGTGTCTGGAGGGTGTCATGGGTCCTCTAGGTTTGGGTTGGGAGGGTAGGATGGGGCATATTGGTGTGGCTCTGGAGGGAGTTGGTGGGGGCACATTCGTGTGTGTTTGAAGGGAGGGATGGGGCACATTGGTGTGGGTCTAGGGGGAAGGATTGTCGGTCTAGAAAAATAGACACCTCTCACAATGGCGGCAAACGCATTTTGGTGGCCGAAGGCCAACCGTCTCATATAGATAACGATAGAAATACAGGTTTCCGAGTTTGACCAATGAACGGCCATGTTGATGTAACAAGGATCGCCATTTTGTTTTCTAACAATTGCTCATTGCTTTCTGTTCAAAATTGCTTCGCAGCACATTACTGCTTACACTGCTCGACTGTTAACATTGTTGTCTGAACGTGAAAGGACAAAGCCGCAAGGCTGCGAGGCTAATAAGAGTTCGTTGAAACACAACGTAGGCAGCTCCGGAGCGGAATGCCCGGCTCCGTCCCGAAAGGTAGCCTTGAAGCAGAGCCGCAGGGCATGTAATCATTTCACAGCTGCCAGCCAGTCTCGTTATATGGTAGAATATGTTAGAATAAAGCAGCTAAAGGCTTTAATTATGCTCTTCTTACGGCCCCCCTTTTCCGAGCCCTCTAGAGCGTGTCGGCTCCCAGGACACGAATAGCACCTCATAGATAGCAAGGTCTGGAATGTGACTCTTCCCCCGTATGTAGCTCGCTTACAAGAACAGAAGCACTGTGTTCTGTTCAACAAAGAAAAGATGTCTCTGCACTTGCAAGGTTGCATATTGTTACTAGAATAGATATTTGAAGGTGCCATATTCGTCAGAATTGTCCATCATCAAACCGAGTTCAGAGAAACCCAATAAAGGGTGATGTTAAACATGTCACAGCTGATTGTATGATATGCATTTTGTATATATGTAACTGATGTACGTAATTCACTCTCTTGCGTCCCTCGAGGTCTAGAGATACACGTCACGAGGCGTGAGACCGAGTTGGCCAACTGAGACTATTTGCTTTGCAATAAACCCTAGCTTTGTGAATACAACCTCGTGTCTTGCGTATCTATCGTGTGTGGTGACTTGCCTTGTTTCCATAACGCGAGGGACCACTAGGGGCCCCTTTCAAGATGGCGCCCGAATAAGGACCCTACCCCACTTGTTCCATCGTGTACGTTGTAATTGAGTAAAGGCGGAGAACGACGAGGACGGGACAATCGAGCCGGGATCAAGAGGTGTTCGGGGCGCCCAGTAGAAGTGATGAGAGATTCCTTTGCAGATCTGCACACATCTGATCCCTGATCAACGTATCTGGCTAGAGAACAAGGAGGCGAGGGTCCCGAAACGAGGCAGAAGCCAAGAAACACAGACACAACGTCATTGGTTGCGTCAGTATACAGACGAATTGTGTCCTGGAGGACAAATTGATTTATCAGGTGAGTCATACCCTGATTCAAAATAATCCTGATATTGGTTGAGAGTTGACTTTGCAAAATCAAACGCCCTAGGTAAGGTTGATTAACCAAGGGGAGGTTGAAACATGCCTGGGGTATTGTCCACCCTAGCGGGGTTTTTCCGCTGCGATAGACAATCTTTGGAAGATGGCCAAATTGCACCACCTGGGGGAACGCCGGCGTATGAGATGTATGTGAAGTATGGTGTGGGTGCGATAATATTCTGTGAGATTTGGCATACGCAAACCAGAAAGCAACAAGACCATCAGTGGCCGATAAATGATAGTTTTGAGATAGCAAGAATAGATAATTTGGAAAGGGTGTTGATAAGAAAGAAAGCGCGTCCCGCAGCATTTGATATTGTTAAGGACTGGAGAAGGGAAGCAATGCTCCGATTTAGAAGTAGAGCGAAGCATGCGCGCAGGCATAAATCGAAAGGTGAAGTAGCGGAAGAAAAGGAGGAGGAGGAGTGGACTGAGAGTCTAAGGAGGTCAGGTAGACGTGACCAGTTGAATATAGAAAAAATATACCTACAACGAGAATTGAACATAGCAGATGAAGTGATGGAAAACATATTGATCCATACAAAACAAGGCCCAAGACCAGAAGAGAGGCCAAACACGTCAGTAACTATTGCTCAAGCCCCTCCCGTAGCTCAAACTCTCCCTCTCGTAGCTCAAACTCTCCCTCCCGTAGCTCAAGCCCTCCCACAGCCACAGACCGCGCACGTAACACTTCCTATTAGCCAACCAGGCCCACAGCAGACACTCCCCATTCCTATTGTCCCATCCGCACCTCCCGCATTAGATACAGACTTGGTACCGTCCGTCCCTCCAGGGTTTGAAGTTGAAACCACGGGGCGAGAGGCGGGACTGAACAAAGTGGATGCACGAGGGTAAATCGCAGTGCGATCAGCAAAGAAAGGAAGGTGGAGTTGCAGCAACAGGCAGAAATGTATATAAACGGGAATGATGGGACGGCAGCATTGGCTTCGATGTATGACTTCCGAAGAAGCAACGAATGACAGGTAGTGTTGGAATGCATGGGTGAATATTTGGCGGAGAGATGGAAACAGTTAATTGGGAAATTACCACTGCAGCGATTGTTAGACTTAAATGCATTAGCATGCTGTAGACAAAGAAATGAAAAAGTGAGGGAACATGTGTATGGACTTTCTGAGCTTAAAAATGAATTGGATAATGATTATGCTGAAATGTTTACTGCACCTGGGTACAGGGGTAAGGATATCGGGAGAGATAGGAAGGAAGCGATAGAGCCATATATACAGAGACGACATTCAATGTCGTCAGTACAGAGGGGAGACAAATTGAAAGTATGTATACGAGAGGCATTCAGATGGATGTCGGATCCCAGTATCCCCACAATGGAGATACATGAGATATTTGATGAATATTCCATGCCCATGAAAAGAAAAGCACTGAAGTCGATGGCTGAACATTTACTAGACAAAGATATAAAAAATGACAAGGCCAGACCACCCGAAATCATGGCAGTATATATGAGAGCACTAGAGCGAGGGACATGAGAAACAGCCCTATCGCTTGATCTGGGAATATTATTACACAGGAGAGAAGGGGGAGGGACAGTAAGTGGGGCATTCCCTATGAGGGAGGTCCCACCTACCTTTGTGCCAAAAACAGAGGTTCCCGCAACGGGCACCGTAGCGGCGCAGGTAACGCCAGTCCATTATACCACCCAGTACGTACATGTCCCCTTTTCCAGACAGGAGGTGAACAACCTAAAGCAGATGATTCCGGATATAAGAAAGAATCCTGCAGGATTTCAGAAGGAAGTAGAGTCCTGCCTGCAATCATCCGTGCTTACCATGGGTCACATACACCTAATATTCCCAGTGATCCTGCCAACAGACATATGGAAGCAAATAAGAAAGGTGGATGACGTAACGGCCTATGGCGCCACATGAGCGGACTTGATAATAGAAGACAGGAATAAAGCGGTTGGAGGGACACCAGGAGCGAACATGGTAGCATTACCAGAACGCATACTACAGAAATTAAAAGAAATTGTCCCAGAGAAAAGAATTCAATGGGACAAGTTGACTGCATGTGTGCAAGGCAAGGATGAGTTAGCAACAGATTATTTCAATAAATTTGAAGAAGTATTCCCAGACTTCAGTGGGCAGGATGTGAGCTCGGAAGCGGGGAAGAGGCTATTTGTTGATAAATATGTGAGGGGGTTGAGACTTCCAATTCAGAACCTAATAATGACATCAGAAAGTGCATGGCAAGCAAAAACGCTGGGTGAAGAATTGCACATGGTCCAATATTATGAGACAAGAGTGTATGCGGGAAAGGACCAGGAGGAGAAAGATAGAGTAAATACTGAAAACAGGGGTGTTACTGCCGCAAGTAGCAGGACATAATAGAGGAAGAGGGAACGCACAAGGGAGGAGTAATTTGAATATTCATGGGGGGCCATTGGGACCAAATCAGTGTGCATACTGTAAGGAGGAAGGACACTGGCGAGCGCAATGTCCACATTTACAGAATAGAAATGGAACTGGCCAGCGAAGGCAGCACAGAGGGCACCAAGGAGCAAATGGACCAAATAGAAATAGTATGCAGCAGCACCACAATAATGAAGGTAATCAAACCCAAGCCCAAATCCAAAGTGCTCCTAACCAGAGTCAGGGCCAGCAAAACCAACAGTATGGGAATCAGAGTGGGGGAAATAGAGGAAAGAATGGGAACATTTTCAATACGCAGCCAAATACGTATTACAGTAATAGTAGTGACTACACATCGGATGATGTGTTATTTCCCCAATAGGACAGCCCAGGGCAAGGGTCAGAACCAGTGTCTATTCCCGTGAATCAGAGAGGACCCTACGTAGAAATGGGAGTCGGGAATGAGGAGCACCGCTTCCTTGTAGATACAGGAGCGCAAAAGTGTTCAATAGACTATCATTTGGTTCTGGATATACCACTGTCAGGGCAAAAGAATGTTTCCATAGGGTTCGCAGTTACACCAGTCATAAACCCAGTGTCCCAACCAGTCCCAGTTACTATAGGACCATTCACTGAACATTGTCCCTTTCTCCTAACAGAAAATTGTGGGGAGAACTTGTTGGGATTGAACTTGTTGAAAAAGCTAGGTGCGATTATACATTGTACGTCAGACGGGGTGTTTCTGACGATTTGGCCACAAGATGCCCCTGTGTCAGAATTCATGTCTGAAACCTTGCCAGGAGAGTTAAGAAAAGTGCCAACCTGTATATGGGCGATGCATGACAACGATGTAGGATGCTTGAAGATAGAGCCAGTGAGGATCATTTTGAAAGAAGGAGTTACGCTGCCAAGAATTCCCCAGTATAAAATTCCGGCAAACGGAGAGAAAGGATTGAAAAGTATTGTTTCAGATTTGGTGAAATTAGGGGTAATTGAAGAAATTACAGGCAGTACATGTAATAGCCCGATTCTTCCAGTGTTTAAGAAAGGAGGAAATGAAGTACCATATCGTTTCATAATTGATTTGCGCGCTAAACAAAGTAGTAGATCCACAATTTCCTTTGGTCCCAGACGTCACTACAATATTGACAATGATACCTGCCTCAGCAGAATACTTTAGCGTAATTGATCTAAAAAACGCTTTCTTTAGCATTCCGGTGGGTAAGGACAGTAGATATTTGTTCGCGTTCACATTAGGGGGACGATCATTTACATTCACGCGCATTCCACAAGGATATACGGAAAGTCTGAGTATTTACAGTAGAGCGTTAAAAGAGCAGCTAGACATGCTAGAATTACCAGTGGGGTGTGTACTATTGCAATACAGAGGTGATCTGTTGATCGCTGCTGATACAGAAGAGATTTGTAAAAAGAGCACCGTATTACTACTGTCACACCTAGCGGCACATGGCCATAAAGCTAGTTTGAAGAAGTTTCAATATAATCGAAAGGAGGTGGCTTATTTGGGCTACCTACTTTCGAAAGAAGGGAGAAGGCTAATGCCAGAACGCATAGAAAGTATTTCTTGTATGCCTATTCCAAAGACACAGAAAGAAGTCAGAGCCATGATAGGCATGGCTTCTTATTGCCGGCCGTGGATCGGTAATTTTGCGTTAATTGTGACGCCAATGGTGCTATTAACTAAGAAGGATGCGGTGATGCCTTTGCAGTGGAATGAAGAATGTCAGAGAGCGTTTGATCAATTGAAAACTGCATTATGTTCTGTTCAGCTTTGGGCACGCCGAATTATGAAAAGGTTTTTAGATTGTTTGTATGCGAGAATGAAGGATGTGCATTAGCTGTTTTGACACAGGAACAAGGTGGAAGAAATAGGCCGTGCGGCTATTTTTCCTCTGCGCTGGACCCTGTAGCGCGCACTACCACGATGTTTGCGATCTGTTGCGGCGGCTGCTGCATTGGTGAAACAAACGGAAGGGATGGTATTGGGGCATACTTTAATTCTGATGGTGCCACATGGCATAGATGTCCTATTAAATAGGACACAGACGCAACACCTCACCTCTGCGAGATTGACAAGATATGAGATTATCTTGTTTGCGCCCCACATCCAAATTATGAGGTGTAGCGCATTGAATCCTGCAGAATTAATGCCACTGCCCATAAAAGAAATTGGTGACAACGAATCACCACCCCATGATTGCTTAATGGTCATTGAGGAAGAAACGAAGGGGAGAGTTGATTTAAGTGCCATCCCACAAAAGGAGCCAGATGGAGAGTTATTTTGTGACGGCTCTTGTTTTAAACTACCTGTTGGCACTTCAACTGCCGCTTACGCTATCACTACCCTAGAGAGCATTGTAGAAAGCAAAAGAATTCCCTACAACTCGGCACAAGCCACAGAAATAATAGCATTGTCCAGAGCCTGTGAGATTTCTAAAAATTTGAACGTGAATATCTATACTGATAGTCAGTATGCTTTTGGGGTGGTTCATAACTTTGGTCGACTCTGGGTTGAGAGGGGTTTCTTGACATCGCATGGGGCCAGAATTCAACATGGCCCTTTGATTGTACGATTGCTGTCTGCACTCACGTTTCCAAAGCGCCCAGCAATAGTGAAATGCGAGGCACATAAAAAGGTAACATGCAAAGTGGGAGAGGGAAACACATATGCAGACAGAATTGCGAAACAAACTGCCACTGATTTGAATAATAAAATGATGACAGTCCAGACTGAGGAAGTACCCTCTGTGATAGAAGATGGAATTGCCACTGTCAAGGAGATGCAGGCCGAAGCCACGGCCGATGAGATACAAGGGTGGGCAGAGGGATCTGCTGAGTTAGATTTAGAGGGTTGTTGGGTGGACAAGGGAACTAAAAACTGGATGTTGCCAAATTCTTTCGTGACTGCAATGGTCACAATGGCCCACAGCCCTACCCACATCTGTGCAAAAAAGATAATACAGCACCTATCTACGGTATGGAAGAATGTAAACATAAAGAAGAATGTAGAGAGGTTGTTGCAGAACTGCATTACGTGTTTACAACACAATGTAGGAAAGGGAACAGTGACTCCAATAGGCAGTTTTGGCCCGCCCTCTATGCCTTTTGTGGTAATCCATTTTGATTTCATAATAGATGGAGAGGTGCCAAAACTTGAAATATGTCTTAGTGGTGAACTGTGCATTCAGTAAGTGGGTGGAGGCATATCCCTTAAAAGACTGCACAGCAATGAGTACAGCAAAAGTAATGCTTAAAGAATATTTTTCACGTTTTGGCTTGCCCCATGTCATATGGTCAGATAACGGTCCACATTTTGTGGGCGCAGTGTTATTACAGATATGTGCAGGTCTTCGGATTGATAAGAGATTTCATAGTCCAAGGCATCCGAGTTTGGCCAGTCTTGTTGAGAGGCACAACGGAATCCTCAAGTCAAAAATTAGCAAGATATGTGCAGGGAGCAAGTTGGTTGGGTGGATGCGTTACCGATAGCGCTATTGTGCATGTGTACGTCTGTACAGGCTAGAACTGGGCTCTCCCCGTATGAGATTGTGATGGGGAGGCCGGCAAATGTTTGGTGCGCACCTCAGCCAAAGCGACTGAGTGAAGTGGAACATCCTGTACTTAGCACTTATTGTGGCCTTTTAATGCAGAAATTGCGTTTGATTCATCAGCAGGTGCAGGAGACTCTACCCGTAAGACTGGTCTGGGGCACGCGCTGGAGCCAGGAGACTGGGTGCTGCTTAAAAACTTTGAGAGAAAATCGTTGTTAGCACCAAGGTGGCGCGGCCCCTATCAAGTGCTTCTGGCAACGCAGAAGGCAATACGGGTGGATGGGAGGAAGTCGTGGATCCATGCCACCCATGCCAAAAAGATCCCATCTTCACTGAAAGACTTGCCCAATCCGGACGACCAGAAAGAGACAGCGGTCCCAGGAACGAAAGAAGCTGCAGCCAGTCCACCGCCGCTAAATCTGTCTGAGCGGGAAGTGAAACTCGAAACAAAGCCTGAAAAGATTGCCAAAAAGGGGGAAGGGCAAAGAGTGCCCCAACGTTGCTCAACAGAACCTACATCACTGTTAGCCGACACGAAATCTGCATTGCAAATAACGACAGATACTAAACGTGTACCCCTTTGGCGCCCACCAGCACTTGTCATTGCGCCAGAGCCAAAGACCTAATCCGCATCACTGTCGCGGCGCACACCAGCATCTGCCATTGCGCCGCAGGCTGACTCTGAGCCTGGATCTGGAAGTGCACCGGCACTGTTCACGGATTACACAATACCAGGAGTGAGGCGATATGGTTTGTGGCCACGAAATACAGAGTGATCCACAGTTCTTTGGTGATTATGCTAACCTCTGGTTCTGCTCATGGACGAAGAAGGAACTAGAGGTGTAGAGGAAAGAAGCGTGAGAATTGTGCAAGTCGGACAATTCGAGACTCGCGGCTCCTCAGTGCGATCATAAAAAGTACATGTGTCCTGAACCAGAGTGGACAAGCTGGGCGCACATGGTACAAAGGCAATAGAGAACTGTTCAGAAGTCCTCTGAGCAGTCTGAGAGAGGATAAGTGATCTTGCCTAGAACGAATAAGCAAACCAGGCTGCAAAGGGCTGGCAAACTAAACTGTTGAATTCCTTTGAACTTATTTACATCCGGACAAGTGCGACGAAGAGAGATATCCACGACAAACTTTGTCAGGAAGAAGAAGGACGGTGAGAAAAATGTCGGGACCGGTTTCAGCCTCCTCCTGCACCACTGCTGAGAATGAGTTAGTTATAAAGACTGTAAACTTAGGGAAAACGCATGGGAAAAAAAATTGTATGCTGGCTTTGACAATAATCATGTGCTTCATGAGTGTGGTAGCACCAATAATGACAGCCTTTGTGTTATGGTATGTGGAGTCTATACACCCATTGGGAATGTTTTTACCAATAGTTAATATATCCACTACTGAAAGCCCGGTTCAGGTGATTACTTATACCTTGTCCCCAATGGAAGAGAGACACAGGGAAGGGTATGGGAACAATACACGATTACTCATCATGAATATGACACATGCAAATTCTAAAGAAAAATAATTGTTGGGTATGCGCTCATTTACCGCAGCATGCGGGGAAAGGAATAGGTTGGTATGTACAACCATTACCATTAAGTTCTGCATGCAGTGCATCTTTAAGTGCAATGTTTTATGGGAAGTGGAATAAGAGTAGTGCGGGTCAGTTAGATAGAACAAACATGAATGAGTTTGAGGAAATAATTATGAGGCCTGTGGGTTGTTCCATATTCCATAAAGCACAAGTGATGATCCCAGAACCTACGAAAAAAAGTACGCGAAAAATAACATGACAAAATAGACAAGATAGATTGTCCCCACCAGTTAAAACATCTGTGATGATGTTTCGTGTAAGAACAGACGGGAACAAAGATGCAATTCCCCCTTCTTACACGGTGAATTACAACCCGAGAACTGTCCCATTTTGTCTAAAAAAGAAAGGCTCCTACTCAGTAGGAACATTTACTGGATGCATGAATACAGCAGTACTAAAATGGGGAATAGAACGAGTATATGTGGGAGATCCAGTCTATTTTATATATGGAGAAAAAGCATATCCTTGGTTGCCCAGAAACTGGGGAGGTACATGTTACCTAGGTCTACTGTTCCCGGGAGTATTGCTCTTAGAAACAGCAGACATGGCCAGGCTATCCAGATCTTGAACCCGAAGGAGTAGCAAAGGTGTTTTGATAGCGAAGGACATAGCAAAATCATTCATTCCATTCTTGTCCCAGATAGTGAACTCCTATAACATAAGGCAACTGTCCAGAATACTAAAAGATACGATAAACACAACGACAGATATACTATTTAACATGACGTTGGAAGAAAAGGGAATTAGGTTAATGACGCTGTAAAATAGAATGGCTCTCGATGTAATCCTGGTTGATCGTGGGGGAATTTGCAAGATTGTGGGATCAGCGTGCTGCGTATTTGTAGATGACTACTCCCCTACGGTTTTTGAAGCAATAAAGAAAATGCATGTCCTAAGCTCCGAACTCCCTACTGAAGAAGGGGGCTGGGGAATAGAGTCCTGGTTTTGGGGAATACTGCGTTCTTGGGGATGGAAGTTGATTGCGATATTAGTAGTAGTGTTTGGAATATTCATAACGTGCTGTTGTTGCATACACTGCCTACCGATAGTTTGCACTGAGATAACTGAGGGATGTACTAAGGGATGTATGCATATGATAACAAAAAGAAAACAAACTTATGGCCGGGATGACAGAGACACAAATGAAATTAAAACAGTGAAAGAATGAATGGCTATAGATATTAATGACGATGATGATGCTTATAATAGCATGCAGAATTCAGACATAAGTACTTCAGACTTATCATCATCAGAGGAGGATACAATAAATTAATGAGATGTTTGGCATACGGCCCAAGGAGGGTTTGTCGGTCTAGAAAAATAGACACCTCTCACGATGGACGGCAAACGCATTTTGGTGGCCGAAGGCCAACCGTCTCATATACGTAACGATAGAAATACAGGTTTCTGAGTTTGACCAATGAACGGCCATTTTGATGTAACAAGGATCGCAATTTTGTTTTCTAACGATTGCTCATTGCTTTCTGTTCAAAATTGCTTTGCAGCACATTTCTGCTTACACTGCTCGACTGTTAACATTGTTGTCTGAAAGTGAAAGGACAAGGCCGCAAGGCCGCGAGGCTAATAAGAGTTTGTTGAAACACAACGTAGGCAGCTCCGGAGAGGAATGCCCAGCTCCCTCCAGAATGTAGCCTTGAAGCAGAGCCGCAGGGCATTTAATCATTTCACAGCTGCCAGTCAGTCTCGTTATATGGTAGAATATGTTAGAATAAAGCAGCTAAAGGCTTTAATTATGCTCTTCTTACGGCCCCCCTTTTCCGAGCCCTCTATAGCGTGTCGGCTCCCAGGACACGAATAGCACCTCATAGATAGCAAGGTCTGGAATGTGACTCTCCCCACGTATGTAGCTCGCTTACAAGAACAGAAGCACTGTGTTCTGTTCAACAAAGAAAAGATGTCTCTGCACTTGCAAGGTTGCATATTGTTACTAGAATAGATATTTGAAGGTGTCATATTCGTCGGAAGTGTCCATCATCAAACCGAGTTCAGAGAAACCCAATAAAGGGGGTGTTAAACATGTCACAGCTGATTGTATGATATGCATTTTGTATATATGTAACTGATGTACGTAATTCACTCTCTTGCATCCCTCGAGGTCTAGAGATACACGTCGCGGGGCGTGAGACCGAGTTGGCCAACTGAGACTATTTGCTTTGCAATAAACCCTAGCTTTGGGAATACAACCTCGTGTCTGGCGTATCTATCGTGTCTGGTGACTTGCCTTGTTTCCATAACGCGAGGGACCCCTAGGGGCCCCTTTCAGGATGGGGCACATGGGCGGGTTTCAGAAGGGAGAGGTGGGGCACAGTGGGTCTGGATGTGGCATGGGTCATCTAGGTGAGAGTTGGGAGGGTGGGATGGGGCATCTTGGTGTGGCTCTGGAGGGAGGGGGTGGGACCACATTGGTGTGGGTTTAGGGAGCGCGATGGGGCACATGGGCGTGTTTCCGGAGGGAGAGATGGGGCACAGTGGGTCTGGAGGGTGGCATGGGTCATCTAGGTGTAGGTTGGGAGGGTGGGATGGGGCATCTTGGTGTGGCTCTGGAGGGAGGGGGTGGGACCACGTTGGTGTGGGTCTAGGGGAGGGATGGGGCACATGGGTGTGTTACCGGAGGGAGAGATGGGGCACAGTGGATCTGGAGGGTGGCATGGGTCATCTAGGTGTGGGTTGGGAGGGTGGGATGGGGCATCTTGGTGTGGCTCTGGAGGGAGGGGGTGGGACCACATTGGTGTGGGTCTAGGGGAGGGATGGGGCACATGGGTGTGTTTCCAGAGGGAGAGATGGGGCACAGTGGGTCTGGAGGGTGGCATGGGTCACCTAGGAGTAGGGTTGGATGGGACATCTTGGTGTGGCTTTGGAGGGAGGTGATGGGGGCACTTTGTGGGACTGGGGGAGGGATGGTTCATCTAGGTGTGGGTCTGGAGGGCGGGATGGGGCATCTTGCTGGATGGATGGAGGGATGGTGGCATCTTGGTGGGTTCTGCAATGCATAGGAGCACATTGGTGTTGGTCTGGGGGCACATTGGTGTGGTTTGATATGGGGTGGGGCACATTGGTGTGGGTTTGATGGGAGCGGTGAGGCACATTGGTGTGGGTCTGGGGGGAGGGAGGTGGCACATGGGTGTGTTTCCAGAGGGAGAGATGGGGCACAGTGGGTCTGGAGGGTGGCCATGGGACATCTAGGTGTGGGTTGGGATTGTGGGATAGGGCATCTTGGTGTGGCTTTGGAGGGAGGTGGTGGGGGCACATCAGTGGGTTTTTGGGAGGGACGGGGCACATGGGTGTGTTTCTGGAGGGAGAGATGGGGCACAGTGGGTCTGGAGGGTGGCATGGGTCATCTAGGTTTGGGTTGGGAGGGTGGATTGGGGCATCTTGGTGTGGCTCTGGAGGCAGGGGGAGGGACCACATTGGTGTGGTCTAGGGGAGGGATGGGGCACATGGGTGTGTTTCCTGAGGGAGAGATGGGGCACAGTGGGTCTGGAGGGTGGCCATGGGACATCTAGGTGTGGGTTGGGATTGTGGGATAGGGCATCTTGGTGTGGCTCTGGAGGGAGGTGGTGGGGGCACATCAGTGGGTTTTTGGGAGGGATGGGGCACATGGGTGTGTTTCTGGAGGGAGAGATGGGGCACAGTGGGTCTGGAGGGTGGCATGGGTCATCTAGGTGTGGGTTGGGAGGGTGAGTTGGGGCATCTTGGTGTGGCTCTGGAGGGAGGGGGAGGGACCACATTGGTGTGGGTTTGATGGGAGGGACGGGGACATTGCTCTTATTGGTGTGGGTCTGGAAGGAGGGGATGTGGCACATTGGTGTGGGTCTGGGGGATGGGGCATACTAGGATGGATGGTTTTAGAGGTGGTTGGCTGGGGCTATCTGCATGTGATTCAGGATCGGAACATGGGCATCTGCTGCAAGGGGATGGGGCATCTTGCTATGTAGAGGGAGGGTGGAGCATTGTGGTATTGGTCTAGAGGGAGGGATGGGGCATCTTGGTGGGGTCTGAATGGATGGAGAGGGGGACATTGGTGTGGGACTGGCAGGATGGGTCACATTGGTGTGGGTCTGGAGGGAGGGATAGTAACAGTGGTGTGGGTCTGGGAGGAGGGATAGGGACAGTGGTGTGGAATTGGGGGGAGGTTTTGGGTACATTGGTGTGGGTCTGGGAGAGGGATGGGCACAGTGGGTCTGGAGGGTGGCATGGGTCATCTAGGTGTGGGTTGGGAGGGTAGGATGGCATATTGGTGTGGCTCTGGAGGGAGTGGATGGGGGCACATTTGTGTGGGTTTGATGGGAGGGATGGGGCATAGTGGGACTGGACGGTGGCATGGGTTATCTAGGCGTGGGTTGGAATGGCATATTGGTGTGGCTCTGGAGGGAGATGGTGGGGGCACATTGGTTTGGGCTTGATGGGAGGGATGGGGCACAGTGGGTCTGGAGGGAGAGATAGGGCCACAGTGGTGCAGGTCCGGAGCGAGGGATAGGGACACAGTGGTGCATGTCTGGAGGGAGGCATGGGGACACAGTGGTGTGGGTCAGGAGAGAGACATAGGGACACAGTGGTGTGTTTCTGGAGAGAGGCATAGGGGCACAGTGGTGTGGGTCTGGAGCGAGGGATATGGACACAGTGGTTTGTGTCTGGAGGGAAGGATAGGTACACAGTGGTGTGGGTCTGGGGACAGGGAGGGTTGGGGCGCAGTGGTGTGAGTCTGGAGAGTGGGAGGGTTGGGGCACAGTGGTGTGGATCTGGGGACAGGGAGGCTTGGGGCACAGTGGTGCAGGTATGGGGACAGGGAGGGTTGGGGCGCAGTAGTGCAGGTCTAGGGACAGGTTTGGGGCACATTGGTGGGTCTGGAGGGAGGGATAGGGACATGGTGTGGGTCTGGAAGGCGGGTTGGGGAAACTGGTGTGGGTCTGGAGGGAGGGTTGAAGCCAGTGGTGTGGGTCTGGAGGGAGAGATAGGGACACAGTTGTATGGGTCTGGAGGGAGGGATAGGGAAACAGTGGTATGGGTCTGGAGGGAGGGTTGGGGTACAATGGTGCGAGTCTGTAGGAAGGGTTGGGGCACAGTTGTGCGGGTCTGGGTACCGGGAAGGCTTGGGGCACAGTGGTGCAGTTCTGTGGTCAGGGAGGGTTGGGGAACAGTGGTGCGGGTCTGGGAACAGGGACAGTTGGGCCGCAGTAGTGCGAGTCTAGGGGTGGGTCTGAAGGGAGGAATAGGGACATAGCAGTGTGGGTCTGGAGGGAGGGTTGGGGACACAGAGGTGTGGGTCTGGAGGGAGAGATAGGGACACTGTTGTGTGGGTCTGGAGGGAGGAATAGGGAAACAGTTGTGTGGGTCTGGAGGGAGGAATAGGGAACCATTGGTGTGGGTCTGGAGGGAGGGATAGGGACACAGTGGTGTAAGGAGGGATAGGGACACAGTGGGGAGGAAGGGATAGGGGCACAGTGGTTTGGGGAGGGAGGGCGGCATAGGGACACTGGTGTGGGTCTGGAGCAAGGGATAGGGACACAGTGGTGAGTGTCTGGAGGCAGGGATAGGGACACAGTGGTGTGGGTCTGGAGAGAGGCATAGGGACACATTGGTGTGGGTCTGGAGGGAGGGATAGGGACACAGTGGTGCATGTCTGGAGGGAGGCATAGGGACACAGTGTTGTGTGTCTGGAGGGAGGGATAGGGACACAGTGGTGTGGGTCTGGAGGGCGGGGTAGGGACACAGTGGTGTGAGTCTGGAGGGTGGGATAGGGACACTGGTGTGGGTCTGGGGGGTGGGATAGGGACAAGGTGGTGTAGGTCTGGAGAGAGGGTGGCCTACAGTGGTGTGGGTCAAGAGGGAGGATTGGCATACAGTGGTGTGGGTCTGGAAGGAACGATGGGGACACAGTGCCATGGGTCTGGAGGGAGGGTTGGGGTACAATGGTGCAAGTCTGGAGGGAGGGTTGGGGCACAGTGGTGCGGATCTGGGTACTGGGAAGGCTTGGGGCACAGTGGTGCAGGTCTGGGGACAGGGAGGGTTGGGGCACAGTGGTGCGGGTCTGGGAACAGGGACGGTTGGGCCGCAGTAGTGCGGGTCTAGGGGTGGGTCTGAAGGGAGGGATAGGGACATAGTGGTGTGGGTCTGGAGGGAGGTTTGGGGACACAGTGGTGTGGGTCTGGAGGGAGAGATAGGGACACAGTTGTGTGGGTCTGGAGGGAGGAATGGGGAAACAGTGGTGTGAGTCTGGAGGGAGGGATATGGACACAGTGGTGTAAGGAGGGATAGGGACACAGTGGTGTAAGGAGGGATAGGGACACAGTGGTATAAGGAGGGATAGGGACACAGTGGGGAGGGAGGGATAGGGGCACAGTGGTGTGGGGAGGGAGGGAGGCATAGGGACACTGGTGTGGGTCTGGAGCGAGGGATAGAGACACAGTGGTGCGTGTCTGGAGGGAGGGATAGGGATACAGTGATGTGGGTCTGGAGAGAGGCATAGGGACACAGTGGTGTTGGTCTGGAGGGAGGGATAGGGACACAGTGGTGCATGTCTGAAGGGAGGGGTAGGGACACATTGGTGTGGGTCTGGAGGGTGGGACAGGGACACAGTGGTGTGGGTCTGGAGGGTGGGGTCGGGACACAGTGGTGTGGGTCTGGATGGTGGGATAGGGACACTGGTGTAGGTCTGGAGGGTGGGATAGGGACACTGTGGTGTAGTCCGGAGGGAGGCTGGTGTACAGTGGTGAGGGTCAAGAGGGAGGGTTGGCATAAAGTGGTGTGGGTCTGAAGGGAACGATGGGGACACAGTTGTGTGGGTCTGGAGGGAGGGATAGGGACACAGTGGTGCGAGTCTGGAGGGAGGGAAGGGACCTAGTGGTGCGAGTCTGGAGGAAGGGAAGGGGCCTAGTGGTGCGGGTATGGAGGGGGGATAGGGACACAGTGGTGCAGGTCTGGAGGGAGGGATAGGGACATGGTGTGTTTCTGGAGGGAGGGATGGGGCATATGGGTGTGGGTCGTGAGGGATGAGGACATTGTTGTGGGTGTGACGGGTGGCATAGGACACATTGGTGTGGGTCTAGAGGGAGGGATGGGTGCTCATTGGTCAGGGGAGGGATGGGGCATCTTGCTGTGAGGAGGGAGGTTGAGGCATCATTGTATGGGTCTTGAAGGGATTGGGTATCTTGGTGGAGTCTGGATCAGAAGGGGGCATTGTTGATCTGGAATGACGGGACAGGGCATATGATGGGGGCATGTCAGGGAATGATGGAGCATTTGGGTCTGAGTGAGGGCTGGAGCACTCTGTTGGGAAGGAAGGGGGGCCTCTGGGTTTGAATAGAGGGATGGGGTATGTATGTCTAGATTGAAGGATGTTGGTTTATGGGAGGGGTGGGAGCATGTGTATGTTGAAGGGATGGGGTAATCGGGTGTGAGTATAGAGAGAGGGTGGATGGTGCCATCTGGGTGTGAGTCTGGAGGTAGAGGGTGAAGCATATGGGTGTGGCTCTGAGAGGTGGAGCTTCTTGGTGTAGGTATGGAGGGACGGATGTTGGTGTCTGTGGGTTCGTAGGGAGGGATGGTGGCATGTGGGTAAGGAGGGAGGTGGCATTTGAATCTTGAAAATGTGTTTGGAAGGAGAAATCGGGCATTTGAGTGTGAATTTGGACATGTAGGGCTGGCACATGTAGGGCTGGGGTATCTGCTTGTGAGTGGGGGCATGAAGAAACATGAACAGCAGAGCAGCCGGAGGGAGAGGCGCGGCCCGACCTCGGTTGCATCCCAGGCATGCACTCACACAGCCAGGCACCTCTCGCAGAGAGGTGCGGGGTGCATTGGCAAACAGGCGCCGGCGAGCAGGGATTTCCTTCCACCATTGGTGGGACCGTAACCCAGCAGATGGATGGGGACACCTGGCAGGGTTGGGTTAACCTGCTGGGGATGTCCCCAACCATGCACCAGAAAGGAAGCCCTGTGCGGCCCCCTCTCGTCACCAAGCAGGCCACTGCGCTGGCCGGGGCCATGCACTCCACTTTCTGACCGGCCAGTGGATGGGCATTGGTGCGCGCACCCCGGTCAGCAGGGAAGCCCCGAATGGGGGCAGCCGGGAGCTGAGGGAAACCTGACTTCTCTCGAAGGGCGCTTCCTCAGGCAGACAGGGGCCCAGCATGACAGGTGCGAGCCCTGAGTCATGGTGCGAGTCCTGAGTCATGGCGCAGTAGGCTTACACAATGGGCATCGAGGTTAAACCACAATGGTCTCGGCTGAGCTGGACAGGGCGCTGGGCTGTCCCACCACATACTGCCTCTCCTGCACCTGGCCATGCTGTGTGTGGCTGTCTTTGGTGTCCAGAGACTACTGGCGCAGGATGGCCATGGAGCATGGGCCTTGCGACCATGTGGGCTTCGGCCGCAGGTCGGGACAGCGCACACTCTGCTGCGCCAGAGGCACAGGGCTGGGGAGTACCCCCCCCGTACAGGCCTGAGGCCAGCTGCCCTGAGCTTTGTGCTCCCCCCGACTACGGCCTCAGATCAGATGTGGTGACCTGCTGAATTTATTACTAAGCGGAGGAAAAGAAACTAACCAGGATTCCCTCAGTAACGGCCAGTGAAAAGGGAAGAGCCCAGCGCCGAATCCCCGTTCAACGGCAGGTGTGGGAAATGTGGCGTACAGAAGATCGACTCCCTGGCATCGCTCAGGGGACTCAAGTCCTTCTGATCGAGTCTCACCCCGCAGATGGTGTTAGGCCGGTAGCTGACTTTGGCACGCCGGGATCAGGTCTTTTTGGAGTCAGGTTGCTTTGGAATGCATCCCAAAGCCTGTGGTAAACTCCATCTAAGGCTAAACACATGCGCGAGATAGATGGTTAACAAGTACCGTAAGGGAAAGTTGATAAGAACTTTGAATAGAGAGTTCAAGAGGTCGTGAAACCGTAGAGGTCTAAACTGGTGGGGTCTGTGCTGTCCACCCACAGGATTCAACAGGGCAGGCAGGTCGATCGCCTGGAACGGTGGATGCCATTGCAGGACTGTGGCCCGGGCAGACCTGGCCCCTGCAGAGCGCATTTCCTCTGTGGTGGTGCACCACGACGGGCTTGGAAGGCCCCAGGGGGCAGGTGGCTCTCTGCTCCAGCAGAGAGAGTTACAGACCCCTGACAGCAGTTTTGCTGGGCTGAGGGAGATTGACCGCTGCTGTGCCCTTCTCCGGCAACCGTCCTGGCCCCTTTGGGTGTCGCTGGTGCAGCGACGGGAGACAGGGCTCCCGATACAGCTGTGGTGGACTGTCCTCAGTGTGGCCCGACCACGTTGTGCCCCTGGGTGGGGAGCCCCACAAAGGGTGCCAGGGGTCTGAGAAGTCTTAACATGTGCACAAGTTGGAGGGCCAAATGAAACCCTGTAGTGCAAAGAAGGTGATGGCCAGCGTGTGCCGACTGCAGTGGGATCCTGTCGCGGTGGGCGCACCACTGACCCATCTCGCCCGCTCTCAGGGAGATGGAGCAGGAGCGTCTGTGATAGGACCCGAAAGATGGTTATCTATGCCTGGTGGAGGTCCCTAGTGGTCCTGATGTGTAAATCAGTCGTCTGACCTGGGAATAGAGGCAAAAGACTAATCGAACCATCTAGTAGCTGGTTCCCTCTGGAGTTTCCCCTCAGGATAACTGGCACAAAGAAACCACAGTTTTATCAAGTAATGTGAATGATTAGAGCTCTTGGGGCAAAAATGATTTCAACCTAATGTGTACGAAGCCCGTCTCGCTGGCGTGGAGCCAGGCATTGAATGCAAGTGCCCAGTGGGCAACTTTGTTAAGCAGAACAGGCGCTGCAGGATGAACCGAATGCCGAGTTAAGGTGCCCGATGCCGATGCTCATCAGACCCCAGTAAAGGTGTTGTTTGATATATGGCAGTCGGAATCCGCTAAGGAGGTTTCTCTTTTCTTTGTGAAGGGCAGGGCACCCTGGAATGGGTTCACCCTGAGATGGGGGCCCGAGCCTTGGAAAGCATCGCGGTTCCGGCGGCGTGCGGTGGGCTCTCGCTGGTCCTTGAAAATCCGGGGGAGATGGTGTAAATCTCGTGCTGGGCCGTACCCATATCCACAGCAGGTCTCCATGGTGAACAGCCTCTGGCATGTTGGAACAATGTAGGTAAGGGAATTTGGCAAGTCAGATCTGTAACTTCGGGATAAGGATTGGCTCAGAGGGCTGGGTCGGTCAGGCTGGGTAGCGGAGCAGGCCGTGTGTCTTGGCTGGAGGAGGCGTCTCATACCCCTGCCCCCGGGGGCGGCACCGACTCTGGTTGCGAGCCAGGCCCTGCCTGTGGATCGCCACAGCTGCACTGGTCGCCTCTCTCCTTTCCCCTCCCAGGGTTCGGGCCTGACGTTCTGCCTAGGCTGATGCCTAGCAGCTGACTTAGAAATGGTGTGGACCAGGAGAATCCGACTGTTTATTTAAAATGAAGCATTGCGAAGGCCTGAGGTGGGTGTTGACGCAATGTGATGTCTGCCCAGTGCTCTGAATGTCCAAGTGAAGAAATTCAATGAAGCGCAGGTAAAGGCGAGAGTAACTATGACTCTCTCAAGGTAGCCAAATGCCTTGTCATCTAATAAGTGATGCGCATGAATGGATGAACTAGATTGCCACTGTCCCTACCTAGGAACCACAGCCAAGGGTCAAGTCCAAGACCTTTAGCAGATCCCTTTGCTCCATGTTGGGGTAAATACACTCACAATTGCTGGCCTTGAGTTCCAAAGTGTTTGTGGATTAGTCCTGGAGGGAAAGGCTCTAATGTGGTGGGAGAAGGTCAAAGGGGGGGCCTGGCCAGAGCTCCAGGAGAGTGCTGCCCCCCCGGCCTTGGGCGCCTGTCTCACATGTGGGTCGACTGTCCCTCACCGGAGGGATAAGCTCCAAGGCGGGCGAGAAATCTCTTATGTGGACGGCGGGAAAGCTCCAAGGTGTCCTGGTCAGACCTCGAGGATGACCATTGGTGCTGGCCCATGCCCTTAGGGACCTGCCGATCCTTTGTCAGGCGGGGGCCAAAGGCCCTTCCCATCCAGACCCATTGGAATGCATTGCCCTACCAGATGGCCGCTCTCCTAGCCCGGCCATCTGGTCGTTGGCAATAGAAATGACTGTAAGGACAAGATGGCGGGGCTGCTCTGGAAGTCCTGATGGAGGTCAATTTAAAAATGTTCTCCAGTTCCGTCTATAAGGAGCCCGGACGCTTTTGCCGAGAGGTCCAACTCTGTGACTCTGGGTACACAAATTACAAGAAAGCTTAGTCACCTTCCTCCGGATTGCTAATAGACTGGGTGAGGGGGACCTGTCTGTGCTCATCTTCATTCTCGCTGCCCGACCCAGGGTCTGTGGCGAAACTACCGCACCTCCAGCAGACTGTACTGCTGGGGGCACTCTTCTGAGCACTCCATGGGATCGATTTTGTGCACTTGGTCCGTCTAGGGTTGGACTGCTTGGCCAGCCTCGGCAGTTTCAAGCAATTCGCTTCCACCTGCCTTGAGACCGTGGCAATGGTATGCTCCCCTCGGGGAGGGCCCCCTCATGTGGGCGGCTCTCCCCACTGAGCAGAGCAAAGGCCGAGCAGCCCGGCAGCTCCCCAGTGGTCAGAGTCGCCTGGCATCTCCCAACTGGTCAGATCAGAGTGGATGGGGTCCCCCTGCAAGCCACAATGCGGCCCCTCCTCCACCAAGCATGTTTCTCCAGCAGTTCGGAACGCACCTTCCGTGGGATGACGACCCCCTCTGTTGCCAAACCCCCTACCGCTTCCAGTTGTGCCTGAGCCTGGCCTTGTCCCTCCCACCCACCACGTGGCAGGGCAGACCGTGCCACCGGCGCCCGTGTGGCTGACCTGACCAACCGACCTGCACGTGTTGGGCGATGCTCTTTGACGCTCTGGTCCTGCCTATAGACCCAGGGGTGCGAAGGTCAGCTCTGAGGCGGGCGTGCAGCCCCCCCATTGCCACTCTCCAGCAGGTGCGGCTACCTGGTTGATCCTGCCAGTAGCATATGCTTGTCTCAAAGATTAAACCATGCAAGTGTAAGAACCCACAGCCGGTACAGTGAAACTACGAATGGCTCATTAAATCAGTTATGGTTCCTTTGATCGCCCCATCTGTTACTTGGAAAACTGTGGTAATTCTAAAGCTAATACATGCCGACGAGCGCAGACCTTCCAGGATGCGTGCATTTATCAGACCGGCTCGCCAGCCCCCTTGGTGACGATAGATAAATTGGGCTGATCGCACATCCCCATGACGACAACGATGCATTCGGATGTGTGCCCTGTAAACTTTCAATGGTAATTCTGTGCCTACCATGGTGACCATAGGTAATGGGGAATCAGTGTTCGATTCTGGAGAGGGATTCTGGAGAGGCAGCAGGCGCGCAAATTACCCACTCTCGACTCCGGGAGGTAGTGACGAAAAATAACAATACGGGGTTCTTTCAAGGCACTGTAATTGGAATGAGTACACTTTAAATCCTTTAACGAGTACCCATTGGAGGGCCAGCAGCCACGGTAATTCCAGCTCCAATAGAATATATTAAAGTTGCTGCAGTTAAAAAACTCATAGTTGGATCTTGGGATCCAGCTGGCGGTCCGCCGCGAGGTGAGCTACCGCCTGTCTCAGCCCCTGCCCCTTGGCGCCCCCATGAATCTCTTGCCTGAGTGTCCTGGGGAATCCAAAGCATTTACTTTGAAATAATGTGAGTGTTCAAAGCAGGCTGGTCACCTGAATACTTCAGCGAGGAATAATGGAATAGGACTCTGGTTCTATTTTGTTGGTTTTCAGAACTGGGGCTGTGAGACGGCCGGGGGCACTCGTATTGTGCCACTACAGATGAAATTCTTGGACCGGCGCAAGACGTACCAAAGCGAAAGCATTAGCCAAGAATGTTTTCATTAATCAAGAACGAAAGTCTGTGGTTCGAAGATCCATTGTAGCTCCGACCATAAACTATGCAGACTAGCGATCTGGCTGCATTTTTTCCATGACCCGCAGGCCAGCTTCTTTGGGTTCCGGGAGAGTATGGTTGCAAAGCTGAAACTTAAAGGAATTGATGAAAGGGCACCACCAGGAAACCTCAGCCGGCCCGGACACGGAAAGGATTGACAGATTGATAGTTCGTTCTCGATTCTGTGGGCGGTGGTGCATGGCCGTTCTTAGCTGGTGGAGCGATTTGTCTGGTTAATTCCGATAACAAGACTCCTCCATGCTAACTAGTTATGCAACCCCCCACTCCACTCCCCCTAGCGGTCAACGTTCAACTTCTTAGAGGGACTAGTGGCGTTTCACTCTAGATTGATCAATAACAGGTCTGTGATGGCCTTAGATGTCCGGGGCTGCACGCGCGCTACACTGAACCGATCATCATTTGTCTACCCTTCGCAGACAGGTGCAGCTAGCCCGCTGAACCCCGTTTGTGATAGGGATTGGGGATTGAAATGATTTCCCATGAACAAGGAATTTCCAGTAAGTGCGGGTCATAAACTTACGTTGATTAAGCCCCTGCCCTTTGTACATACTGGCTGTCGCTACTACCGATTGGATGGTTTAGTGAGGTCCTTGGATCGGCCCGCCGGGGTCGGCAACGGCCCTGGCGCTGCGGCGAGAAGAATATCAAATTTGACTATCTAGAGGAAGTAAAAGCCGTATGGGTTGGGTTAGCCTGCAGGAGACGTCCCCCCACCGGAGAGAGGCAGTCCTTAGCGGCTCCTCACCGAGCTGGCCCCTGAGCCGCAGGGGCACGCTCCTCCATCCTGAAATGCCAGCAGGCGGGCGTTGGTGAGCGCATCCCGGTCGACAGCAAAGTCACAAGTGGGAGCAGCCGGGAGCAGAGGGAAGCCCAGCCCTGAGCCATGGTGCATGTGGGCGTTGAGGTTCCGGCTCCCATGTCCGTGGGCGAGCAATGGCCAGGGCCGTCGGCACAGCGGGCGACCGTCCCTGTTGCCCAGGTACTTGGAGATCAGCCCCATGCGACAGGGCTGGGGTTTGAAGACTATAGCGATTTCCCCCCCTCCCCTGCATGTGCGGTCTCTGGCCCGCCTCTCCGTCCGGCCCCTGAAAGGGGAGCGGCGGAGGGGGTCCAGGAAGGATGAGCGGGATCGGGCCGGGTGGGCCGGCGGCGGTGCGGCCTGCCTCTGTCCCCATGGGAAGCCGTGCTGCTGCAGGTGGCGGGCGGGCTTCCCGGGCTGAGATCTTGGATTTTTGTTTTTTTGCTTCGTTTTCAAAACCCTGATGGTCTCGGCCGACTCCCAAGTGGGAAAGCTGGACTGGGCGCTGAGCTGTCTCACCGCGGGCAGGACAGGCGGCACTGCCTCCTCACTGGCCTCTTGTCCTAGCAAATTTTCATCCCATTTTGCTTCATCAATTTCGTATGAGTTTTTTTTTACATTATTTGTATATTTGTATTGCCATTTTAAAGTTTTTAACATTAACAAACCCCTTCCCGACGACCTCCCCTGTCCCCATCCCCCCCCTCTCCCTCTAGATCACTGTGCTGCATATCTTCTGAGGCGAATGTACAGGGTATAACGGGACGTAGTCTACAGTATATCTAATAGTCTTACTCTCTGAGGACACCATTGTTCACGGTAGTCTTTGTGCAGGAAGTTCAGGACAGTGTCCCACACGTTCCTGAATTTAGCGTAACACCCCTTTCTAGTGTATGTTACCCATTCCAGTGAAGTGTAATGTCACATTTTTGATATCCATTCCTGTTCGCTGGGGATCGTGGTTTGTTTCCACTTTTGCACAATTAGGGAGAGGGCCACCACGCTAGGACCATTTGCTTTCCTCTGTGGTTTAGTCAGGAGTGTGTTCAGCACGTCAATCGGGCTCAGAATAGCTTCTCCATGTTCTCTCCGTATTTGGGGACCAAAGATGGCTTTCATTTCTTTGTTGACCACTTCCCAGAACAGTTTAAGGATGGGGCAGGACCACCAGACATGGAGCCACGTGCCTACTTCTTTGCAGCCACGCCAACACATCTATGATACTAAGGGGTATATTTTATGTAGCTTCTTCGGTATTAGGTGCCACTGCACCAGTATCCTGGTCTACATTTCACTGATCTGCATCCCTCTCATCAATTTGGGGATTCGCTGCCACACTTCCCACCACTGTTCTTCAGAGATCGGGAGGGGCAGCATGTCTGCCCATTGTGTCATATAGGGCCACTGGACCTGTGTCTCTGGCATTGTGAATACTTTGTACATTTTACTAATCATTCGTCTATCACCAAAATGTACCTTTCTAGAGGAGTGAATTCTCTGGTAGTGGATTGTTTCATATCTCGAGAAGAGAGCCAGTGCCGCAGTTCAGCATAGCAGTCCCTATTCTCCCGCAAACACATAGTTTGTTTGCAGAGCTGGAATGACTTAACCTCCTGTCTCTCCATCATGTCCCTTGCGCGAATACTGCCTGCTTTTTCCCACCTAGCATATGCTCCTTTCTCTAGCCCTGGGGTAAACTGTGGGTTGCGGAATAGGCGAGTGAACAGAGATGGGTAGGACATGAACTTTGCTTTTTTAACCATCACATCCTATGTATCCCCACCAGGGCTGTAATTTGGCTTCTGTACATGTTGGGGGGCCCTTGGACACCACAGGACCTCGTCTAGGGGCCTTTCCCACCACTGCCCTATCCCTCCTTCGCCAGATGCTGTCGGGATTCCCATTGAACCAGTTTCGGATGACCCTCAATTAAGCTGCTCGTTGGTGGGCCATTTGAAAGTTAGGAACTCCCATTTCCCATGCGCCCGTGGGAGTGACCATGACCCTCAAGGCCACCCTCCGTACTAGTTTATTCAGGGTTTTGAAGATTTTTTTGTGGGGGGACCGCCAGGAGGGAGAGCCTGAAAGTAATATAGCGCTCTAGGGAAAATTATCATTTTAATGACATGCAGCCCATACATGATATGTTAAGGAGCCTCCTCTCTCCCAGCCAGGTCTTGATAGTTTCCAACAGGTGGGGATAGTTTGCTTGGTACATATCCTCTAGGGTACTGGCTATTGCCACCCCCAGGTACCGAAGGGAACCCTCTGCTCGTGCAAATTGCCCTGTATCTGATGTTTCTGATGGCGTGCCTTCTTGAAGCACCATTAGTTCAGATTTTTGGTTGTTGGGCTTCAGGTCTGCCACTCTGCCAAATTCCCCTAGGAGTGCTGTTAACCTCTGGAGGGAAGTGTCCGTGGGCCTCATTAGGACCCAGGTCGGTAAGGGGTTTACGGCGGCGTAAACAGCGCCGACCCTTACCGCCTGATTCCGAGGTCCCTTAGCGCCATGGAGGATTTAACACCTGCTTTTAGCAGGTGTTAAAATCCATGGCGCTAAGGGACCTTGTTGTTAATTACGCCACCGTAATTTACGGTGGCGTAATTAACGCCTTCCCCACTCCCATTATGCCTGGGTCGTAATGAGGCCCCATGTCTGTTAGCACGACCAGGAGGTTGTCGACAAAGGCCATTGCCTGATGTTCTTCCCCTCCGAACGTAATCCATTTTATTCCCTCTTCTGTCTAATTCTAGCTAGAAAGGGTTTGGGAACGTTTGCATACAGGAATGGTGACATGGGCAGCCCTGCTTAGTACCCCTAGTAACCTTTATCGCCTGGGAGACATGCCCATTGATGGCTAGCCTGATAAGTGGTGCTCCATAGTTGGCTTTGACCAGGTGGAGAAGGCCCGGGCCAAACCCCATATCCTCCATGGTAGCAAACAAGAATGACCATTTGACTTGGTCGAATGCCTTCTAGCGCTAACACCCCCACCCTCAGGACTGCCTTGTTTGACTACTCCATTAGGTGGGATATTCGCCTAACGATGTCAAACGTTTGTCTCCCCTTGACAAAGCCTGCCTGATCTGGGTGGATCAGGTCGGGGATTACTTTATCCATTCTAGAACTTAGAATTTTTGTAAAGATTTTTGCATCGAGGATTATTAGGGCCGTAGGAGCTACAGAGGGTTGTGTCATGTTTGGCTTAGGGACGATGATTGCCTTGGCCTCCTCAATGGACTGGGAGATGTGGCCTGTATTGGAGAAGGAGTTGAACAGGGATGTCATTAACGGGACTAATGTGGTATGGAATGCTTTATAGAATGTGACGGGGTACCCGTCCGGGCCTGGGGCTTTATTTGGTTGTAGCGATTGGAGCGCTGCGCGCACCTCGTCTTAGGTAATCGTCCCTTCTAAAGCATCACACAGGCTCTGTTCTAATCTTTTTAGCCAGCAAGATTTTAAGAAGGCCTTTTGAGGGTCACTCTCTGCTGCCTCTGTAGAGTAGAGGCTCATATAGAACTCTGTGAACACCAGCAGGATCTCTTCTGTACGTGTGGTTTCCTGTCCCTCCACCATCTGAATGTGGCTTATTGTACCTGCCACCTCCTTCTGCTTAACCTACCTGGCTAAGAGGCGGCCTGTCTTGTTTGCCTGGAGGTAATACTTCTGCCTCAAGAATAGGAACGATTGTTACTGCTTGTTTAGCTAGAAGGATATTGATTTGCCCTTTGATATGCCTATACTCCCTCCTGATCATTACCCCTGTATCGGTCTCCATTCTCTCCATTACCCCTTTTAAGCACTGTTCTAGGTCCACCTGGAGGGCCTTCTCCTGTTTGGCTCGAGATGCCTGCTTTGCTATGAGCATCCCCGCATGGTTGCCTTAAAGGCGTCCCATACTACATGTTCCTGCACGTCCAGGGTCTTATTTTCCCCCAAAGAAGTTGTGGATGGACTTGTGTATCTCATCGCAAATGACTTCATCTCTCAGCAGATAGCAGGGGAACCACCACTTCCAGAGACTCGCCCCCCCTTTCTTCTATTGGATTCCTGCAGGGGAGTGTGGTCGGGCATGGCTATGGGTTCCCTTTCTATGATCCGTACTTGGCCAAGCAGTGTCACCGAAACCCATATGTAATCAATTCTTGAGAATGATCGGTGCACATGTGAGTAGTAAGTATACCCCTGAGAGTCCCCTTTTAGTTCATGCCATGTATCTGCTAATGCCATTCTGTTATGCTAGCCTGTAGTTTACTAGATGGGCCTTTAGATGTGGGTGTCCTGTCCATGCTTCTGTCCGTGGATGGACGCCACGCCAAGTTAAAATCCCCTGTCAGTATTAGCTGGCCGTTGTTAACTGGTTTAGCATCTCCAAAAGCCCCTGCAAGTATCTGTCCTGCCCTGAGTTGGGGGCGTACACTGTGGTGATTGTGAAAGCCCCCCCATTGTAGCTGGACGAAGAGGAATCTACCTTCCTTGTTGGCTTTTGTGCCTATTATTTCAACATCAGGTAGGTGTCTAAATGCTATGAGGACCCCTCAAGCTTTGCTCTTGTCGTTGGCCTGCAGAACCTGGGTGTACCCTCTCAACTTCATTCTGTGTCTGTCTTGCTTACTGATATGGGTCTCCTGGAGCGTCACAATGTCGGGCTTGGTATCCTGGAGGTGGTTCTCCAGTTTCCGTCTCTTTAGTCGGTGTGTTTAGTCCTCTAACATTGAGCTTTAGTATTTGGATCCCTTTTCCCGCTACCCATACCTCGTTATGCCCTGAGAGTAACCATGTTGAAGCAATCCCCATCGATTTAAGCCCCCCACCCCACCCTACCTTGCCTCTCGCCCCCTCCGGCTGGACTCGGCTAAACTTCCCCAGGCTGTAACATCGCCCTCTCCGGCTGGACTCGGCCCAACTTCCCCAGGCCGTAACGTCGTCCTAGGTTGCCAAATCTCGTTCCCATCCCAGAGAATAACTGTGCAGGGACAGCCATTCCTCTGCTCTCCCCTGTTTCCAAGATCCATCACCCACCCGTCTCCCAGAGCCGACCCTTTGGCTGACATTCCCCTTGTAACCCCATCAGATCTTAACCCACCGCTGCTGTTAAGTGGACAGTCTATTCAGCCTGGGGCTTCGGTTGCTGCCCACCTGGGCCCCGCAATTATTTGCATCTTGTCTTTGACCTCTCAACTCTCCTCCACTCCCATGGCTTCTCTTGGTGGCCTTCATGTTCTGGCCTCCTATTATTTCCTCCCCCTGCATCCCCTTCTTCTTCAATATTCAGGAACTTGAGTACCTCATCCAACGTGGTGATGTGGTGTTGGCGCCCTTCCCACTTCAAGACCAATCCAAAGGGGAATGTCCACCTGGATCTTATCTGGGCTTTGGTAAGGGCTTTGGTCACTGGGCCCATTTGCCTCCTCATTGCTAGTATGGATTTGGCTAGGTCCTGGAAAAGTTCTATGACGGCGCTGTTCACCTTTATCAGGGTTGCTTTCCTCGCCGCTTGGAGGATCAATTTGTTTTGGTCGTATTGCTGTAAAGCCATCACCACTTCTCTTGGCCTGGCCTCGGGTTCTTCCCGCTGCGGACCCACGTAGTGAATTCTATCTATGAGAATTTCTCCCCCAGCCATGCCCAGCAAATCTTTGAACATGTGCTGCATTGTTTCCCTGAGGTCGGCATCAATCACACTTTCTGGCAGCCCCTTCACCCTGATGTTGGACCTTCCCGAGCAGTTCTCCAAGTCCTTGGCTTGGAGCTCCAGGTTGTGTCGCTACCGCCTGCAGCTTCGCTAATGCATCTATCTTCCGGGTGTTTTAAGTGAGGGATTGTGCAAGTTCTGTGCGCATTAGGCTTAACTGTGTCTGAAGGGTAGCAGTCATTTGGTCACTGAATGCCTTAAAGCACTGTTGCAGCACCTTACTCGTGACCTCTTGCCCCTGTGGCAGCGTCAGGGGTTCCTCCAACTGCTGCCTCTCTGTCACCGCTGGATCCTCTTCCTCCGGGGCTTCCCCCTCATTTCTCCATAGCTGTTGGAGGGTCCCTTCCTGTTTTCTTGAGATCTTGGTCCTTGAGGGGCCCTTTTTGGCCTCCTTGGGCTTGTTGTGCAACATTGCCTTGTGATGGCGAGTGTCTGCCTGCACCTTACTGTAAGGGGCTTCTTCCCATGCCTCTGAGGTTCCTCTTGACCCCGGGGTATTGGCCAGTTGTTCCGTATGAAGGGGATGCTTCTCTCTCCCTCCTGTGTGGAGTGAGGGTCTAGCTCCCGTTTAGAGCCTGGGTTGGTTGTCCCTGGGGCCGTGGGGCTAGTACGCTCAAAGGTGAAAGTGGTCAAGGTTGCGGCGTCACACTGGGCAAGAAGCCCAGGAGCTTCTTGAATTTCTTCCTGGGGTGCCCCTGGGCTCCCACTGCTCCTGAGCCTCTAAGTACCCTATTGCCCCCCTGGACGTTCCTTCTTGGTTAATCTTGCATGGCAGGGCTAGCTTTCATAAGGGTGGGCGTTGGAGCGAAGCAGCGCTCTCCTGCAGAGTCAAATGCTCGGGGTTGGGAGCATGCGCCGCCCACCCCTCCCCCCGGTTCCTTACCTGCCCGTTAACGGGGGGTGCTGCAGGAGACTTAGTGCTGTCACCCTTATATTACTGCAGTTTGCCTCTGATGTTGCTGAATGGTATGGGCTTGGTTTGCCTGGGTCCGGGTATGCTGCGGGACTCCTGCTGTCGGGGGTCCCCTTCCAAGTGTAGGGTATGGTGCGCTGGGGCAGATGCTTTCATAAACCTCCATGTCCATTGTTTGGGAGGGGAGCGTCTTGCGTGTGCCTGCTTCATGGCTGACAACTCCCTTAATTATGCCTGCTTACCCTCCGCCAGCTGGGGCGCATCACAGCTCATGGGGGCCCTGCGCCGCGTGGCTTGTGGAGGCCCTGTGCCATGTGGAGCCGGGCTTGATGTATGGGGCAGAGGCAGGCACAGGATTTCAGGGGAACACTAACCGCTCCCTCGCAGTTGTAGCTGGGTGTCCGTGCCCCGCCGGCTCTGCTGGATTTCCGCACTGCGGTGCTTGCACCATTGCGTCCCGGCAGGCGCGCTGGTCTGGCAGCTTTGTCTCCCCCAGGTCGGACGCTGGGGATCTGCGGTGGTCCGCTCACACTCCCAGTCTTGCCTATGTTGCTGTGACTGAATGGACACCTTGCACCTTCTGCACCACCCACGTGGGTTCTCTCTGATCTCCTCCAGCTCGACTGCCAGTCGCCACACAGGCATCGCTGCTGGCGGCCTCAGGTCCGCTCACTCTGACCCCAAATGCTTTTACTGCCCTAGGGTCTTGTTTTTAATGCTGCTTATTGCTCCTTTTTAAGGTGGCCGGGGAGGAGCCCGCTCCTCATGGTGGAGTGGTCATGGGGGCCATCTTGGAATCTTCTTATGAAACTTCTTGAAGCCTTCGTCTGCCCTTCTTGAGTAATCTTTCTTCTTCCTCACTTCTCAATCAATTTTTCATCCAGGACATGGCACACAGGGGGTGCTGGTTTCCAACGTTGACGATGTGGCTTGGCTGCACGACTTGGGCAGCGTTGGTGCTTATTACTTGACTCATCTGCCGCCTTTGATACTGTTGACCATGGTCATCTGGGCCGGCCTTTCTGGTGCTGTTCTTTCCTGATTTTCTTTGTTTCTCTCTAACCAAACAGTTGATTGCCATCCCCCCTTTTCACTCTGTGCCGTCTGCCTTGAGATGTGGAGTCCCTCAGGTTTCCTCCATCTTCCAGGTTTTGTTTAACATGTGCGTGAAACCTCTTACCAAGCTTATCTGCTCTCACGGCTTCCAATGTTATCCTTAACAGATGACACAGATCCTGGTCCATTTAGATCTCTCTTGTCGAGACAGCAACTAGGTTTAGGGCCTGTCTCGAAGCTGTGGGTGCATGGATGTGTAATAGCTGGTACAGGGGAAACAATTGAGGTGTTGGTGTTGGGCCCTCCTTCCTATGCCTTTTGGACCTCCTCTTTTTGGCCATCTTTAGGGGTAAATATATTGTCTTTTCTGTCTGCGGAATCTCTGATAAGTCCAGTATGTCAAAGGGGCTATCTTCAACTGAAAACCCCATAGTAAGGTTCTTTGTTTACTCATTTCTCAGTTACGTGCTCCTGTGGTGTCCTTACTTGTTATGTCCTCCATGGACCAATGCAACGCCCTATTTCTGGCACAAACCGTCTACTTCTTATGGGACCTTCAGGTGCTGCAGAACTCTGCAGCCAGAGTAGCCACTTACACTGCACCTAGTTGTGCTCACATTACTCCATGTGTGCACCATCTTCATTGGCTACCCATGGCCAAGCCCATTCAGGTCAAGGCCTAATGTCTATTTCATCATGCCTTTTATGGAACGGGGGCAGAATATCTACAGGCCAAATTCTGTCTGTACATTCCTGCTCGGCCACTCCGCTTGGTAAATGCCTGATGTTAAATACTAACAAAACTGCCTTGTACATATAAATCCATTGTACATCCATATAAAAGTGTTGTGTGCAAAATGCGTCATAAAGTCAAAGCAGAACCATATTACTTCAAGGCAAATTGTAACTATTGGAAATGCCTGATTAAAGTGCAAAGAGTATAACGGATTTAAAAAGTGCCAGGTGTGCTTGAGAAAAGTGTCAAGTGTTTCTGAGTTCATTCCAGTCTAATCTCATTTGTAATTTTAGGCAGTGCAAGTTGCTTTTCATGTTATTTTAACTCACTGTCCTACAAATCCATATTTTTTGTGACATTGTTAGCTTGGAAATGTTCTTTCTGAGATCTTTAGTTATCTATAGTTTACCTGTACTTGCTCACACTTTACCACCATTATGAAAAGCAAATAATGTATAGATCGATAATTGCGTCACAAACCTGCGGCATTGTGTATCAGCGTTCACACCGTAGCTGAAGGTGTGAAGTCGTGATATCTGTTGAGCCCTTACAGGAAATATTGTGACAAAAGATTGCGAACATTTGCAGTAATAAAGTTTACTTTTTCTGATATCCAATTCTTGCACGTGCAGTTATGAGAACTGTTTTTCCATAAATGTTTCACTGTTCGGGTTCTTTTTCTTCCAATCCCCCCAGGTAAAGCAGGTTCACTCCATATGGCTCCACCAGTTTGATCTTTGGTTTACACATGTATATGTATTATTTGTTGCTTTACAGTGTAAGCACTTGGCATAATAAAAACACTTCAATTACCCAATTGTCTATTTATTTCTTTAAGCTAATGTGTTTTGTTTTTAACCCCTTAACTGCCAATGCCCCCCATGCCAAGCCCTTTTTTGGTGGTTTCAGTATGTCGCCATTCAATTCCTTGTAAGCTTTTATTTTACATGTGATATCTCACCCACATTTGGCCCCCTTTCTTCCCACATGTAAGTGGTCATAACGCCACCTAGGAATACTAGTTTAGAGAAAATAACCAAAAGGGGAGCAAATTTTGTGTTTTTTCAGAAAATTCCAATAAAATGATGTACAAAGAAGCCTGTGGTTGTTTCCTTGTAAGAGCTAGGAAGAAATGGTTTGCTGTGCTGAATTTGCCATTTTCCAGGCTTTCAAGGACAGGTTGAGTGGAAATCAAAAAGAAAATACATTTTTATAAAGTTACCATCTGAGATCTATGCGAGTTTACCCCTTTTTTTCCCGCCAACAGTCCATGCGTGGACGGAATGGAAGAGGAGGGTAGGAAAGCTCAAAGGAAAGACTAAGGCATACATTTCTGAAAAGTAGACCAAATTCCAAGTTTAGGAAAGGGTGATTTGTGCAGGTCAGGCTACATCTATGTTGGGAAAATGCCCATAGTTTGGGGAAAGGTTTAAAAACTAACAGTTAAAAAAAGGTATGTACTGGACATGGTTGGACCTGTAAGGTAACGGCTTCTGTGAATATTGAGGAAAGCATTGCCCTGCTACATTCCCCTGACTTTCCCAGTTAGGAAATTGCATATTTTTTGTATTGTTTCACAAAACAAGCAATACTACAAGCCACAAACTGAGCCATGGTACACAGGAATTTTATGCTGACGGCCTAAACAGACATACTTAGCATGTGTAAATAAGGAAAATAAATGTGAGGAAAGGCAAGCATACCATGTTTGATAGAGCACAGGCAGACCTTATGAAGGGTAGGTGACTTGAGCAGGTTACAGAAGCATACAGTGCCTAAATCGGCAACTACATGTAGGTAACATTTGGGAAATGAAAGGGTTGTGTAACAAAGTGCAGTAGCAAATGTATGAAAATGTTATGAAAACCAAGAGAAAACAACAAATGTTCTACATTCCCACATGTGTCCTGATGCAAACTGTACCTAATGTGTGGGTGCACCTACCTGGGTGCAAATGGAAAAGGCTAAACCACTGGTAACCCAAGTGTTTCAGGAGAGCAGACTCCTGTGGGAACCCACAGAGGTCTGAAATTGCCCTAGAGTTTATTACCCAAAAGCCTGGCAAAGTCTGAAATTTAAGGGGAAAAAACATAATTTTCAGACATTTCCAACCTGGAAACTACTGAAACATACCGCCAACAACACATGTCCTATCTTCCCACAGGTGTCTGGATGAAAACAGTACCTCATGTGTGGGTGTACTTAGCTGGGTGAAAAAGAAAGTGTTGACCGTCCCCAAGTCCAACGGCAGTATCAAGGAGCACCAGCAGGGTCTTCATCTGTTCCCTGAGGGGGAATTCTGTAATGCTGCCTAGCCAGAGCTCCAGGATAGTTGGGGGTAATGTTCCTGGTCTTGGGCAGCTGTCTCCCATATGGAGTGACTATCTCCAAAGTGCAGCGGCTGTCCCAGGGAGCCCTGACAGGGTCCCCTTCCCTAAGGGAGTGGGACTCTTCCTGGAACCGCTGCTGAACTGTGGGACGTTCAACCCTCATGGGAGACAGCCGCCCAAGGCCAGGGACATCACCTGCAACCGTCTTGGAGCTCTGGCTGGCCTCTGTTACAGCTTTCTCCCACCAGGGAGCCCTGGCAGTATGCCAATACCTCCTTGAAGGGAAAAGCTGCAATGCAGCCCAGCCAAAACTCCAGGACGGCTGGAGGTGATGTCCCCGGCCTTTGGCATCTGTCTCCCATGTGAGTCCACCATCCCCAAGTGCAGTGGCAGCCGAAGGGGGCCCGGCAGTGTCCCCTTCATGGAGAGAAATTTATAATGCAGGTCAACCCATAGCTCCAGGATGGTCAGGGGTGCTGTCCCTGGCTTTGGGTGGCTGTCCCTTGTGTGGTTTGACTGTCCACAAACCCAGCAGGGGTTCCAGGGAGCCTCGGCAGGGTCCACGTCCTTCCCAGAGGGTGAAGCTGTAACCAAACCCAGCCAGAGCTCCAGCACGGTTGGGGGTGCTGTCCCTGGCCTTAGGCATTCGTTTCCCATATGGGTCTACCGTCCTTGAGCACAGCGGCTGTCCCAGGGAGCCCTGGCAGGGTCCCTTTCCTTTCCCAAAGGGAGAAGCTGTAATGCAGGCCAGCCAGAGCTCCAGGAAGGTGGGTGTGATGCCCCTGGCCTTGGGTGGCTGTCTCCAATGTGGGTTGACTGTCCCCAAGTCCAGCTGTAGTTCTGGGGAGCCCTGGCAGGGTGTCCATTCCTCCCTGGAGGCGAAATCTGTAACGCAGCACAGCCAGAGGTGCAGCCTGGGCTTGCAGACAGTCAACCCACATGGGAGACAGCCGCTCCCAGGGAAATACCAATGTTTTGCTGGCATGGGGGGAATATGTGGCCTGACCCTGCATTTGTGTCCCAGCCCACCAAAATACCTCCCAGACTGCCCAATCCCGTAGAACAAAAAAAACTACTCGCATAACGTTGGGGCTCCTTGCGTAAAGAAACCTGCGAACAAAACAAAAAACATTCATTACCTACGTTCAGCCCAGCAAAAACAAATCATGACTATCACGCTCTGATCACCGCCCCCTTACAAGCCATCCCTGGTGGTCTAGTGACCCTCACACCCCAGTAAAAACACATTTGGCCCTTCCTAGGGGCCGATTTCTATTAAGACTATTAGTGACCATAACACAATTTAACCGTATAATTATAGGTTTATGGATTTTGGTCGACTGACCCACACGCTGCCTCCCAACTGGTTGAAAATCTCCTGCCCCTTTCATTTTCTTTACATTTTTTAAACCACCGAAGGTAGATGGTGGGTTGGGGTCAGGCCATATTGGATTGTGTAAGATGGTGGCGGGGCGACCTACCCCAAAATCTGAAAATCCGACATTAAAAAAACTTCGGTCCAAAACATTTGGAAAAAATTCAACTAGTTCAGATTCAATTTGAACACATAGATCCATAATTATGTCAACAGCTATGATCACTTTATGGCTATAAGAAATCTTAAACCATGAACTGATAACTCTAGTAATATAATAAATGAAAATAAGGCCTACTTTAACAATGTAAATACTTTCATGGAATATACATGACTGAAAATATGAAACTGTCAATGAAAAGAATTACATATTGAGTACAACAATGAGCTGAGTGACGGCATTAAAAAAGGAGAGAACTTTGACCATGTTTCTAGGTGGACACATAGGAATGGAGCTACGAGACCACGGGGGGGGTCTGGGGGGGGGGATTGGGCTGTACCTTTACAAAGATAATAGCCAGCATACAAGGCGTCTACCCGTTCCACTCTATCCTTTGCCAGGTACCAGTCTGTAATTCAAGACCTGGTAGAGTTTTGAAGAATGAACAACTCTGCATTAGAAGGCCAAAAGATCTGAGGGTATTGTCTTTGATCCCTCTAAAAGTACATTTGAATACACAGTCTGCAGGATGGATTGTGGAAAAGACCTACTTGAGCTTGGGTATGCAATGAAGTTGGCATATGAGGTTCAAAGTTGGCAGAATTATTGTGCAGCTGCCTGCAGGAGGCACCATGGTGGGGGTCAGGCAGCTACCATGACAGCGTTGCTTGACTTCAAGTTGGCAGCTGACAATTTATAACTGATACAAATCGCTAGATCTGAAGATGGTGAGTTACTCAGAAAGCCAATCACTTTGTCACGTACACGCAAGGACTTGGGCACATTCATTAACACACTTCCTTTTCCAGTATCAAAAGGGGCAGGGCTATACAGGGAGGCTTTAGTAGAAGGCCTTGTATGGGAGTTTGCAAACAAGTGTTGCAGTAAAGAGCGGAGTAAAAGAGGAAGAAGGAAGGCGAAGGGGGTGGAAGGAGAATAAGACTTGAGGTGGATGGGAGAGGATGGTGAAGAGGCGTCAATGAGGGGAAAGGGGAGAGCAGTGTGAAGGGGGAAAACTAGCAGGAGGGAAAAGGAGAGATGGAAGGTGAGACACAAGAGAAAGGAGGAAATTACTTGGAGAACAGTTTAAAAGGTACAGACAAAATCGGTGTAGGAAGATGAGGGCCACCAATAGAGGAACATTTTGGGAGAGGTCCTGAGGAAGAAAAGGAAGGTAGAGGAAGGAAGAAGTGCAGAAGGTGGACCCTGAAAATAAGGTAAATACTGTGGAAGAAGGCCTGTGTCCATTAAGAAGTATGGCTGGCGCCCGGCTGTACATCTTAACCTAATAACTAGCCCATCAAAAGTAGAGAGGGGTAGTGGAAAGACTAGGACGAGTACATTACCCTGGGTAAACCAACTTAACTCTCAACACCAAGCTGAGTGGGCATCTCTTCGGTTTCTGACCCTGCCAATGCATCACATCATCAGTTTCTGGCCCCTGGAAGGGCCTATGTTTGTCTTCAAGCCCAGGACAGACAAATGGTCTTTCTGGCAAGGAGAGCAAACAAAACTTCATGCCTAATAGGGCCAATGCGCCATCAATCCTAGGAGGGTCAACCCATGCTCATATAGAGCACTAGAGGGGGACTAACTGAACTATTCACACTTGGCAATACAACACTAGTTGAGTAATATTAGAATACGGAAAGTGGCCATGGGAATAAAGTCCTCTAGAAGAAAGGGGGACTCCTTACGGTGTTAGGAATGTCAGCAGGGGGAATGTTATGGGTGTGGAATGCGAACAGAGAACACTAGTAGAGAATGCAAGGCAAGTTGTACGGTGGTTGGTGTAAAGGTGAGGACAGAGAGAGTTGTTAGAGCATAAAGATGAACTTAAAAGAAATTACGTCACACATACTGGCTGCGTTCTGGTTCACTTCCTTAACTGGTGAAGAGTTGCTGCAATGACAAAGAGCCTGCACTTGCCATATATTGTGGTTTCCCTGGCAGAGCAGGTACATGGTTAGTTGCACAGTCGAATAGTGGCTCAATCTTCAGGCATGTATTTGGGTGTATCTGGGCAATGCGTGAGCCTCTGAGGACACAGGAAGCACCCTAGCAGCATAGCCGTACATGCACACGACAGAACACGTGATCCAAGGACGCATTGTCTGGTGTTGCAAGTTTTTACCTGGTAATTTTAGACATGATAAGGAGTTGACATGTCTGTTGCTTATCAATGTGACAAGCTGAAGGCCTTCACTGTGGGCCCTGTGCTCCGTGCTGTGCCCGTCCCACATGCAGTGTAGTGACTGAAAGAGCTGGGAAATAGCTGCTTCAGTGTGAGTGGGCTAGTTCCCATTAGACGAGAGGACCTTTTTGCCTTTCCAGGCCCGAGGGCCGTTTCTTTAATGGGAAATAGCTGCTTCAGTGTGAATGGGCTAGTTCCCATTAGACGAGAGGACCTTTCTGCCTCTGCAGGTCGGAGGGCCGCTAATCTAATGGGAAATAGCTGCTTCAGTGTGAGTGGGCTAGTTCCCATTAGACGAGAGGACCTTTTTGACTTTCCAGGTCAGAGGGCCGTTTCTCTAATGGGAAATAGCCTTCTCAGTGTGAGTAGGCTAGTACCCATTATTATGCAGGTCTTGGCCACGAGAGGAGCAAAAAGCGCCCTTTCTCTAATGGGAACTAGCCTTCTCATTGTGTGTAGGCTAGTTCTCATTAGATGAGAGGACCTTTCTGCCTCTGCAGGTCGGAGGGCCGTTTCTCTAATGGGAAATAGCTGCTTCAGTGTGAATGGGCTAGTTCCCATTAGACGAGGGGACCTTTCTGCCTTTCCAGGTCGGAGGGCCATTTCTGTGATGGGAAATAGGTGCTTCAGTGTGAATGGGCTAGTTCCCATTGGACGAGAGGACCTTTCTGCCTCTGCAGGTCGGAGGGCCGTTTCTCTAATGGGAAATAGCTGCTTCAGTGTGAGTGGGCTAGTTCCCATTAGACGAGGGGACCTTTATGCCTTTCCAGGTCGGAAGGCCATTTCTGTGATGGGAAATAGCTGCTTCAGTGTGAATGGGCTAGTTCCCATTAGACGAGAGGACCTTTCTGCCTCTGCAGGTCGGAGGGCCGCTTCTCTAATGGGAAATAGCTGCTTCAGTGTGAGTGGGCTAGTTCCCATTAGACGAGAGGACCTTTTTGCCTTTCCAGGTCAGAGGGCCGTTTCTCTAATGGGAAATAGCTGCTTCAGTGTGAGTGGGCTAGTTCCCATTATACGAGAGGACCTTTTTGCCTTTCCAGGTCGGAGGGCCGTTTCTCTAATGGGAAATAGCTGCTTCAGTGTGAATGGGCTAGTTCTCATTAGACGAGAGGACCTTTCTGCCTTTCCAGATGGGAGGGCCGTTTCTCTAATGGGAAATAGCTGCTTCAGTGTGAGTGGGCTAGTTCCCATTAGACGAGAGGACCTTTTTGCCTTTCCAGGTCGGAGCGCCGTTTCTCTAATGGGAAATAGCTGTTTCAGTGTGAATGGGCTAGTTCCCATTAGACGAGAGGACCTTTTTGCCTTTCCAGGTCAGAGGGCCGTTTCTATAATGGGAAATAGCTGTTTCAGTGTGAATGGGCTAGTTCTCATTAGACAAGAGGACCTTTCTGCCTTTCCAGGTCGGAGGGCCGTTTCTCTAATGGGAAATAGCTGCTTCAGTGTGAATGGGCTAGTTCCCATTAGACGAGAGGTCCTTTCTGCCTCTGCAGGTCGGAGGGCCGTTTCTCTAATGGGAAATAGCTGCTTCAGTGTGAATGGGCTAGTTCCCATTAGACAAGAGGACCTTTCTGCCTTTCCAGGTCAGAGGGCCGTTTCTCAAATGGGAAATAGCTGCTTCAGTGTGAATGGGCTAGTTCCCATTAGACAAGAGAACCTTTCTGCCTTTCCAGGTCAGAGGGCCGTTTCTCTACTGGGAAATAGCTGCTTCAGTGTGAATGGGCTAGTTCCCATTAGACGAGAGGACCTTTCTGCCTTTCCAGGTCGGAGAGCCATTTCTCTAATGGGAAATAGCTGCTTCAGTGTGAATGGGCTAGTTCCCATCAGACGAGAGGAGCGTTTTGCCTTTCCAGGTCGGAGGGCCGTTTCTCTAATGGGAAATAGCTGCTTCAGTGTGAATGGGCTAGTTCCCATTAGACGAGAGGACCTTTCTGCCTTTCCAGGTCGGAGGGCCGTTTCTCTAATGGGAAATAGCTGCTTCCGTGTGAATGGGCTAGTTCCCATTAGACGAGAGCACCTTTTTGCCTTTCCAGGTCAGAGGGCCGTTTCTCTAATGAGAAATAGCTGCTTCAGTGTGAATGGGGTAGTTCCTATTAGACAAGAGGATCTTTCTGCCTCTCCAGGTCGGAGGGCCGTTTCTCTAATGGGAAATAGCTGCTTCAGTGTGAGTGGGCTAGTTCCCATTAAACGAGAAGACCTTTTTGCCTCTCCAGGTCGGAAGGCCGTTTCTCTAATGGGAAATGGCTGTTCAGTGTGAATGGGCTAGTTCCCATTAGACGAGAGGACCTTTGTAGCTTTCCAGGTCGGAGCGCCGTTTCTCTAATGGGAAATAGCTGCTTCAGTGTGAATGGGCTAGTTCCCATTAGACGAGAGGACCTTTTCTGCCTTTCCAGGTCGGAGGGCCGTTTCTCTAATGGGAAATAGCTGCTTCAGTGTGAATGGGCTAATTCCCATTAGACGAGAGGACCTTTGTGCCTTTCCAGGTCGGAGGGTCGTTTCTGAAATGGGAAATAGCTTCTTCAGTGTGAATGGGCTAGTTCCCATTAGACAATAGGACCTTTTTGCCTTTCCAGGTCAGAGGGCCGTTTCTCTAATGGGAACTAGCCTTTCTAGAGTGAGTAGGCTAGTTCCCATTAAACGAGAGGACCTTTCTGCCTCTGCAGGTCGGAGGGCCGTTTCTCTAATGAGAAATAGCTGCTTCAGTGTGAATGGGCTAGTTCCCGTTAGACGAGGGGACCTTTCTGCCTTTCCAGGTTGGAGGGCCGTTTCTCTAATGGGAAATAGCTGCTTCAGTGTGAGTGGGCTAGTTCCCATTAGACGAGAGGACCTTTCTGCCTTTCCTGGTCGGAGGGCCGTTTCTCTAATGGGAAATAGCTGCTTCAGTGTGAATGGGCTAGTTGCCATTAGACGAGAGGACCTTTCTGCCTTTCCAGGTCGGAGGGCCGTTTCTCTAATGGGAAATAGCTGCTTCCGTGTGAATGGGCTAGTTCCCATTAGACGAGAGGACCTGTTTGCCTTTCCAGGTCAGAGGGCCGTTTCTCTACTGGGAAATAGCTGCTTCAGTGTGAATGGGGTAGGTCCCATTAGACAAGAGGATCTTTCTGCCTTTCCAGGTCGGAGGGCCGTTTCTCTAATGGGAAATAGCTGCTTCAGTGTGAATGGGCTAGTTCCCATTAGACAAGAAGACCTGTTTGCCTTTCCAGGTCGGAAGGCCGTTTCTCTAATGGGAAATGGCTGTTCAGTGTGAATGGGCTAGTTCCCATTAGACGAGAGGACCTTTGTAGCTTTCCAGGTCGGAGGGCCGTTTCTCTAATGGGAAATAGCCTTCTCAGTGTGAGTAGGCTAGTACCCATTATTATGCAGGTCTTGGCCACTAGAGGAGCAAAAAGGGCCCTGTGTCTAATGGGAACTAGCCTTTCTAGTGTGAGTAGGCTAGTTCCCATTAGACGAGAGGACCTTTCTGCCTTTCTAGGTCAGAGGGCCGTTTCTCAAATGGGAAATGGCTGCTTCAGTGTGAATGGGCTAGTTCCCATTAGACGAGAGGACCTTTTTGCCTTTCCAGGTCGGAGGGCCGTTTCTCTAATGGGAAATAGCTGCTTCAGTGTGAATGGGCTAGTTCCCATTAGACGAGAGGACCTTTTTGCCTTTCCAGGTCGGAGGGCCGTTTCTCTAATGGGAAATAGCTGCTTCAGTGTGAATGGGCTAGTTCCCATTAGACGAGAGGACCTTTTTGCCTTTCCCGGTCGGAGGGCCATTTCTCTAATGGGAAATAGCTGCTTCAGGGTGAATGGGCTAGTTCCCATTAGACGAGAGGACCTTTGTGCCTTTCCAGGTCGGAGGGTCGTTTCTGAAATGGGAAATAGCTTCTTCAGTGTGAATGGGCTAGTTCCCATTAGACAATAGGACCTTTTTGCCTTTCCAGGTCAGAGGGCTGTTTCTCTAATGGGAACTAGCCTTTCTGGAGTGAGTAGGCTAGTTCCCATTAAACGAGAGGACCTTTCTGCCTCTGCAGGTCGGAGGGCCGTTTCTCTAATGAGAAATAGCTGCTTCAGTGTGAATGGGCTAGTTCCCGTTAGACGAGGGGACGTTTCTGCCTTTCCAGGTTGGAAGGCCATTTCTCTAATGGGAAATAGCTGCTACAGTGTGAGTGGGCTAGTTCCCATCAGACGGGAGGACCTTTTTGCCTTTCCAGGTCGGAGGGCCGTTTCTCTAATGGGAAATAGCTGCTTCAGTGTGAGTGGGCTAGTTCCCATTAGACGAGAGGACCTTTCTGCCTTTCCTGGTCGGAGGGCCGTTTCTCTAATGGGAAATAGCTGCTTCAGTGTGAATGGGCTAGTTGCCATTAGACGAGAGGACCTTTTTGCCTTTCCAGGTCGGAGGGCCGTTTCTCTAATGGGAAATAGCCTTCTCAGTGTGAGAAGGCTAGTACCCATTATTATGCAGGTCTTGGCCACTAGAGGAGCAAAAAGGGCCCTTTCTCTAATGGTAACTAGCCTTTCTAGTGTGAGTAGGCTAGTTCCCATTAGACGAGAGGACCTTTCTGCCTCTGCAGGTCGGAGGGCCGTTTCTCTAATGGGAAATAGCTGCTTCAGTGTGAATGGGCTAGTTCCCATTAGACGAGGGGACCTTTCTGCCTTTCCAGGTCGGAGGGCCATTTCTTTAATGGGAAATAGCTGCTTCAGTGTGAGTGGGCTAGTTCCCATTAGATGAGAAGACCTTTTTGCCTTTCCAGGTCGGAGGGCCGTTTCTCTAATGGGAAATAGCTGCCTCAGTGTGAGTGGGCTAGTTCCCATTAGACGAGAGGACCTTTTTTCCTTTCCAGGTCGGAGGGCCGTTTCTCTAATGGGAAATAGCTGCTTCAGTGTGAGTGGACTAGTTCCCATTAGACGAGAGAACCTTTCTGCCTTTCCTGGTCGGAGGGCCGTTTCTCTAATGGGAAATAGCTGCTTCACTGTGAGTGGGCTAGTTCCCATTAGACGAGAGGACCTTTCTGCCTTTCCAGGTCGGAGGGCGCTTCTCTAATGGGAAATAGCTGCTTCAGTGTTGCCTTTCCAGGTTGGAGGGCCGTTTCTCTAATGGGAAATAGCTGCTTCTGTGTGAATGGGCTAGTTCCCATTAGACGAGAGGACCTTTGTGCCTTTCCAGGTCGGAGGGCCGCTTCTCTAATGGGAAATAGCTGCTTCAGTGTGAATGGGCTAGTTCCCATTAGACGAGAGGACCTTTTTGCCTTTCCAGGTCAGAGGGCCGTTTCTCTAATGGGAAATAGCTGCTTCAGTGTGAATGGGCTAGTTCCCATTAGACGAGAGGACCTTTTTGCCTTTCCACATCGGAGGGCTGCTTCTCTAATGGGAAATAGCTGCTTCAGTGTGAATGCTCTATTTCCCATTAGACGAGAGGACCTTTCTGCCTTTCTAGGTCGGAGGGCCGTTTCTCTAATGGGAAATAGCTGCTTCAGTGTGAATGGGCTAGTTCCGATTAGACGAGAGGACCTTTCTGCCTCTGCAGGTCGGAGGGCTGCTTCTCTAATGGGAAATAGCTGCTTCAGAGTGAGTGGGCTAGTTCCCATTAGACAAGAGGACCTTTTGCCTTTCCAGGTCGGAGGGCCGTTTCTCTAATGGGAAATAGCTGCTTCAGTGTGAGTGGGCTAGTTCCCATTAGACGAGAGGACCTTTCTGCCTTTCCAGGTCAGAGGGCCGTTTCTCTAATGGGAAATAGCTGCTTCAGTGTGAATGGGCTAGTTCCCATTAGACGAGAGGACCCTTCTGCCTTTCCAGGTCGGAGGGAGGTTTCTCTAATGGGAAATAGCTGCTTCAGTGTCAATGGGCTAGGTCCCATTAGAGGAGAGGACCTTTTTGCCTTTCCAGGTCGGGAGGCCGCTTCTCTAATGGGAAATAGCTGCTTCAGTGGGAATGGGCTAGTTCCTATTAGACGGGAGGACATTTGTGCCTTTCCAGGTCGGAGGGCCGTTTCTCTAATGGGAAATAGCTGCTTCAGTGTGAGTGGGCTAGTTCCCATTAGACGAGAGGACCTTTTTGCCTTTCCAGGTCGGAGCGCCGTTTCTCTAATGGGAAATAGCTGCTTCAGTGTGAATGGACTAGTTCCCATTAGACGAGAGGACCTTTCTGCCTTTCCAGGTCGGAGGGCCGTTTCTCTAATGGGAAATAGCTGCTTCAGTGTGAATGGGCTAGTTCCCATTAGACGAGAGGACCTTTCTGCCTCTGCAGGTCGGAGGGCCGCTTCTCTAATGGGAAATAGCTGCTTCAGTGTGAATGGGCTAGTTCCCATTAGACGAGAGGACCTTTGGGCCTTTCCAGGTCGGAGGGCCGTTTCTCTAATGGGAAATAGCTGCTTCTGTGTGAATGGGCTAGTTCCCATTAGACGAGAGGACCTTTGTGCCTTTCCAGGTCGGAGGGCCGCTTCTCTAATGGGAAATAGCTGCTTCAGTGTGAATGGGCTAGTTCCCATTAGACGAGAGGACCTTTTTGCCTTTCCACATCGGAGGGCTGCTTCTCTAATGGGAAATAGCTGCTTCAGTGTGAATGCTCTATTTCCCATTAGACGAGAGGACCTTTCTGCCTTTCCAGGTCGGAGGGCCATTTCTCTAATGGAAAATAGCTGCTTCAGTGTGAATGGGCTAGTTCCCATTAGACGAGAGGAGCGTTTTGCCTTTCCAGGTTGGAGGGCCGTTTCTCTAATGGGAAATAGCTGCTTCAGTGTGAATGGGCTAGTTCCCATTAGACGAGAGGACCTGATTGCCTTTCCAGGTCAGAGGGCCGTTTCTCTAATGAGAAATAGCTGCTTCAGTGAGAATGGGGTAGGTCCCATTAGACAAGAGGATCTTTCTGCCTTTCCAGGTCGGAGGGCCGTTTCTCTAATGGGAAATAGCTGCTTCAGTGTGAATGGGCTAGTTCCCATTAGACGAGAAGACCTGTTTGCCTTTCCAGGTCAGAAGGCCGTTTCTCTAATGGGAACTAGCCTTCTCTGCGTGAGTGGGCTAGTTCCCATTATTATGCAGGACTTGGCCACTAGGGGAGCAATAAGGGCCATATCTCTAATGGGAACTAGCCTTCTCTGTGTGAGTGGGCTAGTTCTCATTATTATGCAGGACTTGGCCACTAGGGGGCAAAAAGGGCCATTTCTCTAATGGGAACTAGCCTTCTCTGTGTGAGTGGGCTAGTTCCCATTATTATGCAGGACTTGGCCACTAGGGGAGCAAAAAGGGCCATTTCTCTAATGGGAACTAGCCTTGTCGGTGTGAGTGGGCTAGTTCCCATTATTATGCAGGACTTGGCCACTAGGGGAGCAATAGGGCCATTTCTCTAATGGGAACTAGCCTTGTCGGTGTGAGTGGGCTAGTTCCCATTATTATGCAGGACTTGGCCACTAGGGGAGCAATAAGGGCCATTTCTCTAATGGGAACTAGCCTTGTCGGTGTGAGTGGGCTAGTTCCCATTATTATGCATGACTTGGCCACTAGGGGAGCAATAAGGGCCATTTCTCTAATGGGAACTAGCCTTCTCTGTGTGAGTGGGCTAGTTCCCATTATTATGCAGGACTTGGCCACTAGGGGGCAAAAGGGCCATTTCTATAATGGGAACTAGCCTTGTCAGTGTGAGTGGGCTAGTTCCCATTATTATGCAGGACTTGGCCACTAGGGGAGCAAAAAGGGCCATTTCTCTAATGGGAACTAGCCTTCTCGGTGTGAGTGGGCTAGTTCCCATTATTATGCAGGACTTGGCCACTAGGGGAGCAATAGGGCCATTTCTCTAATGGGAACTAGCCTTGTCGGTGTGAGTGGGCTAGTTCCCATTATTATGCAGGACTTGGCCACTAGGGGAGCAATAAGGGCCATTTCTCTAATGGGAACTAGCCTTGTCGGTGTGAGTGGGCTAGTTCCCATTATTATACATGACTTGGCCACTAGGGGAGCAATAAGGGCCATTTCTCTAATGGGAACTAGCCTTCTCTGTGTGAGTGGGCTAGTTCCCATTATTATGCAGGACTTGGCCACTAGGGGAGCAAAAAGGGCCATTTCTCTAATGGGAACTAGCCTTCTCGGTGTGAGTGGGCTAGTTCCCATTATTATGCAGGACTTGGCCACTAGGGGAGCAATAAGGGCCATTTCTCTAATGGGAACTAGCCTTGTCGGTGTGAGTGGGCTAGTTCCCATTATTATGCAGGACTTGGCCACTAAGGGAGCAATAAGGGCCATTTCTCTAATGGGAACTAGCCTTGTCGGTGTGAGTGGGCTAGTTCCCATTATTATGCATGACTTGGCCACTAGGGGAGCAATAAGGGCCATTTCTCTAATGGGAACTAGCCTTGTCGGTGTGAGTGGGCTAGTTCCCATTATTATGCATGACTTGGCCACTAGGGGGCAAAAGGGCCATTTCTATAATGGGAACTAGCCTTGTCAGTGTGAGTGGGCTAGTTCCCATTATTATGCAGGACTTGGCCACTAGGGGAGCAAAAAGGGCCATTTCTCTAATGGGAACTAGCCTTCTCAGTGTGAGTGGGCTAGTTCCCATTATTATGCAGGACTTGGCCACTAGGGGAGCAAAAAGGGCCATTTCTCTAATGGGAACTAGCCTTCTCTGTGTGAGTGGAAGCAGCTATTTCCCGTCTGAGAAATGGCCCTAACAACCGATGGTCCGTTTCTCGGATGGGAACTAGTATCAACCCTGGGAGGATGGCAGGGCTGGGCCGGAGTCTGTCACAGTCGGGCCGGTGCCTCTGGAAAGCTGCGGGTCCTGCTGGGGAAAACGCATTAGTCCAACTCTTTTGTGCACCGGTCGTAGGAGGCATCGTCCAGAATACACAGCCACCGGCCCAAACACTCTTGTTTTTGTGGAGCAGGGGGGTGGGGGGGGTCCCAGAGTAATATGTTTGCTTTACTTTTAAAGGGACAGGGCTGCCAGTGCTCATTGGAATTACAACACTGTGAAATGGCCGCGCTGGCAGCCTCACGGGGACCCACCGAGGCAGTGAGGACCTAACTTGCCCTCCTCTCATTTCAAGCAGGCCAGGACCCACCTGGAACCGGCCTGAAGCCAGATCCAGCCACAGTGAGGGAACCCTAACTGGACCCCACAGAGCCAGGCCTGCCTCCCCCACACCAGGCGCGTGCACAAAACCCGGCGTGCTGCCACCCGGCTATGCATTTCAACGGGGGGGGGACGGCCTGGCGTATGGGCGAGCAGAAATGCTGGGAGTTTATTGAAAATGGGAGATTGTGAGCACCGAATCGCCACCACGTGATGCACAGAGGCCATGCGATTGGCGAAGAAGCCCCGCCCCTTTGTACCGCATATTAAAAGAGACGGCAGAGGCGCAGAAGCTGGAAGCAGCAAATCGGACACACAAGGCAGACATGAAGGGGCTCGCTCTGCAGAAATACCTCCTGTGGTAAATACTACCTCCGCTGGTGGCATTTCTGTTAGTCCACCTTATTCAGAGTTTTCCACTGACAGAGGTGGTATTGCTGTAATACCTTTGGTGGTATTCCAGAAATGCTACCCATACCTTTGATAACCTTTTAAGTCATTTAAAAAACTGATATTTCCGTAAACCACTTAAATGTGGAAATGAATGATGTACAGTAGAGCTCCACATCACTAAGGTAATTTTTTTTGATACAGAAAAGGGTCAACAGCGACGGTTTTATAAACTGCAGGGATAAGTTAGTGACGGGGGGCAAGGGGTGGGGGGAGCATCAGAGTTGCCCACTTTTATACCCTCTTGACATGATGGCCCAGCCTAAAACCCTTTTTCTGTATTCAAGGGACGCGCCTGTGCTCCCCTAATGCTCAGTCAAAAAAGGCAAACTCACTTTGGGGCCAATTAGGAATTTGTACCATTCAACTTTGAGGCGGAGATGAAAACAGGAGGCCTTTGGCAAAAGCCTACCAGTGCACTTTACCTCTGGCGGTAGTGGTGTCCCATTGGAATACCAGTGGCGTTAATACCGCCAAACCCGGAATCTGATGGTCTGGAATTTTGGTGGTATTTACAAATACCGCCGGAATTATCCATCGTCAACTCAGTTTGACACCTGTCAGGAAACCAAATGGCAACCAGTGACACAAAGATGTAAACATGGGTTAAAAAGAGGTTTCATTAGTGATCATCAAACCATGACACTATCGACTCAGTAAATGCAAAAGACATCTTCACAGAAGCCCACGCCTGGGGGCTTCTCCAGAGGGTTCTAGAACTCTCTTTGAAATGCACTAGCCTCAATGTCCGGGACCCCCTCCCCGGAAGTGCACAGGGAGAGATTGCCCCTGCATCGTCTGCGGTGGTCTTCCCACTCTTTCTACCATTCCTCATAACACTCTGGCCCCAGGTGAGAGGGGTCCAATCGTCCAAGGGCCACACCTGACATCCCTGCAGATTGGGGCGGCCACGGTTAACAGGGCCTTGGTTGCCTAGGTTGGTTGTATCCCTCCCCAAACTCTGGGGAGCACCCCTCCACAATCCTAGGGGGCTTCTCTTCCCAGTCCTTCTATGGGTATTGCCCGCCCCAACCCCTGCAGTGCTACCTCTGGGGTGCTACTCTCCCAGTCCTTCTAGGGGTATTGCTCGCCCCAACCCCTGCAGTGCTACCTCTGGGGTGCTACTCTCCCAGTCCTTCTAGGGGTATTGCTCGCCCAAACCTCTGGGGTGCTACTCTTCCCAATCCTTCTAGGGGTATTGCTCGCCACAACCTCTGGGGTGCGACTCTTCCCAGTCCTTCTAGGGGTATTGCTCGCCCCAACCCCTGGAGTGCTACCTCTGGGGTGCTACTCTCCCAGTCCTTCTAGGGGTATTGCTCGCCCCAACCTCTGGGGTGCAACTCTTCCCAGTCCTTCTAGGGGTATTGCTCGCCCCAACCTCTGGGGTGCTACTCTTCCCAGTCCTTCTAGGGGTATTGCTCGCCCCAACCTCTGGGGTGCTACTCTTCCCAGTCCTTCTAGGGGTATTGCTCGCCCCAACCTCTGGGGTGCAACTCTTCCTAGTCCTTCTAGGGGTATTGCTCGCCTCAAACTCTGGGGTGCTACCTCTGAGTGCTACTCTTCCCAGTCCTTCTAGGGGTATTGCTCACCACAACCTCTGGGGTGCTACTCTTCCCAGTCCTTCTAGGGGTATTGCTCGCCCCAACCTCTGGGGTGCTACTCTTCCCAGTCCTTCTAGGGGTATTGCTCGCCCCATCCTCTGGGGTGCTACTCTTCCCAGTCCTTCTAGGGGTATTGCTCGCCACAACCTCTGGGGTGCTACTCTTCCCAGTCCTTCTAGGGGTATTTCTTGCCCCAACCTCTGGGGTGCTACTCTTCCCAGTCCTTCTAGGGGTATTGCTCGCCCCAACCTCTGGGGTGCTACTCTTCCCAGTCCTTCTAGGGTTTTGCTCGCCCCAACCTCTGGGGTGCTTCTCTTCCCAGTCCTTCTAGGGGTGAGTGCTGCCTCTGGGGTGCTACTCTTGCCAGTCCTTCTAGGGGTATTGCTCACCACAACCTCTGGGGTGCTCCTCTTCCCAGTCCTTCTAGGGGTATTGCTCGCCCCAACCTCTGGGGTGCAACTCTTCCCAGTCCTTCTAGGGGTATTGCTCGCCCCAACCCCTGGAGTGCTACCTCTGGGGTGCTACTCTCCCAGTCCTTCTAGGGGTATTGCTCGCCCCAACCTCTGGGGTGCAACTCTTCCCAGTCCTTCTAGGGGTATTGCTCGCCCCAACCTCTGGGGTGCTACTCTTCCCAGTCATTCTAGGGGTATTGCTCGCCCCAACCTCTGGGGTGCTACTCTTCCCAGTCCTTCTAGGGGTATTGCTCGCCCCAACCTCTGGGGTGCAACTCTTCCTAGTCCTTCTAGGGGTATTGCTCGCCTCAAACTCTGGGGTGCTACTCTTCCCAGTCCTTTGAGGGGTATTGCTCACCACAACCTCTGGGGTGTTGCTCACCACAACCTCTGGGGTGCTACTCTTCCCAGTCCTTCTAGGGGTATTGCTCGCCCCAACCTCTGGGGTGCTACTCTTCCCAGTCCTTCTAGGGGTATTGCTCGCCACAACCTCTGGGGTGCTACTCTTCCCAGTCCTTCTAGGGGTATTGCTCGCCCCAACCTCTGGGGTGCTACTCTTCCCAGTCCTTCTAGGGGTATTGCTCGCCCCATCCTCTGGGGTGCTACTCTTCCCAGTCCTTCTAGGGGTATTGCTCGCCACAACCTCTGGGGTGCTACTCTTCCCAGTCCTTCTAGGGGTATTGCTCGCCCCAACCTCTGGGGTGCTTCTCTTCCCAGTCCTTCTAGGGATGAGTGCTGCCTCTGGGGTGCTACTCTTGCCAGTCCTTCTAGGGGTATTGCTCACCACAACCTCTGGGGTGCTCCTCTTCCCAGTCCTTCTAGGGGTATTGCTCGCCCCAACCTCTGGGGTGCGACTCCTCCCACTCCTTCTAAGGGTATTTCTCGCCCCTACCTCTGGGGTGCCACTCTTCCCAGTCCTTCTAGGGGTATTGCTCGCCCCAACCTCTGGGGTGCGACTCTTCACAGTCCTTCTAGGGGTATTGCTCGCCCCAACCTCTGGGGTGCTACTCTTCCCAGTCCTTCTAGGGGTATTGCTCGCCCCAACCTCTGGGGTGCGACTCTTCCCAGTCCCTCTAGGGGTATTGCTCGCCCCAACCCCTGGAGTGCTACCTCTGGGGTGCTACTCTCCCAGTCCTTCTAGGGGTATTGCTCGCCCCAACCTCTGAGGTGCGACTCTTCCCAGTCCTTCTAGGGGTATTGCTCGCCCCAATCTCTGGGGTGCGACTCTTCCCAATCCCTCTAGGGGTATTGCTCGCCCCAACTCCTGGAGTGCTACTTCTGGGGTGCTACTCTCCCAGTCCTTCTAGGGGTATTGCTCGCCCCAACCTCTGGGGTGCTACTCTTCCCAGTCCTTCTAGGGTTATTGCTCGCCACAACCTCTGGGGTGCTACTCTTCCCAGTCCTTCTAGGGATATTGCTCACCCCAACCTCTGGGGTGCGACTCTTCCCAGTCCTTCTAGGGGTATTGCTCGCCCCCACCTCTGGGGTGTGACTCTTCCCAGTCCTTCTAGGGGTATTGCTCCCCCCAACCTCTGGGGTGCTACTCTTCCCAGTCCTTCTAGGGGTATTGCTCGCCCCAACCTCTGGAGTGCTACCTCTGGGGTGCTACTCTTCCCAGTCCTTCTAGGGGTATTGCTCGCCCCAACCTCTGGAGTGCTACCTCTGGGGTGCTACTCTTCCCAGTCCTTCTAGGGGTATTGCTCGCCACAACCTCTGGGGTGCGACTCCTCCCAGTCCTTCTAGGGGTATTGCTTGCCCCAACCTCTGGTGTGCGACTCTTCCCAGTCCTTCTAGGGGTATTGCTCGCCTCAACCTCTGGAGTGCTACCTCTGGGGTGCTACTCTTCCCAGTCCTTCTAGGGGTATTGCTCGCCCCAACCTCTGGGGTGCGACTCTTCACAGTCCTTCTAGGGGTATTGCTCGCCCCAACCTCTGGGGTGCTACTTTTCCCAGTCCTTCTAGGGGTATTGCTCGCCCCAACCTCTGGGGTGCGACTCTTCCCAGTCCCTCTAGGGGTATTGCTCGCCCCAACCCCTGGAGTGCTACCTCTAGGGGTTGGGGCGACCTCTGGAGTGCTACCTCTGGGGTGCTACCTCTGGGGTGCTACTCTTCCCAGTCCTTCTAGGGGTATTGCTCGCCACAACCTCTGGGGTGCGACTCCTCCCAGTCCTTCTAGGGGTATTGCTTGCCCCAACCTCTGGTGTGCGACTCTTCCCAGTCCTTCTATGGGTATTGCTCGCCTCAACCTCTGGAGTGCTACCTCTGGGGTGCTACTCTTCCCAGTCCTTCTAGGGGTATTGCTCGCCCCAACCTCTGGGGTGCGACTCTTCACAGTCCTTCTAGGGGTATTGCTCGCCCCAACCTCTGGGGTGCTACTTTTCCCAGTCCTTCTAGGGGTATTGCTCGCCCCAACCTCTGGGGTGCGACTCTTCCCAGTCCCTCTAGGGGTATTGCTCGCCCCAACCCCTGGAGTGCTACCTCTAGGGGTTGGGGCGACCTCTGGAGTGCTACCTCTGGGGTGCTACCTCTGGGGTGCTACTCTTCCCAGTCCTTCTAGGGGTATTGCTCGCCACAACCTCTGGGGTGCGACTCCTCCCAGTCCTTCTAGGGGTATTGCTTGCCCCAACCTCTGGGGTGCGACTCTTCCCAGTCCTTCTAGGGGTTTTGCTCGCCCCAACCTCTGGGGTGCGACTCTTCCCAGTCCTTCTAGGGGTTTTGCTCGCCCCAACCTCTGGAGTGCTACCTCTGGGGTGCTACTCTCCCAGTCCTTCTAGGGGTATTGCTCACCACAACCTCTGGGGTGCTTCTCTTCCCAGTCCTTCTAGGGGTATTGCTCGCCCCAACCTCTGGGGTGCTACTCTCCCAGTCCTTCTAGGGGTATTGCTCGCCCCAACCTCTGGGGTGCGACTCTTCCCAGTCCTTCTAGGGGTATTGCTCGCCCCAACCTCTGGGGTGTGACTCTTCCCAGTCCCTCTAGGGGTATTGCTCACCCCAACCTCTGGAGTGCTACCTCTGGGGTGCTACTCTCCCAGTCCTTCTAGTGGTATTGCTCACCACAACCTCTGGGGTGCTACTCTTCCCAGTCCTTCTAGGGGCATTGCTCGCCCCAACCTCTGGGGTGCGACTCTTCACAGTTCTTCTATGGGTATTGCTCGCCCCAACCTCTGGAGTGCTACCTCTGGGGTGCTACTCTTCCCAGTCCTTCTAGGGTTATTGCTCGCCACAACCTCTGGGGTGCTACTCTTACCAGTCCTTCTAGGGGTATTGCTCGCCCCAACCTCTGGGGTGCGACTCTTCCCAGTCCTTCTAGGGGTATTGCTCGCCCCAACCTCTGGGGTGCTACTCTTCCCTGTCCTTCTAGGGTTATTGCTCGCCCCAACCTCTGGAGGGCTACCTCTGGGGTGCTACTCTTCCCAGTCCTTCTAGGGATATTGCTCGCCACAACCTCTGGGGTGCTACTCTTCCCAGTCCTTCTAGGGGTATTGCTCGCCCCAACCTCTGGAGTGCTACCTCTGGGGTGCTACTCTTCCCAGTCCTTCTAGGGGTATTGCTCGCCACAACCTCTGGGGTGCTACTCTTCCCAGTCCTTCTAGGGTTATTGCTCGCCCCAACCTCTGGAGTGCTACCTCTGGGGTGCTACTCTTCCCAGTCCTTCTAGGGATATTGCTCGCCACAACCTCTGGGGTGCTACTCTTCCCAGTCCTTCTAGGGGTATTGCTCGCCCCAACCTCTGGAGTGCTACCTCTGGGGTGCTACTCTTCCCAGTCCTTCTAGGGGTATTGCTCGCCACAACCTCTGGGGTGCTACTCTTCCCAGTCCTTCTAGGGGTATTGCTCGCCCCAACCTCTGGGGTGCAACTCTTCCCAGTCCTTCTAGGGGTATTGCTCGCCCCAACCTCTGTGGTGCAACTCTTCCCAGTGCTTCTAAGGTTATTGCTCGGCACAACCTCTGGGGTGCTACTCTTCCCAGTCCTTCTAGGGGTATTGCTCTCCACAACCTCTGGGGTGCTACTCTTCCCAGTCCTTCTATGGGTATTGCGCACCCCAACCTCTGGGGTGCTACTCTCCCAGTCCTTCTAGGGGTATTGCTCGCCCCAACCTCTGGGGTGCTACTCTTCCCAGTCCTTCTGTGGGTATTGTGCACCCCAACCTCTGGAGTGCTACCTCTGGGGTGCTACTCTTCCCAGTCCTTCTAGGGGTATTGCTCGCCCCAACCTCTGGGGTGCGACTCTTCCCAGTCCTTCTAGGGGTATTGCTCGCCCCAACCTCTGGGGTGCTACTCTTCCCAGTCCTTCTATGGGTATTGCGCACCCCAACCTCTGGGGTGCTACTCTCCCAGTCCTTCTAGGGGTATTGTTCGCCCCAACCTCTGGGGTGCTACTCTTCCCAGTCCTTCTATGGGTATTGCGCACCCCAACCTCTGGGGTGCTACTCTCCCAGTCCTTCTAGGGGTATTGCTCGCCCCAACCTCTGGGGTGCTACTCTTCCCAGTCCTTCTAGGGATATTGCGCACCCCAACCCCTGGAGTGCGACTCTTCCCAGTCCTTCTATGGGTATTGCTCACCCCAACCTCTGGGGTGCTATCTCTGGGGTGCGAGTCTTCCCAGTCCTTCTAGGGGTATTGCTCACCACAACCTCTGGGGTGCTACTCTTCCCAGTCCTTCTAGGGGTATTGCTCGCCCCAACATCTGGGGTGCTACTCTTCCCAGTCCTTCTAGGGGTATTGCTCGCCCCAGCCTCTGGGGTGCTTCTCTTCCCAGTCCTTCTAGGGGTGAGTGCTGCCTCTGGGGTGCTACTCTTGCCAGTCCTTCTAGGGGTATTGCTCGCCCCATCCTCTGGGGTGCTACTCTTCCCAGTCCTTCTAGGGGTATTGCTCGCCACAACCTCTGGGGTGCTACTCTTCCCAGTCCTTCTAGGGGTATTTCTCGCCCCAACCTCTGGGGTGCTACTCTTCCCAGTCCTTCTAGGGGTATTGCTCGCCCCAACCTCTGGGGTGCTACTCTTCCCAGTCCTTCTAGGGGTATTGCTCGCCCCAGCCTCTGGGGTGCTTCTCTTCCCAGTCCTTCTAGGGGTGAGTGCTGCCTCTGGGGTGCTACTCTTGCCAGTCCTTCTAGGGGTATTGCTCACCACAACCTCTGGGGTGCTCCTCTTCCCAGTCCTTCTAGGGGTATTGCTCGCCCCAACCTCTGGGGTGCGACTCCTCCCACTCCTTCTAAGGGTATTTCTCGCCCCTACCTCTGGGGTGCCACTCTTCCCAGTCCTTCTAGGGGTATTGCTCGCCCCAACCTCTGGAGTGCTACCTCTGGGGTGCTACTCTTCCCAGTCCTTCTAGGGGTATTGCTCGCCCCAACCTCTGGGGTGCGACTCTTCACAGTCCTTCTAGGGGTATTGCTCGCCCCAACCTCTGGGGTGCTACTCTTCCCAGTCCTTCTAGTGGTATTGCTCTCCCCAACCTCCCGGGTGCGACTCTTCCCAGTCCCTCTAGGGGTATTGCTCGCCCCAACCCCTGGAGTGCTACCTCTGGGGTGCTACTCTCCCAGTCCTTCTAGGGGTATTGCTCGCCCCAACCTCTGAGGTGCGACTCTTCCCAGTCCTTCTAGGGGTATTGCTCGCCCCAACCTCTGGGGTGCGACTCTTCCCAATCCCTCTAGGGGTATTGCTCGCCCCAACCCCTGGAGTGCTACTTCTGGGGTGCTACTCTCCCAGTCCTTCTAGGGGTATTGCTCGCCCCAACCTCTGGGGTGCTACTCTTCCCAGTCCTTCTAGGGTTATTGCTCGCCACAACCTCTGGGGTGCTACTCTTCCCAGTCCTTCTAGGGATATTGCTCGCCCCAACCTCTGGGGTGCGACTCTTCCCAGTCCTTCTAGGGGTGTTGCTCGCCCCAACCTCTGGGGTGTGACTCTTCCCAGTCCTTTTAGGGGTATTGCTCGCCCCAACCTCTGGGGTGCTACTCTTCCCAGTCCTTCTAGGGGTATTGCTCGCCCCAACCTCTGGAGTGCTACCTCTGGGGTGCTACTCTTCCCAGTCCTTCTAGGGGTATTGCTCGCCCCAACCTCTGGAGTGCTACCTCTGGGGTGCTACTCTTCCCAGTCCTTCTAGGGGTATTGCTCGCCACAACCTCTGGGGTGCGACTCCTCCCAGTCCTTCTAGGGGTATTGCTCGCCCCAACCTCTGGGGTGCGACTCTTCCCAGTCCTTCTAGGGGTATTGCTCGCCTCAACCTCTGGAGTGCTACCTCTGGGGTGCTACTCTTCCCAGTCCTTCTAGGGGTATTGCTCGCCCCAACCTCTGGGGTGTGACTCTTCACAGTCCTTCTAGGGGTATTGCTCGCCCCAACCTCTGGGGTGCTACTCTTCCCAGTCCTTCTAGGGGTATTGCTCGCCCCAACCTCTGGGGTGCGACTCTTCCCAGTCCTTCTAGGGGTATTACTCGCCCCAACCCCTGGAGTGCTACCTCTGGGGTGCTACTCTCCCAGTCCTTCTAGGGGTATTGCTCGCCCCAACCTCTGGGGTGCGACTCTTCCCAGTCCTTCTAGGGGTATTGCTCGCCCCAACCTCTGGGGTGTGACTCTTCCCAGTCCCTCTAGGGGTATTGCTCACCCCAACCTCTGGAGTGCTACCTCTGGGGTGCTACTCTTCCCAGTCCTTCTAGGGGCATTGCTCGCCCCAACCTCTGGGGTGCGACTCTTCCCAGTCCTTCTAGGGGTATTGCTCGTCCCAACCTCTGGGATGTGACTCTTCCCAGTCCCTTTAGGGGTATTGCTCGCCCCAACCCCTGGAGTGCTACCTCTGGGGTGCTACTCTCCCAGTCCTTCTAGGGGTATTGCTCGCCCCAACCTCTGGGGTGCTACTCTTCCCAGTCCTTCTAGGGTTATTGCTCGCCACAACCTCTGGGGTGCTACTCTTCCCAGTCCTTCTAGGGGTATTGCTCGCCCCAACCTCTGGGGTGCGACTCTTCCCAGTCCTTCTAGGGGTATTGCTCGCCCCAACCTCTGGGGTGCGACTCTTCCCAGTCCTTCTAGGGGTTTTGCTCGCCCCAACCTCTGGGGTGCGACTCTTCCCAGTCCTTCTAGGGGTTTTGCTCGCCCCAACCTCTGGAGTGCTACCTCTGGGGTGCTACTCTCCCAGTCCTTCTAGGGGTATTGCTCACCACAACCTCTGGGGTGCTTCTCTTCCCAGTCCTTCTAGGGGTATTGCTCGCCCCAACCTCTGGGGTGCTACTCTCCCAGTCCTTCTAGGGGTATTGCTCGCCCCAACCTCTGGGGTGCGACTCTTCCCAGTCCTTCTAGGGGTATTGCTCGCCCCAACCTCTGGGGTGTGACTCTTCCCAGTCCCTCTAGGAGTATTGCTCACCCCAACCTCTGGAGTGCTACCTCTGGGGTGCTACTCTTCCCAGTCCTTCTAGGGGCATTGCTCGCCCCAACCTCTGGGGTGCGACTCTTCACAGTCCTTCTATGGGTATTGCTCGCCCCAACCTCTGGAGTGCTACCTCTGGGGTGCTACTCTTCCCAGTCCTTCTAGGGTTATTGCTCGCCACAACCTCTGGGGTGCTACTCTTACCAGTCCTTCTAGGGGTATTGCTCGCCCCAACCTCTGGGGTGCGACTCTTCCCAGTCCTTCTAGGGGTATTGCTCGCCCCAACCTCTGGGGTGCTACTCTTCCCAGTCCTTCTAGGGTTATTGCTCGCCCCAACCTCTGGAGGGCTACCTCTGGGGTGCTACTCTTCCCAGTCCTTCTAGGGATATTGCTCGCCACAACCTCTGGGGTGCTACTCTTCCCAGTCCTTCTAGGGGTATTGCTCGCCCCAACCTCTGGAGTGCTACCTCTGGGGTTCTACTCTTCCCAGTCCTTCTAGGGGTATTGCTCGCCACAACCTCTGGGGTGCTACTCTTCCCAGTCCTTCTAGGGTTATTGCTCGCCCCAACCTCTGGAGTGCTACCTCTGGGGTGCTACTCTTCCCAGTCCTTCTAGGGATATTGCTCGCCACCACCTCTGGGGTGCTACTCTTCCCAGTCCTCCTAGGGGTATTGCTCGCCCCAACCTCTGGAGTGCTACCTCTGGGGTGCTACTCTTCCCAGTCCTTCTAGGGGTATTGCTCGCCACAACCTCTGGGGTGCTACTCTTCCCAGTCCTTCTAGGGGTATTGCTCGCCCCAACCTCTGGGGTGCAACTCTTCCCAGTCCTTCTAGGGGTATTGCTCGCCCCAACCTCTGGAGTGCGACTCTTCACAGTCCTTCTAGGGGTATTGCTCGCCCCAACCTCTGGGGTGCTACTTTTCCCAGTCCTTCTAGGGGTATTGCTCGCCCCAACCTCTGGGGTGCGACTCTTCCCAGTCCCTCTAGGGGTATTGCTCGCCCCAACCCCTGGAGTGCTACCTCTAGGGGTTGGGGCGACCTCTGGAGTGCTACCTCTGGGGTGCTACCTCTGGGGTGCTACTCTTCCCAGTCCTTCTAGGGGTATTGCTCGCCACAACCTCTGGGGTGCGACTCCTCCCAGTCCTTCTAGGGGTATTGCTTGCCCCAACCTCTGGTGTGCGACTCTTCCCAGTCCTTCTAGGGGTATTGCTCGCCTCAACCTCTGGAGTGCTACCTCTGGGGTGCTACTCTTCCCAGTCCTTCTAGGGGTATTGCTCGCCCCAACCTCTGGGGTGCGACTCTTCACAGTCCTTCTAGGGGTATTGCTCGCCCCAACCTCTGGGGTGCTACTTTTCCCAGTCCTTCTAGGGGTATTGCTCGCCCCAACCTCTGGGGTGCGACTCTTCCCAGTCCCTCTAGGGGTATTGCTCGCCCCAACCCCTGGAGTGCTACCTCTAGGGGTTGGGGCGACCTCTGGAGTGCTACCTCTGGGGTGCTACCTCTGGGGTGCTACTCTTCCCAGTCCTTCTAGGGGTATTGCTCGCCACAACCTCTGGGGTGCGACTCCTCCCAGTCCTTCTAGGGGTATTGCTTGCCCCAACCTCTGGGGTGCGACTCTTCCCAGTCCTTCTAGGGGTTTTGCTCGCCCCAACCTCTGGGGTGCGACTCTTCCCAGTCCTTCTAGGGGTTTTGCTCGCCCCAACCTCTGGAGTGCTACCTCTGGGGTGCTACTCTCCCAGTCCTTCTAGGGGTATTGCTCACCACAACCTCTGGGGTGCTTCTCTTCCCAGTCCTTCTAGGGGTATTGCTCGCCCCAACCTCTGGGGTGCTACTCTCCCAGTCCTTCTAGGGGTATTGCTCGCCCCAACCTCTGGGGTGCGACTCTTCCCAGTCCTTCTAGGGGTATTGCTCGCCCCAACCTCTGGGGTGTGACTCTTCCCAGTCCCTCTAGGGGTATTGCTCACCCCAACCTCTGGAGTGCTACCTCTGGGGTGCTACTCTCCCAGTCCTTCTAGGGGTATTGCTCACCACAACCTCTGGGGTGCTACTCTTCCCAGTCCTTCTAGGGGCATTGCTCGCCCCAACCTCTGGGGTGCGACTCTTCACAGTTCTTCTATGGGTATTGCTCGCCCCAACCTCTGGAGTGCTACCTCTGGGGTGCTACTCTTCCCAGTCCTTCTAGGGTTATTGCTCGCCACAACCTCTGGGGTGCTACTCTTACCAGTCCTTCTAGGGGTATTGCTCGCCCCAACCTCTGGGGTGCGACTCTTCCCAGTCCTTCTAGGGGTATTGCTCGCCCCAACCTCTGGGGTGCTACTCTTCCCTGTCCTTCTAGGGTTATTGCTCGCCCCAACCTCTGGAGGGCTACCTCTGGGGTGCTACTCTTCCCAGTCCTTCTAGGGATATTGCTCGCCACAACCTCTGGGGTGCTACTCTTCCCAGTCCTTCTAGGGGTATTGCTCGCCCCAACCTCTGGAGTGCTACCTCTGGGGTGCTACTCTTCCCAGTCCTTCTAGGGGTATTGCTCGCCACAACCTCTGGGGTGCTACTCTTCCCAGTCCTTCTAGGGTTATTGCTCGCCCCAACCTCTGGAGTGCTACCTCTGGGGTGCTACTCTTCCCAGTCCTTCTAGGGATATTGCTCGCCACAACCTCTGGGGTGCTACTCTTCCCAGTCCTTCTAGGGGTATTGCTCGCCCCAACCTCTGGAGTGCTACCTCTGGGGTGCTACTCTTCCCAGTCCTTCTAGGGGTATTGCTCGCCACAACCTCTGGGGTGCTACTCTTCCCAGTCCTTCTAGGGGTATTGCTCGCCCCAACCTCTGGGGTGCAACTCTTCCCAGTCCTTCTAGGGGTATTGCTCGCCCCAACCTCTGTGGTGCAACTCTTCCCAGTGCTTCTAAGGTTATTGCTCGGCACAACCTCTGGGGTGCTACTCTTCCCAGTCCTTCTAGGGGTATTGCTCTCCACAACCTCTGGGGTGCTACTCTTCCCAGTCCTTCTATGGGTATTGCGCACCCCAACCTCTGGGGTGCTACTCTCCCAGTCCTTCTAGGGGTATTGCTCGCCCCAACCTCTGGGGTGCTACTCTTCCCAGTCCTTCTGTGGGTATTGCGCACCCCAACCTCTGGAGTGCTACCTCTGGGGTGCTACTCTTCCCAGTCCTTCTAGGGGTATTGCTCGCCCCAACCTCTGGGGTGCGACTCTTCCCAGTCCTTCTAGGGGTATTGCTCGCCCCAACCTCTGGGGTGCTACTCTTCCCAGTCCTTCTATGGGTACTGCGCACCCCAACCTCTGGGGTGCTACTCTCCCAGTCCTTCTAGGGGTATTGTTCGCCCCAACCTCTGGGGTGCTACTCTTCCCAGTCCTTCTATGGGTATTGCGCACCCCAACCTCTGGGGTGCTACTCTCCCAGTCCTTCTAGGGGTATTGCTCACCCCAACCTCTGGGGTGCTACTCTTCCCAGTCCTTCTAGGGATATTGCGCACCCCAACCCCTGGAGTGCGACTCTTCCCAGTCCTTCTATGGGTATTGCTCACCCCAACATCTGGGGTGCTATCTCTGGGGTGCGAGTCTTCCCAGTCCTTCTAGGGGTATTGCTCACCACAACCTCTGGGGTGCTACTCTTCCCAGTCCTTCTAGGGGTATTGCTCGCCCCAACCTCTGGGGTGCTACTCTTCCCAGTCCTTCTAGGGGTATTGCTCGCCACAACCTCTGGGGTGCTACTCTTCCCAGTCCTTCTAGGGGTATTGCTCGCCCCAGCCTCTGGGGTGCTTCTCTTCCCAGTCCTTCTAGGGGTGAGTGCTGCCTCTGGGGTGCTACTCTTGCCAGTCCTTCTAGGGGTATTGCTCGCCCCATCCTCTGGGGTGCTACTCTTCCCAGTCCTTCTAGGGGTATTGCTCGCCACAACCTCTGGGGTGCTACTCTTCCCAGTCCTTCTAGGGGTATTTCTCGCCCCAACCTCTGGGGTGCTACTCTTCCCAGTCCTTCTAGGGGTATTGCTCGCCCCAACCTCTGGGGTGCTACTCTTCCCAGTCCTTCTAGGGGTATTGCTCGCCCCAGCCTCTGGGGTGCTTCTCTTCCCAGTCCTTCTAGGGGTGAGTGCTGCCTCTGGGGTGCTACTCTTGCCAGTCCTTCTAGGGGTATTGCTCACCACAACCTCTGGGGTGCTCCTCTTCCCAGTCCTTCTAGGGGTATTGCTCGCCCCAACCTCTGGGGTGCGACTCCTCCCACTCCTTCTAAGGGTATTTCTCGCCCCTACCTCTGGGGTGCCACTCTTCCCAGTCCTTCTAGGGGTATTGCTCGCCCCAACCTCTGGAGTGCTACCTCTGGGGTGCTACTCTTCCCAGTCCTTCTAGGGGTATTGCTCGCCCCAACCTCTGGGGTGCGACTCTTCACAGTCCTTCTAGGGGTATTGCTCGCCCCAACCTCTGGGGTGCTACTCTTCCCAGTCCTTCTAGTGGTATTGCTCTCCCCAACCTCCCGGGTGCGACTCTTCCCAGTCCCTCTAGGGGTATTGCTCGCCCCAACCCCTGGAGTGCTACCTCTGGGGTGCTACTCTCCCAGTCCTTCTAGGGGTATTGCTCGCCCCAACCTCTGAGGTGCGACTCTTCCCAGTCCTTCTAGGGGTATTGCTCGCCCCAACCTCTGGGGTGCGACTCTTCCCAATCCCTCTAGGGGTATTGCTCGCCCCAACCCCTGGAGTGCTACTTCTGGGGTGCTACTCTCCCAGTCCTTCTAGGGGTATTGCTCGCCCCAACCTCTGGGGTGCTACTCTTCCCAGTCCTTCTAGGGTTATTGCTCGCCACAACCTCTGGGGTGCTACTCTTCCCAGTCCTTCTAGGGATATTGCTCGCCCCAACCTCTGGGGTGCGACTCTTCCCAGTCCTTCTAGGGGTGTTGCTCGCCCCAACCTCTGGGGTGTGACTCTTCCCAGTCCTTTTAGGGGTATTGCTCGCCCCAACCTCTGGGGTGCTACTCTTCCCAGTCCTTCTAGGGGTATTGCTCGCCCCAACCTCTGGAGTGCTACCTCTGGGGTGCTACTCTTCCCAGTCCTTCTAGGGGTATTGCTCGCCCCAACCTCTGGAGTGCTACCTCTGGGGTGCTACTCTTCCCAGTCCTTCTAGGGGTATTGCTCGCCACAACCTCTGGGGTGCGACTCCTCCCAGTCCTTCTAGGGGTATTGCTCGCCCCAACCTCTGGGGTGCGACTCTTCCCAGTCCTTCTAGGGGTATTGCTCGCCTCAACCTCTGGAGTGCTACCTCTGGGGTGCTACTCTTCCCAGTCCTTCTAGGGGTATTGCTCGCCCCAACCTCTGGGGTGTGACTCTTCACAGTCCTTCTAGGGGTATTGCTCGCCCCAACCTCTGGGGTGCTACTCTTCCCAGTCCTTCTAGGGGTATTGCTCGCCCCAACCTCTGGGGTGCGACTCTTCCCAGTCCTTCTAGGGGTATTACTCGCCCCAACCCCTGGAGTGCTACCTCTGGGGTGCTACTCTCCCAGTCCTTCTAGGGGTATTGCTCGCCCCAACCTCTGGGGTGCGACTCTTCCCAGTCCTTCTAGGGGTATTGCTCGCCCCAACCTCTGGGGTGTGACTCTTCCCAGTCCCTCTAGGGGTATTGCTCACCCCAACCTCTGGAGTGCTACCTCTGGGGTGCTACTCTTCCCAGTCCTTCTAGGGGCATTGCTCGCCCCAACCTCTGGGGTGCGACTCTTCCCAGTCCTTCTAGGGGTATTGCTCGTCCCAACCTCTGGGATGTGACTCTTCCCAGTCCCTTTAGGGGTATTGCTCGCCCCAACCCCTGGAGTGCTACCTCTGGGGTGCTACTCTCCCAGTCCTTCTAGGGGTATTGCTCGCCCCAACCTCTGGGGTGCTACTCTTCCCAGTCCTTCTAGGGTTATTGCTCGCCACAACCTCTGGGGTGCTACTCTTCCCAGTCCTTCTAGGGGTATTGCTCGCCCCAACCTCTGGGGTGCGACTCTTCCCAGTCCTTCTAGGGGTATTGCTCGCCCCAACCTCTGGGGTGCGACTCTTCCCAGTCCTTCTAGGGGTTTTGCTCGCCCCAACCTCTGGGGTGCGACTCTTCCCAGTCCTTCTAGGGGTTTTGCTCGCCCCAACCTCTGGAGTGCTACCTCTGGGGTGCTACTCTCCCAGTCCTTCTAGGGGTATTGCTCACCACAACCTCTGGGGTGCTTCTCTTCCCAGTCCTTCTAGGGGTATTGCTCGCCCCAACCTCTGGGGTGCTACTCTCCCAGTCCTTCTAGGGGTATTGCTCGCCCCAACCTCTGGGGTGCGACTCTTCCCAGTCCTTCTAGGGGTATTGCTCGCCCCAACCTCTGGGGTGTGACTCTTCCCAGTCCCTCTAGGAGTATTGCTCACCCCAACCTCTGGAGTGCTACCTCTGGGGTGCTACTCTTCCCAGTCCTTCTAGGGGCATTGCTCGCCCCAACCTCTGGGGTGCGACTCTTCACAGTCCTTCTATGGGTATTGCTCGCCCCAACCTCTGGAGTGCTACCTCTGGGGTGCTACTCTTCCCAGTCCTTCTAGGGTTATTGCTCGCCACAACCTCTGGGGTGCTACTCTTACCAGTCCTTCTAGGGGTATTGCTCGCCCCAACCTCTGGGGTGCGACTCTTCCCAGTCCTTCTAGGGGTATTGCTCGCCCCAACCTCTGGGGTGCTACTCTTCCCAGTCCTTCTAGGGTTATTGCTCGCCCCAACCTCTGGAGGGCTACCTCTGGGGTGCTACTCTTCCCAGTCCTTCTAGGGATATTGCTCGCCACAACCTCTGGGGTGCTACTCTTCCCAGTCCTTCTAGGGGTATTGCTCGCCCCAACCTCTGGAGTGCTACCTCTGGGGTTCTACTCTTCCCAGTCCTTCTAGGGGTATTGCTCGCCACAACCTCTGGGGTGCTACTCTTCCCAGTCCTTCTAGGGTTATTGCTCGCCCCAACCTCTGGAGTGCTACCTCTGGGGTGCTACTCTTCCCAGTCCTTCTAGGGATATTGCTCGCCACCACCTCTGGGGTGCTACTCTTCCCAGTCCTCCTAGGGGTATTGCTCGCCCCAACCTCTGGAGTGCTACCTCTGGGGTGCTACTCTTCCCAGTCCTTCTAGGGGTATTGCTCGCCACAACCTCTGGGGTGCTACTCTTCCCAGTCCTTCTAGGGGTATTGCTCGCCCCAACCTCTGGGGTGCAACTCTTCCCAGTCCTTCTAGGGGTATTGCTCGCCCCAACCTCTGTGGTGCAACTCTTCCCAGTGCTTCTAAGGTTATTGCTCGGCACAACCTCTGGGGTGCTACTCTTCCCAGTCCTTCTAGGGGTATTGCTCTCCACAACCTCTGGGGTGCTACTCTTCCCAGTCCTTCTAGGGGTATTGCTCGCCCCAACCTCTGGGGTGCAACTCTTACCAGTCCTTCTAGGGGTATTGCTCGCCACAACCTCTGGGGTGCTACTCTTCCCAGTCCTTCTAGGGGTATTGCTCACCCCAACCTCTGGGGTGCAACTCTTCCCAGTCCTTCTAGGGGTATTGCTCGCCCCAACCTCTGGGGTGCAACTCTTCCCAGTGCTTCTAAGGTTATTGCTCGCCACAACTTCTGGGGTGCTACTCTTCCCATTCCTTCTAGGGGTATTGCTCGCCACAACCTCTGGGGTGCTACTCTTCCCAGTCCTTCTAGGGGTATTGCTCGCCCCAACCTCTGGGGTGCAACTCTTCCCAGTCCTTCTAGGGTTATTGCTTGCCACAACCTCTGGGGTGCTACTCTTCCCAGTCCTTCTAGGGGTATTGCTCGCCCCAACCTCTGGAGTGCTACCTCTGGGGAGCTACTCTTCCCAGTCCTTCTAGGGGTATTGCTTGCCACAACCTCTGGGGTGCTACTCTTCCCAGTCCTTCTGGAGGTATTGCTCGCCCCAACCTCTGGAGTGCTACCTCTGGGGTGCAACTCTTCCCAGTCTTTCTAGGAGTATTGCTCGCCACAACCTCTGGGGTGCTACTCTTCCCAGTCCTTCTAGAAGTATTGCTCGCCCCAACCTCTGGGGTGCAACTCTTCCCAGTCCTTCTAGGGGTATTGCTCGCCTCAACCTCTGGGGTGCTACCTCTGGGGTGCTTCTCTTCCCAGTCCTTCTAAGGGTATTGCTCGTCCCAACCTCTGGAGTGCTACCTCTGGGGTGCAACTCTTCCCAGTCTTTCTAGGAGTATTGCTCGCCACAACCTCTGGGGTGCTACTCTTCCCCGTCCGTCTAGAAGTATTGCTCGCCCCAACCTCTGGGGTGCTACTCTCCCAGTCCTTCTAGGGGTATTGCTCACCACAACCTCTGGGGTGCTACTCTTCCCAGTCCTTCTAGGGATATTGCTCGCCCCAACCCCTGGAGTGCTACTTCTGGTGTGCTACTCTTCCCAGTCCTTCTAGGGGTATTGCTCACCACAACCTCTGGGGTGCTACTCTTCCCAGTCCTTCTAGAGGTATTGCTTGCCCCAACCTCTGGGGTGCTACTCTTCCCAGTCCTTCTAGGGGTATTGCTCGCCCCAACCTCTGAGGTGCTACCTCTGAGGTGCTACTCTTCCCAGTCCTTCTAGGGGTATTGCTTGCCCCAACCTCTGGGGTGCTACTATTCCCAGTCCTTCTAGGGGTATTGCTCGCCCAAACCTCTGGGATGCTACTCTTCCCAGTCCTTCTAGGGGTATTGCGCACCCCAACCTCTGGGGTGCTACTCTTCCCAGTCCTTCTAGGGGTATTGCGCACCCCAACCTCTGGGGTGCTACTCTTCCCAGTTCTTCTAGGGGTATTGCTCACCCCAACCTCTGGGGTGCTACTCTTCCCAGTCCTTCTAGGGGTATTGCGCACCCCAACCTCTGGGGTGCTACTCTTCCCAGTCCTTCTAGGGGTATTGCTTGCCCCAACCTCTGGGGTGCTACTCTTCCCACCGTCTGGTGGGTATCTTTCCCCAATAGGAGTATCTCGCTCTGCAATCAGAGGGATATGTGTCACCCCAATCCTAGAGGTATGGCTCTCTCCAATCATTGGGTTCTCTCTCTTCAGTCCTATGGGTGTGAGTCTCCCCAACCCTACGGGTATCTAGTGCCCCCATCCAAGGGGTGCTTCACTGTTCCACCTTCCCTTGATGTTGCTTTTTCCCTCTCCATCTCTCCTCCTCATCCTCAACTCTCCCAGTAATGTACTGTCTTCTCCTTCAGTTCTCCCCGGCCACCTTCCTTCTCTCAATCACTTCCTCTCCTCAAGCTCTCCTGGGCCTCCATCCTTCTCTCAATCACTTCCCCTTCTCTCCCCGGCCTCCTTCCTTCTCTTAATCACTTCCTTCCTCTCTTCAAACTCTCCTCGGCCTCCTTCCTTCTCTCAATCACTTCCTCTCCTCTCCTCCAGCTCTCCTCAGCCTCCTTCCTTCTCCCAATCACTTCCTCTCCTCTTCTCCAGCTCTCCTTGATCTCCTTCCTTCTCTCAATAATTTCTTCTCCTCTTCTCCAGCTCTCCTTCAGCTCTCCCAGCCCCCTTCCTTCGCTCAATCACTTCCTCTCCTCTCTTGCAGCCCTCATTGGTCTCCTTCCTTCTCTCAATCACTTCCTCACCTCTGCTCCAGCTCTCCTTGATCTCCTTCCTTCTCTCAATTATGTCCTCTCCTCTTCTGCAGCTCTCCTCGGCCTCCTCCCTTCTCTCAATCACTTCCTCTCCTCTTCTCCAGCTCTCCCCGGCCTCCTTCCTTCTCCCAATCACTTCCTCTCCTCCAGCTCTCCTCGGCCTCCTTCCTTCTCTCAATCACATCCCCTTCTCTCCCCGGCCTCCTTCCTTCTCTCAATCACTTCCTCTCCTCTCCTCCAGCTCTCCTCGATCTCCTTTCTTCTCTCAATCACGTCCTCTCCTCTTCTCCAGCTCTCCTCAGCCTCCTTCCTTCTCCCAATCACTTCCCCTCCTCCAGCTCTCCTCGGCCTCCTTCCTTCTCTCAATCACTTCCCCTTCTCGCCCCGGCCTCCTTCCTTCTCTCAATCACTTCCTCTCCTCTCCTCCAGTTCTTCTCATTCGCCTTCCTTCTCTCAATCATCACTGCCTCAACTCTTCTCCAGCTCTCCTCTGTCCCCTTCCTTCTCTCAATCACTTCCTCTCCTCCAGCTCTCCTAAACCTCCTTCCTTCTCTCAATCCCTTCCCCTCCACTCCTCCAGCTCTCCTCAGCCTCTTGCCTTCTCTCAATCACTTCCTCACCTCTCCTTGGTTTCCTTCCTTCTCTCAATCACTTCCTCTCCTCTCCTCTCCTCCAGTTAGCCTCGGTCCCCTTCCTTCTCTCAATCACTTCCTCTCCTCCAGCTCTCCTCAGCTTCCTTCCTTCTCTCAATCACTTCCCCTCCACGCCTCCAGCTCTCCTCAGCCTCCCGCCTTCTTTCAATCACTTCCTCACCTCTCCTCGGTTCCCTTCCTTCTCTCAATCATTTCCTCTCCTCTTCTCCAGCTCTGCTCGGCCTCCTTCCTTCTCTCAATCACTTCCTCTCCTCCAGCACTCCTCGGCCTCCTTCCTTCTCTCAATCACTTCCCCTTCTCTCCCCAGCCTCCTTCATTCTCTCAATCATTTCCTCTCCTCTTCTCCAGCTCTCCTCGGCTTCCTTCCTTCGCTCAATCACTTCCTCACCTCTCCTCCAGCTCTCCTTGGCCTCCTTCCTTCTCTCAATCATTTCTCCTCCACTCCTCCAGCTCTCCCTGGCCTCCTTCCATCTCTCAATCACTTCCCCTCCACTCCTCTAGCTCTCCTCAGCCTCCCGCCTTCTTTCAGTCACTTCCTCACCTCTCCTCGGTTTCCTTCCTTCTCTCAATCATTTCCTCTCCTCTTCTCCAGCTCTCCTCGGCCTCCTTCCTTCTCTCAATCACTTCCTCTCCTCTCCTGCAGCTCTCCCCAGCCTCCTTCCTTCTCCATATCACTTCCTCTCCTCTTCTCCAGCTCTCCTCAGCCTCCTTCCTTCTACCAATCACTTCCTCTCCTCTTCTCCAGCCCTCCTTAAACTAATTTCTTATCCCAGTCATGTCCTCCCATCTCCTCTAGCCACCTCCAATGCCCTCTCTTTATCCTCTCCAGTACTCCCATTCTCCTTCGCTCCACTCACTCCAAACTCCACCATAACCACCTTGTACACCGCCTATACTCTTCCAACCAATCCATGGGGTTGGTCTAAGGCCAATGGACTGCAGGTGTGTGGAGTCTGACCCTAGGAGTGTTGGTGGGTTTGAGTTTCTTTGTGAGTAGCTTTTCCTATCAGTTTGTAATATTGGCTTCACAGACCGAGGCTTTTACCCGATGGTCGGCCATCTTAAATTCTCAGATTCTGTGTACACCGGGAGCTAATGTTTAACAGTAGGATCACTACATACTTATCAGCATTTCCTCTGAATCCATGCAGTATTGTATGGGGGAACAAAACCTTTGAGTTTGTGGTATTACACATTTGCAAACAGGTTGGTTTGGGAACTACATTTGCGAGTTGACACCAAGCAATCATATTCCTGATAGCCTCTGGTCAGTAGAATGGTGGTTTCAGTAGGTCTTTCTTCCGCTGGTCTTTGTAACTGGCAGCCATAACCTTCTTAAAGGGGCCGTTTTGACTATGCTTGTGATGAGATCATGTAGGTTAAGAATGGCTTCAAAGAGGAGCAGGCAGTGGAGTCTGGCAGCTAGCAAGGCATTTGAATGGATCGCCACCCTGGGTGTAGGCGGGGTTTCATTGTGGGACTGTGCACATGGTCTGAGTAACAAAGTTCAATACCTTGTTGAGAGGAGCAAAGGAGCAGAGGGGAATTCCATGCGGTGGTGGGAGTAGTAATCCAGTCTGCAAAGAACCGGGTGGTGAGGAGGATGTGATTTTATGGCCCTTTAGGAACATGCAGGTAATGGATGGGATTACACAAAATAACTCCAAATTCAAATAATGGAACCAACTCAGGAAGATGGCAAAGTACGGTTTTATTAATAATTATCTAAAACAGGGAGGTTACAATGAACATCAATAGACATATGCTCAGTCTCTCACGATCTCAGCAAAAAACATACTTTTTTGTAACAATAATGCATCAGAGTGACATCATACTACGTGGCAATAATGAAAAACCTATTGAGGGTTGTGATTTGTTAAGGGAAACTCTAAGTATATTTTTCTATAGGAGCTAGGATTGTTATTGGCTGCCCGTTATCAGGTGGACAAATTATGCCTACCTCTAAAAAAAAAATAATTTTGGAAACATTAGATATACAGTTTGTCATTGGTCTTCAAACTATAAGGTCCTTCGTTAAGTGGACTAATATAATTGGTTGGTATTCTTGTGCCATGTCTGGAACATTCAGTTCACTTAGCAGCACGTAAGTCAAGACCCAGGTGCAGGGAGGTAGGTCATGGAGCTACCTCACCACCCAATTAGCCCAACATCTCTCATCGACCATGCCTTCTGCCATGAAATTGTCTTTGTACTTGTACTTGCAGAATATCCTTGTCTTTGGGCATGCACAGTAGTGAGGGCCCTCGCTTTTGTGTCTGGAGCTCAAGTTCAAGCTCTATTTCCATCCTTGGCTCACATGACAGGCGACCACTATTTGGTCAATTTTGCAGCTTTTAAATGCTCTAAATGAATTAAAGTTTGGCATCCTTTGTGTTCTATCTTGCACCTTAATGCGAGAAGGTTCATCCTCTGCATACTAGTCCTTCTTGGGAATAGATAGCTGACCTTGCTCCTTGAATCTTGACTCCAGGCCAGGCAGCCTTGCCCTTCAGCTTCACGAGCCGATTATTTTAGCTGCAACACTGTTTTATATTCCACCTTCATGGGTTCTGGCCTACTAAATTTGTGTACCAATGTCCAGTTTCCATACAATGGCGGCTTCGCCTGTATTCTATTCACTATTCATAGCCTGTTTCTATGATGACTTAATCTATCTTGCGTTTCAGAAACTATACATTTTATTGAACGTATGGTTTTCTGCAGTACATCGTGCAGGTGTAATCTTCCTTTTCTGTATTGGGAAAACTCACTCAATTCTTTACTTCGCCATGGGTTTCTTCAGGATCTACACATCATCTTTAGTCTGCATCTCAAGACATCATGCACACTTCTTATGACGTAATTAATTACCTTTTTAGCTTCTTTTCACACTCCATCAGGTTTTATTCTCCTGCAGCTTTATCATCATGTCAATGGTACATTTGGTAGGGTTGTCTCAATGGGTATCTTCTTTCAAACACTCGCTGTGGTATTGGTATTATGGCGGGTGTTAGGCACGGCACAATTTAATGGCTCCAATACATGGGAGGTGGGGGCAGGATCCCCTGCAGAGGCACACAACTGCTCCTCTAAATTCCCCCCTCAAGTCGAGTTCTCGACCACTTATCTCCAGTTCTTTCGAAGTCCTTGTATCTTCTTTTAAAGAAATCTTTCTTTGGTGTCCATATCTTCATCACCCCCCTCAGGGTGTCTGCTGTTTTAATGTGTTCGTCCACACTACAGGTCATGTAGTTACAGTTTCCATTTGGGGTACAGGAGACCCATCGTCCCACATATTTCTTATGATTCTTTGGATACCAGTACTTTGTTCCCTCAAGTGCTATAATGCTGACCTTTATGTAATCTGTGATGGCACCATCAGTCAGCTCTTTGGCTTCCGGTTCATCTTTAGCATCAATCACGATCTTCATTCCTACTGCTTTCTTGGCAGTTCTCTTACATTGTGCAATTATTATCCTTATCAAACAGAATCCAAATATGACTATCCCCAATATTGATTTAAGGAACTTGAACAAGTTCACCATCCAAAAAGGAATCCATGAAAACAGGAAGGTGAACAAGCTGTCATCTTCAATGGCTGATGTCTCGTCCACCATGTTTATGTGCAAATCTGTCAGCATCCCTATGGCCTCTGTCAACGTCCCATTCTCTCCATCATGAGATGGTATAAAATGTGCAACATGATGGCCTGATCTTGGTGCAAACACCTCCTTCCATAGCTGTGATCATGTCACGGATGTACCTATTCTGGAGGGTCATCAGCCTTGTGTCCCTCAATTCTTCTTTTATCATGTTAAATCCCTTCATGGTGGCATTGATTGTCTGGAACAGCTCCCATCTGGTGATTTGTAACCACCTGGCATTTACAGCAGTCTGAACGCCAGACATGAACATGGATGTGAACAACACTGCAGTTTTACTGAATACATTTTGCTCATCAGGAAAATCGTCAAATGCTTTTTTTGATTCTTCAGAGAAGTAATTCGATCTCTTTCTTCGCCGGAGTTCTACTGATCTTCTTCTCAGGTGATCATCTACTTTTGGAAACTCTTCAATCTTTGGGTCACTTCGTGGGATCACCAAGGCTGGAACATGGATGTAAACAAGAGAGCACACTCCACCCCAATTCCAGGGTAACTTCATATATGCTCTAGATCCGCAGGCCTGCTACCGATCCATTAGGACAGCCATCCCCCTCCTCATTCCTGGAACGTCAATGGCATTTTTACACCCCTTATTATGTCCAACATAATTCTTTACTAATGGGACTACGGATACTGGCCCAGCTTCATCCTCCACCCATGTCAGTAGTTTAGAATATTTAGACCATGACTTCAAGCACTCATAGTTCACTTTCTGCACTCCTTGCACTACTTATTTTCTTAGCAGATGAGTCGCATAGGACATCATTCCATCTTCCCATCCTTTACTGGTGTGTAGTCGCCCATAGATCAACAGCTGTGACCATTCCCAGTATCCAGGCATCCCAGTCTTCTCGTCATGTCGGAACAGTTTATTCCCTTCATTTCGTCAATGATCACATCATCCTGGCCTGCAGCAGGATACACAAGCATCCTGTCTGTCCATCCAGGTTACTTCTCCATTTGTGTTGTTTTGATATAATCATCCTGGTATGGAAACGATTGCCTTGAGCTCCATCGCAATGTCGTCCAACTTCCTTGGAACTGTCCTCTAGTAGTACATGCTGTTAGATGACACAGGCATTTTGCATCTTGCGCTGGCATTTCTTTTTAAATGAAAGTTTTGACAGTATTCATGGCATAGGGGATGGGAGAACAGACATAGCAATTCTCATCATATGCTCTTTCCCCCACTCTTTTCATGTGTTGATACCACATATTATTCCCCAGGTGAGCTGTGTTATCCAGGTAAGTATTTATCCCCTCATTATCTTCTTCTGCACTTCTCTTATGTCGTTTAACCTGCTCATAGAGATTAACAACATTATCATCATTTGGACCTGCACTGGGGAGAATCATGGATGATCTTTTTTCAATTTTATCAGTATAAAAAAAATACACATGCATATGTATATTACGCATTAAAGTCTGGAGAACCATTTGTTTTGCCATCCTAACGCATTCTTAGCTAATGCTCTTTCTATAACCAAGTTGCCCTCTTCTGGAATCATTTTTACTGTAAGTATTCAATTTTGCATCTGCAGATGTACAATGTGCTCAATAATCGCCGCCAATAGTCTTCTTGTCACTGGACTATTCCTGGGATCATGTAAAAAGGTGTAAATATCAACGTCTCTCCTAACAAGGGCAGGGTAGGAATGAAGCAAGAACACAAAAATGTCAAACCCGAGACTGTTTGTATTAGTGCCAAAAAGTATCATGTATCTTATTATTTAAAACAGATATCCTCCATCAAATCAATCTGGATATTGAGCTATCTTCCAATTTATAATCAAGAACTGACGTTAAGGCATAGCATTGATGCATTATTTGTATCTTCAATATATTTCGAAACGTTTATTTCAGCCTCTGGAATTCTTCTGCAAGTCTTTGCACTCCCTGCTAAAATGTATAAGCAGTGTCCATTGAACTGCATTCCAATAAAAGCACGTACAAATCACTTGCTGCTTTATCGTCCTTCTTCTTGGTCATTGATCGAGTCTGTACATACAGAAATTCTTCTTCTTGCCTTGCTTCTGGGTCAGCACCATTGGAGGGGGGTTTCGTCTTTATAAACCTTCACAATGCACAGATACAGCCAAGCCCGTCTTCCCGATACCTTGACTGCAGAAGGGGAAACTTCCTCAACTATGAAGGGACCGTTGAATCTAGGTCCATGCCATTTTCGAGTGAAGGATTTTATTCAAATTAAATCTCCAACATATAACTTTGGTGGTGGCAATAGTTCATTTGGATTGATCACTGGACTGTCCTCTTCCATGTTCTTAGACCTCTTCCTTCAATGCTTGACTTGATCTGAAATGAAAGAAATACTGGTAGTCATACATGTCAAATAATCTTGCATTTCATCCCCTAGAGTCTTTGCTACACTCCTAATTCTAGACGGAAGTGTAGGAGGCATTCTCATATGACGCCCGGTCACTAGTTTTTGTGGGGTGAGGTGGTGGTCAGAGCCTGGCAAATTCCGAAGGGCAAATAAGGCTGGGGGTAGGCAATATAGCCATCCCTTCTTTAAGGTCAATTTTATCTTGGCAATCCTTTCCTTGAGGAGGCTGTTCAGTCTCTCACATATTCTGTTTGCTTGCAGATGATAAGCAGAAGACGACTTGTGTTTTATGCTTAATAGAAGCCCTATCTGTTCAAATAACTAATTGACAAAATGCTGCCCATTATTGGATCGTAGTACTTCGCACAAACCCCATCTTGGAAAAACATTTCACACTAAAAACTTTGCTGCGCAAGTGGCATCAGGGTGTGCACATGGACCGACTTCAATCCACCTGGAGAAGGGACACACCTCCACTAATAGATACCTATAGCCATTACATGTCTGCAGCATATCGACATAGTCAATATGTAGATGCAGAAACAGACCATTCGGTCAAGGTATTACTCCTCTAATTGTTCTTAGTGTATGCCCAGCAGTACACTTTTGACACACGATGCAATTCACCATGAACTGTGCAACTTGTTTCAACAAATTAAGAACTAACCAGTCTTCTGCAATTGTGGCAGCAGGACTTTCTCTGGTTCTATGCACGGGGAAATGTAGTTCCTCAAGTGCGACTTTCAATAATGCTGTCGGCATTACTGGTTTTCCTGTGCTTTCCTGTCATCATAATGCTTCCGTGGGGGATAAAGAACACCCCCTTTGTTTCCATAGCTCTTGCTCTTCCTGTGGGGCTCTTCCCTGAATCTCTAGTAGTTGTGTAATTGACAGCATATTAAACCCTTCTCATACTAATATGGTTCTAGTTAAACCTTCCTTAATATCTTCAGTATCAAAACTTGAAATATCTGGGAAATATGCAACTCTTTTGAATTCTATGACTGTTGCTTCATTTCTGCGAGAGATAAAGTCTGTTTGTTTAGTATGGCCTGCGCATTTTACAACCGCTATGGCCACTGGGAGTTGTAGTGCCTTGATGAGCCTGTCTAGTAAGGACGCGTGTAGTTCTGGAGAGCCGTCTGCGCAGAGATAGCCCCTCCTTTTCCAACGTGAAAGCCCTGCGTGTACGGATGACATCACATAGGTGGAATTACTCTATAATGTTATTTCCTGTTCTTCATGTTTTTCGAGGGTGACAATAAGCGCTACTAATTCTGCTGGTTGAGCTGAAAAGTGAGACGTAGTCTGGCATTCACCACTACTTCAAATTCACCATTTAATCATTGTCTTACCACTGTGGAACCTGAATGCCTCGCCCCACTAGCCTGTTACATTTTCGAAGAGACGTCAATAAAAAGAATCTCCCCTCCCGCCAAAGCATTCTCTTTTACACAGGGTACATCATCATAGAATTCAACATATCTTGCACAAATTTTGCACATGATCACCTTCTTCTATAGGTTCAGCTATGAATGTGGCTGGGTTCACTATTTTACATTTTACAATTGTAATCGTTGGATTAGAAATCCTTACCGCATAAGCTGAAGCTCTTTGGGATGTTATTGTGCCTTTGGGTTTCTCTAGAATGGCAAACAGGGCATGCGCCACGTAAAGTGTCATAGAACAGCCCATGACAATACTTGTGGACTTCTTTATTGAAAACGCGGGAGCCATCAAAGATCGTTTGTAAGGGAAATGTCCTTTCATAACTGGGTCTAAGATCCCTCTGTAATATGCCAAAGGTGTGTACCCCAATGTTGTCCTTTGTGTAAGCACTGCTGTCACGACTGCCCCATTTGAGTGTGAAAATAGATTAAAGGCCTCAGCATAATTGGGAATCCTTAAACCTGGAGCTGTACAAATTGCTCTTTTCAACTCTTCGAATCCTTCCTCCATTTCTTCAGTACATTCTATCTTTTCCTTTCCAACTTCTACTTTCTTTAGTGCTTGCAAAAGCGGCTTGGTATGTGTGCTGTAATGAAACACTCAGGCTCTGCAATAATTGCACAAGCCCAAGAACTGCTGCATTTGTCTCTCTGTGCTTGGTTTTGGTGTTTTCATAATTGCCTGAGCCCTTTCGGGTGTCACTTTCTTCCCCTCATGTGAGATCAACTGGCCTATGTACAACACCTCTTCCTAGCAATACTGTAATTTCTCCTTGTCCATCTAATATCCTTTGCCTGATAAAATAGCCATTAGTTGGATAGAGTCCTGCCTACACTCATCCTCTGTGGTACTGCAAATCAGTATGTCATTTACGTACTGTACCACCACACTTTTAAGATCGATATTGCCTAGATCGATCTGTAGGACCCTGTTAAAGATTGATGGGGACTCACAATACCCTTGAGGAAAACAAGTATGTTTTAGTCTTTTTTGTCTAAACGTAAAGGAAGGCAGGTCTTGTGAGTCCTTGTGCAGCAGGGATCGAGAAAACGCATTTTTCAAATCGATCACCGTGAACTACTGAGCCTCAAATGGGACACTGCACAATATTGTTGCAGGATTAGAAACTAAAGGAAACTCTGCCTCTACAATCTGGTTAAGAGGTCACAAACCCTGGATGAATCTCCACAACCCCCCTTTAGATTTTTTAATCGGATACACAGTGGTATTGCACAATGATTCCAATGGTACCTTGATCCCCTGATTCATAAGTGCAAAAATAGTTTGGAATATACCTTTATTGGCTTCTCGGGACATGGGGAACTGCTTCGCTCTAGGTAAAATTGCTCCTGGTTTGAGTTTTATTTTAACCTCCCCTATTCCCTTCAATAAACCTACATCATAGGGGCCTGTGGTCCATAGGATACTTGGCACCTTTTCTAGATCTTCCTAAAAAAATACTGGTTGTTGCCGCCCTATTGCCATTCGCAGTGGGCTCTCTCTCTTCTCGATCCTTATCCAGTATGTAATGCTCATGAAGAACACTACTTCATCATCGATACATTTGTTTCTGTACATATCTTCATCTTTTATGTCAGTCAATCTGTACCCTTCCTCAAGAACTATCACTGTTCTCCATGATATACCTTTGTCATCTACCCCTTGAAGCAGGGCTATCTCGCCTCAAACTATAGCTGCTTCCAACTCTATAGGGATAGTCTGTCCATCTTCCTCATCCATAGGTATTTGTGGTATAAATAAAAATGTATCAGGTATCCTTACAATCTTCCCTACCAGACCGAGTAGCCATGTTAGGAAAATGCTTACCCCTTATAAAATGATTTCTGGATTTACCGGGACGCCTCGCAGAGCTACTTGCCGAGTGAATGCCAGTATGTACTCTCCCACATTTAAATAGTGTATTCCTAGAGTGGAGCACAGTATTCCTTGATCAGTAAATGAAATTGTCATGTTAAATCCCTTCCCAAAATTGTAACTGGTGTCTGCCATGAATATAACAAAGGAACGGACATGACAAATTCCCCTATGGAGACCGGTAATTTATCAGTAAAAGGAACTACATTCGTAGCTCCATAGAATCCTTGAGCATTCATGGCAATACCTGACATTGGGTATTTTCCCTCCCGTATACATGAACGAGTTGCCACAGATTCTAAAAGAAAAGAAAATGATTTGCCCCCTATCATCACATCGACCCTTGGTTCCTCTTGGGGGTCTGGTGTCACAGATAGTACTGAACACATCAAGTCACCCTGTGAGCTGTCCTATTGAGTGTACAAGCTCATCCCCGTCTCAGTGAAAGGGTTTACTCCTACCACAGTGACACCTCCTATTCTAGGCATCCGTACTTGTCCTGTATTCTCATATTGTTGTATCTGCACAAGTGATTGTTGCGATTGCCCTTGTTGTGGGTGCATTTGCACTTTTCCCTGCTGTTGCGCTTGCTGTATTTGCGGCGCCTGTGCCTAATAGGACGTGTGATCCTGGGAAAGCCCTCTCTTGTTTGTGTGCTACATGGAGGCACATAAGCTGTCCCCCTCTGGAAAACAGACCATTTTGTACATTCCCTCGGCTCCTACACACGCACACAATATGTCCTGTCATTCTGCAAGTCCCAGACACTGAGAACCCTGGTTCTACTTCTAAGTCTTTTGAAATCGACCTTGATTATTCTGAAATCCACTTGCACTTTTCCTGAAACCCATACCTCTGCCTTGTGGCGAAACCCCCTACCGCCTTGATAAATTGGGCACGAATTATTCACCTGTGATGTCCCTATTGCTTCCTGCATTCCCAGTCCTTCTCCACTTGTCAACAAAGCCCCATCCATGGCAAATTGTGACTGATTTTTCAGAACTAAGTTGGCTTCCTCAATTTTTCTATTTTCATCCTTTTTATTCTTCTCTTGTAGTATCCTTTGAATTCCTTTAAAGGATAAACTGCTATCTCTTCTAGATTTACACTTTTGCTTTCGGGCAAGGTAAGAGGAGCTGAGGCCTTGACGCACTCTCCCTTATGCTGATTAAGAATCCTCTCCTCCGGTGGTGGGTACTCTTTTTCCTCTTGATACCTCTTCCAAAGTTCTAAAATTGACAGTCTTTTCTCTAATTTCTTTCCTGTGTATGCACCATGCACATATGTGGTCATGTGTTGCAATACTGCTTTTGACAATGATCCCCCTTGCAGCCATGGCATGAACATTTTATCCGCTGTGCCCTTCACCCATTCTGTACTGTACTGTTTAAGCTTGGGCATATGTTTTGGCAGTGTCTTGCATAGGTGCATGAGAGGAGTGTCCTCCATAATGCCGAGTCTCAATTGACTGTCAATACTTACCAGCTCGTTAAATAAACCTTTTATTTTAACTCAAATTGCTACTTTCTAACATTTTAAAACAACAAATATGAGCATGTACCACCAATCGCTGCTCAATCCTCCTTTGTTTCACTAACCTATCTATCTTTTGATTGGCGCCAATCGCTAACTGCACCTTAACCTCAAACACTGTTATTTTTCGATCTTTCACAGTTCTATTACTCCTTAATACTTTACACAAAAAACAATATTTAAACTAATCACACATTACACATTAAAACCCCCATGGCATCTTCCCCTATTTTTAATCATCTACAGTAAGGGGTACACTTCTCCCGCCTTTACTTATTTTACCCTGCACAGGGTTTAAGAGATCACCTTTCAGAGTCCTGACTGCACATATTCTCTATTTTGTCCCTACTCTCGTTGGAGTTTGAAATGTCTTCTTCCAATTCCCTTGAAATAGGATCTCTAGTTGCTATCTTTGTCTACACAATGTTTCACATTACTCAGAATGTCACAATCCCGCCCCTTTATATTGCCATTTCCCTTAGTGTACTTACGTTCGTTAATCGAGTCGAGGCCTTTGGTATCGACTCCTCCTTAAATCTGACCATTTTGCCTTCTGTCTGCAGAGCACCCTTGGAAACCGAGCAGGGATTTCTTCAAAGAGGGACCTGCCCACCGTCTTGATTTTTCTTGCAAGGTTATTTCTATTGGCCGCTCTCCAAAGGAAACTCTGCGATCTTCAAACTAATGGGGGAGGATGCCTGATCGTCTGAAATACTGGAGCAAAACCAGTTTGGATCTTTAAACCATCTGCACTGCTACCACGTGAGCTTATGGCCCTTTAGGAGCGTGCATATGTGATTGATGGGATCCCACCAGAGTAATTCTGAATCCAAATAACCGAACCAATTCAGGAAGATGGCAAAGTACCGTTTTATTAACAATTATCTAAAACGGGGAGGTTACAGTGAACATCAACGGACGTATGTTCAGTCTCTCTACGATCTCTGCAAAAAACATACCTTTTATAACAATAATGCATCAGAGTGATGTCATACTACGTGGCAATAATGAAAAACCTATCAAGGGTTGGGATTGGTTAAGGGAAACATATAAGTATACTTTACTATCGTAGGTAGGAGTGCTATTGGCTACCTGTTATTAGGTGGACAAATTATGCCTAGCTCTAAAAAACATGTCATTTTGGAAACATTAGATATACAGTTTCTCATAGGTCTTCAAACTATAAGCTCCTTCATTATATGGACTAATATAATTGGTTGGCACACGTGTGCCATACCTGGAACATTCGGTTCATTTAGCAGCAGGTAAGTCAAGATCCAGGTGCAGGGAGATAGGACATGAAGCTACCTCACCGCCTAATTAGCCCAGCATCTCTTATCACCCAGGCCTTCTGCCATGAAATTGTCTTTGTACTTGGCCTTGCAGAATATCCTTGTCTTTGGGAATTCACGGGAGTGAGGGCACTTGCTGTCATGTCTGGGACTCCAAGTTCAAGCTCTATTTCCATCGTTGGCTCACGTGACAGGAGACCACGATTTGGTCAATTTTGCAGCTTTTTAATGCTCTAAATGAATTAATGTTTGGCATCCTTTGTGTTCTACCTTGTATCTTAATGCAAAAAGGTTCATCCTCTGCATACTCATCCTTCTTCGGAATAGATAGCTGACCTTGCTTCTTGAATCTTGAGTTTAGGCCAGGCAGCCTTGCCCTTCAGCTTCACGATCCGATTATTCCAGCTGCGACATCATTTTCTATTCCAGTTTCTATACAATGGCGGCTTCGCCTGCATTCTATTCACTACTCATAGCCAGCTTCTATGGTGATTTAATCTACCTTGCATTTCAGCAGCTGTACATTTTATTGAATGGCTACTTTTCTGCAGTACTTCGTGCATGTGTAATCTTCCTTTTCTATATTGGGAAAACACACTCAATTCTTTACTTCACCATTGGTTTCTTCAGGATCTCTACATCATCTTTAGCCAGCATCTCGAGACGTCATGCACACTTCTTATGACATCATTAATTAATTGGTTAGCTTCTTTTCACACTCCTTCAGGTTTTTGCTCCTGCAGGGTATCATCACGTTGAGGGTACATTTGGTAGAGTTGTCTCAATGGGTATCTTCTTTCAAACACTCGCTGCTGTATTGGTATCATGGCGGGTGTTAGGCATGGCACAATTTCATCTCTCCAATACACGGGAGGTAGGGGGACAGGATCTCCTACAGAGGCACACAGCGGCTCCTCTACAGTTGGTCTATTGAAAGGCAGTTATCAGAAGATAGTGAAAGGTTGAAGAGAGGCGAGAGGTCAGAGCAGGTCAGCGGTGCAGGCCCCATGGGTGTTAGTGCTGCACATGGACCAGCAGGAGCACATGATGGGTTGGCAGGCCAGAGAACGGGTGCCAGCGTGGCTGAGGAGTAGGGTTAGAAGTCTGGTATTATGGTGGGGTTGAGACCAGAGAATGGGCGGGAGCTTGGCTGAGAAGTCTGATAGTATGGTGGGGTTCAGACCAGAAAATGGGTGCCAGCTTGGCTGAGGTGGTGGGTGAGAAGTCTGATAGTACATGGGGTTGAGACCAGAGAATGGGTGACAGCTGGGCTGAGGTGCTGGGTTAGAAATCTGATAATGCAGTGGGGCTGCGTGAGAGAAGGGAGGCAAAGAGGCCGGGAGAGCAGAGTGTCTTGTAACTTAGAGATTGTGGAGGAGTGGCAGATGGCAAAGTTGTCTGGTAGAAATGACGAGAAAGAGCCAAGCCTGGCCTGCAGGACCATAGATAGCTTGCTTGATAGGTCAGAGCCTTTCCTCAGCGTGTGCTCTCTCCTCATTTCCAGCATCACCAGCTCTTTACTTTCATAGCCAAAACGAGAAGGGGGCAGATCATTCATTACAGGATATTAAACTCATAGAAAGTTCCACGTTCTTTGAAGTAAAGCACACAGTGGTTTTGTTCACCTCAGTTGTTCTCATTCTGTAGGGAGTTCCACACGGGAATGGTCCTGGAGGGGAGTCACTCCCAGTGATGTCCTGCTTTCCCAAACCCCTACGGACGGTTTTGCTTAGCGGGCTCACGCCCCTAACCTCAAAGGGGTGCCTCCCCCTAGGGAAGAAGGGACAATCCCTCAAGATTAGTCACAGGTGTTTATCAGGGAAAGGCTAGGAAATTGCCTCCCTCATCCTGCCATCCTTAGGTACTCACACTGAGTGCTGCTGCGGGGGTGTGGGAGAGATAGAGGGATGCAAGGCTGGTGAAATCCTTGACACATAGCTAGAACTCAGTCACTGATGTGGTGTCAGTGAACAGGAATACTGTGAAGAGTTGCATCCTTGTACTTACTGTCTAGGTTGAAATTGAAAACGTTTTTAAAGCAAAACAAAGTAAACGGTGTCCAGGTGTCATGTGTTTGGTACAGTTGGGTAATTACCAGCATCTCCCCTCATATCTAGGGACTCAGGATGGTAACCCCACTACTGTTAATGTAGCATATTCTTTATTGCAGAGTCTCTGTGCTTTCTTTCCACAGCTAGTCTGTCGTGGAGCAGAGTGACACTTAGTGTCACCCCCTGCCCTACTGAACTGATGGCAATAGACAGGTTGGTCATGTGCATTTTGGATCATCCGATGGTCTCAAAATATACACTTGTTAAGCAAGTGATGTATGGAAAATGATAAAATCATACACACACCTATTGTGGTCCTTGCTGACCTTTGTGGTTCTCGCTGCAATTCCAAGATGGCCGCTGCCTTCCTTGTAATCTAGAAGGCCCCTTGGAGTCCTCCTTAGACACACCTACCTGCATGCCGATTGCTCTCTGAAAATCATAATTGGCCTATTGGGGACCGGCAGGCTCAAATGGGCTAGGCAAGGCTACGGGTGTCCCCTCCTCCCTCTGGGCTGATTGGTTCAAGGGAAGTGACCTCATTTTATGTGTGTGCATTTTATGACTCCCTTTGTCTCACAAGCCTATTTTTTTTTACAAAAATGAGTTATGGAACAAAACTTCATATTTACACTAGCCACCATCATAAAAAGCAGATATGCAGATCCCATATTTCACAAGGAATTGGCCAGTTCGAACGCCAATTCTGTGTGATGATGCATCGCCCTTTGGCACAATTTTGCCGTTTTATGGAGAAACATAATACACATATGCATACTAGCATTTGGCATATTTTCACCAAGTCTAATGTCTGTGCCATTTATGCTTCACCCAGAAATGAATTTGATCTGCCATTCCAGTTCACCAGATGCTAGAAAGATGCACATGGGACCTCATTACAAGGTTGCTGGTCTGGTAAAATTGATGCCGGTATCAATGTACCGGCATCCTTTACCGGACCAGAGCATTCTGAGAGGCATGATGGTGCCACCGGCATCGGCAGGGAGCCACCATGGCCGGCCACACCATTGTCGGTGTAATCGTTGACACGCGGCAGCTGTGCCAGTGACACCAGCATGCTGCAATTAGACCCACATTAATAGGTGAACCGACATGCACTTACTGGCATGGGAATGCCGGTAATAATGGATACAATGATGCTGTAAAAACTGGCATCACGTAGCAACCTTTAATATGAATCTGGTGTGTAGAAACCTGCCACAGGTGCACACAATCAGCACAGGTGGAGGCAATGGAGTCTGGCACAGCACAAAAGGAGCACTCCCACACACCACACCCCTCCCAAAACCACAATGCTACCATTAGCACTAGCAGTACTGGAGCTGGAGGACATGCCTGCACCACAACTTATTGAGGAGGCAGTGAGCCAGAGTATGCAGCGGAGGTGCAGTAGGAGATGGAGGGGGAGAATGAGCCAGCAGATACCCATTGTACAGGCAGTTGTACCCCGCAGGCAGCCACCAATACCTCGCCTAAGGGCCAGCCCATTCAATCTAACCCCTGCTCAGATCCTCACCCTGTACCAGCTGGACAGGGACACCATCACCACAATAGAGGACCTCATACATGATGACCTGGTGTGCCTAATCAATATCTGGACAGCCATCCTCACCTTGCTGAAGGTAGTGTCTGTGCTACATTTCCTTGCCACAGGCAGTTATCAGCACACAGTGGGGCAGCTGCATGGACTCTCCCAACCCTGATTCTCCCATGTGCTCACCCAAGTGCTAGATGCACTGCTGTCCCATGTACGTGACCACATTAGTTTACCATGGACTGCGCAGGAGGTGAATGCAACCAAAATAGCATTCCATGCACTTGCAGGCATGCCAAATGTAATAGGTGCGCTCAACTGTACACATGTGTAGCTGGTTGTCCGGCATGCTGTGGAGGTAGTGTACCACAACAGGAAGCTGTACCCTTCCCTGAATGTACAGATGGTGTGCGATGCATGCAAAATAATCATGCATTGCTGTGCAAGATTCCCTGACTCCACACATGACTCCATAGTGCTGCGCAACTCTGCGCTGCCCTGCTGCATGGCACGATATGCTGGACATCGTACCTGGCTATTAGGTGAGTCTTAGCACAGGGGCATGAGGGGTGTTGAATGGGGGGCAGATACCAACATAGGCAACCTGTCTGCTGGGTGGGCCATGAGGAGTGTTGAATGGGGGAGGGAGGCAGTTACCAGCATAGGCAACCTGTCTGCTGGGTGAGTCTGACGACAGGACCATGAGGGTTGTCGGAACAGAGCATAGGAGTGCATGCATGAGGAGCACAAGTGCACACTGCATGCATTAATCCATCATCACTCCTGCAAAAATCCGTAAACATTACCAGGTATGCATTGAAGTGCAGAGAGACTGGGTAGGGCAATAGAAGGCAGATGAGGAATTAGACCGAGTAACGTCATCATTCCCAACCTGCACAACATCAAACATCACACATTAACTGGAACAAGACCACACACAGCATACTGGGTGCCTTCAACTGTGTAAATGAACCATTGTAAATGAAACAGAATGTGCAACACAGCTAATGCATGCAGATGTGTAAGGCCTTCACTGCCGTGTCTACATGTAATCAACAGACACAGTGCACACACCAGCACATGTATCAGGAACATCACAAAACATGAACCACATGTACCACAATGCACCACTCTGTAGTGACAATGCATGAAATACATGAGCTCAGCAAAACAATTCACGAGTCATGCTGCCCTTCCTGAGAGAATACCATCTGCCACACAAAATAAATCAGTCACTGCACTCAGTCCACAGCTACTCTGCTGATCAGTATGCCTGTCATGTCACCTTAAGGGACACCTCCAAGTATAATGGGTCAAGTAGGAAAATGAAAAAAAGGAATATTATTGACTACCACCAAGATATGCTTGAGAGGTGCGGGACTCATCCAATGTAGCTTCGTTCCACCATGCTTACACCCACCCGCCATATTACAGTAACATACCCCTTCACCCGTGATACATACCACCAATGGATATCTGACCTAGTCATATGGGGGAAGGTCTCGATGGATGTGTACATGGAGACCTGTACATGTTGAATGCATACTGGGGATACCACTGTATTACATGAAGCTAATTAGGCATATGTGTGAGTTGCCACTGTATATGCACAGTCCATTTGCATTGGTAACACATCAATTAAATCTGAGGCCATTGTGGTCTGTTGTACTGGAATTGTAAGAGTGCAGGTCCACAATCAATGGGCCATGTGACAGCAACTGCACCCATCCCCCCTACCCATGGATCAGCTCTAAGTTCTCTTACCGGGTTCATACATAATGACACATGCCATGTACAGTTGTGAATCCCTGTACTTTGTTGCATTTTAATAGGAACACTGTACAGCCAGTGCTAACATGGAATTACAAAATTAATCACAAATACCCTTTCTCTTGCTCCCATGCAGGTGATGCCGGGTATCCCCTGATGGGCTGGCTCATGACGCCCATCAGGCAACCACACAACAGGCACAAAGAGACATACAACTGTGCACATGCACGCAGTCGTGTCACCATCGAGCAGACATTTGGCCTGTCGGAGGCCCGGTTTCGCTGCCTCAGCAGGTCGGGGGTGCCCTATTTTACGGCCCAAAGAAGGTGGGCAAAATTGTGCTAGTATGTGCCATGCTACACAACATGTGCATCCGGTGCAATGCCCCCCTGCCTCCTGACATGGACATGATGCCACCTGAGGATGAGGATGAGGAAGATGCTGAAATTCCTCTGCGCCACAATGGCAATGATGGACGTGCGACACAGCAAGATTTAATTGACCACTACTTTTGATGGACTGTAAAAATAAAAGCACTGGCCATGGGTCACACTGGGCGCTGGACACTGTACATGATTAAATAGACACACACTCAAGAAGCAATGTCCAGTCATGTTTTTTTGCGACACCAGGTGTATTTAATAAGGATTAACTATGTACAGCTTTGCATTTTCTACCTAACACTACTATCCCATTAAATTGACCCCACACCCTCTCCCCCACTACCCCCACACCGAATACCCCAACACCACCTCCCCCACTACCCCCACACCCAATACCCCTACACCTCCTGCCCCACTATCCCCACTACCCAATACCCCCTCCCCCACTACCCCTTCCCAACTACTCCCTCCACACATGCAGTAGCCACTTGGCTTATTTATGCCCCCTTTTCAGAGGATGGGGGTGAGGCTCTGGCGGGCGATTGAGTCGCTGCGACGGACGCACATGGCTACCCTGAATGGAGCTGGTGGGTGTTGTGCTGGAGGATGGGCCGAGTGTGGTGCTGATGTGCCGTTGTGTGGCGATAGCGGTCACCAACCTGTCAATTGACTCAGCCACATTGGACATCACTCCATTACCCTCTTGCACACACCTCGCCAGGTAGTAGACACCCTCTGTGGCTCTGCCAAGCATTCTCTGCATGTTGCGCATGGAGTCCTGCATAGTCTGCCATCTCAGTTGGGCCTCAGTGATGTAATGGGTGACCAAGGTGTGCATTGCCTGCTGCCGCCCTTCCATTCGAGTGAGGCGCCCTGTAATGTCTCTTATGAGTCCTGGTAGTGGCAAGGGAGGTGGGCTCCGAGGGCCTGGGAGAGTGAACACAGCTTCCTCCTCATGGCCACCATCGCTCTGTGTGTCAGGCCCACTGGCCTCCACACTGCTGTGTGCTCCGGAGCCATCGGTTGGTGTTGCAGTTATGGACACCTGGCTAGGTGGTGGGGATTCAGGCTCTCCCTGCAGGCTCTGGACTGGGGAATCAGCCGCATCCTGCAGGCTCTAGAATTCTGCAGGCTCTGGACTGGGGATTCAGGCTCTTTCTGATGATGTGCTTGCTTGACCACAGAAGTCGTGGCCTGATGTGCCTACTTGGCCACAGGTGTCGTGGCCTGATGTGCCTGCTTGGCCGCTGAAGTCATGGCCTGATGTGCCTGCTTTTCCGCAGGTGTTCTAGCCTGATGTGTCTGCTTGGTCGCATGTGTTGTGGCCTGATGTGCCTGCTTGGCCGCAGGGGTTGTAGAATTCCGGGACTGCTTGTCAACAAGTGTTGGCTGCTGGGGCTTCTGGGCAGCTGGTGTTGGTGGCTGCTGGGGCAGCTGATGTTGAGACACACTCTGGTCTTGCCGTGGAGGTGCTTTGCTCCTGGCTAGAGGTGTTGGATTTTCTGTGTCGGAAACGTGCTGCAGTGGACGTGGGTGTGGTGGCATGTTCACCCTCGCTGTCAGATGATGTACCTGTGAGGGACAGTGAGGCAGGGCATCAGTAATGGGTGTAAATCCATCTGACACACATCAATGCTACTTCATTCAGAGTCATGTGCGTTGTCATGGACATGGTGGAGGGCATGGCATGGTGCACACATGAATGTGTGGGGGATGCAGTGTAGGAGCATCTTTGTGGTGCAGCCATGGAGTGCACAGTGTCTGTTGGCTGGGGTGCTGGAGTCTAGTGGGTTCGGTGTTGTGGCCATGCCACAGGGGCTGTGTGACTTGTAGAGTTTGATTGTGAAACCGATGTGTTTCACTTGTGGACGTTGATGTGTTGTAGTTCACTCTGCGTGAAGGGACATGGTGGGTGTGACAAGTGTGTGACTGGTGTCATTGATGTGAGCATCTTGACATGAGGTGGCTCTAGACATGTGGTGGCACGGCGGTGATGCCTGCAGTTGGACAGTGATGTGTGTCTGTGTGCATGCAGATGGTACTTGTGCGGGCAATGCATGGGACATGTGGGGTCTGTCAGTGGGGTTTGTTTCTCGTCTTCCTGCCACTTACATTGTACTTGTTTGGAAGGTGGCTGTCGGTGGGTGGACTGGCAGCAGGGTTATTTGCCCACTTACGTGATGTTGGGACTTGACCAATGGCATTGGGGATACAAGGTGTGGGATGTGAATTTGGGTTTACGGTCACGGAAACTCACAGGCATCATCGGAAGTCGCTGCTCTCGTCTCCGCATCTCCAACTTCCTCAATGCTCTCCATTTGGAGGACTGTGCTGCAGGTCTCCTCCCACGCCTGCAGTTTGATGGGGGGTTTTGCACCACCTCCTGTGGCCAGCCTCTGGCTGCGTTCTGCGGCGAGGAGGTTGCAGACACGGAGACAGAGGTCGTCCCATCGCTTCCTGCAATCCTGGATTGTCCTGGATGTTGTCCCAGCCACTTCCTCCCAAATGGACTTCTTTCTTAGTTGTCCTGTGTGTCGCAGATCAGCACAGAACACCACATCAGCATGCTCCACTAGTGTGTCTGCCAGCATGTTTAGTTCTTGTACCCTGAAGCGTGGTTTGTGGGGACGGATGGCGGCTTGCCTGTCTGACATGTTCTTCAGTGTCAGTTTGTACTTGGTCATCCAGTAACACTAATGTACAATGAGGATTGCAATGGTTTGTGTTTTTATAATGCTGGTGCATTTCCCATTCCGGCACGATGACGTTGCTTCTGGCACCGGTATTACCGGTACCGGTAATTACGGCATTGTCGGTACTGGAGTCAGCGTCTGCGACTTCAAGGATGCTGGTATCGGGGGTTTAGAGGCCGTTACCGGCATGCTGGTGCTAGCGTTTCCGGTATGCCGGAATGCATGTGCACGCTGACTCAGAATCTACCGTAGATTCTGGCAGCAGTACTACACGGAAACGGTAGCACCGGCATGCCAGTAATTTTCTTTTTTTTACCGGCAACCTTGTAATGAGGCCCATGGTCTCATTGTGCTTGTCCAAAAATCCCACAAAATACTAGCCTAATATTGAATTCTTGCTCATTTAGGGTGCTGGGCAAAATTTCTTAATGTACAACAGTTTTTAAAATCAATGGGCCAGAGTAGTCCCTTGTGTGGGTGGTCCTTCCACTCCCCCAACCAAATTGTCTCCCCGTGGTTCAGCCTGACCAAAGGGTTTCCATGACACCCCTTTGACGCCCTCCAGTGGGTGCTGGGAATAAATATAGAGGACATCACAATTCTGAGGCAAAGCACAGGGCTTCTCCCCCTTTCTTTGTCCTTGGGAGGAGTTCTATCTGGCAGTCTGGTAGAACCTGTAATTATCACGCTGTCAGTCCCATAAGAACAAAGCACAAGCCCTTGCAGTATCCGTTCACTGGTAGGTGCGAAATTAGCCTTTATACCAAACTGGTTTGACAGGAATTCCTGGGCCTCAGCCAGGCCGATTGGTCTTTTTGGGGGAAAAGAGCATAATATACATAGCTTTGCAGCCCCTCTAACCACAAATACAATTGTGTTTCTGCGTGAGCCACAGTATTATTTCACATTTAGTTTTCAAAATGTCATTTTCCTGCTTTGCAAAAGCAGATTTACACGTGTTCTTTTTCTCTCATGTTAATTTCACAACATGTGGTTTCTGCCGCACACAGTTTCCTTTGCATTAACTTTCTGAAAGGCTTTTAAAGGGTTGGTCAGTTTCTGGGCACAGAGATATGCTGAAAAGAGTTTCTTGGTAATTGACACGAGTGAAGAGAGCCACGCTATAGCTTTCTTTTGCAGTTATTTGCGTGTGCTTGTTCATTTCAAAAGTAAATCCTAGTCGTGCGGACTGAAACAGAATTTTTTGCTCTTCCTAGACTTTGTTAATAAAGCCAATGCCATTCTGGGAGGGATTGCCTTATTTTACAGCCATCAAATGAAATACACATGCATGGCTGTGTTTTAATGAAGCAAAACTATGTGAGGTTTAAAATCAAAGAGGCACAAGTCCGATGCCGTCTTGAATGCAGGTCATTTTCTTGTGCAGCCTTGAGTCTTTAAATGACAGAAAAGTAATGTTGAGCCATTATGAATTTAGGTTATTTTCTCTGGATGGATGCTAGAGAAGAAGAATTTTAAAAAAGGGTCAATGAAAAGTCAGGAAGGCGAGAGTTGAAAGTGAAGATGGAGAGACTGGGTACGAATAAAGAAGGGAGTTGTGGGAAGGAAAGGAGAATTTTTGTATGGAGATCCTGTCTAAGTTAAGCAAGTTTTGAGAGGAGCTGTGAGAGTGGACGGAGGTCAAGTATGGAATTTGAGATGGGTGGCTGTGATAAATTCTATATGGAGACAAGGTGGTCATGAGAGATAATTCATTGTGTTTCTTTAATCAACAGTGCATCAATACCTGATATGTGGTGTATTATAGCATAACAATTTAACATATGTATGCATCGAAAGCATTGGTATTTTTGCTATCAAATTTGTTTACGTCGTCTGCATTAGGTTGCAGATGGTCCTATGTAACAATATTCTTTATTGGTGTGGGACATGTACATAGTTTATTTTGTATATAGTTATGGGTGGTTTCAATGTGAAATGCTTGTACATAGTTGTTTGAGAACCATAACCAACGAAAGGAGATGTGTTGTATAGTGGCTCCAGCAGAATGTGGAACTATAGAGTGGAATGGTATTGCTCACCATGTCATGTAGAGTGCTTAGATGTGATGCAATGTTTTTCTTTGGTTAAGAGTTCGGTTGGCTGCCAACGATGTCAAGAAGGATGTGCTGGGGGTCTTAAGGATTATACCTGAAATAATAAACAGAGTATTCTTACATAAGCGAACCGTGTGAACAGCTTCTTTACACTTTCTACTCAGGTTTTAGGAAATACCCCAGATGCAACTCTGAGGCCCTGATTCAGCCCACTCGGCCTCACTTTGAGTTTCCTCACCAAAACTCCTTTTTCTGCCTGCTTTCGTGTGGAGGGAACTACCTCCACACAACAGCATTACACATGTGGTGTTACCCCATGCTGAGATACCGCATACGGTAATACTGCTTGCCCCTATGGAGTCCGAAACACTGAATAATAGAAGGGCCTGCATGACTCAATATCACACGGACCCTTCAAGTTGCCACAGGCTTTCGGAAGCAGTATTGGGAAACGAGTTAACCAGGCCCAAAGCGATACAGATCAGAGGGGCCAAACTCACCCTAGCCCCGAAAGCCCATGGCTCCATCAATCTGGGGCTTATTTATTTATTTTATTTTGTATTTATATGAGCGCACTTAGCCCTGGGGCATCTAGGTGCTAGCTACAAGCAGGAGAGCTGGTTTAGCAGCTTGCTGCTTCGTTGGACAGGTGGGTCTAGCCCTCTATAGAAGGAAGATTAATGTTGAGGACTTTGTGTCTGTGTATCGTAACCTGGGGACGAAGGGCTTTGCCCGTCTATAAGCCCGCAGCAGTGAGCACAGCCCAAGAAGGCTGCACACTGGCAGCTGCAACATTTCAATGAATTTCAACTTTTCAACCCCCTTGACCTCCTACCTTCTCTCCTGCCCTTCTCTCCTGGCCCCATACCTTCCTTTCCCTTCCTCTCACATCCACGTGACCTTATATCACATACTAGAATTTTGTTCCTCATCCCTTTACTACCCCCTCTCCCTTCCTTCTCACCTTTCCCTTACCTCCAATATCCAAGGAAACTGTTCTACATATTGTTTCGCTGGTTTGTCTCATGTTTGTTAACTTGCTTCTTCCATTATTGTATCTTGTTGTCATATTGTAAAGCGCTTTAGATTAAAGTGCTATATAAACTTAATAAACATAAACATAAACATGAATCTGTCATGGAGACAGAACTCCAGTGCCTCCTTAGGAGCCTACCGCCAAACTCAGTTACTGTGACTGCAGATTACTACCTGATCTAGAGGCTGCTCAAGTTCTGAAGTCCCATAGGTCTTCATAGGGGACTGGTGGTATTACTGCATGGGGTAACCGACGTCACCATTCCTGCCACCATTACCACCTTTTTGTGGTGTCAATACCTCCACTCAAAGTCATGTGATTTAACCAGATTCGGGCCGATTCAGAGCTGATGATGAAAAGAGTGTGGAAATACAGCATTCTCCCCTCCGGTTTCCAGCAAGGCCATTCTGAAGTGGCTGGAAGTAATGGAGGGGTGATGTTGTGGTTTCCAGCAGCAAAAGCTGCTAAAATCTCTAGTTGTGGGGGAAAAATGTGCTGCAGTGGCACTGTAAGATTTTCTTAAAATACTGCCTCTTTTCTAATTTAAGAAAGGTTTCTTAAACTTTCATTAAACTATTAAAGTGATGCTGCAGTCTAAGAACTACTATATTTATAAAGGGAAAATGGGTGCAGTACAGTTTAACGGCACCTCACAGGTGCCATATTATTACTCCTTTTTCTGACGTGCTAAGCCGTGCTGCTGGGAGGAGAATCCCCTCCATGTGGCTGCCCTGTATTCCTGATGGTTGCTAGGGTTGCCCTATATGCCTGATGGTTGCTAGGACTGTCCTGCATTCCTGATGGTTTCTAGGGTGCACTGCATTCCTGATGGTTGCTAGGGCTGTTGTCAAGCCGTAAATCAGGCACATGCAAAAGCTGAGGCTTTCATGTCTCTGCACCACATACCTTCTTTATTAGAATATGGTGTTTGTAAGGAAAGTTTTCCTCCTTCATGGAAGAACACTTTATGTTTGCACAAACCTCTGACTCAGCCCCTAAGTGGAGCGGTAAATCAGGCGAAAGGCCTCCTGTTTTGCCATTAGAGTGCAGCTTGCAAGTATGGCCAGAGCAAACACTTGGAACAAGCAACCTTCTTCACACATACAGGAACTTACCTGTATAAAATGCTGTGGGGTGCATTTACAGGCCCTTAAAGAAATCCTTCACCTCAAAACCACATTTAAACATTGCGGCCAAAAACGGCTTTGTTGTGTTCTCCCTGGCACATGTGTGGCAAGCATGTGAACACTGTATCCCAAAAAACGGCCCTACAACTGTTGTTCCTTCCATCTGAACAAAGTTATGAGCTGCAGTGAAAAATTACTCTACATCTGCTGTTCTGTCATCTAAATACCAAAGTTGTACACTATATTCAAGACGGCCCTGCGTTTGCTGTTCTTTCATCTATGTGCTGCATTGAAAAACAGCCCTGCATTACTTTATTTCATCTGGATGCCAAAAAGTGAGGCAATACATCCGAAAACAGCCTTGTAGGACTGTTCATTCACATAAGGGGCAAGGAGTTCAAATTGCAACCCAACACAGCTTTGTTTTCCCTTTCATGTGGACGGCAGCATTCTCAAACACTGCAAATCAAAGAAAACGGCTTCGTTTGTTCTTTTCTTCCATGTTAAATCAAAAGAACCTTGTGCAGAGGGTCTACCCCTCCATATCTATGGATCAACCACAAATGCCAACCCATTCAAGAAGGATAAATCAGTAGAAAATCCCCTGACCTACAGAACCGCATTTCAAACATTAACTGAGAAATACAGCTGCACCCGTGTGAAAGAATATAAAGAAAAACATGGCGTTTAAAAGCCAACGTGGAATGGTGGCCTTTGCTTCCACAGAAATGTCAGTTTGGGTGGGGACTGACAAAGCCATGGATATTATGCTTTTCCCCCACAAGACTTCAACCAATTTGGCAGAGGCTCAGAAATACCAGTAAAACCAGTTTGGCTCAGACAGGACACTTCTCAATTGAATGCCTGTCCTCCCCTTCGAAGTCACACTTATAAGTGAACTATTCTGCAATGACATGTGATGGGGCTGAGGGAGTGATAATTACAGGTTCTGCCAGACTAAAAGGCAGTACCAGCAGAGGGGACAAAGAAAGCCAGTGGGGCTACTGCTTGACCAAGAAGTGCGAGTTCCTTTAGCACCCGCTTCCCAGGACAAACTGACGAACTTCAAAGGGCGCAATAAAAGTCCTTTGTTGCAAGCTGAGCCAGGGGGAGACATTTGGCTGTGGGGGTTGAAGCACTGCCTTCCCATACGTGGTAGATCCTCCAAATTGACATTAAAGGATGTATGCATTTTAGGCATTTTTCCGCAGCACTCAGAATAAGAAATAATGTTGCTTTATGATATTTTTACATGTGATTTCCAGGTGGATTTTCAGAGCCTAGGGGGGTCATTACGACTTTGGAGGCAGCCATGGTGAGATTAGCACCATGGCTGCCTCCAAAGTCGTGTCTGGGTCTGGGTTCTCAGAATGGGGACTTACCGGGTCATTCCAACCTTGGAGGGGACCCGGTAAGTCCCCATTCTGAAAACCATTCCCCATTCCCATTCGAGCCCCCTTAGGGCTCAATGGGAATGGGGAAGGAGCTAATAACAGACCCGCAAATAGCAGGCCCGTTATTAGCTTCCTGGTCCCTTAGCGGTTCCCGCAAAGGGGGCTGGTAAAACCAGCCGGCCTTAGTGGGTCCCGCTAAGGGACCTCGGAATGCGGCGGTAAGGGGTTAACTGCACTGGCATCCTTACCGTTGTCGTTAACCCCTTACCGCCGGCCTCGTAATGAGGCCCTAAGTGCATGTTTCTAAGACTTTGTGAACTGAAATGGCCAGTCAAGACTCGTTTCTGGCTGATTTTAAAATGGGACAATTTTGCCAGTTGGTGGGAAGATGGAGTTGTACATTATGAATAGGCTTAATTAATTGCTGAGTGATAACTATTATACATTTTATGAAAAGGTGCCAAAGGGCCACGCTACCTCTCACAGGGTCGGCGATCGGCTTGTCTACTTCCCCATGACCTCCTGAAACCACCTAGCTATTTCTTATTGCGGTGTCTAATATAAATTGGAAGCTATGATACATAACTCAGTTTTGCAAGAAAGTTGGCTAAGAGAACAAAGAACTGTCATAAATGTCAAATAGACAGATGGTGATCCCTCCCCTTGAACCAATGACGCCAGGGGGCGTGGAAAGGTATGGTAGGCTGTCCTATCCCAGGGTAGTAGTAATTCTAGGGTCCTTCCCCCAGATAGTAAAATAAATGGTGTCCTTTTGGGCTATATAAGGGGGGACTGTACTAGACACAGGATTAGACACACCCACAAGAATCCAGGGAGACAGGAGAAAGAGGACAGAGGCAGCTGTACCCATCCAAGAGAGTGCAGAGATCAGACCCTTGCCTAGCTGATCCCATCCAGGAGAGTGCAGAGATCAGACCCTTGCCTAGCTGATCCCATCCAGGAGAGTGCAGGGACCAGACCCTTGCCTAGCTGTCCAGAGTGTACTGAGATCCAGCCTGGCTATCCAGAATCCCATCCAGGAGAGCGCAGAGACCAGACCCCTTACCTAGCTGTCCAGAGGGTCCTGAGATCCGGCTGACTTTCCAGAATCCCAAACCAAGGCTTACTTTGTAAGTAGCAAATAACCCCAGTCACAAATTGCATACCCCTCCTTTTGTAACATAAATCCCATAGAAAATCCCATTCAAAAGCCCATTGAAAGTTCCACATTGCCAGTATAATCCATTCCTCTTTCCATAGAAGAATCTGTATTAACCTGCGTATGTTAGCGTATTTCCTGTGATAAATCTTTCAGTTGTCTGTCCTTAGTATCATTTTGAAATAAATCAATTCATTTCGCATTGAAATTCATGTTCAACATTGTTGCCATTCGAAATCAACTATTTTGTCGAGTGTTTTTACTAACTGTAGTCTTTAAAAGATATTCTCTAAGAATTAGCCTCCTTGTCACTGAAAACCAAAATTGTCAGTGTATTTTTTGCGCATTCCTACGAATTCCTAATTTGCATCTGTCCCATTGAAAAACCTAAACCGTAATCCCATTTAGAGCAATCCCTTTCTGTTAGAATCCTATCTGTTATGTGCCTCTGTCCTTGTCCTTAAAACCAATTTCCGATTTTGACAGCTCATGCCTTTTCTTAGCTGCCTGTCATCACAAATCGTGTGTAAAGCGAATCCCCATTTTGCAGCGTGTGTTTTTCTTTTGCATTGACTTCCTTCCCCAAAATCGATTTTCGTACCTTGTTTTCACGTTGCCCTGGTGTGCTGAGTAGTAGTCTTTAGGCTTCCTCTCCTCAAGCGTAGCATCACAAATTTCCTTTCTAGCTGTCCCGCTGCGGCTGTGAGCTCCTGTGCATAATAAGCAAAATCCGATTCTGCCGTTTTGCTCCAAAAAACGGTTTTCACTTTCTTTTCCGGCCTCCCATCTTGGGGTAGTGGGCTGTATTCCAAATCTGATTTTGCTCTCGCTACACCTTAGTTCTATTCATTGCTTTAAAATTGGTATTTTTCCTGTTTTGCCATTAAAGGATTTGTGTTGGGATCTTGAACCAATTCTCCTGTGGGCATCATTGCATTTGTGTTGCCATCACTTGATGGCTGTTGTAAAATTGTATTTTGAATATTGTTCCTTTTCCATTAAATAATAAATGAATAGATATCTGATTGATACACAGCGGCCTGGCTCCTAGTCCATTGTGACACGGGCTGTTTGTGAAAGGTGGGTGTGAGACGTGTTGGGGCCCACTCAAATAAAGAACCTGTGGTTTATTAAAGATAAAAAGTGTTTTTTTTATTGTGTGCCGCATTCATTGTCAGGGGAAGGAGTCGCTGGCTGGAGTGTGCTGTGTAATAAAACCGTGACAATGTACAAAGAGCCTAGAAACGTAGCTTCTAGGCTCACTCGCTAATGTAGCCCTGAACATGCCATTAGCCAATGACCCCGGGCCAGGAATGTACTTACATGTCCCCCCCACAGCTACGCTCCCCTGGCGCCTTAAGGTGGTTTTCCCAAAGCATGTGCTGTATAAAATAAAACACAAAAATCAATTCTCTCCATCATTTGGACATCTGTTGAGAATGCTTGCGTTTCGTTGATAATCAGGTGCAGACTGAGGCGCCTCTTATCTAAAGTCGGTATTACATGAAGCAAAGCAAGTGTTCATGGAAGAATGGAATCCGGGATCAGAATGCGTTCCAACTCAAGGGGCGGTCTTCCAGTGCCACCTGCTGGCCGATTTATGTGAGCGCAAACGGGTTCATTTCCCATTCGAAAATATGATCAACATGAAGAAAGAACTTTCCAGGACTTCCTCTGTGGACAGAGACGGGAGTTTTATTCAACATAAGAACTTGAAAAAGTACAGCTAGTTCTGAAGGTCCGCGCGGGGAGGGGTAGGACAATAGCTGCGGGGCCCCGGGGAGTTGTCATGCAGGAAGGGTGGCATCAGGGGGGCTATGAACACCCGGAAAGTCCCAGATAAGGAGCTTCGTGTTCTTTGGGCGAAGTTGGCGAATTGTAGCCGTGGTTCTGGCATGCACTAAGCAGGCGGTGTCGGCGACGACGTGAACAGCGAACTTGTTTTATTTAATTCGTACCAAGAGTACAACTGTCAGGTTGCCCCCACCCCCGAAGTGTCTAAGCAGGGAGCCTGGGCAGAGAATACAACTGTAAGCTTGTACCGGAAGGGTCTAAGCAGGGAGCCTGGCCAGAGAGTACAACTGTAAGCTTGTACGGAAGGGTCTAAGCAGGGAGCCTGGCCAAAGAGTACAACTGCCAGCTTGTACCGGAAGGGTCTAAGCAGGGAGCCTGGCCAGAGAGTACAACTGTAAGCTTGTACGGAAGGGTCTAAGCAGGGAGCCTGGCCAGAGAGTACAACTGTAAGCTTGTACGGAAGGGTCTAAGCAGGGAGCCTGGCCACAGAGTACAACTGTCAGCTTGTACCAGAAGGGTCTAAGCAGGGAGCCTGGCCAGAGAGTACAACTGTCAGCTTGCACCGGAAAGGTCTAAGCAGGGAGCCTGGCCAGAGAGTACAGCTGTCAGCTTGCACCGGAAGGGTCTAAGTAGGGAGACTGGGGAGAGAGCACAACTGTAAGCTTGCCCCTGAAGGCTCTAAGCGGGGAGCCTGGGCAGAGCGTACAACTGTCCGCTTGTACCAGAAGGGTCTAAGCAGGGAGCCTGGGCAGAGAGCACAACTGTAAGCTTGCCCCTGAAGGGTCTAAGCAGGGAGCCTGGGCAGATAGCACAACTGTAAGCTTGCCCCTGAAGGGTCTAAGCAGGGAGCCTGGCCAGAGAGTACAACTGTCAGCTTGCACCCAAAGGGTCTAAGCAGGGAACCTGGGCAGAGAGTACAACTGACAGCTTGCACCGGAAGGGTCTAAGCAGGGTGCCTGGGCAGAGAGCACAACTGTCAGCTTGCCCCTGAAGAGTCTAAGCAGGGAGCCTGGGCAGAGAGTACAACTGTCAGCTTGCACCGGAAGGGTCTAAGCAGGGAGCCTGGGCAGAGCTCTGCCCTAAATCTGGCCGAGGGGCTGATTCTGAGGTGCATGTTAAATATGAAAAGTGCTGCGGCTCAGCAGAAAGACACTTTACCAGGATGCAACAGTGGCGGTACTAAATCAAGTCGCCACTCCTGGGAAGCCGTGATTTACTGCATGGCAACATCCTTGCCAACCAATTCATGTGTTAGTGTCTGGCAGAGACTGTCACCCTTTCTGCACCAGTTTAAAGAGGCGTTCATTAACGGTACCCTGCGTTAAACTCCATTGCAAACTTTTCCCGTTTATAAAGATAGAATTTCTTAGACTGCAGCAACACTTTTCTAGTTTAATGAAAGTTTAAGAAAACTTTCTTAAATTAGAAAAGTGTCACTCTTTTAGAAATGCTTGCAATGCCACTAGAGCACAGCGTTCCCCCACAGTGAGCGACTTTAGCCGCTTTTGTTGCTCGAAAGCACAGCATCTCCCCTCCAATGCGTCCAGCCACTTCAGAATGGTAGTGCTGGAAACTGGAGGGGAGAATGTGGGCTTTCCATGCTTTATTTAGCACAAGCTCAGAATCAGGCCCTCAGTCTCACATATGCACTGAGCCTACTATGCATCCCCCATGCTCCGGGCTGAAACCCACATACCTTCCTTTCACAGAACAAAAAGAGGGGTCAAGGTCCAGTCTACAGTTCATAGTGCCTAAGCCTTGCAGGCGTTGTCTTGCGTCCCTACGGCCGCAGGATTCCTTTGGCATCTCAAGGTGTCCGGTAGACTTCCTATTCAGGACTGACTTACTCACTCACCCCAGGTGTGTCAGAGCGCATCGAGGTGTCATTCTGGATCCCAGGGTCGAGTCATTTCCTCCCAATCCATGTGGGCTTCTGAGGACACCGTCAGCGGCCTTTGCACTGGCTCATTTCTGTCACGTTCTCCAGGGTCCATCTGCTCACTATTTGATTTCCTTCCTTAAAGGTTTCAAAATTCCATGCCCTGCTGACATGGGTGAGCACGTAATGTTCTCTTGCCCTGAGAAACTTTTAGTGGGCAACCATTTTTCAGTACAATCTTTCGGTGGAGCCCTCACGGCACACCCCCATCAGTGTTCACCCGCCACAGCAGGTCTTTCACACATAGCATTAATATCTTCTCACACGTCAGGCAACCAGGGAGGAACTCATATTGAGTAGGCTATTCTCTCTCTCTGTGGAACAGGGGTAATCGAGTAACTGTGTTGGGTGTAAACCGTTGGGCAGCAACCACTTCTAATTCCATGACTTTTCTCTTGCATGAAGCTGCCAACTGGAGGCTTCCTTTGATAAACCTGTTCACCCTGTTCCGTGCCTCCTCATTGGCTGAGGGGCTGACACCCGCCCCCCAGCCCCTCCCTGCTGGGGATATGAAGGAAGTAGAAGATTTGAGGGATTCTGCATCGGGTAAATACCCGGCGAGGGCCAATCAGATTGTGTGTAACAATCTGATTGTCACTCGCCGAGTACTAATTGTATTTATTTGAAGAACAGGGATGACAATTTCAATCAGAAATTACTTATAACAGCATTCACAGATTGTGGAGGCATTCCCACGAAGGGTGCCTGAACAACAGCACAAAGATGCGAACAAGTAGTGTACCTGTTTATAAGAGTGTGCAAAACATGGCGACATAGACCAGGGGCAAAACATATCTAGTAGGAAAGTCCATTTGAGCCAAGTCACACATTCCACAACGCCACCTAGTAGCCATCCCTGCAAGTCCACCTCCAGTTCTGAGCCACAACAGCAAGGCATTGTGGGTATGCAAAGTAGCCAAAATGCAAACCTTTTTCTCCAGCAAATTGTGTTTGCCTAGTTACTTTATACATAGCATAATCAACCCAAGACAGACATTTGCAAGGCTGCCAGGACAACTACATGCCTGGACTAATCCCTATTCGGGATCATCAGTGCAGTGTAGTCCTGGCAGCCTGGTGCTTGAAGCATTTGGCTAATTCTTTTGTGTTGCAAATCAATGGAGCACTTTTGAAATTATCCAAACAATTTGGGCCTCATTACGAGTTTGGTGTTAATGGTAAACCCAGCAGCATTTGCCCAACATCTCTGAATTCACCATCTGCCCAGTTCAGGGTTGGATGGAATACCATTGTCGGTATTCCCAGTGACTACCGCCAGTGGCATTTCAAGGCAGACTTTCAGGTGAAGTGTGCCTATTTTTACCTCCACACAAAGCTCTATGAAAAAATTGTGAAATGCCCCAAAAAGATTTTTGAAGAGCTTCCCTTGAGAGGAAAAACGCGGACACTGCTTTATTCAAATTTCCGTGCACCAAAGACAAGGCTTGAGGCCAAATTAGGGATGTTTCCCTCGCACACATGGTTTGAGGAGCTTGGACTGCAACCCACGTGGATGAAAGTGTACACAGTTGTGATGGCGAACCCTTAGTTATGTATGTCCCATTATTTTGTTGTTCATTGCTCTTAAAACGTCAACCCTATTTCAAACTGATATTAATTAAATCGGGTATGAGGTCACATAAACTGGCAGGTACACATCTTCTGGCCGGGCTGAGTACGCGTGCGTGCTGCTACTGAAACAGTACACACCGGTGTACCTGTAACTGCAAGCCAGTTTAATCACAGAGAGAAACTCGGGTGCGGGCGATGTCCCTAAATTAGACCTAAATGTAGTGTAGACATAAGGGGTGGGTGAAACCTGGCAGGAAGCAGCTGGAGGGTGTTTACCTTAGAAAGAGGTTTACTCAATTGAGAGGCACACATTATACATCTGCCTCTTTGTATGCCAGCTCAGTTCTGCTCCCGCCTCATTTATGTTGAAGTATACCCTGCCTTGGAGCATAAGCATACAATTTAAGGAGAAATTATAAAGAAATAAGCATTTAAGTTGTATTAGATTGCACCCCCGCCTCCTTTGTAAAGAGAGGGGGAGGAGGTAGTTCCCAGAATGTCGAATCTTTATTTTTGAGCAGGCTGTCAACAGAGAATAATTGTCTGCCTGATGAGAGTCCGGGAGATTCACCAAAGATCTGAAAGCCTCCTTACTGAGACCAAACACAGCCAGAAAGACCTGCTCTCTTGGATGGTGCTTACAGTCAAGGTTTAGCTCATTGGTTCTTACCCAGGAGAGCTCACAATCCAGGTTTATCTCATTGGTGCTTACCTAGGAAAGTTTACAGTCCAGGTTTAGCTCACCAGTGCTTGCCCAGGAAAGCTGACAATCCAGGTTTAGCGCATTGGTGCTGTTAGGAAAGATTTCGTAATTGTAGGTAATTTTCCTTCTATGTGGCAACCCCTAAACTTTTTGCTGTTGTTTTTCACCTTGTTCTCGACTTTGCCAGAGAAGTGCAGCCTTCTGCCGCACTCCTCTGGGCTTTCGCTCCATTCTTACGGGGAAACTGACATGCCCTTAAGACAGTCAGTACCGGGAAACGTTGTTTTCCGTAGTTTCTTTTATCATGTTGCGGCTTTCGTGCAACATGACACAAGAGGGCACTGTAAGCTAAATTACTGCTCTCTTGGGTCTCTAGCCTTCTACAGGCCCTAGATACTCTTATAGGATTGTAAATGATCGGTGCAAGTGATTCACGGACGGGAATGGTGTCAGCGATCGTTTCTTGTGTTTTGAGCTCCTTTTGGCGTTTTAAGCGCGTTTCTCGCGCTTAACCCAAAATGGTGGCCTGGCTCCCAAAATGGCCAGACCACGAGGCTCCTTTGCCCTGTCCGCTGACCGTCTTGCTCCCTTCACCTTCCCCAGGTCAAGCCGACCCGGGGCCTTCCTTATTTGGGCATGTACTTTCCCGCGAAACACAGATGCTTTCGCAGGCTTCTACATGTCTTGTTTGTTCCCCCAGGATGTGGGCTGGGATGTCTGGTCCCAATACACATCCTGGGTGCCAGAGAGTCTAGGGTGGTGTGAATGCCTGGGACCACCGTGGTCCTTGATAGGTCCACGTATGGTGTGAGTGTTGATGAGCGGATCTCCCATTGGGTCCCCTCCGTTTTGGCGCGAAGGGAACCGTGGATAAGAGGGGGCTGGAAACACCACTACCATGTCGATCTCCTGAGTTCTCACGAACGAAGGAATACATGAGCCAAGTATCCTGCAACCAAGAGGCTGAACCGAGGAATCGCTGGTGACCCGCTGAAGGACTGCTCCTCTGCACTGGTGTCGCCTTGTGAAACCCTTTTCACCTTTGATCGAACCAGAAGGCTTGTACTGGTACTTCGACCCTTGGAATAGCGGGGACAGCTATTCTCGGCATCTTCACCATCTCCTGCTAGTAAGCCTTCGGAAGTGTCTCTGGGCCATCCAGCTGACTGACCAGCCTACACAGGAGTCTTGCTCTGTAACCGCCGTCGTGTTGTGTAGTATTTCGAGTCCTTGTCACTCTCACACGATTCGTACACTTGGCATTCCCAGGTCTGAAGTGAGTAGTGTACATTTCGCTTAGCTACACACGGCCGCTCCGTTGCCCTGCTGTGGTAACAAACTGTGCGGGTTCCTTCGTTTGGGACGTCTTTTACTCAACTCTGCTGCTGCAGACTCAACACGACGACGAGACGTCCCCTGCTCCTCTGAACCTGCCAGCGACTGAAACTGACGCGGCGAAGCCTGGGTCTGCTTGCATCGGGGACCGGTGAGTAGCATAGCTAGGAACTGGTTGCCCTCCTGCAGGAGCCCATAGCTTTTCCCCGCTGTGTCAAAACAGCACGCCTTTCCGTACTCGCGCTCTGCTTCTGCCCACAGTGGAGGCTGCGCTTGAGTTGCGGAACACTGTTCTTCTTCATTTGTGCACTAAACTGAACTGCCTGATTTCCCTCGAAGAGACTCCCCTTTTGCCCGTTGGCACCAGCGTGTGCAGGTACTTTTGAGCACAAGGCTCCACTCTTCGTAGGGCTCGGACTTCCTTTTAGTTAGGTGCCTCTGAAGGCGGACTGGGTCTAAGCATTATTTCGCACTGCCTGTTTTCCTTCCCTTTTAGGTGGACTACACATTTCGTGCATCTAACGCTTGAGACTTGTTTGTATTTGTATATATATTGTATTGGTATGGTATGTGTTGGTTTACTAGAGTTGTATTGTGATTTCTCGCTACGGTCATTGTTTTAAAGGCCTTGGAATAAATGTGTATAAATTTTTAATATAACACCTGTTTGGAGTAGTTTGTAAGTGTCCTTGCTTTGTGTGCTCATTGCGGGCTTTCAGTCACCCTCACCCCTCTTGAGACCTAGGGCCTCATCACGACTTGGGCGGTAGCGGTAACGCTATTAGCACGGGCGGTATTAGCCCTACCGCCGAACTCCCCGGCGCTAATAGCGCCGGATCACGAGTTCGGCAGTAATGTCAATCCCCATTCCCCATTGAGCCCATTCGGGAATGCCCCATTCCCCATTGGGCTCAATGGGGACATTTTGCGCTAATACCGCCGGCGGATTTCCCGCCGGCGGTAATAGCGCGAATTTTCAGCGGATTTCCCCCCAGCTCAGAGCTGGGGAGAAATCCGCCGAAGTCCTGCTTTGGCAGACCCTTAAATCCGGTGGTAATAGCGCTACCGCTGGATTTAAGGGTTACCGCCAAAGTCGTGATGATGCCCCTAGTCTTGACCGCCGCGATCGCTACCTTGATTGGTCTGGCTTGTCCAGAGGTTACCCTGTTCCAAGTAATTAGGTTGGCCTTCTGAACTTCTGCGCCACCAGGACAGAGTTCAGAAATCCGTCTTAACAAATTGGTGTACAGCGGTGGGATACGACGTGTTGTGCACGAACTAAAGCATTTCAAGTTATTCCTACCAGGACACGTAGTGAATTGTTGTAGTATAACTTTTAAAAGGCCATAGTCCTATCTAACAGTATGGAAACAAATACCTTGTTAACTTTAAATGCTTCCAAATCAGAAACATTGAAAAAGATGTGTGCGGAGAGAGGTGTTTCCTCTCAAGGCACGAAATTGGATATGATCCAAAGAATCGTGGCGTGGCAAGAAGCGCAGCTTGACGCTATAACTTCTGAGGACAGTGCAGAAGGAGGTGGGGCTGCTCTCACTGGTAGAACCGACGGTTCTGCCGCTGCACTGATCCACCGCGACCACGAGGACAGGGAGGATGAGATGTCTAATGTTTCCTCTGCCAGTGCTGATGGGGAGGCTATGCTTGAATTCAAGAAGCAAGAGCTGCGGTTTAGGCAGAAGGAGCTTAAATTCAGCATAGCCAAACTAAAAATCGAACAGGCAGAAAAACAGAAAGACAGGGATCACCAGTTGGAACTGGCCAAGCTTCAGGTTGCAAATGGGTCCAAGGGTCCTGGACATGGGTCTGAGGCCTCCTCTTATCCACGGTTTCCGAAATATCTGCTCAGTGTGCATGAGGAAAGGAATGACATTATGGACTGGCTGAATGCGTTTGAGTATGCATGCGAAGTTCAACAAGTTGACAATGCTGATAGGATTGCCTGGTTACTCAGCAGACTGCCCCATTCTGGCTGTAGTGCCATTATGGAAATGTCGAAGGCTGAGCGAGCTGATTTCGCAATGTTAAAGCAAACTCTCATTTTAAAGTTTGGGAAGACTCCGGCCCAATATTTGAAATGATTCAGAGAGTATAAGAAAAAGGAAGGTGGTACTTGGGTATCTTATGTCGCTGAATCTTTGAAAAACTTAACTGGCTGGGTCGAAGGCTATAAGGTTTCTACCTTCGACGGCATGATAAATCTTGTCATGCTGGAACACATTTTTGCTTCTTCTTCCCCGGAGCTTAAGCAGCATTTGGCCGATTCGAAGGAGATAGATCCTAAGAAGCTGGCCATTGCAGCCGACTTATGGGTGTCACATCGAGTGTCCCATAAGGACAAAACTCATCCTGGTAAGCAGGAGGAAGGGAAAAAGTCCAAAGATATGGAGGGTGGAGAATCTGATAAATCTTCTTCTCATAAGGGCCACAAAAAGAAAAACAAGGGTAAGACACAAGAGAACTCACAGGGTAGTGGAGGTCAGCCTCCGGAACAGAACTCTGGTTACAATAAGCCTCCCTACGTAAACAGACCCACTGGATCTTGTTTTGCTTGTGGAGCAACTGACCACGTGAAGGGGGATCCCCGGTGTAAGGTTAGACCTTTGGGGGTCCACTCCGCTAATCTGGCCTTCTCCTCCTACGAGGAAGAAGAGATTACAGGAGCATCCTTCTCCTCAGACTCATTTCCCAGCGGGATAGAGGCTGAGGTAGTTTTAGTGTCCCTGGGTTCCTGGGAGCCTAAAGTCGCAGAGGCTTATGCTAGGATTCCAGATAATACCAAGCACTACTTTAACGACAGTGTGCTGATCAATGGAGTAGATACTCCAGCTCTTAGGGATAGTGGGTGCAGTCGCACTGTAGTGGATTCTACGTTGGTAGACTCAGAGGAAGTTGCCAGAGCTACTCTGATGCCCACTAAGTTGGCTGACGGCCCACTCCGTATGTTCCCAGTAATACCTGTAAATCTTACTTTAAATGGTACAGCAGTCAGGATTCCAGTGAGCATTCAGAGAAACGTCCCAGGAAAGGTCTTGTTAGGTAATGATCTCAGAGCTTTATGGCTCGTAGGAGACACTGCCGAAAGACCCTACACACGGTCTCAAGCACGGGCAGCATTGGCCAAGACCAATACGCCGCCCCAGCCAAAGGGGAAACCCAAGGCGAAAGGAGTAAACAAGTCAAGACGAGGGAAAGAGAATATTCCCCCAAGCTCGCCTACCACTGCGGTGGAGGAAGTTGGTCAATCGCCCGGGCCTGACGAGGAGGTGGCGATGCCTGAAGTATTTCACCCCAACGATCATCCTGAACTAAAAGACTTGTTAGTCGAAGGTGGTCCTGATAGGGACGAATTCAGTAAAGGCCAACGTGAGTGCCCATCTCTGGAAGGCCTAAGGAGACAGGCCTGCTCCCAGCTTGAGGGTGAACCTCCTGGGACGCATAGGATTTATTGGGAAGGTGGACTCCTGTATAGTGAGCCCACAGAGTCTACAGAAGGAGACCATAGGAGGTTGGTGGTTCCCCTTGCTGTTAGGCCCTTCCTCCTGCAGTTGGCGCATGAAGTTCCCCTTGCTGGTCACCTTGGTATTAAGAGGACCAAGCAAAGGTTATCCATGCACTTCTACTGGCCCAAGATGGGGGTGCAAGTAGAAAGTCACTGCAGGAGTTGTGCCTCCTGGTAAGGTTGGCTCGACAATCCAAGCTCCATTGGTACCGCTCCCAGTTGTGGGGGTACCATTCGAAAGGTTAGGGATCGACATCGTTGGTCCCCTTGACCCGCAAACATCCTCGGGCAATAGGTTTATCCTGGTGCTGGTCGACCATGCAACCAGATATCCTGAGGCCATCCCATTGAAAACTGTAGCTGCCAAGTCAGTTGCAAAAGCTTTACTTGGCATATTTACTAGGGTTGGCTTCCCTAAAGAAGTTGTGTCGGATCGTGGCAGCAACTTTATGTCGAAGTATATGCAGGCTATGTGAAAAGAATGTGGGGTCACATACAAGTTCTCTTCTGCATACCACCCCCAGACCAATGGTCTGGTGGAACATTTCAACAGAACGTTAAAGAGCATGATTGGGGCTCTGGAGGAACCTCAGAGAAGAAAATGGGATCTTCTTTTACCATGCTTACTGTTTGCCTACCGAGAGGTACCACAGGAGGGTGTTGGCTTCAGCCCCTTCGAACTTCTGTTCGGTCATCCTGTACGGGGACCCTTAGCCATAGTCAAAGAGGGATGGGAGATGCCCACTCCCCCTGTTACTACCAACGTAGTAGATTATGTGCTATGGCTCAGAAAATGGATGGTACTTCTGATGGGCTTGGCTAGTGATAAATTGAAGGCAGCACACGCGCTGGTGAAACATTGGTATTTGTATTTGTATTTGTATTTATTTATTTATATTGCGCACCTTGCCCAGAGGCTTGCGGGCGCATGTTTAGGAGGAAGTTACAAGTTACAGAAAGGAGGTTACAGGTTGCAGAAGGGGTGATACAGTATACCGTTACAGGTGATATTAACATAGATAGTAACAACAAAGTAGCAGCACCCGGTTACAGGAGAAGGGTACAATCTGTGAGCAGTTACAAGTAGCAAGATAAGTATACATCAGATCCGTTTAAATTACAGCAGAATCGCCAGGCAGGCGAACCTAAATGCGTTAGGCAAATGTGAGAGCCGGAGTGACAATGTGCAGACAGCCGTGCAGAAACAAACACTAGCCGCTGAAGGATGCAGGGGTGGAAGGTGAGGTACGACCAGAAAGCTTCCATCATCAACTTTACACCTGGTCAGCAAGTCCTGATCATGAATCCCATAAGGCCTCGAGCTTTACAGGACAAATGGTCAGGCCCTTACACAGTGGTGGAGCCCCTGGGTGAGGTTAACTATTTAGTGGACCTTGGAAGGCCTGGACAGGCTCCAAAAGTGTTTCACGTGAATAGGCTGAAGGCTTTCGTCCCAAGAGTCGAAATCGCAGCACTGCTACTGGCTTCAGATGTTGAGGAAGAGGAGTCTGAACCTCTCCCCGACCTGTTCCAAAGCGATCCTTCAGATAGCTCCTTTGAGGGTGTCCGAGTGGCCCCTCACCTGACTTCTGATCAGCAGGCTGAGGTGAAAAGTTTGCTGAGGCAGTTTTCCCCCCTGTTTTCACAGTCACCTGGTTTGACACCTTGGTGCAAACATAACATAGACACAGGAGACAGTGTACCTACCAGAAGTAGGGGATACAGGATGTCAGACAAAGTGCGGTCTTATATTAAGACCGAGGTCAACAAGATGTTAGACCTTGGGGTGATTGAACCCTCTAGTAGTCCTTGGTCCAGGCCTGTGGTTTTGGTTCCAAAGGCAGGCACTTCTGAATTGAGGTTCTGCGTGGATTACAGGGCTCTGAATGCTGTCACCAAGACAGATGCACACCCCTTGCCTCGAACAGATGAGCTGGTGGATACTTTGGGTGCCTCCAAGTACCTCAGCACGTTTGACCTCACTGCTGGCTATTGGCAAATAGCTTTAGCAGAACATGCCAAGGAGAAGACAGCGTTTTCTACTCCAGACGGCCTTTACCAATTCAGGGTAATGCCGTTCGGGTTGAAGAATGCACCTGCCACTTTCCAGAGGCTTGTGAATCATGTTTTGAATGGGTTGGACGAATTCTGTCTTGCATATCTGGACGATATAGCAGTATTCAGTGCCACCTGGGAAGACCATGTGAAACACCTCGGGATCGTGCTCCAGGCTCTTCAGAAAGCACACTTGACCATAAAGGCTAGTAAATGCCAGATTGGACAAGGCTCAGTGGTTTACCTTGGACATGAAGTAGGTGGAGGGAGGATACAGCCTCTACCCAGTAAAGTACAAGCAGTACAAGACTGGCCTACCCCCACTACACAAACCCAAGTGAGAGCCTTCTTAGGACTCACGGGGTATTACCGCAATTTCGTGGCAGACTATGGCACCATAGCTGCCCCTCTGACTGCCCTCACAACTCCGAAGAAACCCAAGAAGGTAACTTGGACCGACGAGTGTGAGAAGGCCTTCAATGGCTTAAAAGACTCCTTGTGCCAGGCCCCTGTCCTCAGGGCCCCTGATTATCAAAGACCTTTTATCGTGCAGACGGACGCCTCTGACACTGGGATAGGAGCTGTACTATCACAAGTAGATGAGAAGGGTAAGGAACACCCTATTGGTTTTATTAGTCGCCAGCTTAAGGACAGAGAGCTCAGATGGTCCACGGTAGAGAAAGAATGTTTCTCTGTTGTGTGGGCCCTAAGGAAGCTGAGGCCCTACCTCTTTGGGACCCACTTCACTGTGCAAACTGACCATAAGCCCTTAAAGTGGCTAATGAACATGAAGGGGGAGAATCCAAAGTTGCTTAGGTGGTCCGTAAGTCTACAAGGCTTCGACTTCACTATTGAGCATAGGCCAGGTGTCCAACATAGCAATGCTGATGGGTTGTCCAGAATGTTTAACCGACCTGAACAAGAGACTCATCCAGGGGTGGATTAGTTCCCCCTGTCCATAGTCTGGGAGGGGCGAGTGTTAGGAAAGATTTCGTAATTGTAGGTAATTTTCCTTCCATGTGGCAACCCCTAAACTTTTTGCTGTTGTTTTTCACCTTGTTCTCGACTTTGCCAGAGAAGTGCAGCCTTCTGCCGCACTCCTCTGGGCTTTTGCTCCATTCTTACGGGGAAACTGACATGCCCTTAAGACAGTCAGTACCGGGAAACGTTGTTTTCCGTAGTTTCTTTTATCATGTTGCGGCTTTCGTGCAACATGACACAAGAGGGCACTGTAAGCTAAGTTACTGCTCTCTTGGGTCTCTAGCCTTCTACAGGCCCTAGATACTCTTATAGGATTGTAACTGATCGGTGCAAGTGATTCATGGACGGGAATGGTGGCAGCGATCGTTTCTTGTGTTTTGAGCTCCTTTTGGCGTTTTAAGCGCGTTTCTCGCGCTTAACCCAAAATGGTGGCCTGGCTCCCAAAATGGCCAGAACACGAGGCTCCTTTGCCCTGTCCGCTGACCGTCTTGCTCCCTTCACCTTCCCCAGGTCGAGCCGACCCGGGGCCTTCCTTATTTGGGCATGTACTTTCCCGCGAAACACAGATGCTTTCGCGGGCTTCTACATGTCTTGTGTGTGCCCCCAGGATGTGGGCTGGGATGTCTGGTCCCAATACACATCCTGGGTGCCAGAGAGTCTAGGGTGGGGTGAATGCCTGGGACCAGCGTGGTCCGTGATAGGTCCACATATGGTGTGAGTGTTGATGAGCGGATCTCCCATTGGGTCCCCTCCGTTTTGGCGCGAAGGGAACCGTGGATAAGAGGGGGCTGGAAACACCACTACCATGTCGATCTCCTGAGTTCTCACGAACGAAGGAATACAGGAGCCAAGTATCCTGCAACCAAGAGGCTGAACCGAGGAATCGCTGGTGACCCGCTGAAGGACTGCTCCTCTGCACTGCTGTCGCCTTGTGAAACCCTTTTCACCTTTGATCGAACCAGAAGGCCTGTACTGGTACTTCGACCCTTGGAATAGCGGGGACAGCTATTCTCGGCATCTTCACCATCTCCTGCTAGTAAGCCTTCGGAACCGTCTCTGGGCCATCCAGCTGACTGACCAGCCTACACAGGAGTCTTGCTCTGTAACCGCCGTCAGGTTGTGTAGTATTTCGAGTCCTTGTCACTCTCACACGATTCGGACACTTGGCGTTCCCAGGTCTGAAGTGAGTAGTGTACATTTGGCTCAGATGCAAACGGCCGCTCCGTTGCCCTGCTGTGGTAACAAACTGTGCGGGTTCCTTCGTTTGGGACGTCTTTTACTCAACTCTGCTGCTGCAGACTCAACACGACGACGAGACGTCCCCTGCTCCTCTGAACCTGCCAGCGACTGAAACTGACGCGGAGAAGCCTGGGTCTGCTTGCATCGGGGACCACTGAGTAGCATAGCTAGGACTTGGTCGCCCTCCTGCAGGAGCCCATAGCTTTTCCCCGCTGTGTCAAAACAGCACGCCTTTCCGTACTCGCGCTGTGCTTCTGCCCACAGTGGAGGCTGCGCTTGAGTTGCGGAACACTGTTCTTCTTCATTTGTGCACTAAACTGAACTGCCTGATTTCCCTCGAAGACACTCCCCTTTTGCCCGTTGGCACCAGCGTGTGCAGGTACTTTTGAGCACAAGGCTCCACTCTTCGTAGGGCTCGGACTTCCTTTTAGTTAGGTGCCTCTGAAGGCGGACTGGGTCTAAGCATTATTTCGCACTGCCTGTTTTCCTTCCCTTTTAGGTGGACTACACATTTCGTGCATCTAACACTTGAGACTTGTTTGTATTTGTATATATATTGTATTGGTATGGTATGTGTTGGTTTACTAGAGTTGTATTGTGATTTCTCGCTACGGTCATTGTTTTAAAGGCCTTGGAATAAATGTGTATATATTTTTAATATAACACCTGTTTGGAGTAGTTTGTAAGTGTCCTTGCTTTGTGTGCTCATTGCGGGCTTTCAGTCACCCTCACCCCTCTTGAGACCTAGTCTTGACCGCCGCGATCGCTACCTTGATTGGTCTGGCTTGCCCAGAGGTTACCCTGTACCAAGTAATTAGGTTGGCCTTCTGAACTTCTGCGCCACCGGGACAGAGTTCAGAAATCCGTCTTAACAGGTGCTTACCCAGGAGAGCTTACACTCCAGGTTTAGCTCATCAGTGCTTACCGAGGGGAGCTCACACTCCAGGTTTAGCTCATTGGTGCTTACCCAAGAGAGCACACAATCCAGGTTTAGCTCATTGATGCTTACCCAGGAGAGCTAACAATCAAGATTCAGCTCACTTGTGCTTACTCACAAGAGCTCACAATCCAGGTTGAGCTCACTGGTGCTTACCCAGGAGAGTGCACAATCCAGGTTTAGCTCCTTGGTGCTTACCGAGGTCAACTTACACTCAAGGTTTAGCTAACCGGTGCTTTACACATGAGAGCTCACAATCCAGGTTTTGCTCATTGGTGGTTACACAGGAGAGCTTACACTCCAGCTTTAGCTCACTGGTGATTACCCAGCAGACTTTAGAATCCAGGTTTAGCTCACTGGTGCTTACCCAGGAGAGCGCACAATTCAGGTTTAGCTCACTGGTGCTTACCCAGGAGAGTTTACAATCCAGGGTTAGCTCATTGGTGTTTACCCAGGAGAGCTTGCAATCCAGGTTTAGCTCATTGATGCTTACCCAGTAGAGCTCACACTCAAGGTTTAGATCACTGGTGCTTACCCATGAGAGTTTACAATCCAGGTTTAGCTCATTAGTATTTGCCCAGGAGAGCTCACAATCCAGGTGTAGCTCACTGGTGCTTACCCAGGAGAGCTTACACTCAAGGTTTAGCTAACCAGTGCTTACCCAGAAGAGTTTACAATCCAGGTATAGCTCACTGCTGCTTACCGAGTAGAGTTTACAATCCAGGTTTAGCTCATTTGTGCTTACCCAGGTGAATTTACACTCACGGTTTAGCTCATCGGTGTTTACCCAGGAGAGCACACAATCCAGGTTTAGCTCATTGGTACTTACCCAGGTGAATTTACAGTCAAGGTTTAGCTCACTGGTGCTTATTGAGGAGAGCTCACAATCCAGGTTAAGCTCATTGGTGATTACCTAGGAGAGCTTACACTCCAGGTTTAGCTCGCCGGTGCTTACCAAGGAGAGTTTACAATCCAGGATTAGCTCATTGGTGCTTACCCAGAAGAGTTACACTCCAGGTTTAGCTCACCATTGCTTACCCAGGATACCCAGGAGAGTTTACAATCAGGTTTAGCTCACTGGTGCTAACCCAGGAGAGTTTATAATCTAGGGTTAGCTCACTGGTGCTTACTCAGGACAGTTTACAGTCCACGATTAGCTCACTGGTGCTTACTGATGAGAGCTCACAATCAAGGTTTAGCTCATTGGTGCTTACACAGGAGAGTTTACACTCCAGGTTTAGCTCACTGGTGCTTACCCAGGAGAGTTTACAATCCAGGTTTAGCTCATTGGTGCTTACCCAGGAGAACTTAGCCTCCAAGTTTAGCTCACCAGTGCTTACCCAGGAGAGCTAACAATCCAGGTTTAGCTCACTGTACCTTTCACAGAGGAGAAATAATAATTTTTCATTTACATAGCAGCCTGTCCCCATCCCCAACGGCAAATGCAAGTCAATTCTCTCTAACCACGATGAGCACCAGCAACCAAAGACACATGTTTTGGCCTTGTTGTAAAGAGAAGGGGAGGAGGTAGTTCCCAGAATGCCGAATCTTTATTTTTGAGCAGGCTGTCAACAGTGAATAATTGTCTGTCTGATGAGAGTCCGGGAGATTCACCAAAGATCTGAAAGCCTCCTTACTGAGACCAAACACAGCCACAAAGACCTGCTCTCTGGGATGGTGCTTACAGTCAAGGTTTAGCTCATTGGTTCTTACCCAGGAGAGCTCACAATCCAGGTTTATCTCATTGGTGCTTACCTAGGAAAGATTACAGTCCAGGTTTAGCTCGCCAGTGCTTGCCCAGGAAAGCTGACAATCCAGGTTTAGCTCATTGGTGCTTACCCAGGAGAGTTTACACTCCAGGTTTAGCTCATTAGTGCTTACCGAGGGGAGCTCACAATCCAGGTTTAGCTAATTGGTGCTTACCCAGGAGAGCTAACAATCAAGATTCAGCTCACTGGTGCTTACTCACAAGAGCTCACAATCCAGGTTTAGCTCACTGGTGCTTACCCAGGAGAGCGCACAATCCAGGTTTAGCTCATTGGTGCTTACCGAGGTCAACTTGCACTCAAGGTTTAGCTCACCGGTGCTTACACATGAGAGCTCACAATCCAGGTTTTGCTCATTGGTGCTTACACAGGAGAGTTTACACTCCAGGTTTACCTCACTGGTGATTACGCAGCAGAGTTTACAATCCAGGTTTAGCTCACTGGTGCTTACCCAGGAGAGCGCACAATCCAGGTTTAGCTCACTGGTGCTTACCCAGGAGAGTTTACAATCCAGGGTTACCTCATTGGTGTTTACCTAGGAGAGCTTGCAATCCAGGTTTAGCTCATTGATGCTTACCCAGAAGAGCTCACACTCAAGGTTTAGCTCACTAGTGCTTACCCATGAGAGTTTACAATCCAGGTTTAGCTCATTAGTGTTTGTCCAGGAGAGCTCACAAGCCAGGTGTAGCTCACTGGTGCTTACCCAGGAGAGCTTACACTCAAGGTTTAGCTAACCAGTGCTTACCCAGAAGAGTTTACAATCCAGGTTTAGCTCACTGGTGCTTACCCAGGAGAGTTTACAATCCAGGTTTAGCTCATTTGTGCTTACCCAGGTGAATTTACACTCACAGTTTAGCTCAATTGTGTTTACCTAGGAGAGTTCACAATCCAGGTGTAGCTCATTGGTTCTTACACAGGAGAACACACAATCCAGGTTTAGCTCATTGGTACTTACCCAGGTGAATTTACAGTCAAGGTTTAGCTCACTGGTGCTTATTGAGGAGAGCTCACAATCCAGGTTAAGCTCATTGGTGCTTACCTAGGAGAGCTTACACTCCAGGTTTAGCTCGCCGGTGCTTACCAAGGAGAGTTTACATTCCAGGTTTATCTCACTGGTGCTTGCCCAGGAGAGCTAACAATCCAGGTTTAGCTCATTGGTGCTTGCCCAGGAGATTTTACAATCCAAGATTAGCTCATTGGTGCTTACCCAGAAGAGTTTACACTCCAGGTTTAGCTCACCAGTGCTTACCCAGGATACCCAGGATAGTTTACAATCAGGTTTAGTTCACTGGTGTTTACACAGGAGAGCTCACAATCCAGGTTTAGCTCATCGGTGCTTACCCAGGAGAGTTTACAATCCAGGTTTAGCTCACTGGTGCTTACCCAGGAGAGTTTACAATCCAGGTTTTGCTCATTGGTGCTTACCCAGGGGACCTTAGCCTCCAGGTTTAGCTCACCGTTGCTTACCCAGGAGAGCTAACAATCCAGGTTTAGCTCACTGTACCTTTCATAGAGGAGAAATAATCATTTTGCATTTGCATAGCAGCCTGTCCCCACCCCCAACTGCAAATGCAAGTCATTTCTCCTCTAAACACGAGAAGCACCAGCAACCAAAGACACAAGTTTCGGCCTTGTTGGGCATTATCAGTGGGCAAGGTGTCCACGTCTGGCTACTTTTACTGACATGGCGGGAAACCCCAATCTTTTCAAAATGCGTCAAAATGTCGGAGCCCTTCTACTGAGAGTGAACAAGTCCAAGTGACTGAAGTTCAAGACGAGGAGCAAACAATAGGTCACAGAGGTTGGCTGGTGCTGCAGGTTCAGCGAAGTTCTGCTTCAAGGCACGTGCCGCCAGCACTGCTTTCCTGAAAATCTCGTTCCTGCAGGTGAAGCCCTCCCGAGATTGTGGCGGGCTAGCCTTCTCTTCAGTACCGCCAAATCATGAAAGCAACATCAAATTGTTACTACATCAAGACATCCACTGGGGTTCGTAAGTTTATGGGTGCATTTGTTTTATGGTAAATGTTTAAAAAAAACACACTTTCAATTAAAGACAATTTCATTTGCTTAAAGAGATTCAAATCTCAGGGCCTCATTAGTGTGGTGGTAATGGTCGTTTTTTCCACTCCACCTAAGAAAAGTTTAGTAAATGTGATACAGTCCCCTGGCCATTTGTGGGGACGGATTTGGGTTCTTTGTTCGTGTACTATTTGCTCGAAGTGACCTGACCGAAATCTAATTGCTCGAGGTCACCTTGAACGTAGATGCCAAAACAGTAAATCATTGAGCCTGTCAAAATGACGAGTTCCACACGAGGGCGCCCTTTCCCTATTTATTCTGTTATGTCCCCTTCGCCACGGAGAGGGACGTCTGCTCGGTATGCCTCAACTTACTTTAATGCTTCCCTGGACATCTCTCCCCCAGCAATCCTTCCAATGGAAGCGGGGGACACCCCTGCAGCCCCCGAATACAAAGAGAGCGGGGGACACCCCCACAACCCCCGATCCCCTTCTACAGTATTATAAACATAATGAAAAAGAAGCCTAAGGTGGAGCTACTATGCAAACAGCGAAAATGGACAAAGGTCAATGGGTGGGTACCTCTTAAAAATCGATCAAATGAATAATTCGATCAAAAATGTTCGATCAAATTGGCTAATTCCATGTGGGGGACCTCTGATGTGGTGACCAAGGGCACTGTGGGTCACCGCATGCCGGCACAGGATGCACCCGGGAGCCGCCTGGGGAGGACCCACCAGTTGCCATCACCCGGATCCCAACTCTGGGCAGGGTACAGTCGCATGCAGCTTGCAGAGAGATGAGCTCCATACATAGACCTCACAATGTAGAGCGCAGAGAAAAATAGGAGAAACTAAGTCAAACTAAGCAGATCTGCACACGCGCAGAAGGACTGCCTTTGCCTATCCACGATGGTATGGTATATTAGAATGTGTACGACTCGCCACTGCCATTTGCATGGCCTCCAGGCGCTCTGGCAGATCTGGAAGAGAGTTGGTGGTTTTGGTCAGTTGGGAGGAGAGGGAACGGCAAGATTGCAGCGCTTTGTGTTGAGGCTGCAGACCGGAAGTACCCGGAGATCTGCGCGCTTGTAAGATTGGAAGGTGAGAAGGGTAGGAGGCCTCGAAGGCTTCGTGTCCAGAGGAGGGGACCTCATGCTGATGGTGTGGGCATGCGCTGGGCAGGGTCTGAGTAGGTCGGTTTTAGCTAGAGAGGCATGGTTGTGAGGTTCCAAGTTTGAGGAGAGGGTCTTTATTTCACAAGGATGTGCAATTGGCTGATTTCTATTTGTCAGCGGTGAGAAAGGTGGAGAGAAGTGAAGGGGCAGTCACAATGTGTCACGTGGTCGTGTAGTGTCCGTAGCGCTCTCAAAGTATTGATCGTGCTGCCAGTTAGGTTATGTAATAGGTTATTTATAACACGCTTAATACCCAGAAGTTTCTAAGCGCGGACCCGGGGATCGAACCTGTGTTGCTCCGCTTCATATTGCTTCCAAGTCGAGCACGTTGTCCCTGAGCTATCCTCCCGAGACCCGATTAGAGATTTTTGGCATTAGTGGCTGATGCGTGAAGAAGGCCGGTGTTGAGAGTTAGATGTTCTAGGAGACAGGGAAGTCTGTCTCTTATGGTTCCGGTGGTGCCTTATTTGATCTCTTCTCATTGTTATTGGTTGCTGAGTGTTGTGCTTTGTGTTCTAGTTGTAAGGTCAGTGTGGCCTTCCCTTACAGTGTGTCTATGCATGAACGTCAAGCTATTGAGGAGTGTCGCTTGTGCTGCTTGATGGGTGTAGGGTAACCTTTCTGTCTGTTAAGCATTGAAGAGCTAGGCTTTTAGACTGTTCCTGAATTTCCAGTGCTCCTATATACAATACAGGCTTTCACTTGGTAGTGTGTTCCAGCGTTTGTCCACCATGGTCGAAAAGGCAGAGCCTCCCCATCTTTCTCTGCAAAAGCTTCTGATTTCTGATAGCCTGTCGTTTCTCAATATTAGGGTTTGGGTCGGTTGGTAGAGTGAGATTTTGTTTTGGAAGAATTCCGCTCCTTGACCTTCAGGTGGCCTGTGGGCCATGAAAAGGGCTTTGAACTGCATCCCAGTTTGGATTGGTAGGCAGTGGAGTGCTCGGGGAGCCAGTGGTATCTGGTCCCTCCTCTTTAGTCTGAGTAGGAGTCTATCTGCTGTGTTTTGGATCCATTGCCGTTTTTTTGTGCGGCAGCCCTGGCAGACCTAGGTACATGCTGTTGCGTAGTCCATTCCTAAAATAATCGGGCAGATTGTGACCAGCCCTCGGTGTGTGAAGGAGCGCCATGGCCTAGTCCAGCAGATAGAGTCGAGACGGTGGGAGCACTTTTTGACTGTTGCCTTGACATGGGGTTCCAGCCTGAGTCCATTACTCATTAATTCGCCTATGTTCTGGATAATTCTAGATGGTTTAAGGCAGTTCCACGTTTCCAAAGGCTAGGGTAGAGGTGTTCAGGTTCGGCGCGCAGTGGCTTCACCATTATTCTATTCTGTCTGGGTTGAGTTTCAGGTAGTTGGCTGTTATCCATTCACTTATTTGCGTGAGGACGATACTGAGGGTGGTGCTGGAGTTCCCATCGTCTATCATTTTGTATATCATTTGTGCGTCATCCCCATAATTGTAACCGGAGAGACCATAATATTTTATGATCTCCATCAAAGATTTCATATTGATGTTGAAAAGGAGTATCGAAAGACTTGATCCCTGGGGGACTCCACAGGTAACTGCTCATGGCTTCAAACTGAAAGGCAGGAGTCAGGTGATTTGTGTTCTGTCAGTAAGGAAATATGTCACCCATTGTACAGTTGTGTTACTGGGTCTGGTTTCTTCAAGCATCTAATTAGTGTATTGTGGTTAATAGTGTCAAAGGCCGCTGAGATGTCGAGAAGTACAAGTGCCAAGGTGATGTCATCTGCTGTGATTTTGAGGTCATCCCAACTGGAACCAAATGCTGATGCAGTGCCTCGCGTTGGCCTGAAACCAACGTGTGGGGGATCTAATAAGGCAGTAGTCTCTGCATGCTCCAAGATTCTGCTCTATACTTACATGTGTACAATTTCAGCTTGGTAAGGTATGTTTGAGATAGGACAAGGGTTTGGTGGGGCAATCTTCTGGGTCTCCAGCTGGGTCTTTAGAAGTAGTTTGATGTCGGCAGTCTTCAAAGCTTTTCGTACAATTCCCGTTTGGAGGGAGCAGTTCATTCATTTGCGTAAGTAGAAAGCCAGTGTTTCCTTGTGAGGTGTCTGTGAGGGTCTAGGAGTAAGAGACGGGCACACGGGTGGCATGTTCTTTGGCAAAGACTTTCATTCACAAAAGAAATGGGGGAGTTGGAGGAAATCCTAGCTATCCCTAACTCTAAAAGGGGGGTCCCTGCCTCAACAAAATTATCTAATTAAACTGTCGGTGTCAGGATGATCAAAATAAAGTTCACCGTCCTGTGTGCAAATCCTAACCTGTCCCTCACAAGATAAACTGAAGATAAGGTGATGAGGTGATGCCTCCGGCAGCCCAGCTTACGAGTTCTAAAATAAATGTTCCAACAGAAGGTGTAGACAAACGCAAAGAAAAAGTTCCACAAGACTTAGGGGTTGATCTTCTTTTCCCCCAAAGTCTTTCCAGCTCCACACAAAATTATTCCTGAATCGTCACTGGTTAAAACTGAATCCTTGTATGAGGCTGGCAGGCCTGCTTTCCCAGGCGGTCCACAACAAGGAATCATTTCCTGAATTCTTTCCCCCAAGCCGTGCTGAGGTCTTTGACCTCATTTCCTCAATACTCCCACCTTGGTCCACTCTCCTGTCAAGTAGAATAATCAACAATCTCTTTCTCACCATCTGACCTTAGTCTTACCCAGAGCCTGGGTTAACGCTCCTGCCAAGGTCCCCAAGTGTTTGTGGTGAAACTCAATCTTCTCTTCCTCTGTGTTAGTGCTCAGGGTGCCTTTCCCCTGAAAGGGTCCCAGACCCCCTTCAATTGGTCAGTTCTGCAATTCTCTATATCTGCTCTAGCCCCCTTCCACAGCCTTGATTTATTCTCCTACCAAGACCTGGCGTGCAATTTATGTTTCCCAAGTTCGTATCTCTCCCTTTCCAAGTTTGGGGTGTGCTTTCCCCACGTGGGCCCCAGACCCCTTTTTACAGTTCTCTGCGTTCCCTGGACACTGTAAACCCAGCCTCCACTCCAGGCACGGTCTGCTTGCCAGAAGAAGTTCTCCCTGCCTCTTGTTCGGGTCCCAGACCCAGGTTACACTGCCCCGACAGTGCTTCGGTGTCCCATTCCTATCCTGTGGGCTCACCGGTACTCATTCTGGTGTTCTGGCTTCCCTGATTCTGCTCGGGTGCTTTCTCTGCTCCAGCAGTTCCGCTCAGACTTCTCTAGCGGAGACAGTTTTCACTTGGCAGCCCAGCTCGTTCAGCCATCGGGAAGTGCCCTCTGCTTCTCCCCACCTCGGTACAGCCTCTCCAGATCTCTCCTGGGAACGCCTGTCACTGGACAACTACGTCGCTCCGCTCTACCTCTCAATAGCCTGCGTGTTCGCCGGGTGCTGCAGGCCGAGTGTCAGGCGTCAGGACTCCATCACAGTGAGGAGTAGGAAGCTTCAAGCACGTTGCAACAATTTCCCTTTCAGTGACTGATTGCACCACAAACATCGTCCCTTTAAGATATCTAAAGCCAGGTGCCTGGAAGTTGGCATGGCAACGCTGGCGTCCTATATGTCTAGCCATGCCCCTCCTCCTGCGGCACTCGACGCGCAAGACCGTCATGTGACATTCCTTAAAAGCACCTCCCACCCGCTTCTCTAATGCTTCTGATTCTCGTATTAGTGGTGTAATTTCTTGTGTCCTTGTTCTTGCTCCCGTTCGCCCATTTCCTTCCCATTTCCCGATACCCCTGTTTGTTCATGTTGGATTTCCTGATACCTGACCTGGCCTGCTTACGGACTTCGTGTGCTTTCTATCTGATTGCTGACTCTCTGCTAACGAACCCGGACCGTCCCTGGAATTGCTCTGCTAACGTTATTTACAGTCGCCGCCCGCCTCCTACAACCGACCTTGGAATGGACCCTGCCTTGCCTACGTGTTTGAAACTACTACTGGAAAGTTTCTACATCCCACCGGATCTCCTGGAAACACTGGACTAGAGACTTTGTTGTGAATCCTTTTAGGCGTCCTCGTGCCGTCGGAGTTAGGTATTTTGGGACTTCAAGGGCTTGGACTACAGACTTGACGTGTGCCCATCCAGGCGTCCTCATGCCGTCGGGAATAGGGGAAGAGGATCTCCTCATATTATCTGTGGATTGCATGATTTTCCTGCCTTATCTACCGCTGACTCTACCAGTGCCCTGTCTCCCTTTTCTGTTCTACCTGACTCCAGTTTGGAACCGTGTGATAAGCTCCCAGTGATTTGAATTTTCACTTCTATTGGTTATCTATTTTGCTTAGCCAGAGGATTTATTCTACCTTCTTATTTCAGAATAACCCTTGGTGACGTATTCCAGTCATCTTTTGTTACTGAGGTCCTGTATTGAGTCAAGGTTAGTGGGGTGTTATTGGCTCTAAAATGGAGACATTGTGTTCCAAAACTGCATTGTGTTAACACTTGCCTTTCTTGCAGTTCTGATCTGCTCCAGCCTGTGTAACCTGCACTGTCACCTACCATCCGTCTTCAAGTGGTCGTTCCACTCAACGATCCTGGTATCCTATCTTTTCGCTAATAGACCACGCTGGTTGTACACAGTTATGAACCAGTTTAGTATATTGGCAAGAAGAATTCTACTGCTACACTACGTGTCCAAGTATGCCCCTGACACTGAGTCTCTGCTGAGAGCAAGAATAATAGTCTCAGTACTATTATTCAGCCAGGGTTGAACAGACTTCTCTGACATCTTGTGAGTGTCTTTTATGTCTACTGGAGATATGTCACAAAAGTACATTGATGTACTTAGAGGAAGGGCAAGAGAAGGGTTAGAAGGAAAGGTGGGAGGGTTAAAGAGATACTTTGTTCTCCCTTCATGGTCACTGCTCTCAATGGGGTCCTCCCTCCCCATGAGATCCTCCCGCTGAGTACCACCCAGATGGGCACTATTTGGTAGCGGCCTCATCCCCCTGGCCTCATGGAAAGGGGCTTGCCCATCTAAAGCAGTGACGATACCTCGGGATTCGTCACAGGTCTCTTTAGAGATGTTTGGGGGTTAGGGGTCAATCGGAGAATGACCTTTGTTGCTAAGTTTCCCCAATTCTTGAAGTGTGGCTTGGATATTAGTTTAAAGCTGTTCATTGATGGGGTTGTAGGGTGAAAGTGATTAACTGGGGTTTGAATGTTGCTTCCAATTCCATTCCTTCTAGATCATTCATGGCTTGTAGTATGTTTAGTAATTTGCTTCTGATGTGGTTGCTTATATCATCACATAGGTTTGGGGAGGTGAAGTCCCTTTGCTGCAGGAGGCAGGTTTTCTCATCCCATTGATGGTTTGCTAACATTCTTTCTCTGCATGGGGTGCATTATTGATTTGTTTGGAATGGTAAAGTTTCTTTGCTTTATGGATTTCTGCTTTGTTTTACGATGGATCAGTCCTTTGTAAGCAATCTTGCCCTGTGGGTTGTGGAGTGTTCTCCATGGTTTTTTCTAGTCTTCCATTTCTATTTTCAGCGTTCGCAGGTGGTGTGTGACCCACCTTCCTGTAGTCATTGTTTCTGAGAGAATGATGTGCTTTAGTGGGGCGAGAGTGTCTAGTCCTTGGATTGTCCACTTTTCTAGTATCATGAAGATTCCTCCCGGCAGTAGGAGTTCTGGTTCATTGAGTTGGGTTTGGCTCTTCCATAAAATGTCACTGCTCCTCCAAGTTAAGATGTGTCCAGCTTCTCCCGGTGGTGGTTGTTTGTCCTTTATGAGTTGGGAGGTGACTCATTAGTGCGTAAAATATATCAATCGGTGATCACTCACAGTACCTGAAAGAGGTGGAGGCTGGTTTATTAGGCCTCTCAAAAGATAGCGTTGAGGCTGCGGCCTGTAGTGTGTGCTGCTCCTTTGACCATTTGTTTGAGGTGAAAGATGGCCATACAGGAGCTTAAGATTTTGGGTGCCGAATTTGGTTGCTCCTTGACCAAATGTTGAAGCCACAGAGGACCATTAGAAGTTTCTGTTCTATCGCTAAGTTAGCATTCACGTCTGCACAGTTTTCTGCAAAGGTTGGGTTGTAGGATGGTGTTCTACAAATAAGAAGAAAGGAGAAGTTGCTTTGGTGTTTATGGATGGAGACCTTCAGTGTCTGTGAAATTCATGTCATGTGAAGTCAATTATTTGAGGTGTTCATTGTGTGTCACAGCAATACCCGCTCCTCTTTTTCCAGCACAGTTGACATGGATGAGTTTGAAGTTGGTGGGGATGGATTTGTGTGATGTTAACTTGTAATCATCTGAGAAGCAGGTTTCTGTTATAAACAACTTGTTGGTTCCACCTTTGCTACAATGTATCAGTGTATCATGTCTCCTGCCTCTGGATTACGTGTCAGTTTCACTGGATGCCCTGTGTTGCTTCCATGTCTTGTGTGCGAGTCAGGATCCGAGAAGTCCTTTGGTAGATCGGTGCTGGGGGTGGTCAGCGGCATAGAGTCTGATGTTTCATTGTGTGACGAATCTAGCAATGGTGTCACTGCTTCCCTGGAGGGATGCTTCTCTTACGTGGCCAGGGAACGGCAAATACTGACTGACTCTGACCCTGGGAGTGGCTATCTGCAGGACGACCACATGGGAGAGGACAAACTCCCGGGAGGTGGAGTAAGAGCATGGGAAAAATGATTCCTTGCCTGGATTACTTGACGACACCCATTTGTCTTCTTCTCATTCCTGCATGGCATATTGGGGTGTAGATAAGGAATCCACATTACTTATTGGTCACCAACCTTTTGTGAATGTCTCTCCCTTTCCCCCTAAAACGAGAAAGAGGGATAGAAGCGTTAATATCATTGGAAGCAAAACACCAACTCCACCTTCTAGTCACAGGAGAATGTTCACAAGTCTTGGTGCTGGACAGACCACCACCTCATTACCTTTACCATACCCAAAGATACTCTCAAGAGTCCACCTGCAACCGTTGCACCACAAATTATGTCTAGGAACAAACAGAATATTACTATAGAGAATTTCAGACCTCTACTACATCAGATCACCAAAACAGGCACACCATCACAAACACAAACCCAACTTCCCTAGTCGAACTCTATAATGACACATTGGAACAAGCTCTAAACCAAATAGCACCACTTAAATTAAGAAAGGCTAAACCAATTGCTCATGTGAAGAAATGGTTTTCAGCAGAACTAAAAGCACTTCAGAATATTAAAAGAACATCTGAAGCTAGTTGGAGAAACGCCCCTTCTCTCTCCACTAAAGAAATGTTCTCCACCGGAGCAGCCACCTATAAAACTGCCATTACGAACGCTAAAAAAGAGCTTTTCAACACACGGTTTCACAATGCCAAATCTGGCACTAAAGAGCTATTCTCTATCCTAAAAGAATTGGAATCACCAGTGCCCCCCACTAATGACTGCATCAAGGACAAAGCCTGGTGTGAAAACATCCAACTAGCTCTATAAAACAAAATAGCTCTCGTGCAAGCCAAGATAGAATCCAAAAAAGCTAACCTCGTCCCCAAAGACCACTCTTGCATTGAACCCAGCTCCACCCAACCAGACTGTCCCCCCTTCCACTTCTCCCCAGTCACAGAGGACGAAGTAGTTAACATAATTGCTAGCCTAAAACCTGCTAATTGTCAAGGTGACCGGTGCCCGGCCCCAGTAATCAAGGATGGGGCTAAAGACCTAGCTCCAATCATCACCACCTTGATCAATTCATCATTTAAGAACTTGTCTGTCCCCAACAACCTTAAAGAGGCATCGGTCTTACCACTACTCAAGAAACCCAACCTAGACCCCAATATTCCGACCAACATAGACCCATCACGACTGTCCCTTTTCTCCTGAGAATACTAGACAGAGTGGCATACCTCCAAATACAACAACATTTGGAAGATAACAACCTCCTAGGTCTGCGACAATCTGGCTTTAGACCCAAGGATGGGACTGAAACAGTCCTCCTGAACCTAAAAATCCCAATGGATGAAGCTAAAGACAAGGGCAAATTGGCCATCCTGCTCTTGTTGGATCTGTCTGCAGCCTTCGACCTTGTCGACCATCAAATTCTGATCAAACACCTCTCCTCGGCTGTTGCATTCTCCCAGAATGCCACCAATTGGATTTGGTCCTTCCTGTCTGACAGAACGACCCGGGTCTCCGCCCCTTCGGCTGCGGCTGACCCCGTCCCAATCCAATGTGGAGTCCCCCAAGGGTCTTGTATTTCCCCCACGCTTTACAACATCTTTACTAAGCTCCTCTTTGACCGCATTGATGACTTGGGGTCACACATACAAATTATGCAGATGATACCCAGGTCCTCATCACACTCAATGGGTGCTATGAGAAAGATGTTGCAAAAGTAAATGAAATCTACCTTGAAAATCAAGCTGGAACGCACTTCCCACAAAAATCAGAGCGGACTCATCGTTTTGGTCATTCAGCACCAAGGTGAAGGCTCTGTTCACGATTCAGCAATAGTTTGTTATCTGCCCTCAGCAAATACCTTCATACTGTAACCTATGTGTTATCCATAGACTCGGACCACTCTGTAACCCGGTCCATTTTATAACTCTGGTGCTATCCATTGATTCGGACCATCCTGTAACCTGGTCCCTCATGCTATTTACTGTATCTCTTACTGTCATGTCATATGCTCTTTATTGCTTCTGTAACCTTCTATAACCTATGTTGTTCTATAAGTCTAATGCAGCTAGTTACCCCAGGTTTTGGCTGCGCTATACAAATAAACAAACTAAACTAAACCTTGAGCATAACACAGTCAAATCGGTTATCAGTTTCTCCAACTCACCGGCTGTGCTGAACTTGACGTTGCTTTGCTTTTGGAGTCAAGGACAGTACCACGTTGGAAATCACTTCTCCCCGCCTTGGCTATCAATGCAGGAGGGCCCTGTGAACGTTTCACATACACTACACCGTAGATCAGCTGCAATCCCTGGTCTTAAGTTTAATTTCCTTGAAACTTCTTGAAAGTCGCTGTTCTATGTTGGAAAGGGCAAGGGCATTTCTCACCTTGTCGTTCTCTCCAATCTCCCTGCCTTTCTCCTCGGTTTAAACTGCCATTGCCAAATTGCTGCTTCCTCTTGCGTTTTGCCTTGATCAAAGTGTGCTTTTGTGCTCCGCCTTTTATCCGCCTTTTATCCGTGTGGGAAGTGTGATGGAAGTCAGGTGTGTGTAATTATCAGTAATAGCCTGACTCTGTCTGACCCTTGTGTTGGGACATGTCAGGTAAACAGCTCTGGTGTTAGTCCATTGTCGCTCACGATGAACTGTCCGTGTGAAAGTGTTCATGTCAGAAAAGGAAGGGGGGTTGAGTTCCTAGGTATCCTACCTGGTTGGATGCAAAAAATAAGTCATAAGGAAGGGGATACCGTGGCTCACCCTTCGGTGTCCCACTCCCACTACCCGAAGACCCCACATTCAGGTGAACCTCCCGGACTCGTCCACTCCCAGGAACTGGATCCAACAGCGAGGTCTGTGTCCTGGCCACCGGGATGACAGATCCTGGGGACAAAATGTGAGACACTGTGACAGTTCTCTTCTAGAAACAAACTGACAATACCAGGCGAGACAGCTGTGAGAGAGGATGATCATGAGTAGGCAGTACAAACTGGGGTGATGGACAGATGAATCTGCCAATGAAATACAAGTGTGAGCTTGTGAGGACCTTTTTTCTAACTTGCATCTCTCTCTATCTGTTGCTAGGAGACAAGCGAGAGTGAAGCAGAAAACGTCAGTTATGAGTGGGTGTATTAGGAAAAGGACGTATGAAAAACAGAATCGCCAAATAGTTATAAACAAACGTTGCTCCGTTGAGCTTGTAGAAATATTAGTTTATTGTAAGGAAGTCGCTCGCTGTTACTGCAAGCTGGAAGCTGAGATTGTGTCACAAGGAAGAATCTGCGGGAAGAGGCTCATAACGCTGTGTAGACAAGCACTTTGCGTTATTTTGGAGGGCTGACAGCGCTGAATCAGCCTAGTCTCCGGAGTCAAATCGAGGCTGAATAAACAGAGGAGACATCGAGAAACTCGAGTAGCTGTGAAGGGGCAAGTCCCGGGCGGACGAATCAGGAAACGGTTGACGCCCATTGGAGGAGGAGGAGTCATTTGGGAGAGACGCGTTCTCTCAGAAGATACATGTGCAAACATATATCAAAACAGTGAGTTTTACCCTGCGAAAAAAGTGAACTGTAGTGGCACGACAAGTTAAAGTTAACGCCCATTTGGGGAGGAGGCATTTCAAAGAGACCCGGTCTCTTTGAAGTTATGTAGATGAACATAATAACTTATCAGTAACTCCTACGCTACAAACAAATGAAATACAGTTAGTTATACCTGATTCATCGTACCTGGGCATATTTATTATATTAAAAATGGACATTCATTATTGAAAGTTCATAGAAAGCTAACAAAAGGAAGATATAAAGGATATGTATTGATGAATGAATATAAGTAGACTGCTTATGCCCGTATGCCCTTGGGCCTGGCCGCGCTTTATAAATGAATAAATACAAATACAAAATACAAGAGAAGTTTTTTTGTTAAAGGATTACAAGGAAACTGAAATACAGGCAAGAGAAGGCTTTTCTTGAGGAAGGAGAAGGTTAAAGAAATAGAGAAAGACTGTCTAAAATGAAAGAAGAGCAAAGGAAGAAAGTCAGAAAGTAAATATATCGAAATACTCACCAGTACAAGGGAGAATTTCCTGTCTTGGACGAACTGCAACCAAACGTATCCTTTTAAAAAAAAATAGAATGAAAGAATAAGAAGTAAATAAAGAATTCATGTTAAAATTACTACTACTGTGTCGGTGTTTATCTTATCCTCACCAGTAACTTTATGACATTTGGTGGCAGCGGTGGGATTAGAGTGGACTCCATGGAGGCCTTAATTAAGACATTAAGTGAAAGACAACATCTCCCACAACAGGCTTTACAAAGCCAACAAGCACAAGCAGATCGACAAGCTTTTCAACAAGCTCTACAAGTACAACATGCACAGTTGATTGAGGCTACAAATGTGCGGAGACATTCTCAAGTACCAGCGCCTGTTCTATAAAAATGTGCTCCCGGGGAAGACCCCGGCCATTTTTTGTGAACTTTGAACGCGTGGCCAGAAATGCCCAATGGCCAACAGACAGGTGGCGCCACTACATCGCCCCACTCATGACGGTAGAAATGCAAAGCGCCTATCAGGCAGCGAATCCAACCGGAGATAATAATTACATAGACATGAAACGCGTCGTCTTAGAGCTCCTCGGACACGATGAGGAGACATATAGAATAAAATTCAGGGTGATCAAGTTACAGCCCGAGGAAACTCCACATCAATCTTGTATAGGGTAAAAGAGCTAGGTGATAAGTGGTTACAAACAGCCACAACCAACACACAGGAAATGGCAGAAAAAATTGTGTTGGAAGAGTTTATAGAGGCATTGCCTTTACCCATACAACGGTGGGTATATCAACATCACCGTCCCAGTCTAGTTGAGGCCGCCAATATTGCCTCAGCTTATCAGAAGGCAGGTCAAGGTCGACTAAGGACTTATACAGGAAGTTCCAGACCTATTATGAGTCCCTCCAATATTTCCAACAGACCCCCACGTAATCAGAGATGGCCAAACTCAATGGTAAGAAGAGCTGAATGGGAAAATAATAGACAACGTCCACCTAGTGAAGTTCCGGCTGGTAGTCGCTCTATGGGTCCCAACCCCAAGGGGCTTCAATGTTTTGAGTGTGGCGACTGGGGACATTTAGCACAGTTGTGTCCTAAATGAGTCAAAATGGAACCAATGGATGTGGGAGCAATTGAAGTACCAAAGGAAGAAGAGAGCCCAGAATTTTCATTTTCCACGAGATCCCCTTATGTATAAACATGTGAAGCTGAGGTCGATAGAAAGCTCACCAGGGCAATGATTGATTCAGGAAGTCTTCCAACCGTAGTAAGTACTGAGCTAGTAGGTGAAATAATAGATTTGACTAAAAAAAATCCCATTAGATGTGTACACAGGGATATAAGAGTTTATCCTACCAAGGAGATAAAGGTGAAAATGGCTGGGGAACAAATGGGAGTTAGGGCAGCTGTATTCCCGGTATTGCCAGAGCCCCTTTTGATTGGCTCAGATGTCCCCAAATTTACCCAAATAACAAAGAATTTGGAAGGTAATTGGTTAGAAAGTGCACCCTTTTACAATCAGTAAATTCCTACCACTTTCGGTAAGGAGAGAATAAGTAGAGCCGACATTAGAAGGTTGAAAAGAGAATGGGGAGAAAGAAATGTTTTGCCAATCGCTGTGGATTGGAGGATTGGGATTGACGAAGGGGGGTGATAGTTTTCGAATGGCCCAAAAATTAGATCCGCTTGTGAAACATGCTAGGACAGCAGCACAGGGGAATAGCCCTAGAAACGAACCCTATTTTGTGAAGGAAAAAGGGTTATACTATAGAGCCACGAAGGATGTAGCTGAGAAAACTGTTCATCAGCTATTGGTTCCCAGTAAGTTTTATAAAGCAGTATTAGAAGTCGCTCATGTACAAGTTGGAGATGGACACTTGGGAACTGATAAAACTATCCAGAAGATTTTGGCGAGGTTCTTTTGGCCAGGAATATACGCTCAAGTTGCCAGATTCTGTCAGGCATGTGAAGAGTGTCAGAAATAAAATAGGGCAAATGTAAAGAAAGCCCCTTTACAACCCATGCCAATAGCACTGAAACCCTGTAGTCGTATTGGTTTGAATATTGTGGGACCACTGGATCCCTCTTCTAGAGGACACAAGTATATTTTAGTAATTGTGGACTACGCAACCAGATATCCCGAAGCTTTTCCACTTAAATCTACTGATGCACAACAGATTTGTAATGTACTAATTCCATTCATCAGCAGGGTGGGAATACCCAAAGAGATTGTAACTGATCGAGGAACCAATTTTATGTCTGGTATTCTAAAGCAAGTTTGTGAGATTTTACAAATTGAACACTTGAAAACTGCAGTTTATCACCCCCAAACAGATGGTCTTGTCGAGAGATACAATCAGACCATCAAACAGATGTTACGGAAAACCGCTGAACCAGGAGAAAGGAATTGGGGCAGACTGTTGTCCTGAATATTATTGACACTTCGAAATACACCTTAGTCTTCAACAGGTTTCTCTCCATTTGAGCTTCTGTTCGACAGACCAGTGAGAACTTTGTTAGGCATACTGAAAGAAGATTGGGAAGAACAACCAACTGAAGAAATTACTCTCACCGAATACCCTTGTCAACTCAGAGAACCAGTGGAGAAGTTACAATCCGTCGCTCGAGAAAATGTAATGCGAGGTCAAGAAAGACAAGAACAATATTATAACCGAAATGCTCAGTTACGAAAATTTCAAAAGGGGGACCGAGTCTTGGTGCTCATACCCACATCAGAAAATAAAATGTTGGCTGCCTGGAGAGGACCATTCATGATAGAAGAAGTACTAGGCCCATTAACTTATAGAGTGAGACAACCAGATAAAAGAATACCACTCCAGACTTATAATGTAAACCTACTTAAGAAATGGATAGAACCCACTACAACACTAGCTATGATCAATACTAATGAGGTCCAGGTGGAACATTTTCCACAGCGCTTGAAGAAAGAAGGAAAAGAAGCTTTGAATATAAATCAAGACTTAACTTCTACACAAAAACATGTACTATCAAAAATTTTAGACAAGCATTTCGAGACATTTTCATCACTACCTGGAAGAACGACCCTCACCCATCATTATATAAACACTCCACCTGGAAATATTGTCAGATTAAGACCCTATAGGACACCTGAAGCAAAAGTGCAAGTGTTCAATAAAGAGGTCCAAGAGATGTTAGAACTCGGTGTAATTGAACCTTCCCACAGTGATTGGTCTTCTCCAGTGGTCCTCGTTCCCAAGCCAGATGGGAGCTCCCGTTTTTCCAAAAATTGAATGAGATCTCAAAATTTGATGCCTACCCCATGCCCAGAATAGAAGATTTGTTAGACAAACTCGGTAAAGCTAAGTATTTAACCACGATTGACCTCACTAAAGGATATTGGCAGATACCGTTGCATTTGCCAGACCGAGAAAAAACTGCTTTCGCTACACCTACAGGATTATATCAATTTACGGTACTGCCGTTTGGTTTACATGGAGCTCTGGCAACTTTCCAAAGGTTGATGAATTCACTCATTAAGGCACATGAGCAATATGTGGGTGCTTATCTAGATGATATTATTGTGTTTAGTCAATCTTGGGAAGAACATTTAGTACACTTTGAGGCAGTGCTACAAGAGTTAAAAACGGCAGGTCTTCATATAAATCCAAAGAAGACTTATGTTGCTAACTTCCACACAAAGTACCTAGGGTATTTTGTGGGACAAGGAGTCATTAGACCTCAAGAAGAAAAGTTGGCTACAATTCAACAACTGCAGTTTCCCATGAACACCAGACAGGTTCGAGCTTTCCTTGGGTTTGTCGGATATTATCGAAGGTTAATTCCTCATTTCTCGAGTATTGCATCCCCTCTAACTAATCTATTAAAGAAGTCGGCTTCTCCAAAGAAAGAATGGCGGACAGAAGAGACCGAAAAAGCTTTTAATGCCCTTAAAAATACCCTTACAGAAGAAGTGGTTCTGCGTTGTCTGGATTTTTCAGCACCATTCTTCTTACATACCGATGCCTCTGGGACTGGACTTGGAGCCGTTTTATATCAGAACCAAGGTGAATCTGAAAGACCAATTCTGTTCATCAGTAGAAACTCTTTCCACATGAAATGCACTATGCGACAATTGAAAAGGAATGTCTCGCAGTGAAGTGGGCCATAGATGCGCTAAGGTATTACCTGTTGGGAAGAGAATTCACCTTGGTGACGGACCATGCACGTCTTGTATGGCTTGCACGAGATAAAGACACCAATCACAGGGTACTACGGTTGTTTCTTTCTCTGCAACCTTTTTACTTTAAAACAGTACATCATCCAGGTAAATTGATGGCTCAAGCAGATTTTTAATCACGTAATCATACCCTTCCCGAAAGTAAGGGCCCAGAAGGGGGGGTATGTGACAGTTCTGCTCTAGAAACAACCTCTGACAATACCAGGCGAGACAGCTGTGAGAGGGGATGATCATGAGTAGGCAGTACAAACTGGGGTGATGGACAGATGAATCTGCAAATGAAATACAAGTATGAGTTTGTGAGGACCTTTTTTCTAACTTGCATCTCTCTCTGTCTGTTGCTAGGAGACAAGCGAGAGTGAACCAGAAAACGTCCGTTATGAGTGGGCGTATTAGGAAAATGACGTATGAAAAACAGAATCGCTAAATAGTTATAAACAAACGTTCCTCTGTTGCGCTTGTAGAAATATTAGTTTATTGTAAGGAAGTCGCTCGCTGTTACTGCAGGCTGGAAGCTGAGATTGTGTCCCTAGGAAGAATCTGCATGAATAGGCTCATAACGCTGTGTAGACAAACACTTTGCGTTATTTGGAGACAAGGGCTGACAGCGCTGAATCAGCCTAGTCTCTGGAGTCAAATCGAGGCTGAATAAACAGAGGAGACGTCGAGAAACTCCAGCAGCTGTGAAGGGGCAAGTCCCGGGCGGATGAATCAGGAAACGGTTGACGCCCATTGGAGGAGAAGTCATTTGGGAGAGACGTGGTCTCTCAGAAGATACGTGTGCAAACATATATCAAAACAGTGAGTCTTACCCTGTGAAAAAAGTGAACTCTAGTGGCACGACAAGTTAAAGTTAACGCCCATTTGGGGAGGAGGCATTTCAAAGAGACCCGGTCTCTTTGAAGTTACGTAGATGAACGTAATAACTTATCAGTGACTCCTACGCTACAAACAAATGAAATACAGTTAGTTATACCTGATTCATCGTACCTGGGCATATTTATTATATTAAAAATGGACATTCATTATTGAAAGTTCATAGAAAGCTAACAGAAGGAAGATATAAAGGATATGTATTGATGAAAGAATATAAGTAGACTAAAGTACATACAAGAGAAGTTTTTTTGTTGAAAGATTACAAGGAAACTGAAATACAGGCGAGAGAAGGCTTTTCTTGAGGAAGGAGACAGTTAAAGAAATAGAGAAAGACTGTCTAAAATGAAAGAACAGCAAAAGAAGAAAGTCAGAAAGTAAATATATCGAAATACTCACCAATACAAGGTAGAATTTCCTGTCTCTTCTTGGAAGAACTGCAACCACACGTATCCTTTTTTTTTTTAAACGAAAGAAAGAATAAGAAGTTAATAAAGAATTCATGTTAAAATTACTACTACTGTGTTGGTGTTTATCTTATTCTCACCAGTAACTTTATGACAGACACCTTCAGGTTTCTCACAACACCCTCATTCCATGTACTATCTAGGATCTTTATCCCCCCTTTCCTACACCCACTATGCTGCATGGACAAAGCGCTTTGGGGAAAGACAGACTCACACAGAACCAGTCTGTTTGACATGTTTCAACATCAGGGTCAGGCAGAGTCAGGCACTTAACCTTAATGACTCGCACCTGAATCCTGTTACCTTTCCCCACTGGGATAAAAGGCAGAGAATGAGAGCACCTGGGGTGCAACTGATTGAAACCAAAGTGAGCAGAACTAGCAGAACAGAAGGGCAGGAAATCCTGGGAAGGCAACACGAATATGGAAGCAGAGCAGACGGAAGGGACCAGGAGGTGAGCGAAAGGCTGTGGTCTTTCCAGCTGCGAGGTGAAAGTCACTACAGAATCCCAAGGAAGCAACTCCCTGCCACTGCAGAAGGTCACAGCAATGCCTCCTTCATGTGCAGCGTGAGGACTTGAAAGGAGGATAGCTGTGCTGGGCCAAAAGCCTTGACTGAAAGGAAGGTCTTGATAAATTGTATCAGTCACTGCCGATGAGTGAAAAGGGAGGCTGGCTTGTGATAGTGTATGAAAAGAACATTACCGTTTCAAGTGCTTATTAGGTTGTCAAGAAACCACGGGCTAAAGAACATTGTATAAAGAATGAAGAATGCTGAGATTGTGCATGTGAGAGAAATCGCAAGAGAAAATAACAAAAAAAGGAGGTGAATCGTCATAGTGGTCATACGAGGAGAAAATCAAGGGTAGAAACGCCCTTGTACAATCGAAAGTCTTTGACAAGAAGTTAAAGGAACTGCAGATAACAGAAGGCCTTGGGAGAGGATGTCGGTATAAACCTTTGAAATGTATCCAGTATTGTGGGATGCGTGCAGTATGGCAGCTGTGAGAAAGAGAAGCTTGATTGTGAAAAATAAACGAACTTGCTACAATATAACAGAGTGACCGGGCGAGACGCGATCACCTATTGGAAGTCTCTGTATCGAACTGGCAAGTACATAAAAGGGAAAGCGTGAAAGATTACAAAGAAACAAGGGTCATGCTGGCGATTTGAAGGCTCTCACCAGACCAAGGGAAGCCAGAACTCCCTACAGAGGATTGTCTGAGCCTGGAGGAGGGACACCTGAGTAAACCAACTATTTGTTTAAAAGGTCATTAAGGGTTTCTGAATGCTGTAAGCAAGTAGAACTGGTAAAGTTAACTGAACTGTGATTTGAAGGATACAGTGAACCCGACAGAGGGATGCCAAGTGAAAGCAAGGCAAGGTGAATCCTGCATTTTGCTAAAGTGACTGAACAGTGGGTTAAAGATGAAGGTGAACCCAATGAAGGGGTATCACGAGAAAGCCACAGAAGAGGGGAATCCTGCATGGTGGGAGCTTGGGAAAAGTCTTGTGCTGCCAGGTGTGAGAAACCTGAAGGTGTCTCCCTAGCTAGTCCCTGGAGATCTCTCATCCAGGTGGCCAGGACACAGTCATCTCTATTGGATCCAGTTCCTGGGGGTGGACCAGTGAGGCAGGATCACCTCGATGGGGGGTCCTTGGTGAGTGGGACACCGACGGATGAGATGCGGTATCCCCCTTCTTTAATACCTCTTCCCCATCCTACCATGTAGGACATTCGAAAACACTGCCCCCCCCTTTTCCGACACGAACACTTTCGCACTACACGAAAGACAACGGACTAACACCAGAACCGGTTACCTGACATTTCCCAAAACAAGGGTCAGGCAAAGTCAGTCAATTGATGCTAATCACACACACCTGATGACCCTTTCCCTTCCCCACAAGGATAAAAGGTGGAGCACGAGAGCACAGTACAAGCAAGGCAGATCACACGACGTAAGAGCTAACTCAGCACAGCAGTTCAAGAGGAGGAGAAAGATGGCGCATACCGAGAGGGTGACAAGGAGAGAAGCGACCTTGCCCTTTCTGATCAAGGCCTGTGAAACCTCAGGTGAAGGAAACGTAAGACTGCAAACAATAGCCAGCGTGTGTTACAGCAGATGTCAATGGTACACAAGACCCTCCTCTGCTGGTAACGAAGCCGGGGAGAGACGCTTGTCTCCGTGGTACCAACCTTGACTTGAAAGAGAAAGAAATGCAAGCGGTTTATCACAGCCGGTGAGTCTAGGGGAGAATCGATAAGAAACAGAACTGTGTTGAACAAAAAGTAGCAAACGGCTACTTGAACTGTGAAAGCATAAAGATCTATTGATGCATTGATGCTAGAATGGGGAAAACTAGTAACAGGAGTCCAGCACCACGTGGGTGCATACTCAGGAAACTCTGGGCGATTACCAGATTGTTGAAACTGCCATAACCAGAAGGCCTTGGGAAAAGGTAAAAAGGAGGTCAGAGTGGTCATACAGGGGTCTTGTAAAATCCTCTGTACAGTCAAAGGTTTTTGACCGACAGATAATTGTGAAGTTAAGGGAAATGAATCCGGCATCCTAAGAATTAAATGAGAAAGGCCCGATTGAAAAAGTTGGCAGGAGTGAACCCGGTGGAGGGATGCTGACAAAAAGGGGCGAAAGATGAAGTCCCTATGAACAGTGTGTTGACAGGAGCGAACCCGACCGAGGGATGTCCACAGTGAACTGTTTGAAAAGGCATTAAAAGTTGTGAATACAAGAATAGCCATAGTGAATCCGTTAAAGGGAGACTGATGTCCGAGAGGGGTCTGAGCCCGAAGAAAGGGAGATCCACGTGTGGAAAGTCCTCACACAAATCCCATTGGAAAGGAACTTTTTGTTTGTTTATTTTGTTGAATATCAGGCCCTCGAAGGCAAGAGACTTTTGTGAAAATAGACTTAACCATCGAAGAACCTAATAGCTGGTACAGAACTGACAGCGCGTGCTGGGGAAGCTCGAATGTGTGCTATGCTCAGGAGATCCACTGTGTCTCATGCTCAAAACGTGGTGAAGAGGGAGCCTTGGCAATCACCTGACTTATTATTTGTGAACACTTCTTTCTTTATTGAAACCCCTATCCCACACTCTTTCTGTAATTAGTTGTAAGGATTTGCCAATAGTTATTGTTTTAGTATAGGCCTTTATTTGGACAAGACACTATAAGGGCTTTCTTATTTTTCATTTGATGACCAAAGCTTGCTCCCATCTTATGTTTAGGTTTAGGTTAGGCGTTTTTCCATTCTGCATTTACAGTTTAATAAACACCCTTGATCTGTCATCACTTGTGTCTGTCTTTACTGTTGCCAGCATGAGTTCCTTGCAAACAGGCAAAAGACATTTGAGGGATCCTGCCTTTTCGGGAGAAATAGCTTCCTGATGCCTATAGACTCAAGGGGTGCTTACAGTCATGCCAATGTTCTGCCTCTTCCCGTGATGCAACATGGGGAAGGGAGTGTATTAGTTCAGCAGTCCTGAACTACTGAAACCCTTTTCGACATTTTAGTTTGCATTACACACTTTTGTTATACATATCATTGTCCCACACCCTTTTGTTATATAGAGTAAGGATTTGCCAATAGGTTTTTTTAGCATGTGCCATTTTGTTTTGACACAACACCACTAGGACAGCGCTTTCTTTACTTTGATGGTCGTAGCTTGCTCTCATCTTAGATTTAGGATTAGATTAGGCATTTTTTTCACCTATCTACTGTTCAATAAACACCCTGGCATTGTACTCCTTATGTCTCTCTTGCTTCTGATAATCATGCCTTCGTTACAATACAAATAGAATACTCAGATATCAAACAGCACAGCATATAAAACACTCAGATATGAAACAGTAGAGTATATAAGCAGAACACTCAGATGTGAACCAGCACAGTACATAATCAGAAGACTCAGATATGAAACAGCACAGTATATAATTGGAACACTCTGATATGAAACAGCACCATATATAATCAAAACAGAACACTCAGATATGAACCAGTCCAGTATATAATCAGAACATTCAGATGTGAAACAGCACAGTATATAAACAGAACACACAGATATGAAACAGCACAGTATATAATCAGAACACGCAGATATGAAACAGCATAGTATATAAATAGAACACTAAGATATGAAACAGCACGCAAAACAGAACATTCAGATATGAAACAGCATACTATATAAATAGAACACTCAGATATGAAGCAGCACAGTATATAATTGGAACACTCAGCTATAAAACAGCACAGTATATAAATAGAACACTCACATATGAAACAGCAAAGTATTGAAAACAGAGGTAAAAAAAACATATAGCCCTCTAACTGGTATTTGCCAATAAAGAGGCAACACAGAGTGGATTGTGGTATGCCAAATGCAAGGTAACTCAGCTTTATTTGCAATTTAAGGCTGGGGGAAAAAACAAAGATCGACAGCCAAGCTCTCACTCAAGATTTTCTCCAACATTTCAACAGGAAAAAGCAGTTTATATAGTCATTCTGATGTCATAGTTATGAAAACCTATCGCTCCTGGTCATTGGTTCCCTCTACTAAGCTACATATATAATTCAATATGTCCAACAAAAATGATTGGATAACTCTTTATCTAAGATCCCATGCATAAAACATCCCATATAATGTGCTATATCATCATGCTTGAATATTATTGGTAGGCTCTAAATGACTTCTGTGGTGAAAAGGACATGTACTTATCGGTTAACATGCGGTCACACTCTGCGTGAACTGGCGACATGATCACATGTGTATGTAGATGAGAGGAGAGGGCAAGCGTATCGCCTTTGTTCTTAATTAAATGAAACAGCCCATGTTGTCTCCGCCATCATGTCTATGAGTTTCAAGGACCTGTTCTTGCAACAGTAACCATGCCATTCTGTTCTTGACACATTTATGAATAACTATTTTGTGAGTCATGCTACTTCCACCATGTTAAGAATTCATTGCAGCAATTATTTGTCTTTTTTGCTGCATCCGCGTTTAACTGTCATGCCTAGCTGATCGCTGAGACATTAATCTGTCTGCCACTTAGGAAATTTCCTGGGATGTTCAGTTCGTCTGATGGACTTCAAATAGTCTGTCGTGTTGTCGTAACTTGATTTACCTTAACAGTTAAATGCTCACAATGGTATCTTGTTCTGTTATGTAACCCTCCCCTATGGAGTGCTGGGATTTGACATTCCTTTGAGGCAGCTACCATCCAGCCACTGCAGGATTTTCCTGAATTAAATGTATTTGTCTCAAATACTGTGCTTCGCTAGGGCCTCTCTTAAAGCTGCAGGGTTTAATTATCTGCTGTGTTGCTGCAGTTTAAAATGGCAACTGCTTGTCACGTTATTTTCTTCTGCAGGACACATTTATTTTTCTATATACTGATTTCCTGGTGCATGCCTGTTACATGATTTCCCTTTCTAAGGGTAACAACAACCTTATTCTGCCTACAATGTTCTGCCCTGCTTGTGAAGTGAGACCCTCTCTTGTGTACACACCTTCCTGTCACCTAATCTATTCAATTTTAAAACACACTAATTGTGCAAGCTAATTCCTCATCTGTTCCTTACTTGTGTGGTGGAAAAATAAACTATCATTTGTGTCAGCTGCATTTCCAGGAGAATTTAAAGTGCAGTTTCAAATGTGTCCTTTCTTTTCTTATAATTTTGTTTCTTTTGAGGAAGGCAGGGGGGCAGAGCCTGTACATACTTGCTAGTCAATAACTGTCTCACTACAGTATATAATCAGAACACTCATATATAATACTCTTATATGAAACAGCGCAGTATATAAACATAGCACTCAGATATGAAACAGCAAAATATATAAACAGAACACTCAGATATGAAAAAGCACAGTATATAATCAGAAACACTCAGATATGAAACAGCATAGTATATAAATAGAACACTCAGATATGAAACAGCACAGTAAATAATCAGAACACTCAGATGTGAAACAGCACAGTATATAGACAAAGCACTCAGATATGAAACATCACAGTAAATAAATAGAACACTCAGATATGATATAGCACAGTATGTAAACAGAGCACTCAGATATGAAACAGCACAGTAAATAATCAGAGCACTCAGATAAGAAACAGCTCAGTATATAAACAGAACACTTAGATATGAAACATCAGTATATAAGCAATGCAATGTGCTTTTTTAGTAATGCCTATTCATGAACGAAACAGAGTACAATTATGAAACACTGCAGTGTGCTTTCTAAGGGATGGTTAGATGGGAAAAAGTGAGTAAGACAACTTAAAGCTTTAATTATGGGTATCAAGGTGTGAGCAACATGCAGCAGAAAATGTGTTGCTGCATCTTCACAGTGGTACCCGAATATGAAAAACAATAGCACAGGGTTTGAAATTAAGCTTTGATGAGCCAGAGTAAAAAGCAGCTTCTAGGTTTTGGGTAACACTCAGTGGGCAGGAGCTACCTGTGAGGAATCAGGAGATAGTGAACACAAGATGCAAACATGAACTTTTAGCCCATTGGCGTATGATCTTTTATACTTGCATTTCCCCTAGGTGAGCCCTTCTTTCTTCTTTATAAACATCTTAAACATTCAGAGTTAATATTGCATCATATGTTTGTATTGTGCCACTTGACACAAGGAGTCAAAGGCAGCTCCTGGAAGCTTCTGACATCAAGCTAACCCTAACCAGGATCTTCTAGTCTACAAGCAGGAGCTACATGTCTCCCGGCTCCAGGCAAATATAAACTCTGCAGCATGGGAAATAAGTCAATGCGTGATCCTAGGTATGCTTATGCGTGATACAATGCAATGCACTTTCACAGGAACACCTCGATAAGAACCAGAATACTGCACAAAAGAGGCAATTAAATGTGTTGTCTTAGAGCTACCTTACTTAGACACAAGACACAAAGGTGTACTAAGTGTAAAACCTCAACGCCCAATCGTAGTAATGCCCAGATATTAGACAAAACAGTACACAAAATGGACAAATCAATGTGAATGTGTCAAAGTCACAGGGCCACATTACAAGTTTGGTGGTATCTCGGCAGTAAGTCTGCTGTGATACCACCAAACAGATTTACTGTTGCTGCCACTTGGTCTGGCGGAATTACTGCCAAATTACAAGTGGCGATATAGCGCTTTGAAACACATTGTGTACAGGCTCTATATAAACTATCATATCATATCATTATGGCATTGTTAGTCCCCATGGGGATTTCGGCAGGATTGCCACTGGTGGTAATTGTGGAGGAATGGCAGTTTTTGAGCGGTAAAGTTTTTCCTTCTCCACCTCACCTCCAAGCCCATAGTTGGGGGGTCCACAGTGCCAACATCACATCTGGCCCACTCTCCACAATGGATGATAGGACCAGCCCTAAATGATTTCCAAAACTCATGAGAGAGCAACTAGTTAGAAACTACCAGGTCCCACAGAAAAAGGACATTCAGGACTGCATCTCCCAAGATGCATCAGATTTAGAGATCCAAAACCTGGAACGAATTCCACAGTATCTCAGAGCGGGCACTAGACTGGCTGACCTCCTTCCTAACTGACCATCCCTCCCAGGTTATCCTGGGTTTTTTCTCCTCACTCCCCTCTTTCTGCACTTGTGGCATTCACCAGGGCTCTAACCTTTCGCCTTGGCTCTTTAACATCTATCTCGCCCCACTTGCTCACTGTATCTCCACTTTCTCCCAGCATGTCCAGTGTTATGCAGATAAGACCCAACTCTTCTTCAGACTACCCTATGCATCTCTTTTGACTTCCTCTGTCATTCCTGATTGCTTGTCCGCCGTCCAGTCTTGGTGTACTTCCAATGATCTCTGTCTCAATGCCATCAAGACTGAGATTCTTCCAATCTAAACGCCTGTTCCCTCTTTTCTCCCTACACTCTGGCCACCCTCGATGGGATCTCCTTCCACTTTTTTTCACTATAAAAGCAGCCCGAGCAACCAGCAACGCGTTTTCACGCGAGCAAGGTGCCCGGCTGCTTTCACATTTGTTTACTACAGGTAAGACTCTTTTTGAGAGCAAGTGAAACTCTGGTTGATAGAACCATTTGTGATTAGATATTTGCTGAAATTTAAAGTATACATTGGTTATTATTTAGATTATCAAGAACAGAAGCAAGCTGCACAAAGGGCATATAACAAAATATAAACAAGCATGTTTGAGTGAAGCAGAGTTGGATAATTCTCCAATAAGGAATTGAATACAAACAGGCCTAAGATTAGAAGCATCGTTTAATACAGGTACATTTTGGAGTAAACTTTAAGTAAAATGTAAAATGTTGTATTGGATTAAATGAAAATGTATGCTGATATTAACATATTAGATAACATAATCTTTATTTTTTATTCTTTATCTTTTGATCACTAATAGTCCCTGATGAAGGTCTAGCACAGACCGAAATGCATTGGACAATATAATGTTTGCTAAAGGCCTCGGACAAATGCAGATTTCTAAATAAAAGATTTTTTGGTTACAACTAATTGAACTTATTATTATTTTTGAAGAATTTTGGGAACATTTTGAACACTTACTTAAAGCAAATTAGTGGGATACCCACAAAGGTCCTTCCAGCAGACTGGTGCAATTTAACCAGTTGACAGCGTAATATTATTTCACACCTCCCTTTGCAACGGGGAGGAATCTGGCGACAGGACCAAATACTTTACTAAGTTTAAATTACTGAATTAACTTACAACGTAGTGCCCACTCTATTCTTTCTTTGGACAATCTCCTTCCACTGAAACCAGAAACCTGGGAGTTATCTTCGACTCCTCTCTCTCTTTCATTCCTCACATCTTGGACCTTGCCAAGAAGGCCCATTTCCACCCCCACCTCCTCATGGGCATCCTCCCTTTCCTCATTTTACCCCAGCAGCTTAATGTCTCAAGAGTTCTAGTACTCTCCAGGCTTGATTGTTGCAACAGCTTCTTCCTTAATCTACCTTCTTCTTCTCGCCACCCTCTCCAGCTAACCCAGAATAGGGCTGCAGGATTTATCCATGCCCTAAAGCCCAGGGACCATATCTCTCCAGCCCTAAAATCTATCCACTGGCTCCTGGTTGCTGCAAGGATCAAATTTAAATCCCTCTGCATCATCCATAAGGCTGTCTGGGGGCTGGAGCCCATGCTATCTGCAACTTGCTCTCACCAAATATTCTCCTTCCAGATCCTTCCAATACTCTGGCTCTAACTGTCTGCTTGTCAAGCATTTCTCTAAGCAGAGAGCAGGCAGCCATTCCCTTTCCTCGGCTGGCTCCTTCCTCTGGAACTGTCTCCCTCTTTCTTTCTGTGTTGAGACGGATCTCCTCAAGTTCTGCAAGCACCTCAAGACTTTTTTCTTTTCCTCCTCCTTCCCTCTCTCCCTCCCATGCTAATCCACAGTCACTATGATTGCTGGCATGGGCCCTTATGTGTCCTTCTGGGACGGGTCCTGGCCTTCTGTTCAATCGCCCACAGCATCCGCCCTCCCTCTGTTCTTGCCTTCGGGCACCACTGACCTGTGTTCTCACAAGCCTGCACTTAGTGTACTGTCTTATGACCCCCTCTTCCATCAAGTGGCCACTGCCTGGCACTTACCTGTTGCCCTGCAACTGGCTCTTTGACACTTCCGCCCTCTGTGGAACCTCTAGCACTTAACCCCTTCCCCTGTCCCGTCCCCCTCTCTGCACTTGCACGCTCAAAATGTTCACAAGGCCTAGTAGGGCCGTTTTTGTATTTGTTTGTCACTTTTATCATATTCCATTGTCTTGCTGTTCAATTGTTCCCTTTCCTTTGCTCTGTGGGCGCTTTGAAACACAATTTCTTGATGTATAAGCGCCTTACAAATGCCTGATAAAATAAATAAATATATCCCTGAATGGGGATTAGCGAACAGGGCACTATATCCAGTGCCTTAAATGGCACTGGAAAATTAGCCCGGGCTCATCAAGGGGCTGGGCCCTAGCGGCGGGAGGTCACCTCCGGGTTCATTAGGCCATGCCCCCTTCACGAGTCCCAGCTTTATGGGCTACAGGCATCTCCGCCAGGCAGCCCTTTGTAGATATCAGCACCCACTGGAAAGAGGGTGCTAATCTCTGCATTTATTACACAAAGACATGCCTGGCGGGGACAGCGCCTCACGTTTTCAGTCTTAATGGTGGTGCTGCCCCTCGCCAGGCATTCCTTTAGCTAAGAGATGCAGCTATCACCGAGGGTGATGTGATATGATAAGTCATTTATAACGTGCCTGTACACAAGTGCTGCATCTCTTAGCTAAAGGGATGCGTGCCGAGGGCAGCAGCACCATTAAGGATGAAAAGGTGATGCTGCTGGAAGCTGAGGCCTTTTTCCTGAAGACTGCAGCTCCCACTTATTTGCGGGAGCTTCAGGCTTTAGAAAGAAAGCCCTCAGCTTTGAGCATCCTCATCTTTTCTTCTATAATGGTGGCACCAGTCCACAGGCATCTTTTGATTCAAGGGATGCCTTGCAGGTGCTGGCGCCATCATTATTGTATTGTATTGTATTTTGTTATTTATATAGCGCTCTTTTCCCACTTGTGTGCCCTCGATGCGCTTTTTGCTTGGTTGAACGCCCTTGGTGACCATAGTCAATGTGGTTGGAAAATTCTAGGGGGTTAAGTTTAGGGGATGCGTGTGTGCATGTTGCCATTCTAGGACTTGGTTGGCTGGCATGGCTCGATTAAGCAGCCCAAGAGGGGTCAGACACATGGGTGGGTGCTGTTGAGGGTTAAAGATAGATTGCTATTGTTAAGAGAGTCTATGTGAGGCCAGCTATACCAAATTCCTTTTGGGTGGTGGTCGCTGTATGCTAGTGGCAGAGGTGTTGAGGTACATCAGGTGTTTCAGTCTGGCCGGCTATGTGTGCACTAGGACGGATGTGCTTAGCCGTAGCCGTATTCTATCGTGCATGGATGCTTAGCCGTGCCTGCGGCCTGTGTCCACGCTAGTGGTGTGAGATATATATTACCAGGTCTAGAAACGAGAGACCTATACCAGTGGGCCTAGCTTTCATAATGTAGCAGGTATCCACATGTATTAAGCAGAGATAGAGGCTGCAACTAGATCCGAGAGCCCTGTATAGTAGGAGAGAGGCCCACACCTAACAGTGTAAATTGAGCACAAAAACTATACACAGCTAGATTTGAGCATCCTGCATAGTGGGCGAAAGATCTACACCTGGCAATGCAATTTGAGTGCAAGAATAGACACAGCTAGAACCTATGCCTAAAAGTGCAATTTAAGTGCAGAACTAAATACAGCTAGATTTGAGAGTCATGCATAGTGGGAGAGAGGCCTACACCTGACAATGTAATTTGAGTGCAAGACTAAACACAGCTAGATTTGAGAGTCCTTTATAGTGGGAGAAAGGCCTACACCTGCCAATGCAACTATGGAGAAAAGGGAGTTTTTTTAATGCCCGTAGCTCTTGCACATAAGCGAGAGCTTTAGGATTTAGAAAAAAAAGCCTTGTGCTCTAGTGGCCGGGCCTTCCAGGGTACATTAGTGAGCCCCGGAAGGGCCTCTACTCAGAACCATATTTCTGAGCCTGCTGGGGCCGCACTAAAAGCCCTGAGTCTATATTCCTGAGTAAAAGAAGAGAGGGGGAGAGCCCCCTGACCCTGCAAGGGGGCAATAAGTAACAGAGAGGAGAGCCTCAGTGAAGGGGAGGATTTTCTGGACACTTGTAAAAGGGAGGAAGCCCTAAATCCCCAGAGATGGAGAGGACTTCTGGTCTGCAGAAGAAGTGAAAAAGAGTTGTCATTATACAGTGCTGGAAATGGAAAACATTTATTGGGGGAACCGTCACTTTTTAGGAGGGGTGGGGCTTTGGGAAGGAGAGGGCGGGCCGAGGGGCATGGCCCCCGGCCAGGTTGCAACATATTGGGCCTCATTACGTGTCCGGCGGTAATCGTGCCAGTGATACTGGCCGGTTGCCACTGGGCCGTAAATATTTCCCGGCGGCTGACTTGCCGATAACACCGGGGGATTATAACTCCGGCGGCAGGGAAGTCAGTTGCCGGTAAAATGTTATTCCCCATTCCCATAGAGTCCGATAGGTAATAACGGTGCCGGTGTTTCGGTGAAACTCTGCGGGTGGGTGTCGGTCCGCCCGGCAGATCAGACCTGCCGGGTGGGAGGGCACCCGCCCGGCAGAGTTGTAGTGTGCCGGTCAGCTTACCAGCACCATTGTTTCTGGACCAGCATGCATGTAATGAGGCCCAGAATCTCTATATAGAAGCCAATCCTGGTGATTTGCATAAAGCAAAGAGCATTATGGGAACAACACAATGTCTATCATTTTAAATGTTAAACATGTCTTATAGTGTTAGGGATTCATTAAGAAAACCTTTAAAGCAAATAATGGGACTCGTCTATTTTGATTAATCACAATCTTCACCCTGTAAAATGCAGGATATATCAGATTGAACACATGCATTTCATTGTGTGAGGCTTCGGCAGTTTCTATATGCTGGTTCAAGAGCAGAATGCTGTCAGTAAGGCTCGGCACGAACGCAGTCTACTCACTGAGATCTGTGACAGTCATTGTGGGGACATCACATGATCGCGGGAGCGTGGTCTCGCAAGATCTCGGCATAACGAGATCTCGCGAACCCGTGCTCCGCGAGAAAATGTTCCTGACAGTGTTGGCGAAGCGCCAGACCAAGCGGTCGACCCACAGCGCTGCTCCTGATAAGGAGCCATCAAACCAAGGCCCTGAAGAGCCTGAGGATCCTGCTTCCAGGGCATAAGTCCAAAGCCACAGGAGGCCACATGGGGGCCCTGGAAGCTTACAGTGTGCCATCCTTGTGCACACCTAGCCCCAGTGAAGTAACTGAGAGGCCCTGAACTGAACTGTGAGTAATTCCCCTGCCTACACGAGGACAAGTTTATGTTCATCTGTTTGTCTTGTAATAAAGACAGTTAGAACCCATTGAATCATCCTGTCGTCCTTAAAGGCCACAACATAATTGCCGGCGAGGATATCAAGAGACCCACAGGCCCACCATGCAAGGCGCCACACCGCCCCCTGCGTTTCTCCCCTCACCAGGGACCCTGGCAATTCCGTGGATGCAGTGGAAGCCCCTTTTCTCCACCTATCTGGAGGCTGTGGGCGGCAAGAGATATGCCCCCGCCAGGAAGAGGGCGATGCTGCTGAATGCATTGGGGGTTGAAGGTCAGCGCATATTTGCCAGTTTAACAGCCATTCCAGGGGTCGACGACGACGACGTCTACAAGGAGGCGACTCGTTGCATTGTGAAGAGGTTCACCAATAAGGAGAACGTGGTACTACACAGGCTGAGGTTCTACACCCGTAAACAGGAAGGGAGCGAACCCGTGGACGACTAGATCACCAGAATGAGGGAGCTGGCTTCCCTTTGCGCCTTTGGCAAAAACGCAGAACAAGTTATCTGTGACATGCTCGTCGTTCACACTAACTCCAGGAAAGTGAAGGACAAGTTCATCCAAGAAAAGGAGGTCACCCTTGACAAGGCCATCCAAATTGCCAGGGCGGAAGAAGAAACCTCCAGCAGACGCAAAGAGGTGGGAAGTCACCTGCCCGTACCCGAACTTGCGGTGCTACAATGGAGAGGGCGCAGAGACAAGCAGTCCCGCGACAGCCCCAGGGACAAAGGCCCCAGGCAAAAGGACGTGCCGAAATGCTATAGATGCGCCAGCACCAAGCACATGGCGAATGATCGCGACTGCCCCGCCAGGAATAAGGAGTGCTCCAAGTGCGGACGCATTGGTCACGTGGCCCCGGCATCTACGTGGCGGGAGAAAACCATTTCCCGGGTCGATGGCGACTGCGCTTCAAGCGATAATGAGGAACTACAGGACAGACCCATGGTCGTCATGGTCAACGCCCCCCATGCCAGGAGGGAAAAGCCCCACTGCACCATCAAAGTGGACGGAATGGAAACACGTGTCATGGCAGATTCAGGATCTGACCTCACAATCCTTCCCATCAACACGTATAAGGAGATGATGGGACAAGCACAAGTAGAAATCAGAACGACCAGGCAAAAACCGACGGCGTTCGGAGGTGCGATGGTCGACCTCCTAGGCTACATCAGAGCCCGCATCGAATTCAAAGGGAGGTTTACCACCACCAAAGTGTACTTCTCACCCACAGGCCCAGCCGTGCTGGGATGGGACGATCAACACAAAATCAGTATAAAACTAGATCCCAGCACTCCGGAACACTCATGGTCTCCTAAGGAGCAGCGCAAAATTTCAAGGAGATTTTCCCGAGCCTGTTTTCCGAGAACCCAGGGAAAGTGAAAAACTTTGTCCACAAGATTCGCCTTAAGCCCAATGCGGTAACTGTGAAACACAAAGTCAGGGCAGTACCTGCCACGGCGAGACCTGCATTGGATGCCCACCTTCGGAAGATGGTCGAAGAAGGAACAATCGAAACCGTGGAATCCTCAGAGTGGCTGAGTCCAGTGGTGTTAGTCAAAAAGAAATCCAGCAACGACCTCAGTATATGCATCGACCTGAGAAGCCTGAATCTAGAGGTTGTCACGGATAGCTTTCCGCTCCCCAGCATTAGCGAATTTGTCCTCATGATGAAAGAGGCGGCAATCTTCTCGAAGCTGGACATGCGTGACGCCTATCACCAGATTCCTCTACACAAATCTTCACGCCCCCTGACAGCGTTCATCACTCCTTTCGGCACCTTTCAATATACCCGCATGCCATTTGGGTTGTCATCGGCAGCGTCCGCATTCCAGAGGATGATGAACTCTCTACTTAAAGGACTCACAAATGTTTCATTCTTTCAGGACGACATTCTCGTGTATGCCAAGGACAACGAGACCCATGACAAAGCACTCAGGGCAGTCCTGAGCAAGCTTCAAGAGGTGGGTGTTCATTTACGCCACGAAAAATGCGTGTTTGGAGTGAGCAAGGTAGAATACCTTGGGTACTGCATCTCAAGCGAAGGGGTCAACCCCAAGAAGAACCTCATGGAGGCCATAACAGATGCCCCGGCCCCGATGTCCAGAGAAGAACTACGCTCGTTCCTGGGCCTAGCCGAGTACTATGCTAAATTCGTCCCAAGGTTCTCCGAAACCACGTCCCTCATGAGGGAGCTTCTGAAGAAGGGGGCAGCCTACTCCTGGGGCCCAGAGCAAAATGAAGCCTTCTGTGAAATCTTAAGGAGAATTCTACACGCACCATGCCTTAAACCATTCAATCCTGAATGGGACACCTGCATTACCACAGACGCCAGCGCATACGGGCTGGGGGCCACCCTGACCCAGAAGAAGGGAGACACTGAAAACATCATGGCGTTTGCATCAAAAGCCCTATCATCATCGGAGAAGAATTACTCCACCGTTGAGAAAGAAATGTTGGCATGTGCCTGGGCCGTCGACTACTTCAGATCTTATGTTTGGGGCAAGAAATTCAGGCTGGTCACCGACCACAAACCCCTCATTCACATGTTGAGCCCGGGCGGCACCAAGACTGCCACCCCAAGACTGGCCAGGATCGCCGCGAAGCTTCAAGAATATACATATGAGATAGCCCACATTGCGGGCTGGAAAAACGCACAAGCGGACTGCATGTCCAGGCTCCTGAACCAAAGCGCCCCTGGTACCACATTCTTGGAAGATGAATGTGTCGTAGCCTCCATTGGTGACTTGAGGAACGGCGAGTACATGGACCTGAGTGAACGCCACTGGCAGGTGGAGTTCGAGCAGGACGAAGCCCTACGGCGCGTAGCAGCCTGGGTCCACGAAGGGTGGCCCGACGAAAGAGCGATCTCTGAAGGCCTTCGTCCTTACTGGAAGGTGAACGAGGAAATCACCACCATGAACGGTCTCATTCTCAGAGGCGACCAAGTTATCCCGCCCAGCGGAATTCGCAAAGTGATACTGTGCAGCGCACACTCAGGCCATCTGGGATGCAACATGACCACACGCAGGATACGCGACGCCTACTGGTGGCCAGGCATGGACCAGGACATACGACAAATGGTCGAAAGGTGCTATGAATGCACCAACAGTGACAAGCGCCTAGCCGTGAGGCAAGCCCCCATGCTGCCCACCGAAGTCCCCAAAGGGGCGTGGCGCAAACTAGGGTTGGATTTCATTGGGCCACTGGACAGCATGCCCCCAGAACACAAATACGGGATAGTCACGGTCGACTATTTCTCCAAATGGGTCGAAGTTGACTTCACTTCAAACATCACCACAAGCACAGTCATCGAAGCACTCACCGCCATATTCCAGCGGGAAGGTCTCCCAGAAGAAATTGTCACGGACAACGGGGTCCAGCTGGTCTCTCGAGAAATGGAGAAATTCCTCAAACTCAACAACATTCGACAGCGGAGAGCAAGTCTCTACCACCCACAGGCCAATGGCCTGGTCGAGCGGGCAAACCGCTTCATCAAAGGGGTGCTGCAACTGGCGCATGCCTCGGGCCTAGACCCGTACAAGACAGCCAAGGAAGCCCTAGCAGCCCACCGCATCACCCCCAACGCCGTCACCGGTGTTTCGTCATTCCATCTGCTAAGGGGGAGAAGGGCAGCATCCACACTGGTACCACCTTGGCTCCATCAAGTGAGAGCTGACGAAGACATGGACATGGAAGACGTAGTTTTCCGCATGCAGCGTAACAAAGAAGCCATGAAGGCTCAAGGGAACCTGCGTCGAGCCACTCGCCACACAGCAGTTAACAAAGGCGACCTAGTAAAGATACGCCTCCCCCACAAAGACACTTCGACTGGCTCCAGATACAGCAGTCCCATAGAAGTCCCGGAGAAAGGGTCAAACCACATTTGCACTAGCGACGGAAGGAAATGGAACCTAGAAAGGGTGGCCATGTACCGCAGGAAAGGACCTATGGAACAGCCACACTGGGAAACCGGAGAAGATCAAGGCCACCAGGAGACATCCGAAAACCCTCGCCTGTCAGGAAGAGATGCCTCGGAGTCACACTACGGCAATGAGCCCTCAAGCCCCAACTCTCCAACCCCACTCAGGGAGTCACAGCGAAGAGCAAGACAAGGAGAACCCGAATCACCCGCACCTCCCCAAGAGTGTTCCCGCAATCCTGCCCCATGTCCAGATCTAAGTAGACCTCAGAGAGAGAGAAGGAAGCCCAGCAAGTTTGCAGACTTTGTCATGGAATGACCGTCCATCCTTTTTCCAGTAAGGGAGGTGTGTGGGGACATCACATGATCGCGGGAGCGTGGTCTCGCGAGATCTTGGCATAACGAGATCTCGCCAACCCGCGCTCCGCGAGAAAACGTTCCCGCCAGTGTTGGCGAAGCGCCAGTCCAAGCGGTCGACCCACAGCGCTGCTCCTGATAAGGCGCCATCAAACCAAGGCCCTGAAGAGCCTGATGATCCTGCTTCCGGGGCATACGTCCAAAGCCACAGGAGGCCACATGGGGGCCCTGGAAGCTTACAGCGTGCCATCCTTGTGCACACCTAGCCCCAGTGAAGTAACTGAGAGGCTCTGAACTGAACGTAATTCCCCTGCCTACACAAGGACAAGTTTATGTTCACCTGTTTGTCTTGTAATAAAGACAGTTAGAACCCACTGAAGCATGCTGTCGTCCTTAAAGGCCACAACAGTCATGTTGGGAATACAGTCCCAAAATGAAAGTAAACCACTATTACAGCACCAAACGTGGTTGAAATATTCCTAAGTAGTTCTCTGTTATATTGGGATTGTATTGTTTCTATTTTCCTTGTTTTCTTTTTATGGTTTATAACATTGTGAACGTTTTATTCTACGCTTTGACACAGTAAATAAAGAAAGGTACTGTGCGTGAGACTGTGCGTCTAGTCCCACCCATCACGTAAACTAAGAAGATCCGCCGCCGCGTTCTAGTGCTTCTGCGCAATCCCAGAGCGAGGCTTGACACGCAGGAGCCGCCGCCTGGGCGGGGCTCTGGAAGAGCGCCCAGTGCTGTAGTTCTGCGGCTTCTCTGGACTGCTCGCGCGCCGTTTGTGACGCGAGCCGCGTGCGCCGGAAGCCTTTGCGCGCACCGCGCAGTGACTGGACGGGAAAGCGCGGGAGGGACGGGACAGGCAAGGGACGCAGTGCTGCAGCCTGTGACAGGAGCCCGCGGGAAGCGAGCGGGGAGAGGACAGAGCAGCGCCCGCAGCCATGGAGGAGGACATGGACCAGCCCAACGAGCGCGAGATCAAGGTGCGCCTGGGACCGCTACCCGTGGCACGCCTGGCAGCTGGCTCTTCAGCCAGCAGCGCGCGCGGCACCATGGAACCTGTAGTTTCCTGCTACAGTGGTGTGCATGCACGTCAAGCAATGCAGGCCTGGCTGCAGGTGCCCCTGGCAGCTCTGGGCTTTAGGGCTGTATTCGGAGCACTTGTGTAGCTGGCTCCAGGCTGCTGGGGATCAGAGATGTTGGCGATTGCAGGGGAAAGGAGGTGTGCAGAGTGGAGCAGCTTTGCTCAGTGTAAACACGGGAAGCCCCGCCCACAAATGACATGGCCACGCCTCCTTGCCATACCCCCTCGACCCCCTAATGACGGGTAATGGCTGGTCAGTTTCGCTTATTACCTTGGAATCTCCCCTTGGATATTCAATCCTATCAGTTATTAAGTGTGGTGCCCATGTAGAATCGTTTGTTCTTGAAATGTAGTTTATTTATTTGTTAGGCTGTAAACAATCTAATTCCGGGGCCATTTCCCCTAGCTGTCAAACTGACGCGTGTCAATCCAGTTTACCCATTCAGTGTTCTCTTCCTTGCCTTATGAGACTTTGTGTGTGCCAAAATACACTCCTACAAGTGTTACAGTGCTTACAAGGCAAAATAAAAGCCACACCAATGGCAACAGTTTGAGCTTTTGTGTAGGCATAGGAAAGGCACTTGCCAGGCACAGCCACAGTAGTATTAACTGCCCATTGATGGTAGGAGGTGCATAATGGTGGGAGTACCTGGGCATCTAATTGACACAAGCCACAACTGTTGGGTTTGCCAGTGCTTGTTTTTTTTTTTTTTTTACAGGACTTCAGTTAAGGACTGGCATAGTGCTTCTAAATCGAGTGTTTGAAGGCAAACCTGGTTAAGACATTTGTATTACACCAGTAGTGGTTTTACAACTCCAATTGAAAAAACCCTGGCAGGCACTTCGAGTGCAAACTTTGATGGTTAGGCTTGATTAATGCAAGCTCAGTGTTCCCATGAGGAAGCGTTTTGATGGGGAGGGCAGCAACGTAAATAACCTAACAACACTTACAGGCTTTGTGTCCCTGTTCATATACCCATTTCTCCCCATCTGTACTCTTATGCAATAGTTTCAGCTTGTAGGTGGCCCAAACGAAACATTGTATGGGGTGCAGACATCTCACCTGGTTATATTTGTGTGGCTTGTTAATTCCCCAGACTACTGATAATGTTGTATTTTGGCAATGGAACAGATGTATTCATTACATCGGAAATATAAACGGTGTAGTTTAATCGAAGATCAAGTTACGGTTCAGTTAATGTTGAAAGGGGTCTAGCTAAAATTGGATGCAGGGTTAGTTATGTCACGCGGAACTCAATAAGTATTTTTTATAATTCAAAATATAGTAGACTTCTAATGGTTGGTTGAAAGGTAGGCAAGTTCAAAATGACAAAGGAACAAACATATTCAAATTTTATTCACATCAAACATAAAACACTATAAATCTGAATGTTCTTGCTAGAAATCATACAAAACATCAGTTATAGTTTAAAAAACACTGCCCGTCATAGAGAACATTTCCTGAAATGCAACAGTGCAATCACGCTGTGCAATCTATGCCAATATTGAGAAAGAGAGCAACAGAACTAATTTCCCCGTTATCGGGTGTTCACGAGGTCTGAGGCTGTGACTCTAGGGCGTATAATAAAGTGTCGTACAAGAGAGATCAATCAAGATTTAGAGTACATTGAGTGTAAGGGACATTGAATTAGAGACATATAATGAAATGTCACATAAATGCACGAAAGATCAATCAAGGTTAAAGTGCAATAAATCTAAAGTGCATTAAGTCTAGCTAACACTGGACTTTTAAAACAACACATTCAAGGCCCGATTCTGAGTTCCATGTCAAATAAGTGTCAGTCATTGATGGAACAACACTTTTCTTATTTGCCCCATACTATGTGCCTATGTATAGAAAGGGAATATAGAGTAAATAATAGTGTCATTCCATCCTGGAATGGCACTTTATTTTACCTGAAGCTCAGAATTGAGCCCTTAATCTTCTATATGCAAAGCTCTCATACTTCCACATTTCATGCGTGAGTAGGTGATCGGATGCAATTCTATAGTTTGTTTTGCATTCGGGGACTTGCAGTTCTGAATTTTAAAATGAGCACGGGAAGTCAAAAAGTCCCAGAATTCAAAGACTAAAACCAGGAGTGCTTGATGTATTCATAAATGGGCTGGGGAAACCGGAGAGCCCATATGAGTAACTTTTTTTTTTTTTTTTTTTTTTGTAGTATCTGGTTACAAGAACCTTTGAAAACCAATAGAATAAAAAGAAATATACATTATTTTACAATAGCAACCTAACAAATGAACAAATACAAAATAAAATCTAAACAAAATAATTACCTACCTAACCTGTCCCTCTAACCAGCCTAAGATTTACATGGTAAAAAAAAGAGAAAGAAAGCATGCAGAAATGTAAAACTTTAGGACTATAGTCCTTATCACAAAGAAAGGCAAGAGGAGGAAACGTAGGACAGAAGGTCCAAGGACCAGCAAACACATTATACTGGAGCATCCCTCCTCAGACCTCTTTTTTTTCTGCTCATAATGTTAAGGTGACTTCTACAGGAGAGGAGGCTTCAAGCTTCTTTCCAATAACTGTACTACAGCAACTGTTAACGCTGTTTCATGACCAGTGATCAATCTATTCCAAAACATTTCAGAAAGGATCCTTTCTTCGCTAACCACAAATTTCGAAAATAAGATTGTTCTAGCCGGCCAGGCAGTGGGCATGCCTCCTCTGAAACCTGTTTGAAGCTTTGAGAGGATTTGTTCACTTTCCACCCAACTTTCCAATTCCTTTAACAAGAGCTTCATAAATAATTTACTTTAAATGTCAAGGAGGGCCATTGGGCGATAAATTTGCCAGATGTAATCGATCGCCCCCATGAACAAAGGTATTGTTGGTAGTTTTCCATGATGGGGGAATGATTTCCTCTCCAGGATCCCCTTAAAGAGCCAGAATAACATTTTGGACCACCGAACAACATTGTTCTTTAAAACTTGATACGTCAGGCCGTTAGGTCCGACTGCTTTTGAGGTGGAAGAGCTAGAGATCAAGTCTACAAGGTCCTGTTCTACAAAAGATAGATGCCAGACAACGTCCTGATCTGGAGTCCACCGAAGCTTAGAATGGCTAAATTCCCCATCCTGCTGGATACTCTGCCTCCTTCCACCCACTGACCAATGCTTATACTGAAGAGTTAGAGACCTATACTCTTGTTTTGTACACCTCCGGACTTAGTTGAGCTCTCCTCAACTTGTGCAGCTTCTGGCTCAATAGCTTTTGGTGCACTCGGGTCTTATCGTCAAATGTGTGGCAATGGTACTTTCGCTCCACCCCCCACCCCTCTCCCACACTTGGCGAAGAGATTGACCAGACAAAGTTTATGAATGAGTCTGGTTTATAGTTTTTTTTGCTGAACATTAGCACGTTTTTTTGACCGGTTGTTATTAAGAGTTCTGCCTTCCCATTTATATTTTGTGAGCCGGGCTCTACCCCTTTTTGAGTATCAAGGCCTGGGGCTGTTTATCTAGCTGTCTAGTCGCCCTATCGGAGAGCACCAGAACAAGCCTGGAGTGAGCACTACCTCCATCCGGCTTGATGGACAATGATGTACTGCGGGGGAAGAGATCTACTGACATGAGGATGAAATCTAGGGTCGAGGAGGATTTCCCTCGATGCCATGTAGTATTGACCCATTTCTCATCTTCAGGCCCCAGGCATCCTTAAAGTCCAACCAAATGTTACCCTTGCTGGTAATTCTCCGTTTTCTCAATATACCCTTCTCCTGCATTGCTGTTACACACTGGGTATCCAATTCCCCTGCCAGAATTATATGCGCTCCACCATCAGAAAGTTTGATGTCTTCTAGCAGTGACGACAGAATTCCCCCAAAAAACTTGAAGTCCGGTCCACGCAGGGTTCCAGTACACATTGATGACAAACACCTGTTCGTCTGGCTGTGAGGATCTTAAATTTACTTTACAGGGTTAAATGCACATTTTATTAAAAATGAGATGTTTCTCTGGATGTGGAATTTCCGAGAGCCAGGATCAGAATGTTCCAGTGGCAATAGAATTAGACATTTATCAATAACAAAATATTGCAATTTATACATGCTTCGAAAAAAATGGCTTAATACTCAAATAACAGGTGTTTTTTTAAATGTACAATCACGTGCTCTCTAGAAGAGCTCTATGAATGGCATTAGTAATGATTGTCCTTTGGCATATAAACAAAGAATATAAATGTACTTTACAAAAACACAACCCCTTGGCTATACGCAATTTCCCACCTCTGCATTCAATGACATGTATCAAGTGCTCCAAGCACTGCTATTATATATTTATAGTAACCCATTTGAAAATAAAGGAAAACGTACAGGGGCTAATTCACAGAACGTTTTCCTATGGGATTGTGCAATTACGCTTCTGTGAATCAGGCCCACAGTATGTGTTGTCCCCTTTAGGCACCAGTTTGATTTAATCGTGTGCAACCTAGTGCTCAATTTAGAGATTTTCCTTATTTTTTCCTGGGGGAGGTGGTTGCAGAATGCGGAGTTGTTGACTTTACCCACCCGCGACTAAAAGTAGGGCTAAAATATTCACGTTGCAAAATACTAGTCTGGCATAAAATACCACTCGCCTGCACACTTTTCCACATGGCCACAATTTCTTATTTGCCCATTATCAATGATCACTTGCCAGTGGCTAATGGCAAATGCACATTTTGAGGTCGGTAAAAGCAGCCATGCTCTTCAGTCGCCGTCGCCAGAAACCGCTGCCTGAAACGTTCTTCTTGATTGAACATGTCACCGGAGCCCACTTATTCCACTTACCAGGTCAGTGGGCCGAAAGCTGAACATTATTGACGCTTTATTTATCTACCAAGCACCCCAGGTGTGCACAAGTTGCATAATAGCAGTGGAGTACTTATGATGCACTCATGACGACATCCATGCCGTGAGAATGCTTTCTAACACCTTATCATTTGTTCCAATTAACATGCTGTACATATCTCAACAAATCACTTCCTTAGTAACTTATTTCAAGCCATCCCTATCATATTGCATTTGATGCCATAGCTAACACTGCAATCAATGATTCCCTGTGAACTACCACCACCTAATGCTACAAATGTCTTGCTAATGTATGCTTATACACTGTATCCTAGCTTGCCTGCAAACCTGCATCTAGGTAATCCTTTGAGACTAAATTGACTGTAGACAATTATCTTGGTACCTACTTGAGACCCTAGGTCGCTTGCCATTGTATCCTGTCACAGCTGTACCATTTTTGCCCATAACTGTTTATACTTGTGTCAACCATACTACAGGCAAACATAGCCAGATTGCTACTTCTAAATTTAGTGACCCCCCACTGTATGCATTTTTTAGTCACTGTGGGATTGTGAAATCTAGGTGCCCTTGATGTATGCACTCTTAGTCGCCGATGGGATTGTGAAATCTAGGTGCCCTTGATGTATGCACTCTGTCGCTGATGGGATTATCAAATCTAGGTGCCCTTGATGTATGCACTTTTAGTCGCTGATGGGATTATCAAATCTAGGGGCTCTTGATGTACGCACCCTCTAGTCGCTGGCGGGATTGTCAAATCTAGGTGCCCTTGATGTATGCTTTTTTTAGTCGCTGAAGGGATTGTCAAATCCAGGTACCCCCTGATATATGCAACCTAGTCGCTAATGGGAGTGTCAAAGTTAACTATACTTTGCTGTTTGCATCCCAGCCACTGTTGGGTTTGTCAAATACTGATGCCGCTTCGCTACCTGTTTCCTAACATGTACACCTCTAGTCGGCCTAGCTGAACTATTGCCTTTGAGTCATTGTTTGCATTTTAGCACATGTACTTACGTAGCTGGCCTAGCTGAACCACTGCCTTTGTGTCATTGACTGCATACCCGCACATGTACTTACCTAGCAAGCCGCAGCACCTGGCCAACTCCACCTCTGCCCAGTGCGGAACCTCACCACGTACCCTTCAGTCCACTCGCACCTCTCCCCACAGACGGTTAGGACCCTGGGATCTCGACATGCAACCACTGCCAACAGTTAGCTACCTCATTTGCGCTATCATAGCAGGACTCCCCTTCACCACATCCTTTTGGTCCCCTACTTCTAGCATTTCTAAGATCGATCCCCACCACTCCACCCCACACTATCCCACAATGCTCGTCAGCAACCCATATCTCAATGACCCCGCATTATGGCTCCAACACTTGGCTACCAAACCTACGCCTAATCAACCTTGCATGCTCAAAGATAGGAATCTCCGACTTGGGTCTAGACTGCCTCGTGCCCCTCCTACCCGTGGCACTCAGCGTTACTGCACTACTACTACCCGCCCCACTACGCAGCAGACACCACCTTCCCATAGCACCATCTCAACCAAAGAACTCAAGGGCGCCCTCATTAATGACAGATCTATCACAGCCAACACGCTGGATATCTCTGACCTTCTCACTGCTCAAAACCTTGATTTTGTGGCCATCACTGAAACTTGGTTAGATGCAGCCTCTAGCCCACTTCTTGCCCTCGCCATTCCCAACGGATACTCCATTATTAGAGCTGACCGACAATCAACCTCCAAAGGAGGTGTAGTCGCATTCATACATAGAAATAACATTACACTTAGAACTATCCCCAATACTGGGCTTAGCTCGGCAGAATCCCTCTCCGTGAAACTCACCCTTTCCCCTACCAACACTGCTACCCTCCACCTCATCTATAGACCACCAGGACCTCTTGGTTCCTTCATAGATGAGATCACGGCCATTCTGACTGTCGATACCAAACCCAACTCTCAGGTACTGCTTCTAGGTGACCTTAACCTTGGCCTATCCGACACTAAGGACCACTTGGCCTCTGAGGTCGCTACTACACTAGCTAACCTAGGCTTCCAGCAACGCATAGACAAACCTACCCATATTAAGGGCAGAACGCTTGATTGGATCACCAATCTCAATTGCAACACCACCATAAGTGCCAACTTGCATGCGCCTGGTCTGACCATCACACCATCATCTTCCACTTACCTGCGACCAACCCGCATACCATTCCTACGATAGCGCCTGCTGTCCCCACAAGGAATAAAAAAGACATCACCAGGGATAAACTACTCCCACTTATCCTTCCCATCTTGAATGACTCTGTGTCCCATTGCAATGACCCCAGTGTCCTAGTAGATATCTTCAATCAAACATTACTGAAAGCCATTGACAATATAGCACCACTCAAACTACGGAAAGCCATACAACAAGCCCACCTGAACTCCTGGTTCACCCTGCAGTTACGAACCTTACGTAAAGAAAAACGTAAAGCTTAATCACTCTGGAAGAACCACCCTTGTGACTCGAACAAAGATCGCCTTATTATCACCACCCACAACTATAAGGCCGCTATCCTACAAGCCAAAAAGGAGACATACAATTTACGTATCTCCCAAGCAGAATCCAATACTAAGGAGCTATTTAAAATCCTTAGAGAACTGGAATCCCCCCTCCCCTGCCCCTGATACTTGCATTAAAGATAGCAATTGGTGCAGTAACATCCAAAACGCTCTCCTAAACAAAATCACCACCCTGCAATCAAAAATTAACGCCAAACAAACCACCTTACTCGCCAACCCTCCTACCAAACCGTCCATAACCCCCATGACCTCCTTTACTCGCACCCCTTTTAGCTTCACCCCACTTACCATCCTCGAGGTCGAAAACATCATTTGCAACTTAAAACCATCTAACTGCCAAGGTGACTCCTGCCCAGCACCTATCATTAAGGAAGCGGCACATGACCTCGCTCCTTTTTATAACTACCCTCATTAACTCCTCATTCTTAACTGGAAAGGTACCCAATAACTTAAAGGACGCATGGGTTATCCCTCTCCTGAAAAAAGAAACGACTTTAGACCCTGAAATTCCAACCAACTACAGACCTATCACTACCGTACCGTTCCTACTCAAAATACTTGACAGAGCAGCATACCTGCAGATTCAGAACTACTTTGAAATGAACAACCTCCTCGGCTCAAGAAAATCAGGCTTCAGACCTAAGCACGGGACTGAAACGGCTCTACTTGACCTTAAAACCCAAATTGAGAACATTAAAGACAACGGCAAACTGGCCCTTCTACTCCTACTGGACCTATCCGCGGCCTTCGATTTGGTCAATCACCAAATACTATGTCGGCATCTGAAATCCGCTGCCCACTTTTCCGACAATGCCTCCAATTGGATCAGGTCATTCCTTGACAATAGGCACAGTCTTCTCTCCATCCTCATTGGCTGATCCCACACCAGTCCCTTGTGGAGTCCCTCAAGGGTCTTGTGTCTCCCCAACTCTCTACAATGTTTTCACCAAACCACTATTCGATGTGCTTGACTATCTGGGGGTCACCTACACAAATTACGCTGATGACACCCAGATACTCATAACCATCACAGGTGACTACATTGCCGACTCCAAAGCCCTCAATGACATCTACCTTGTCATCCAAGCTTGGATGGCCCAACATGAGCTGTGCCTCAACGATGACAAGACTGAGCTTCTCACCTTAGGTACGCAACAGAGACTCAACAAACGGAGTTCTCTGTTCAGCTCCTTTAACATTGACGGTAACCTAATTAAAGTATCCAAAGACACTAAAACTCTGGGTATTTATCTGGACTCCTCCCTGTCTCTCACTAGGCAAACTAATGCAGTAGCTACTGCTTCTGCATACACCTGCAAATTGATTTCAGCCTGTCGCCCATTCCTTACCACTCAGAGCGGCATCACTTTGGCCAGGACTCTGGTTATGTCCAAACTGGACTACTGTAATGCTCTGTACCAAGGCACTAGCCAGGGCAATCCTAATAAACTTCAGATTACCCAAAATAATGCCATCAGAGTGGCCCTCAATATCCCCCGCTCTGCTCACATCTCAGAAACCAGGAAGAACCTCATGTGGCTTTCAGTCGCCCAAAGAATCTCACTTAAAGCACTGGCCCTCACATACAAATGTGTAAACCATCAGGCTCCAACCTACCTTATCTCACGATTCACACAACATATTCAATCGCGAGTACTTGGATCTGGACAATCCCAAGGTCTTACGATCTCTAGATTCAAGCTCCAATCTGCTGGGGGCGCCAGCTTCCCAGTCCTGGCGGCCAAGCTCTGGAACACCGTACACCTCTCTATCAGAACCTTACCTTCATTCAACCTATTCAAACACAAAGCCAAGCTCTGGCTAGCCACATCTCACTAACAGTTCTTCTGATCATGGCTGGCCCACTGTGGCCCTGTTATGCTTTGCTCCTTCACTACTGCTCTGCTTGTTGCTCGGAACTGTAACGTCAATTGCATATTTTGCTCGTTGCTCTGAATGGTAACGTCAATTGTATATTTTGTTCATAATTTATTGTAACCACTACAACTATATGTCATGCCTGTAACATTCTTCTAAGATATGCGCCTGGTTGCCCTTGGGCCTGGTCTGCGCTATATAAATAAAACAAATACAAATACCTACACAGTCCTTTATTATGTGGAAGCTTTTTCCAAGTACCATAAATGTTCAAACAAAAGGCATTTGCATGAAACAGTGTTGATTAGTGTTTCTAAGAGAACTTTTGTCAGGGATCGAAATTAAGATTGATTAAGCAGGAGCTTAAAGCAGCCCCTGTGTATCCAGCATTAACCAGGGCCCAGGACCTACCGCAGAGGTACGAGAAGCTGGGATATAGCGTTCCGCAAATCTCCCTGCCACATGATAAAAACATATAATTGTCCATTATTTATGACCCCTTATGTTTCTAAATTGGCAGCTGAATATATTTTTTAATTGGCAGAAATGCAAGAGTTTTTAATGTGGCTGCTGAGCCCGTGGGGTTGGTATATAGCATTTCATAGCGGTCCCGCCTCCCCTCAACTCTCTTTAATATTTATATGAAACCTTTATTTTCTATGTTTGATGTTGCGCTGGTCTTTTAAGCTAACTATGCGGAGGACTGTCAGATCATGCTAAAATTCTCAGGAGACTATATTGCCGATGCTGCAGTGATTAATACGATTTTTGATCTGATGCAACATTGGATGGCACAAAATGGTTTGGCGCTCAATTAATCAAAAACTGAGTTGCTTCTTGCTACATGCCAAAGGCTTGAAAAAATTCTGGCTCCTTATAAAAGTTTTACCACAGCTGGCTGCCAACTAGAGGTGCTGCACAAAGTTAAAACATCATGCATTTATCTGGATGCTACATTATCTATGAAAGACCAGGTCAACTCAATATGTTCCACTACTTTGTACTATACTGGCCAAGATTCGTCCATGGATATCTGAGAGTAACACTGCCACATTGACTCTGGCCATTCTAGGAGCACGTCTGGAGGATTACTGTGCTAGTTTATTGGGCGGCTCAAGTCAGGAAGAACATCTCTAGACTGTAAGTAATTCAGAACAATGCAGTGAGGATACTATCCTGTCTAAAGTGTCGTGATCATGTCAGAGGCCAGAGGGGCCTTAAATTGGCTACCAGTGAGAGAGCAGATTAAGTTTAGGCTCCTCGCTGTCACTCTGAATTGTTTGTTCAGAAAGAGTACTGAATATTTAAAGCAGATATTGTCAAGGAAGCAACATGTGAGGAATCTTGGGTCTAGCCACTCAAACTCTCTGCTGGTGCCACGTTACAAATTGGAGAGAGCAGGCAAGCTATCTTTTACCTTCCTTGCTACTGATCTTTGGAATCGACTGCTGTGTATTGCATATGTATTTGTACCACGCTCCAAAGGGCTGAGGGCTTACGGGCGCCGACAAAGACAAACAAAAAGGGCAAGTCCCAACACTAGTAGGACAGAAATTACATTCACATTGTTGCAATGGGAGCATTATCAAGAATATGCAGTTACCGGAGAGCATATCTAGCAGAAGAAACGTTTTTTAATTTCTTTTTACATGTTTCAATTGATTTTATGTCCCTAAGATCTGGGAGGGCATTCCAAGCTCGAGGGGCGGTGTTAACAAAGGAGCCCGTAAGAACTCTTAGACTTATAGCAGGGGGTCATTAGTTGATTCGTATTGTTAGATCTTAAGGCTCTTCCATTATGTTTTAAAACCAGCCTATCCCTGAAGTAGGACGGCATAAGTTACAGCTGGCATTTTTGTGTAATCGACAGGAGCCGGAACTGAATTCTGGCCCTTACCGGCAGCCAGTGAAGACCTTGTCTTGCATCTGAGACATAGTCGCTCCATTTCAGTCCAGTGACCACCCTGACTGCGCTGTTTTGTATCACCTGAAGGCGATCAAACTCTGCTTGCGTGCTGCCGATAAGCAGACTGCAACAATCGATTTTAGAACAGATTATGGCCCGAGCAATTGTTTCTGCGTTCTTTTGTGAGATGGATGGATGAATTGACGCAAGTAGTTTAATGTAGTAGGTGGATGTCGAAACCAAACCACTAATCTGTGACCTCATGTTCCGGTTCCGATCCAGAAAAATGGCCAGAGTTTTAACTTTGCTCTGAACCTCCATTCTACAATCTGTGATGTAAAAGCATTTGTAGAGGGGGCCTAGCTTTAGAATTTTCTTCGATGATCCAACCACCATTAGTTCAGTTTTGTCTTTATTAAGAACCAGCCGTTTTGTATTATCCAAGCTTGTATGATATCGTAAAGTATGTTGACTTTGAGCTCAGCCTCCTTGTGTGATCCAGTAAGCGGGATGACACAATGCGTGTCATCCGCATAGTTTGTAAAGGTGATGCATTACTTTCCAGCGTGTCAGAACGGGATCATGAAACGTTTACATAGTGATTGGGAGACGGATGCTCCTTGAGGTTTGTTCAGAATCTGATGTTGGTTAATGTAATCCAATATTTGAATATATGCAACCCTAACCAGTATTTTTAGCAGAAACCGGTATTGATGATCGGTCTGTAGTTGGTAGCCGTCAGCGGACATAGATCCAGTTTCTTTAATAAAGGTAGCATCCACGCCTTTTTTTTTTAATAAAGTATTTTATTATTATTATAGTGCAACAATCACAAAAATCAACAAAAGCAAAACAAAGACTGTCATGGTCATCAATAATCAACAGAGGTAATACACATCTCACCAAAAGTCGAATGTCTTTCTCAGTACATATATTAGCGTGTAATACTAAATACCCAGTGCACGTATCCCCGCATGTAGGAGGGGTTCTCAGGTCGCTTCTTCTTCCCATCAATCCCATATTTTCGAGGCCTTGTTGGGACAGCCTCGTGCTAAGTAGATCCTATGCTCCATCATAGCGCATGCGTCCATATCAGATTTCCATTTGTCCAATGTCGGGGAGTCAGGGGCTCCCCATTTCTGCGCTATATTGCGCTTAATCAGTCCCATCGCCGTATGCAGGAGCAACCTCTCCCACTTGTTGGCTTTGATTTCATCAGGCACACCCAGGAGTAAGCCCTTCGGGTCCAGTGGTATGGTACGGGTCAGAACTCGGGAGAGTTCCCTACAGCATGCATTCCAAAAGGTTTGTATCCGGGGGCATGCCCACAAGATGTGAATGAAGGTTCCCTCCTCCTCCCCGCATCGCAGACAATTCGGGTTTGGAGCCCGTTTCCATCCTTATAGGCGCGTTCTGGGGTAATATACCCGGTGCAGTATTTTCAGCTGCACAAGTCGGAGCCCAGAGGATATAGCGAATTCTCGGGGATGCATGAGGACTTGTATCCAGTCCTCTGGATCTATTTCCCCCCACATCCGCTTCCCATTTCGCCTTCAGCTCATTCAATTCAGGGGTGGCAAAGGAAGATATGGCATTATAAAGGATGGAAGTGCATTTGGTGGGAATATACGCCGGGAGGATATTACGCTCTATAGGGGTGTACTCATGTATCCGTGTGTCTGCTGTTAATTAGGGTCGTAAGGCGTGGGCCAGGTGTATGTAATGATATCGTTCCGTGTTTGGGATCTGAAATTGTAGTTGCAGGTCGTCAAATGGGGTCAGTTTCCCATCTGTGAGCATATCCCCAACTCTAATGACTCCCGCTCTCACCCATTTGGGCCATGGCCATGGCCCAAACTTCCGGATTTCAGCTAGGTTATTATTTTGCCAGAGGGGTTGTGCGGTGGTAACTTTGTTTTCCCATCCAATGAATTGATGTGCTTGTCTCCATACCATGATAAGGTGTGTTGTGGTTGTGGGTGGGGGAGTTCTCGGGAGGGGTTGATAGAGGAGGGACAGCAGATCTGTGTTCTGTATAGTGGCTATCTCAGCACGTATATTAATTACTGGCAGTTGTGATGCCCAATAGTAAGTTTGGAGACGGGGAACTCCTATTCCTCCCTCCCAGACCGATCTCTGTAGTGTAGTTAGCGCGATTCGTGACTGGCCCCCCCCCCCCCCCCCATATGAGATCTCTGAGAAGTGTCTCCACTTGGTGAAATTCTAGGTCTGGGATTTTGAGTGGGGCATTCTGAAGGATGTAAAGGAATCTGGGGAGGGTCATCATTTTAAAGAGTGCTGCTCTTCCCATAAGTGTCAGGGGGAGGAGTTTCCAGTGTTGGACATCGATAATGAAACGGTCTGTGATCGGTCGGAGATTGTGTTCTATATAAGTTGTCAAGTCCCCGATATCCATATTCCCAGATATCCAAAGCCCTGTCGTTCCACTCGGTACGGGCATTCCTGGGGGATTGCTTGTTCTCCACCCTTTACAGGAAAGAAAACTGATTTATCCCAGTTGATTCTGAGTCCGCTGAATCCACCAAAGCGGATGAGCAGTTGTGTTATAATAGGGGAGGACCTTGGCGGGTCTCCTAGATATACAAGGAGATCATCTGCGTAGAGAGATGTACGATCATCATATCCCTCTGGCCATCTAAACCCCGTCCAGGCAGTATTTTGAGGAAGCCAAAGAGCCAGTGGTTCGATTGCAAGGGCGAAAAGAAGGGGGGACAGCGGGCATCCCTGCCGTGTACCCCGACCCAGAGGGAAGGACCTGGAGGACCATCCATTTACTTTCACCTCAGCCTGGATGTTAGTATAAAGTAACTTCACCCATCCCAGAAAGGCTTCTCCGAATCCCATACGGCGCATGATCTCCCAAAGGCTGTCCCATCGTATGGAATCGAACGCCTTTTCGAAATCGATAGCCAACAGGGCCAAAGGTCCGTCTATAATCGGGGATCTCTCCAGCGCCAGATGGAGACGGCGTAAATTCATCCGAGTCGATTTGCAAGGCATAAATCCACATTGGTCCGGGTGGACCAGGGTGGGTGCAACCAGTTGTAATCGGTTCGCTAGTAGCTTAGCGAGAACCTTAGCCTCCCCGTTAATCAGTGATATAGGTCTATAGGAAGCACATTTGTGTGGAGTTTTATCAGGTTTGGGAATGACCACGATGGTCGCCTTGCAGAGATCCGGTGGGAGAGTCCCCTGTTCCCGGGCCGCGAGAAACATTCTATGCAGGGGAGCCGCCATTTTATCTGCCCCTAGCTTTTGCCAGGTTTCAACAGGGAATCCATTCGGGCCTGGTGCCTTCCCTGATTGGAGTTGAGATAGCGCTTCTGAAATCTCAGCCTCCGATAAGGCCGAGTCCAGATGGTCCCTCTGCTGCTCAGAGAGAGTCGGCACCGTTACCGCATCTAAGAGGGAGGGGTTTAGCGGAGAGGTTGGGGCTCGGTACAAGTCTGCGTAAAACGCTGCAAAGGCCTCAGCAATCCCAGCGTCTGAGTGATAGCTGTTGCCCTGTGGTGTAACTATTTCCCGGACATGGCGCTGTCCTTCATCCCTTTTCTGCAGCCAGGCGAGCAATTTACCCGCCTTGTCCCCTAGTTCGTACACCCTCGCTTTAGCCTGCCAATGGGCCTGCTTGGTGTCATCCATCGCTCTGTTCCGAAGGCGCTCTTGGGCACGTTGGAGAGATCGATGAGTCTCGGGTGTGGGATCAGAGATGTGTTTAGTCTCCCAGTTACTCACTTCCCTCTCGGTCTCTAGTAGTTCCTGGAGCCGGGTTTTCCGTTTGTGTCGTCCAAGAGAGAATCTCACCCCTGAGCACTGTTTTATATGCCTCCCATAAAGTCACAGGGTTATCTACTGATTCCTCATTAATTTTGAAATATTCGGCAGATGCTTCCTATAGGCGATCTATCAATTCTGGGAACCCTAGATAGTAGCTATTAAGTCTCCACGTTCTAGGGGGGAGGGGACCCTGCATACGTATTTCCACTACGAGTGGTGAGTGGTCCGAGATGCCTCGAGGGAGCAACTCTGCGGACATTGCCCTGTAAAGGTCGGTGTGTGGTAGGAAGAAATAATCCAGTCTCGAACCGTGGGCACCGGAGTGGAAAGAATATTCCCTAACATCCGGGTGTAACTCCCTCCATACATCTCGGAGCCCACGTGCAGATGTAAAGTTGGCTAATCTGGTAGGGGTATGTGGGCTACGATTCCAGAGATGGGAATGGTCAATGTTATTGTTCATGGTGTCATTGAAATCTCCCCCTAAGATGAGTGCCTCAGGGTGATGTTTCCCTATAAGGGTGGTAAGATCATCCAGTAACTCCTGTCCCAGCCCAGGTGGAGAATAGATTGAGGCAATTGCCACCGTTTGACCCCAGATCGTTCCCAAAATGAACACGTATCGGCCCCTGGGATCTTGTTCTACAGTTTGTTGGATAAATGGGATGCGTTTGTGTAAAAGAATGAGGGTGCCTCTGGAGCCCATTGTGTACCCTGCATGAAAGGCAAGGCGATAGTTGGTTCTCCGAAAGAAGACACTGTGTGATCCGGCCAGGTGGGTTTCTGTTAGGAGAGCCACATCAGGGGAATGCCTATTTAAGAATTGCACGATAAGACGCCGTTTAATTCCTGAGCCCAACCCATTCACGTTCCAAGTGAGGAATTTCATAGATTTAGTGTGTCGCATAAGTGATTTACAAGTTTGTGCGGGGGACATTTATTACGCATGATGGGGCTTTCCAGGGTATAGTGAGCAGTGGAAGATGGCGATATAACTCCCGCCCTTGCCAAAGGAGCGGGGGTGCACTGCGGGGGTGGTACAGAGCGTCCTCAACAAAGGACAGTGGTTCGTTTGACCTATGAGCATGTGACAGTCTTGAAATAACAAACAAAGTTTTGAATTTTCCCAACTCACCCCCCCCCCCACCCTATACTCCACCCCAACACGAAGTACCCGTCGCCCGAACATTGCTGAACCTTCAACTGAAGGTGTCAGTTCAAAAACCAGACCCTTGGATAGAGTCCAAAGAAGCAAGAAAGAGAGAAAAAAGTGGGGAGGGAGGAAGAGAAGAAAAAGGGGGCTTGACCAGGGGAGGGATCAGAGCTTCCCCCAGAGTTCCTCTCTTGCGCCCAGTGTCAACATCTTCCGTGGTGGACAGATTATGCATCGGGATCAGAGGCGCGGAAAGCACCTGCCTATATGTTAGAGCACTGCTCCTAGGCCCCGGAGTAAGGGACAACAGTTTGTTCAGTGTCCTCCTTGTTCCGCCGCTGGCTCCAGGATCTCTTGTCCCTCCCGGTCTGGGTTTCTCCTCGGGGAGGCCCGCCTAAGTCCCGGTCGGGGTCTCCCTCTCGGTCTCCTTGGTCTTGCAGTCCAATCGCCTTCTATGTGAGCCATTGCCCAATTCCAGGCCTCTTGTGGGTCGTTAAAGTGAACAGTGGTTCCTTTATGATAAATTTTAAGTTGGGTCGGGAAGAGCAGGCCGTATTTCACATTCAGTTGAGCCAGTTGTCTCTTAAGTGGTTCAAACGATTGTCGTGCCCGCTGCACTTCTCGGGTATAGTCCGGGAAGAAGGCGATTCGGGAGCCGTTATGGGTGATCGACTCTTACGAGCGTGACAGTTGCAGGAGGGCGTCCCTGTCCCGGTAGTTGAGCAGGCGGGCGATGATAGTACGGGGCGGAGCACCCAGGGGCGGTTTGCCCGAAGGCATCCTGTGAGCCCTCTCCACTGAAAAGAACTTTGAGAAGGATTGGGCCTCGAAGATGTCCACGAGCCATTGTTCCAGGAACAGTTCCATGCATTGTCCCTCTTCCCCCTCTGGCAGGCCCAGGATGCGGACGTTGTTGCGCCGGGACCTTCCTTCTCCCTCATCCACTCTTGATTCAAGGGTTTTTAAGCGGCTTAAGGCTTGGGACAGTTGACGAGTGATCCCTCCAATGTTGTCTTCTGCTTCAGAGATGCGGTGTTCCGCCTCTCCTGTTCTGGAAGTCAGCTTCTGCAAATCGTGGCGCAGGAAGGAGACATCCGCCACAGTACTGTCTATTTTAGTCTCCATGGAGGATCGGGAGTTGGCGATGGCCGCCATTACGTCATGTAAGGAGAGAGAGCCGTCCCCCGTGGGGGAGTTCGGTCGTGTTGCTGGGCCCGCCGTGGCCGTAGCGACGGCAAGCTAATCTATACTGCTCTGTGTGGATGGTTTCTACTGCCTGTCTTTCCCCATATTTCCGGAGGCTGTGCCCGGCAAAATGGGTCGGATGGTATTGTTTATGTTCGGTTGGAGTGCTCGACCCTCCCAGGTGTGTGATGTTGCAGCCCCGTAGCGAGTCAGATGGAGAGCTGTGGGTCCCAGGGCGTCCTCCAGTAGGTTAATATGGCAGCGTACTTTGAGAGCCTGGGGCTAGTTGCCCCTTATCGTGCCTTCACAGAACGCGCGGACCTCTGGCGTTTCTAACAGTTCACCCAAGAAGTGGTGGTCCTCTAGTGGTCTCTCATCCACTATACGGTGCGTTATGACCTGTGTTTCGCCAGGAGCAGTTGCCAGGTGGGGCTTGCACCACAGATTATAATTAGTCCACTGCCGGCACTGTCACGAGACCCTACAAAGGCCCTTGCCGTTACACCAGGCTCTAGCCGGGCTCGGCCCTCTTTGCTGGATTGTAGGGCGCTTCCGTGCCTCACACCTCCTTCCTCGTGGGGAAGAATCACCCCTTTTCTATGTATATTTTCTCCCCCCCCCAGTGGTTGGTTCGTCAGGGGGGGGTCGAGAGGGTCTAAAGGAGGAGGGGGCCCCACTCACTTGTTATGTCCAATGCAGCCTCCGGTCCTCTTCTGCAAGCCGTTCTTCATGTGGTAGTGTGGGGAGGGGGGAAGAGGTCACGCCACGGGATCTCCTCCAGGTTCCAGCTCCCCTTTTGAGTTGCAGAGGACCGCTTGGATCACGGCACCAATGTCATCCGTAAGATGGTGTCAGCAGATGGATGCATATGGATGCGCCACCGTAGATGCCGGCTCCGAGCAGGGAGGGGAGGGAGCACCGGCCGATGCAACCGTAGTACAGTTGGGGAGCCTCGCTTACTGCAGTCCTCAGTATATGCGGCCAACACCGCTCTCCGCAGTCCTCTCCGTTGGCGCTCGCGTTGCGCTAAGCAGCGCCGGTTCCCCGCCGGCATATATGAGGCCGCAGCTCCCTGCTTCCCCGCCACTCCTACTGGGTGGTGCCGGAGGTCCCCGCCGGGTCCGCAGCACACCTCCTCAGCAGGCAGGCACGGGGGGGTTCAGTCCTTCTCCCTCGGAGCGGTCCGCCGTGTCTAGGCTGCAGCAGCTGCCCGGCCAGCTCCACTGCCACACGGTGCAGCCGTTTTCTCCCACCGCAGGGGCCTCTGTCCTCTAGAGGCGACGAGTTGCGGCGGCCATCTTGGAAGCGCCTCACGCGTCTTACGCGCTGAAAATGTTTCCGATTTACAGCCTCAAAACACAGGATGTGCAAGCTGAGACTTGCCACGTAGCCGCTACAGACATTCGCCCAGTTGTGCTTGAAATTTCGGGTCTCCGCGTCCCACCAGGCAGGATAATCTTATCAGGATGTTTTCGGCGGCAAGAGGAGCTCACGGGACTCACGTCTTCTGAGTTCGCATGTCGGCCACGCCCCCCGCATCCACGCCTTTTTAATGCTATCCGGGACATGGTTTTCAGCGAAGAGTTGTTTACGAATGTACATATAGCACGGGGTTAGACAGGTTTTATTTATCACTGAAGATCTGGGGTCACCACGATTCTAAGTGATCCGGCCACGGCTGATTTTGCCGTGGCTGGAATGTTCACATGAGAAAGGTGCGAACTACCAAAAGTTGGACCTTTCTCATGTAAACACACTTACATACCACGAGGGCTGCGGGGGTTCCCCCCCTAAAAAAGGGGGGCTGCAGGGGTGTCCCCCGCAACATAATAAACTAAACTAAACTAAACTAAACCCCACTCACTATGCCACACAGTATAGTGGGCGGGGCGTTGCGGGGGACACCCCCGCATTTTTTGTTTGTTTTTGTTTTTACTTGCCTGCAATGCTACCACCAAAGGTTCGAACTTTTGGTGTTCGAACGTTTGGTAGTAGCATTTTTCGGTCGTTTTGTTCGGTCGGCCCTTTTTTTCGGTCCGATCGTACAAAACCGGTCACCACTACATCTGGAGTTCTTAAGCTTTGTGGTGATCTTCTGAAATCGGAGAGAATTTAAACTCCACCTGAGACCCAGCTTTAAACTATGTTTGCTTTGCTGAGCAGTCCAGAAATTGTTTACCGAGCAGTTTCTGCTCCTCAATTCATTTTTTGATATATGCTAATTTCCCTACCATGGCAGCCTGTATTTTGTCACACCAGTTAACATCTTTACAAATGATTTCCTTGTCTGGCCCCTTAAGTAATTCCTGTTCTCTAAGGATCTTAAACAATTCCTTGCTCTCGGAGCCAGCCATAGAGCTTCTTTTTTTTTGCAGATAGTACAGCAGTCTTGTAGTCCTTGCCTGCTGCTCTATACCTTGTCAATTTGTGAGGGTCCTGGATTTTTCTCCCTTCGTAAAACAATTTCAGTTTAGTTGATTTCAGCTTGAGGAGTTCCATGTTAAACCATTTGTTACCATTATGTGAATCGGAAATGTATTTTTTCTAAGTGGGGCTAAAATGTAAAGTGTTTCCCGATGTAGGTAGGAGTAAATTATTCGTGTCTTGCAGATCGGCTGTTAGTAGCATTTCTTTAAGCTTCCAAAGTAATTGTTTTCCAGTTTCTAGCCATGATGGATTCAGTCCTATTGGCCGGTTTCCTAGACACAGGCGGATTATGATCTGGAAGGGAATGCAGTTTTGATCTGACCACAGGCAAGAGAGTATATTAAGCTGCACAACATCTACCTCATGGGAGGCCACCCAATCAAGAGTGTGTCCCTTGTCATGTGTAGGCTTTCTTACCTGTTGCTGAAAGCCCAGCAGAGCCAGAGCATCTTCCAAGCAGCTGCTATGGGATCGTCTTCACAACCCAACCAAAAGTTAAAATCGTCCATGATGATAAATTTGGAATGAGGTTTAAGGAATGGGAGTAAAAGATTGCTCAGCATGGTCGGAAAGTCCTTTGCCGCTACTGGAGCACTATATAGTAAAAGTACATTAAGGGTGGTCTCGGCTGTAATGCCTATTTTAACTAGTGTAGTTCAGTGCCTGGAAGCGCAATGGTCTTCACTTCCAAGATTTTCAACTCCAGTTTAAAAATAAATGCAACTCCACCTCCTCTACCTTCCAATCTGTTCTGATAAAATAGCATAACTTTCTGACATCGCCAGACCCAGCATTTGACGAGCCGCGCTATAGCCCCAGGTTTCTGTTAAGGCAGATACATCAGTATTGTTCTCTATGATGTATGTGGCCACCCCAAGGGCGTGTTTAATAAGAGACCTCGTATTAAGCAGTATAAGTTTAAAATTTCCATCCGGCATACCCACCAGCTCTAAGGTCTTAGTCCCATAAGCCCCTGGAACCGCCGGGACGTTGGTGTTATTCGACACAGGATAAACTACCTGAGTAGTACCATGTTATCGATGCTATTATGCTGGGAAATAGTGTGGACATCCTTATCCTCCCCATCTGTGCCATCTGCCATTCTCGCCCCATGTTCGAGACAGCACATATTGGAAGGAGGAGGAATCCCATACCCTCCCTCTATTGTATTGCAATGCTGACTTCTAAATTACGCCTTAGATGGCAAAGTTCCAGCATGTTGCCGATCTATCAGCATTTTGCGCTTTCTTCGAAGAAAGGGAGGAGTTAGTTCGCGTTAAACCTTGCTCTGGAGCCTGTAGAACTTCTTGAAGGCCCATAATTCACTCACAAATCTGCAATAACACATTTGGTTAGGAGTGGAAAGATAATCAAAAGGGCTCGCTCCTTCACTAACCTTGCACAAACCGGCTTGCCTCACTCGCGTTGGCGCTCTCGCGGCTGGTTTGCGAATATGTAGTCCAAAGGACTACAAGGCTGCTGGAGAATGTAGTTCAGCAGCAGGAAAGGGAGTTAACAGATAAAGTAGGTCTTCTTCTATTTGAGTCCTCTCTAGTTTGGTTTAAGAAGGCTTTGAAAACCTTCTTTTTTACTTAGGTTCTGGAACGTTCAATCACTATTTTAAGTTTTTATAATTTTTTACTGGTTGGCTTTGGATTTTAACTATTCCTGTGTGATAATTGTGCTTCAAGTTTTATGGCTTCTCCATTCTGTGTGTCTTTTTTAAATTGCATTTTATTATTGAAACTCGTGCTTCTGTTTTGTGGATTTTCAATGTTTGTCTTGTACATGTATTGTAGCTCTGTTTTTACCTGTTGGTATTGTTTTAGTCTTCGATATTTTGTGTAAGCGCCTGTTTGCCTGCTGGCTTAAGGCGCTCTATAAATTTGTAAATGTCATATAGATGTGCCATAATGCTTATTTTTGGAATGTCCCAGATTTTACATAGATGGTGTTAAGCATCATTTGGACTGGGGAGCCCAAATGAGTGGTCGGTTTCAATCTAACCGGGCTCTACTGCTCCTAGCTCCCCTCCATTCTGAGCCCTGTGTGTTCGGCTGAGGTGCAGGTTTGCTACTTGGGTACAGCCAGTGTTCCCCACATTGTACCCATATTAATCAGCATGGTGCTTCATGCTGGTCCTTTATAAATCCAGCACAGTTTTTAATAAGAACCATACAGCGTATGTCCAAGTAGTTTGTTTATTTATTTTTACATTTGTAGAGCGCACAAATCCCACAGGCATCCAGGTGCTGTATGCATGGAGGGGGTAGAAGTAGGGGTAGAAGTAGGGGTAGCTAAAGGGGATGGAATAAAACAAGAGGTCCAGACCATTAAAGTAGAGTAAACCGTTTTTTGAAGTTCTGAAAGTGGGACGGCAGTAGTGCAGTGCCATGAGGTTTATAGTCCATGGAACAGCTCATTTTCAATTGTTTTTCTGAATAGCCAGTTTCGAGGCTTGGTGCACAGGTGAGGCAGTAGGTTGTTCCACAAATGGGTGGCCGTGAGTAGGGAGCTAGGTTCCCCCAGCTTTGCTGCGTCTAAAATGCAGAATGGTTAGTCTCTGGGAGTAGGTCAATCTTGTAGGTCTTGAGGAGGTGCTCTTGGAGATTCTGTGAAAGGTAGGGTGGCGTATTGTTAGAGAGACATCTGTGAGTTGTAGAAAGAATTTTAAAGGTGATCCTCTCTCTGACTGGTAACCAGTGTTCAGCTTTTCTGTGGACCGGGACATGGTCCCGTTTTGATATGGTCCATGCTGCTTGGATGGTCTGGAGCTTGTTGAGATTGCTTTCTGAGGTGCTGGCAAAAAGGGAATTACAATAGTCCAGTCGGGAGCCAATTACTGCTGTGGTAGTGGTCAGGCGGTATTGAAAGGAGAGGAGATGCTTGGTCACGTTGAGGAGTTTGGCGATGTGGGCTGTTTGAAGCGATTGTATTGACTTGGTGGGTCATGCTGAGGCAGGAGTCCAAGTAGACAACTAGTGTTTTGACAGAGGCGGAGACAAGAATGGAGCAGGCATCTATGATGGAATTTTGCAGTACGTGAGGGGAGTCCTCTATCAGGATTTCAGTATTGTCATAATTCAAACAGAGCTGATGTGTGGCCATCCATGCTTTGATAGCGTTTTAGATTTTGTTGATGTAGCTGGAATCTTGATCATAGTAGTGGTTACCTTTTTTCTCATCCAATGACTAGCTCAAGTAAAAAGATCCGTAGGATTGGAGACAATTCTGTGGCTTGCCAGGTTCTACCCTCACTTCAGAGGTACAGGAGCATTGGGAAGTATTGTTTCCCATGTAGGCCAGAAAGCCCTGTAAGTCGGGTGACGTGGCTTCATCAGTTTTGGCAGAAAGTTGGTTATGCCAAATTTGCCAAAGTATTTCTTTTGTCTATGGGCTTCCTGAGTGGTGTAGATACACTGTAATGGTCTTTTTCTTATTTCTTTGTCGCTGGCCAATGCTGGATACCCAGGAGCTGCCTTTTTTTCTCCTGCTCATCCAATCTTAATTTCGATCCCTTCGGTGGTATGAATTTCTATTTCTACACAGGTCAGGTTCATGGCATCATCCGCAAATAGCAAGAGCGCAAGTCCTGCCACCCACCCTCGGCACATCCATTTGCTGGACATCCAGGAACTCCTCTATATCATTCTGGAACAGGCTAAATCTGGTGGGAGCCAGCAGGCCCCTGTCTGTCTGCCAGCAATACAGAAAAATGCCCATTTCAGTTCTTCATTGAGACTGTGTGGCAGATTAGTTTACAGCTCCCTAAGCCAGGTGGCGCATCCTGCTGTATCTACGGATACTACCTTCTACCCCAGCGGGGCTAGAATGTTCCCTGTCGTGATCTAGGAGAAGCAGATCTTCCCCTCAACCAGGAGAGAAGCAGTGTTCTCCCTTTATTCCTGTGGTTAGGGTTGATTTTGCTTTCACAACCAATTTCAATGAATGGGCATTAGGGGTTTGCTCGTTGGCATAGCACCTACTCTCTATGAACAACCCCAAGCCTACAATGTACGTACAGATTAAGTGATTTTCCATCCGCGATTTGTCGGGACTTAATGCACAGAGGGGAAGTGACAGGAAAACATAGCACCAAACAATGCCAGGCTTTCAACATATCTCTGATGCATAGAGCACCATTCCTGCATCTGCAGGGAGGCAAGAAAACCATATAAAAATACGTCCACTTTATTTACATTTGTCACAACATTATCCCTCAAGAATTCTCACTAGCTTCCATGAGTTCCAACTAAAACAGAATCCACTGAGTGAACACAGTTCAACGCCATGATGGTATCACCAATTACTTAATATTTCCCACAACACCTTTAAGGGAACAGCAGGCTCTGATTGCTATTCTGCATCTTCCAACTGTCTCATATTTTTATTTTTTTTTATTTTTTATAACGCGGTAAATACCATACCTGAGTTCGGTTTCTAAGTGTGGATCCGGGATTTGAACCTCTGTTGCGCTACATCACTTTACTATGGAAAAAGTAGCATCTAAAACAATTCAAAGAATCACATTGTACATGCACATAAGGAGCAGGTCGCAACCGTCATCGCAATTCGAATGAATGCAAAGCAAAATCGGCAACAGCTTCTTAAGTCATATGCCATCATATTAAAGCATTTAGGTGTTCAAAGCAAACCCACATAACCCACTTCTCTCACCCCTGCGTCCACCAGCAGCCCAGACCTAGGGGAGGAAAGGGTTTTTATGAAGGTCTCAACTGTGCAAATCCCCACCTTGCCTAATCCCCATTGGGTCTTTTCCGTCCGACTTCTCAAGCTACACCATCCATACCGCTGGGTCTCTCGGCCTCTGCCTATATTCCCAAGGATTTACTAACTATTTTCCCAATACATATACTTAAACTATTTTCCCCAAGCTACTCGGGCTTTCTTATTGTTCCCTTTCCAAGGGCTTACCATGACTGGCAAATACTTCAGCCAGCTATGCATTGGGCATTGGGCATGATTCTAGCTGCTTAGTATAATATGAAGCCTACTCTGCTGGCACTCTGAAGAAAGCCTTTCTAATATGGGGTTGTCTGAAGTACACACCCTTTTCTTAAATTGTAATGTATATATTATATGTAACAAAAAAGGAATTGCGTTAGAGACATTGACGAAGATGCCGCAAATTGTAAAAAAGTAGTTGAGCTGAAACGATTGGATTGAGACACAAGAGCAGAAAGACCGACATAAAGTGACGCTAAAGTGCAATGGAGAGGCACAAACCCTTAAACTACCACACTATCTACATCTATATCCAGACTGAAGAATTAGAGAGATGTTTTTAAGATTAAGAGTGAACCTACTTCCAACAAAAGAAGTCCAAGGGAAATGGAGCCAAAACAAAATTGCAAATAAAGATTGCAGATTCTGTCTACCATGTAATTATGGAATGTGAGGCACTCAGTCAAAAAAGACTGCTTTTCAGCGAGAAATATCTAAGTGCCCCGGTAGAAATGGAAATAGAAGAAAGATGGATCCAAATCCTGATGGGAAATAACAGAAAGATGGTCGCTACCATAATTGACTTCTCGGAAACCATTATGTTGGAAAGCAGTAGCAGCAAAGAAGAATAGTTAAGTCAAACTATTTTTTAAAAAGCCAATGTAAACTGATGAGAATCATAAATGTAAGGTTTAAGATGTAAACCAAACACATTTTTAATAAAAAATTAAAATAAAAAAAAGTATATATGCTGCAGGCTGAAACTGTTTAGTACCTCGCTGCTCTACCTTCAATGAGCTACATGGTTTAATAAATAGTAACTCGCATCACTTGGTGTTTGTGATATAACATCAGAAAGTATTGATACTCTCTATAGATGCTGATTCCCACTACAAGGCTAATTATTATAGGAACTTCTTTTGTTGATTGAAGCTCATTAAGCACTTTAGGTACATTAAAGCACTTCTAAGCACTAAAGTCTAAAAGGACATTGGGCATATATCACAAGGATACTTTACTAGTTGCATGGTAGCATATGTCTTCACAGGATATCTATTTTAAAACGCCAGAAATAACTTGCTGACCCCATTCTTATTGCTCAATTGTATCTAGGCCCCTAGACCCAAAACTAGAATAGTAGATTGCAATCTTTAGATTTCAAGCGCCTAAGAAATACATTTGCAAATACCAACGGGTTAAGACTGCGTTTGATTTATTTCAGTTGAACTCCATCTATAGCAGGCACTAACTGCTAAATAATATTTCAGTTTGTTCTTTATTTTCGTACTGGTTCTTATCTTAAATGCCCACAAGCTCTTGCTCTTGTCCAATTGAGTTTGAGATTGTGTTTGTTATTTTGATTATCACATTTCTTTTAACTGTTCAAAGTTTCTTGATCTTAAATCTTCTCAATTTGCTAGTTTCCACATTTTGTTGATCATATAGTACTAAAATTAGTTTCCCATGTTTTTGGCCATATATTTACAAACCTTTGTTCTGCGTTTTCAACCCTGGTTTTCAAACCTCTACATTCATTCAGTATTCCTTTATATTTGTATTGGTTGTTTTTTAGCAGCCTGCTGTGTTAATGCAGCTAATGACATTGAGTCACTAGTCTGGTAATTGGCTTTTAATGCTGGTGTGCTTTTGAAATTTCTCCAATTGATTCTTGGAAGGATCCGGGCTCAGAAGCATCTAGTCCAGTTATCATATGGTGCCATAAAAGCCCAGTTCTCTCAGAGATGGGCGCTTTGCAGCAGCTCCCGTCCAGAGTTGTGCCACTGATGCTGGTTTACCGTATGGCTGATCTCCTGATTTCCTTCTTCCTCTGTGCTTTTCACCTGCCTTGAATTTTGATTGCCTGTTTCCATAATCATTTTTGTATATACTTTACACCTAGTTCTTGTTTCTGAACCAGTCTAGGGTAGTCATTAGTCCAGTCTATCCACCTGTGCGTCGTAATTTTGACTCCTAGGCTGTTAGCTGCTTAGCTCTAGCACTCTGTTTCCCCCCTTCCTCCAATAGAGAACAAGTATCTGAGAACGTAGGTTTGAAAACTTGCTCACCTCTCCTTTCAATAGGAAATGGTTTGTTCTGTTTCATACCTGAGATCCCAGATATCGCTTGTGGGGAATGTGGAGGTTTTAGTGTTATGTACGCATTATTTGCTTTTACTCGGGTTAGGTCATTCCTGTTCTGACGCTCAATTGCTCCCCTTTTATCTACCAGGGAAAGCTCGGTGATCTTGGTACATTGCCTTCCCTCTGTTCCTGTTCGTCTATCCAGCCTGATGGTATAGGGACGTGTGTTGGGGTGTATATTTGGGTAGAACGTTACCTCTGAGGGTGCCTTCAAGCAGGCAACTGCCACGTGTTTGTGTGTGTGTTTTGGGTGAGAGGTTCGCTGCTGGATGTGGTCAGGGAGTTTGTGTCTTTGGAAAGCGGATTGTTGTGGGGCTTGGGTCTTGAAAAAGGCATCACCCCAGGAGTAATGGCTTTGGTAGGAGTAGATTTCTCCTGGATCCATTGGTCACCACTGGGCCTGGACATTTTTATCGGCTTACTGGATCCCTCCAAGGTGATGTCTTGGCGCAGGGGATTACTGGCGGTGATGTCTTGGCACATGGGATAGCTGGACGCTAATGACTTGGCACTGCCCTCGCAGATGTGCCTTGATGCAGGCCCTGGCGGCCTTGGCGATGTGCTTTGATGCAGGCCCTGGCGTTCTCTTGGATGTAAACCCTTGTGTTTTCCTATACTTATCTAGGGTGAGGGGATAGTAGAGAGAAGACTTGCCCTATCGCTAACCTATTGTACACACCGTCAAGTTGGCTGTCAAGCTTATTCTAAAAGGCACACGTCATGACCATCGGGGCATGTGTCGTCCGTCTTGTAAATTAATTAATTCATTTATTTATTCAGCTTCTTTGTTTGGCAAAAATATTAAAAATACATTCCATAAAAGTACTGTCAGTTTTGTGTGTTGGTATTTAGAACAACACAAAGCTGAGAGTGTATACTTTTGGATAAATTCCATTACAGACCGCTCCGTACACAAGGCAGAGACAGTGGTGTTCCCCACAAACCGACACACGAGGTACCATGGAATGCTGACAACTATGGCATCCGAGAAACGAAAATATCAGACTTGACCTGCTCCCTCCACAGATTAAAGAAATTGAATTTAGAAATCAATGAGAGCCGGGTGGGGCACCATAAGAAAAATGCATGTTCTGCTGGATACTAAATTACAAACCGCATATAGAACCGTGCTTTAGATGGCCCTGAAGAAAGTGGTGCACTTGCATTCGACTGCTGAAACCGGTAGGCTCAACCCGACCGCCGTCCGAAATAACTGACCAGCGATATGGTGAGATGTCCGAAATGATAAAAGATTCTTCCAAGAATCATAGGAAGAACACATATCTATTTGCTTACAAACCAAACACAGATAACGCCCAGAGTAAAGGAACGCTTACTGTGCAATATATGGGGTTATAATTTTCGAAATATTTTTGAAAAATAAAATCCATCCAGAATTTCCAACAGTATACACTCTCAGCTTTGTGTTGTTCTAAATACCAACGCCCAAAACTGACAGTACTTTTATGGAATGTATTTTTAATATTTTTTGCCAACAAAGAAGCTATATAAAAAATATAAAAAATGTCTTGTAAGGCGGACGATACATGCCCTGATGGTCATGACATGTGCCTTTTAGAATAAGCTTGACAGCCAACTTGACGGTGTGTACAATAGGTTAGCGCTAGGGCAAGTCTTCTGTACCATCCCCTCAACCTAGATAAGCGGAGCAACCAGCGCTACCTAGGGATAGGAGAACACAAGGGTTTAGTTCAGTGGGGTTGCAGGGCAAGAAAGACTAGGGCAACACTTCGTGATTAGATCAAATGTTGTAGCAACTTTACCTGAGACTTTGTTGGGTGAAAATTTGATTAGGGCATTCTCGAGGTACCAGACCCTGAACAGTCCAAGACGTGTGTGTGTGTTTTGGGCCTCTTGAGATGTGTCTTGATGCAGGCCCTGGCGGCCTCTGGGATGTGAATTGATGTAGAACAGTGTTTTGTGGAGCCCAATCATCGCAGAAGTGGGGCCTCCACACTATAAGGGATATTTGGAATGTTTCTTGCTAATTTAAGCAGAGTATTTGCGGTTCGTAAATGGTTGAATGCTTGGACGACCATCTTATTATTTTAAAAGGAAGCCATGGCCAGAAAGACTTTCTGTTTTAAAACAGTCTGAGCTGCGCCCTAGACATACTCCTCCTTTTTCTGATGGCTGAAAAGGACAGAGATCTCAAAAGACTTTGCAGAGCGTGTAAGAAAAAGGAGACAAGGTTGATGATCACTCTTTCTAAGTAACGTTAACAATAAAAAAAGCTTTTTTGTGGTAAGGGCCATGAATTTAGTTTCCAAGCAGGGGCTTCTTTAACTGCACGGCTCCCACCATAAAAAAACATTCCCCAACATGTTACATTACCATTGATATTACTACAGGAATATACAGTGTAAACAATTCTCTTTTGTCCCTGCAGGATTTTGCTTTCCGTCAGCTGAAGAAGATTCGAATTTTCGATACGCCAGAGGAGTTGCCCAAACAGCGCTCAAGCCTTCTAGTTGTTTCCAACAAGTACGGTCTGGTGTTTGCTGGAGGCCCACAGGGACTCAAGATCTTTGAAACTAGATGTCTACTCGTTCCTAATCGAGCTGGAGAAGACCCCAATAAAATTGGTAATGGATATTTTGGTGGTTTTTGGGGTTGAAGGGTTATAAAAAGGGTACAGCGCAAGATTGCTCATGTGAAAGTTATATCAATGTTTATTCTTTTGAATTGTTTCATCAAACAATTCTTGCATAGTTTTATTGCAAACTGTTAGGTGCCCCTTGTCGTTTAGAAAAGGTATCCATGTCCTTTTTTTGTTATTTCTATGATCTACCTTGTGTAAGCAATTGTAGGAGAGGTACTGGGGAGTCAAAGCTATTGTTGCGTGATGCCCCTTCAATCTTTTTGTGAAGGCTATTTTTTTGGGGGGCATCGTTGGTAGAGATCCAAAGTTCTGCGGCAGTCAAGTCCTCTCTCGCTTTATAGAGAGGGTGTTCTATAAGAAATTAGCAGGATGAAATATAAATATAAATGTGACTGACGCTAGAAGCTCCACATAAGTCCTACATTTTTCAAATTTTAATGAGAAGGGCTTGCTATTTTTCGTTAGCAGTTTTGTATAATTTGTTTTTAATGTCACAGGAACTTATTTGTAGCCAAAACACAAAGTAAGCAATATGCAGAATTGTGTTCTTCTGAAATAAGGCATTAGTAAGTAATGTGTGTCTGAAGGTTAGCTGCAGCAAAGGGCATAAGAAAGCCAGTCAGTGCACGGATCTATGCAATTGGCTGCAGTAAGTAATGTATTTGGCAGTGTCTGTTGCATGCCTGTCTTCTGTCTGTGCCGTGTAAGGAGGAAACGTTTAAAAATGTTATATATCACCATGTTTTAAGTGTTTGAGCAAAGTCGCAGCTTGAGACTAAGTATATTGCATCAGTGTGCCACTTATCAGGGCAAATGGCTTAAAGCGACACGCTAATGAGTTATGCAGCAGCCGGTCACAGCACTATAGATTGCATCAAACTAATTAGGATATTGGGAACCATGGACCTATAAAGCGGTCTTCCTGTGATTCTCAATATGATGGCCCTTCCCCTAGTCTATAAATACTGACATTCTATGAGAATTTGAGAAAGTAACCTAAACTGATATTTACATAAAATATAGGGCCAATACAGTGTAGCAGACGTGCTGTTATTATGAATATTTAACAACTTAGATTATGTAGTTTCATGACTTGAATTAAAATAAATAAAATGTCGAGACACTGGTCCTTGTCAACCATAATCTGGTCAGTTTAATACAGGCACCATCTATCTATAAATAATATATAAGTCAAATTTTGTCTGTGGCTGTTTGTGGTTTGGTGGAGCATTGTTCTTTATACAGTTCCAGACCGTTTCACCAAGCTGCACCACATTTTGCATAGTTACCTGTCTGGACCCTCCGGACAACACCGTCTACATGGCCTGTGGACACCCCACCCTGTTCCCGAATTTCAGCACAAGTCCGTGACCAGTCCCAGATGCCATCAAGATGGTCCCAGTCACTCCACTGGATGCTGCCAACTTACACCCCATTACTAACTCCAACATCCTTCTAAAAATCCTGGATAAAGTGGCCACTTCACAGCTTCAACCTGCTGTGCAAGCACATGTGATCCACCATATCAGTCTGGTTTCAGACACCCCTCATTGACCTTCAGAAACACATGCTGAGTACCATTGACAAAATAAAGGCCGGATTACTGGTCCTTTTTGACCTGTCAGCGGCGTTCAACCTCTTTTGACCACGAACGCCTGCTCCGAACGCTGGGAGACCTTGGCAACTGTGCAAAGGAAACCCCAGACTGGGTCAAGTCGTTCATGTCGCATCGCATGCTCAGCATTTGCTGGGGGGCCTCCTCGTCCCTCCCAGCTCCTATTTTATTGCGGCGTTCCCCCATGGAGCATGCATGTCTCCTGTCCTCTTTTTAACATATGTATTTAACCATTCTGTACACTCCTAGAGGGCAGAGGTATATTTTTTACCAACTACACTCACGATACACTGCTGGTCCTAGAGATCAGTGGCAGTTACAAGCATGATACGGTCACCGTTGAACACACGTACAACCTAGTTCAGTCTTGTGATGACAAACAACTGGCTGTGCCTCAACGGTAGTAAAACCGAACTATTGATCTTCGGCTCCCTACGGCTCCCTATAAGCAAGAGCCAAGTTGACTTCTGACTATCAGAGCTTCAAAATCCAGAACTGTAAAATTTCAGTTCTAAGTAAGGTAAAAATGCTAGGCATCTTAGCTTGAACCCTCTGAGTGCAGAAACCCATGTAAACCAAGTCTCAAGGAACTGTGTTGTACTATCTCCGACTGCTGCGAAACATCCGCCCCTTCCTTTCAGAAAGGAACTGTGAAACTATAGCTAGAGCAACTACACTATCAAGGGTGGACTATTGCAGTGGCCTTCTGATAGGCGTTAACAAATCATGCCTACAAAAATGCCAAATCACCCAAAATTATGCTGTCCGCATTATTAAGTGAGTTCCTAGGAGATCTCATTTTTCTAATTGCAGAAAAGATCTACACTGGCTTCCGGTGCATGCAAGCATTCACTTCAAGGCAGCCACTTTAGTCCATTGGTGTCTTCATGGAACTGCTCCTTCCTACCTAAAAGCTGTAGTGTCGAGCTATAATCCTCCCAGCACCGTACGTTCATCAATTCTGACCCAGATTAAGTGTCTAGGATTCAAATGTACCAATGGACTAGGAAGATCCTTTCGCACCCGTTCAGCTAAAATCTGGAACTCTCTCCCCTTTAGCCTTAGACAGGAGGAACATCTAAGGACCTTCTGTCACTCCCTAAAAACTGTATTTGAGTAAAGGACAAACATCTCCCACTGCTGGGCTTCTCTAGGCTCTCCTGATTGTCTCGTTCTATGTGTTCGGAAAACTTGTGTGAATGTGTTCCCTGAAGCCCGTGGGCTACTGGCACGTTATAAATTAACAAATAAAGTAAACATTTGTTGGTGGGTTTGTGGCTTGGCGAAGCGTTTCTTCTTATACTATTCCACACCGTTTCACCAGTCTGCACCAAATTGTGCATAGTTACCTGTTAGGACCCTTCAGACATTACTGGCTACATGAAATGTGGACACACCACCCCTTTCCCCGGATTTCAGCAAAAGTTAAAATTTGCCTGGGGCCTGTCAAAGAAACCATAAGCCATGTTCACCAGGAAGGGAAACAAAAAATGTATGACGGGTGAATGTACCTTTAGAGGCGACGGTAAAGGCATGTAGCATTCCAGAAATGTCAACATTTTTGGTGCATCAAGTTAAAATATTTCCCAGAGGATTTTTGCGAGATGTTGCGGGCTAACGAAGCCGTAGAACATTTCGCCGAGAAGGGAAACAAAAATGTTTTTCTCAACCAGTCCCAACACGAGGAAATAAACTCGAGGCCCCACCATGTTTCAAGGCCCTAGGATGCACAAGATATTTGCAGCGCAATGAACTGCACCACGCCAGGGTGAGGTGACTGGTGGGGAGAGAGCACAGAAGGTCCCAGTAGGCAGCAGCACACCAACTCTCGCCTTCCCCTCTGCTCCGGGATATGTCAGTCAGCCACACGCGCCCATTCTCAATGCTGTTTATTTCAGGGTGCAAAGCACATTAAGCGATAATCGAGTCGGAACAGCGACCTACAGGATCAGTGTTATCGTGTCTGTCTACACAACCCGTCCGGAGAATGGGTACTTCTGCTAGTCCTTGTTATTTTGAGACTGCATTCACTTGAAGAAGAAACTTAAATCCCTGCTGCTTTCATTGGAAAAGTTACTTAAGTGAGCAGGGGATCATTAGTGCTACATAGGTTCACTCTCCCCTTTTATACTTGTTGTGGCCAAATAAAGGGTTGCGGTGGCACCGTATGTGTAGAGTAGATTTCATTGTGAGATGCTTTATCGTGGAAGGGGTACTTAAATTGCCACTTAACCTTTTAACTGCCATGGGGTTTTCCCCCCAGTGCAAAGGCCTTTTTTCTGTATTTCGCCATTCAATGCGTCTAACGTTTTCTGTTTCATTAAACCCTTAAGTGCCAAGGACGAGGTATCTCGTACTTGGCAACAGGGAGGTAATCCCAAGGACGAGATACTCGCCCTTGGCACTTAAGGGGCTAAGAGTTATTAGCAAACCTACTGATATCTATGTTTAGATCGGTGCAAACTGGTTTCAATCCTCCTCTATCCCCTAGACGTCCCAATTTACATTCTATGTGGCTGAGCCTGCAGACAGTTTTTCTCACCAGCACTGATTTCCTGGAGTGTGATTGGTGGGTTGGATTTGATCAGCCCCTTAGTGAGTGGTAATATCAGTGGGAGAACCTATGCATTCCTTCCATCAATTCCTGAACTCCCCTTAAGATTACAAAGGAGTGTGGGAGCCCCTCTACTGAGAATGAACATGGGTCAAGGACCCTGTTCTGCAAGATGTATTGCACTCGGGAGGGGCTACAGCCATGTTTTAGCTCACTGCACCCTTCAGAGGAGAAACATCCATTTGCAGATCAGTCTTCGTCCCAACCACAAAGGCAGTGAAGCACCAAAATACTAGGCATTGAGTGACGCCTTACTGCTCTGCCACAGAGTCAGTTTAGACTAACTTGATTGACGCCACTGGGTTGGGCTTCTGAAACACATCACCAGAGGATTTGTTTAATAATATCCCTCACAGCATTTATTTTTTAATGCATTTATATTTGTACCTACTGGCACATCATTGCCAGTTTATGCCTGGTTAGTGCGTGTATGCCGGTTTCCAGAAACCCCACTTAACACATAGTTAACATTATGCATACTTTGTACATAATGGTTTGTTTCCGTGAGCTAAATCTGAACAGCAAGTAGGATAGGCTGCACACTTATGTGTGTGTGTATATAAATAATATACTTCTGTCCTGTCGGACAAGTATCTGAACACTTGGTAGGAGCCACCGATGAGTGTGGCTGAGGCCAAGGACACCAAAGTAATTCACTAAGGAAAAAGGCTTGGAGAGTAATCCACGAGACATCGATGCTCAACCAATTTTGATTATAATTCAGTACATATTAGTCCATAATCCATATATTTAAACAGTTTGAAAGAAAATGAGGCAAAAAGAATGCTCAAAACCGTAAAGAATTATTTTTATATCTGATTGCATTTGTTGAGTCAAAAATGTGGTTAGCATATTTTAAATTAATCCAAATGAGTGACAGTCTTACATACAGTAATTTGAAACTATCCCATATTGTGACTATTGTGATTTACATTCAGGAGTCCTAACAACAACAGACTCTACATGTTATAGCCTTGTCACTTCATCGTTTCGGTCGTCGGACCTTTATCAGAAGTGTGGTAGGCTTGAACTAAAGGACATATTTGATTTGTCATTGGTGATTAAAACATTTTAAGTCACAAAGCTTCACCCCTAGACCCCAAATGGCGTGATTAATGAATATTTAGCAATACCGCTCATCATATCTGAATTAATAGTGTAGATCCGCACAATCTAGCGGGAAGCAAAGCTAAGGAATCCGCGTCAATAAGACGCCTTAAATCGGTATAACAATCTCAATCCTATGGTAGGACAACAAATGATCAAATGTACCCCCCCCCCCCGTATGCAATAAGCCGACAGGTATTCATAAAAAAGGACCTATAAAGAAAATAGGGTGTCATTATAATCAAATTAATATAACAGAAAAGAGTCGGAGCATCTCAAAATATCAGCCTTGATCCGTTCTCCTCTCTCGCCTGCTCACAATCTAATCCGCATGCAGCCGCTGTCTCCGCGGATCAGAAAGCATGACTTGCTGTACACTCTTATTGGCAAGAAAAGGGGATTTCACCTACAACTTGACCAGAAGAATGTTGTTGTAGGACTGTTTACAAGCCGTAAAACAACCTTTTTCTGGTCAAGTTGTAGGTGAAATCCCTTTTTCTTGCCAATAAACGTGTTACCACAGGAGCCAAAAATGCAATGCACCGGATACGAGTTTTGGATGAACTGCACGCTAGCCTATAAGTAGAGGGTACCGGGCAGAGCCTTCGACAGATCCTGCCTTGGGGTACTTTTTTAATGGTGCACATATTGCCATATCACAGGGGCAATTAACTACTTAACTACTACAATTAACTACTCACGCTTTGAAACACTTGTGTGTAGGCGTGTTATAAATGCCATATCATATCTCATACTTTGCCATTGTCTCACTGCTGCATGCGTACCTGGTTTTGCGCTGGTTTTAATGTTGGTGGAATTATGACGTATGGTTGAGTTTCACACTGGTGTAATTTTAGGAATTGCACTGGTGATTGTACCAGCACAGTGACCACATGTAGTGTGCGAGCCTGGTCTGTGTGCTGGCTCCAATATCCACATTTTTCCTATCTTTACACAGGCTCCATAATAGCACAACTGTCATTATACCTGCATTGCTAATTGTAGCCCCAGCACAATGATGAAATATGGCGGGTCTGTGCCCTGGTTCACTGACTTTTGCACCGAATTTGACACTTCAGCTAACACCAGCGCGCACCTGGTTAAACTAGCCCTACCGATGTTGCAAATCTTTTTGTTGGACCAGTGCTAAGAGACTGGCATACATCTGGAAATTGCATTGACTCATTAAACCTTGCCTGATATAAAAGTGGTCCCCGGAGGGGGAATGGCATGCAGCCAGGAGCTATAGAAGTGACCTCTGTGAGCTCCCAACTCAACTCCCCCACTAAATCTGCATAAAGTCTACTGATAAAGTGCAAGCGTTGCACACGGACACACTGGAGGATAGCAACCTAGAATTCTGTGAATTCTCTCCATAAAAGGTCACCACTGACAGCAGTGTGGAGGCCAAGATGGCAGGAAATCCTACAGGTGCACTGTGGAGCCTTGCCATAGAGTTGGAGAAGCACTGCCCTGAGTGACGGTAAGGAAATGTACTGTGCTCTGTGTGGATGCCCCCCTCTTCCACCACCTTTGCCTGGGGAGTGTCTACTCCCAAGGCCTCTCTGTATAGTGCACAAATCGATGAGAGGAATGATACGATTGTGGTCTGACCTTTAATGGAGGCAGCATACAGCTCGGGCCATGGAGGGAAGACTGACTCCTGTTGTGAGAACTGGGACCATTGTGGGCTGTCGTCAGCAGGTGCGAGAGCACTGGTTGGGCAGTGACCTAGGGGCCGGGAATGGCTGCCCTAGTGCCTGCCATGTAGGGCTGATTTGGCTATAGGACTGATTTGGCAAACAGAACAAACCTTGTGCTTTCCCCACCTGCACAGAATTGTGGTTCGGTCGCATTGCAGCGACTGAAAGCATTAAGGTATCCAGAAGTTGAGGGGACTCCGAGGTAGGGCCACAGCCAGTGTTGTCAGTCCTGTGGTGCCCCAAGGGAAAGGGAAACACTGCACACTCTCAGCCTCCTAGAGCACCAGTAGAACGGAAGATAGCTGTGCAAGCAGCACTAATGTAGACTCCGCATAAAGAAGCACCACGTTCCCACTAACCAGCTTTCCCCCCTCCCGCAATCTATGGCAGGTGAAGCCCTGATGGCGACCTCATCTCAAGGATCCTGCAGGGAACGTCCTGGTTGAAGACTGTGTGAATAGATCGGCCACGGGCGCGCACTCTAACAAAACATCTGGTCCTAACTTCTCTGATAAGCTCAGTCCTTCGACCATAACCCAGGCTATTCTGCCTTACGTATAGTAATACCCAGTAACAGGGAATGTGGTGAACTTAGTGCTCCCAGAGAATATTTTGGTACTTTCGGAGCAGAGATTTGGCAGCCTACATGGGTAGGCTTCTCCCCTGAAGAGACCAGCATCACGGAAAATGAATAAGGGTGCACAAGGAGGCAGAATTCTGCTGGCCCATACACTGAACAGAGGACTGAGAGGTTGGTGACATCACATGGTCTAGACAAGTCGCCTGAGGTTGAGAGGCAGTTTGAGACCTGGGTGTTTGGTAGAAAGTCCCTTTCTCTTCATGATAGTTTCCTGAATCTTGTTCCCATTTTTGTTTGATGCGCTTTGCCATTCATCCCCAGTGAGTTCCTTCCAAGTCTCACTGGGGCGGCAATTCTGCACTTTTTGTTCCCCTTGGGGTTTACTATAGCCCTTAATATGTTGGCTACCCTAAATGTGCCCCTAGGCATCCCCGGAAAAGTAACCTTGTCAAGGGAGTTGGCTCAAGTTCTGGTTGGTGGCATTGTGATGTGGGTCATGGCTGACCTTTTTACCACACAGTGAAACCTTCTTGTTCCCTCAATACCATATAGGCTCTGTGTCTACAAGAGCTCTGGTTCAATCTGTGCCAAAACCTGGGAACCGTTAGCACCTTGGTCAACCTAAACTGTCAATTTATTTTTAACTAAGGTGCAGAAGTATTTTACATCTTCAAACCTCACTAAATCATGAACATCTTGGGTTTAAAGACACCAAAACAGTCAACCTGCATGAACAAGAAATTGTCATTTAAGTTGGTAAACAGAAGGACACTTTTAGTATGTAGGTTTGACAAATCCAATAGGTGTGGTTTTGAAGTGACTTAAAAGTGTTTTATGATCTTTTGTAAGGCACTAGATGGAAGAGTAGGCTGCACTTGTTACAAGTATGATGTGTTTGGTGATGAGGGTTTGTGTACGTGATTTCTTCTGCAGTTTGCTTGAGCAAGGAAGGTTGATGGAGGACAGTGATTTGACTAATCTCGCAATTTGTGGAAAGTTGGGTAGTGTACAACACTCGCTCCTCCCATGCCCCCAAGATCACCCCCTAGCAGAGGGATGGGCAGAGGATATGGACTTTTCCAGCCAGGTATAATGCCCAGCTTGTTGGGAATCTTACTCAGTTTTTCTATACCTTTTTTACTTCAAACATATGGCCTATTTCTAAGCGCTCCTCCAATTTCAGAAGATTAATGTTCAAAGGTATTGGAAGGGTAGGATTTGCCCTGTATCTCACTATCTAGCCAAGTAGAAACTGTGAGACAGCGATGTTTCGAAGAGGAAACTATTTGAGGATTCCGTTTGGGATATTCCTGGTGGAAATACGACTTGTACGTTTTAACACGCAGGCACAGTAAGCTTTCTTGCTGATATTGGAGATAGTTACTTTCAAATTCTTCAGCAGGTGCTTTAAATTTTCTATCTTGTGTATGTTACGGTCAGTGTGATATACATGCTAAAAAGTAATGGATCGAAACCTTTGATTGAAAGAAGTAAACACGTATATTTTAATGTGCATGAATAACTAGGATCAAAAAATTAATATTACGAAAACATTTCAATTTTTCAGTTAAAACATCATTTTTACTATTTGTACTCGCTTATAAAATACTCTCATTGGGAATTGGACTTACATTTTTACTTCCTAAAAATCATTTTACACAACTTCAAAAAATAGGGAGTAAAATATTCCCACTTCCAAATCTTATCTGGAGCACTGGGCCATCCATAAGCTAATCGGCCTTGCCTCTGCTCCAGAAGAAGCAGCCCAGCGGAACTGCCAGGTAATGTCCCTCTCTGCACAGGATACGCAACCTTGGGTCTGATCCAGCAAGCAAGAAACATCAGACTTGTTTTGGCCTGAATATACCCAGATGTGGGTCCTCTTTCTCCTCCTTCTCAACTGACCTTCACTAAAAACTCTCTTCCTGCCTTACTGCCATTAAGAACTGGATGTCCTCCCGCTTTCTCTCTTAACACCGACAAAACCGAAGTCCTTTTCTTTCCCTCTAACTCTCTTCCCTCTCCCTCCTCCCCCTTTCATTAACTTTCCTCCCTCCAACCTCCCCATCTCTCCCCAAGCTCTTAATTTAGGCGTTCTCTTTGACTCTTCTCTCTCCTTCTCCCAACATATTTCACTCACCTCTCGCACTTCTCGATACCACCTCTACAATATACGCAAAATCCGTTCTTCCCTCACATTCCACGCTACCAAGCTCCTAATCTCCTCTCTCATCTTCTCCCGCCTCTTCTATTGCTCTTCTCTACTCTTTGGACTACCTACATCTCATCTTGCCCCCCTTAAATCCATCTACCACTCTGCTGTCCGTACCCTTTGTCTCCTTACCTCCCGTGACTCCATCTCTACTTTGCTCTCTTACCTTGGCTGGCTACCATTTCACTCTCAGCTATTTTACTTTCTCTGCCTTGTCTTCAAATCCCTCCATGGTCTTGCTCCTCCTTATCTCTCCTCCCTTCTCTCTTTCTACTCCCCCTCCCGTTCCCTTCGATCCGCTGACCATTTCCTTCTCACTATGCCTCCATCCCCACGTGCCTCCATCCCCCCGTGCCTCCTCCCATTTCCGCTCCTTCCAATTCCTAGCGCCTCTGCCCTGGAACTCACTCCCTCTCGCAATCCGCTCCATCACGACCTTCTTCTCATTCTGCACTTCCCTTAAATCCCTCCTCCTTCATTCTCCTCCTTGAAATCTCCCCCCCTCTCTGCTTCCCCTCCCTCCTTATTCTTTCCCCTGACTTTCTCTCTCCCCATCCCACCTCCCCTCTCTCCCTTCCATTTCCCTCCTCCAACTCATCACCACCCCTCCCCCCTACCCAGTCCAAACCCCCTATTCCCCCTCTCCCCTTCAGTTAATTCTTTTTTTCACTGCTTTGTTGAATGATTCATAATGTAATTTTGCTTCCATTGTTCTATTGTTGATGTTATGTATTATGTTGTTCCACTGTACAGCGCCTCGGTGTAAAGGGCTTTATAAATCAATCAATCACACATAAATGATTGAGCCGTAAATAATGTTTACAGTCCAACAAGTGAAAAACCAGTTTCAGGTTTCTTGTGGTCCCATGCAGAGGCGACGTGATCAACTCCTAAGCTTAGCAGAGCATCTGCGTTGCAGGGAGTACAGGATTTGCTCTGAAAGCTCTTTGAATCCTCTTGCAGCTCCACCTATTCTGAGGCCCAACCCCTGCTTTTACTTGCTGCATCCGGCAATGTGTTGTGGTTGCAGGATCCACCCCCTGGCCCTGTCGCAAACCCAAAAGAAGTACACATTATATATTTACTGCTGGTGCCCATGGTGTCCCTCACTGGAGGCAGTCTTTGCAATTGAGTAGATGCACAGTGCACAATTTCCTGACTCAAACCAGGGCCACAATGCCAAGTTGCAGTGGGCCACACAGATCAGTTTTATGCTTTGCCTGCCTGCTAATTGACAGCAGAGTTCATGCGAGATGGCTATGCATTATATCTGCATGATTTTAAAAAATTGTGCCCTTTTGACTCCAGGAAATGGCTAATCGGGAATTTGAAATTGAAGAAGATGCTGTAGCAGCAGTGGCATCCATCTTTACTAACTTCTTCCTGGTGTCTTTTAGCAACATTTGCCGCATCTTTTGATTTGTTGAGCGACTTAGACGCTTTTTATGGCCAAATTTCCCAAGGATAAACACGTGCAGAAATAGTTCTGTGCAGAATTAGCAATGAAAACTAGTTTGAGCGCATAAGTGAGAAGTCCATGAAGAAGCAGGACCAACAAGGATAGTTCAGTACAGGCAGTTTGTGGATGGTTGGCCCTCTTAAAACCAAGGTGTGAAACTTCAGAAGCCCTTGACGGCTTCACCAGTGATCAGCACAGGTGCCCTACGCACAGCCACCCAGCCCCGCCCCTACAGTTTACAGAAGCTAGAACTCTAACTAGCAAGTACCTGCAATCATCACCATTTTTCAAACTGACAAAAGAGGATTTCCAACTTGCAAATAGCCTCTTGCCAGCCTTAAATGTGATAACTTGCTTCACTGGGTGCACCTGGGGATCAGGTCGGGGATTTCTTTGTAATCAACATCCCTAGAGTTTGCCCGCAAACGTTTGTATGTGGCAACCAGCACAGATTGGCTGGCTGCCCAAAGTTTAAATGGTGCATGACAGTATGATTTGGAGGTTGCGGTTCAGTCTCAAGCCTTCTTTTGGCGATAAAATCGGCCAGTCTGACCCAATATTTTCTCAAATGCTGTAATTCGAACCAGAAGCACCAGGTAGGACTCACTTGAGAAATGCAACAGAAGAGCTGCATCAGCACCCGATGAACTGCTGAAAACCCAATGGTAAAGCTCTTCTGCTCCTGCTACCAGTAAGAACCCTATGCGTTGCTCTTTCTCCGATGGCACCTGTCGGATCATTACCTTTGCAAGGTTTTCACCGCCTTAAACTCCGGGACCAGCCCATGTAGCCTGTCTAGGAAGAAGTAACATAACCTGCCAGGGGCCTTGCACGGCTTTCACTGCTGCCGGACCCTTTAGTCAAAGCTTGGTCATCAAGTAGGACTCTCGTACTGTTCCTCTGGTGTGAGTATCTTCAGTGTCTTGCTCTGCAGCTCTTGCTCAGACCGGCAGCTTGTGACCCTGGATAGGGTAGCCATACTTTGTCCTTCTTTCTGAAGCTGCTGTGACCCCTCCTCTTTATCGATCATGGATTTATGGAATCCATTAATGCATCAGTATTTCTTATGTTCCTCTAGTCTTCAGTTGCTGACTTCTCCAGCTGCGGTGGTGGGGCATGTCTCTGGATTTCACTTCTATTTGTCTTCATTGAAGTCCTCTGCTGCTGAACACTCATCAGGGACCTAATCGACCTCTTCAGCAGCTGCTCCAATCCCCCATCTCCAGTCTTGTGATCTGTTTTACTTCTATGGCTGGATCTTTTCCTTGGAGTCCCATGTCTCACCATGGGGTTGTGGTTAGTTAATCTGGTGTTGCAGGGGCTCTGTTTCAGACCAAGTTCTCATCTGGCCTCAGACCATAACTCCTCTGTCTGCTGACGTTTCCAAATCGAGAGGAGGGACAGTTAAATGTTAAAGGTATTTATACCGCGTACCGTCACCACCGGAGTGGTCCCCAGGCGCTATGGCGTATCTGAAAAGGGAAGAGGATAAGAAGGTTAGTAGGATTGAGCAGGAGAAAGGCAAGAAAGTGGTGATGCGCTGTTGGCAGCCTCTGTTCGGCTTGCACTGTTAGTTGAGTTTAGGTGTGCTTTTTGGTTGGGAGCCGTTTTGTGAGGCTAGGTATAGTATATTTTGTTGTTGCAGTGTGGTGAAGTGTGTGGTTTGTTGCACATTAGAGGTCTGGCTGTGTTTAGTTCGAGTTTGAGATGTGTATGCAGAGGGGTGAGATTGTTTAGTGGATTGGTTAGTGGCATCACTGTTTAGAAGTGACATATGCCAATCTTCACAATCCTGTCTAGATGTGGCGCAATGCTAATCTTTACAATTCTATCTAGATGTGATGCAAGCTGACATTCACAATTCTGTCCAGATGTGACACAAGCTAATCTTTACAATTCTGTCAAGATGTGACACGATGCTAGTCTACACAATTCTGTTTTGATGTGACTCGAGCTAGTATTACAATTCTGTCTAGATGTGACAGAGGCTAATCTTCACAATTTTGTCTAGATATGACGCAAACCAGTATTAGTTCTGTCTAGATGTGATGCAAGCTAATCTTCATAATTCTGTCTAGGTGTGATGCAACGCTAGTCTTCACAATGCTGTCTAGATATGACGTAATGCTAATCTTTACAATCCTGTCTAGGTGTGGGGCGAGCTTCATTCACAATTCTGTCTAGATGTGACACATGCTGGCATTGGTTCTGTCTAGATATGACGTAACGCTTATCTTCACAATTCTGTCTATGAGCACCTATACACAATGTGTTTCAAGGCAAGGGAGGGAACAAGGGACAATACAATTCCGTTCTTACCGGCCATGAACAGTAAGGATGTGAAATTAACTATCATACTCAGCCTGACGACATTTCAGATAGTGCAAAACCTAAGACCTAAATAAGGAAGGGTGGGGGAGAGTGGGAAGGAAATGGAAACAGACAGGCGACTACTGTACTCGGCCTGACGACATTTCAGATGGTGCAAAAGCTAAGACCTAAATAAGGAAGGGTGGGGGAGAGTGGGAAGGAAATGGAAACAGACAGACAGGCGACTACTGTACTAGGCCTGACGACATTTCTGGTAGAGCCGGAGTAAAACAAAAGGTGAGGGAGAGGGGTGCAATGAAGAACAAAACAAGCAACTATCGTATTAGGTCTCATGACATTTCAGATAGTGCTGCAGGGGGCGGGGGGGGACATGTAAGTGGAGGGGGGAGGTGACAGACGCGGTTGCTATCATACTAGTTCAAGGGACGATTCTGATAGAGTAAGTGCATAGAAGAAAGTAAGGGGAGGGGTGGGGAGTTGGGAAAAGGGAGAGGAGGAGAGAACAGAGTAAGCAGTCAAAAAGAGTGGAGAAACGAGAGGGGAGAGCGAATAAAATTGCACATGTCAGTAGTAACACAACGGTGCAGCCAGGATACAAGATGAAGATGGGAACATCATGATTCAGGGCCACCATGAGTACAAGATGCAAAGGAAGTCCAGCATGAGAGTTGAGAAAGGGTGGCACAACTTGAATCAATGAAGTCCCTAAAAAGTCAAATCCAGCATTGGCCACAAGACAGTGAAGGTGAAACCAGAATGTATCGGGACAGACTCCTGCAGAAGTAGGCTGGAGGGGGAGCAGGGTAGAGGAATCGGCAAAACAGGCAACACCTGTGTGCGAGAAGGGTGGGGGTACAAGGGAACATCATGGGCTGGGGGACGAGAGGGGGCGGGGGATGGCTTCTGGGAACAGAGGGAGTAAACGCATGTTGGTGCATGCTTACCTGCTGTCTGAGCAGGGGTCGGGCCATGGATCCTCCTGGTCCGAAAAGGTCCCAACAGGAATTGCCCTTTTCTTTGTCTGCCCTTCGCCTCAGACACCCGGGCGATAAACACCCTTGATCTAAGAGTTGAGAGCAGGAAGGAAGAGGCAGGGGTAAGAAGGTGTGCGGGGCTTAGGCCAGGTGACCTAGATCCACTTGCACCTGCTTCCCCATCTGCCCTAGATGTGATGCAAGCTAATCTTTACAATCCTGTCTAGGTGTGGTGCAAGCTGACAGTCACAATTCTCTCTACATGTGACGCAAGCTGACAGTCACAATTCTGTCTAGACGTGACGCAAGCTAGCATTACAGTTCTATCAAGATGTGGCTCATGCTAATCTTCACAATTCTATTTAGATTTGATGCAAGATTATCTTCACAATTCTGTCTAGATGAGATGAGTGATTATCTTTGCAATTCTGTGTGAATGTGGTGCATGTTAGTCGATTCACAATACTATCCCATCCCTGCATGCTCGACTGCAAACTATGGGTGGCCAAAATCATTGACACAATGCCTAATGTGTTGCAGGATGGCTACCTTGTACACGTGTGGTAAATGCTGAATATGGCTGATAGACAAAGGCAGACAGAGTGCCTGGGGGAGTAGGATAATTGGTGATGCTGCAGGTGGGTAGTCGGAGGGTTATCCAAAGTGGCTAGCTAACATAATGGCTTTAGGTGAAGGATATGATCACTAACCCATTGCAGGCCCTGTGCATCATACTAAAGCTGCTAGGCACCAAGAGCGGTGTGGCAGCCGAAAGGGGAGCAGTAATAGTTGTCCCTCCCCCCCCCCCATGCCTGGACCAGATGCGAGATATTGCTAACTGGCACAGTTAGGACACAGCTCATCTAGATGAGAGAGGTGGCTAAACTACGATCTGCCTAGTTGTGGTGGGCTAACACGGTGTCTGTATGCAAGTTTAAAGGTGAAGTAGCAGTAATAAGAGGTGGGGCCGTTTTGTGGTGTGTAGCGATTGCTGTGCCCCCTGTCCGCACCACACTGTTTCAATCGCTGCTGGTTGACGGCTGCTGGCTTCTCTGGCTGACACAGGCAGATCTGATCTGGAGCTGCCCTCTGCCTTGGGGCTCTTATCCAAGGGCTTCCCTGAGTGGCGGTCAGAAATGATGATCTAATAGGTTATGATAGGTTATTTATAACACGCTTAATACCCAGAGGTTTCTAAGCACGGACCCAGGGATCGAACCTGTGGTGCTCCGTGTCGTCTTGCTTCCAAGGCGAGCATGTTGCCCCTGAGCTATCCTCCCCTGAGCTAGCCATCCCTGGCCAATCAGGGAGCGGTGGCAGGGGAAAGGAGGTGGAGAAAGGAAGAGCTAGCAAGCTGGCTGCTTTGGAAGCGGGGAGGGCAGAGTTGGAATTTAACTGGGGTCGCATTATGTGTTGCTGCCCTCATAAGGGCAGAAGGCAGGCAAAACTGTCCAATCTGGGAGGAGGCTGGTGGGGGGAGGGCAAGAAGCAGAGCAAAAAAGCTTGTGAAAATAGTCGGTGAAAAGAGAAAACGAAGACCGGGATGGAGACAAGATGGAGGAAGGGGTCAGTGAGCAGAGGATTATTGCGAGAAAGCAGGGGACAAAAGTGAGAAAGTGAAAGGCAGTGTCATGATTCCTGCCCCTCATGTCCCCAGCCCTCCAAGATGTCAGGCTGGAGCCAGGCCACGATCACCTACATGGCCCTTAAGGGCCTCTCCATCCCTCCAAAGACCCACTTGGAGTCAGACTTGGCGCTTGTGGCACCAGACTCACTCAATCACTCCCATAGGATAACATTGGCGATTGGACTTGTAGTGCATTGATGGGGACAAGATGGATGCCCCCACATATTTCAGTTCCCAGAACTGCATGTGCAGTCTAGTCTTTTGGGTGTGGTTCAGCACAGACACCTGGGATACCCAGAGACTATTTAAGCCACGCCCTTGCTGAGAAACATGCTTTGCGTTTTCTGCACCTGCAGCGTGACACTCAACCGTATTCGGATCGGTCTCCAGTAGGCCTGCATCTTTCTTCTGCGCTCAGCTCCTGCAAGAACAAGAACACCGTTAGGAACAGCTTTACCTTGCGGCGCTTCTGCCCATCATTCATCGCTCCTTCTGTTCTGCGGGCATCTTCGGCGGTGTCATTCCCATCCCGGCACGCCGCTTCCAAAGGGAAAAGGACAGAAAAAAGGCATTCTGATGCTTGTTAATCTGCTTAGAATCACATGCTGTGCATATGGTCCGACATCCAGTGGTAACTGCGGAATATGGCATCTTGTCTTTCGGGGACCGAAAGGGGACGTCGGCATAGGCGTGTCTGAAACACTGAAACACTAGCGTGACGTGTGTAGTACCCAAAATCCCTCACGCGCCGAAGTCCCTCAGATTGTTTTTTTCCACCCAGATAACTGGTCGCCCTATAGCGGAGCTCTTCATGAGACATTGTTTATCTTACCGAATTGTCGGTTTAATCCCCGTTAAGTCACTTCGCCCATCAAAAACATCTTCGACGAAGACTACGGGGGAATCGTCTACGGCTGTGGGTTCCGGCGCCTAAGATCCGGCGTTCGGACTTCCATGTGGTCTGGCCGGCCTACACAGTAGGGAGAGTGGGCTCAGGGTTTGCCATACTGCTATGATGTCTTTCCTCTTTTCCACTGCTTTCCTTTTTGGTCTGGTCACCCTTCCCTTCTGCTATGGAAAGGACTCCATTTAGATTCTGCCCTGTGTGTAGGGTCAGATATCCGTGGCAAGACGAGCACACGTCGTGTAACGCTTGTCTTCCCCCTAGAGCACGACGAAAAGCGGTGTTCGGCGTGTAAACTCCTTAAACCCTTAAGGAGTGCCGGTTGAAGCGGTGGGCCGCGTACGGAATGTCACGCGTGGAGCCTCCCTCCCCTGCCACGACACCAGCCGAAAGTGACAGGGGTACATCGGATGACTAAACTTCCAACGCGGACGTTATAGACCTTGAGGCGGACTATTCTAGAGCCGCCACGCCCGTCCCCGACCCTTCCAGGCTCGACTCTGGTCTTGCTTCAGGGACCACACCCGGTGACAGGGGTGTACAATCGCACCGCCCAAAGCACACAACCCAAGCGCCCTCCTCGACGACTTCGTCGAAGAAGGCGAAAGCGCCATCGGATCGATCTGATCCGAAGCCTTCCCCGCATCCGCAGCAGCGCATGACGACTGGGCATAACAAATATAACAAGGGTGCTACTCCCCAAACTACACACGCCGAAGTTTCTGAACAAGAAACTTCGACGGGTTCCAAGGTTTCGAAGGCCCGTACAGGCCCGAAAACTACGAGTAGGCCTCTACCCGAGAAGCCATCCGCTAGTCCTTCTGGAGACGTGGAAGACATTTTCACTGCCGACACATCATCGGAGGCGTTGTCTCCCGAAGATTCGGTGACTATCCGTAAGAGCATCAATAGGATTGCTAAGGCGGTGGGCCTAGTACCGGTTCCACCCACAGTTATGGGCCAATCCGCCGAAAAGTTTTCCACGGATTTAGAAGACTATCCCGAAGACTCTTACGAAGAAAGCCAGGTATCCCTCTCAAGCACCCTGAGGAGATCCTCTCAACGCCTTAGGGCGGAGAACTCTGTTCCTGCTCAGCTAGGTCTATTTGGGACATTCAAGTGGATCACAGAGCATTTCGAGGGGTGTATGGATCGGCAGGAGCAGTTTTTCAGGGCTTCTGATTAACCGCCGAAAAAAGCTCGGGTAGACCCTAACCCTCAAACACAAGATGCCCAACACCAACTTGACTATCAAGAAGATGTCCAGATGGACACATATAGAGACATCCATACAGAAGAAGAGGAGGCTTCTTTTCTGGACAACTATGGGGAAAATCAAGGGGCAACGGACAACTGGGACGACACCCAGCAGGACGATCACAATTCTGATATCGTTTGCCTCGACTCTCCCCCATCCACCCCGATTCGACAAGCTTCCCCGGTGGATGATCAAATGACTTTCAACAACATGTTGAAAAAAGCAGCGGAATTCTTTAAAATAGCCACACTTGAAGCCTTGCCCGAACAAGATTTCGCAGAGGACATTATTAATGAAAAGCCTCCGGCAAGCCAGTCTATCCCTCTCTTGAGCTCTATAAAGAGATGGCTGGCCCCTTCCTTAATCACACCCGCTCAGACTAGGGCGGTGAACCCAAGGGTCAAAACTTTTCCGGCCCTCCCTCACCGACCTGCTTTATATCAAAGGACACGAAATTCCAGACTCGCTGGTGGTGACCAACACTCGCAAGAGAGCAGGGGTTCCCCTTGCCAAGGGAGAGTCACCCCCGGACAAGGAGTCCAAAAGGTTGTATGCCTTAGGCAAACGGGTTACGTCGGCGGTGGCCTATACCGTCCGGATTGCCAATAACACAACGTTACTGGCAAGCTACGTCAACGCCCAATGGAACCTACTCCAGGAAGGCCTTCAGGAGGTTCCGGAACCAACCAGAGCCAAGCTTCTCGCCATTGTCTCGGAGGGCAAACTTGCCAATCAGAATGTTAAGAATACCCTGGACACCGCAGAGACAGCAGGCCTGGACACCGCAGAGACAGCAGGCAGGTGTAACGCTCACCTGATTCCCGTAGAGGCGCCGGTCTTGACTGGGCGTATACCGTATCTTCAAAGGTGATGTGTAACACACGGCTGGCTCTTTGGGCTGGACCTCTGTGCACTGTATGTCTGACTCGAAGGGTAAGATGTCTGCAGATAGAAAATATGGGATTAAGGAACTGGGTTATTGAATGTCTCTCTCTTCTTCCCTTTCTCTTCTCCTGTAGAACCCCAAAGGTTAACGCTCTCACCTTAGGTAAGTGAACGCTGTGCTCTCCATCTGCCTCGGGGCAGGGTGCTGTAACCAGTTTCTTCACTGGATAAGGGGAGCAGGCCTCTTGACTTCAGAGGACTGCTGTCCGTCGTTTACTGCACGAACGGGAAGTTTCGAGTAATTCTAATGTCGTAAGTCTTTAGTAATGATGTCTCTTGTTTTGCAGGGTTCCGGCGATGGCGGATGACGGGCTGAAGTGAGTTGAAGATGGAGCCCGTGTGATGAATAGAAGCGCCTGGGAGCACGTAAGTAAGCGCTTGTTGCCTGCTTCACGATGCGCTCTAACTGTCTTTTTATTTTGCAGGTACAGGTTCGGAGCGGCTGCAGGGTGCCGGAACACCCACTGGGTTAGATGTGGAAAGGAGTAATGGCACGTGAGTATTAAAGTTCCTTTATGTCTTTAAACGCACCTTGTTTTGTCTTTCAGATGCGGGATGCAGCGCCGAAGGCCTCCGGAGCGTGCGAAGAGTTGGTAAGCTTTTGTCTTTCAGATGCCGGAATGCAGTGTGAAGACCTCCGGAGCGCACGAAGAGTAGGTAAGCCTTTGTCTTTCAGATGCCGGAATGCAGCGCGAGGCGTTGGTGACAGCCGATGGACCAGGTAAGTGAAGAACTGTCACTGAAGACCGTAATGCTAACCTGTTCTTTCTTGTCTTTATAGGTGTTGCTGAAGACTGGATTCAGGATGGTAAGCCTTTTTCCTTAGGCCCAGGATCAGATGCAGAAGACACGATGAGCGTTCTGCTGCAGAGGATGCAGAATAACGGAAAGCAAGATTCATCCATCGGGTGTGGTTTAAATAGCCTCCTGTAGTGCTTCGGTGTCTCCTTCCACAGCCACGCCTAGGTAAGAAAAGAGTTCCTGCTTTCCAGAAGAGTTCCAGTGTTCTGAATCTAGGGAGTGGCTCCTGCCCCACCCAACAGGAAAAGTAGTTCCAAACAGAAGAGGATCAGAGGCTCAACTGGCAGGCAAGTAAGCAGCATGGTCTGCTGCAGGTAAGTCCACCCAAGCATTATGAGCCCGGCGCTTCCAGCGCTGGGACTGGGCATATTTATGAGCCTGGTGCCACTGGCGCCAGGACTGGGTCCAAAAGGTCCCAATTGGGACTGGTTGGCACTCGGAACCTGGGTTATGGATCTGCTTCCAAGGGAGTTGGGAAAACCCTGACCTTTTGGAAGCAGAGATCATGACAGTACCCCCCCTCAAGGCCCCTCCCAAACCGGGCTTCTCCGGGGGTTTTGGCTTGTCAGGAAATGTTCGGTGAAATCTTTTGATTAGGCGAGGAGCGTGGACATATTCAGCAGGTTCCCAGGATCTCTCTTGGGGGCCGTAGCCTTTCCAGTCAATTAGGTAAAATAGTTTAGATTTGGAGATCTTGGAGTCCAGAATGCTTTTGACTTCAAACTCGAGTTCTCCATCAACTAGGATGGGTGTTGGAGATTTAGTTAGTCGGGTTTGAGGTTGCATGGGTTTTAATAGAGAGACGTGGAAGACCGGATGTATCTTCATGTGCGGGGGCAAGTCCAACTTGACCGCTACTGGGTTTACTATGGTAGTGATGGAATAGGGACCAAGGTATCTTGGGTTGAATGTGCGTGGCCCTTTTAGAGGTAGATATTTGGTGGATAACCAGACTTGATCCCCTACTTGATATTGAGGGGCTTCCTTCCGATGTTGATCTGCTCCTTTCTTGTATTGTTCTTTAGCCCTTTGAAGGTGAGAAACAGCTTCCTTAAAGGCTTGGGTGATTGTAGAATGCAGGTAGTCTACTGCTGGTGTTTCAAGATCTTGGAGGGGATCCAACTCCGAGGTTCGAGGGTGACTGCCGTACAAAAGAAAAAACGGGGTTTTCCCAGTTCCCGAATGGACAGAGTTATTGTAGGCATATTCGGCTATCCAAAGGATGTCTTTCCAAGTTTTTTCAGTTTGTTGCAGCATGCAGCGTAAATACTGTTCCAGAGTTTGATTGGTCCTCTCGGTTTGTCCGTCGGTCTGAGGGTGGTGACTGGTCGATAGTCTCACATCAATTTGAGCCGACCGACAGCAACTTCGCCAAAAATGAGAAATAAATTGACTACCTCGATCCGAAATTAGAACCGAAGGAAAACCGTGCAGTCGGACGATGTTTTCGAGAAATTCTCGGGCCAGAGTTGCTGCTGTTGGCAAGCCTTTGAGCGGAATGAAATGCGCCATCTTGGAGAATAAGTCCACGATTACTAGAATCGTATTGTATCCGGAGCATAGAGGTAGATCGGTGATGAAGTCCATAGAAAGCGTATGCCAAGGGCGAGGTGGGATGTCAATAGGGCGTAAGAGGCCTGCTGGTCTTTCCTTTTGACTCTTGTTTTGGGCGCATACTCCACAGGACATTATAAAGTCTCTGATATCTTTTTTCCAAGACGGCCACCAGAAATAGCGCTTGATCTTTTCTGAGGTCTTAGCCATACCGGGATGTCCTTCCATTAAAGAATCGTGATAACAAGAGATTACTTTTTTCTGTAAATCTGTGCTGGGTAGGTATAATCGTTCTTGGAAATACAATAAGTTGTCCTTTACTGCAAAGTCCTTTCCATGCAGATGCCAATTCTGTATGTCTGCTGGAGTTACAAGTTGCCTGGCTTTATCCTTAACTTCCTCTATGGATTCTGTGGCGATTACACCCAGAATTCTTTGTTCGGGAATGATTGGTACAGGTTTAGGGTTGATCAAGTGTTCTTCCACTCCCATCCGAGAAAGGGCATCAGCTTTACCGTTCTTTGTACCAGGTCGATAGGTAATTATGAAGTCAAACTCGGCAAAGAATAATGCCCAACGGAGTTGTCTAGAGGATTGGGCTTTTGCGGTTTTCAAATATTGCAGGTTTCGGTGATCCGTAATCACAGTAACGGTGTGTCGGGCCCCCAGCAGATAATGCCGCCAAGCCTTAAAGGCAGACTTGATAGCCAGAAGTTCCTTGTCAGTAATCGTGTAATTGATTTCAGGAGGCGAGAATTTGCGGGACCAAAATGCCACTGGATGCAACTGATTGGTTACCGGGTCCTTTTGTGATAGAACTGCCCCCATGGCAAGGCTTGAAGCATCAGTTTCCACGATGTAGGGGAGTTCGGGGCGAGGGTGTTTTAAGATTGGTGCAGAGATAAATTTAGTCTTCAAATCCTGGAAAGCTTGTTCCGCCTCGGTAGACCATTCAAAACGTTTGTTTTTCTTTAACAAGGCAGTGATGGGCTGGACTATTCGAGAGAATTCGGGGATAAACCTGCGGTAAAAGTTAGCGAAGCCTAACATGCTTTGCACACCTTTTACGGAGGATGGTGATGGCCATTTGAGAACTGCATCGACCTTCTTTGAATCCATACGCACTCCGCCAGGTGATAATATGAATCCCAAGAATTCAACTTCAGTCACGTTGAAAACACATTTTTCCAACTTAGCGAAAAGTTTGTGTTGACGCAATCTTTCGAGGACCATTTTCACGTGTTTCCGATGTTCAGATTCCGATGAAGAATAAACGAGGATGTCGTCAATGTAAACAACAACACACACATCTATGAGCTCTCTGAGGACATCGTTCATAAAATATTGAAAGGCGGCCGGGGCATTGCAAAGTCCGAAGGGCATGACCTGATATTCAAATAGCCCATACTTGGTGCGGAAGGCCGTCTTCCATTCATCGCCCTCTTTTACTCGTACCAAGTGGTAAGCTCCTCTTAAAATCCAGCTTTGTATATATGCATGCTTTTCTGACTTGGTCCAGGAGTTCAGGCATCAAAGGTAACGGATATCTATTCTTAACGGTGATCTGGTTCAGGGAGCGATAATCTATACAGGTTCTAAGGTCTCCTTCCTTTTTTGGAACGAAGAACAAAGCTGAAGAAGCAGGGGACTTGGAAGGACGAATAAACCCATTTGCCAGGTATTGATCCAGGTATTGTCGAAGGTGAAGGTTCTCAGGCTCGGTGAGGGCATAAATTCTACTACAAGGAGGAGTAGATCCAGGTATCAGGTCTATCTGGCAGTCATAAGACCTATGAGGAGGTAGAGAGTTAGCCTGATCCTTCCGGAAAACATCTTGGTATTCTAGGTATTCGGGAGGTAACTGGGGAGTCTCTGAAGAAATTGCTGCCAGTGCAACACCAGGTGGAGGGTGACAAGTAGAGACACATTCTGGAAACTGGACCGTTCTTGCTCGCCAATCGATCAGAGGATTGTGTTTCTCTAACCAAGGTATTCCTAGAATAATCTGAAACTGAGGGGCCTTGATCACATCGAACACGATCTTCTCATGGTGTCAGTCTTGACTTACTAGCGTCACCTCTTGAGTGGTATGCGTTACTGGCCCGGAGGCTATCTCTGTACCATCCACCGTAGTAATGACGTCCTTTACAGCCTTGGGACAAAGAGTTAGATTCATCCTCAAAACCATTTCATGATCCACATAATTGCCAATGGCACCGCTGTCGACGTAAGCTTCAATTGCATGTAATCGATCCGGATTATCAGGGCTAATGAGGACCATAGGTATTACGAAATGCGAGGTCACGGAACTGGTTTTCACGCTCGGCAAGAGGACCTCTATTCTTGTCGGGCGAGGTCGTTTCCCTGCTCAGAGTTTGTAACTTTGGTAACTGCAGCTCCTACTGCCTTCTTGGCAGGTTTCACCGGACAGTCTCGAAGAAAGTGCCCTGAGTTTCCGCAATAGAGGCATAATTGCAACTGTTTTCTCCTTTCCCGCTCCTTTTGTGTTAGAGGACCTTTCAGACCCCCTATTTGCATGGGTTCCCCGGAGTCTACTCCTTTGGAAGGAGTTGGCGGTTTGGAAAATACTCGAGCATCAAACTTGGAACGATCGGCCTTCCTGTTCTGCAGTCTGTGATCTATTTGAACGACTAAGTCTATATAGTCCGAACAATCTTGTGGGGGATTCACTACTTGGGCTAACACATCTTTGAGCTCTCCACGTAGACCTCTATAAAACAGCGTAATCCTTTTGTCCTCAGGCCATTGAGTTTCCACTATCAGTCTGTTGAAAGACGCAATATAAGCCAAAAGGTCTTGATTACCTTGTCGCAACGAAAGAAGCTCATTGTCCAAGGCCTGCCCCTGTGAATGTCTTGCGAACAGTTTTTCCATACTGAGCTGAAAAGCTTGAAAATCATGGAGGACCGGATCATCTTGATTTACTAGAGGGATCGACCAGTCTGCCGCATTACCACTAAGGTACGAAAGCACGAAAGCTACTTTAGCTTGATCAGTTGGAAAGGCTGCTGGCCGGCATAAGAAATGCAACCGGCACTGATTGATAAATACTGCAAACCTCTTTGGGTCACCAGAAAATCGTTCGGGCGGAGCCAGAGGTACATTCCCAGGTAGGTTGATCTGCACTGGATTCATAGAGGATGTAGAAGGAAGATTTCCCCCAGATGCGGGTAACGGGGTCTGTCCGGCTTGTGACTGTAGCAATTGTCTAGCAAGATCATCTGTTCGCTCCTTGGAAATAATCAGTTCCCTTCTTAGAGCGTTCGTTTCCTGACGGGCTGCATGCACTTCTGCCCTTAGTTCCCCAAGTAACTGGGCTAGCTGGTCGGTATCCGAGGTTTCCATAGCGCCTGGACGGGAGTTTTGTGGTAGGCTTTGCGTTCTGTAACGCTCACCTGATTCCCGTAGAGGCGCCGGTCTTGACTGGGCGTATACCGTATCTTCAAAGGTGATGTGTAACACACGGCTGGCTCTTTGGGCTGGACCTCTGTGCACTGTATGTCTGACTCGAAGGGTAAGATGTCTGCAGATAGAAAATATGGGATTAAGGAACTGGGTTATTGAATGTCTCTCTCTTCTTCCCTTTCTCTTCTCCTGTAGAACCCCAAAGGTTAACGCTCTCACCTTAGGTAAGTGAACGCTGTGCTCTCCATCTGCCTCGGGGCAGGGTGCTGTAACCAGTTTCTTCACTGGATAAGGGGAGCAGGCCTCTTGATTTCAGAGGACTGCTGTCTGTCGTTTACTGCACGAACGGTAAGTTTCGAGTAATTCTAATGTCTTTAAAGTCTTTAGTAATGATGTCTCTTGTTTTGCAGGGTTCCTGCGATGGCGGATGACGGGCTGAAGTGAGTTGAAGATGGAGCCCGTGTGATGAATAGAAGCGCCTGGAAGCACGTAAGTAAGCGCTTGTTGCCTGCTTCACGATGTGCTCTAACTGTCTTTTTATTTTGCAGGTACAGGTTCGGAGCGGCTGCAGGGTGCCGGAATACCCACTGGGTTAGATGTGGAAAGGAGTAATGGCACGTGAGTATTAAAGTTCCCCCATGTCTTTAAACGCACCTTGTTTTGTCTTTCAGATGCGGGATGCAGCGCCGAAGGCCTCCGGAGCATGCGAAGAGTTGGTAAGCTTTTGTCTTTCAGATGCCGGAATGCAGTGTGAAGACCTCCGGAGCGCACGAAGAGTAGGTAAGCCTTTGTCTTTCAGATGCCGGAATGCAGCGCGAGGCGTTGGTGACAGCCGATGGACCAGGTAAGTGAAGAGCTGTCACTGAAGACCGTAATGCTAACCTGTTCTTTCTTGTCTTTATAGGTGTTGCTGAAGACTGGATTCAGGATGGTAAGCCTTTTTCCTTAGGCCCAGGATCCGATGCAGAAGACCCGATGAGCGTTCTGCTGCAGAGGATGCAGAATAACGCAAAGCAAGATTCATCCATCGGGTGTGGTTTAAATAGCCTCCTGTAGTGCTTAGGTGTCTCCTTCCACAGCCACGCCTAGGTAAGAAAAGAGTTCCTGCTTTCCAGAAGAGTTCCAGTGTTCTGAATCTAGGGAGTGGCTCCTGCCCCACCCAACAGGAAAAGTAGTTCCAAACAGAAGAGGATCAGAGGCTCAACTGGCAGGCAAGTAAGCAGCATGGTCTGCTGCAGGTAAGTCCACCCAAGCATTATGAGCCCGGCGCTTCCAGCGCTGGGACTGGGCATATTTATGAGCCTGGTGCCACTGGCGCCAGGACTGGGTCCAAAAGGTCCCAATTGGGACTGGTTGGCACTCGGAACCTGGGTTATGGATCTGCTTCCAAGGGAGTTGGGAAAACCCTGACCTTTTGGAAGCAGAGATCATGACAGCAGGTCTCTCGCACAGGGTACTCTCCTAAAGAGGCACGCGTGGCTGCGCACGTCTGGCTTCAGACCTGAGACCCAGGCTTCCATTATCAACAAACCCATCGAAGAGGCCAATCTCTTCGGGAAGGCGGTAGACGATGCGTTGGAGACAGCCAAGAAGGAGCACGAGACTATTAAGTCGCGGCACCAAATTTCCCAAAAACCCTCTTCACAGAGGGGCAGTAATTCTCTGCGGTCCTCTCGAGGACAAGCCTGCGCCGCTCAAAACAATTTCGGCACGGGCAACTTCAACTCAAGTCAGCCTGCTGCAAAACCCACTTACTACCCCCAGAGGGGTCAGAAGCGCGGAAAGAATAGAGGCAGAGGCTCCGATTCCAGAGGAGCGTCAACTTCGGGTCAGAAATGACCACCAAGTCCAGGTCCCCTCCCATGTCTCCCCGGTCGGGGGGCGATTAACATCTTTCCTCAAGGCATGGGAGGGGATAACTTCAGACCAGTGGGTCTTAAAGACGGTCGCCCACGGTTACTGCGTGGAATTCACCCGACCTCCACAGTTCAGACTGCCGAAACATCGACGCCTTTCACCGGAATATCTGCAGATCCTGATCCAAGACGTGGAAGCGCTGCTGGGAAAGGACGCCATAGAAGCCGTCCCGATTCTTCAGGTAAACGAGGGTATCTATTCAGTGTACTTCCTTGTACCCAAAAAGGATCTCACCATGCGTCCTGTTCTAGACCTGCTCCCAGCGAACAAGTTCATAAAGCCCCAGAAGTTTTGCATGGTAACACTGCAAGAGGTGATCCCATTGCTAAAACAGGGGGACTTCATGACAGCATTGGATATGAAAGATGCATACTTTCATATTTCAATGCTGCCAGCGCACAGAAAATTCCTAAGGTTCGTGATTCAGGACAAACACTACCAGTTCAAGGTACTCCCCTTCGGCATAGCCTCGGCGCCAAGGGTTTTTACCAAGGTCCTGGCAGTGGCAGCGGCACACCTGCGCAGACTTTCAGTTCCAGTTTACTCTTACCTCGACGATTGGCTCATCACGGGGGGGCTCGTTCGATGTTTGTTTTTCAAACACCCAAAAAACAGTAGACCTACTGTTCAGCCTGGGATTTTCTATCAACGAAAAGAAATCCAGCTTAGTCCCCAGCCAAGTAAAACATTTCCTGGGGGCTCTAATTCGTACGGAAGACGGTCTAGTCTTCCCTTCCAGCGAGAGGGTTCAGAACATGCTCTCTCAGGTTCCTCAGTACGTAGCCAGTCGAGAGGTGACGGTACGCAAAGCTATGCGTTTGCTAGGGATGATGGCATCATGCATAAACTTGGTTCCCCACGCGCGGCTGCGCATGCGTCCCATGCAAGAGTGGCTCAACAGCCAGTGGTGTCAGGCCAGCGGACAATGGGAAGATCTGTTAGTTGTCTCGCCAGCCTTCATTCTCTCTGCAGTGGTGGTCGAGGGAGAACCTCTTGAAGGGGAAAACCTTCACCACCCCTGCAGTGGAAGCCACTCTCACGACAGACGCATCTCTCATGGGGTTGGGGGCTCACCTGCTTCAACAGACAGCGCACGGAGTGTGGTCCTCTCAGGTAGCATCCAACCATATAAACTTACTGGAGCTACTAGCAGTGTTCAAAGCATTGAAAGCCTTTCAGGAGCAACTGCAAGGGAAGACAGTGCTGGTCCTAACCGACAGCACAACAGCAATGTATTACCTGAACAAACAGGGGGGCACTCACTCTCCAGGGCTATCCAAGCTGTCCCAAAACATCTGGATATGGGCTCTCAAACACAAGATGTTCCTGATATCCCAACATGTTCCAGGGGAACTCGATCTGCTGGCAGATGTACTCAGCAGAGATTTTCCTCTGCCAGAAGGGTACGAATGGCGACTGCACAAAGACATTGTATCCAACGTCTTCGCAGAATGGGGGTTTCCAGAGATCGACCTGTTCGCTACTCATGAGAACGCCCAATGCCAAGATTACGCCTCCAGGTACCCCCAGAACCGATCCAAGGGGAACTGTCTCTGGATAACTTGGTCGGGGAAATTTGTCTACGCTCCCCCCCCCCCCGAACCCCCTTCTGAACAAGATAGTACACAAGATGCACCAGGAACCAGTCACCATGATTCTGGTGGCTCCCATGTGGGCCCGTACAACATGTTGTCTCAGGACAGGGGGGAGACTCTGCACCCATGCCCACAAACTCTGAACTTGGCAGCCTGGCTACTGAGGTCTTAGAGTTTGGACATCTGCAACTCCCTCAAAGATGCATGGACATACTGAGGGAGGCAAGAAAGCCTAACACACGTTATTGCTATGCCAGCAAATGGAAACGTTTTGTCATCTGGTGCAGTTCCAAAGGCGTCAATCCCACCGATTGCTCGCCTTCACACATTGTGTTATATCTAACCCATCTGTTGGACTCTGGGTTAGTCTTCAATTCCTTAAAGGTCCACCTAGCGGCGTTGTCCGCCTACACCACGTCACAGCAGAAGGTGTTGTGGTGTAAAATACCTGTGATTAAAGCCTTTATGGAAGGGGTTAAAAGAATTTATCCCCCCATCACTCACCCAGTCCCTGGGTGGGATCTAAATGTGGTTTTACCTAGGCTCATGGGACCCCCTTTTGAGCCTATGCATAAAGCTAGTCTGAAAGACCTGACCTACAAGACAGCCTTTCTGGTAGCTATCACTTCTATCAGAAGAGTTGGCGAACTACAGGCCCTCTCGGTTTTGGACCCCTTTGTTACAGTCCACCAAGATAAGGTAGTTCTGCGTGCACATCCCAGATTTGCGCCGAAATTTATTTCGAAGTTCCATGTGAACCAGTCACTCGAACTACCCGCGTTCTTCCAGAGACCTACTAACATGGGCGAAAGAAGCCTTCACACACACTAGATGTGCGCAGGGCAGTCATGTTCTACATGGATAGAACTAAACCACTGAGGAAAACTAAACAATTCTTTGTTTCAGTGGCAGCTGGTAGAGAAGGGGACCCTGTCTCTAAATCAGCAATATCTAGGTGGATTGTCAAATGCATCACACTATGTTTCTCTCTTGCAAAGAGAGAACTGCCCTTCCACCCTAGAGCACATTCTACTCGAGGCACTGGGGCATCCATAGCATTCATTGCAAATGTTCCCCTAGAGTCCATTTGCAAAGCGGCAACCTAAAGTTCTGTACACACCTTTACAAAACAATATTGCCTAGACACTCATTCCAGGTCTGATTCTCAGGTGAACAAGCAGTACTAAGACATCTTTTTTCTACTGTTCCTTCTCACAACCCACCACCAACTCCGGGTACTGCTCGCTAGTCTATGCACAGCATGTGATTCTAAGCAGATTAACAAGCATCAGAAGACATGCATTACTTACCGTAAAAGCATTTCTGATGATTGTATCTGCTTAGATTCACATGCGCCCTCCCTGCCTCCCCGCTCGGGGTGGAAGGAACATAGACTTCTTACTACTTTCTCTCTTCATGTACTCACTCACTATAGCCTTGGGCTCCCTCATGGCAGAAAAAATACAATCGGAGGGACTGTTGGGGAGAATTCTCTGTTAAGGCTACTTTCCCAAACCTAGTGAGTCCCCCAGCGGCTTTGCTGGATTTTTGGGGTTTATTTCTTTCTCCTGCTAAGATTGAGACTCTTTTTCTCCCACTCTTAGACATGATTTGAGATATCCTTTGACTTTGTAATGTGTTTTATGGGCTATGGGGTCTTTTACTCCATAGGGTTTCATGTGGTTTTTGGTAAGTGTTACAAAGCACCCTCATTGCATTAACACAGGGGTGTCATAGTGACCCCCAAACACAGACTCCATACCCTGGGACTGACTACTGTCTCCCAGGGCATGTAAAGTCACCATTGACTTTACTAGTCTTAAATTGGGAACAGAACCAGTAAAAACCATCATATTGTGGAAGTACTGGTAGGGGTAATTAGGTTGCCCTGGGTCTGTTTTTCGAGGGGGCACTGTGCAGTCCCCCCTCGTCGAGTTTCTGGCTGGTGGCAGTGGTTACCACGCGAAATATTCCTTAAGAATATTTACTATGGGATTTTCCCATGCATTTTAAACGCACCACTTTTTGGTGCAATGTTAAAGATACCGCTGGGTTATTTATTTAATATTTATTCCCCGGTTGGGTCTTTTCGCCAGGACTCGGTTTTAAAATGGGTTTGTTTTCGCCTCTGTAACTCCAACCCAAGTCGAGCCCTTTGTTCCACTTTTTGGCGGGCTTCTACACAGACGCCTCCAAAAGTGGTGCCACTCTATCTGGGTATACAGGATGTGTGGGAGGGGGGGGTTTAGGCACCCTGGACTGAGTTGCCTCGGCAACTCAAGTCGCACTCTTGTGTGATTGGCCCAGTGGTGAGCCACCCGGCTCACCACTTAGCATGTTTGAGTGACAGCTAGGACTGATGAATGGGGGTTTTCTGCATAAAAGCAGGGCTTTGGGGACAGGGACTTCAGACGTCGCCACAGGACCAAAGAATCCGAAGAGGGAGAAGCTGAGCCGACCTGCAACGACGACACCACCGGTGGAGCCCTGCTGAACCGACTCTCCGCTTCTTCCAAAGACAGATGAGATCTTCATCCCGAAGAGTCTTCTTCCTTTGACTGGTGGGCATAACCAGTTTGCCGCCTTTTCGCCTTCCCGGATCATCTCGTGGCCCCCTTGCCTGTGCCAAGCACCCCGGCAACCGGGATACCACGTTTTACCACTACCGCGAATAAAAGGGTAGTACCTTTTAACCGGAGAACTCCGCGGCTGGTTTCTTCCCTGGCAATGCAACGACCTTCAGCTTTCCTCCACGTCGAGATCTTCTCTTCCTCTGAACGGCGCTGCGACTTGCACCCACTGCCAGGAACAACTGCCCCCGCTGGAGGATTCTCTCCACTTTCAAGGTACTGTGTCCGCCTGGCCTCTCTCGCAACGGTCTGTGTGGAGTGTCTCGTAAACCCTCATCTTACCACTTGAGTTGGCCCTAGGCTGGCTAACTGAGCTTTTCTGAGCTGAACTAATTCCTTTTTAAACTCTCTGCAAGACTTTTCAAGCCTTTTAAACTGTGTGATCTTGGGCGCATTGGTGTTCTACTCTCTCTAAGAGGGAGCCGGGCCTCAGAACTTTTTGCTCACAAGTAGACTTTGACTTTCCTGCCTTGCTGAGTGCTTCTAAAGTATTGTGTTGTGTGCTTTTCTAATTTCTACCTTTTTCTCTCCCTTTTTTGATAACTTATTGGAGTGCCATCTTTAGTTAAGCGCTCACCTCTGTCTGAAAATAAGTGGTGTTAACTAAGACTTGTCTAATAAGGAATGTATATATATTAATGACTGTGTTTTGAACTTGCTTACAATAATAGTGCTGGAGTGTTTCTAAATATGTCTTTAAATAAATAATTATATACTTGATACCAAAGCTCTGGTCAGTGTTTGTATGTGCTACTGTATTTTGGTACCTATCTTGTATACTCTATATACTGTCTAACTCTTCTTGAGAGAAGTCTGGCTGCTCAGCCACAGCTACCAGGTAAATCTGGGTGGTACAGACTGCTACCAATTGGGTTTACTGCCAACACCTGTAGTCTTAAGCCTTCTGCAGTGGTCCCTAAGGGAACTGCACAGGCTTCTGCCTAACGGGGACCTCGGCGCATGAGGGATTTTGGGTACTACACACGTCATGATAGGGATAGTGTTTCAGACACACCTATGCCGACGTCCCCTTTCGGTCCCCGAAAGAAAAGATGCAATACTCTGCGGTTACCACTGGATGTCGGACCATATGCACAGCATGTGAATCTAAGCAGATACAATCATCAAATGCTTTTACAGTAAGTAATGCATGTCTTAGTAAGCATTCTGCAAATCTTCGCTTATTTTTAAATACTGTACGAGCTTCAAACGCTTACCTGAATCCCAGCCGCTCTGGGGGAACTCTGTCTTCAGAACTTCTCATCCATCTGCAAGAGGGAAAAGACACTCCAGGTTAGCGTGGAAACATCTAGAGGCGCCGCATACCGCGTTTACTCACCGCATTTGTTCTTCATAACCGGCATCCACGCTGAAAACGTTGCGGCACCTAAAAGACACAGAAAAAGAACTCGGTTCAATACAAATACGAAAGGGGTGCATCGCGCTCTCACTCACCTTCAGCGCTACTCATCTGAGCAGCACGCCGTCATCCCTGGACGCCGGCCATCATCTGAGAAAGGAAAGGAACAAAGTTGGAGAACTGTTAAAAGACTCATTATACTTTCCTGTCGGACTCCTGCCAGTGAAGTAACTAGGCAGCAACGAGCTCGCATCAATCAACGCGCTGAAAGCAGGACAGAGAGCACACTATCCAAGAAAACAAGGTGAGCTGTGGATCAAAGGGAATGGTTGGACCCCAGGGAAGAAGGGGTTCAAGCACACAGAGACAATAGGGAGTTAAACTCTACCAATCCTGTGTTTCAGGCCCAGTCTCCAGTCGAATAGCCTCCAGGGAAGGGTTTGAGGTCGTAAGAGGTCAGAACAGGCTGAGTGACGTCCCCGTGGATACCAGGTGACCGTTGCAGGCAGAGAGCAAAAGCAGAGATGGGACAGGAGGGTACAGAGGAACACTAACCTTGCCAAAGGCCAGGACGGAATGCACAGGACCCGCTCCCACAGGACTGCTGCTGGTACTGTCCAATGACGGGCACCGCAGCCCTGCCCATAAGTGCAGGTACCTTGCAAGCCATGTCTAATGGATGCAAAACTGCCATCTGTATCCCCTCTCCCCCATGTCCTTACACAGCGCAGCCGACCACACGCAGCCCCTGTCCGCACCTTTCTTACATTATCAGTCGCTGCTGGTTGACTGCATGCGCCACCACTGAACACTGGCAAACATAATCTGGATCTGCTATACAAGAGCTGCCCTTTACCTCGGGAGGCTGAACGGGCAGGGGACTGCCATGTGGGCATGGATTATAGAATTTATAATTGGTTATTTTTAACGCGCTTAATACCAAAGATGTTTCTAAGCGCGTACCCGGGATTCGAACCTGTGTTGCTCTGCGTCGTCTTGCTTCCAAGACTAGCGCGTTGCCACTGAGCTATACTATCTGGGGCTGAAAACCCAATCATTCGGCAGGTGGTGGGGTGGGAGTTGGGGAGGGAAGCAGGAAGAAGGGGTGGGAGGCTCGGGAAGGCACTCCACTCCACACTGCTGTGAAATTACAACACAAGTTAAAACAATTACAACAAAGGGGGCAATAAGAGCATGGAGCTCAGGAAGGGTCCAGGCTACTCAGGGTGTTATTTCTAGCGATTTCTTTTGTGTTGGAGTGTCAATTTTAAGGAGTAGAGCATTTTGTATTTTAATACACCCGGCACTATCCTGTATGCAGTGGGAGGGCAGGGGTACTGGACCTTCCAGTTTGCGCAGTATAAGAAAATGTTCTCTGGCACTGGAGTTGGCTTTAGCGATGCAGGCATTGTAAGAGGAGCTCTTTTCGTGAATGATGCCCTTTTTGTAATCCTTGGCGGCAAGGATGAAGTGAGAGGTTTGGGGGTGAGAGGAGCGGGCATTGTGGTGGGCGAAGACTTTGGCTTTCTGCAATGTGAGGGGAGCTACTGTGTTCATTGCTTCTGTGATTGTCAAAGTTGTATAGGTCTACTAAAACAGTTGGGCCGCTGTCTGAAATCTGAGGTTGCAGTAAATTGTCTAGCAATGGCAGAAGGCTAGTTTTAGTGATTTTTACTGTTGCTTTGCGTGGCAGTAGGTGGGAGGGGCAGGGCAGAAGGCTGGTGAGGGAATAGAGAAACGGATGATGATGTGATCGTTCCAAGGAAAATGTTGATTGGATGTGATGACAGATCCACCAATCCAGAGTCCGGCCCTTGGTATGCGTAGGGCTGGTAATCCGTTGGGTAAAACCTAGCTCTTTGAGAGAGTTAGCCATGGATGTGGCTTCAAGGTCTGACTCATTGAGTCCAAAGTTAAGGTCACCAAGAAGTATGGTTTTAGAAGTAGGTTTGGCATTGGAAAGTCGGTGAAGGATATCCTCTTCAAAGGAGAGGAGGGGGCCGGGGCACGGTAGACCACTTGTATATTTACTGAAGAGAGGGTCAGTTTGGTTGAAAGGAGTTTGCAGGCTGGGAGGTGAGGATTACGTATTTTCCAGATTGCTAGAGAGTCTATTGAGATAAGGGCAACCCCACTGCCTCTGCCATTGGGTCTATCATTGCAATGGATGGAATACTGAGGTGGTTTGGCAAGAGATAATGAGGGTCCAGAGGCAGCCTGGAGCCAGGTTTCAGAAATGGCTAGAAGGTTCAGGTCATTGAGGCCTGCAATGGCCAGTGGGTGGGCAGCTTTGAGTGGTGTTGCTGCGGGTTTAATGCAGGGCTAGCAGGGTTTAGGCTTGGCTTTACTCACACATGGGGTCTTTGTGTCTCCTAAGGAGAGGGTATTGGTGGGAGGGCCGGGTTGGCGGTACGCTTCCATTTGGGAAAGGCAGACACTCTTTGATGTGGCGTGTGTGGACTGCAGTGCTCTGAAGCACCAGCTGGAAAGAATTGGCCGTGGGGATTGCTATAGTTGCCCAGGGATTCATGTGGGTTCAAAAGGCCAGGGGCAGTGGCAGGGCTGGCAGGCTGAGGTATTTGCTTGTTGTTTGAGTTCATTAGTTGCCCAGATCTAATTCTGATATGAGGATTAGGCAGTTGGGCTAGAGTGAAGCTTGTAAGGTTGCATGGTAGCCTTGAAGAGGCGGCATGAATGTGTTTCTGGTGAGTTCGCGCTGAGAGGAGTCTGAATCTAGCCCGACTTCTGCATGGCAGCGTCGGAGGTGGTGGATCGGGTTTGTAGCAACAGGTATTATTGTTGAGGCCATGCGTGCCTCGCTGGGGTAGAAAAGCATACCCTGGTGCTTGCTGAAAGCTGTAAAAGTCTGGTATATCCCACACACAGCACCTGGGCACTGCTAGAGTGGCATGTTCCTGGTGGGCAGGGTGTCGTTTTGGGTGCTTGGGGGCTGGCTCTGCACTTGTGTGTGCGGTAGGGCTGGGATGGAGGAAGCGGGAGCAATGTGGAGACGGAGCGGGGGAGGCCACTGAGCAGTGACGGCAGCTGCCGGGGGCATGGAATGCGGCTTTGTAAAGCAAGAAGCATGACCAGGCAGGAGTGCCATTTTAGCTGGTTGGAGAAATGCATAAGGGGTGGAGGACAGGTCATCATGCGGTAGCATAGGGGACATAGCAAGGTTATCATGACACCAACAGGGTGAGCGTACCTTGAATTGAGCGCTGTTCATATGCTTCCATGGCCTGACAGACCCCGTGCCCGACAGGGGAAGCACATAAGGGCCTTGGAATGTTTACCTCTGCTCACATTTTCTGGACCACGAGTCATGAACCGAATTGGAAAGTTTGGCATGCTGGGTTGAACACTAACTGTGGTAAATGGATTCTGTGTGAAAGGGCGGGGGGCATCACAAGCAGGTGGTGATGCAGCAGACCTTTAGATACCTGGGGTGATGTATGAGAGGAAAAGATGCAACTTTCACTCTTGCAAACTTCGGCAGTTAACCGCTTTGCACCAGATGTCGGCCATTGGCTGAAAATGCCCCCAATACTTATTCGACAAGTGGCCCTGGCAACGGCCTCCTTCCAGAGTTGCTTATTTATCTTATCCAAAACATTCCAGTTATGTTGGGCAGAGTAGACTTTGGATTGAAGGGTAGTACAGACCACAACCTAAAAAGACCATACAGCATATGTCGCCATCCTACTCTGTATAATTCTGTCTCGGAAGGGGCACTGTGGTTGTGAAACATATATTGCTGGCTATCTCTGCTGGGCAACGCCATTGGCCGGAAATGCATGCGTGATATAGATGCTACACAGTCCATCTTGAATTAGTGGAATTTGAGAAAAGAGATGCGGTATTAAGGGAACACAGAGACACACAAATTCCCTGCAGTTCACCAATGCAGTAGGTGAGAACTTGGAAGCAGTTCAGCATTGACTGGGATAAAAGGGTGAACATGCTCCTTATGAGGTGGGTGAGTGAATCAAAGACAGTAACTAGATTAATAACTTGGAGGCCAAGGTTCTCTAGACATATCATCATCACAAACTGGGTGATAAAAAAAACATTCCAGGCACCAAGGGATGAGTTTACTCTTGGCAGGAAGGCTTTTATAAACCCTCACAATAAAGGCATGCCCTGATCACCCTGTACCTTCCCAACATCACTTCAATAGAAATGCATAGCTGTGTGAATGGAGGCCAACCTCTGCAAAGCTCGAGCAGCCTTTGAAGCAGACCCACTAGTTTTATTGAGGCAGAAATGGGGGAGGTGGGTGCTACCGAGTGGGAGCTAAAGGGGGCAGCAAGAGGTGCTGCAATACCACAGTAATATCTTGCAAATTCAAGTCTGCTCCTGGTTTGCTTTAAATACGTTAACATGGTGGACTACCTCAAGGACAGGCTCTTTGCAATGGGGAAAAAATGGGACAGTAATGTTTAAGATGTAATGTGGACAATGGTAACTTATGTTTAGTTTTATACATATTTTTGCGTTTTCAAAACTGAACAAAGCAGTGAAATAAACCACGAGTTATATAGCAGTAAAGCATAACTAATCAAGTAAGCAAACCTTACATTCGTGAACCTGCCCTGAGATCAGGGGAACAAAAGACAGGACACAAGTTGGGGAAGATGGAGCGAGAGAGATTGGGGGAGAAGAGTGTGTACCTTCTCAGTCTACCATTAGATCACCTTACACATTTCCGGTCGGCCCTGGATCAAGAGCCCATCTCATCATACAGTTCTACGATCATCCAACCAATCCAGGAATAACCTTCAGATTTTTTTCAAGCTTACACATCGTGTTCCTCCTCGTGAGAACGCTGGAGACTAATTTCTGCAACTCTGGGATTCTCTTTTCCTGGACCAGTGGCCTAATAATAATCCTATGGCCCCCTGTACCGGTCCCATACCCCTACACCCCACAGCAGGGTCACTGCTTCACTGAAAATGGTGACTGTCTATCTAATGTGTTTAAGAACCTTCAGGATGTCCTGCCAATAATTCTTAGCTACCTCACATTATTGCATGCTCAGCAGTCACTATTTCCTCTAAGCCTGCATTTGAACATAATCCGATGTTCACTGCCAAATGGAAACTAGACAGTCGACAAGATTCTGAAGTTAGCCCTCCGGATTCTCCCTCCCCCCTCCTGCTAGATTGCTAGTCCAGTCCAGTCCTAGAAACCACTTCACACCCCAAGTCTCTGGTCTCCCATCCTTCTTGTTGTTTCTTAACAACCTCTAGAGTGACGCTAAACATACTGTGTCCTATGTGAGCGTGAAACAGATTCAGAGCTTTTTCAGTGGTTCTTGGGCTGCTAAGAGAATACTCTGGGGTTAATATCCCCCATGTTCCTTTGCCTCCAGTTAATATTTGTACTTTAGTTACTGATAGCTCAACATCTTGCCGTAACTGGTTAAGAGATCGTACCTAGTTATACCCATGGAACCTCAGAGGTTCTCCTTACTATTAATGTTAAACCGATTATTCCTCCAGAGAGTAGACGAACACCAACACAGGCCTGACTGATTCAACGTCCTACACCAGGTACTGATCGGGCTCTTTGTTGGACAGAGTGACTATTGTTGTGAGAGTGACCCATTGGTCATCGTTAATTCCTTACGATCCTGTCTTCCCTGCATCCCTTCCGAAAGCGAGCTCAAAATACAGCACAGTTAAATATCTCAAGGTCCCAAAACCCAAGTCTGTCTTTGTCTTTTGAATCTTTGAAAGTCGTCTAAGACCACCAAGCCCTCTTATTCCTCCCCTAAAGAAAGTGAACCATCTCCCTGTGAACCTTGTTCATTTGCTTCTTGCTGACCTTCAATAGGATTCATATAACGCCAACTTGGGTAAGCCCTTAATCGTTACAAAGTGCAGCCCAAATATTGATGTTTAGCAGTGCTTATCCTCCAATCCCGCCCTGAACACCCTGCAGGATATTACTATCTTTACTTTCCTCTTGCCATCGCTCACTGAGTATTTAAAACCGTCTCTGCTCCACTGAAAACCAGTTATTCAAGTGGCCGTTATTGCAGGAGCTTGGCGTCATTATAGATTGTATCTCAAGGTTGTCTGTAACCAGAGACCTCTGATAACCTTAAATCCTCTCCAGTACTTTAAGGCATGGAGGGAAACCGGTCATGTATTAATAGTGAAATATCTGTGTAGGCCAGCAGTTAAAGCACCCATGTTAACATGGCACCCCTTTCATTCCATCCTGTTGACATATGTACCGTCATAACGGTTGTAAAGGGGGAACATGGTTATGGGGGAATCTTGCCGTGTGCCCCTCTGCAAGTGTTAGGCAAGATTGTATGCAGTACCCTTTGGTTGCACTACAGTAACCTTGACCTCCTGGCAATAGGGACCCAACCTTTAGTATGTCTGAACTACACAGGTTGGTAGTGTGGCTGAGCAGCCAGGCTTATCTCAAGAGTGGTCAATGTGAGCAGTAATGTTGTTTCACAGTAGCAGTTATTCAAATAAACACTTACACTCAAGGTTTCTTGATAAACCAATTATTAATTTATTTCACAGTCCGTTGTATAAGCCTTCTTCAGAAGGGAGCAATATATGTAACACTTAGAATACACTTCAAAACACACTCTTAGTTTCTCTTTGTCAGAGGATACCCATTGGGGATGGCACACAGACACTTCCTACACCCTCAGGCGACCTAAATAGCTAGGACACTGGACATTGATTTATCACTCGTACATTTAGAGCAATACTGAGTTTGGTGTAAAAGACAGAGAAATAAAACCAAGGTTAACAAATAATTCATAAACAGGTAAGTACTTTTTAAAACCTGCCAAAGCAGAGTAAATTAACCTTTTCCTGGGGGAAAGGCCAAAGCACCAAGTCGGAGGTAAAGAAGAGTCTCTCAGAGAGCCAGGACAGCCAATGTTAATTGCACAATGTCAAGGGGAGCTGAAGATCTTCTTTGTAGGTAGGGAAAGTCTTGCACAATGTTTTCAGAAATGTGTGTAGAAAATGGAACACTTGAAGGGCCACAAGCTGGGAGGCTTGTGAGGGGCAAAGCTACAGCAACTATGCAAGGTGCCAAGGCAGGTCTCAACTGAGAGCAAGTAAGGCTACACAACAAGAGGTAAGATCTCTTAGACTTTACAGTACCTCTGGTTAGAAGAAATGGTTCCAGCTGGCTTCTTTTCCTGTACAGCTCTGCATATCCTGTTTTTCCTGAGCCGCAGTTGTGGGGACAAGAGGGAGGATGTCTGTGGACTCCTGCTCTGCAATGGGTAAACTTCGATTCAGCGTTTCTTCGGTGTTTCAGCTCCTCGTGTCTGACAGCAAATAGCAACACAGCGGTTCTCAGATACCCCTCTGGACTTCCCTCGCATCTGGGGTCCAGCACTCTGTTGAGGTGGCTCAGGCTTGATCAGTCCTGCTTCAGGGAAGTCCGGAGGATCTTCCTGGCGCTCGGGTCCGACTTCAAAGCAACGTACACAATCTGGTGTTCCTCTCCCTGGCACTTTGGTTCCAACAGCAGTGGAAGTACAGCCAGCACCGAGAGGATGTCCAGACAGGCTTACTTTGGAGTTGATTGGTCCCACCAACTCAAAGGGAGAAGTCGTCCTTGCAGGGCTTCTCTAGTCGAGGTGAATTCGGAGCTTCAGCACAGCAGCAGGGCTTCACCGAGCAAACCAACAGTCCAGGAGTTGCAGCAGGAGTCTCTTCCAAGTTCTTCTTCGGATTCCTTCGTCCAGTGGTCGACTGTCTTTCAAGCCAAAAAGCTTTGCCTTTAATGCAGGTTTCTACCATTCATTCCAGTCTAGCTGCCATTCGGACAGCCAACTGGCCAATCACTTTTGGGTGCATTCCTGTAACCAAGGGGATTAAGCGCAGGGAGTTTCGGGCACCTCCCTCACTTCCTGTCCCTGCTAGACAAACTGCAGCCAGAGGCGGGCTTCACTTGTGAATCCCACCGAAGACAAAATGAACAAAGGGACCAAACCTGGGTTGGCGCGTACAAGAAGGCCCTTTCAAACAAGAATTGGCGAAAAAAGATGACTGGACCATTTTGACAATATGGGCACCCATGGGTGCTTTACCAAAGCTGCAACTGCAGGCTGCGGTAAAAATACACCATGGTAGTAAAAAAGTAAACCACTACCACCAGCCATTAATTGTAGAAAGGGTAACATAAAAATGTTACATGAGAAACTAGACAAAGGGGATACAAAGTAACCCCTCCAGCACCCTATGGTAAGATAGTGTGTGCGGGATCTAGAAATTTCCAAAATGTAAGTAAACTGCTCTTGGAAACAGTAGCTTACAAAAGAGAGGGTAAATCTAAGAGACTTCCCTGTGCCACTGCACTGATGGTGCTGTGTGTCAAAATGTAAAGATGATGCCTATGGAGTTTGCCAGACGCCAAAGTTAAAAGAAAGAGTCCAAATCACATTAAAAATACATGAGAGAGGGAGTGAGCAAAAGGACTCGCACTCTTCAGGTTAGAAATTAAAAGTCCTGAAGGTCCAGAAAAAGAGCTGTGGGTCTCTAAGGTAGAAAGGAATTAGCACATTTCTGAGAATTCTCACTAACAGCAAGTTCATCAGAGGGTCACGTCTTTCATCCATTCTGCAGTTGTACCGGAATCTGGGACTACTGGAATTAGGTACTGTGGGAGCTCTTCAAGGTTGTGGATTCTACAGTACAACCCGATCCCAGGGTGACCCTGTTGGGAATATGCAGTGCCATTAAAATCATCCAATGCACTATAAGTCCACTAAGTGCAAGACTGGTCACTGAAAAATGTGAAATAGCAGTGCACTGGGGTAAGATAAACCATCCCAAGCTGCCTAGATGGAGACCAATTTCCAGCTCACCCTGGATACAATCCTGGGGAAGAGGGTCTCGGTAAACATGCAATATTATGTCAACATAGATCAACAATTGTACTTGTCTAAAATGAACTTATTTGAAGTTGATTTTGACTGTTAATAGTTTCTTTTGTTCTTATGAAACTCCATTACAAATACTTTTTATTAGAAAAGTGTTTCTAAATTCAAACGTTTTTATAGCCCTAGTAAATTTTCACAGTCTTAGTATGATGCCCGTTTAGACGTGACACATCATGATCGGTCAGAGTGTGATATGTCATGTGTTTCATAGTGTCTCGTGATAGTGTCACAACTACCTATAAACCTCTAGCATCCCAGATACAAATAGGGAGACCTATTTATTGCATGCTGGCCCTGGTGGTTGGGGGGGCATTAAGATCCCATCCAGTTGAGCATGATAAGTCAGGAGACCAGAGAGGCACCCTGAATAAACTTTATTTAGAAACACCGCAGAGGGCTTTCTCGAGGACATGCAGTTTTAAGCGAACCCTTCTTGTTAAGCCAAGTTTGTATGCAGTACCTCATGGGACCACTACACACAACTAGGACTACTGGTGTAAGCAAAACCAACCTTTTGGTATACGTCTGCACTACACAGTTTTGTGGTAGCGCTGCTGAGCAGTCTGGCTTGGTTTATCTCAAGAGGGAATGTGAGCTGTTAGGATGTTACACAGAGGTCTATAATTACAAGTATTCAAATAGACTCTTCTACTCAAAATTTCTTGGTAAAAAACTTATTAGTTTATTTCACTGTCAGTTATAAAACATTCACTAGAAGGAGGCAATCTATATCACGCAAACATATACTTCAGAACTTCACAATATCAGGTTCTGAGGCATTTAAACTACTTTGAAGGAGGAGCAAAATGGCATTCAGAGCATTTGAAGTAGGAGCAAAAAGGCATAAGTTAATAAAACGAATATTACAGTTACTCTTAAACAGTGCAAATAGTTTGCGTTCCCCAGAAGAGTTAATTCAATGCAATAGGTTAGGCCAAAGTCAATGGGCTGAAGTCTTGTATAGGCTAAAGCAATTCTGGAAGTTAAATGGAGAAGTCTTTGCCAAAGTTCTCAGAAGTAGTTTGTAAAAAGTTTCATATGTTGGGTCACAAGCTGACTAGGCCTGCAAGTTGCCAAAGTTTCAAGCACTTTCGCAGTGAGAGCTAAGTTCTCTCGGTCAGGTTTTCACAGTACCTTACAATGAAGAAAAAGATGCAGCTGAAGACGTTTGTTCCTGGCAGTTCCTGCAGATCTTGCTGTTCCTGAGCCTCAGTCGTGGTGATAAGAGGGACGATGTCTGGGGACTCCTGCGCTGCACGGGGACTGGCCGAAAAAGCTGGCAAAGGCAAATCTTCAATTCCGGTAGCTGTAGTCAAGCACACAAACTGGTGTCCTCCCTGGCTATTCGGTTTCCTGCATCACTCTGAGGAAAATACAATCAGCTCTGAGAATGGTATCCAGGTGGCTTACGAGTTGATTGGTCCCACCAACTCAAAGGGAGAAGTCGTCCTTGAAGGGCTGCTCTGTCGAGATGAACTTGGTGATTTGGACCTGCAGCAGGGCTTCACTGGGCAAACCAACGGTCCAGGAGTTGCAGCAGCCGTCCTCTTTCAGCTCGTCTTTGGTTCTTTTGTTCCAGTGGTCGACTCTGCCTTCCAAACCAAGAGATTCTCCTTTTAAACCGTGTTCTCCCATTCATTCCAGCCTAGCTTCCACTCACCCAGCAGGGTGGCTGTCCTTGCTGGACAGTCAGCTAGCAAATCATGCCAGAGTGCATTTGGGTCTCCTAGGAGACTAAGCACAGGAAGTTGGAGCACCTCCCTCACTTCCTGCCCCCAGACACTCGGGCGCCAGAGGGGGGGGGTCTTAGTCCTGAAGCCCGCCCAAGGCATAGGAACAAAGGGGTCAAACCTGGTTTGGCGCGCAGAGACAAACTCTAGAAGGACCTTTCCAAAAAGAAATGGCAAAAAAAGGAGACCGCAGCCCGTTTAAACAAAGGAGGCTCAGACGCCATCTTGAAAAACATGGCTCCTGCGATTTAACGCTACCGGTGTTTGCGGTCGGGAAAAATCATGGTAGTTCGTTGTAAAAACACTGCCACCAGCCATTTCGAGAGGAAAGGGTAGCAGTTGACTGCTACATGAGTTTCTAGACATGGGGGATACTAAGTAACCCCTCCAACACTCTTATTGTAAGATAGTGTGTGCTGGGTCTAGGAATTTGAAAAGACTAGTAGTCAATTTCACTTTACTTTCTCTGGGAAACGGTTTATCCCAGAGAAGGTATTTAAACCTTGGGACAGCCTAAAAAGGCTTCCATGTGTCACTGCACTGAGGGTGCTGTGTTGATCAAATGAAAAGATGATGCCTATGGAGTTGTCTAAAACTCCACAATCACAGAAAACAGACAATTAAAAAGTATAGCCTCAAAGTCCAGCAGAAGAGCTGGGGGTCTCTAAGGTAGAGGGGAATTGGCACATTTATACATTTATGAAAATTCTTCATAACACTTGTCAATTTGCAAAGACTCCCAAAACCAGGACTTCAACTACTTGTAAACTGCCTATCCCTTATGTCTGCTGCTACCTGGCATTTTAAGGGTGCAAACCTGCTATTGCCAGGCCTGTAAAATGTTCAGCCAAACAAGAAATATCCCACAGACGATGGGACCACTGTGTAATATTAACCATTTTTAAACAAAGTAGGAAGTCACTAAGCAAGCATAGCTTTTTTAAAGCAGTACAAGGGGATTTTCAATATCTGTTTTTTCATGATTAATAATCTACTCCCAATTAACAATGATCACAACTTCCCTACCTGATTATCAGGATTAAGAACCTACCCGATGGTCATTATTACTAATACCTCACAAGGTCCGTATTGCTAATCCCTTTCTTTCCCATTAAAATTTCAGTTCTAGGAACCTTATTCAGTTCTGTGAATTGAGAATTCTTGCTAATCTGATCCTACGCCATTATTGCCCTACAAATGTACTTCAAATGCAGAGTTTGGGTTGTAATGTAAACTGAGTTCGAGGGGCAAGGGGGAAATACTCTTAAACTGCTTTAAAATAGTGAGTGTTCTGGTCTAATGCCTAAATCCATACACCCTGCACCCAGACGTTCTGGGTCATACTTATGTGCATCATGTTTGTGTGGCACTTGCTACCACTAGGTTCCTGCTTGCAACCTGTGCACATTGCTTTGCATACTTCTGTAACTTCGCCATCTCATTAATGTTCAGTTAAGTCTGTAAGCCTTTAGTTAGGTTTAATACGTGTTGGTACCCATTGCCAATCATGGTTTATCAGCAAGCTGCAAACTCTGGTTTAAAGTAAATATTATTTTGCACTAGCCATCATCCGGGTGCTGGATCATGTGATAATCCTTCCTATGAGGTCATTGCGGGTCATGTGGTATGTCTCTTCTGCAGTGTTTATCATTTTTGTGAAATCCCATGGATCCCAATTTATCAAACTGCGTAATCTTGAGCAAATCATTTTAATTTTTATTTTTTATTTAATGTGTTTAGTTCTTATGAACTTTCACATTCTAGAAATAAACATACATAAACACATAATTAACAAAAAAAGAAATAACACTACTAACCAAAAAAGTACCAAAGGCACAATAATAAAAGAACCATTTAAAGAAAAATTCCATTATAAAAAACAAACCAGCAGATCTATCTCACAAAAATAAAAATATGATTCAGATCAAATATTACAGCAATAGCCCTAAGCATTTAACAGTCCTACATTCAAGTGGGTAGATGACATTTCTTGAGTTTTCCTGCCCTCTTCAGGCTAAGCCAGACATGGTATAGCACTCACTATATGTACAGATTTGGTTTCAGTATTTAGACAATAGCACCAAAACAAGTAACTTGTTATACTATCAAAATTGGCAATAAAGGGATCTAGCAATAGAGAAGCCCAGACTCGTAGCATTCAGTTAAAACATGCAAAACGAAGCGGGTTCTGGGAGTCTCTACCTGCACGCACGCAGCCCATTGACCTGTTCTTGGGTGGATGGCCCCCCGGGGGAGTCTCAACCAAGTCATTAGCTCACTGTCCCTTTCACAGAGGAGAAATATCCCTGCATATCAGTCTTTGTCCTGCCCAGGGGCAGTCCAGCACCGAAATGCTAGGCAATTCTCCTCTGAACAAGAGTAGCAACAGCAACCCCATACATGTGTTTTAGCCTTGTTGGGCATCATCAGTGAGGTCGAGCTGTGCCTCTCTGAGAACAGTGAGCAAGAGGTCCACGCCTGGATTCCATTGGTAACTTAGGATGTGACCCAAAGTTACTTAATATGCAAAACAAAGGGGATTCTGGGAGTCTCTCTACTGGCCTTTGTTTTGCATATTAAGTAACTTTGGGTCTCACCCTAAGTTACCAGGGGAATCCAGACGTGGACCCCTTGCTCACTGTTCTTAGAGAGGCACAGCTCCACCTCACTGATGAGGCCCGATTAAGCCGAAACATGTGTCTGGGGTTGCTGTTGGTACTCTTGTTCAGAGGAGAATTGCCTAGCATTTCTGTGCTGGACTGCCCCTGGGCAGGACGAAGACTGATATGCAGGGATATTTCTCCTCTGTGATAGGGACAGTGAGCTAAAGACTTGGTTGAGACTCCCAGAGGCCAGCCACCCAAGAATAGGTCAATGGGCTGTGTTCGTGCTGGTAGAAAGACTCCCAGACCCGCCTTGGTTTTTCATTTTAAAATATGACAAGGTGTTTCCTCAAAATCCCAGAATACCACATAGCTGACATGTGCTTACTGCTTTAGCCAAGGCAAGTTCAGGTCTAATAATAGACAACAGAGGAAGTTTATCCTTAAAAGTAGAAGAAATCTGCACAGGATTGGAGAAGGGCAAAGTTTGAAGTACTTTTGAGGTTCTCTGAATTTGTGTGTCGGGTTTATCATAATAGAATGGTAACTTTTAAGCACTGACAGATGGGTATAGTTGGCAGTCAATTACATTGGTCTAATTTTAAGGTGATGCTTTTTTGTAATTAAGAGTTCCCCATCCCAATTCAGGATCCAATCTGTGGTTTCAAATGTCTTTTCTACCACTCTTGTGAATTTAGATTTGGTATTTGCGCTGATTTCTTCACCCAACATGAGGAGTAGAGGACATCTTGGTGACATTCTTGATGTTAGATATAGCAGACCTCTTCTTTTTAGTGCCAGCACCTCAAGGGATGGGAGTCCCAATTCTAATCTTATGATTCCTATTGGGACACTGGGGCCCAGTCCAAATATACTTCACCAAAATGTCCCCTCTATGATTTTGGGCCAGGTTAGGTCCTCTATACATAAGGCCTAAAGGCCATATAGCAGAGTCGCACAACAACTTTGCTTGTACAGCGGTGCATGCCAAGCATGCTGTATCCAGCGGCTTCTCCGACACATGTAGAAATCATAGAGGTCAAAGTGATTGCTTTCCTTTTCTTTTCCGCTATAATGGCAGAGTATTCGCACTTAGTTGACGATTCCAAGCCCTAAGTATTTGAAACACTTGACTTGTTCAATGCAATTTCCTGCCACCATCATAGGGGGTATTGCTAAAGGCCTATGACTGAAGTGCATCACCTTTGTCTTATAATTTATTTGAACACCATTAAGGTCTGCATATCTCTGCAACTCCTTGAGCGATCTTTTAAGGCCTGTTTAGGTGCAATCACATAACACAAGATTGTCTTCATAGGACATACATACCACTTTCTCATTATTGGGGCGGGGCGGGGGCAGTTATGGACACTCCTCGGGCATCCAGGCAGATCTGCCAGATATATCTTGAAAAGCAGCAGTGCCATCATGCAGCCCTATTTGGCATCTCTCTGGGTGTCAAAGTGGCGCATGACGGCCCCCTGGCAATCCAGTCTCACTCGCACCCATAGTATTTTCGTGAAGCCCTCTCACAGCCTGCAAAAGACTATCCGGGCAGCCATAGGGTTCAAATTTCAACCAGACTTTCCCTATCGACCGTGTCGAAGGCCGCCCAGAAGTCTATCATAGCTACGTGCAAATAGGGATTGTCCCTAGATCTTGTCTCCCTACATAGGGAATCCATATGCCAAAGACAATGTGTAGTACTGCATCCAGTCTGGAAGCCATTTGGAATTGGTCCAATAAGCTAGCGGAATGGGACCATTTTTCCAAGGCATCCAGTATTGGGGAAGCACACATTTTCCCAAAGATATCGAGGATAACCAAGAGTCTAAAGTTTGCAGGGACCAGTCGTATGCCATTTTCATAGAAGAGTACCAAAATATGATGTCCGCCATGAGGCGTTTATCGTGCTTTCTTCACAAACCTTGGTAAACACTATGAAAAGGAGTTTGGCCCAGAATTCAGGGGCTCTTTTCAGGACAATGTTAGAGCGGCCATCAGGGGCACACGTCGCTTAACCTGCACATTTTGGTTTCAATGTCGTCCAGATTAAAGTGTATTTTAAAACTCTGTACAAGTAGCTTTCACCTTTTTGGGCTTCTTTAGAGTAGTAAATGTATCATATATGTAATTGGACCACTCTTGTGTGTCAGTCGCTGCGTTTGCTGCCACCTAATCCCTCCTCCCACCCCTGCCACTGACTCTCATAACGGCTTAGCACTGGCTAACCTCCATTTCTCCACCTTCAATAATCTGGACATCCTTGCCCCTAACATGAGGATCTGCATGAAGCCTACCTCCAGTACAACTCTTGATATGACTCAGACTTTGCTGCTCTGAAATGCAAGTGCAAAGCTGCTAAGCAGAAGTGGCAGGCCTCAAGTACACTCTCTGACAAACTGGCCTGTCGCCTGCTCCAAAGACAATATCGACTCTCCATCCGCTCTAAGAAGAGGGCTCATGTCTAAGCCTGCATCTCTGGGGCCACCAATAACACGGCTAAACTTTTGAAAATCTGCAAGGAACTTGCTAATCCTACTGCAGTTTTCTCTTCTATCCCCTCCAAGGTCCTCTGCACTGGCCTCCCACTTCTCCATCAAAACTCAGAACATCCTGTCCTCACTTGCAACTACTCCTCTCCCCACGCCCCCTCCCCTGACCCCCTTTCCCCCCACTCGGGTCCTCCCCTTATCCCCCACTCTCCTCCTCTTTACTATTGCACCAGATGAGGTCTCTAGAGTAGTCTGCTCTATGAAAGTCTCCTCCAAACAGGCGCTCCCCTGCTCTGCAGAACTATCAAGGACAACCTATCCTCTCTCGCACCTGCCTTGGCTGACTTCTGTAACCATTCCTATGCCACTGGCTCTTTCCCACAACCCCTCAAGCACTCTTGTGCACCCTCCCCTAAAAAAGCAGTCTGTTGACCCCCCCCTCCTTTCCTGCTATCACCCTATCTCTATCACCCCTTTCTTGGGAAAACGCATGGATAAATTGGTCATCCCCCAACTGACCCACCATTTTGACTCGGCTGGCTGCCTCCACGACCACCAGTCTGGCCTCAGAGCATCCATAGGCACGGAAACTGTTCTCCTGAACACCTGTGATGACCTGCTCTCGAATCTGGAATCAAACTCCCTCTGTTCTGATCCTTCTCGATTTTTCCTCTGCCTTTGACATGGTCAATCATGCCATCATAAATAGTCTCTGTGATACCCTAGGCATCACGGACCGGGCTCTGGCCTGGCTGACCACCTTCCTTTCTAACCGACCCTGCTAAGTGCAATTGGGCCCTTTCCTCTCCTCCAGCTCACTCTCTGCCTGCGGCGTTCCTCAGGGCTCTATCATATCTCTGTGGTTCTTCAATATCTACCTTGCCCCTCTGGCCCACTTGGTCTCCACCTTCTCTCCTCACTTCCAGTGTTATACTGATGAGAACACAGCTCTCCTTTTAAGCTTCCATCCTCGACTTCCTCTCTCATACCCGACTGCCTGACTGCTATTCAGGCGTGGTGCTCGAACAATCTCTGCCTAAATGCCAGTAAGACGGGCATCCCTCTTATTGGGACGCGTGCCCCCTGTTTCTCTCCGGCACGCTCATTGGGTCCCCTCCGCTCACCCTCTTGTGAGGGAAAAACCTTGGTCATCTTCAACTCCCCTCTCTCCTTCTCTCTTGCTTATCACGGACTCTGCCAAGAAGTCCAACATTCAGCTCCACCTTCTAAGATGCATTCTCCCTTTCCTCACCTTTCCCCAGAAGCTCCATGTCTCCAGAGCTCTGGTTCTTTCTAGGCTGGACTACTGCAACAGCCTCTTCCTCAATCTGCCCCTTTCCTCCCTTCATCCTCTCCAATTAATCCAAAATAGGGCTGCAAGACCTGTCCTTGGCCTCAATCCCAGGGACTGCACCGCTCCAGCCCTAAAATCTCTCCACTGGCTCCCAATGACTGCAAGGATCAAATCCAAGACCCTTTGCATCATCCACAAGGCTGTCTGAGGCATGGGACCTCGCTACATCCAGCTTTTGCTCCCCAAATACCTCCCTGATCGAGTTATTCGGTCCTCTAGCTCCAACGTTTCTTCAAGCAGAGAGTGGGAGGTAGATTCTGACTCTTCGGCAGGAGCCTCCCTCTGGAATGGCCTCCTTGCCCCCATCAGACTAGAGCTGGATCTCCTTAAGTTCCAGAAACTTCAAAAGACTTTCCTTGTTCTCCTCCTCCTTCCCACGCCCCGTCCCATGCTAATGTCCCCCTGCTGCTGCGACTGGTGCCTGGTCCCTTATGAGTCTTACAGGGGCCAGGCCCTCCTCGATCAGTCTACTCCAGCACCCCTAACCAGCCCTTGCCCTCGGGCACCCTTCCCGGACTAGCCTGAATCTGGTCCACCCCACCCACTGCACTGGTTTCCATTCCCCTTCATTCCCCGGACACTTGTCCTCTGTGGCTCCCCATAGTACTTGCTCAGCACCTTAGCTCCCCCTGCACTCTTTCTCCCCCCTCCGCCTTCACTCATCCCAACCCATCTGCTCTGTCCTTCACCCTCCCCTTGAACTTTTGTCACTGCACTGGCACGGTCAGAATGCCACAGGGCCTAGTATGACCGTTACTGTTTTTTCCTCTGTCGCCTCCCCCTATTTTCTGTCTTGTGGCACATGGAAACACTTGTGTATATGCGCCTTACAAATGTCCAATAAATAAAATTAAGCTAACCAGGCTCTCCTCAACTAGAAGCAGGCGCTAAATAGCTCCCACAACTTCAAACTCTGGCTACTGGTGCATGTGCTGTTCATTCTAAGAAGTTAGCAGATTTGGCTCAAAGCAGAGGCACCACAGGTTTCCTTAACTTAAGTCAGCATATGCGTTCTTAGCATGCACTTTCTGTGTGGTGATCTGAGCTTTGGCATAAGAGAAAGTACTCTGGTGCTACAACTTGTTTTTTTTAGAACTTATTGTAGGTAAATTATGCGGTACTTGCACAATTTTTTAACCATTCAATGTTTGCCTTCTGTATGTGTTGGGGTCTAAAGAAGCAAATAGAATGTTCATTTGACGTGACCAGAATATTATGATGATTAAGTCAGGTACTTGTGTATAGAGGGTACCAACTGTTTTGTGTAATGCGTTCAGTGCTTGAACGCTTTCTTGAATTTGACCAGGAGTCTTGGATTGAGGTGCTCGTGGCCTCACTTTCCAGGCCCCACAATTAGGACATGCATGTCTTAAATCCACTGGAGTGGTTGGATATGAACCAGTAGTTTGCTTCTGTGAGTACTTTTTGCTGAAGTGACATTTACTCTATTTCTTCTCTGCAGGCACCTGTAGATAATAATTGCTGTCTCTTCTCCTCTCAGCTCCAGCTCCTCCTGGCACGTTGGTCCCCATGAAGTTCCCAGTGCATCACCTGGCTCTCAGCTCTGATAACCTGACACTCTCTGTCTGCATGACGTCCGGGGAGTACGGCTCCTTCATCTCCTTCTTTGATGTCCGCACTTTTGTCAATGAGGTAAAGCCACTCTCATTCTGGCAGCTCTGTAAACTGGATGAGTAGCAGGGTCGGGCACGGACATAAACTAGTCCGAGCCAGCAGATAAAGCGGCCACATTCAAAAATCGCCACCATCAAAATTGTTTCAATAGTATCTGGGGTGGCATATTTTGAGACTATTTGTTAAAAATGTAACATTTTGAAATATTTGTTGTGCAACCAGCTGCAGAGTTGCACCAATACATTTAAGTGGCCACCACTGGCCTAGAAAAGTGGCCTCACTAACCTGTCAGGATGGTCCTTTGGGCTTTGCCTTATTGCCCTATGGACCATTCCGAGCCTGTGGGGAGGAAAGGGTGATCGTTGTATGCCTGTTGGCAGTGAATTGAGTATGAAAAAGCCTCTGGCCAAACATGTATGCATATATTGAGGCATTTCGTACGGTGCAAACAAAAGTGAAAATCACTTCATTATGCTATTGGTGTCATGAACTACAGAACACGCCCCTTTTGGACTTCCTGGTCCTTGTCTCAACGGGGCTTACACTCCCTTGTACTTCCAACATGGCTGTCCACTGTGAAACCCTTACCTCGCTTTACACCTTGGACGTAGCGTGTTCTATTAATAGACCCCGCCTCCCGCGGCTCCGCACGTCTCAATGCTATTGCGAAGTAGCGACCAGACGTGTGCTCCGTAGCTCGCGGTATTGTTTTCCTTGCTTCTTCCAGCCTACCCCATTCCTAGTCCCTTTCCTTCCTTTCTTGATTCCTGGACTCGTGTGCTAGTAGCGCACTCTGTAGTTTCCCGGATTCCTGGATCCTTGCATCCCGGAACTTTGAACGCACGCTGGAGTTGGAAGAGACTCGTGCAGCCTTATTCAAGACTCGATCCGTCTGCAAGAAGGCATCGATCAAGAAATCCAGCAAAGATCGAATTCAGGTGAGAAGGGGGGAACTCCTTGACAGTTTGAGACGCCAACCGACCGTACTCTATATGGACATGGAAGCGGCCGTACAGGACCTGATGCGTGGCATGCAAGAGCTATCAACCGAAGTGCAGAATCTAAAGGTGGAAAACAATTATTTGTATCCCGTGATTCTGCCACAAAAGAAAGTGTGTTGTTGGGCGGCATAGTGGACAAATACGATGGGTCGGCAAAAACCCTTCGCGGATTCCCGGATTCATGTTTGGTCCACTTTACTTTTAAGCCCTACAACTTTTCAACTCCCAGGGCTAAGGTGGGGCTCATAATTTCCCACCTTTCAGGAAACGCCTTAACCTGGGCTACGCCCCTCGTTAATTCCGGCGATGCTCTCCTAGATGACTATGATGGCTTCATACAAGCCCTTAAGACCATGTTTGACCGTCCAGAGCAGGTCTATAGTGCCCAGGAACGCCTGTTAGACTTTCAGCAAGGATCCCAGGATATGCTCACCTATGTTACCCGATTCAAGCAATTAGTCAAGGAAGCTGATTGGTCCCCTGAGGCGAGTTTTACCCTTTTCAGGAGAGGACTGAATGAGGAGATTAAGGATGAGTTGGCCAGAGTGGCTCGCCCAAACTCATTCCAGGCACTAATGGACCTTGCCATGCAAATAGATTTCCGTATCCAGGAAAGGAAGGCAGAGAAGAAGAAATCCAGAGGTAATCCTCCGAAGCGGTCCTTTGAGAGTATCACCAAGACGGACACAAACCCAGGCTGTCTCTGAACCAGAACCCATGCCGATAGGAGCCTTCCGTGGACCTATATCCCCGCAAGAAAGAATGAGAAGGATTCATACGGGGTTGTGCATGTATTGTGCCTCAGACAAACACTTGGTTAGGGAGTGTCCTCTAGCCCCTCCTCGGCGTTTGGGAACCGCCAGCTCCCGATCCTAGATGGAGCAGAGCTTCGGGAGAGAGATGTTTGCTCCACATCAATTCCATCCTTGAACTCTCCTGGACAAAACAATTTGGTGATACTACAGGCCTTCCTGTCGCCCTCCAAGAATAAGACCGATCCCATTCTGGCCTTGGTAGACTGCGGAGCTATGGGAATTTTCATTGATCAAGACTGGGTTGTTAGTCATCATATTTCGTCCGAGACACGAAGCACCATGCAGCCGGTGGAAGCAATCGACGGAAGACCCCTCACTTCAGGACCCATAAGCCTGCAGACAAGAGATCCAGCTTTCCATAAACCATCACCAAGGGCGGATTACATTCGACATCATTAAATCAGCTCATTACCCCATGGTATTGGGTATGCCCTGGTTACAGAAGCACAATCCGTATATCAATTGGACAGCAGGATCACTATTTCTAGGCTCAGAGTTTTGTATGTCCCACTGTCTATTCCTGGATCCCTCCTTGACACCCCCTAAAGAACCACTAAGAGACCAGCAAACACCACTCATGGTTTCCAATATCATACAAGTCCCAGAGGGCTATCGGGGATATGCTGATGTATTGTCAACAGCCATAGTCCAGGCCTTACCCCCTCACAGACCTGAAGACTGTGCCATAGATACAGATCCCTCAGCAGTGATTCCCTTCGGCAGAATGTTCATCCTTTCCGAACCAGAGAAAAAGGCCCTCCGAGAATACCTGGATACCAATCTTGAAAACGGCACCATAAGACCCTCAAAATCTCTAGCGGGTGCTTTGTTGTTCTTTGTTCCCAAGAAGGACACCAAGGAACTCGGACCTTGCCTCGACTATCGTGGCTTAAATCAATGCACCCTCAAAGATCGGTACCCACTGCCCCTGATCTCGGATATCCTGGAAGCTGTGAGAGGCGCCGTAATATTCACGAAGTTGGATCTCCGGGGTGCCTATCATTTGATCCATCCGTGTCCGGGAAGGAGACAAATGGAAAACAGCCTTTAGAGCACCCTTTGGTCACTATGAATATCTAGTCATGCCCTTTGGACTAGCTAATGCCCCCACAGTTTTTCAACGTTTTATGGATAGGGTGTTTTCTGACATGTTATTCCTCTTCGTCATTGTCTATCTAGATGACATATTGCTCTTTTCCAAGGATCCTCTAAAGCAGGAAGAACATGTAAAGGCACTATTACAACGACTCCGTGAACACAAACTTTTAGCCAAACCCAAAAAATGCTTGTTTCACGTTACTTCTGTTCACTACCTAGGATTCATTCTTAGCCCAGAAGGAATTGGTATGGACCCTTCAAAGGTAAAGGCCATACTGGCATGGCCCGCTCCCATGTCCGTGAAACAAGTTCAATCCTTCCTGGGGCTTGCCAACTTCTACGGGAAGGTCATTTCTACCTTTTCCGAGATCGTTCAGCCGATCGTTGCCCTCTTGAAGAAAGACACCCCCTTTATCTGGTCTACACCGCAAGATAAGACATTCCAACGTTTAAAGACAGAGTTCACGCAAGCCCCCATCTTGGCCCAACCTGACATAAATCGGCCATTTTTAGTGGAAACGGATGCCTCCAACTACGCCATAGGAGCGGTTTTGAAGCAGGAACTTGAGGATAAACTGGAACACCCCATTGCTTATCTCTCACGAACCCTGACTCCCAGTGAGACACATTACTCCGTCCTGGAAAAGGAACTGTTAGCCATCCGCCAAGCCTTCACTGAATGGCGACATCTACTTCTGGGTGCTAGATATCCAGTTCAGGTCCGCACGGACCATCGGAATCTTCAAATTCTACAGTCGTTGGAGTGCAGGAACAGTCGTCAGGCACAGTCGTCAGGCACGTTGGGCCTACTTCTTTGCCCAGTACCAATTCCAAATCACTCATGTTCCCGGATCACAAAACCTGATTGCTGACGCCTTATCTCGACGTCCTGACTATGTAACTACTGAAGACAGGGCCTATCTTAAGATGTTTCCCCACACGATCTTTGTAGCTCAAGCAGTCAACCTCCTGGAAGAAATAGAGTGCAAACCCAATCCTCTGACCTCTGGAAGGATATTTCAAGGAAGAATCCATGGAACCTAAAAGTTAAGGAAGGATATTTATTCAAGGACAATGCACTGGTCATTCCTACACAGAAATTACAACAAAGAATAAACCTCTGTCATGATACCCTTCATTCCGGACATCATGGCATAACCAACACCCTCCGTCTCATACAAAGACAGTTTTGGTGGCCTGGAATGAAGACCAACGTACAGCAGTACATCAAAGCTTGTACTATCTGCAGTCAAAATAAACATAACAAGAGACCGGCGGGTCTTCTACTGCAACCTACACTGCCAACAAGGCCATGGGAATTCATTGCTACAGACTTCATTGTGGAATTACCACCTTCCCGAGGATACACGACCATCATGGTTACCATAGACTTGTTCACTCATATGGCTCATTTTACACCCCTGTGTAAGCTACCATCCTCGTCCGAGCTTGCTGGAATCTTCCTGGAACACATATTCCGTTTACATGGACTTCCTTCCAAGATCATATCTGATCGAGGACCTCAATACGTCTCTCAATTCTGGAAACATCTCTGTCACATTTTGGGAATCCAACGTGCCCTCTCATCTGGTTATCCTCCCCAAACCAACGGGGCCACAGAACGTGCTAATCAGACCCTGGAGCAGTATCTTCGATGTTTCGCCACCAATGTTCAGGATGACTGGTCGCTCCTGATACCCGTGGCTGAATTCGCCTACAACAATTCTGATCATTCAGCACTTAAGACCAGTCCCTTTTATTGTAACCAAGGTTTCCATCCATCGGTTCTACCCTCTGTTCTCCCTCATCCTACACCAGTACCTACTGTCGACTCCTGGATAGAAACCCTCATCAACGTACACCTAGAGGCCAAAGAAAACTTAGAGAGGGCCAGAACACAGACTAAGAGGTATGCGGATTCCAAAAGAAGACCAGGTCCTTCTTATGCAATTGGTGATCAAGTTGGTTGTCCTCGAAATGACTACTCCGACATCTACGGCCAAACAAGTTGGCCCCTCGGTACTATGGTCCCTTTCCCATCAAGGAAATTATCAATCCAGTTTCATACCGGATCAGACTACCTGACTCCTGAAAGAAAATTCACCAAGTATTTCACACATCCTTATTAAAACCCTACACCCAATGCTCCCGGAAATCCTGCTGACCTCTTCCTCTGCTGGTCGACAACCAATTGGAATGTTAAGTATCCCGAATATGTGACTCCAGGTATAAACTGGGTCAGCTTCAATACCTGGTTGAATGGAAAGGATATCCTCCTAGTGAAAGAACCTGGGAACCACTTTCTAATCTCAAGGCCCCTTGACTGCTCAGAAGATTTCACCTTATACACCCGGGCAAACCCGGAGGAACGGGTCTTCAGAGGAGGCATGCTGTCATGAACTACAGAACACGCCCCTTTTGGACTTCCTGGTCCTTGTCGCAACGGGGCTTACACTCCCTTGTACTTCCAAAATGGCCATCCACTGTGAAACACCGTCCTCGCTCTAAACCTTGGTCGTAGCGTGTTCTATTAATAGACTGCGGCTCCGCGCGTCTTAATGCTATTGCGAAGTAGCGACCAGACGTGTGCTCCGTAGCTCGTGGTATTTTTTCCCTTGTTTCTTCCAGCCTACCCCATTCCTAGTCCCTTTCCTTCCTTTCTTGATTTCTGGACTCGTGTGCTAGTAGCGCACTCTGTAATTTCCCGGATTCCTGGATCCTTGCATCCCGGAACTTTGAACGCACGCTGGAGTCGGAAGAGACTCGTGCAGTCTTATTCAAGACTCGATCTGTCCGCAAGAAGGCATTGATCAAGAAATCCAGCGAAGATCGAACTCTGGTGAGGGGGGGCGGGGGGGGGGAACTCCTTGACAATTGGGGCAGGGGATATTAATGGGAACGTACATGGGGGAACCACATTCAATGGATGGCACAGTTCAGAGGAGCTAATGCCAATAGTCACTTTTGGATGATGGAGATAGTCAGCATCCAGAGGAGACTTGTTTTGTTTGTTTTATTTATTTTCTTCTATAGCGCGCTGAACCCTGAGGTAGCTAGGCGTTTAACTTGCAGAATTAGTTACATACATAGTATAAATACAGGTTACAGGAGAGCAACAATATAATATACAGGCAAATAGTAACAATGCAGTGTGAATACAAAAAAAGCAGTAGGAATAGAACATTTATTCCAATAGTATACAAATAATTACACGTAGAGAGCAGTCAGAATCTGTGACCTTTTGCAAGGTGCCTTAGGTAGGCGAGATCATGGAGAAGAGCCCGGTTTTGACTTTGAAACGAAAGGCTAGGAAAGAGTGTTCGATTCTTAGCGTTGGGGGCAAAGAGTTCCACGTTTTGGCAGCTAGAACTGGAAAACTGGTTCCGCCTGATTTTTGGAGTCTATTTTGGAATGTTAAGGCAGTGTGAATAGTTGGCTCTGGTGGGTCTGGATGTGGTTTTAGCGCAGAATCTGTCAGCAGTGGAGTTATTGACACATTGTGGGTGATCATGAGAGTTCTGAAGGTGATTCTGTCTTTTATGGGAAGCCAATTGGCCATCTGTCTGCCTTGGGATATGTGGTCTGTTCGTGGGATGTTAAGGGCTGCTCTGGGAGCGTTATTTTGCAGGATTTGGAGTTTGTGAATGATTTGCTTACTAGTACCTAGTTAGAGGGAGTTACAGTAGTCCAGTTTTGAGAGTATCAAAGCTCTCACTAGTATGATGCAGCTTTGAAAGGATAAGAATGGTCTACATGCAGTTATTGGTTTAGTGGTGTAGACTGAAGAGGCTGTGTCATTAGCCTGTCTTGAGAGTGATAGGGTGGAGTCGAAGTAGATCCCTAAAGTTTTAGCGTTATTTGAGACATTGATGATGATCCTGTCTATATTAAAGGAGTTGTATTGTGGGTTGAGTTTGTTGAGGCATTGTTTGGGGCCAATGAGTAGGAGCTCGGTTTTGTCATCGTTTAGACAAAGCCTGTGCTTGGCTATCCAGTCTTGAATTTTGCTGTAGATTTCGTTTAGGCGGGTTGAGTCATTATCGTAGGAGCTTGAGAGCGTGATGAGGATCTGAGTATCGGCGTAGTTGGTGTATGGGACTTTCATGTTGTCTAGGAGGTCGAATAACATCTTAGTAAAGATGTTATGTAGGGTGGGAGGGACGCATGAGCCTTGGGGCACTCCACAAGAGATGGGCGAAGGGTCTGCTGATGCTGTGTCTGAGAAGACTCTCCTGGATCTTTCAGCTAGGAAGGATTGTATCCATTTGGCTGTCTTGGGAGAGAAGGATGCTGATGTGGTGAGGTGTGATGATAAAATGCTGTGGTCGACTAACTCGAAGGCCGCAGAGATCTCAAGGAGGAGGGCGGGGTGACCTTTGTCTTTGGCTTCGTCCATTTGGATCTTCAGGTCTAGAAGGGCTGTCTCAGTGCCGTGTCTAGGTGTGAAGCCTGATTGACGGAGGCCTAGGAGGTTGTGGGTTTCGAGGTGGTTCTGAATTTGAATGTATGCTGCTTTATCAAGGATTTTTAGCAGGAAAGAGACGGTGGTGATGGGGCAATAGTTGGTGGGAATGCTAGGGTCTAGGGTGTTTTTTTTTTTTTAATGAGGGTTGACCCAGGCGTCTTTAAGATTCTTGGGTACCGAGCAGGAGGCGAAGGAGGAGTTGATAAGGGTTGTGATGAAAGGTGCGACTTTGGCTCCTTCTTTGATGAGGGAAGCTGGACAGATGTCCCCTTGACATGTCGACGGTTTGAGGCTAGCAAGTATAGATTCTTGCTGGTGTGCTCCAGGTTTTGGAACCCAGTTGAGTCGTGATGAACCAAACCCAGTTCCTCTCACCTCTGGAGAGGAGTGCTTAGTTGTGGGGTCTGCCCTTCCAAGCATTTACTCTATAGGGAAGGGAGCTATACCGGCCTGGCTCAGAGAGGTACTATTTTGCCAATTGGGCAACAAGACTCCAATATCATACATTGATTTCTTTATAGCTCCCACTTTACACAGCGCTTTACAGTCTTGCATTAATCGCTCACATGCATCCACACACCACTATTCCCAAAATCAAAAGGTGGGTGGGGGCAGCTTATGTGTGTGAAGACCCTAAAAGTCTGAAGTATTTTCTACAATGGATATTCTCAGTGGTTCTTAGACTACTTTTTGTCACCAAACTGTAACCCACTATGCAGGTAATGGCTTCTGTGCCCAAATTCCCCATTGTTATGGGAGTTGGACCTTATGAAGGTGCGCAGTGATTTGGTTTAGTAGTTTGATCACTCATGATGTGCAAATGTTAGAGAGGTATATGTTCGTACAGATGCAGATGTGTGTTTATCACAGTGCTGGTAGGTGAGGAGAAGGGAATGGAAGTAGAGGATGTGTAGAGTTTTACAGCGGCACGCTTCTGTGGAGCTGGTTAAAAAGGCTTGGAATGGAAGAGGGGTCCCAAGTTTGGCAATCTAAAAAGGCAGTTGCCCAGTTTGTGGCTAGCCCAGAGAAGGCTGAACAACGTGAAGTATCTGCATGAGTCCACTGTATAGGAGAAGGGGGTCCTTTTTTTCTCACCTTGAGGATCCCCTTCACTTTTTCCTTAATTCTGTGCTGCTCGAACTATTCTTTGCCAGTGTGTTCCATCCAGTTCTCACTGGGGACACATTTATGTGTGTGGCCATTTTGGAGACCATTCTGGGCTGCTAAGATTGAGGTTCCTGCTAATGAAGGTGCCCTTTACTCCCCTGACACAAACAGTAGTGCTGCTTTTGGTTGGTGGCATTGTGCTTTAATATAGTGGAGCCATGAGTTGTAGATATTTTGGCTCACGGACAGGCTTTTTCTTCCTGGAGGCTAGCAAAATGAAGTGTCCAGTTTTGTGAAATCTGGTATCCAGGCTATTGTTCTTTGCTACGCTTGAGTGTAATTGAGTGGAGAATAGGATAGGAACTATCTGCTAGGGCCATTTCCTGACCTGTTTTCTGGCCATGAGCTCACAAAGGACTGTTCAGGTGTACCTGTGAGGGGCGTGAAGGGGGCGCGCAAGAGTGGATGTCTGGGATTCCACACCTGAGTTTTCCTGTGAAGATGCGTGCAAAAGTTGATGTCTGAACATTGTGACTTTGGCTGCTCAGAAAATGTTTGAATGGTGCATGTGTGCTGAACTGGTGGTTAGTGGCACCCTGTAGGCTCCAAGCCCCAGATCTTCTATTTGCATAGAGTAGTGCTCTCTGTGTGTGGTCTTGCCAAAAGCAGGCTTGTCTGGACATGTTCATACGTCCTTTTGCGCTTTGCGGAAAACCCCTATTAATGGGGGAATGGGTCTGGCAGGAGGTCACAGGTCAATCTTCAGGGATATGCATCCATTTTTGCTGGTCGCACACCACATCCCTAGACTATATACTTGATCAAAAGTTGTGCAATGACGAATACTACAAGTTGTTCCCTTTTAGAATTAGTCTTTCAGAAATAGTAACTGAACAGGGTTTTACATGTCCAAATGTTCTACAAAGTCCAAAGGGGACTGTGGCGAGTGTAAGGAAGGCATGGTATCAACAGTAAGACACACACAAGCGACTACAGTTCCAGGGTGTTTATTGAACTTCAACAAGGGTGTGATAAACGCCTGTCTAATCCTAAATCTACAGATGGGAGCAAGCTACGACCAACAAATAATAATAATGCAGCTGAAGGGGAGTCTTATCAAAATAAAAGGGCCTATACTAAAAAGAAAAACTATTGCCAATCATTACTGTTAAATAATATTAGTGTGGGGTAGTGTTCACAAAATTATATGTCAGGATGTTCAGACTGTTGGCCTCCCTTCCCCACGTTTTCAGCACGAGACAAGGCGGTTCACTCGAGCTAATCACACACTTTGGCTTCTCCAGCACGAGGGTACAGTTACATTACCAGCATCAGGGCCTTCTGTGCCCAAGTCTCTTTCGTTATCAAGTCTCTTGATTGAGAGGGCCTGATGTACCAAAACAAAACACAAAGTTCCTTTCCTTTTATCAGTACTCAATTCAGGTGATTTACCCTGGATCCCCCCCAACCGGGCTCGGATCCCCCTTCTTACAATGTTCAGAAAATATTCTTTCTCGGGTGACTCACGGTTCACCCCGGATCCCCCTCAGCCGGTCTCAGAGCCTTCCTCTTACACAATTAGTCTCCCTCAGCCGGGCTATGACCAGTTTCAGTTTGCATTAAACTATCGAAGACTTTCGACGTTGCACTGGGTTTAGCTTGACCCATTGCAGGACCACTTAGATCTCAAAATTCCCTTTTCACAGTCGCCAACCAGTTGGATACCTAACAGAGACCTTTGAAATGAGCACCCGTGGCGCTGGACCACTCTGTCTGCGGTATCTTTCTTGGCCTCCAAAGTTCAGTCACTCCTGGTTTTGAATTAAATTTGCGTTGCTCGTCAGACGTTTTACCCACCGTTCTCTTCAGATTTCTTCATCCATTGTTGCTGCTTGCAACCTTCGTTTGAACACAAGCCGGTCTGGTATCAGTCTCTCCGACTCACTGGCTGTGCTGTCTTTACTGGCGCTGCTTTGTTGAAGGAGCCAAGGACCGTACCATGGCGGCAAAACGCTCCTGCCCACCTTGGTTATCGACGCGGCAGAGCCGCCATACCTCTGTCACACAATGCAGGTTTCTTCAGCTTTAGTCCCAGGTCTTAGGTTTCTTATTTTCCAAGGTTCACAAAAGGAACAGTCTGAGACAAGGGTACTTCTTTCCTTGCAACCCTTTCTGGTCTCGCTGTCTTGCTCCTCGTATTAAACTGCCATCTTTGAACCGTTACTTCCTTGTGTGCTTTTCCTTGCTCAGAGTGTGCTTTTGTGCTCTGCCTTTTATCCGTCTGGGTGATGGAAGTATGGTGTGTGTGATGATCAGTAATGCCTGACCATTATATTGTGATATGCAGGCCTCCAGATAAGGGTCGTGCCAGGCCTTTTTACACATGAAAATCTTGCAAATATGACATCTTTATTATTTTCCTGTGTAGATTTACGGACAAGTTTAGAGCAGAGGGCACTGCAAAGGTCAGGTTACTTGACAGAAACCAGAACGCTGCTTTTGATTTTTATCTACATGGGTTTAATTGCAAGCCATGGAGAAAAGCTTCTGAAACAGAATGCATTTCTCGGAAGCCTTTAAAAATAAATAAAATAAAACTGCACACGTGATAAAAGGCATTGTTTCTTTCCATTCACATTCTGCTGTGTTGTGTATAGATGCTCGTGAAGCAAACTAGCACTGTGCTTATTTATTTTCCTAGCATTTTAGGATTGTTCAAAAAATAAGATGGAAAACTATATTTTGTAACAAATTATGCTTTTTTTGCCATTCAAAGGAAACAGTATTGCACAATTGTATTTTTCAGAGATCCTGTGCTGTGCGCATATGCATAATCATGCAGAGGCAGATCATTTTTACACTTATAATTATAAACACTGTTTTTATAATTGGAGTGTAAATTAGATGGAGTATGCACTGTGTAGTTTACATCCATTCAACCTTCTAGTCAATGGGGTACATTACTATAAAATGGTCAGTGGCAGCAGAGTTTTTTCTCAAGGTGAGTGATTGTCATTAACACCAATCAAAGGTGTTCAAGCCTCTCAAATCTTCAAGACTACAATTGAAAAATTCCAAACCTGACTTTCCAGGAAGTGCAAGCACTCTTCAAAAACAAACAAATGAGTTACATTTGTAATTGAAATAGAAGCTCAGCAAACCTGTCACTGTGATAATCCAGATATGTATTTAACTTTATGTAGCGCTTCATACATTTTGTCCACTATCTAGGCACTGTGGTTATTATACCTCAGTTGATACTCATTTTACCGACCTCTGAAGTTCGTTAGCCAATAAGATAGCTCAGCCAGTTGAGCACTCGTTGCTGCAATCTGTGCGTGATCTGTAAAGTTGCAGGTTCGAATCGCGGCAAGGCCAACTTAGCCTTTACTCCTTTCGTGGTAGATGGAGTGCCAACTTTGGTTTGGTGATAATTGTGATGAATATGTTCTACGTACAAGGCTTTGCCAAAAGCACTATATAAATAACAATTTGACCATGAGAGTAGGTATAGAATGTTGCATGGAGACCTTGCCTCTCTGCACTGTTGTATCATAATATTTGCATGCCATTAGGTAGTACTAGCTCCAGGAAATTGGGACATTCATTAAACATCAAAAGACAATTCTGCTATGGACAGTCAAAACACACAATACAATTAATGTTTGCTTTACTATGTAACTGGCTAGGTTTGTTTGTTTTCAACATTTAAATATATAAAGGAGAGATCAAATGGCCAGATGTTGGAGAAATAATGAAGGGTCTATTCTGTCTAGCGGCATGCACTTTCCCTGAGCTTTGCATAAAGGCTGTAACAGTGAGTGTATGGACAGAACACATATCCGGGTCTAAGACCTTACATGGTCGAAAAATGTGTTGGCTGTTGGAACATTTAGTTCCACTCAATAAATAAAAGAATTAATTTGATCATCCGGACCGACTGATTCATGGGATTGAGTTTGAGTGGATCCAGACAAATGCATTGTTCTTAAAACTCTTCTGTGACATTGGGCTGTAGTCACATCAACTTCAGAATACTTCCAGATGATCCTTTCTTCATTCATTCACGTTTAGGTAGGTTAGCTTGAACTCTGGTATAGCCACACCCTTGTTTAGTGTTGCTTTTAGGGGTATTGACAGTCAGACATTTCTTCTCCAAGTAGTTAATGGGACAAAGGCCGTAATTCAGCTGCATTTATTGTTATCCCATAGGTCGGTTCTCTGATTTCTGAACCAAAAAGGCAGCCACCCAGTTGGGGAGTCGGGAGGATCCCACAGAAGAATGTCCAGCCCATGTTTCACCACCAAAGGCAGAGATGGCTGCGCCACAGGGTCGCAAGCACTATGGAAAAATGTCCAGGCCATGGGGTGGCTGCAAACACGAGGTATATGCAAATTGACCCCAGAGGACCAACAACTTCCAGAGACCACAGGTACCTAGGTAAGAGTGCTTGTCCTGGGTACGCGGGTGCAGTGGTAGGGTCCGGTGTCGATCTTCAGTCGAACTGTTCCGGTTGCAAACTCAAGGTACCAGTTGGTAACTGGGCCAGGATTTAAGGATCCTCGATGAAGGACTATTTCTTCCAGCAACTCGCGACAAAGAGGTGCATCGGCAGTGTTAATCTTCAGGACACCCATGCAACAGGTCAGTGGTAGCACTGGAGAAAACAGCCTCAACACCAGCAGCCAGCTCTGTCATTATGTCGTGTATCAGCAGTGCCACAAGCTAGGATATCCTTCTGCGCAAAAGGAACAGACACTCAAAACCAGCTCGGTTCCAGCACAACAGGATCCTGCACTTTGAATGAGATGTCTTCAAGCCCGAGAGTTTCTGTGTGCTCCAGCAAATTGTGAAGGTGAATGATCTGACTGCGCTTACTGATTCATATGAGGGAATCCTCTTTGGCAGGCTTCCTTGGTTGACGAGAGACAGAGCTTTGCTTCAAGGAAGATGGCAGGCAGAAACAAAGCTTCCTTTTGGAGTCTACTGCGTCCTTGTGGTAATCCTGGCTTTCTCTGATTTCAGGCCCAACAATCAACTGAAAATTTTCTCCAGATCATCCCCAAATCTAGAAGTTCTGGTGGTTACTCAAGCTCTTCCATCACAAGAAGTGGAGTATTCCAGGTTTTTGACAGCCACCCAAAGCTAGCCAAATTTGTGCTGTTGTACAATCTTGGATGCAGGTTAGGGTGGCCGATAGATATCTATGCAGCCTAACCAGTTACATAGATGCATTCTGCATTTGTGGGCTCTGGCGAGAGGTAATTTCTTGCAACAAAGCGGAAGATGAGGAAGACTGCCGAAAATGCTAGTTGCATGGCATAACATCAACAAGGTGGCTCTTTTGGCCATTGGACAAATCGGGCTACTTTACAAAAGATGGTGAACAGTGGTACCACCACGTAAAATAATATAACACTGGCAGCAGCCTATGCAAATGAGTGCCTGGGTGAGGGGCTCGCCCAGGACCAAGAAAAAGGGCTACAACATTGAGTTCATCATAGGAACTACCATGGCTTCCCATAAACAGTAGATTCTCACTGTTAATTGTGGTTTCCACTTCAGAGGTAAAAATGCAGAAAAGACGGGTTCTCGCCAATGATGCTAATCGGAAGTAAAAGACATTTCTACCTAACATCATGAAGATTGATGGATTTTAATGCAAAGGAAGTAAACAAAAAAGCCAGACACTCGCCCATCTCTCCCTTAAATGCATTTTCTCCCTCTGCCCCTCCCTCAGTCACTTTTCTCCCTCTGTCCCTCCCTCAGCCACTCGTTTCTCCCTCTGTCCCTCTCGGCCACTTGCTCCCCCACCCCGGCCCTCTGCCACACGCTTTCCCCATGCACATTCCCTCTGCAAGACTGGATCCCTGCTGCGTGTTCCCCAACCCCCCAAACACCACATGCCATGCCCACACAATTCCATTTCTTTTACATGAACATATTCATGAAGCTGTAAGAAAAAAATGTATACGTGAACTAGGCCTTTTATTTTTAGCAACAAGACTAGAGTAATTTGGCACAGAAATGCTGCAGTATTTACTTGCACGCTTGTGTTTTGCTGCCTTGGCACAATTATCCCTAGCCTTCTATTACTAACAGAAGAAGCAAATATGTGTGGGACTTAATTGTATTAAGGATGTACATCTGTGCTGGTTATCTCTGGAAGTCTGGGGAGTGATCTTGGGAGGCCAGGCTTGCCTGTCTCCCCATAGAAGACCACTGTTCTGAAAGTCGCTAACAAAGGTGCGGGGGGGTAACAGTATTGGGATTGCTTGGGGATTGTGTGCTGTTCGTTCCTGTTGTCACCCTGCAGTGCTGCTGATTTGCCGAATTTACCTAATTCAAGATTAGAGTCGCGCATTTGATTTCTGTGACACTTCACAGAATTTGGCATGGTTGTTTTTGATCTGGCCAGACCATTATGGGGAACTGTCATGGATGAGACAGTTTATCTTTGTTACATTATCGCATGTATATAAAGCAATACATTTATTTTTACACAAGTGGCGTATATATGGTACTTCGCCTCTTGAAGCCGCTGTGCGGATGCATCAGGAATGTAATGTACGCCTATCGTAATTCAATATGAAAACAGGACAAACTACATTATTCTGTTTACAGACTTCTTTATATTTTCTTAAAAAGGAGCTGGATTTAGAAAAGCCATCGCCAATGTGTGTGTTGTCCTCCGACTTTTTCAGCGCAATATAAATGGACACATTTTTTTATACAGTCCGCCATGTTGGCTCATTGCAAACCTTTCCTGGACATAAAACACATTTGTATTTGTATTTTGTTTATTTGTATAGCGCGCTAGGCCCGAGGGCAACCAGGCGCATATCTTAGAGGCACAGGGTACAATACTGGCATTGATACAGTTACAGATTAAATTCACAGGAGCATAACTTAGGTCGCGAGGTACACATTAGGCATAAGAGCATAAAAGCAGGTGCAGGCAGAGTTAACTATTCATGCAAACAATACCAGTAGTTCAAGGGTAGTGAAACATGTGGCTAGGCTGGTCGTGGGTGAGAAGTAGAGGATAGCCAGAGCTTGGCTTTGTGTTTGAAGAGCGTGGCGGACGGGATAGTTCTGATGGACAGTGGCACGGAGTTCCAAAGTTTGGAAGCGAGGACTGGGAAGCTAACGCCTCCAGCAGTCTGTAAGTTGTATTTAGGAATGGTGAGCGATTGTGCTTGGGCAGATCTTGGAGTCTGTGCAGGAATGTACTGAGAAAGGCGGGAAGTTAAGTAGATAGGGGCCTGATGGTTGACACATTTGTGGGTGAGAGTCAGTGATTTGAGCGATATTCTTTGGGCTACCGAGAGCCAATGTAAGCTCTTCCTAGTGTCGGATATGTGCGCTGACCTAGGAATATTGAGGGCAGCTCTGATAGCATTGTTTTGGGAGATCTGCAATTTGTTAAGGTTACGTTGGTTGGTGCCTTGATAAAGTGCGTTACAATAGTCTAGTTTTGACATCACCAGCGTTCTGGCAAGAGTGATGCAGTTCTGGGTAGAGAGGAGTGGGCGACAGGCTGTAATCAACTTACAAGTGTAAGCCGAGGCTGCGGCGACTGCATTAGTTTGTCGATTTAGGGATAGGGTGGCATCAAGGTAGATACCTAAAGTTTTGGTCTCTTTGGCCACTTTGATGGAGTTACCATCAATGTTGAAGGTGCTAAAGGATGGGTCCAGTTTGCTAAGTTTTTGTTGGGTGCCAAGGATGAGGAGCTCTGTCTTGTCGTCATTAAGACCGAGCTCGTGGTGAGCCATCCAAGCTTGTACAACTTGGTATACGTTGTTCAGAGCTTTGGCATCTGCAATGTAGTCACCAGTGATGGGGATGAGTATCTGGGTGTCGTCTGCATAGTTGGTATAGGTGACACCCAGATAGTCGAGCACATCAAACAATGGTTTGGTGAAAACATTGTAGAGCGTAGGTGATACGCACGACCCTTGAGGGACTCCGCATGGGACCGGCGATGGGGTCGCAGATGCAGTGGGTGAGAATACTCTCATTAGTCTATTGTCCAGGAAGGATCTGATCCAGTTAGTGGCGTTTTCTGAAAAATGGGCAGCCGATTTCAGGTGTTGGCATAGGATCTGGTGATTGACCAGATCGAAGGCTGCAGAGAGGTCCAAGAGTAGTAGTAGGACTAGTTCAAGGAGGAGTGTTTCCAGTCTCACTGAGCCAACACATACAAAATTGAGACACTGCTTAGTTTGCAGTTTTATTAGGTGAGTATGGTACAGCCTTACACGTGTTTCGAGCAACACTGCTCTTCCTCTGAGGCTTGTACATAAAAATTAAAATTAAATTAAATATTAGCCAACCATATACGAGGTTGTAAAAGTAACAAAATTAATAACGACCAAAATTTGAATAAAAAATAATAATGAAAGAAAAGAATAGTCATGTTTCAAAGCAACCATATAGTGATAATGAATAGATTCAAGAATTCAAGATGTACCACGGGGCAGTAGACCAGAATTCGTGAACATTTGTCTTATATAATTTAACTCACGCCTCTATACAAAATGGGGGCATAAATGTGACCGACTTATTTCTAAAATCGGGTGACATATCACCCCCACTGCCCCGTGGTACATCTTGAATTCTTGAATCTATTCATTATCACTATATGGTTGCTTTGAAACATGACTATTCTTTTCTTTCATTATTATTTTTTATTTTTTATTCAAATTTTGGTCGTTATTACTTTTGTTACTTTTACAACCTCGTATATGGTTGGCTAATATTTAATTTAATTTTAATTTTTATGTACAAGCCTCAGAGGAAGAGCAGTGTTGCTCGAAACACGTGTAAGGCTGTACCATACTCACCTAATAAAACTGCAAACTAAGCAGTGTCTCAATTTTGTATGTGTTGGCGCAGTGAGACTGGAAACACTCCTCCTTGAACTTGACCTCACAGTGGTGTATATGGGCAATATACCCACACAACCCAGTCACCTGCTGCCCTCCATCTAACACCAAATTAATATTGCAAGCGCAGTGTTCCACTTGGCTTTTTTGCCCAACCCTCTTGTTCTAGTAGTAGGACTAGTTTGCCATTATCTTTTAAGTCCTCTATTTGAGTTTTCAGATCTAATAGAGCTGTTTCTGTCCCGTGCCTGGGGACATTGGAGAATTATATTCTCCATTTAATTCAAGGAAGTCCATTATGTCTATACACTCCTGCATAATAGCATTTGGGCTGAATAGGAGCATGGTGGTGCCATAAACGCGTGGAATGGAATTACCCCCACTTTAACCTCTCTGCCTGGCTACAGGTTTGTACAAATAGGACAAATTCTAGCTCCTTTATGGCTGCGGTTTCTATTTAGGTCAGTAATCCAATAGTAATTGGTAAAACACGTTCCTCAGTCCTTATGCATCATAGTGAGGTGGTACTGCTGTTCATTTGTGCAAGGGTTTTTATTTGTGGTGTCTCTGAAATGGCTGACTGTTTCACACTGCTAGGTGCTTTTTCAAGGCTATTATGTTATTATTTTAGAAATGAAATGAAACAGTGCAGTGACTTGGTGGGTTCTTTGTAAATTTGATACAGCACTCCAACCCCACCCAAGAAATTCATCCATAACAGCACCTGAACAATTTATAAGTTGCGTTTTTGAATAGAGTTCATTAACCCTTCCTAGCCCACTGATTATCCAAATATCTTGAAAAGAAAATAGTGCCACAACACTCGTGTTGGCAGTTTTCAAGAGACACTATTAACAAACCTTTTTGCACAAATTAATAGGACTACCTTATGATTAAGCGTCAGGACTCTGAATATTTTTCTACAAATTGATGCCTGGATTACAAAGCGCGCTTGCCGACTAAGGCGCTAGAATTTGCCTTATTGAGCAAGCCTACATCTCACTTTGAACTCGCAAGGCACATCCGCCCTGCTGAGTAATCCTGAAGAAGTCAGCCGACCGAGTACAAGGTGGGCAGTGCGGTAGAGCTCTTCTACTCTTTCACGCTATTAAGAGTTTGTCAGTAATGCTGGGACGGCACCTCCAGCACTTGGCTAGTGGTTTTTCCACCACATTAGTAATATGACCCCAACTTGTCTTTCCTCTCTTCTCTCCCTCTACTGTGGCGTTCCTCAGGGGTCTAACCTCTCCCTGGCTCTTTACCCACTACCTGGCACCTCTGGCCCACCGTTTCTCTACTTTCTGCTCTAACTTTCAGTGTTCTGCAGATGACACCCAGCTCTCCTTCAGGCTCCCTACAGCCTATTCTACTCCTTCTCTCATACCAGAATGTGTCCGCAATTGGTGTGCCTCCAACGATCTCTGCCTTAATGCCAGTAAGACTGAGCTCCTCCTCATTGGGACACCTGCTCCTGCCTTCCCTCTCACTGTGGCCACCCACCCTGAGCCCTCTACCTGCTCCTTCCTGTGAGGCTAAGAGCCTTGAGGTTATCTTCAATTCCACCCTCTCCTTCTCTCCTCACATCTCCAACGTCTCCAAGAAGTGAAACTGTCAACTTCACCTCCTCAGATGTATTCTTCCTTTTCTCACTTTCTCCCAGAAGCTCACGGTCTCCAGAGCTCTGGTCCTCTCTAGGCTGGACTACTGCAACAGCCTCTTGCTAAATCTGGCTGCCTCTACTCTTCGCTCTTTACAACTTATCCAGAACAGGACTGCGAGATTTGTCCTTGGCCTCAAGCCCTGGGATCGTATCTTTGCAGCACTGAACTCTCTCCACTGGCTCCCTGTGGCCAAAAGGATCAAGTTCAAGACCCTCTGCATTGTCCACAAGGCTTTCTGGGGCCTGGGACCACACCACATGCAACTTTCTCTTCCTAAACCTCTTAGTTCTCGAGCCCTTTGCTCATCCACCTCCAACTGCGAGGGTCAGACGTTTGTCCAGGCAGAGAGTGGGGTTAGATCTCTCTCTTCGGCTGGAGCTTCCCTCTGGAACAGCCTCCTTGCCTCTCAAACTTGAGAAGGACCATCTAAGGTTCTGGAAGCAACTCGAGTCCTTCCTTTTCACTTCCGCTTTCTCTTGTCCGCTCCCTTGCTGATGTCCCTGTCTGCTGTGCAATTCGGTTACCTCGTCACCCACTGAATTTACAGGACCAGGCGCCTGCACTGCATTCGATCCTCCCAACAACTTAATGGACTGTATCTGCAACCCTACAGCCCCCTGACTCTCTTCACTTATGAGCCACCAACCGAAGCACTTACGAGATACTTACACTCTTCTACCCCTCCACTCCCAACCCCCTGCACCCCAGTGGCACTTCTGCTCCTCCCCGCACGTGCGCGATCTGAATGACAGAAGGCCTAGTAAGATTGTTTTTTCCTTCTCTTCCCCCCTTCCTTCCTTGTCTTGTCGCGGCTAGAAACACTTGTGTACAGGCACGTTATAAATGACCTATCATATCATACGAACTAGAGGCATTACAAAGTGTAATTGCCACCTGTTGTAGACTTAACACAGTCGTCCTTCCAAGTTGGAATCTGACAGATTTTGCCTGAATACAAGTGGCAGTAATAGTAAGAATTTGATGGTAGTTCCAGTTATTGTACTATGTTTAAAGAAAAAAAGTATTATTGGAAAGTGTGGCACCGGTATCAGTCAAAACAGCAAGCAGTTGATGTCGGTGCTTTAAGTGGGCTTCAAAATCGAGTAGGGGGGATATCTGACGAGGGGTGTGGCGTGTACTGGGAGTGGCCTAAACAGGGTACAGCCTGACTCAAACAATACATCATGAGACCCTGCAAACTTGTATTTTGAGTCACCTGGGATGTTCTTGGGTGTCTTTGTTTGCTTTAGTCTGCATTTTGTAAATAAATATGCCTGGCATGTTTGAACATCCATTGCTGTCTGCAAATAAATCCATCTCCCCAGTGCCAGTTGATCACCATCGTTTTGCAAATAAATCGCCTGTGACAAAGGGGAGTGTGACGATCACAGAAAGATCACTTCTCCCCAAGGGGGAGCCATCCCATTTGGGACTAGTGAGGGGAGCCTTCTACTCTTAACACCCCATAGGGGACAGAGTAAGGGAGATCCCTATGGAGGGGACTACCCCTTAGGGGTCATAGATCCTGATGGGGCTTCATGTCACCTTCCTTTTTCTCCTGACGACACCTTTTTATAGGGTGTCTAGGGACTAAGGGTTACAATGAGCACATGCATCCTTTGTAATGGCTGACTTGGCTTCTGACCTGTGCCCAATCCCCTGCCAAGACTCGGGAGCAACAAGTGCACCGCCCCCTTGAAGTGTTTCCTTAGGATGACCAATGGCAGGAGCCCTCGGACGCTGCAGAGCTTAACTGCGCCTGACCCTGAGGAGTTGTGGCTGGGCGGAAAGGGAGAACGCTAGTGTGGGCGGTGCGTACCAGGGGAGTGCGGCAAGATGTAGCGGCAGGACGGCCGTAGAAGCCAGGGAGGCTGCGAGACATAGGAAACAGACCCTAGGAAGGCCGATACGGAGCCTACTTGAAAGTCACATAAGCAACTCTGTGCAGGCTGAGCTGCGTGACCGAGGTAGATGAGTCTCAAGCAGACCGACGGGAAGCCCTGTCGAAACCTTGCGTCACGGGAGAAAAACTGGAGAGATTGAACACCCCTCCTGGGGATAACCATTTGACTCTAGCAGGTACGCACAGGCTTAGCTGGAGAGGGAAGGCAGCAAAAGCGATAGGAAGATGGAAAGAGGCGGAATAACCCAGAGAAGAGGAGTCCGAAGGAGAAACGCCCCAGAGAGGGGGGGGGGTAAAAGATAGAAAAATCCCAGTGTGGAAAAAGTGAGGAAACCCTCAGAGGAGTGAGGAAAACAAGCATTCCAGAGTGGGAAGAGAAAGAAGACCCCAGAGGGGAACAGGGGGTAATTAAGAGGAAGAGTGGGGAGAGAGAGAGAGCGAGCAGAAACCAGAGTGTGATGGAGGAAAAACCTAGAGTGGGAAGTGAGACGGAAGATGGCCTCAGAGTGGGAGGAGAGGGAAAACGCTCCAGAGCGGAAAAGGAGGTAGGCAAAAACGAGAGAAAGCAGAGGAACCCATTGCCACCCTTTGACATATCCATGGATCCTTTGATATGGCTTTTGGCCATGCACCAGGCAACTTCTAGCACCCCAGTGTAGCCATGTGCAGCCATGTACAGCCTTGCCCAGGAGTAACTTTGCCTGCAATGTGGACCAAACTCTTCCAAGAGCCCCAGTGCGCCCACTTCGCATGCCCAAACCCAAAGGCCATGTTGCCTGGAGCATAGTCTAAGGCAATGCCCCTTGCACCGTCTGCTATTCAATATCCACTGAGCCCAGGGCATGGTCTTCTTCCATAACAATGTGTCCTCCCAGATACTCAGTGTGCCCATTCCCAATGATCACTTGTCTTAATACTTGGCCTCTGGCCATGCCCAATGCACCTCCTAAAGACCCCATCTGCTTAAAAGACATGGCCTGCAAGCATGTCCAGTGGCTACACCATGCTCTGCTACTTCCAGAGCCCTAATGGTGCTACTGATCATTGAATGTTGCTGTGCACCTTGACAACGGAGCTGGTACAGCTAGCCAATCTGAGACACGGGTCCTCGGATGTGAATTCAGCAATCTGATCCCCCAAACAGCCCTGTGAGTCTGCAAATAGATCTGAAAGCTCGAAGTATACTTGCACAGAGCCATTCAGTGGGGTCTGTACGTGAGAACACAAGCTGCCATTTGAGATTTGCATGTCTTAAGAGCACTTTCCCATTATACATTAGTGCCCTTCCATTTCACAGCCTCAGCCCCTCGGACATAACTTCATGTATTTCCAAAGTGTTCCGAGTTGGACGTATATTTCTTGTGGAAAGTTATATTGTTCAAATCTGTTCAAAAGTGCCAAATGTATAAGCATGTGAAAAAGTGCTCATCTGGGAGTTTCACTGGGCCTAGATTGGCTATCACAAGCCTAGAAAAAAGATTGATACAAAAGAAAACAATGAGTTGATCCCTTTTAGTTAGGCTAACAAAGTCCTTTATTTTGCATACTTGCAAGCTTGTGTGGAATTCCTCCACTTCCTGAAGCAGAGATGGAATGCAGCCACTGAAAGACATTACAGCATTACAGCTTACATGGTCCCTCCTGGAAATGCCCCATTATCTGTACCTGTCTGTGTACCCGGTTTGTTGGTTTGCTCAGAGAGGCATGTATTAGGTGTTGAACTCCCACACACATTGCAATCGTCAAGGTCTAAATGGTACAATATGTTAAGTGGGGCAATGGCCAGGTAGCGTAACTGAAGAGCAGGGAAAGGGGATACCGCTCTCCCCGTTAGTGCTGTCAGGAAGGCGGGATGGAATGGGTTAGTGTCAGTCATGGGAGTTGCAGTCCAGTTGAGAGTTGGTTTATCAGGCCATTCCCTTTTGCAAGATCAGTGCTAGCTGTGAGGGGTCAGAAATGCGAGAGACACATAGGTATAGTTTTCTCCCAAGTTGCCATTTTATTAAATAAAAAGGGGTGAGAAAAACACCTATCTTTCCCTAACCTAACCAGGAAATCCCTGCCTAACAAACTAAGGCTAAAGAAAAATGACTGAATGTCCAAAAGGAATCTGACCCTCACACTAATGTACAATGCAAAACTATACAGCAATTGTTTGGCTGTTTTAAACTCCATAACATATATATATATTCAGACTCAAGTTAGAAACATGAAACAGAGTGGCCAGGGTTGGTTCCTTTCCCTGGATCAGTTCAGGATTTCCTAGAACAAAGTTCGGTTTCAAGAAAGTTCTGTTCAATAATAAAGTTTCACTCAATGTAGGATATAAAGTCTTTTCCATTCAATATATCCATAACTTGGCAAAGTGACTATCCCGCTTCCAAAGGTTTACTCACACTTCAAAACAATTGTTAATGTTGCCACAACCTCCTGTTAGGTAAACCAAAAGTCTTTTCTTCAAACATCAATTGACAAATCAAATTCAAGTGTTTTCTCCAAAGGCCAATCACTTGTTAGCATATCGAACTTCTTTATAAGTAACACACTTCAGTCAGGATAGTTCAACAATCACTTTCATTATGTAAAGGTTCATCAAACACAAGATGATGGAATTTACACTTCTTTTTCACCATGACCTTTTACCACAACCACAGTACTTTAAATCATCTTCTTTCTGGGACACTTGCCTGCCAGGACCAACTACAATTTGTCCCTTTTCTGGTTTACTCGCCTGCCAGGATAAAACTCCTCCTATTGATTGATTGAGTGTTTATTTGTATAGCGCCTATACACAATGTGTTTCAAAGCGCTTCAAGGAGGGAGGGAACAAGGGAGCATACAGTTCCATTCTTACAGGTCCTTGAAACAGAATTGAATGTGAAAAATAAACTATCGTATCATATCAGATAGTACAAGTGCATGGAACAATAAGGGAAAGAAGGGGAAGGAAAAAAGGAGACAAGACTAGCAGTAACATTACTATGCCTGACGACAATTGTTGCAGTGCATGAATGACAAGAGGAGGGGATGTGGGGGATTGGAGAGAAAGAGTAAGGGGAGGAACAGAACAAGTGACTATCTGTATCGGTCGATGACTGTTGTAGGTAGTGCTGGGGAGGGAGTGGGAGGAGAATACAAGGAGGGAAAGGGGGAGACAGACAAGCTATTATCAGAGGTCGAGAGACAAATGATCAGAGTAAGTGCTAAAATAAAAAGAAAAGAAAAAAGAGGAAGGGGCAGGGGAGGACAAGAATGCTGCAAAAGGCAGGCAGCTACTATTACTATGCCTGACTGCAATTGAGGTAGTGCTGAACTTTCCACAGGACAGATGGAGGGAAAGGAAGGAGGGGTAGGGCAGACGGCTGTAAAGGACAGGGGGTACGATTACTATGCCCAACAGCAATTGGGGTATTGCCAATCTTTCACTGGACAAGGGGAGTGACGGGAAGGAGGGGAGGGCGGGTGGCTGCAAAGACAGGGGATTACGATTACTATGCCTGACGCCAATTGAGGTAGTGCCAGAATTTGAAACGGAAGGAGGGAAAGGAAGGGTAGGAAGAGGGAGAGGTGAAGGGGAGGGGGCAAAAGAGCGCTAAAGGTGAGCAGGGGATGGGAGTAGGGCAAAGACACTCACAGGGGTGAGTGGGGCTTAGAGAATACTCACAGGGGTCAAGGTGTGGGGGGGTTTAGAGAAACACAGGGGACAAGGGGTGGGAGAGGCGTTTGGAGAACACGAACGGGGGCAAGGGTTCGGGGGAACACGAGAAAACGGAAACAGAGGGGGGAACACAGTTAGCAGGAAGGACAACGGAGTGGGGAGCGCAGTGAGCAGCACGGGGCAACGGAGGGGGTGGGAGGGAGCACAGAGAGCAGCAAGGGGCAACATGTACTCTGTGATAAGGCTTGTTACAAACTCTCCACACTAGAATCGTCAATGGGGAGATTTGAACCCACGACTGCTTCTCTGCTCAGTCTTTTGACTTCGAACAATTGGCTTACATCTTCTTCCAAATGGATATTTCACAAAAGGATAATGATTCTTGTGTTGATCTGTTTGCCTTAGGCAATGCAGGTTACAGCTTTGCTCCTCAGTCTTTTATTTCTAGTTGTGCAACCTTTTGGCTACTGCCAATGCTGGTTATAATTCTCTCCCCTGGACATCTTTCCTAGGAGAGTTATACCAGTTTTGTCTACATTTCACTTTTCTTTGGCTTTGGCAATGCAGGTTACATTGTTCCCCTATTTGGAATACCTCATTAGGGGAGTTGTGCCATGCTTGCTTAAATTCAATTGTTCGGTATTTAAAATATTACCTAGCTGTCTCCTTCGGAGCACCCCCGAGTCACCTGCTTCAAGCCAACTCACCTGTATGCCCTGGCGTCTCCTTCTCACTCACCGGTATTGCTGCTTCACTCTTCGGGACCTCCTCTGCGTCTTAACAACTCCTGTCGGTCTGCCGTCACACGCGCTGGCCTTCAATGGAGCTTTCGCATCTCTGTACACTCTATGGTGAAAATCCAATACCGGTGCAGTTCACGGTACGTACACCGCTTCTCTCGCTCATGCAGTGGCTGGCTTTAATACCGCTTCCTGCAGCGAATCCTCTGCATAGCCAAGGAATCCCGACCTCTGCCATGTTTTCTTCATGGTGTCCGCTGCCGCCACAGCAGCAACTTGCGCTTCTGCTTCTCCCTGCTGCTCCTCCTTTGCCCGCCCCTGAAAGGCCTTTAAATGTTTAAAGGTCCCGTTCAGGCATTGGTCATTGCAACAACTAGACCGCCCGCAACAATTTACTACCTATGGACCCCTCTTCCTCGTCTCAGTACTAAGAGCATTATGGGACTTCCAATCCATAATGTTCTTTATTTCTAGATCAAAATGATCAGTTTTACAATAGGCCATTAAGACTGTAGGATCATTAGGGAAATTGTTTACAGGGGTCTCACATTCTTCCCAACGGGAGTCCCCTCCTGTGTGACCCTCCGCATAATACCACCCCCAAGGGTCAGGATCAGGTAGTGGCTGCCTTTCCCTGACGACATGAGAAGAGATCCCGGTCAGGGTTTTTTGGATGATCACCTCAGATTCATCACAACACAATCATCAACATGTCAGGCTTGTGCCTCTAGAGGGCTAAAAGATGGGATATACAACAACTTCTGTGTTAGACCTGTTACTGTGAAGCCCAGTGTGGTAACGTTGTCTCAAATACCATCTCGGTATTGTGTTGCTTCACAATCTTGAGGAAAGGGTGGGGTTTGACTACAAGGGCCCTGACAAGTCTCTGGGAAGCTTTCTGCGGGGGGCATTTTGAGGGCATACCGGACTGCTTTGGAGGGAGTCCGGCAACGATTCATTGCCTTAGAGAGGCTGGTGGGTCTGGTACAGTGTCACTTTAATGGCTTTGGAAAAAATGATGGAAAGTGTCAGGTCTGAATGTTGTGATCTCTATATTTCTATGGGTGGAAAAAGTGAAATCTGTTAGTTGGGATAGTGACTCATGAAACCGCGATGTCTGTTCAATCCCCTGGCTAGTGTTTTGAAAATGTGGATGCATTTGAATTCAGTACCTATGGCCGTCGCCATCATTTGGAGATGGGTATCATTACCATATGAAAAATGATTGTGGGTCAAGATGAATTCTATGCACTTGTCTGTAGTGTCAGCAAGTGGGTTTTGATCGTCAAGAGCAGTCTTGCCTGCCTCCGTGCCATTGATGTGGGGAATGTTTGCGTCGAGTGACTACACATCCATGGTTGTCGGTGTTGGTGAGTTTTCCTGAAGTCCCACTGTAGGTAAGACTTTAGTTGTCAATCCCAGAGGTTTGTAGATCCCAAACTCTTAGTATCAGTCTGTACTACTCGGGAACCTTGGTAGAGTGGCATAGCAGTCAGGCATATCAAAAGAGGAAGATGTGAGCTTTAGGTAAGTACACTGAACCTAGTTAGTAATGCACATTCAAAGAAACACACATACATTTATATTAAAAACATAGATTCTTTTTATATTTACACAAGTCACTGTTAAATACTTCGCACAATAAACCAAAACACATAGATACACTTTTAGATACTTTTCAAAAGGCCACTTCTTAGTTGGTAGTTACTGAATTTTTACAATTGTTGGTTTTGACAGGTCTACTGTTTGTTTGTTTTATTATTTATATTGCGCACCAGACCCGGAGGTATTCGGGCGCGAAAGCATAAAGAGGGTTGTTAAGCTTGGGTTACATAGCTACATACAGGAATAGTACAGCTAAGTTTACAATACTGTATTCAAAAAACAATAGGCAGAGCAGGTAGGTATATACCGTAAGTAACAGGAGTAGGTATGAGCACATGGATGTACACAAGTAATGAAGTCACGTATATACAAAAGATCCTAGGAGGGATGCAGGTCAGGGTGCATGTCAGGTGGGGTCAGACATCATGTTCCTTTATCCAGTGAATGAGACTAGATCTAAATTGTAGGTAGGGTAAATCTTCTCTTAGAGCAGGAGGAAGGGAGTTCCAATATTGAGCTGCTTTAACAGGGAAACTGCTCCCACCAGATTTAGTGAGCTTAAATCTAGGTACTAGTAGCAGGTTGGAGTTGGCTTTTCTCAGGGGGCGGGAGGCTGTTTGTCTGAGTCTATCCGTGAGGTATTGTCGGGCTGCATGGTTAAGGCATTTTTGTGTTAAGGATGCGGTTTTAAGGAGGATTTTATCTTTTTTTAGAGAGCCAGTTGACGGATCTTCTAAGATCAGATATGTGGGCATTTTTGGGGAGACTTGGAGCAGCTCTCAGGTCATTATTTTGGAGGGTTTGAATTTGCTGCCGAAGTATAAGGCGTTGCAATAATCCAGTTTGGATAAGTTTAGGGCTCTCGCTAGGGTGATGCAGTTGTTAGGAATGGTTTGGCTCCTCTAATAAGTTTGCAAGTGTAGGATGTGGCAGATGCCAAAGCGTTTACTTGTTTACCCAAGGTGAGCGTGGAGTCTATGTAAAAGCCAAGAGTTTTGACTACTTTGGCAACGGTAATGTTGTTGTTATCAATGATGAGGGAGGCATAATTAGGACCCCGTTTTTTAATGTTGGAGGGAGTACCTAGAATGAGGAGTTCAGTTTTGTCATCATTCAGGCATAGGCTGTGGGAGGCCATCCATGCCTGGATGATGAGGTACACTTGGTTCACAAAGGCCAAATCCTTATCGTAATCTCCCGTCAGTGGGATGAGGATCTGTGTATCATCTGCATAGTTTGTGTAGGTGATACCTAGACCATCTAGATCATCAAAAAGGGGCTTTATGAAGATATTGTACAGAGTGGACGAGACGCAGGAGCCTTGGGGTACACTGCATAATATAGGCGCGGGGTCCGCTGCTGCTAGTGGAGAGAATACTTGCATTGTTCTATTATCAAGGAAAGACTGGATCCAAGCGACTGCCTCCTGTGAGAAGCAGGCCGCGGAGACCAGGTGGTTGCATAGTATTGAGTGGTCCACCATATCGAATGCGGCTGAGAGGTCGAGGAGTAGTAGGAGTGCCGTCTTACCTTTGTCTCTAGTGTGTCTATTTGTGCCTTGAGGTCCAGGAGTGCAGTCTCAATACCATGCTTAGGTCTGAAGCAAGACTGGCGAACGCCTAGAAGGTGGTTTTGTTCAGGTGATGCTGAATTTGGAGGTATGCTACTTTATCCAAGATTTTTAGTAGGAATGGCACTGTAGTTATGGGGTGGTAATTTGTTGGGTTGGAAGGGTCGAAGGTTTGTTTTTTGAGGAGGGGGAGGACTTAGTGTTTCAGGTTGCTAGGTATGGTGCCTGATGTGAATGAGGCGTTAATGAGTTTAGTAATGAAGGGGAAAGTTCACGGGCAGCGTGTCTTATGATTTGGGCTGGACATGGGTCACCTTGACAATTAGATGGTTTGAGGGTGAGGATAACTATCTCAACTTCTTTGGTAGATACTTTGCCAAAGTGGAATCTAGGGGTTAGTGATATAGGAGGAGTGAAAGTTGATTGCGGTGGTGGTGAGGCATTCGTGGCTGTTTTAGAGGTGGTACCATTGATATCAGTTTTAGACGCAGAAATGGTATCTTTTTTATCGTTAATCTTCATCTGGAGCGTTTGTTATCTTTTTAAAACTTTTGTTTATTGGCAGAAAGTTGAGACGGGTACAATACAGATTGCGCAGAGACAAACAAGCATCATAATAGCACATACAGGTTTTACATCAAAACTATTTCAGACATCTCAGGTTGAGGAGGGTTGACGTCATGGAAAGGCGCAAGTGGCACATTTCTTATGGTGAGTTGGGCTGGGCTGGTGGGGGGGGGTAGAGCTCCACTTAACCTCGTCTCTATTGTTCAGATAATTGCAGAATTCTGACCACACATTTTTGGGGCGGGATGGTATGGGTAAGGATCCGATATACTCTTCTTCACACATTTGTACCCAGGTGAGGGCTTTCAACCACATCTTGAGGGTGGGGAGGGTGCAGCGCTTCCAGCATTGTAATGCGCATGTTTTGGCGACAATAGCACTTACATTTAGAAATGTTGACATTTTCCTTTCATTTTCCCCAGTCTAAATTCCGAACAACAAGGCTAGTGGGTCCAGGTCTACTGGGGACCCAATTATCTCTGATAACGCTTTTGTCACTTCCATCAAAAACGTATTTAGCGCAGCGCAGGACCAAAACATATGTACATGATCTGCCTCACCTGATTTACATTTCGGGCATGTGTGAGTCGGGGTGCGTGTGAATTTTGCTACTCTGTGCGGTGTGTAATAGAGCCTGTTGATGAGTTTGTATTGTATGCAGCGGAATCTGGCACTCAGGGAGACTTTGCGTGTGTGTGCACACATTTTATTCCATATTTCTTCAGTGATTTCCGTTTCCAGCTCCCTGGCCCATGCTGCCCGTGGTTTGAGGGATATATCCTCTAGTATTTCAGCTGCAGTTTGTACAGTGAGGCTACTATGCCTCTGCTGCCTGCAGAGTTTGTTATGTATTGGAGTTCAGGTGAGTCTGGGGGTTCATCTGGTTATGAGGGCCACATTACCCTCCCCGCTGCTCAGCCTGCAGTATTGTAGCATCTCGAGCGCAGAGTTGGTGTGCCCGGGCCGCCATGATTGAGCGGTGATAAATGTACCATCAGGGTATAGTTCAGTTAGGGCTGTATAGCCCAGGTTTTCCCTGTATCGCGAGAGGTGTTGGTCATGTGTGGGGGAAGAGTCCGGGAAATTGCCATATGGGAAGTCACTTATAGTATGGGTATTGCTCTTGCTTAGCGTGCAGGATACTATTCCATGCTCTAACCGTGGTTGCCACCGGGTCTGATGGAGCATCTGTCTGGAATGTACGGTGTAGTAGTAAGGTCATAATGTTGGTCCCAACCCCTGCCAGTTTCTCTAATTTTACGTGTGGGGGTGGGTTCAGGTGTGTGTACCAGTGGGTGGCGTGTTGGGCCTGTGCCGCGTTCCAGTACAGTGATAGATCTGGGGCTGTGAAACCCCCCTTCTCATAGGTTAAGGTCATATGTTGCCACTTCTTGCGGACCGCTCCGGAGTGCCAAAGAAATTGGGTGCACTCCGAGTGAAGCCTCTTGAAGTATTTCTTCCAGGGCCACACTGGTATGTTGGCAAAGATGTAGAGGAGCTTGGGGACCACAATCATTTTTATCAGGGAGAGTCTGCCCACCAGGGATAGTGGGAGATTGCGCCATTTGAGCATCTTGGATTCAATGAGCTGTGCCATTGTCTCGTAATTGTCTGCCAATAAGGAAGCTTTGGTTAGTGACACTTGCACCCCGAGGTATCTGATGCCACCCGGGGACCAGCATAAGGGGAATTCACATGCCGGTCGTTGGGTTGCCATAGTGAGAGGGAACATTTCCGATTTAGAATAGTTAATGGTGAAACCGGAGTACGTGCCTATTTTGGTTATGTCTCGGATGATCGGGTCTAGGTATGTGGAGGGGTTTCTTACGTATAGGAGTATGTCATCTGCGTACAGTGAGATGATTTCCGGCGTGTCCTGTAAGTGTGTCGATCCCTGACGTGATCAGCCATGGGTTCAATGGCGAGCGCAAAAAGCATGGGGGAGAAAGGGCAACCCTGACGAGTACCTCTGTGTAGCGCAAAGGGAGAGGAGGGAACCAAGTTGACCAGCACCATGGCCAGTGGTCCTGTATACAGTAGTTTTATGTAGGAAATCATATTTGGTCCTACTCCCATTTTTTCCAGCACGGCCCATAAGTATTGCCATGAAACCATATCAAATGCCTTTTGGGCGCATAGTGTAACCGCCAATGCGTCAGCATTCGGATCAATTCTGGATAGCACGTTGAATAGACGGCGGATGTTAAGTGTCGTATAGCGACCAGGAACAAATTCACTTTGGTCGGCGTGGACCAGATGGGGCATGAATGGGAGGAATAAAGAGGAAGGGCCACCACTATCTTGGTGGGCAAACACAGGGCACACTTTTTTCTGACAGAAGTCAGTAATTACATTCAAGAAATTACTCTAGTGATTAAATCATTTTTTTACTTCAAGGAAGAAACTTAGTGTAATTTGAACATGTATATCTTCACAAATTCACTTGTAAATTAAGTCAAAGTATTTCAGACAGTAAATAAATACATTCACATTTTTTTGAAAAAACAGCAATTGTGACAATTAGTCGTCATTATATCTAAACATAGGAATTCGCTTAATTCGCAGTGACCAAACGTTGATGATTCAATTTGTCAAAAATATGTGTACGACGCGTTTGGGGACTAGCCCTTCATCAGGTACAATTTTCAAGCTTGGATTTTCTGAAACTAAATCAAGTAAAGTCGCATCAGACTTCTGTTTTAAAGTATCAGATATATATATATAAGTTTTTTAGAAACAAAGAACTGACCTGTGTCTTTGCAATATCAACTAATGACTCGAAAGAATCCAGTGGGATCTAATGTTTAATTGGGTTTTCAGAATTGCAGCAGTGTCTCAAGCTGATGCCTGATTAGAAAATATATTTGTGTCAAAACACTTTATCATGAGTCTGTATGTCAAAAAACCGTGAGTGGGACACAGTCGCTCTAGTAAAGCGCTGGGTCCTACTCCACGGCTCAGTGGAGTGGGGCCCAGCTCACATCATTGTTGAGTGGAAGTGACCATCACAAGTGAACAAACCATCACTGTAAAGACGGTGAGCAAAATGATATATCTTTGCCAGATAGATGACTGAACCGTGGAGTGGGACCCAGCGCTTTTCTAGAGCGACTGTGTCCCACTCACGGTTTCTTGACATATAGACTCATAATAAAGTGTTTTGACACATATATTTTCTAATCAGGCATCCGCTCGAGACACTGCTGCAATTCTGAAAACCCAACTAAACATTAGATCCCAATGGATTCTTTCGAGTCATTAGTTGATATTGCAAAGACACATGTCAGTTCTTTGTTTCTAAAAAACTTATATACATATATATATCTGATACTTTAAAACAGAAGTCTGATGCGACTTTACTTGATTTAGTTTCAGAAAATCCAAGCTTGAAAATTGTACCTGATGAAGGGCTAGTCCCCAAACGCGTCGTACACATATTTTTGACAAATTGAATCATCAACGTTTGGTCAATGCGAATTAAGCAAATTCCTATGTTTAGATATAATGACGACTAATTGTCACAATTGCTGTTTTTTTCAAAAAAAGTGAATGTATTTATTTACTGTCTGAAATACTTTTTTGACTTCATTTACAAGTGAATTTGTGAAGATATACATGTTCAAATTACACTAAGTTCTTCCTTGAAGTAAAAAAATTATTTAACCACTAGAGTAATTTCTTGAATGTAATTACTAACTTCTTTCAGAAAAAAAGTGTGCCCTGTGTTTGCCCACCAGGATAGTGGTGGACCTTCCTCTTTTTTTCTATTGTATGCTGGTCTTGTAGCCGGGACCTACATAGGAGCACCTGAATTATATTATAGTATTTCAAAGTTAAACTTTCATTAAATTAATGGTATCCAATTAATCCAGTGTGCACCTCTACACTATATGTTGCATGAATGGGAGAAACCTGTGGCGATTATTTTGGCGAAGATTTTCATGTCTGTTGATGAGGGATAGGGGCATGGAGGACCCACATTCGTCTGGGGTTTCCCTGGTTTGGGGAGGACTGTTATTAAGGCTTCTCTTAAGGAGGGGGGAGGGTGTTTAATCTGAGTGATTCGGTCCAGACCCCGTACAGTGCAGGTGCTAGTATGGCAACATGTTCCTGATAGAACTCAGATGTGAGCCTGTCGGGGCCTGGAGCCTTGTTCTTAGGAAGGTCTGATATTACCTGGACTACCTCCTCTAAGGTGAATGGAGCGTCAAGACGTTCCCTGCTGTTCTGGGAGATAAGGGTCATAGGAATACCTTCTAGCAGTTCGTCCAAATCATGGGCTGTGTTCAGGCTGGGGGCAGTATAAGTTGGCATAAAAGCTGGCGAGGATGGCTTGGTCCGACCAGTGTCTTAAACCCTTTTCATCAATTATGCTATCAACTCGGGTCCCGCCCCCCTCCGCTCGCACCAGCTTGGCCAGGGTTCTACCCGGTCTGTCTCCCTCACCATATCTTCAGGCAGCTGCGGGGCGAGCATAATATCGCACCTCGCTTAAGGCATGCGACTCAAATTGTTCCAGTTCTGTTCTGATCTTTGCCAGGGTTGCTGGGGCCGGTGTGGAGACGTAATCTTGTTCTAGGGTTTTGAGCTTGGTTTTGGATTTGTTTAAGGCCTGCCTTATGGCTTTGAGGACCCCGGCTTCCCTAGAGATACCCATCCCTCTGATGTATACCTTAAATGCCTCCCAGCGGATCGCTTCAGGTGTGTCGGACGTATTGTTATTTTCAAAGAATGTGTTTATGTCCGCTAGGATCTCGGCTTTAAAGACGATGTCAGATAGGGCGTCAGATTTAAAGTGCCAGGCGGGTCGGGCCGACAGTGTATTACCGAGTTGGATCTGTAGCAGCACGGGGGAATGGTCAGAGAGCGTGCATGGAAGGATCCTAACATCCAAAACCCTGTCCACTCGATTACCAGACAGGAGGAACAAATCTATTCTTGAAGAACTGTCATGTACCGTTGAATAGAAAGTATAGTCTCTTTCCTGGGGATGGAGCGTTCTCCACACATCATTTAGATTCAGGGAGCTCATGTGTGTATGGAGTCGTTTTGCAGCACGAGTTGTGGACCTGCGGGTAGTGGTCGTTCTATCTAGGAGATTATCAAGTAGAAGATTCATGCCCCCCCCCCCCCATATGATTGGGACTTCATGCGATTAGTGACCCTTTGGGGTATGCTTGGGTGGGTAGGGCATTGAGCAGTTATTGAGTCAGGTAGGGGGGCCTCCCATCAGGCTGAAGAGGTGCCACTGTGTAAGCTGTGTACGTTGATAGAGTGGGGTGCTTCCCCCTTCAATGGCACTCTGAAGGTCACAGAACTGTAGTGGGAGGACCCCAGCTCGTGGATATGTGGGGTCTCATGAGGCGAGGGCCTTGCAAGGTATTACAACTCAGGAACATAAAGGGTGGCTGCACGGAGCCCGCCACAAGGGTGCCCAAGGGGGTGATGAAGAATAATTTCCAGCGGGTGGTCTGTGGGGGCCCGAAGCACTGTGGGTAGAGAGAGTTGGGGTGGGAGCAGGGCGGGCTCCCATGTAGACACTCACCTTGGTTGTATTATAGCATGCCAGATGAAGTGCAAGTAACAGGGAGGGTAGGGGGCCCCCGCTAGGATAGAGCACAGGAGTGTAGTTCTGCCTTTAACACCCACCTTACAGCCTTTAGGGTGTCTGGACCTGTATGTCTCCCGGCGTGGGATTGTACCCCAGGGGGCAGCACCCCACTTAACGAGGCCAAAGAGGCATGGGGGCCTCACAGCATGGAGTTGTGCGGCGGCCAAGTGTTTCACGGCTCAGGCGTGTCGCGGGGGTGGTGCTGGTAGGTCTTCAATGGGACCGTGGGCCCGTACTTGTAGAGAGCCATGTGGGGCCTGCGCCCACGTCCCGCGGCCGTTGCTGGCAGGAGATGTTGCTACTTGTTGGGGAAAAGAAAGTGGCCCCGGATCCACTGGGGCGCCGATCGATTATATGTGAGGCTCCACAACGTTATACAAGCGGCCCCCGGGACAGGGGGGCCGCGTCTATGTGTGGGCGTGGGGGGGCTCCAGCCCGCGGCAGCAGGTGTCAAGCGGCTCGCTGCTCGGAACCCGCAGCCATCGGACCGGCAGCCCCACCGTACGTCCACGGGCGGGGCGGCGGTTGATTGTGGCCCCGCTCCCCCGGTCACCAGCAGGGGGGGAGTAGATCTCACCGGCAGGGAAGCGTCGCAGGGTGCTCGCGGATGGCGGTGCTCAAGGATCGGTCAAGGCAGCGCCTCCAGGCGGGGACCGCAGCTGACGGCTGCTAACGGCTGCGGCGAGGCTCCGCAGGCCCAGGTGTTGGTTATGCCGGCTCCAGGCACCGACTTTACTTCGGACTTCGGTAACTTAGAAAGGAGAGTGACAGAAGAAGAATCGTGGCAGTCTCGCTAGAAAGTAGTGAGGATTAGCGCCGATATTTAGCAGATTCTGGTGGGCAGGAGCGGAGCACACAGGCTAAGCAGCCATTTTCCTTGGCTGCTCAACAGCGCCCCCCTGCAGTGTTATCTTATTGGCCAAGGCATTTTGGACACTCGTGCACCAGTTCTTATCCTTAAGGCAGGAGTCAGGTGCTTGAATGGGGGAGTCGATTTCTTTAAGCATAGCAAACAATTCTTTAGTATTTGAGTTGGCTTGGGCGATTCGGGAGTTGTAGGATGTTTGTAGCTAAGATCATTTCTTTTGTATAGAGGGTGGCTAGTTTATTCAGGTTATTTTTGTTGAGGTCAGAAGGGTCTAATCTCCAGATTTTTTCGCTTAGACGTTTTTCTTGTCTGATAGCTTTCAGATGGGGCGTAAACCATGTGTTTAAGTGTTGACGGGGTTTGCTCTTTCTGATCTTCAGTGGGGCAATGACGTCTAGAGAATAGAGCATCACTTTGTTGTATATTTCTACCATTGTGGCTGGGTCGATCTGTTCAGAGATGGAATTTAATGTGGGAAGGATGAGGGGGATGAGGTTTTCAGGGGTAATATTTCTTTTGTTTCTAGTGGGAGCTGCGGGAGCTGTGTTAGTATTCGTGAGTGGTGTGGCTTCTAGGGTGAAAGATATCAAATAGTGGTCGGACCATGGCTGAGGCATTATGGAGGTGATGGTGGTTGGGCAGTTGTGTTCGGCGATCCAGTCAAGGGTCCTTCCTTTGATATGCGTGGGTTCTGTGATCTTTTGGGTGAATCCTAGTTCCTCGAGGGAGTTGTTGATCTGTAAGGCATTGGGGTCTAGTGGGTCACTAAATCCGAGGTTGAAGTCTCCTAGGATAAGGCAGTGTGAGGAATTTTTTTAATTGTCACATAGAAGTTCATGAAGTCTTCCTCGAAGGAACCTAGGGGGCCTGGTGGACGGTATATCGGATGAATGTTGATGGTTTGTTTGTTAGCGATGGTAAGTTTGGCCATGAGGGATTCGCAGGAATTTGTGTTAAGAGGTGTGGAGAGTCTTAGCGTTAGGTTGTTCTTAACAATTATTGCGAGGCCTCCACCTCTGGAGGTGGTATGGTCCAGTCTTATGAGAGTATAGTTGTCTGGCGTGGCTAGCATAATTGCTGGGCCTGCTGCAGGGTGGAGCCAGGATTCGGTAATGGCCAGGAGGTCTATGTTTTCATTTTGGAGTATGTCTGCTATATCTGTGGCATGGGCCTTTTATGCCAGTTTGGGTGGGTAGAGCGTATAGTGGCTGATCTTTGTGTTGGCAGTTTGAGGAAGAGGTATGATCTCTGAAGTCGATGGTTAAGCTGGAGTGGGTGTTGGCCGTTGTTGTCTTTATGGTGTGGGATATTGGTGGTAGGCAGGGTGCCCCTGGGGCGATTAGTGGAAAGGTGGGCATTAGTTAGGGGAAGTTTAAGCTTTCTCTGTTGGACGCTACAAGGTTTAGTAGCCATGCCGGCAAACTCAAGAGGTGCACTCGCATGTGTTAATTGATTCTGCGACTGGGGCATGTTGAGGTTTTGTAAGCTGATCAAGTTTAGGATGGTTCTGAGTAGAACAGTGTAGAGTAATGGCAGATGCATAGTTTGTTCGTGGGGGCGGCTCGAGTGCTGGAACGGCTCAAGTGCTCATCTAAGTTCAAGGTTTACAGTAGGACTAAAAAGCAGTATGCAAATGAGTAGGTATACTTGTGGCACTAGGGGTTCACCTAAGTTCGAGTTCACAGTGAAGGCTAAACAGTGCAGCAGGTAGGTGCAATTATGGCAATGGGGTTAACCTGGATTCGGGGTTCAGAGGCTAAAAATGCAATGTGCAAATAGGCAAGATTCGCAGTAGAGGCTAAACATGCAATGTGCAAATAGGCAGGTGCAATTGTGGCAGCAAGGTTCACCTGGATTCGGGGTTCATAGTAAGGCTAAAAATGCAATGTGCAAGTGGGTGGGCGCAATTATGACAATGGGGTTCACCTAGATTCAAAATACACATTTGAGATGGCAATGGGTTCACCTAGATTCAAAATACACATTTGAGGCTAAACAGTGAACAGGTAGGTGCAGATATGGCAATAGGTTCACCACCTGGATTCAAAATACACATTTGAGGCTAAACTGCAACAGGTAGGTGCAAATATGGCAATGGGTTTCATTTATATTCGGAAGTCGCAGTCGAGACTAAGAACACGGCGTGCAGGCAAGCTAACGTGGGTTTCCGCATCATATAATGAATGCAGTGGGGTGGGACATTTATCATATATGATGGAAGTAGTCTCAGGCTAGTGGATAGGTACTGATGGGAGGCGTAATGATACCCTTTAGAGTTCGTTTCAATGGGTTCGCTGCGTGGGTCGCTACACGCAGTGGTCTTGTAGTGGCACGGCACTGCAGGTAATGGAGGGGGCGGGTGAGGACTTAGATAAGGGTGGTGGCCTCATAGAGTCAATAAAGCAGAGATGGATATAGCAGTGAATTTCTATGCATAGTACCTTAGTGGGGCTACATCCGGGAGTGAGTGGATCATACAAGTGGGGATGCAGCGTTCCTGGCAGACGGCAGGAACCGGCAAGGATGGCTGGGACAGGTGATGTGCCTTCCTTTTCGTGGCTTTGTTTTCGGGCTGGCTTCGCCTTCCGGCAATTTCCGATAGGCTACTTGAGCCGCAGTGAGGCCAGTCAGCTGGAGGGGCGGGCTGCTGGCAGGCAGAGAGGCATGATTCAAAGGTAAATGATGGCGGCGGCCATCTTTCGATGGATAGAACCCTCGTAGTTCTTAATGGCGGCGAGTCGAGGCAGACGTTTTTCTTTAGTTGGCTACTTTCTTTTCAAAAAAAGTGTCTGGCGTTGCTTCTGCACAACACGTGCAGGTGTTTTCAGAATTTCCTTTCGATGCACGGATGATGCTCATAATAATGAGCATATTAGAGGGTGAAGTACCACAAGCCTTCCCTGCTGTGTAAAGCAGGGTGTGGGTGGTGCTGCTCCTGCAGCACAGTGTGCTCCGGCTCTGCTGGTGGGCTTGGTGGTATAATCTGTAATAACGCACACCCACAAAGTAATACAGTAATTGAATAAAGTTAGCAAAGACATATAAGATAGTGATTTTTAGGAAGGAAAATGGCTGGTTAGTGTTATACTGGCATAAGTTAAGGTTCTAGGGACAGTTTCTTCGCACAGCAAGTCTTTTAAAGTCCAAAATGCAACCCGGGCTAAAAAGTAGTTCGGAGAGACTTAGTCTTGAAAAGCAGCAGAAGCCAAAGGTTCCTGCGGATACTTTCTAGTTTCTAGGATAAAAAATGCAAGAAGGCTTAACCAATGTCGGAGACCCTGTTAAAGGACTTGTTAAGAAGACACAAGCAGCATCTTGGTTCGGCGGTAAGTGGGTGTTGCACTGGACACCCCTATGTGCGCTCCTAACGCTCTTGAGCAACTTTCTGGAATAATGTTAAGCAGTTCCTTTTCCCCCACAGTACCTTTGGTTAGAAGAAGACATTTGTGCTGGATGCTCCTTGATGTTGCAGCTCTGGACCCAACCTCTGGATTCCTTCTTCTGATGACGATAGGCAGGACAATGGACGGGATCTCTCAGCAGCAGCAGTCTTGAGGGAGGACCTCTGCCACGGCTTTCATCAACTTCTCTGGTCACTCTGCAGTTTTGGCACCTTTTCTGCAGCACCAACAAAGGACGCGATTCGCCCGGTCAATCTTCTTTGGTTCCTGAAGTCCTGCACTGTTAAGGGGACTTGGACGGGTTGGATTGTGTCTCTGGAGTGTCCTTGAGGGCTCTGCAAAAGCTGATGAATTCGGCCTTTCCACGACGATGCACTCAAAATGGACAGCAAATCTCCTGGTATTGGAGTTCCACAGCTCTGGAAAGTCACGGGACCTTGTGAGATGGCTCGCTCACACTCCTCCACCCCCCCGGTCCTCCTCGTCCCCTTCCTTTCTGCCCATACCCAGAATGTGGTAGTTTGAAAGATGTATCGGTGCCCAGACTGACAGATTCTCAGTTACCATTCATGTGCTTGTGCTGCAAGGCCTGTAACATATGGAAATTGGTGGCATTGAAAGATTGACAAGAGAACAGATAATTGTGTGACCAGAAGTAAGCGAGCAGCAATCCTAGAAAATTGTCAACATTCTCCAAGCAAGCACCCTTACTAGATGCTGTCACGCAGTGCCCCCACCTTCCACTCTTCCACACCCCCCAAGACTACCCCTGGCACTCCTTCCTCCTGTCAGTAGCAGGCTCCATAATTGTTAACGACCTATTAGTTAATGCCAGGAGAAGGGTCCAAGCCATTCAGGTAATTCAGATTTTTTTGTGGGCGGGGGGCTTTTTCTGTTATGTACCTTAGACAATACTGCTTTATCAGTATTTATCTAGCTTCCTTCTCTTTGTTGCATCCGCTTTGATAAACCTATAAGCCCTCATTGCTGAGATCTGTAGGACCCAATCAACTCTACCTCTAATCCTTTCAAGGTCATTAAATGAATACCAATTCCATTTGGGTAGCAATTGTATGGAAACAGTTCTATGTAAAGCGCTTTGACGAAAGTGCTACACAAAAGAGTATTATTTTGGCTTCTTTTTAAATTGGATTTCAATGTTTAGTGGTTTGGCTTTCCATGTGTGCTTCCTAGCTTGTCCACTGTGGTTAATTTTACAAACTGTGTTGGTTCCTGTGATTCTGAGCAAGAGTGGAGAACCTGCACGAGCTGCACCAGATGCTTTGCGCCTTCGGCATTCTCACTGAACCATGAAACCATCTCTTGCGCTACATTGTGATGCTTTTCTCCTTGTTTAGACTCGGCAGCCGAAACGTCCATTCACTTACTATAAGCTGGCCAAAGAAGCGAGCTGCATGGTGTCTGACCTGAAGTGGAACCCTGCCATTCCTGCCATGGTGGCTGTGTGTCTGACCGATGGCAGCATGTCTGTTCTGCAGGTCACAGACACGGCTAAGATCTATGCCTCTTTACCGTCTTCTGTGGCTGTCACATCAGGTGAGAAATCTGTTGAACCAGATAAGTCAGACCTCTGATCCATTGCCCCCACTTGGAATCACCCAAAAGTATTTTGGGCAATGCTAGGTAGAACTAGCGGCTTGAATATTTCACGACCATCATTCTCTGGTTATTTATTCTTTCTAATTCTATCTCTTTGGTTCATGCTAGAAAATTCTATTTATTTAGTGGTCCCTATTTGCATCTCTTGCGTTTTTTTTGGCAATGTCTTGGCTATGAATGTGTGTTTTAGAAACCTCAACAGCTGCCTAACACCAAATCAACGGTGAAGACAGTCTCTTGGGCTACATTGTCCACTAGCTAATGGGCAGACTCTGAAAATGCTTGTATTTCTGGGATGTGAGGCAACTGCTGCAGCAGTGGACGCTGGTCACCAAAATCAGTTTAATAGTCTCTTGTTATTCAGAGTGGCAGTCGTTAGTTATTTAGGTGTCTGAAGCACATTGGATAATACATTGATAAATCCCTTCCATTAATTGGGAATGGCACTACACATTTCTTCTTGCATCCGTTTTTGGCTAGCAGCACTTTAACTTTCAGAGATTACCCCACGTGCAAATGGCAGCACCGGGGAGGAGCTGGTGAAGATGTTCCTCAAATGGATGAAAATGCCTGATAACATTTTTGACTTTCTTGGTTTGCAGTTTGTTGGAGTCCTAAAGGAAAGCAGCTGGCTGTCGGGAAGCAGAATGGCACAGTGGTGCAGTACCTGCCGGTAAGATGATGGGATTTGTACCAAATAGAAACTGAAGCTGTACGTTGCCGCAGAGCGAGTCTGTTTGACCATGTGTGACGGTGGTGCAGAAACTACCTGTAATCTGATGGTGCGTCTTCACCAGCTTTGTATAGTGGATAGCTGTAGGAGATATATATATATATATTTATATATTTAGTTTCACAGGGGTGCAGAACATGCCCGTAGTATTGTCTTTCATATTGTACATGTGCAACAAGCACTTGATCCTACATGCTTCCTGATTGGACTATTTATGGCACGCTCTTGAGACAAAGGAGTTTTTATCCTTTTGCTAGAACTAGAGGCATTTGGCTGGAGAAAATGGTCTCCACTTGCCAGTGCTGTGATGAAGGCATCATGCATGTGAGGGGTCACCTGTACCCTTTTATACATGAAATGCAAACGGCTCCTGTATGTTTATGAATGTCCTTTGGTCTTCTGCTTAAGTTGTGTGAAAGGGGCTCTTGGAACCATCTTAATAATGAGATCCTTTGCTTCTGTTTCCTTTACAGAACCTGCAGGAGAAAAAGGTTATTCCTTGCCCACCATTTTATGATTCTGAAAATTCTGTGAAAGGTACAAGTCTGTTCCAAGCTCTCATTGCTGGGGAATATTTTCTGTGTTCCTCGTTGTCATATATAGTGCAGGAATTGCCTGATGCTGTGACATTGTGTTCTCTAACACAATATGTGTTGCATGGCTTCACTCTACAGGTCTGTCAGACTTCTGGTGCTGTCTCCATCAAACAAGGTTTTGTGAAAGAAGCTATTGTTTAGTTTTATGTTTTTATAATCTCTGCTGGAGTACTAGGTATGATCACATATGAAAAGCAAACATTGTAAAGCATGCGTAATACAAAGTTTCACCCATTTTCTAAGTGCTGCGACTGTTGATTGATGAGTGAGGAGTCAAGCAAAGAATGTGACGTGCTCTAGATTATGTAATACGGTCTGGTGGAGAAGCTGGCATTGGGACACCGGTCTCCTGCTTCCATAGCAGGCAACTCTACCTCTAGACCAATTACCACTGTGCGTGCTGCTCCCTCGTACTGCGCATACTTAAAACAAATTATCCAGTCATTTGTGAAGAATTTGAGTTAAGGACATTTTCTGCCATTTAAAACCTGATGCATGTGGTTTGGAGGGTGGGGGGACCAAACAATTGATTATATTGGCCATAAAGGGATGCTGCCCTAAGGTGAGGGCTGTAAGTTCAGGTCAGAGCACTGTTAACGTGGAGGGATGGTTGTTCTCTGCCTCGTGTAGTAATTACAGTGTACGGGTCTGTGGGTCTGTGCTTTAATCGTTTGTTGCATGTGATGAATTCAGTAATTGGTGCTTTGCTGCTTTCTGTAATTGCGATTGCTATATACTGCATTGCAGGCTGTAATTGTGAAGTCAGTCTCTAAGAGTTATTATGTCTGGGGAGAGCGCCAGTAGGAATTAGCTCTGCCACCACAGGCTAATGCTGTCACCATGTTTTAACGTCTCTACTGTTAACGACACATTCTCATCTCTTTCAGTCCTGGACGTGCTCTGGATCGGGACCTATGTCTTTTCAGTGGTTTATGCGGCGGCTGATGGGTCTTTGGAGACTTCGCCTCAGCTGGTGATGGTCTTACTGCCGGTATGTGTGGGGCGATAGTGCTGCTGTAATCTTATTTGCTGTGCATAGGTCCGACATCCAGTGGTCACTGCGGAGTATTGCATTTTGTTTTTCGTAGTCGAAAAGGGGACGTCGACAAGGCGTGTCTGAAACACTATCGCTATAGTGACGTGCGTTGTACCCACAATCCCTCACGCGTCGAGGTCCCTCAGATTGTTTTTTTCCGCCCAGCTACTGGTCGCCTTTACGCGGAGCTCCTCGAGAGACATTGCAGATTTCATCTCCTCGACCTTTGGTCGTTTTCTTATAATATATAACACATAGATCCCTCCCTTGACGCAGTTGTGAAGCTGTTTCTCCGCCGAGCAAGATCTTCGACGGAGGGGACGAGCGGAGGAGATCCTTCGGCGTTGCCGAACACGTGGCCTGGCCTCGCAGGCCAAATACAGTAGGGAGAGTGGGGTCATGGGACATCTCTTGTTTCCTTTCTGAGAATGCCTTTCCCTTTCCCCTTCCTTTCCCTTGGGGTCGTTATCACGATTTACTGCCTCAGCTATGGAGAGGACACCCTTTAGGTTTTGCCCGCATTGCAAGGGCAAGTTCACTTGGAAGGACAAGCATTCACGGTGTAACCGCTGCTTGCCCCTCGATCACAAGGAGGAGGGTTGCACGGCTTGTCGGATACTTAAGCCAAAGACTCTAAATGACCATAGGGTCAAGAGGTGGGCGGCCTACGCTATGTCGAAGGCCGATTCCTCACCCGCCGCCGCTACCACCGACAGTGACGAGGAACGTGATAACACGACCTCCGCTACGGAAGTCGTAGACCCCTCTAAAGAGCGCTCGCGCTCTTTGTCGTCTGTCCCCGGACCCGACGGGCTCGGCTCACGCCCTGCTTATGGGGATGAACACCCTGGCGACACTGACGCACACGATACCACCCATAAGCACACAACCCACGGCTCTTCTTCGTCGAAGACGAAGAAAGCATCAGCGCCCAAGGAGACGCAGGTTCCACCGGCGGCCTCCTCGGACCGTTCAGGTTCGAAGCCCCTCTCGCAACCGCAGCCGCGACCAGCGACTAAGCTTTCGGCAAATAAGGGCGCCGCCCCCAAACCATCGGCCGGCGCGCACCAGCAGAGAGCGCACGCCGCCGTAGAACGATCGACACCCGTAACGTCGAAACCACAGCCCTCCTCTGACAAACTAGTCGCAGAGAGCTTGGCGAGGATCGTTGTAGCCGACGCCCAGAAGCGTACGCCGAAAGACACGTCGAGCGCTACGCAAAGGTCGAAAGACACGCCGAAAAGGCACAAAGAAGGACAGGGACTACCCCCTTCAGTCGGGGGGACCCCCAGCACACCGGAAGGCTTTTCTGACGGCGACGGGAAACTTTCCTCGACGTTATGGGAGAGGTCGAGCCGTTTCAGGCGGAAGACACTAATTTTCCCCCGCTAGACCGCTCAGGGGGTACCCCATGAGATCATGGAAAGGGTCCATCTCTGCATGGAGAGGATGGAGAGGTTCATGAAGACCCAGAACCCTCCCACTCCCAAGAGAACAAGAGAAGGGCCTCAGGAGGACCCCAGGGCTAAATATCCGAGACTATTCAACCCCTCCCAGCAGGACACAGCCTCAGATTTCCATAATGTGTATGACCTCACTGGTGAGGAGCAATACTTGGAGGAGGAGGATGAATTTGTGGACGATGAAGAGGGACAGAACCAGGAGGAAGGTCTGGAAGACAGCCCAGACATGGTAGGAGAAGGCTTCAGAGAAAATCCAGAAGAAGGGCCTTCACATCCCTGGCAATCCCCATCAGTATATTCGGACACTGATGTCCTGAACCTAAATCCTCCTGACAATTCACCTGTTAGGAACACGTCTCCCATAGACGATCAGCCCACATTCAATGCCCTGTTGCGCAGGGCAGCAGCACATTTCGAACTGGACACTGGGGAGATCTCTCCTGAAATAGACTTTGTGGAAAGAGTAATTAAGGAGAAACCTCCGGTCAGCCAGACCATTCCCCTCCTCGCTTCAGTGAAAAGAATCATCCCTTCGCTATCCACGCCAGCACTAATCAGAGGAGTTAATCCAAGAATTGAAAAACTTTTCACTCCTTCACCCTCAGACCCGCTGTACATCAGGGGACATTCTATTTCTGACTCCCTTGTAGTAACTAATACAAGGAAGAGGGCAGGGGTGCCGCTGTCCACCAGCGAGGCACCACCTGACAAGGAGGGCAAGAGATTATATGCCCTTGGAAAGAGAGTCACATCCTCGGCTGCCTTTTCTGCAAGAATTGCGAACAACAATTCCTAGCTAGCTACGCGGACGCGCAGTGGGCCAAACTGCGCAAAGACGCCGAAGAAGCGCCGGAACCGCTACGGACACGCCTTCTATCAACTATTGGCGAGGGAACCCAGGTCAACCAGAGCATTGTGAAGAACTCTCTGGATGCTGCAGAGACAGCGGGACTTTCCCTGGTTCAGGGAATACTCCTAAAACGCCATGTATGGCTGCGTAACTCGGGGTTCAAACCGGAGACACAGGCGTCTTTAATAAATAAACCTATTGAAGCCTCAAACCTCTTCGGGAAAGCGGTGGATGAGGCTCTGGAGATGGCTAAAAAAGAGTTCGATACTATCAAAACTCTTGACCAGATCTCTAAGCCCACTACCAGACGCGGCTATGGCAACAAATGCTTTTTTCGTGGCCAACGCCAACAACAGAATCAGCAGCAACAGTACCCTGCCACCAATTACCAGACCAATAGTGGGCAGTACAGCCAAAGAGGCCAGCGCCGTGGCAAAGGGAGAGGTTGGGGGTCCACCCCCAGAGGCTCCCAAGCCCCCAACAACACCAAGTGACGCGAAGATTCGCGTCCTCTCCCATGCAACACCGGTCGGGGGCCGGCTAACAGCCTTTCTTCCAGCATGGGAGGGAATAACGTCAGACCGCTGGGTACTTTCCACCGTAGCCCACGGATACTGCATCGAATTCAACGGTTCCCCAACATACAGACCCCCGAGGGGACGACGCATGACACAAGAACACCTTGCCATCCTTCTCCAAGAAGTAGACCAACTGCTGGAAAAAGGAGCCATAGAAGTCGTGCCTCTATCTCAGGTAACGGAAGGTATTTATTCAGTGTACTTCATTGTACCCAAAAAGGATCTAACCATGCGCCCTGTATTAGATCTGCACCCAGCGAACAAGTTTGTCAAACCCCAGAAGTTTCGTATGGTGACCTTACAGGAAGTGATCAACCTGCTATCACAAGGAGATTACATGACAACACTAGACATGAAAGATGCATACTTTCATATTTTAATGTTGCCAGCGCACAGAAAATACCTCAGGTTCATGATAGAGGGCAAACACTACCAGTTCAGAGTGCTACCCTTCGGCATAGCATCTGCACCAAGGGTATTCACGAAGGTACTGGCAGTGGCAGCGGCCCACCTGCGCAGGTTGTCCATCCCAGTTTACCCTTACCTCGACGACTGGCTCATAACAGGGGATTCTTACGAAACATGCTTCTCCAATACCCAAAAGACTGTAGACCTTTTGTTCCAGCTGGGCTTCTCCATCAACGAAAAGAAGTCCAGCCTAGAGCCCAGCCAGATCAAACAATTCCTAGGGGCTCTAATTCAAACAAAGGACGGCCTCGTCTTCCCCTCCAACGAGAGGGTCCAAAACATGCTGTTTCAGATCCCTCAATATGTGGCCGGTCGAGAGGTGACGGTACGCAAAGCAATGCGCTTGCTAGGAATGATGGCGTCGTGTATTTATTTGGTACCTCACGCGCGCCTGCGCATGCGCCCAATGCAAGAGTGGCTCAACAGCCAGTGGTGTCAGGCCAGCGGACTATGGGACGATCTAGTGGTGGTCTCGCAGGCCTTGGTTCTCTCGCTACGGTGGTGGACAAAGGAAAACCTGGTAAGAGGGAAACCCTTTGCCACACCCGCGGCGGAAGCCGCTCTAACCACAGACGCATCCCTCACAGGATGGGGGGCTCACCTATCCCATCAGACTGCTCACGTAGCATCCAAACACATAAATCTACTGGAGCTACTAGCTGTGTTCAAGGCGCTAAAAGCCTTCCAGGAACACCTACAAGGCAAGACTGTGTTGGTCCTTACAGACAGCACCACAGCCATGTACAACATCAACAAGCAGGGGGGCACCCACTCTCCAGGACTGTCCAAACTGGCCCAAAATATATGGAAGTGGGCTCTCAAACAAAACATGTTCCTACTGTCACATGTACCAGGGGAACTCAATCTGCTGACAGACAAACTCAGCAGAGATTTCCCCCTGCCCGAAGAGTACGAATGGCGACTGCATGAAGACATCGTCTTCGACGTCTTCACGCAATGGGGATTCCCAGAAATAGACCTGTTCGCAACCCTGGAGAACTCGCAATGCCAAAGTTACGCCTCCAGGTACCCCCAGAACCAATTCAAGGGGAACGGTCTGTCGATTCAATGGGCAGGGAAATTTGTTTACGCTTTTCCCCCCGACTCCCCTTCTCAACAAGGTGGTGCACAAGATGCACCAGGAACAAGTGACCATGATACTGGTGGCCCCAATGTGGGCCCGACAGCCATGGTTCGCTCACTTGATGGAGATGTCTCTATCTCCCCCAGTGAAACTCCCCTGCCCGTACAACATGCTGTCACAAGACAAGGGCAGGACTCGGCATCCATGCCCCCAGAACATGAACTTAGCAGCCTGGCTCCTGAGATCATAGAATTTGGACATCTACAGCTCCCGCAGAGATGCATGGACATCCTCAGGGAAGCCAGAAAACCTAACACTCGCCACTGCTATTCTAGCAAGTGGAAGAGATTTGTCATCTGGTGCAGAGGAAAGAGCATCAACCCGATTGACTGCTCTCCCACACATATTGTTCTATACCTGACCCATTTATTGGATTCAGGTCTAGTGTTCAATTCCATTAAAGTCCACCTAGCGGCACTTTCTGCATACACCACTTCCCAACTCAGTGTCGTGGTGGAAGATCCCTGTTATAAAGGCCTTCATGGAGGGAGTAAAGAGAATACACCCCCCGATAGCTGACCCAGCTCCCGGATGGGACCTTAACGTGGTACTTACCAGACTCATGGGCTCACCATTTGAACCCATGCACAAAGCATCTCTTAAAGTCCTCACTCTTAAGACTGCTTTTCTAATAGCTATCACCTCCATCAGGAGAGTAAGTGAACTACAGGCTTTTTCTGTTCTAGACCCCTTCGTTACAGTTCAGAGATAAGGTGGTTCTACGCACGCACCCAAGGTTTGCACCGAAATTCATCTCGAAATTCCACGTAAACCAGTCTATAGAACTACCAACGTTCTTTCAAAATCCTTCCAACTTGGGAGAAAAAAGTCTGCACACACTAGATGTGCGCAGAGCGGTCATGTTCTACATGGAAAGAACCAGACCACTGAGGAAGACTAATCAGTTCTTCGTCTCGGTGGCAGCAGGAAGAGAAGGGGATGCAGTTTCAAAGTCCACTATATCTAGATGGATTGTTCAATGCATCACTCTCTGCTATACTCTTGCAAAGAGAGAACTGCCCTTTAAGCCAAGAGCACACTCTACTCGAGGCACGGGGGCGTCCATAGCATTCATTGCAAATGTTCCCCTTGAGGCCATCTGCAAAGCGGCTACCTGGAGTTCTGTGCACACCTTTACAAAACACTACTGTCTAGATGCACACTCTAGATCTGACTCCCAGGTGGGACAGGCAGTATTAAGACATCTTTTCTCTACTGTTCCTTCTCATAACCCACCGCCAACTCCGGGTACTGCTCGCTACTCTATGCACAGCATGTGATTCTAAGCAGATTAACAAACATCAGAAGACAATGCATTACTTAACGTAAAAGCATTTCTGATGGTTGTATCTGCTAAGATTCACATGCGCCCATCCTTCCTCCCCGCTCGGATGGAAGGAACATAGACTTCCTTTTATATCTCTCTTTTCTGTACTCACTCACGTCTAGAAGGCTCCCTCAGGGCAGAAAAATACAAACAGAGGGACCTCGACGCGTGAGGGATTGTGGGTACAACGCACGTCACTATAGGGATAGTGTTTCAGACACGCCTTGTCGACGTCCCCTTTTCGACTACGAAAAACAAAATGCAATACTCCGCAGTGACCACTGGATGTCGGACCTATGCACAGCATGTGAATCTAAGCAGATACAACCATCAGAAATGCGTTTACGGTAAGTAATGCATTGTCATTTGCCCTTTTTCCCAATTCATAGTTTTGTTGGTAAATGGGCCTCTAAATATACATTATATATTGTGTGTCTGGTTCTAGGGTGTGTAAAGGCTCACTCCTCGACTTACCAATACAAGCTCATAAAATATAACACACCCCAGTAGGGAATGAGACCAAGAGAACAGGTTGCAAGATTTAAAAAGACTTTATATAAAGTTGGCATCCAGAAAATTCTGCTGCCTCGAGAGCGCTCTGGCATACAATACAGTTGCATCGAAATATAAAGCCAAACAGCATCATCGGTGACGTCATTAACATATAGGGTATTACATTAGTACAGGATTGGTTTGGGAGCGATGTCACGCATGTTTCTTTAGACGCTGCTTTCTCTGGATAGGCTGCCCAGTTGGCGGGAGGGTGAGCGTCACAAGGTCAAGCTGCCTGTGTCCGGGAGGGGTGAGGGTTAGGTCACGGCGAGGTAGAGTTGACACTAAGCTGGCATGAGAAACTACCACTAGACATATAATAAACAACAATCATTAGTATTTAATTTATTTAATAATGTTTATGTTTAAACTGTTCACATGATTATATAAAATCAGAACAGAAGAAAAGAAAAAAATATATAGATAGCATAATTCTAGGAAAATTAGGAACACATAGGACTAAATACCATAAATTATCACATGTTAAATAAAGCAATAGAAATGTAGTTGGCTAGTATGGTGTTACGCCAAAAGTGTATAAAGCAATTGTTTAGAAAAGGGTAAGTGACAAGAGGTTATTAAAATGAAAACAAGAAAACAAATAAATCACTGTGGGCAGTTACTTAGATCTTAAATTGATATACCCAACAGTGTTTCAATCCTGAGCTATAGATTATACATTGCCATATGTACTTTAAGACTGTTTGAATTCACACAGTAAAACCAAAACATAGGTTCCCTGATGGATTCCATATCCTAAACATGATTACTGTAGTGCAGCTAGTATACTTTTAGCATGGATGGGCACGCAAACAATAAATGATTAGCTGTTTCAATGATTTGAGTGTTTTTACACACCCGGCAGAATCTATCTCCTGGGGTCAGTTGGTTATAACATCCTTTGTTGGCAAGGACCGGTAGATGATCTATTCTCAATAGAAGAAGAAAACGTCGGAGTCTACTGGTAGGGCACAAATTCAGATAGTTCTTGAATGAATATAGCATATAATGTACAAACTGGTATTTTTTGAGTGAGTTCAAGTGCTCATAGTTTTCTAGCCAGTCCCAGAGATTGACCCGTTTGGACAAGGCAATTTGCGTAGAGTTGCTGATTCCACTCCATCTGGATATCCAACATATAGCCTTACGGAAGGATTCCATTTGCGCTTTTAAGGGGTAGTTACATGACTCCTTGGAAAGTTCTTGATAAATGAAGGCCGTAAGAGAATTCACCGGGTTTTTGCACATCTTACGGTACATCTCGACTCTTCTTTTCATCACAATCGATTTTAGCGATGCGAGGCCTAATTCGAGCCTAATAATGGCCATGGATATGCATTGTGGGAGGCCCAGTATTCTCCTCCAGAATTTTCCCTCCACCAATTGGAGCCATTTCAAATCAATCGGTAGAAGTGCCTCCAAACCATAGACCTCCAGGGGAGCAAGGACCTTCGTATATAGCCGATAAACACCTCTTATTGTATATCCACAGTTCTTGATTGAGAATCGATGGATCAAGTCTGTTACTTGCGCTGCTTTAGTTGTGCGTGATTTAATACAGGAGGTATAATCACGGTATCAATTTCTACTCCCAGATATTTATATGTTGGAGTAAATTTTATTTCATGATCTTGAATAATTAATTTGGGTCGGGCAAGCCTCCTTCCTGAGAATACCATCAGTTGTGTCTTTTCTTGATTGATAATAAGGCCATTAGACTCTGCATAGTCCCACAATGCAACAGCCGACCTGTGTAACCCGCTAAATGTGTGATCCATTATAATGAGATCGTCGGCATAAGCGAGTACCGGGCGTGCTCGGATCCAATTTTAGGGGGGGCAGTTATGTGCTGCTGAAACCGCTGCTGGGATATCGTGAGTAAATGGATTATACAAGAATGGAGCTGTTACACTGCCCTGCTTGACTCCACTGTTCTGGACTGTTAGATCAGTCATTGTGCCCTGGGAGTCCAATTTAAGTCTGGCAGTGGTGTTGTGATGTAGGAGCCTCAGGTAGTAGTGGAGTTCCTCAGGGCAGCCCAGTAGTTCCAGTTTCCGCCATAGTAGGGCGCGGTGCACTAGGTCAAAGGAGGCTCGGAAGTCGATAAACAGGGCATGAAGTGGGGGATTGCCATTCTTCTTGGCCCTAGTACGTAGGAGGTCTAGGATTGTCAAATTTCTGGTGGTTGTATAGCCTTTTCTGAAACCGCTTTGAAACTGATTCAGTATGCCTGCTTTGTCGGCCCACTGCTCCAGCTTCTCCAGTAGAAGTGATGCAAATAGTTTACCTGTGCAGTCGAGCATGTCATTTCCAGGTTCCATCCTGTGTCCCCCTCTTAAATATCAGAATTAGAAAGGTGGTTTGCCAAGAGGCTGGAGTTTCTCCTGTCGCCATTATTTTAGCTGTGCCCAGAATTAACGAATAATCCTAAGAACCACATTTGCCAAGCCATTCGGGCCAGGCGCTCTTGGGGATTTCAGACGTTTGATCTTAATAATTAGTTGGTCCGTTGTGACAGTAAACGGGGAATTTCGGGGGAACAGTAAAGGTGACGCACTTTATTTTTAAATTATATAGTTTATATATAAACATTTCATTCCATATATCTTTCATTCGTTGATACTCTGATATATTTCAAGTCTTATTTGCTGGTTCTCTCATGATCCTCGGATAACGGATCGTCTGGGCTGCTTCTCGCTGGAGCTTGTTTCATGTTTTTTTCCCAAAATGATGTTATGATAAATATCAGTTTATCATGTCCCAGGTATAAAGGTGCCGCTCTGCTCCTCTGCTATGACTGGGATAATACGGGTAGGAAGAAAGGCCGTCCACTGTTGGGCGCTGATTGGATTGATCAAGGGAATCACCCGATCGCCCGTGACTTCTTCCAACAAGCTCCAGATGTTTTGAGTGTTGTTTGAGCACATCACTTTGACCATTTGCGACCAATTTGCTCATCTCTTTTTATTAGACTTGATCTAGGCATTATATTTGTTCTTGAGTGATCCGCGTGTCGAATTATATAAGGCCAGAGAGGAACAGGTAGATTTTGTGTTGCGAATCGCAGCTCTTAATTCTCGTTTTGCATCTCTTATAAGTATATCAAAAGGTTTACTCTGTTTGTCGACCATGGCTATCCTGTTGGTAGAGGTGGGGGAATGGAAGGAAGCAAAAGAGGTGATCCTCCTTTCAATCTCATTAACAGACAGTGAGGTAAAGTGATGAGTGACATATGTTAACTCTAATTGCGCGGCATGGGCAGCGTTGTAAATGTTCTTTGCATGCCACCAGATTAGAGTCCCTGCCTGGTTAACTTTCATCTCGCCCATGGGTCTGACAAAGACGGCCTTGTGGTCAGCAGTTAATGTTCATGTGAGTGAGCTATGATCACACCACGTATTTGGACATATGTTCACATCTTTAACTCGTGAGGCTATATCCGGGCTGACTAGCACGTAATCAATTGTGCTATGTGCCCGGCCATTACTCCAGGTGTGCTTCCCAGGGTAGTCGCTGTGTGATCTACCATTGATGGTTATGGAAGAAATTTGTCCAGCCTAGAGCTTCAGAGTCGGGGGTGAGATTAAGAATCTCGCTTACCGATCTTAATCGGGGGTTCATGGTAGTGCCCGCCACATATTTCATGCGGCAATTGAAGTCGCCGGTGATAATGACCGATTTGTTCCCTGCTGTCATAGACCAATGAATAAGAAGGTAGTAAAGAGCCTCCTGAATGGCCTCGCCGATAAGAGCGCCGGGAGGATTATAGATGGTGATGAGTATTTTTTCAATAGCGTCTTCAAAGGATCCAACAAGTTTGATGGCAATGATGTTATCCTCTTGTTTGGTTTTCATTTGGCTAGAGTTTATGGACTGCCTGACTCCTACTATTAGCCCCCCATAGGGTCGTCCCCTTAAACCTTTTTTGGCTGGAGACTGGTATATCAGATACCCGTGAGTAGAACAGGGGAGATTAGCTAGGTTTCTTGAACACATAAACAAGAATGCCCAGTTAAAAAAGAGACCCATCTGGGGATAGCAAATGTGAAAAGCCACGACAATTCCATCATACAATGGTGTAATCTCACTGTTTGTTTATTTCCAAAGAGTTTTTCACATGTAAGGGCTCCACATGTTCAAAGTCTTCAGATCTAAGAACACGTAGCTGAGGCACAGAATATAGTCTGATCATGAGTTCGGATCTAGTAAGCCAATTGCGTTTGCTTTGTTGGTACAGATTCTTAATGATACAAATTTGGTTTCTCGAATGATCAGTTGCGTTGGTCTCTGTTGTAGCCAAGGTAGTTATTATGGTTGTGGTCTGGGGAACAATTGCAGGGTTTTTGTTAGGGGTCGACGTGATCTTGTCCAAGTCGTTCTTTTATTGGGAGAACCCTAGATCAAGAGACACCTCAACATCTCTTGGAAACACATTATCGTTGTCCGGGATAAGCCAGCTAGTTAACATTCCTTGGCCATTTGCTTAGCTTTTTTTGGCCTTCATAGCTTTCTTTTTAGCCTTCTTAGAGTCCACGTAGCAACAGTTGTCTGCAGGGGGGGAAGCAACTGCGCAGGGTTTCTTGCACATTGCCACCTTTTTTGCAAGCCTACGTTGCTTGCGGGAAAAGAATACGTCTGAATTATTAGCCACTGCGGAATTAGGGTCAGGAACTGGCACCGGCTTTATGGGGGCCACCATCTACAGGAGTCGTGTTTATAACCTCCCCAGCACTAATGTTGGCGTTTATTTGGTCCACAGGCCCTGATCTTAAGTTGCTTTCAAGAATGCGGGCGCACATTTTTAAAAGAATTTTCAAAGTAAATTGTAGGGAGGCCATAGATGATTGTAACTCAGCCAAAACTGTAGGACGTGTCGTTGGATTCATTGCAGCTACTAACAGCAGATGGTTCCTGATGTATGGCTAAGTTAGGAGATGCTGATAATCTGCTCGATTGCTCCCTTGGGGAGTGCGGAAGTCCAAAGTTTGTGCCTTGTGGAAGTGTCCCAGGTAGATTCGTAGACGCCGGGATCATAGATCTCTGCATAGAAAGACATAGCTCAAGAAGTGAGTTGTTGTCTGTCGCCATAGTTGGAAACATCCTGGGGGATAGTATTGTTGGCAATAGCTGGTTCTGCTTCATCTCTACTTGAAGAATCTTTTCCCGCTTGCTCGGTGGATGGAAATTATTTAGTTATAGCTCCAGTGGTAAGGGGCTTCTGTTTAGATTTGCTCATTTTGTCTCTATTTGAACTGGCCGCAGCCTTGCTAGTGCGCTTTTGCAGGTTATAGGCAGATTGTTGGCCGTTCTTTGATGGCGGCATGTGTCGGGCACGCAAGGGAGTCACGCTGAAGTGCCCACTAGTTTTATGATCTTAACGGCAGGCACTTAATTGGGCTTGATGGTAAGGGAGATGCCATTAGGGACTTGCTTATTAGTTGTCCCAAAGTGCCAATGTTACTCGCAGAGGGGCAATCAGCGGACAGGCTGTCACGTGACCGATCAGCAGCACGCCGCCACTACCCACCCCCAAAGGTGTGGCACTATACACGGCAAGGCCCCACACAAGCAGGTGCAACAGCTCCCCAGAGACGCCACTAGCAATGAGCAACAACCAGGAGCAAAACAATGGAGCAGAGCTCCCTCGGCTGAGACCAGATGGCCAATCTAATAAAGTATACCAACTAGTGGCGAGCAGCAACAGCAGCCGTGGTCTGGGACACACCACACAGTCTCCCGGCTGCAAGCCAAACATACGGCCGCAGAAAACTCTAAGCTGTCTCCCACTCCCGGAGGCACACTAGAACATGGCAGTGGTGGGCTCCTCAGGGTTGTGATCTAACAGTAAGCCCATGAGGGGGCCAGCGCAGACACGTCGGGGGCAGAGAACTCACTGTGCAATCCCAGTTATCGGGCAGTCTCACCTCTGGGATCCGCTCGGTGACCTGCGCAATGTGTTGAACACTGGCCCCAGACCCCGGCTAAGGCATGACCACGGCACGCAGCAAAATCAGGGCCAAGGCAGACAGAGCTACGGGGCGTCACCTCCGCCGTTGCCTCCTGGAACCTGCACAGGAGCTGCACATGAAAGCCGCACAGCACTCGAGGAAAGGACCCACTGCAACGTGCCCAGCATGTCAAGCCGCACCGCCAAGGATTTCCAGCGAGAGAGTCACGCTGAAGCAGAGGCCGCCTCCCTTATTAGTATACCTTTGAGTAAATCTTGAAAACCTATAAATTGCATGCAGGCGCTTAGTACAAGTTACATGGCACAGTACATGGTAATAATCAGTAATAGTAGTGGAGCAACAAGTATACATGATATATGTACATATATATATGCAGAATATACAGACAGTAGAGGTAATAGCAACCAATAATGACAGAAATGAGCCATATGCAATATATACAGTTTATAGCTGAGGTCTAACTTGAAGGTTGACTTTTTTTGTCAGAAGCCACCCAATGGCCAGCTTCCTGAACGATTGGAAGGATTTGGACGCCTTAATATTCAGAGGCAGGGTGTTCCAGAGTTGGGATGCGAGGACAGTGAAGCTCGAACCTCCGGCTCTTTTAGAGGTATATCTAGGTACTGTGAGACATAGGGTGTTGGAAGATCTCGTAGTTCTAGGGGAAGATTTCAGAGTAAATTTGTTAGTAAGGTAGGGAGGGGCTAGCTGGTTGAGTGCTTTGTAGGTGGGGCAGAGGGGTTTTAGATCGATTTTATGTTGGATGGTGAGCCATTGCATGATCTGGTGGCAGAGATGTGCTCACGCCTGGGAATGTTTAGTGCTGCCCGTAGCGCATTATTTTGAAGGACTTGGAGTTTACTAATTACCGCTTGATTGGCACCTAGGTAGAGGCTATTACAGTAGTCTAACTTAGATTGTATAAGAGATCTAGCTAGTGTGAGGCAACTGTTAGAGGAAAGAAATGGTCTACAAGCTCTAATTAATTTTCCTGTATAGGCCGTGGCTGAGGCGGTCGAGTTGACTTGTTTGGCGAGGTTGGTATTAGCATCGAGGTAAAAGCCAAGTGTTTTTACGTTTTTGGCAACCGGGATAGTGTTACCGTCGATTATGATGTTGGAATAGTTGGGACTTAGTTTTTGTAAGTTGTTGGGTGAACCAACAATGAGCAGTTCAGTCTTCTCGTCATTCAGGCAGAGGCCATCCATGCCTGAATGACGGAGAAGATTTCATTGATCCTGGTTACATCAGATTTGTAGTTGCCTGAGATAGTGAGGAGTATCTGGGTGTCATCTGCTTAGTTTGTGTAGGTGACACCCAGACGGTCCAGTTTATCAAAGAGGAGCTTTGTGAAAATATTGTATAAGGTCGTTGAAACACATGAACCTTGAGGGACACCGCAAGTAATGGGGATAGGGTCTGCTGCTGCCACCGGAGAGAAGACTCTCATGGTTCTATTGGCCAGGAAGGATTGTATCCACGCAACAGCAGAGGGGGAGAAGTGGGCGGCAGAGGAGAGGTGATTACAGAGAATCTTATGGTCAACTAGGTCGAAGGCAGCTGAGAGATCTAAAAGGACTAGGACCCTTGTCTTTGATTTCGTCAATCTGGCTTCTAAGATCAACAAGGGCCGTTTCTGTTCCATGCTGAGGCCGGAAGCCAGATTGAGGCAAACCGAGTAATTGGTTAGACTCTAGGTAGTGCTGAATTTGCAAGTAAGCAACGCTGTCAAGAATTTTTAACAGGAAGGGGACGGTTGTGATAGGCCTGTAAATTAGTAGGGATGGCTGGGTCCAAGGTCTGTTTTTTTTAGTAGCGGGAGGACCCATGACTGTTTTATTGAGTACCGAGTTGCTGGAGAAAGACATGTTTATGAGCTTTGAAATAAAGGGGGCGAGATCTCTTGCTGCGTCTTTTATAATATGTGCAGGGCAGCTGTCCCCTTTGCAGTTTGATGGTTTGAGGGAGGTTATGATTTTTTGCACTTCAGGAGCAGTGACTTTTTTAAAGGTGAAGCCATGGTTGGTGTTAGGGGTGGTAGGTGGGCTAGGGATAGGGGGGCTAGGGGTGGGGTTACTATTAGAAAGTTGTAGTCTTTTGTTTTCAATTTTAGTTTGTAGGCCAGTGATTTTGTTTGCAAGGGCATCTTGGATGCCGGTGCACCAGAGTTGGTCCTTCACGGATGTGTCCGTGGGAGGATTAGGGTTTTCTAACTGCTTCAGGATGGTGAATAGTTCTTTGGTACTGGAACTAGCATTACTTATTCTTATATTATAGGCTTCCTTTTTAGTGCAAATTATTTCTCTTTTATAGAGGGAGGATGCATTTGTGAGATTGATTTTATGTTCCTCTGTTGGGTTTATTTTCCAAAGGGCTTCCATTTTGGATTTTTTATTTCTAAGAATTTTAAGTTCAGGAGTGTACCAGGAGTTGAGATGTGCTTTAGGTTTACCTTTACGTAATTTAGCTTTGGTCATGGTGTTATTGTAGGTGTCTACTAGTAGGTTAAGGTCCGCTGAGTTGGGGATCATATTTAGAGTAGGTAGAATCAGTGGAATGAGGGCTTCAGCGGTGATGTTCCGCTTATTTCTCGTCAGGCATGTTGGTGCAAGTAGGCACGGTATATGGTGTGGATTATTAGTGCTGATGTCAAATGAGAGTAGGAAATAGTCGGTCCATATGAGTGGTTGGGGGTCCTTGCAGATAATATTGCAGTTATAGGCAGCGAGCCAGTCTAAGGTTCTGCCTTTCTGATGTGTGGGTAGGCTGTTAAGTTGAGAGTAGTTCTGTTCGCCAAGTGCATTGGCAAGGGCGGAAGCTGGAGTGTCGTGAGGATAGTTGTATCCCAAGTTAAAGTCACCTAGAATAATGTTCTGTGATGAGGGTTTGGATTTTTCAGCAATGAGGGATGTTATATCTTTCTCGAAGGAACCTGTGGGACCGGGAGGTCTGTATATTAATTCTAGGGTGATGGTGTTCTTGGGGGTAGTTTGGATTTTGATGGATAGGTGTTCGCAGGAGTTTAGAGGAGGGGAGGTCACAGATCTAATATCCAGCGAGGATTTGAATATAAGTGCTACACCTCCTCCACGGACATTAGGCCTGTCTGCCCTAAGGATGGAGTAATTGTCTGGGACCGCGAGTGTAAGGGAGGGACCTGCTGCGGCATGAAGCCAGGTTTCTGTGATGGCGAGGAAATCCAAATTTGCTAATTGGATGATGTCAGCGATTTCCGTAGGGTGGGCCAGGAGGGATCTGACATTGAGTAAGGCTCCTTTGAGAGGCATAGTGTTTGCAATGATGTTTTTGTTTGTGGCTTTAGGTGTGAGATTGTTGGTCATTTTGTTGAGTAAGGTAGGGAGTCTCCAGCCTAGTCTATTGTTGCGAGTCGTAAGGTTAGGGTGGGCTGTAGGGCGAGGTTCGAGCAACTTGCGTGCATTCAGGATATTGTCAGAGTGGTTGTCTGTGACGAAGTTGGGTGGAGGGTTACCTAGAGTAATGTTAATTTTAGTGCTTTGGTCTGTAGGAGCAATGTGGGGGAAAGGAGGCTGGGAGGGCAGGAAGGGTGTGGGGCAGGGAATGGGTGGTGTCTTAGACAGCCAAGCTTGGCGAGTCCATTGCTAAATGGGATATAGCTGTTTCTGCTACATGGTGTGCTATCGGGCAAGATGCAGAAGGGTAACATGAGTACTAGCCAGGCTGGCATGGTTCAGATACGGGATTGGGGCGGGATGCTAGAGGGATGATGGAAGTTGTGGGCTACGCTAATGCTTATAGGGCCAGGGGCAGACAAGCTAGTTAGGGGTATCGCTGGATTCGGGTTTGAAGTACGCTTACAGGTAGCTTGTGAATGGCACGACTAGTAGGTAGGTTTAGAGTAGCAGCTAGCTAACGACCATGAGGCACAACACAGTCAAATGTGTTCTACTAGTGACCATAAGGCACAACACAGTCAAATGTGTTCTACTAGTGACCATAAGGCACAACACAATCAGATGTGGTCTACTAGTGACCATAAGGCACAACACAGTCAAATGTGGTCTACTAGTGACCATAAGGCACAACAGTCAAATGTGGTCTACTAGTGACCATAAGGCACAACACAGTCAAATGTGGTCTACTAGTGACCATAAGGCACAACAGTCAAATGTGGTCTACTAGTGACCATAAGGCACAACACAATCAGATGTGGTCTACTAGTGACCATAAGGCACAACACAGTCAAATGTGGTCTACTAGTGACCATAAGGCACAACAGTCAAATGTGGTCTACTAGTGACCATAAGGCACAACAGAGTCAAATGTGGTCTACTAGTGACCATAAGGCACAACACAGTCAAATGTGGTCTGCTATTGACCATAAGGCATAACACAATCAAAATGTGGTCTGCTAGTGACCATAAGGCACAACACAGTCAAATGTGGTCTACTAGTGACCATAAGGCACAACACAGTCAAATGTGGTCTACTAGTGACCATAAGGCACAACACAGTCAAATGTGGTCTGCTCGTGACCATGAGGCACAACACAGTCAAATGTGGTCTACTAGTGACCATGAGGCACAACACCATCAAATGAGGTCAGTTAATGTCGAGGATGTAACAGTACAATACAGCACAATAGCACAATGGTCGCTGAGCGACAGTAAGGCACTACACGTAGCACAGTGAACCATGAGCATCTGTATTAATAGATTTCCATTGAGGGCTTGCACAGCATTTTCAGTCAAGTGACTCGGGCACTGGGCCACCTAGATTTGAAGGTTCAGAGTAAACGGTACAATATCAAATTTCCAAACTTGTACAAAAAGATCCCCTTGCTACCTACGTTACAAAAGGAGGGCTAAAGAGCGGTATACAGGCAATAGAACCATGCAGTATAGGGCACCATTAATATATGAGAAGGTTTAAAGGTAGTTCTTATTGCAGGGAGAGCCGTTTTGCGGTGAGATGCGGTACGCACTAGTATCATAGGTTGGCTGACACAATTTGACTGATTACACATGTGGCAATATGTTGAGTATGGCAGAGTGTCGATTTACTCACATGGTAAGATCGATATGCGGAAGTGTAGTTCAACTGGGTCATCAATGGCGCCTCGTTGGTCGAAACAGGAGACAACGGAGGCCCTGGACGGTTATGCAGAAGGGGTTAAGATGTTCAAGAGTCTTCTCATGTCGGAGCTACGGAGGGGCAGCGTCTGTTGCCCAGGCTCAGAATGCTCAGAACAGGCACAGGAACAGGCCTTATCCTCGTGGGTCTTCTCCGTGGTGGGCCGGCTTCCACCTGCCGGCTGGGTTTTCTGGGACACTAAATAAGCGGGTTGCTTAGCAACCAGAGGCTGGCCTCTCTTGCACGCTGCCGGTTGGCCATTTTAGAATCAGGCTGACGTGTGCTTCGCGCTGGCTATCAGCTGATTGTGATGCCGAAGCAAAGCGGAGAAGCGTGGGTTGGTGTTGGAAGTAGCTGTAGCTTGCTACAGTGCGTGCTGCGGATTGGACTCCTGTCCTATCATCTTTCATTGGGACTTTTATGAGGTACAGGGCTAAGGGGGCTTGTCCCCTGTGATAACCTGGTCGACTGGGCGGGTCTTAGCACATCAAGACGAGTCGGGAGTATAATGACATATGTTAGTTTTAGGGCACAATATACTGCGACGGAGGTCTGAATTTAGTGGGGGCACTCTGGGGTGGGCTGCACAGCAGGTTCACACTTCTGGTACATCAAGAGAATACCTTAGGAGGGCACCGGGTTACATTGGCAGTCATTTTCCAACAGCGGGGGCAAGGGAGTAGGAGCAGGTTTGTGGAGATGGATGAGCTACAAGGCATGGTTCAGGCCGGTTGACACACAGGACAGTGATCACAGAGGAAGGGTGAAATTATAGTTTACTGTTTGTTGCAATTATTCCGCATCCGTGAGAAAGGGATTTGTGAAGCTTTCAGACAGGGGAAGAAAAGGTGGGGACCATGAGTGCGCTGTGCGCGGCACTGCAGAGGGGAAAGAAGTCTTTTCGTATTATTGGGGTGAGGCCTAGTCCAAAGATGGAGTCGAGGGCACACAAAATGGAAGCCAAGTATATCCCGCAATAGCCCCAATTATGCTAATGTTAGCACAAGGGCAATGGAGGCGTCCCCCGCTAATGCGTGAGTAAGCGGTCCATATCGTGCAGAATGTGCAAGGGGGGGTCCAAACGACCCCTTAATCCCACACAGGTGTGAAGGCTGTGGTTTCAGATCTGACTGCAATGGCTTTGGAATTTAGCCGAGAGCCATGTGAATTCCTATTCTGTGAAAAGTGTGTGCCTGAAACACACAATCTACATGCGCACAGACTGACTGCCACAGACTGCTTTGACCTACCACATACATCAGGTCGAACCACTTGACTTTATTTCAACAAAGGATCAGTGTGTTATGCTTAGATCTGAGTTAAATACAAATCACAATGCAAAGACTGTTTGAACCCAGAAGACCTCCTACCTGAGTATAGGGTGGTAGAGGCAGATCCAGGCTGATAGTAGGTATTCCCCTGGAAACCCCTGCGTGGCCCTGCACAAAGGGGTGAACAAGGGGAGGCCCCCGGGGAAACCCTCGAGGGGGAGAAAACCCTGTGAAGCGCTGCTAGGGTGCACTGGATCCGGGGTATTCGGATGGCAGGTGAAGCGGCACTAGACCCCTGGTTGGTGCGTAGAACAATGCTGGTTCTATCTAGAAACACAGGGAAATGATAGTCAATATAATGCAGGGTTTCAGGAGCTTTCCCAAATCGGGGATATTCTGGGTGCTGGGTAACTCACCCAAACGGGGCAGGAGTGAGCCTATAACTGGAAGCTGCCTCGTATGGGCAGGTGAATGGAAATGAAACGTAGTAGGTTTGGCTAAGCAAAATAAATGAAAGGATTGGAGGCAGAAGATTCCAGCATCAGTGATTAGAAAGAAGGCAGGCATGGCCCTACACCTGTACCTAAGTCAGTTTCTGATGGCGAATGGCTACCAAGATGAAAGGGCTTCTGGGAGATGAAGTTCCTACAGGGACATCTGGCAGAGCGCTATGCCGCCTGCAGCAATACAAGTTTAGTTATGGATCAAATAGCCTTTACGGAAGAATGTACTCCCGACCCCCGGTCTGTGCGCACCTACTGAGGAGCTGATGGGAAAGACTCGTAAAGGCAGACAAAGAGTGACAGGGTAGCAAGTGAATCAGTCTGATCCCAAAACGAACACAAGCATAAGATCCAATGTTAAAGTAATCGGCAAAATGCATTTTGAAGTAAATGGTGTAACATTTTGTCACATCGATGAAGATTCTCACAAATTGAATTACAGCATGTGTAAACACTAAAGAAGTACAGCAATAATCATATAAAATTTCAAAAGTTCTTCAAAAATCCCATGCATACAACACCAAAACAACCTTCCATCCACATACATGTAAACAGTTTTTTGTGCAAATAAAGCAATCTTGTGAAAGCAATTTACGTTGTAGTAATATCAAATTTGACTAGTACCTAATACTGTCGGGCACTGTAAATCTAGAGTCCATGTGCCACTAATCTATATAGCCTTGCAGCAACCATGACTTAAACAGCCTACTTGAGTTATGGTTTTGAGGGTTTGTATGTTTGCCACAACCCAGCCTTCTTCAGGGCAGAAACATTCTTGGTCGAAGAGCGGGAAAAGGACAGAACCAGTCTGTGAAGTAAGTCAACATACATTTACTACAACATCCATGACACTACTGCACATACTGTCATAAACCACTCATACGGAAAACTAACCTTTTACTATCTTGGGATAAATATGACTTCCCACATCGGAGTCTGCCAATCAAATGAAAGCTATTAACGAGTCACCCTCTGGAGCACCACTGCCGAATAAATTGGCACAGAAAGAAATACTGAGCCCAATCCAACCGCAACTGCAATGACTCCAGAAAACACAACAAAAGCACTTTGATGCTTTGAACTTAGTTACCTGAGTAAACTTGTGACGATACTAGAGTGCATTCAGGACACATGATTCACTTGGAAAGCACTCCCTTGGGCCCCATAAAGATATGAATTTTGGTGACAACAGAAAACGCTCAAATCGCCATTCGCAAAATGCATCCTGTAACCAAATAAATTCCTTGGTTTCTTAATATTGGGCATCCATAACATGAATGACGCCAAGCCTTGCAGCAAAAAAACCTCTCCTGAAATGTAGATTCAAAACGTCAACTTACCAAAACACATATTTGGCTTTAGCGCGCTCATCTGTTCCAGAGCATTGATTCCATGCACGAAGCTGCTACCACGTATGCATGCTTTTGGGATTGCTTGACAATGTATAGGGGGTAGAAGTGGCTGATACACCACTCACCCTTCTCTATATGGCTAATTGCAACATGGGGTCTGTGCTGCAGCCCAGGTCCCATGCGAAGGCTGAATCCCTCAAACAGCCTTTTCTATAGGCAGGAATACCTGCCTAGCCCTAAGAATGCTATGTCAGGGTGGGCCTCCATTTGCAAGTTCCCCACTGAGTGCAGTGCCTTGTGACTGCTATCCCAGTATGTGATGATTCACTTATCTGTCCACAAAACTGGTTGCCCTTTCCAGTGTTTATTCTTGATGTGAAAATATATTTGGTAGTTCTGGGTTGATGGCGATCACGAAGTGGGAATTTCCTAAAAGTGTGCATGACTTGGGCAGATTGATACCTTTTTTGTGGAAGGTGGTGTAAACGGGACCTTGGGGGCAAACAGGAAGCTTTAGAGCAGATCCTATTCTGTGAGAAACAGGAGGCCTTCAACCGTGGGACGTCTAGTTTGTATATGGCTATGCATTGTGTGGGGTAATAAATCCAGGGCCATGTAAATTGTAGGATGGTAAAGGAGTCCTGAGGGGACTTATTTTGTGTGGGGAGATGCATGTGAGTTGGTGGAGCGCTTTCAGACCTGTTGTGGTTCATTAGAAGTATGGGGAGGAATAGCTGTTCATAATGAAGTGTGGAAAATTGTAATGGGGGGGGGGGATATCTGCTATATTTTCTAGCTGATTGCTTGACTAGTTTCAATTTGGAATCTGATTGCCTCTCCACTTTCTGCAGAAGAAAGATGATAAGCGCGGTGAGCGCTTCGTAAACTTCATGGAGCTGTGCTATGGAAGCTGTGCCGAGAGGGAGCACCATTACTTCATGAATTACGTTGAGGATTGGTGAGTAAGCTGCAGGTGTAGGAATCCCCCTTCCTCGATGCATAGCACACTAGAAGACCAGACCTTTGGTTTTGATGATGTGCCCTCAGTCCTGCTCCTTTTTGTCTTCCTACAGGGATGTCATCCTTGGGGCATCTGCATCCTCCATCGAGGTCAGCGTCATCGCCAGACAAGGGGACCAGGTAACTTCCTTTCCTCCTACAGCTATTGGCTCTTCTACCAGGATAGGTTTCGGGTATCTTTTCTCCTTGGTGTGCTTCCACTGCCGCTCTGTGAGTGATGAACAGAAATTGCACAGGAGAGGTTCTCCTGTGTTTGCTCTTCCCCTGTCTCCCCACAGTATAGTTGGAACGGATCCTAAGGAAGTATTAGCACTAATTGGAGTTTAGGTGCAATCCAGTTTCCATTGCTTGACGTGCTCACTCCTGCTCTGTGTATATTTTATTTATTTGCAGTGCTTATATAGTGCTTTTTTCCAAAGCGCTTTTACAAATGGAAAATGGTACAATAAAAATGAAGTATCAATCCCAATAGGGATCAAAGACCAAGAGAAGAAAAGGTGGAGTAAGTGAGACTAGAGCCGTTTCATGAATGCGAATGAGAGGGGCAGGAGTGAATTTCAGAAGGGAAAGAAATCCAATTTTCTAGGGGTGAGAAGCTGAAAGGAGCGAAAGCGAGAAGCTGTGCAAGACAAGTGGGCAACACAGAGTAAGAAGTGGGAAGACTGAAGATGCTGAGAGGGTTGATAAAGGAAGATCAAAGAACAGAGGTAGGAATGGGCTAGAGCATGGATACATTCAAAGACAAGACAAGACCATTAAATTTGCAATGACAGTGGACTGTAAGCCATTTAAGGCCGGCATAGAGGATAGAGGAGATGTGAGCTGGGGGAGGGAGACCGACTAGAGTCCTGACTGAGTGCTGGATAGGGCGTAGAAGAAAAGACTTTGTTTTTAAAACTCTTTATTATATCTTAACAAAATTCAACAACAAACAACGAATAACATGCACTTCTTGTGGGGAGCCCCCACGTTATCGTTCTGACGCTTCGCCCCATCAGTGTGCACAGTTCTTTAGTGTCTCCGACAGCTCCATGTATTTACCCAGTTGTAATGAACTAGTGTCCAAACAATCCCCTTGGTTGGCTGCATAGAAGAAAAGACTGGTTAGGTAAACCTACATCAAGAGAGGACCAGGGACTGAAGCAAAGTCTTGGTAGAGGAGAAGGTAAGCAAGTGGCGAATGTTCCCGATATTGAACAGATGAAAGTGGCAAGAACGTGATACAGACGAAAGGTGCGTTTGGAAGGAGTAGGTGGGGTCAAAGAATAAACCCCAAGTGCTTGAGGGGACAGGGGAAGGTGCAACAGAGAAAAATGAATAGTTAAGGGTGAAATCTTAAAAGCAGGAAAGAACAAGATTTCTGTCTTTTTCGAGTTGAGACCCAAGAAACGAGAAGACATCCAAGTAGAGATGGTGGACAAGCAAGAGGATAACCGCCGATGAATAGAATCAGAGAAGGTGGGGAGTGAGAGAAGGACCTGGGTATCATCCGCGTAGATGTCTGCATGGAACCCGAAACTTGTGATTAGAGCAGGGAGAGAAGGTGTAAAGAGAAAATAAGACCTGACTGAGGACCAACCATTGCGGGACACATGAGAAAGAGTAAAGTTACAAGAAGAACCCTTCCAAGAAACTGAGAAAGAACGCTTGGAGAGGTTAGCAGAGAACCAGTTAAACATGCCAGACCAAGAGAGGAAAGAGTAGAAAAAGAGTTTGATGATCAACCGTGTCAAAAGCAGCCCTGAGATCAAGAAGAATTAGCAGGGAGGAAAGTGTGAGATGACATACGCAGCAAATAGTCAGAGGCACACAAAGGTGTAGTTTCCATAGAAAAGCCAGATCGAAAGCCATATTGTTGAGAAGGAAGTAAGTTGAGTGATCCAAATGTTCCAGAAGTTTAAATAAATGAGGGAGAAGCGAGAGAGGATGGAAATTGGAAGAGTCAAGTGAAGGTTTTTTCAGGCGTGGTTGAACAGTAGCATGTTTATAGACTGGAGGAAAGGAACCTGAGCGCAATGAAAGATTGACTAAAGTAGAGGGGATAGAGGCCAGAGCAGGATAGACCGATTTTCCCCAGAGGGGCATCAAGAAGGTCTAGGGGAGCAGCCGTATGATGGGTCCAAAGGACCATAGATGTAACGTCACCTTCGGAAATAGGAGTGAAATGGGAGAAGGATGAAGAAGCCACATAAAGAGAGGCACTAGAAATAGAATTGGGGCAGCAGAATGGAACTACAGAACATGCAGAGGAACGGATAGTGTTGAGCTAAGCGAGGAAGAAATCGGCAGCAGAAAATCAAAGCTGGTTGGCTGAAGATCTATTTTTGAGCCAATGATGTTCAGCTCTACAAGCAAGAATCCTTAGTTTTCAATGTGCGAAAGAATCAAGGCAGCGGAGGCGAAAGCCACCGGAGGAGGGGCTGAGTTGGGACATGGAGCAATAGTCAAGAGAGGAAGTGATGGCAGAATGTAAAGTTTATCTTCGTTAAGGGGAAGTTGATTATGGTTGGAAAACTGATCCGGAATAGAAGCAGAAAGAGAAGAGGCATCTAAATTTCGTAGGTCACGACTACAGAAGTTGATGTTGAAGGAGGGCAAGGAGGGGAGATGTAATCTGCAGGAGGAAAGCAGTGAGAGGAAATGGTCAGCTGGAGGAAAGGAGTGATAGGTAATAGAGTAAATAGTCAGGTTAGAAGATATACATAATTAATCAAGGACACCTTGATCTGGAACAGTTAACAATAAGCAAGTATCTGCACTCTTTGAGTCGCGCGTTTCTTTGGATGGTGAATGAAAACATTGGGGCAGTGTGGGTCTTCATAAAACATAAGTTGTCTTTGACCTTGCCCAGTTGATGCTGAACTCCCTCCTCTTGAGAACCAGCACTTATCTGTTCACCCAGCAATATCCATTGCAGCCTTATGGTACATTCCTTAATTGTGGCAGGTGTAGTCTGTAAGATCTGCTTGCTCTCAACTGGACAGCCTGCTGAGCAGAGGATGGAAATTTCACCCTGCTAAGATTAGTTTATTCATGCATCTTAATAGCTGCAGAGATTGCCTTATTTTAGAGTCTAACCCCATTGAGCCGAAGATGAGTGTGTATCATAGACACTCCTATTACCCTACAGGGAGGAATCCTTCTATTGTGTAGAGGGTAAATGTGCATCTTTGTAGTCACAGAGATTAACCAACTGGCAACGCACTCTGCTGAGTAGAGGATAATTGCTGGATTTGCGCTCTTACTAGCCTAGTATAAACATGCATCCCTGTAGGGCTAGAAAATTAGCTTTGTGGGAATTGTACCCTCCTGAGCCAAGGATTTGCCGTTGATTGCCAAGATGTGTTTTTGCGAACACTGGCTTGGCGTCAAAGATGACCCTGCTGGGTAGTGCCCCCCTGTGCTCTGTAGCACAGATGGCAGGAATTCTCCAGCATTGGATCTTGAATAGATTCACATGCTGTGAATATTCCCAGTCAGGCTGGGAATCCTTAGTAACCTAGAGCATTCTAAACCTAAACTGAAAACGTCAGTCACTTTTGTGCTCTAGTATAGTCACCTTTTGGGTCATACTGTACACAGCCAATAGGAAAGACTCCCTTAGCTCCACCCCTGTTGGCCATCTTCAGATTTTTAACCGCACGTTTGTGTTGGGAGTCATGAAGATTCTTTCTTCTACTTGCTTGAAAAAGTCATATAAAAGTCTACTTTAAATGAACATCTTTCAATGTCTCGTTGACGTCCCCCATCGATGCAATCGATGCCCAGGGTCCACCGACTCTTGCTGCCTACGGTTCCCATACCATAATGGTTGTCTACGTTTCGGGCCTACCTCATGGCTAAAGCTAAGAGGAAAAGCCTATTCAAGACCTGCGCTCACGGCGGCTTAAAGAATGCCTACATCGGTGATCTCCATGACGACTGCTTGTATTGCCTGCATCCGCATCATGTCCTATCAGAATGCGACCGCTATCAGTCTTTCTCAAACAAGACTCTTTGCGACCTGCACCGACGACTGGCAGCGTGGCTCGACGATGCCGGTGGGGCCTCTGACTGCTTCATTACGGTGCTATGCGTCACTTCGGCAGGGTAGGATGACCCAGCAAAACACCTTTGTTAAGCGGTCAAGGTTGCATGAGGAGCCTTCCAGCAGGAAAGTCGTACAAGGAAGCGTCCAGAGACTGGCAGAGACTGTTGTTGAAGCCAGCGGACAGATCTCCATCTAAGGTCTGTGCCCTATCCACATCAAGGGATTAAGGGGTGCCAGTGCCGTCGTCAAGCTTGCTGACACTTGCACGTGTGGCGCCAACATTTTTATGCCCGCCCATTTTTCCTAGTCATCTACCCTCAAGCCGGCAGCGGCCCCGTCGCGGCAAAATCACCTGCTTTGTCGACTACCAAACTACAATTCCGTCGACTACTAAATGAACGGCGCGTCGTCTGACTCAGACTATTGAATCAAGGACGACATTGTCGACTATGAAATAAACGTTGTTGATGACATAATCGATGGTGACACCATCCACAACAAATCTGTCTCCACCTCACAGTAAGCGGTTTATCCTACCTCGTGGATGACACTTAATCTAGTGCCTGTGCTAGCAGCATGCAGATGCCCTTCATACCATCTTCCAGGATGTCTTGGGAGGATAGCTCAGGGGCAACTTGCTCGCCTTGGAAGCAAGACGACACGGAGCAACACAGAGTCCGCGCTTGGAAACCTCTGGGTATTAAGCACGTTATAAATAACCAATCCTAAACATAAAACCAGGGATTACCCCTTTCTTCCTCAGATGAAGATCAAGGTGCTGAAGAGTGTCGTGTCTCCTCCCAGTTCTTCCTTCCAAGATCTCAATCAGCCTCCACCAAGACCTGCCTCACCATGAAGGTGGTCGAGCCCTGCCAGGGCCATGCCTGTCCCTGCAAAGGATATCTCTGTAGACGTTCTAAACACTCCACGCTAGTGGCCACCCTCCAACAGAGGCTACCGGATCCTTTGCCAGACCAAGACCCATGCCATCCGTGCTCTGGAGACACCCCTACCCCACAAGGGAGGAAGGGTGTCTAACAAGAGCTCTGCCGTTATCGGACACTGACACTGATCATAACTCACAGTACGATGTGGCTTCCACTCGCACATCTGTCGCAGATAAATTTGAGTTCATCCCTGCAGACGGTAAGCCAGATGAAGTCCTGATGATGAGGTGGATTTGTTCCACGTGGAAGAGCAACAAAATGAAAGTACACTATTGCAACGGAGAGGACATCAAAGGAAGTCTATAATATCCATTCTTCTTCTCCTTGAAGGTATTTGGTAGGACAGCCTGGTCACCATGGCAAATCCCTCTTCAACGACTGCAAAAAAGGACTGCTTTGATTTAAATATAAAAAATAAAATACATAGCCCCAGACACAGCTCTATATCTGTCTCCACACCCATCCCACTCCTGATTCAGTGGTCTCTGCTGCAGCCAGAAAGTGATCAGCTAACCCTTCCTCCTCGTGCTCTGTCCATCCAGACAAAGAAGGGGAAACGCATGGATGCCTTTGGGAAAGACGATTGTAACCACCACAATTAAAGCTGCAAATGCTATGGGCATTCTCGCCAGATACGATAGTGAGTTATGGTACAAGATGGGGCCTCTCTTTGAGTTTTTACCAAAGAACAAAAGGCAAAGGCGATGGACATATTCTGCAAGGATTAATTGGCATCGGATCATGCTATCACAGTGTCAGTTGGGCTGTTCTGCGAAGGCAGGGCTGGCTCAAAGCTACACATTTTTGCCTAGAGGTCCAATCTAGAGTTGTGAACTTGACTTTCGACGCATAGATCTTTTGAGAAAGGTGGTCGATGAAAACTTGTTCTCCATCAAAACTGACACAGGGACTGCTCGTACCTTTGGCCCGTCACAGCAGAGGCGCCTATCCTTTCACACAGGAAATAACCGTTTTGGCAAGGTGTCACAGGACAATCGTCCCACTTACCAATGCTCATCTTACAAGTCACCTGCGTACTCCTCCCGCCCATCAGTGCAGAGGGAAGTCTCAGTCCTATCAAGGCTCACGGTAATGCCATGGTGGTTCGTCTTAGTCCAGGCGCAAGCCGAGCAAACAGCCCTGACCTGCCCAGGGTCATGCCCTTCCACTTAAGCACCCCAGTGGTGGGGAAGACTGTCAAAGTTCCTCACCGAATGGAAAACATCACGTCTGACAAATGGGTGCTCTCCCTCCTCCAGCAGGGCCACATGCATTACGTATGGTGCCATTGCAACAGGTGCTGTCTCGGCTGCAGCAGGGGGATTTTCTAGCATCACTCGACCTTAAAGACGCACACTTCCACATCCCTATTCGCCACTCACACCGCTGCTACCTGCGGTTTGTGGTGGCTGGGCTACATTACCAATTCAAAGCTTTGCCCCTCAGACTTCGCTCAGCCCCACAAGGCTTTACCAAATGCCTCGCTCCGGTGGTGGCTCATCCACGTCGAGCAGGCATCCACGTCTACCCATACTTGGATGACTGGCTAGTGAGGGCCTTGTCTTATGCCTCGGCCGCAAGGAACACAACGTCCATCATTCAATTGGAAAAAATCAAAAAACGAATACTGTATTGATAGAAATGGTGCTTTTTTATTAAGCACACATATAATAGATCACTGCAATATGTGTCTTGCAGTTATGCCTATAGTTGATCACTGTAATCTATTGTTTTACAGTTTATATGCTATTGGTTTCTAAATTATAACTTGTTCAGTTGTCCATCAGTCTTTAATATTTCAATTATAACTTGTTCAGTTATCCTCTGTCAATCTTTAATTTTTCTCCTTATTTTGTTCAAGTCCTCTTTCTTTCTGGAAATGTAAATATTAAAGACTGAGTAAGTTCAAATAGGCAGTTGAGATTACTGCACTCGTTAGCGCCCCATGCAGAGAAAAGAAAAAACATGCTTGTCCAACAGGCTGCAGGGATTGGCATGTTGGGACCCCCCCCCCTGCTGAGCAGAGGCTAAATAGTGTTTTCCTGTAGGCTGTTGAGATTACTCCACCAGTAGAAGCTCCTTCTGATGCGATGTTGTGGGCATCTCTAGGCTGTTTGCAGGGACAGAGCCCGATGAGCTGAAGGTAAGGTGTGCATCTAAATAGATTCTCATACTACATTTCTCAGATGCGTGGGTATCTCGATGTGCATTGCCCTGAATCGTCCCACCTAGTGTCTCTCACCTGGGTCCTTCTAGAAGGTATATACTTGGCTGTGGTGCAATGGACTATGTGACCTTTTTATTATGGAATCCTCAGAACTTATCTGTACACTTAAACTACTTCCACCCTACCTTGGCTCTGCTTTGGTTGCATTGTTCTGCTGTTGGAAGGCCGTAGGGGGAAATTATTTTAGATGCGGTATATGCAGAAGCCTACTGATAATCCTGTTATGTTTACCGGGCTATGCAGGACAGCTATCAACTAGATATAAAAGGAGGGGATGGAACTATTGGGCAGTTTCCTGTTTGCCCACACTGCAAAGATTCAACAGTGGGTGCTTAGGGAATGCACAAAATGTACCACACTGCAGCCTGAGAACCCACACGTTAGCAACAGAGCAGGCTGTCTGAGGAGTTCGTGGAGTAGGAGCAAAAGTATTTCTGATGCTTGTTAATCTGCTTAGAATCCCATTCTGTGCATATGGTCCGACATCCAGTGGTAACCGCGGAGTATTGCATCTTGTCTTTCGGGGGACCGAAAGGGGACGTCGGCATAGGCGTGTCTGAAACACTATCCCTATCGTGACGTGTGTAGTACCCAAAATCCCTAACGCGCCGAGGTCCCTCAGATTGTTTTTTCCACCCAGATAACTGGTCGCCCTATAGCGGAGCTCTTCATGAGACATTGTTCATCTTACCGAATTGTTGGTTATTTCCCGTTAAGTCGCTTCGCCCATCAAGAACATATTCGACGAAGACTACAGGGGAATCGTCTACGGCTGTGGGTTCCGGCGCCTAAGATCCGGCGTTCGGACTTCCACGTGGTCGGGCCTTCTGGCCGGCCTACACAGTAGGGAGAGTGGGCTCGGGGTTTGCCATACTGTTATTATGTCTTTCCTCTTTTCCACTGCTTTCCTTTTTGGTCTGGTCACCCTTCCCTTCTGCTATGGAAAGGACTCCATTTATATTCTGCCCTGTGTGCAGGGTCAGATATCCGTGGAAAGACGAGCACACGTTGTGTAACGCTTGTCTCCGTCTAGAGCATGACGAGAAGCGGTGTTCAGCGTGTAAACTCCTTAAACCTAAAACCCTTAAGGAGCGCCGGTTGAAGCGGACGGCCGCGTACGGAATGTCACGCGTGGAGCCTCCCTCACCTGCCGCGACAGCAGCCGGAAGTGACGGGGGTACATCGGATGACCAAACATCCAACGCGGACGTTATAGACCTTGAGGCGGACTATTCTAGGGCCACCACGCCCGTGCCCGACCCTTCCAGGCTCGACTCCGGTCTTGCTACAGGGACCACACACGGTGACAGGGGCGTACAATCGCAGCACACAACCCAAGCGCCCTCCTCGACAACTTCGTCGAAGAAGGCCAAAGCGCCAACGGGTCTGCTGGAAACTTTGGCGACGCCCACGGATCGGTCTGATCCGAAGCCTTCCCCGCATCCGCAGCAGCTCATGACGACTGGGCATTAGAAACATAACAAGGGCGCTACACCCCAAACTACACCCGCCGAAGTTTCAGAACAAGAAACTTCGACGGTTCCCAAGGCCCGTACAGGCCCGAAAACTACGAGTAGGCCTCTACCCAGGAAGCCATCCGCTGGCCCTTCTGGAGCCACGGAAGACATTTTCACTGCCGACACATCATCTGAGGCGTTGTCTCCCGAAGATTCGGTGACTATCCGTAAGAGCATCAATAGGATTGCTACGGCGGTGGGCCTAGTACCGGTTCCGCCCAGTTATGGGCCAATCCGCCGAAAAGTTTTCCACTCATTGGGAAGACGATCCTGAAGACTCTTAGAAGAAAGCCAATTACCCCTCTCAAGCACCCTGAGGAGATCCTCTCAACACCTTAGGACGGAGAACACGGTTCCTACTCAGCTAGGTCCATTTGGGTCATCCAGGTGGACCACGGAGCAATTCGAGGGGTGTATGGATCGGCTGGAGCAGTTTTTTCAGGGCTTCTGATCAACCTCTGCCGAAAAAAGCTCGGGTAGACCCTAACCCTCAAACACAAGATGTCCAACACCTAGATGTCCAACACCAAGTTGACTAACAAGAAGATGTCCAGATGGACACGTATAGAGACATCTATACAGAAGAACAGGAGTCTTCTTTTCTGGACAACTATGGGGAATATCAAGGGGCAAAGGACAACTGGGAGGACTCCCAGCAGAACGATCACAACTCAGATATCGTTTGCCTTGACTCTCCCCCATCCACCCCGATTCGACAAGCTTCCCCGGTGGATGATCAAATGCCTTTCAACATGTTGAAAAAAGCAGCGGAATTCTTTAAAATTGCCACGCTGGAAGCCCTGCCCGAACAAGATTTCGCAGAGGACATTATTATTGAAAAGCCTCCGGCAAGCCAGTCTATCCCTCTCTTGAGCTCTGTAAAGAGACGGCTGGCCACTTCCTTACTCACACCCGCTCAGACTAGGGATGTGAACCCAAGGGTCAAAAAACGTTTCCGACCCTCCCCCACCGACCCGCTTTATATCAAAGGACACGCAATCCCAGACTCGCTGGTGGTGACCAACACTCGCAAGAGAGCAGGGGTTCCCCTTGCCACGGGAGTCACCCCCGGACAAGGAGTCCAAAAGGTTGTATGCCTTAGGCAAACGGGTTACGTCGGCGGCGGCCTATACTGTCCGGATTGCCAATAACACGACGTTACTGGCAAGCTACGTTGACGCCCAATGGAACCTACTCCAGGAAGGCCTTCAAGAGGTTCCGGAACCAACCAGAGCCAAGCTTCTCGCCATTGTTTCGGAGGGCAAACTTGCCAATCAGAATGTGGTTAAGAATACCCTGGACACCGCAGAGACAGCAGGCAGCTCTCTCGCACAGGGTACTCTCCTAAAGAGGCACGCGTGGCTGCGCACGTCTGGCTTCAGGCCTGAGACCCAGGCATCCATTATCAACAAACCCATCGAAGAGGCCAACCTCTTCGGGAAGGCGGTAGACGATGCGTTGGAGACAGCAAAGAAGGAGCACGAGACTATTAAGTCGCTGCACCAAATTTCCCAGAAACCCTCTTCACAGAGGAGCAGTAATTCTCGGCGGTCCTTTCGAGGACAAGCCCGCGCCGCTCAAAATAATTTCGGCACGGGCAACTTCAACTCAAGTAAACCTGCTGCAAGCCCCACTTATTACCCCAGAGAGGTCAGAAGCGCAGAAAGAATAGAGGCAGAGGCTCCAATTCCAGAGGAGCGTCAACTTCGGGTCAGAAATAACCACCAAGTCCAGGTCCCCTCCCATGTCTCCCCGGTCGGGGGGCGATTAACATCATTCCTCAAGGCATGGGAGGGGATAACTTCAGACCAGTGGGTCTTAAAGACCGTCGCCCACAGGTACTGCGTGGAATTCGCCCGACCTCCACAGTTCAGACCGCCGAAACATCAACGCCTTTCACCGGAACATCTGCAGATCCTGCTCCAAGAGGTGGAAGCGCTGCTGGGAAAGGACGCCATAGAAGCCGTCCCGATTCTTCAGGTAAACGAGGGTATCTATTCAGTGTACTTCCTTGTACCCAAAAAGGATCTCGCCATGCATCCTGTTCTAGACCTGCACCCAGCGAACAAGTTCATAAAGCCCCAGAAGTTTCGCATGGTAACACTGCAAGAGGTGATCCCATTGCTAAAACAGGGGGACTTCATGACAACATTGGATATGAAAGATGCATACTTTCATATTTCAATGCTGCTAGCGCACAGAAAATTCCTAAGGTTCGTGATTCAGGACAAACTCTACCAGTTCAAGGTACTCCCCTTCGGCATAGCCTCAGCGCCAAGGGGTGTTTACCAAGGTCCTGGCAGTGGCAGCGGCACACTTGTGCAGACTTTCAGTTCCAGTTTACCCTTACCTCGACGATTGGCTCATCACGGGGGACTTGTTCGACGTTTGTTTTTCGAACACCCAAAAAACAGTAGACCTACTGTTCAGCCTGGGATTTTCTATCAACGAAAAGAAATCCAGCTTAGTCCCCAGCCAAGTAAAACAGTTCCTAGGGGCTCTAATTCGTACGGAAGACGGTCTAGTCTTCCCTTCCAGCGAGAGGGTTCAGAACATGCTCTCAGGTTCCTCAGTGAGGTGACGGTACGTAAAGCTATGCATTTGCCAGGGATGATGGCGTCATGCATATACTTGGTCCCCCACGCGCGGCTGCGTCCCATGCAAGAGTAGCTCAACAGTCAGTGGTGTCGGGCCAGCGGACAATGGGAAGATCTGTTGGTTGTCTCGCCAGCCCTCGTTCTCTCTGCAGTGGTGGTCGAGGGAGAACCTCTTGAAGGGGAAAACCTTCACCACCCCTGCAGTGGAAGCCACTCTCACGACAGACGCATCTCTCACAGGATGGGGGACTCACCTGCTTCAACAGACAGCGCACGGTGTGGTCCCCTCAGGTAGCGTCCAACCATATAAACCTACTGGTGCTACTAGCAGTGTTCAAAGCATTGAAAGCCTTTCAGGAGCAACTGCAAGGGAAGACCTAAACCGACAGCACAACAGCAATGTATTACCTGAACAAACAGAGGGGCACTCGCTCTCCAGGGCTATCCAAGCTGTCCCAAAACATCTGGATATGGGCTCTCAAACACAAGATGTTCCTGATATCCCAACATGTTCCAGGGGAACTGAATCTTCTGGCAGATGTACTCGGCAGAGATTTTCCTCTTCCAGAAGAGAACGAATGGCGACTGCACGAAGACATTGTATCCAACGTCTTCGCAGAATGGGGGTTTCCAGAGATCGACCTGTTCGCTACTCAGGAGAATGCCCAATGTCAAGATTATGCCTCCAGGTACCCCCAGAACCGATCCAAGGGGAAAGGTCTCTGGATAACTTGGTCGGGGAAATTTGTCTACGCTCCCCCCCCTAACCCCGCACCCCCCCCCCCACCCCCCCAACTCCCCTTCTGAACAAGATAGTACACAAGATGCACCAGGAACCAGTCACCATGATTCTGGTGGCTCCCATGTGGGCCCGCCAACCTTGGTTCGCGCACCTGATGGAAATGTCCCTCTCCCCACCAGTCAAGCGGCCCTGCCCCTACAACATGTTGTCTCAGGACAGGGGGGAGACTCTGCACCCATGCCCATAAACTCTGAACTTGGCAGCCTGGCTCCTGAGGTCATAGAGTTTGGACATCTGCAACTCCTTCAAAGATGCATGGATATACTGAGGGAGGCAAGAAAGCCTAACACGTTATTGCTATGCCAGCAAATGGAAACGTTTTGTCATCTGGTGCAGTTCCAAAGGCGTCAATCCCACCGATTGCTCGCCTTCACACATTGTGTTATATCTAACCCATCTGTTGGACTCTGGGTTAGTCTTCAATTCCTTTAAAGGTTCACCTAGCGGCGATGTCAGCCTACATCACGTCACAGCAGAAGGTGTCGTGGTGGAAAATACCTGTGATTAAAGCCTTTATGGAAGGGGTTAAAAGAATTTATCCCCCATCACTCACCCAGCCCCTGGGTGGGATCTAAATGTGGTTTTTACTAGGCTCATGGGACCCCCTTTTGAGCCTATGCATAAAGCTAGTCTGAAAGACCTGACTTACAAGACAGCCTTTCTAGTAGCTATCACTTCTATCGGAAGAGTTAGTGAACTACAGACCCTCTCGGTTTTGGACCCCTTTGTTACAGTCCACAAAAATAAGGTAGTTCTGCGCACTCATCCCAGATTTGCGCCGAAATTTATTTCGAAGTTCCATGTGAACCAGTCAATCGTACTACCCAAGTTCTTCCAGAGACCTACTAACATGGCCGAAAGAAGCCTCCACACACTAGATGTGCGCAGAGCAGTCATGTTCTACATGGATAGAACTAAACCACTGAGGAAAACGAAACAATTCTTTGTTTCAGTGGCAGCTGGTAGAGAAGGGGATCCTGTCGCTGAATCAGCAATAATAAAGGTGGATTGTCAAATGCATCACACTGTTACACTCTTGCAAAGAGAGAACTGCCCTTCAAGCCTAGAGCACATTCTACTCGAAGCACTGGGGCATCCATAGCATTCATTGCAAATGTTCCCCTAGAGTCCATTTGCAAAGCGGCAACCTGGAGTTCTGTACACACCTTTACAAAACACTATTGCCTAAACACTCATTCTAGGTCTGATTCTCAGGTGGGACAAGCAGTACTAAGACATCTTTTTTTCTACTGTTCCTTCTCACAACCCACCTCCAGCTCCGGGTACTGCTCGCTAGTCTATGCACAGCATGTGATTCTAAGCAGATTAACAAGCATCAGAAGACATGCATTACTTACCGTAAAAGCATTTCTGATGATTGTATCTGCTTAGATTCACATGTGCCCTCCCTGCCTCCCCGCTCGGGGTGGAAGGAATGTAGACTTCTTACTACTTTCTCTCTTCATGTACTCACTCACTATAGCCTTGGGCTCCCTCATGGCAGAAAAAATACAATCGGAGGGACCTCGGCGCGTGAGGGATTTTGGGTACTACACACGTCATGATAGGGATAGTGTTTGAGACACGCCTATGCCGACGTCCCCTTTCGGTCCCCCGAAAGACAAGAAGCAATACTCTGCGGTTACCACTGGATGTCAGACCATATGCACAGCATGTGAATCTAAGCAGATACAATTATCAGAAATGCTTTTACGTTAAGTAATGCATGTCATACTTCACTGAAAGGTAGAAGAAATGTCACAAACAGGTTTTTAAGTGTAGCTACAGGTGTAGACCAATGGGAGATGAGCTTAAGCCACGGGTAGATGGAAGGTGGAGTTTACTGTAATGTATTGTCTCTGAGGACAGCAAAATGAAGAGCCAACCAATCGGCAAAACTCCCACAAATCATTAGGGTGGATGGTCTCTCCTCTATGTATAAAAGTTCAACGTGCTGGTCACAACCTCCAGAGAGGTTAGAGAAGCCTCCTCCCTCGGTCATTAGACAAAAGTCTCTCGGGGTACGCCTTAGTCCTCTCACCAGGCTCGGATACAGGCAGAGTTTCTATTCATTCACATTTGTAGCCAACCCAGGGGGGGGGGGGGCACTTACCCACTTTTCACAGACTGGCTGTTCATTCCTCTACTACCCCCACCCCCCTGTCCTAGGGTCCTGGTCTCTCCTCTACTCTTGAGCTTCTCCTGCTCATCCTCCTCACCACCCCATGTGCTCATTCCACGTCACACAGTGGGCTTCTGATCAGGGTCTCGCCCCACATTTCTGCCTTGGACAGACGTACCCTTCTCAAGAACGTTCATGTGCTTACCAGCTGGTCCTGCACTATCGCACACCTCTTTGACCTCTACTCTTTCATCCGCCCCCCCCCTCCTTCCTTTCCTTCTAATGGTATGTTGCCTCCTCCTGCTCCACAATCTACCCCCCCTTCTCCTGCTGGCACCCCTCCTCCTACTGATATCGCCCTTTTTGACCCATCACCACCTTTCTTTTTTATTTTTTACTTTTATTTATTGGCAGAAGTTTACAGCAAACACAAGCATCAAAGCAAGAACACAGTTCACATAAATACAGAATGTGATTCATACAAAGCAAATTGGTGCATTTTCGAGACCAAACAAAAGTAACTTAGTTGAGCACATCATGGCACCTCAGGTTAAGCTCGGGATCCCCTGGGTGAGGACGTCCCAGATGCACTACCTGCCTGCCTAACATATGTTCTTGGGGCGGGAGTGAGTTGGAAGCATATTGATATATTCTTCCTCACAGGTGTCAGACCAAGTGAGTGCATTAAGCCACTTCTGGAAGACAGGAGGGGATGGGCTTTTCCAGCTTGGTAGTTCACATTCCTTAGCTACCATACAGCTAACATTCAGAAATATGGCAGTTTTTCTAGTGTCATCTGTACCCCACACCCCAAATAGCACCCCCAGCGGGGCAGGATCAACTGTTGCCCCAATAATGTCCATTAGAGCCCGAAGGATCTCGTCCCAAAAGCTTCCCAGTGCTCCACACGCCCAGAACATGTGCAAGTGGTCAGCACCTTCGTTTCGACATCGAGCACAGGTACGTACACTATTTTGAGCACATTTAGTAATTTCACAGGGAGTATAGTATAATCTGTTCAATCATTTATATTGCATACTGCGAAACCGAGAGTTGAGGGATACTTAGTGTGCGAGCACATCTTCTTCCATAGCGCATCGGGGAGCTCGAGGCCTAGTTCATTCGCCGATTCGGTTCGAGCAGTAGGGGTTAGGTCTGGGGCTCTTGCTGATAGCAATTTGTATAGGGAAGAAACTACACCACAGGCACCGCCCGAATTGGTTATGTAGGACACCTCCGGGGTGCCCGGTGGTTCAATTGGGCAAGAGGACCATCCTGCCCGGAAGGCAGCACAGAGTCTATAGTACTGCAGCATCTCCAGTACTGATCCTGAGTGGCCCTGCCACCACGTCTGTGGGGTAATGAATCTACCATCGGGAAAAAGGTCTGCTAAAGCCTGGTACCTCAGGGCCTTCCCGTGTTGGGCTAAAAGTGTATCATGAGTAGGTTCGAGCCCTGGAAATTCCCAGATAGGATAGGCAGCCATTTGTAATGGGGGTGGGGGGAGTGGGACGTGTGGTTTAGTAGTTGGTCCCATGCCTGTAGAGTGGTTGCTAAGGGGTCAAACTGGGAGTCGGCTGCGTAATCTCGGTTGAATATCAGTGTCATGATGTTTACCCCGGTCGCCCCAAGCACCTCCAATTTTACATGCAGAGGGGCCGTAACGTTCGGGTACCAGTACGTGGCATATTGGGCTTGAGTGGCAATCCAATACAGTATTAAGTTGGGGGCGTTGAATCCCCCTCTCTCATATGACAGTCATGTCTAGCTTTCTTTTTCCGAACCTCACCCGCATGCCATAGGAACTGTGCGCATAGCTTGTGAAGTCTTTCAAAGTATTGTTTCCCGGGCCAGATGGGCACGTTCCCGAAAATATATAGTAATTTAGGGCCAGTATCATTTTGATTCGGGAGAGTTTACCCGCCAGTGATATTGGGAGGGAGCGCCACCTATTCGTTTTTAACTCAGCCTGTTGGGAAGCAGCGGTGTAGTTCTCAGCCAGCAGGGTCGATTTGGAAAGTGATACCTGAACTTCTAAGAATCGGATACTCCCCGGGGGACCAGCGGATGGTTACTCAGACACAGGTTGTTGGGTTGTGTTAATAAGCGGAAATGTCTCCGATTTAGAATAATTAAAAGTGAAGCCCGAAAATGTACCACTGTTACATCCTGCAAAATCAGGTCTAGATTGGTAGTGGGGTTCCTTACATATAGTAGAACGTCATCTGCATATAGGGAGATTACCTCCGGAGCATCCTTCAGGCTGATGCCCCTATGGACATGGCACGCTCTGATGTAGTCTGCCATTGTTTCAATGACCAATGCGAAAAGAATCGGGGAGAATGGGCATCCCTCCCGAGTACCCCTAAAAAGTGTGAATAATGAAGATGTTAAGGAATTGACCCGGACTATAGCCATGGGAGCTGTATATAGCAATTTAATATATCCAATCATGTTGGGGCCTACCTACCCTGAAGGCACTTTCTCCAGCTGCAAAGGTTCTCTCTCTTTTTCCCGCCTCCAATGTCTTCTATCCATCCTTCCTAGCGCCTCCGTCTATCTCCTTTTCCTTGCAGAGTCCTAACTCTACCTCCTGTTGCCAAACCCTGATATCCAGTGCCTGCCCTGCTTGCCAACTTGCTGCAGCTTCCTCTTGCAAACATCCACTGTCTGTTAGACCAAGCATTCTGTACCCTGACCTTCTCTCCCCTTGGGCGCTGCTTGCGGGAATGGTCTACAGTGGTTATAATGGGAATGGCCTGGATTGATTATTGAGAAATAATGTTTTTGAAATTGTGTGCATATAGACACGTTTCTCCTAATGTACGCACAGACCGAACCGACGCTCTGAATGCCTGGTCTGTCATCTTGGGTGAGGCGATCAGCCATAATGCTTGTTTAATATAATGCAGGCCTGTAAGATTAGAGCTGCCTTTGTTCTGGGGCGCACAGTGAGTGTCTGTGGGGTTCTAGTCTCAGGTGTGACTTGCAGAACTAGCAACTGTTTATTGGATTGGGGGACCAGTTTTACAGGCCTGTGGCTCTAGTTCCTCAGTGAACTGACAACCTCTGGGTACACTGGACCCTCATAAAGGATCTGTATTAAGTGTGGAAATCATGTGCCTGACACCTGCCAGATGTCTGGGACGAAGTGGGAGTGAACAGGTGGAGCCTCCTCTTGTCCACTAGCTACCCCCCCTCTGTCACCTCATTAATTGTTCCCATTGTCAGATGGGCCTTGTTCGCAGAGTTTATGTTGGAATTGAATGTCAAATGAATTTCCTAGAAAAATAATCGACAAATGGCTTTTAGCTGGGTTGGAGGCTTCTATTGAGGCAAAGCATGCAAGTAGTGACCCAGAGCTGGAGAGAAACTGTAACATGAGCCTCCTACCCAACTACATCACATAATCAGATAGTGACCTAACCATCTCTCCTTTAGGCTAACTGGGAGCTGTGGGTGCTGGAAGATGCCAGTCGTGCAGAACTGCCGGTCACTGACAACGCCGATGACACTCTGCCAGTCGGTGTGGCTCTAGATTTCACCAGCCAGAAAGAGATACCTATTGGTAGGTTGGGAGTGAGGGTGCGGGTGCAGGGTGCTGTATGTTTTTATTGTTTCATCAACATCTTTCACCATTTTCAAAGTTAAATTGTGCTCGTTCATGAAAAAGAGCTTGTAAATTGCACCTCTATCTCAATCCTGAAGGGGATTATTTGGGGTTCAAATGGTATACCATGGTTCCCTATAACCTTATGGGAAATGCCTTTGCTTTACCATACATCAGAAGTTGGGTCGGGGTGGGGTACCTCCCATGGGTCCCTCCCTTGCTCTGGTAGCCTTAAGGGTATAGACTGAGAGGGAGACTGAGAGACTGTATGCGTGCAACCGTTTGTGTCTAAGGCTGTATATGGCTTCATTGGCATGCGGATTGTGTGGGAACATAGGATTTCAGAGTGTTGGGACTGGGGGCAATCCGTGACCTCGATTGGCAATATTTATTTATATGTATATAGTGCGCAAACAGCCCAGGGGCATTGAGGCGCTGTTACTTGCAAGAGCTTAGTTACAGGGGTACAGGAGTGGTAGCCGTCATTGGCACATTATAAAAACACTACAAACATAATTCTATCATTACAGCTTACGCGGTTGGTCTTTACAACGTATGCAGTAGGTCATATGTTTAGTATTCATGCTGGAACTAGGGACCTTATGTGAAGAGGATGGTTTTCATAGCTTTACGGAAAGCGATGAGCGAAGCCTCACCTCGGATAGTGGGGGGTAGGGCATTCCAGTGTGTTGTGCGAGATATAGGAAGCTGGATCTGCCCTCTCTGGCTTTTTTTTTACTAGTGGCACACAGAGCATGTTGGAATAGGGGTGATCTGGTTGGTCTTGTAGAAGAGACGGGGTGGATCCTTTGTGAGAGGTAATCGGGAGCAGTGAGGTGAATGCACTTGTGGGTCAGTGTCAGAGCTTTGAAGACTATTCTTTCCTTTATTGGGAGTCAGTGGGCTAGTTTTCTGGCCTCAGAGATGTGTTCACTTTTAGCAATGCCTTGGGATGCACAGAGAGCACTATTCTGTATGACTTGTAGCCTCTCCAGGTTTTTTGTGGATGTTCCTAGAAATAGTACATTGCAGAAGTCTAGCCTGGAGCCAATGATGGCTCTGGCTATGTTTGTGCAGTACTCTTTGGAGAGAAAGGGCCTGACTGCGTTGATTAGTTTAGCACGATATGCGGCTGAGGAGGCAATTGCGTTGACTTGTCTGTCCATGGATACATTGGAATCCAGATAGACTCCAAGAGTATTGACTCAGTCTGAGACAGGTATTTGGATGGTGTCGATGGTGAAGTGGCTGAATTGGGAGTCTAGATTTTTTAGCGTGTCGGGGGAACCTACCAGGAGGAGTTCGGTCTTGTCGGAGTTGAGGCATAGTCCATTGTCTGCCATCCAGGCTTGGATGGTGTTATAGAGGTTCTCCAGCATGGGGTCTGGCATGGATTCACATGCTCATGAATATTCCCCGTCGTCAGGCTGGGAATCCTCGGTAAAGAAAAAATCAGTATCAGTTTCGTTTCTGATCTCTCTTTCTTAGAAGTAACCAATCGCTGATCTCTGGGTCATCCCAGCCAATGACTGCCCTCTCCCTAAGCCCCGCCTCTGGCAGCCATCCTCAGATTTTTTACCGCACGCTCTAGTGTTGGGAGTCCTCGTGTTTAGCTCTCGAGTTTTTTACTGCATTTTCAATTTTTTTTCAGGAGATTTTCTCATTTTTTCGGTTTAATTGAGCCTCAAGCTCCACCGTTTCTACTTCCAATAACGGGGACCCATTTCAGAATTCTTCTACGCCCCTCAAGGGTGAAGTTTTCGTCGAGTTTACACTTCTTGGAGGATTCCGGAAGATCTGCAGCCTCCCTCAACGGACATAGCCCAGGACAAAGGGTGCTCGACGCCCGGATCCAAGCTGTTCAGGAACTGCCCTGGATGCGGATTATACAACGTTTTCAAGGAGGACGAGCATTCGTGATGTCTCTACTGCCTCCATGGGGACCAGACGCACGTGGAGAAAGACTGTGTTCGTTCTGCAAGAACCTTTCGGAACGGACCAAATAAGATAGTCATTCCCGCCTCTCCACCTGGGTGGAGAAGGGCACAGCAAGTGAGAAGGCGAAGAAGAAGTCTGAGGGGGCTTCTAAGTCCTTTGAGGGCGCCCCGGTGACGGGGGCCCAACAGAAGGCCAAGCACCGTGAGTCTGCGGGCTCCGGGAGCGCCGAAAGGTCGGGCTCTTCGGGTGCCAAACAGGGCGCTACTTCCCCGGCACGTTCGACCACGAGCCAGCGCTCTGGTTCGGGAAAGAGGAAGTCCGAGAACCCGGGTAGGCCGATGGAGCGGACCCGGTCGATCTTGAAGGGGGAGCGAGGCGTTGACCCTCCCCCCAAGGCGCAGGCCCGGGACGCACCTAAGGTAGCGAGGGCCTTGATACACCCGGCTAAGGCCTCTACCGAAGTGGTCTCTGCGACCCTGGCAGAGCCGGCTGAGACTACGCCAATGGAAACGGCCTCTAGGCCCAGAGTATCCCTGCCGCCGCAGAGGGAATCCTCTTTCCAGCCCACCGCGAAGACCCCTGTGAAGCCCCCGGCTGAAAAAGAGGGGGGGGGGGCGGTGGCTGTTACAGACTCGGAATCAGCCTCTGAGGAGGAACTGGTGGAGACCGAGAGGGGCCTCAAAGAAAGGTCCATAGGCCTCAAAGAGAGGTTCATAAACCTCAACGAGAGGTTCGAGAAGGTTCGATCCCAGGGGACGGTCCCTGCTGACGTGATCGAAGATAGCGACGAGGACGACGAACAGGGCCCAGTGGAGCGGCCATCCCGTCCGTCGCAGCCATTGCCCGAGCCCCAGGATAGCTCGGCGGCCATTTTGTTGGCAATCCAATCCTTATGTACCGAGATAAGTACGAGATTACCACAGACCCCGACGGAGGATCTCCGAACAAGCAGAGGAGAGTCCACCCATCTCTGCCCTTCGTGCCCGCGAGGCCGGCAGACCCCTCGTCCCCCTCGCCGGGAGAGGATACGGGGACAGACGGCGGCGAGACAGCAGACATCCCGTCGTCACCCCCCCCCCCCCGGGCGTCCCTAGTCGACGAGGTTGGCTCTTTCCACGCCATGATAACCAGGGCATCCGAGCTCTTCCAGCTGTGCCCTGAAGAACAGAAAAAGGAGGGGTTTCTGTACCAACGACGAGAGGCTAAGAGGAAGACGGTCCTCGCGGTGCCTGTATTCGACGACATCTGGGACGAGGGGCTTGCTGTCCTCAAGAACCCTGCTACGACACCCGCCAAGAGGGACAGGTACGAGAAGAAGTACCGTGTCCCCGATGCCGCCCCCTTGTGCCTCAGGGCACAGCCCACGCCAGACTCGGTCGTCTCGGCAGCGGCTAAGAAGAAGGCAGCGGGCGCGGCGGCTTCAACTTCCACTTCCCCGCCGGACAGCGAGGGTAAGATGTTGGACTCTATGGGACGACGAGTCATCTCGTCGGCGGCGGCGACGACGATTAAGGCAGCCAATTCCTTAGCGATCGTGGCCCGCTACGACAGGGAGCTTGTGAAAACATAAAAATATGAAGCCGGGAAGCCCAAAAGAAACACACCAACACAGGTTACAAAGGACATACAAGTGCTTTATTTAAAAGCTACAACAGTTACCAAAGTCAATTGACAAACGGATAGCGATTCGGCTCTCAGAGTAACGTTACGAACTTCAACAAAGGTTCGATGCATTAGTAAGAGAGACCGTACATTGGAATACTTGGGTCTTTTATATGATTTGTCCAGCCCTTGGCCAACCCTCTCGCGGGTTAACCATTCTTGGGATCGGGCCTTGGGTTCCTTGCCAGGTCAATCCTATAATTTATGCATTTTGATCAGTTTCGCTGATATAGTTGTGCATTTACACATAGGTCAGCAATAGGACAAGGTCTCAGTTCGCGACCCCGACAAGTGGCCTGCAGGCATATTAATTATTCGTGTGTACGGAGGTCACAACGGTCAGAATCTTACTCAGAATGTCATTCGGCCTCCATTTTGATGTTCAGGGTGACTTCCACATTACAAGAGAACCTAAAATGGCGGCTTAATCCAAGATGGCGATTTACATTACTTTCTCTAAGGTCAAGACCTTGCCGCGGAGTTTATTCGCATGATATTTTAGACAACTTGGCGTAGGCCAATACACATACAATTGCTGCGATAGGAGGCATAATATTATTTCAATTCCGACAAGCTCTGGTTCAAGATAGCTCCCTTGCTAGATTTCCGGCCTGATGACAAAAGGGCGGATGCCTTAGAAATTCTGCAGGAGGGCGAGGTGGCGTCGGATCACGCCATTACGGTGGCAACAGACATTGCCGATACCGAATTTCGCCAACTGGACAACGGAGTTTGCCTCCGACGACGAGGATGGCTCAAGGTGACAGACTTTCGCCAGGACGTCCAGGCCAGAGTGTTGGACATGCCGTTCGATGGCAACAACCTCTTTGGTAAGGCGGTGGATGAGTCTCTACAGGCCATCAAGACCGACTCGGAGACGGCCCCGGCCCTTTCAGTGCTTCAACAGCGACGGCCCTTTTGGAGCTCTGGAGGCAGACGGGGTGCCTCCAAAGGATCAGCGGTTGCTCCTCCACCTACCGCCAGGTGGCCCGCTCCTCTTCCCAGGAGGCCTACAGAGGCCGCAGCAAGCAATGGGGTTCCCGCCGTCGTCGCCAAGGAGGCAAGGCCGCTTCCAAGCAAGACTGACCCGGCCGGGTGGTCGGGCCCCCACCGAAGCACCCCAGTGGGAGGCCGGCTGACGAAGTTCATCAGGGTGTGGGAGTCCATCTCCACCGATCGTTGGGTGTTGGACACCCTGGCCAACGGGCACCCGCTGGAATTCCTAAAGTGCCCTCGCATTCCTCCCGTGGCCAGGAAGGAGAATCACGTCCCTCAACTGCTGTTGGAGGTAAAGGCGATGCTTAAGAAAGGTGCCATCGAGCTCGTCCCCAGGAGGCTCTGGGGCTCCGGAGTATACTCAAGGTACTTCCTCCTCAGGGAGAAGACAGGCGGTTGGCGTCCCATCCTAGACCTGCGTCGGTTAAACAAATACATCAAGGCGCCGAAATTCAGGATGGTCACCCTCCTGCACGTACTGGGACAGCTGGAGGAAGGCGACTTCCTATCGTCGCTGGACCTGGAGGATGCTTACTTCCACATCCCCATTCTAAAAAGGCACAGGAAGTTCCTCAGGGTCGTGGTTCAAGGACGCCACTACCAATTCAGAGCCCTACCGTTCGGATTAAAGTCGGTACCCAGGGTTTTCACCAAGTGCCTGGCACCAGTGGCGGAGCGGCTGCGCCTGCAGGGAATCCACGTCTACCCCTACCTGGACGACTGGCTAATCCGGGCAAGGTCAAGGGAACTCGCCGTCGATCATACGGCGAGGACCGTCCGGTTGCTCACGGAGCTGGGGTTCTCCAACTACCCCAAATCCCACCTGGTTCCGTCGCAAGTAGCACTGTTTTTGGGGGCGAAGCTCGATACAATGGAGCAATTGGCCTACCCTTCAGAGGAGAGGACCAAAACCATCCTGGGCAAGGTACGGCGACTGTTAGCCACGGACGTGGCCAGGGTGAGGTCCATCAAGTCCCTTCTCGGGATGATGTCCTCATGCATCTACCTTGTACCCCTTTGCAGACTTCGGATGCGTCCGCTGCAGGAGTTCCTCGACGCCCGCTGGTTTCAGGCGGGGGGCTGCTTCGAGGATAGGACGAGGAGTTCTGTCGGGCGATCCTATGGTGGGGCACCAGGGCTCACCTCACAACGGGCACGGACTTTCAAACCCCGGCGTTTCAGGAGACTGACTACGGAGGGTTGGGGGGGCCCACACCGGAGATCTCCACGCAAGAGGCCTTTGGCTCCCGGAGGAGAGGTCACTTCACATCAACATCTTGGAGCTCCGTGCAGTGTTCTGGGCGCTCAAGTCGTTCCTCCCGTCCCTCAAGGACAAAGTGGTGAGGATCTTCACCGACAACACCACCATGATGTTCTACATACGGAAGCAGGGAGGCACCAGATCCCCAGCCCTATCCAAGGAGGCCCAGGATCTGTGGCACTGGGCCGTCGCCTCGCCCAGGGGATGTTTCTGGTTCCCTTCCACCTGGCAGGAATAAAAAAAAAACACCATCGCCGACTCAGTAGGGAGCTGCGCTTGTGCCACGAGTGGGAACTGCGCCAGGATCAAGTGTAACGAGACTTCCAACGATGGGGCAAACCCCAGATCGATCTGTTCGCGACGGCGGCGAACTCCAGTGCCAGAGGTTCGCCAGCAGTTTCCCACAGCCGAGGAGCATGGGCGATGCTTTCTCGTTCCCTTGGGATGGCCTGTTTCTATACGCGTTCACTCCATTGCCGTTGCTGCTCCGCCTCATCAGCCAGCTCAAGAGGTCCAGGTGCAGGATGATCCTCGTCGCACCGGCGTGGCCGAGGCAGGTCTGGTTCCCGGACCTTCTGGACTTGTCAACGTCCCCGCCAGTCAGGCTGCCGGCGGACGCGGATCTTCTCTCCAGAGAAGGAGGCGCCATTCTACACCACGAACCACAGTCACTGAACTTGCAGGCCTGGCTCCTGCAGCGCTAGAGTTTGGAGGGTACGATATCCCGGCTGATTGCAGAGAGGTTCTTGCAAAGGCCAGGGCGTCCTCAACTCTCAAGTGCTACGGTCATAAATGGAAGAGGTTCTCTGTCTGGTGCCTTGCACAGAAGATTAACCCTCTGCAGATTACGGCCCCTCAAGTGCTGCCGTACTTGCTGTCGCTGGCCAAAGCTGGACTGGCCCACGCCTCCATAAAAATACATCTGGATGCCATCTCCCGATATACCAAGACTACGGGACGGGCGTCCTTGTGGTCTCATCGCCTGGTAAAGGAATTTATGAAGGGACTATTCCGTTCATTCCCGCCGGTGAAGGCTCCTGCCCCGGTGTGGGAATTTATGTGGTGCTGACCAGGCTCATGGGAGCCCCATTCGAGCCTATGCATTCCGCGCCCTTGAAGTTCCTGTCATGGAAGCAGAGTTCCTCGTGGCCATCACCTCTGCACGACGAGTGGGAGAGATTTAGGCCCCATCTTGCAAGCCTCCATACTTGACTTTTCATGACACAAGGGTAGTGCTTAGGGCGCACCCCTCCTTCATGCCGAAGGTGCCCTCTGACTTCCACCTCAACGAGTCCTTGGTGTTACCAGTTTTCTTCCCGTCGCCTTCGACGCCGGCCGAGAGGACTTTGCACTCGCTGGATGTAGCTAGAGTGCTGAAGTTCTACATGGACCGCACAAAGAGTTTTCGGGAGACGTCACAGCTATTCGTGAACTTTGGGTCTGTGAATCAAGGGAAGGCTCTCTCGAAGACTTCCATTTCCAGATGGCTCTCCGGCTGCATCATGCATTGTTACTTGTTGGCAAACCGACCGCTGCCCTGCTGTCCGAGAGCCCATTCGACCAGAGCGATAGCTGCTACCACGGCGTTCCTGTCTGGTGTGCCCCTGCTGGACATCTGCAGGGCTGCTACGTGGAGGTCCACGCACACCTTTACAAGATTCTACTGCGTCGATCGGGACTCCAGGGAGGAGTCCTCGGTCGGCCAAGCAGTGCTGTGCAACCAGTTTGCTTAAGGTGAGCCTGGTGAGGAGGTAAGAGATGCTTAATGTTGAGCCTGTTGCCACCTCCCGTGGTTGTGCATGTGTATACTGCTATGTATTCTTTATTCATGAGCATGTGAATCCATGCCAGACCCCATGCTGGAGAAGGAACAAGTTACTTACCTGTAACTGTTGTTCTCCAGCATAGGTCTGGCATGGATTCACATGCGAACCCTCTCACCTAACCCTCTGCGGCTCTTCACTTGTTCATACTGCCACTTGGCGTGCTACCAAATCTGAGGATGGCTGCCAGAGGCGGGGTTTAGGGAGAGGGCAGTCATTGGCTGGGGGCAGTATGACCCAGAGATCAGTGATTGGTTACTACTAAGAAAGACAGATCAGAAACGAAACTGATACTGATTTTTTTCTTTACTGAGGATTCCCAGCCTGACGACGGGGAATATTCATGAGCATGTGAATCCATGCCAGACCCATGCTGGAGAACAACAGTTACAGGTAAGTAACTTGTTCCTTGTTCATGGTAAAGGAGTCTGTCATAGTTGCCAGTGAGGGTGAGGAGGATCTGGGTATCGTCTGCGTTGTTGATGTAGGAGATACCCATAGCGTCAAGGATGATGAGGGGTCGTGTGAAGATGTTGTAGAGGGTGGGGAGAGGCAGCAGCCTTGGGGCACACCACAAAGTATGATGGTGGGTGAGGCGGAGTCTAAGTCAGAGAATACTTGCATGGTTCTGTCTTGTAGGAAGGAGTTGATCCATGATGTGGCGTCAGGGGAGAACTTGGCAGTGGAGGAGAGGTGATGGCATAGGACGTCATGATCTACGAGATCGAAAGCCGCGGTTAGGTCAAGAAGTAGGAGAGGTGCCGGTTTGCCCATGTCTCTGGCATCGTCCGTCTGGTTTTTCAGGTCAATTAGGGTGGTTTCGGTCCCATGTCTGGGGCTGAAACCAGATTTGCGGAGTCCCAGGAGTTTGTTCTCTTCAATGAAGTGCTGAACCTCTAGGTAGGCTGCTTTTTCCAGTATTTTGAGGAGAAATGGGACAGTGGTGATGGGTCTATAGTTGGGGGAGGTGGGATCAAGAGTAGGTTTTTTTTTTTGAGAGGGCGGTCCCAGGCTTCCTTGAGGGAGGTGGGGACTTTCCCTGTGGCAAAGGAGGCATTGACAAAGGCTGTTAGGAGCTAGAGCTTCCGTACAGTCCTTGATGATAGTGGCTGGGCAAGCATCACCTTTGCAGTTAGAAGGTGATATTCCTTATGATGATGTTTTTTTCTTTTTCCTGTATGGATTTGAATGAGAAGGGTTGGGGGGGTGTCTGAGGCTGGTGGTGGGACAGGCATGTGCGTATTGGGCAGGGCTTGTTTAGTAGCTACTATTTTGTTTTGGAGAACGCTCAATTTGGTTTGCATGGCCGTTTGAATTTCATCGCACCAGGCTTTGTCTTTGGCGAAATTCTGGGGGGCGGGTGTGCGAGTTTCTAGTTCCCTGAAAATGGAGAAAATTTCTTTTGTGCTAGATTGGACTTCCGAGATTCTGGATTCAAAAGATTTTGCCTTTGCTTGTGTGATTGCCTTTTTGTATTTGATAAGCTGATCTTCAAAGCCCGCTCTATTTTTGTCAGAGTGGGACGCTTGCCACTGTGTAAGTGCAGCCTTTTTTTCATTGCGTAGTATGAGAAGGTCCGGGGTGAACTAGAAGTTTGAGTGGGTGTTGAGTTTGGATTTACAGGGTTTAAGTGGAGCAATGGAGTTGATAGCTGCTTTGATGGCAACATCATAGGCTGATGCGAGAGTTTGAGTCTGTGGAGAAAGGTGGTCTGAAGGCTGGGCTTTGGCAGAAGGGCAGTAGTCTTTCCTTCGTGAGTTGACGGGAGCTTCTTGCGAGGCAGGTTGGCAGGGGTTTGGGTGAAGAGGTTGAGGAGCTGGTGGTGAGTATGCTAAAGGTGATGATATGGTGGTCAGACCATGGGGTGGGAGTGTTTCCGGTGACGATGAGTGAACAGTTATGCTGTGCGATCCAGTTGAGAGTTCTGCCCTGGGTGTGAGTTGAGCTAAAGATGGTGTTCTTGTAGCCTAGTGCCTTGAGGGCTGAATCAAGGGATTTGGCTGCTGGGTCCTTGCTGTCCAGGAGGTCTAGGTTGACATCCCTAGGGAGAATGGCTTTCAAATGTTTTTTAAGGTTGTCCGAGAGGAGGTGGATGAGAGAGGCTTGGAAGTCTCCTGTTGGGCTTGGAGGGCGATAGACAGTGTGAACAGCAATGGTACAGTGGGGAGAGAGGTTGATTTTGACTTGGAGGTAGTCGTTGTTGTGCAAGGATTTCTCTACCTTTCTAATGGAGAGGCAGTCTTTGGCAATGATTGCTACACCTCCACCTTTAGAGAGACAATCTTTTCTAGTGATGGAGTAACCAAGAGGCAGTGCAAGGGAGAGCGCCTGGCCGGAGGTTTTACGCTCACCTGGCTCCCACAGGGGCGTCGGTCAGACCCGGACTGCTGCGGCCTCCACCCTCGTGATGCGTAGTGCAGTGATGACTGACTGCATCTGCCCTCCTAATCTTGTCTGCTTTGCCCTTAGAAATATTCTCCTTATATTCTTGAAGGATGAGCCCTCCATCCTGCGAAGCACTCAGGGGCGCGTTGATGACCAGTTACTTCACTGGCCTGAAGATATTGGAAGAGTTGTAGACGAATCCTGACTCCAAAAGGACCTGGCGAAGAGCCGAAAGTATATAGTTCGTAAGAGTTCAAAATGTCTGGAATTCACTCCTGTCCAATTCCTCTTTTATCTTGCAGCTTTGACCCAATAAGAAGATTGACAGCTGAAAGCGCTCCGGTAAAAGTCTGTGTTACCCAAAACTGTCTGGTAAATAATGCCAAGGGTTAAACTTGCTGCTTTCTCCTGATCTTACAGGTGCGGCATTAGAAGATGTGGCGTGCTGATGAATTATACCTCCGGCAGTAAAATCAGGTTAGCATATGGCAGCTAAAGAGATCGTCTGTCTGTTCTCTCTGCTCACCTTGTTTTTTTTTTGTCGCCCTTAGGTGCCGGGATTCGGCGATGTAAAGATGGAGACAGCGCCGGATCTAAGGGATGCTGCGTCGAATGGTGAGTATGGTGCGGCACTGCTGCTGGCGATGCGACGCGTTTAAAACCAAGTCTTTCCTCTGGTTTGAAGATGAGATGAATCCGGAATCGGGTAAGAAATCGGGTAATACTCTTGTTCTAACCTTTGCTTCTTTCCTTCTTTCTAGGTGCTCCAGGTTTGAGGTGGGCGTGGCAGAAGGCTGGATGCTGCTGCTGGCACGGTGAGCGTTACGCTGCTGGATGCAGAATGACGCGAAGCGTGTGCTGCTCTTCGGGCATGGTTTAAATAGCCTCCAAAGTAGTCCCAGCTAGGTATTCCTCCCCGACCACACCCGAGTAACAAAATAGTCCCTAAGGTAAAGTAGTCCCTTCCAGGCCTCACACGGGCTTGGATCTTCTTACAGCATGGTCTGCATCAGGTAAGTGTGCACCTATGTCCCATATGAGCCTGGCGCCATAGGCGTCAGGACTGAACCCAGACAGCCCCTAGCAGGGGTTGCTGGGTTTTCTCAAGGCGACATGATGCCTGCTCCCGGGGCTGATAGACGTGGTCTGGATGCCTGGGGGTATGCATCATGACAGCAGGCCTCATGTAACCAAGTTTCTGAGATCATGAGCAGATGGAGGTCATGGGTGGTTATGAGGTTGTGGGCATTGATGGACCTAGCATTGATCATGGTGCATTTGAGGTGGGGTTCTGTAGAGCCTGGGGAGGGCACCATGGGAGAGTGGGTGAGGTGGTGGGCTTGGTAGCGCTGGGGGAGGTAGAAGAATTGCACATCAGATTTTGCACTTGGGGGCTCATTTTCAGTGGTGGTGGACACAGGTAGAATCATATTTAGTATAGAGCCAGTACAGTTTGAAGTGGTGTAAAGTGCTTCATTGGTAGCTATATTGGAGGTAGCTATAATGACTGTGGGCTTTGTAGTTGGGCAGATGAGTTTTGCATCGTTAGCACATAATGTGGGTGGCATGGTACGGCAAGCATAGCCGTGCATTGCGGGTGCTCGTGGGGAGGGGCTGGGAGCTGATGGTGGCCTCTACGATGCGGGCACGGAGTCTGAGGCTCCTGGTGTCCGGGCCTGGGTTTGAATGGAGTTTGAGATAGTAGGGCTCCTTACCTCCAGGATGCGGCATAGCTTCGTTGCAGACGAGCAGCGAAGAGCTGCAAAGAGCACCGGAGGCCTTTCCTTACTGCCTTCCCTGCTCTGCTTCGCCTCTCGGCCCTCTCCCTCCTCCATATAAAGCAGGAGGGGCGGGCGGGTCGAGGCAGCGAATCGTGACACGGGCTCGGGGCAGTGAATTTCACGGCACATTTTGTTGATTGTGCAGACATCGCAACGGGGGCCATTTTGTCTGGATTCAGTGGTGCTTCTGTGCACGCTGCATCTGAGGACAAGGGGAACACACAGACGTTCCAAAACGAAGAAAGTCAGCTGATTCAGCTCTCAGCTGCTCAATGGTGCTTCATGCGCGCAGCGGAGCTGCAAAGAGCACCGGAGGCCTTTCCTTATGGCCTTCCCTGCTTGGCTTCGTATGTGCGGTAGAGTCTCTCTCTCTCTCTCTCTCTCTCTCTCTCTCTCTCTCTGCCTCTCTCTCTCTCTCTGCCTCTCTCTCTGCCTCTCTCTCTCTCTCTCTGCCTCACTCTCTGCCTCTCTCTCTCTCTCTCTCTCTGCCCCTCTCTCTCTCTCTGCCTCTCTCTCTCTCTCTCTCTCTCTGCCCCTCTCTCTCTCTCTGTCTGCCTCTCTCTCTCTCTCTCTCTCTCTCTGTCTGCCCCTCTCTCTCTCTCGCGGGCGCGGTCTGTCTCTCTCTCTCTCTCTCTCTCGGTCTGTCTGCGCCTCTCTCTCTCTCTCGGTCTGTCTGCGCCTCTCTCTCTCTCTCGGTCTGTCTGCGCCTCTCTCGCTCTCTCTCGGTCTGTCTGCCTGCCTCTCTCTCGCTCGGTCTGCCTGCCTCTCTCTGTCTTTTTCTCTTTCGCGGTCTGTCTGTCTCTCTCTGTCTTTCTCTTTCGCGGTCTGTCTCTCTCTCTCTCTCTCTCTCTCTCTCTCTCTCTCTTGCGCGCTGTCTGTCTATCTGGCTCCCTCTCTCTCTGTCGCGGCACCCACTGTCCTTCAGGCTACCGGTGCAGGGGAGAGAGAGTTATGCCTCCATTGAGGTCTTTGGTAATACACTATTTTCCATTAATATTTTAGTGCAGTGTTTTTGGACGTTTGCGATGCCTAGTGCATTCTGGACAGGTTGATGGCAGTGGCTCTTGTTCGCCATTTGGTTTTTACCTCATGGCAGCCTTTTGTGGAATTTGGTGCTCAGAATCGCTGGCCATGTTGTTTAACGCCTTTTTTATTTCTGCTTCACTGGCCTGGTGGCTGTCTTCTCCTGGAGCCTCCAAAGTATAGCCTTTGTTTTGCCTGGAACTGCGTTAGTCTTCCTGAGAGGCTGAAGTCAGAACTAGTACATACTGCCAAACCTTGTGAGTCATGCTGAAACTGAGCTGGCTGGCTATGATTGGACAGCTGTTAAGCGTTTTAACTTTTCATGTCCTTCAATTGGAGGGCTGGGGTCCCACCAGCGAGGACTCCGTATATCCGTAGAGGATCTGGAGCCATTCTGCAGTTGGCCACTAGAACACTCTATCCAAAGTCAAAGAACCTGTATATAAAGTGGGGAGGAAACAGTAGTCACAATTGCTGTCGTAAAGATATTACATCAAGCAGGTTTGTTCAGGCTAAGGTGTTAATTTGGGCTGTACATCAGATTTTCAACTTATTCCATTTTCTGTGTCCTTCATTTTATGTGCAGGAAATATGATTTTTAAACCTAGGGAGGTTTTTTGTAATGTGATATTTTCTGATTCATCATAATATGTATTGGGTTTTCTTTTAGAATCAAATAATGTTCTTTTGATGTGAAATGTTTTTAATTGATTTTCTTTGTCTAAACGTGTACAGTTGAGTACGAACAGTGTGAGAAACCTGAGGGTATTCTCCCTGTAAAACCTCGAATCCCTTATTCAGGTGGCCAGGACACGGTCCTCTCTGTTGGATCCAGTTCCTGGGGGTGAACCAGTGGGGGAGGATCACCTGGCTATGGAAACCCGAGGTTGTGCTCTGGAGAATTCCCCAGTTGAGACGCGGTATGTTACAGACTAAGAAGACGAGGAGGGTGAGGTCCTGGAGACCTTTGTGGGCTGTACTACATCTGGCCCCCTTGCTCCCATAAAGTCTCCCGTATCCGAATATACCACTTCCTGCCCCCCCCTCCCCAAATCTGGTAAATCCTCTAGGAGCACGAACCCTATTAAATTGGAAAATCATATCGCCCAGAAATCCTGCTTTCCCACTTCCTACCCAAAACCTCTCAACCATTCTTCTCCACAGCCTTTTGATTATTCTTTTACGAACACTCCATCTGCCCTGACGAAACACTACCGGTCCCAGAATCCCCTGTGTTCATTTCACAATCCGTTATTCCTGTGTACCTCACAATCCCCAACAATCCTGTTCGTCTGAATATCATTTTCTAAACTCCTGGTCAAATGTAACCTTCCCTTCCGAGATCCCCACAAGCCCTAATACGAATGTCTTTATTCCATGTAACACCTCTTTCCCTTCTGCCCCGGTAAAACATTTGGAAATTCAACCTCTCCCCTTTTACGACACAAATATTCTTTCACACCACAATAGACAACAGACTAATCCCAGAACAGTTTACTTGACGCATCCTAATCCCAGCGTCGGGTAAAGTCAGGCAATTAACCTGAATCCCACACACCTGACGGCCCTTTCCTTTCCCTATAGGGATAAAAGGTGAACCCAAAGTGCATAGTACGAGCAAGGCGAGTACAGCAGACAGCACGACGAGACGGCTACCATGCGGCTGTTCAAAAGGAGAAAGGCGGCAGGAAACGAGAGGGTGGCGAGGAGAGAATAAACCTTGTCATTCTCGTCCCAGGCCTGCAGAACCTTCGTGGAAGAGAACCTAAAACCACGACCAATAGCACAAGTGTCATGGAGCAAATGTCAACGGTACATAGGGCAAGCCTATGCCGATAAGCAGGAGTGAGGGAAGTTCCCTTGTCTGTGGTACCGACCTTGACTCCAGAGAAGCAAAAGCCAAGCGGTTCGACACAGCCGGTGAGTCGAGGGGAGAGCCGATAAGAACCGGGCTGTGATGAATGAGAATGGCAAAGTGGCAAATTTTGAACCAAAGCTAATGAATTGTAACAAGAACAAATATTGAAGGGGAGACCAGCTGCAGAGGGAAACAAGCACCATTTGGGTGCTAATTCGAGACTCTGGTCGAGGCCCATATGAGATAAACTACAAGTACTAGAAGGCCGTGCAAAGGCCAGCGAAATAGGTCAAAGTGGTCCTACACGGGGTCAAGCAAAATCCCTGTACAATCGAAAGCCTTTGATCTACAAGCACATTGAGAAACCGAGGGCATTGAATCCCACAAAAAGTCAAGAGGGGTCCAAGCCTGACCGAGGGAGATCCAGGGGTGAAGTTGTCACTCAAAGTTGACTGATAAAGGAACTGTGGTATATTGTGAAATTCAATACGCAGAGGGTCAACGCCCAGAAGAGGGGGACCCAGGGGTGAACTCATCACCCAGCGAACATTGTAAAAGAACTTTCATTTGTAAAAGAAACTTTTGTTTTTCTCATTTGAATATATCGGGCCCGAAGGCGAGTGACTTTGTAAGGAAATGAGACTTGGACATCGACGGTCCTGCGAACAGCCATCAGAACTGTTGCCTCGTGCTGGAGAGGCCCGAGACCGTACTGTGCTCCAAGCTCCCATCTTACCCTGTGTTCAAAACATGGGAAAGGGAGACCCAGGCTACTGCACCCTGACATCTTATTTGAGAGCACTTCTTTCTTTTCTTGAACTATCCCACAAACCCTTTTTGTGTTAGTTGTGAGGTTGGCAATAGGTTTCTTAGTATAGGCCTTTTTGATTTGACACCACACCACTAGGACTGCCTTATTTTTCATTTGATGGTTGACGCTTGCTCCCATCTTAGATTTAGGTTTTTCAACCTGCCAACAGCATTTATTGTTTAATAAACACCCTTGAACTGTCATCACTTGTGTCAGTCTTACTCGTCGCCATGAGTTTCTCAAAACAGCCAATAACACAGTAACAAAATTAAAAAGAAATCTGGAAGGCTGCTGCTCGAACCTCCATTGGATAAGATGCCCACTGCAGGGCAAAGCTCTGCTGTTCACTTGGCCTTGCTCCCTTGCACTGGTGGTCCAGACCAGTTCAGAATCGTGCAAACCAGAGGGCGTCCTCCTGGGGGCTCTGAGGAGTGATGATCTATCTAGTGCACTGCATTTGAAGTGTGGACTTTTCCCGTTGCTACAATCTCATGCAGCTTGGTGATGGGTTCTCGTGCAGTGCATCCTTGTGAACCTTGAGTCGCAGCATAGGACTCCCTAGTGTCGGCCATGTCCAGCCAAGCTGGGGATCCTTTTCTGAAAGGATCCCATGCACTTGTGCAATCTGAATGACACCTGGCCTAGTTAGATCGTTGTCTGTCTTCCCTCCCTTGCCTCGTCGAGCCTTGAAACACTTGTGTATAGGCGGGTTATAAATGCCATATCATATCATATCAAAGTTTTCTGATGAGACTGGAACTCCGCTGTCTGGGATATAAACTAAAGAATCCTCTACACCTGCAAGCCTTGCACCTTCAATTTCAGAAGCAACGTTGAAAGCAGTTGTAGCCAGCGGCCCTAACGTACATGGGTTGGTTGTTTGTCTTGACCACTTTTGTTGCCCCCCCCGCCCTCATCACCCATTCATGTGTGAAGTACTACCCTCCAGCTACGGGGTCCTGAGACTGGGCATTTTGTCCCGGGTTATCCTGGGAGAAGTAGATTCCTCTTCTCTATATTAGTATTATATGAGTATTACAGTTGTTTTTCGAAACTCGAAAATGGTCATCGTAATAGGGTGTGCCAGCAATACTATCCCTATTGTGACGTCCCCTGTACCCATAATCCCTCACACGTGTGGGTTCCGCCATCGTGAGTGGTCGCAAAATATAAGCAGTCATTTTCGGCGTACGCTGTTGAACGTCATTAAGTTAGAGTTTCTTCCTGTCCTTTTGCCGACACTGACTCGACGCACTAAAGACTGAAGAAGACTTCGAAGCTGACCGTCGGACGGAGATTCAACGGCGCCACCTGGCCTTGGAAGGCCCTTTCGGCCTCTGCCTTACAGTAGGGAGAGTGGGGGGAGGGTTATCATAAACATGTATATTCCCACCCTTTACCATAATCGCCCAGCTGCCTACATATATTATGGAGCGTACTCCTTTTAAGTTATGCCCCCTCTTGTAATAGGAAGTTCACGTGGGTCGACAAGCATAGGGTCTGTAACCTCTGCTTGAATAGAGACCACAACGAGGTGCATTGTCGAGCGTGTAAACTACTCCGACCGAAAACCCTCAAAGACCGGCGAAGTAAGCGTTGGGCCCATCACGCCATGCAGGCCGAGGCCTCCATAGATGTCGAAGAGGCATCCAACAACGGCAGCAATGCCGTCCCTTCGGACGGCGAGGGTGCCAGGTAACCTGAACGTTCCCCAGTGCCAGCCCCCGGCCTTAACACAGGCCAGCGGTCCTGTTATGGGTAAGACACCCGGCGGCAAGGGCACCACACTCCCCACAGTGATGCGAGTAAGGTCGCACACACAGCATCGCCGGTGAAGGGCAGATCTTTCCATCAAATGGCCTCTGGATGCTCCGAGCGGCCGCCGCATGACAAGCCCATCAAAACTAAAGTCTCCCGACTCGATAGTCCCCCGTCCGGCCACGCGGCGGCGATAGACACAGGTCAAGCCATTCCCGCTGTCGAAGTTCGGCCTACATCCGGGGACAAGCCCAGGGAGTCCTCCTTATCCCCCTCTTCGATACAGAGCTCCAAAAAATAATCTTCTAAGAGCAGGGACCATAAGGAGAGAGACAAATCCAGTTCCTCTAGAGAGAGCGACTCACTTGGCAAGGAGAAAACTAAACAACCTTCTGGCCAACATAAAGGTAGGCCCTTACAGGACACTACAATACAGTCTGATAGTGCACATCAGCCTGACCCTATAAATCTTGAGAAAGAAGAGGAACATACCCACTCTACCCCCACTCCTGCCTCCACCTACCCAGGGGTTATACCCAGTTCGGCCAAATGGTCTGCACAGGATATTGACAGTTGTGAGTCGCATGACCTGCTTGACAATTTTTTTTGAAAAGCATCCACAGATTCTGCAAAACTTGAACACCACTCCTCTCACTACACATGCGTCTAGTTCCAACATAACACCTACAGCCTCTCAGTACCAGGCATTGGATGTACCCTATAAGAAAAGATTGCTCCCCCCAGTAGAATTGGAAGTTGAACCACCACACAAGACTCCTCGTATCTCCTACGAACTTTACGACCATGATGTAGGGGAGGATGAATACTTAGAGGAGGGTGAACCCTCTTATGGTGACATCGAGGGTTACGACGCTGGGGGAGAAGACGACCAAGACCAGGAAGACTCTGAGTCCATGGTTTTTGCGATGGACTCTCCTGTCCCGCAAGACCCTGTCTTACCAGACTCCCTGGTGTAAAACCAGCCACTATTCAGTGATATACTGATAAGGGCTGCAGAGCATTTCGGCATCGAAACACAAGAGGTCCAACAGGACAAGGATTTTCCAGGGAATATGTTGGGTGATAAAAAAAAACGGCAACCCAATTTATCCCCCTGCTCAAATCGGTCCAAAGAAGGATCCAACTTCCCTAAAAAAACCTAACGACACCAGGGCGGTAAACCCTAGGATCGAGAAGCTCTTCAGACCTGCACCTTCCGACCCCCCCTATATATAAGGGGCCATCTTTGACCTGAATCTCTGGTCGTTACCACCCCCTTGTCCTCCTCCGAAGCCCCTCCGGACAAGGAGAGCAAACAATTATTTGCCATGGGTAGGAAGATGGCGTCCACTGCAGCATACCAGGCACGTATAGCAAACAATTCGACCTTGCTATCCAGCTATGACTGCACAAAGTGGGATGAAGTAAAGGCCCTATCGGAGTCAGCGCCAGAGCCACTGAAGGCAACACTCTCCCTTCTGGCTGCCGAAAGCTGAGCTACAGCAGGCGTCCTCCTAAAAAGAACTTTGACGCTGCTGACAACGCTGGACGCGTTATTGCTGAAGCCACCATTTTAAAACGCCATGCCTGGTTTAGCCAGTCAGGCTTTAAACTTGAGACTCGAGCTACCCTACTAAATATGCCAGTTGGTATTATTTGGAAAAGCAGTTGAAGACGCCCTCAAGTCCGCCAAGGATGAATATGAGACCCTCAAATCTCTTGGCCAACTGACTAATAGACAACCAGGCCAAAGAGGTGGTAGTCATTTTCGTCGCTTTCTGGGGCAAAGCGCATAGAGGGGAATCGGATACAACCAAAACCAAGGTCCCTCTTGGAATACTAATCAACAAGTCACTCAGGGTTACCCCAGGGTCAGCGAAGGGCCCGCGGAAGAGGGAGAGGTTCCCCCCACCAGAGGTGGAGGGACACCCTCTAAGCAATGACGCCCCACTATGGGTCCCCTCCCATGCCTCCCCAGTCGGGCGACTAATATCTTTATATTACGCATGGCAGGGTATAACATCGGACAAATTGGTGTTGTCAACAGTGAATGGGGGTTATTGTATAGAGCTTCAAGGAAAACCGTCAAACCTCCCCCCACGTCAAAATAAACCATTGCAGGAAGAACAACTTATCCTGCTAGAAGAGGTGTAAGCTCTACTCCTCAAGGACGCCATCAAGGTCGTGCCACACAAAGAGGTAAACGGGGGTATTTAATCAACTTACTTCCCTGCAAACAAATTTGTAAAACCACAAACATTTTGCATGACAACGCAACAAGAAGTTAAAAATGGGGGATTACAATGCAACATTGGACAAAGATGCCTATTTTCATATCTCAATGTTCCCAGCGCACAGAAGATTCTTGCAATTCAAACTAGCAAACCAACACTATCAGTTCAAGGTGCTGCCCTTTGGTATAGCCTTAGCTCCAAGGGTGTTCACCAAGTTACTGGCGGTGGTGGCAGCGCACTTACGCAGGGAGTCAATCCCAGTGTACTTATACCTGGACGACTGGCTAATCACGGGAGAAAACTACCAGCTTTGCAAAGTAAACACGCAAAGGACAATAAACCTTCTCTTCCAATTGGGCTTCTCAATAAACGAGAAAAAGTCAAGTCTGATACCAAACGCATCAAAACAGTTCCTTGGAGCTGTATTAGTTACAAGGACAGGCTTAGCCTACCCATCCATGGAACGAGTGCAAAATATGCTTTGCCAAATACCCCAGTATCAGTCCAGTCTCCGGATAAGCGTACGCAAAGCAATGCGGCTGCTAGGTATGATGGCATCATGCATTTACCTAGTCCCCCACGCGCACCTGCGATCAATGCAGTAATGGTTGGCGAAAGAATGGTCTCAGGCAAGTGGTCAGTGGGACGATCTAGTGGTTGTTTCGCCAACACTGGTTCAGAACTTACGCTGGTGGTCAAGGGAAAATCTGCTCAAGGGGAAGCCCTTCCACGAACCGGAAGCACAAGCGGTCGGCACGACGGACGCGTCCCTTTCCGACTGGGTGTCCCACTACCTTCCGCACACGGCCTGTGGTCACAAGTGACTGCACAGAAACACATAAATGTTCTGGAGTTATTGGCAGTCCTCAAGGCCCTACAAGTCTTCGAGGAACAACTGACGAACCTGTCGGTACAAGTCCTAACAGACAGCACAACCACGATATTCTATGTCAACAAGCAAGGAGGTACACACTCTCCAAATCTGTCCAAGCTGGCACAGAAATTATGGAAGTGGGCACTCGGAAGAGGGATGACCCTGTTCTCCCAACATGTTCCAGGGTTACTTAACACACTAGCAGACTCTCTCAGCAGAGACCCTCTACCAGAAGAGCACAAGTGGAACTACACACAGACATCGTAGACCACATATTCTCTCTTTGAGGTTACCCCTCTGTAGACTTGTTCGCTACAAAGGAAAACGAGCAATGCCCAGACTTCGCGTCCAGGTTCCTCCAGCCACACTCCAAGGGGAACACCCTATGGATGATCTGGTCAGGGATATTTGCTTACACCCCCCCCCCCCCCCGACTCCATTAATTAGCAGGATAGTGAACAAAATACTCAGGGAACAAATGATACTCATCCTGGTTGCTCCTATGTGGTATCCACATTTGCGCAAGCTGGCGATGTGCGATCCCATCAAGCTCCCGTACAAGGTCAACCTGTTGACTCGACACGGGGGAGTAACGTTACACCCACAACCTCACTCTTTGAACTTGGCAGCATGGCTCCTGAAGTCATAGAGTTCGTACACCTTAATCTTCCACAGCGCTGCATGGAAATCCTAAAGGAAGCACGGAAACCAAACACCAGACACTGCTATTTCAACAAGTGGAAGGGATTTGTCATTTGGTGCCAATCTAAACAGATCAACCCCGTAGAGTGCATGCCATCACACATTCTTACTTGCATGCTCCACCTGTTGCGTTCAGGGTTGGTCTTTAATTCTCTTAAAGTCCACCTAGCAGCTATATCAGCATACACCACCTCTCAAAGTAAAATATCATTGTGGAAAGTGCCAGTCATCAAAGCTTTCATGGAGGGAGTGAAAAGAATACATCCTCCAGTCTCTAACCCCCGCCTGGTTGGGATCTAAACGTAGTACTAGCAAAACTCATGGGACCCCCCTTTGAGGCTTTGCAACAGGCTACCCTTAGAGACATTACATTTAAGACTGCCTTCTTAGTGGCTATCACTTCAATAAGAAGAGTCCGCGAGATCCAAGCCTCGTCAGTGCAGAGCCCCTTCTTTCTCATTCATAAAGACAAATTGGTTTTACGGACTCACCCTAGGTTTTCACCTACATTTATTTCAAAATTTCACGTAAACCAGTCTATTGAGCTCCCAGCCTTCTTTCAAAAGCCAACTAGCTCAGCTGAGGTCAAACTCCACATGCTAGGTGTGAGGAGAGCGGTTCTCTACTACGTAGATAAACCAAACCGCTTAGGAAGACGGAGCAATCTCCAGATGGATAGTCAAATGTATACAGTTATGTTATTCATTATCACAAAAGACACTGCCTTTTACACCTAGAGCCCACTCCACAAGGGGCAGTGGGGCTACGTTAGCCTTTCTTGCAAACATACCATTAGACATTTGCAAAGCAGATACATGGAGCTCAGTTCACACCTTCACCCAGCACTACTGCATTGACACACATTCCAAAACAGATACACAGGTGGGACAAGCGGTTCTAAAACATCTATTTGCTGCTACTCCTTCTCAAAACCCACCACCTTCTCATAACGCTGCTTGCTAATCTATGCATAGCATGTGATCTAAGCAGATTACACAAGCATCAGAAGGAATACATTACTCACCGTGATTGTATTTCTGGTGCTTGTATCTGCTTAGATTCACATGCGCCCACCCTTCCTCCCCTGAGAGAAGGTGTATAGATGTTTACTTGAGCTTTCCATGTATGTATGTATCTGTTTGGGAACTCTGTACTCGCACTACTCCTCATGCTACCTCATGTCATAAAAAATACAATCTGAGGAACCCACACGCGTGAGGGATTATGGATACAGGGGACGTCACAATAGGGATAGTATTACTGGCACGCCCTATTTGGACGCCCATTTTAGAGTTTCGAAAAACTGTAGTACTCCGCAGCTTCCACTAGATGTCAGCCTATGCATAGCATGTTAAATCTAAGCAGATACAAGCACCAGAAATACGATTACGTGAGTAATGTATTACATACTGACAAGTAGTGGAATTTATGCTCATGTAATCTTCATGGTGGGAAGGTGTGAGGATGCAGGCTTGTGCCAGAAAACTGTTCTTCTGAGTGACCAGCCCTAGGGCTCTCCAAATCACTAAGACCACTTCTACCAGTGGTCCAGAAGCAGGGGTTTTAGGGTTTGGATATGCAGTGACTGAAGTCGCAATCTGGCTAAGTGGCAGACCTGTGTCTGGATGTGACAGTTCTGAAGTGCTTGCAGGATTGCCCAGGCACTTCAGGACAGCACTTGCAGCAGGTACCACGATGAGAAGGACATGGCAGCAACGGGCAGAAGCAAAGTTCATCCTGATCAGGGGTGGTGCAGAGACACATGGCGGCGAGAAAGACTTGGCTCCAGGAATGCCCTCTTTCTGGAGAGCAACAGCAGAAGGGGGAAGGTCTTCAGTCACAGGTTGTTGACCTGCAGAGTCCTGAGCTCAGTGGTGACCGGCTAACTGGAGAGGCCTTTTCTTCTTGGTCTTTGCTTCATTGGCTGATCGGTAAGAGGGCTGCAGGGCTACCTTTCCAAATTCGGACTGGGGGCTGCCCCAATCAATCACAAGGGTCTGCACCATTCAAACGGGTGAGGACTCTCCAATCATGGGCATTATCAAACTCAGACCTGCTCTGGCTGATATGTAGATTGGGACATCACCGTCCAATTCCCCATATCTGGTGGTCAGGTCAAACACGCCCTCACTTTGCCTGTGAATCCAAGCTGGATCCTGCAAAAGTGTATGCCCTTATATGCAGGTGGCCAAACGATGACCATAGGTCAGGGTGTAAATCGCATGGATCAAACTTAATCCACTGCCACAATAGCATCCCAGGCAAAGGGGATACACCATACCCCTGTAGCACTTCACTGTGTGCTGCAGTTGAACAATATAGGAATCCTGCACAGGGAACAGTTCCCCCTGCACTGGTAACCATGAGGGCTGACCCATGCCCCAAGAGAGGTGAGCTGAGCAAGGTAAGTAAAGCAAAACACTTTACATACCTCCAGAAGTCAGTATGTAGTTGACTCCATTGCAAATAGCTCAGGGTTCCATTGATGTCAATGGAAAGAAAGTTGCAAAAAGAACCATCTTTCCTAACAGACACCAAACTGTGAATGTATGTGTATATATTGCTTTTAGTTACCTTTTATATCTTTGAGGGAATGCATATTATAATGGAGTATTTGTGCACTTAACCTGTTCGACGATCTATTGTTTGTCAAGCTCTGTTGTTTGGTAATTGTACATTATACCAAATACCTCATAGCCTAACCTTTGTTATCAACAGAGTTAAATGTATCCTTTAGTGTGAAACCTTTGCTTCCCACGAAGGCTGCACATGCTGAACCCTACAATACTACCTGTTCTGAAGCAACTTTGACCAATCACATTAAAATCCTATGGACTTTGTCTCATTAATGCCGGGATTAGGTGACAGCTCCAACTTCTGCTGTTGTAGGTTCTGGCCAGTTTAGTACTTTATTGGCTGTTCTGGTTTGGGGTATTTTACAATAATGCATGACACCTACACCTTTGTAATCGGAGTGAAAATAATTTTGATCTTTAGTTTCCCTTCACTAATCTGTCTTGATTTTAACTTTGTCTCCTTTTTCCTTGATAACCCAAAATGAGGGTTCAGATAATTATCTGCGGCACAAACCCTCATTCCTTGTTGACATGCCTCCAGCGCTCAGGATGCAGTATTTGCTGCAGCACAAAGCCTTCTTACCGCTTGTTAACACCATACTGCCACTTGAAGTGGTCTCTCTTGTGGCATGAACCCTTATAATGGTGGGTTAAGCCTACTGTAGTGCTGGAAAGTGTTTGAGTGTATCACAAAGCATGCCTCTGCCTGTTTAAACTGCTTTCTAGTATTTGCAATAGCCGCAAAGACGACTTATCCCTCTACCATGAAGCCCCCTGTCACTTAGTTAAACAACCTTAAGCGCATGAAAGGGATTTCTGCTCTAGCACAAAGTCTGTTTATATCGGGTTAACTTGCTGCAAGTGCTTTGAAGATGTCCCTGCTGTAGCACAAAGCTGCCAATAGATCTGGCTAATCAGCCCCCACTGATTGGAAGCATCTCTTCAGTATCATAAAGCCTCCTTATGCTTGATTGAACTGATTTCTGGTGCTTAGAAGCGGACTCAACATGCAACCCCCTTATGCCCGATTCATCCCATCTCTAGGGCTTGGAAACTCTGTTGTAGAACGATGCTCCATTGTACCTAGTTAATTCCTCTTGAAAGCTTGGAAGCAATGCCTAAATGTCTCGAAGCTTTCTTCGGCCTAGAAGTAGACTCATCTGCAGCACATAGCCTCCATTTGACTAGTTAACCTGCCTCCAGTTCTGGACAGTCTCTAGTGCAATGCCAATATCACCTTTTCTTGTTTCTTTCACAGCTGATGAGAAGGTGCTACCGCCGGCCCCTGTACTCCTGATGCTTTCCACAGATGGTGTTTTATGCCCGTTTTATATGATCAACACAAATCCAGGTGTCAAATCCCTGATTACTACTCCAGAGTTTCTATCCGTAGAAGGTGAAAGGCTGGCCAAAGCACCTGGTACGTGCATTGGGTTTGGGTACATGCATGGTTTGTTATAGTGTGTGCCAAACTAGTAGCCTTTTCTGTGCATTCTTTGCTGTCAGCATTGCACAGTATGAGAGAGGCTGGGGCAAGATCTGCAGTGCAGAGTCGACTTCCCAAGTTTGGGAGAGAGCTGAACTATGTAGGAGATGCAAGCAGGAGCAGGACCTTTTATTGCCGTAAAAGCTTCATACGGTTAAGGGCAGGAACTAGTGGGTTGAGGATGTGGCGGTTCAGAGAAGCAGCATACCAGACATCCAGGATTCAAGGGCTGCTTATAAGGTATGGACCTTAGAGTTTAAAGACCAAACTGCTGAGAATGCTTTTGAGGCATGTATAGATGGTGGAGTTTAGAATGGAATAACCCTATGAGTTGAAATGATAGGGTAGAAGCAGGGGCACAGCACATTCCGACAATCTAGCAAACCTATTTTGTGAGTGCTTCTGTGAGTTTACCATGGGTAGGAATAGTGCACGCTGTGCATGTCAACCTTTCCTGCAGTGATCCCTCAACCTGTTTTTCTCTCTTTAGGAACTGTCTCTAATGCTCCTACTTCACCATCTGCTGTCCCTTCTCCGACTGTTCAAGCCCCATCCATCCCTACAGTCTCCACCGAACCTGCGGCCGTTCTAGGGGGCTTCTCCTTTGCACCCCCTGCTACACAACCCACCCCTGCTGCATTCTCAGAGGCTTCAAAGATGTCCCAGGTTTCTGGGAGTTCTGCATCAGCTGCCTTCAGTTTTGCCCCTGCGGCCTCCAGTTTTGCCCCAGCTGCCTCCAAGACCTCTGTGGCCCCTGCTCCATCAGCTGCAGCCTTCTCCTTTGGGACATCTGGTTTTAAGTCCCTGCTGGACACTCCAGCCATGCCATCGGCCCTTCCCACAGCCAATGTGGGAACAAGGTCCTGCTTTACACCACCTCCTTCAGCTGCCAAAGTCAACCTCACTGACAAGTAAGTGCTGCCTTGGGTGGTTCGTGGGTTTCCTTGCTTAAGGGTAGGATTGGAGGATAGTGATAGGAGGTTGTCGGTGACAATGACACCAATGTAGTATATGGAATTCATTGCAAAAGCATGTCTTAGTGAGTACTATGTTTGTAATAACTTGCTTGACCTATTGTGTTTTTGTAACCAGAGAGATTGATGGCTCTGCAGCATTAGACCTGTGTCTAATCAGATCTTTTTGTCTGGAGACTAGTTCTGCCGAGAAGATGTATAGCTGAATTATCTTTGCCAACTGTTTTGTTGCCTTAGTCTAACATGTCTTTATAAATGCAAAACCATTCCCCATTGTAAAGCGTAGCATAACCTATGAGTGGCTGCCCTAATGTTAAAGGCCTGTGTTCAGATAGTCTGTCACCTGAAGGAAAGCTGTTTTCTGAAGGTATTGTACTTTCCACAAGGCTGAAGATCTGCAGTGGTGATCTCACCAAACAGTGTTGTAGCAGAATTGCCCTTTTTCTTACCTCAGTGAGCACCCTAATCTTTTTGGCTGACTTTTTATGTGCCCTGAAATTCCAATGAGCAGACAAGGGGCTTTTAGGAGAATACCTGATGAGGGGGAGAAACCAAACTAAGAAAGCCACGAAACTGTGAATATCCAGAGAGACGGGGAAACGGAACTGAGGAACACATGAGGTGTGAAAAAGGAAAGTATCCAGCAAAGGGGTGAATGAGAATCGCAAAGCTGAAGGCCTGATAGGCCAACTCTCAGACGAATGGCTGCATGTGAGAATACCCAATGAGGGGGTGAACACAAAACAGAAAAACGGATGGCCTGAAGGGTTAGATCGCTCAAGTGACGCTAAGAACGACCAAAACAGCTGCGTTACCAAGGAGAACGCAGAGACTTATTGTGTTTGTTGAGGACCGCAGAGCCCAGAACTTTTTTGTGCTGGAGAAGAATGGTCAACCTTTAAGAAACTTTACTCGGGGGGGGGGGGGGGGGGGGGGGGGGTTGGTTCTGAGTGACCTTTTGTAGGAGTTGAAAGAATGAATCTTTGACAACCATCAACAGGCCGGGTCCTGAGCATTTGAGAACTAAAGACAGAAGTAGGTGGGGGTCAGAAACCAGCCACCCAAACCCAAAGTAGGGATTCTTAGCTGATTTAGGCCCCTTTCTATTGTTTAGTTTTAGTGGTAGGGCAAGCATAGTTTAGAATACGTTTTTGGACAGAGAACAGAACTTATGCGAGACATCCTGACGAGCACCAGTTTATTTTCTTTGTAGTTGGGGACCCTTCATCGGAGACCTAGGTCTAGATGAGGTTTCATTTCTTTTAATAAAGACTATTGAATAATGTCTCCTTATCCGTCTCCTAGGTCTGACCTACCACAATATAATAAATCATAGTACATTCTAAAATTAACAAATTAGTCTTTGCTCTGAAAATCCTAGGGCCTTGTGGGTGGACCCTAGAAAAATGTCTTGGTTCACGTAAGTGCCTTAGCAAGTCACTCGCAAGGAGTTTAAAGTTCTCCCTTAAACAATGGGTCCATGTTACAGAGATTTTACTTTGTCCCTGGTGCAGGCCATACCCAACCCTAAGGATGGGTACTGGGATGGTTCACAAGCACATTACACACTTCATCTGCCCCGAATGAGAGGATGTGCACACACTATTCTTTTATAGGAGTATAGTATCTATTTAGGAAAAAAGAAAATTCACTACCCTTCCAGGTAAGTAAACTTTGTAAAACAAAAGGTGCCATAGTGTATCCGGTAAGTAGAAACCGTTTCAAGACTGTCGTTAGAGTTTAATAAATGCAGTAACTGGTATATAAACTGTATTCTTATCTAGGAACCCTTGCACACAAAGGTAACTAAGGAGCAGCTCCAGGAGTTTCGATTGAGGGAGCACCACTGTGTTTGGACAGACTTTGTGTTTGCTGCTTGCCCTCTATAGACCTCTATGGAACCCCCCCAATGTTTTGCTGCTGGTACGAACCTGACCTGACATTTTGCAGGTAAGTAAAGCCATTTCTCTAGAAGCTACCTTGCTAAGTTCATCTGTTTGGAGGCACTGATAAGTCCTGAAGGCTAGCAGTGCAGGGGGACCATGTCTTACATTGTGCTCGTTTATTTTAAACTGCACACATCACATTACAGTGAGGCGTGGTAGGGATACTTTGTGTCCTAACTTTGTCTTTTGCAACTTTATAGCTCCTTGCATGATGTGTCCAAAAGGGGTGGTGTCAGCGGATATCTTTTCATTGTGTTTATATACACTCCACGCAACCTCAAGTCAGAAAAATAACAATCTGCAGACCTTGACGCATGATGGTTCATACACGTCACAGTAGGGAATAGTATTCTAGGAACGCCCAGTCTGCGTCCCCTTTTAAAAAAATAAATAAAAAAAACAATCCTCCAAAGCATGTGAATCTAAGCAGATGCAAGCATCAGTCTATTACGGGTATGTAATGTTTGATCTATATCCTTGCATGCACTTTTCATTTTACTGCATGATGCCTTTTAGAGTACTGTATACTCTACGGCTATGGCCTTTGGCCACTATTGTCTTTTGGCCTTCTTCCTGCTTTCTCAGTGCCAGATTTGTCATATATGCTAAGCCTTTTCCTGGGCAAAGCAGTGGTATGTGTATGTGGCCGAATGTGGGTGCTAGGACTGTCTAGTCTCAGTCCACATCCTGGACAAAGTGTTCTGTTGCTGGGCTGATGATGTGGCTGGAGGCTGTCCAGGATTGTACAGCCCCTGCTAGTTTGAATGGTGCAGATCCTTACCTTTGATGGGTTCGGGGCCAACACCAGCTTGAATCTAGGATAAAAGGAGGACCCCTGCAGCCATTCTTCAGATCGTCATGGGAGTTGAGGCCTCTTCGAAGAGGAGCATGAAGACTAGGAACTCTTAGCAACCATCCAGTATTGTGTTTGTCAACTGTCCCTGGAAAGCCTGGCTCCTTTGCTGATCTACAGAAGGCCTTCCATCAGTGCCTCGAACCCTGGGCCGGTTAGTACAACCAGTTTCAACCCCTGCTTGAGGATCATGTCCCATGGAAGGCTTTGGAAGGATCCTAGAACCATCCTGTGGGCTGCCAAGCTTCTTTGCCTTATTGGTTGTCGTCCTGAGTTTGGTCTTGGGGCTCTCCAGACCCTTGACTTGTGAACCAAGTGTCCTTCCCCTGCAGTTGCAGCACGAGGAGGGGCCATGCAGCGCCAGCTTTTTTGTTTCCACCATACGGGTCGACTTCAATCGGTTGATTGTGGTGATCATTGTTTATTTCCGCCTGTATCGTGTTATGGCATCCTCTGAGGTCGTCCAGCGATGTAGTGGTCCTTTCTTAATCTTGCCAAGTTCGTCCAGCTGTCCATTTCCAGGAACAGTCTTCCATGAGCATGCAACCGCCGACTAGCCTGACCTACTCTGGACGTCACCTCTGCACCAGCGACCCCTAGATCCCCCTCCAATGGACCCAAGGTATGTGTTAGGCAGAAACCTGTGCAGTTCCCTCTGGGACCACTGCAAAAGATTTAGGACTGCAGGTGTTTGGCAGTAAACCCACTTGGTAGCAGTCTGTACCACACAGATTCACTTGGTAGCTGTGGCTGAGCAGTCAGACTTCCCTCAAGAAGTGTTGGGCAGTATACAGAGTATTCACAATAGGTCAAGAGAACACAATGGAACAAGTAAACACGGACCAGGGCTTGGTGTAAAAGAGATATAATTATTTATTTAAAACCACAACTAGAAAAACACACAGGCACTAATAGTAAGCAATTAAAAAACAGTCACTAAAAGATATACACTCCCTTAAAAGAATATTAGACAAGTCTTACGTAAAGCCCCACTTATTTTCAGACAGCGGTGAGCGCTAAACGTAGATGGCACTCTAATAATTCGTTTTAAAAAGGGAGAGCAGAGAACAAGTTGAAACAGATCCCAACACTTTTATCAGAACATAACAAGAGAGGAAGGCAAAGTAAAACCGTGAAGTTGGAGTTCAAGAGGCCGGATCCACTTTCAGAGGATCCAAACGAAATGTGTCCAAGGTCACACGGTTGCAGTGCACAAAAGTCTTGTAAAGGTTAAAAAAGGAGTTGGACCAACGAAAGGGACCAGTTAGAGGGTCAAGGCGGCCAGCCCAGTCCAGAAGGTTAAGGGGTTATTATTACCTTGTAGCAATCTTTAGAAAGGGAGGCCTGGCGGACACGGTACCTTAAAGTGGTGAGAGCACTCCAGCGGGGGCAGTTGTTCCTGGCAGCGGATGCAAGTTGGTGCTTCATCCGGGGGAAGAGAGGATCTCGTTGTGGAGGAAGACAGGAGTCCGTTGCACTGCCAGGGAAGAAACCAGCCGTGGAATTTCTCAGTTACAAGGAGCGGTCCGTTGATTCGCGGTTCAGTGGTGAGTGGCTATCCGGCCGCCGGGGTGCTTGGCACGGGCAGTTCGACCACAAACCGGGCTGGGGTGCGAAAAAAGAAAGGTGAACTGGTTGTGCCCACCAGTCTGGGTAAGAAGCCTCTCCAGCTGGGAGATCTTCTCTGTCATCGGGAAGTGGTGAGTCGGTTCTGCAGGGCTCCACCGGTGGTGTCGTCGTGGTAGGTCGGCTCAGCTTTTCCCTCGTCGGATTCTCAGGTCCTGTGGCGACTTCTGAAGTTCCAGTCCCCAAAGCCCTGCTTTTATGCAGAAAACCCCCATTCACTCAGCCTAGCTGTCACTCAAACATGCTAAGTGGTGAGCCGGCTGGCTCACCACTTAGGCCAATCACACAAGAGTGCGACTTGAGTTACCAAGATAACTCAGTCTAGGATGCCTAAACCCCCTCCCACACCCCCTGTGGTACCCAGACAGAGTGGCACCACTTTTCGAGGCTTCTGTGGAGAAGCCCGCCAAAAAGTGGAACAAAGGGCTCGACTTGGGTTGGAGTCACAGAAGAGAACACAAACGCCATTTTAGAATCGAGTCTTGGCAAAAAATACCCACCGGAGAATTAATATTAATTAAATAAACCGGCGGTATGTTCGAGGCTATGAGAATTAAAAAATTAAAGTTGGTAGCGTCGAACAATGGGAAAATCCCATAGGAAAATATTTGCGGTCGAATATAAAAAGTAGTTTCCACTGCCACCAGCCAAAACTCGATCAGGGGGGACGCATACGTGCCCCCTCGACTAACAGACCCCGGGGCAATCGAATTGCCCCGACCAGTATGTCCACAATATGATGGTTTGTACTGGTTTCTGTTAATAATTTGGGACTAGTAAAGTCAATGGTGACTTTACATGCCCTGGGAGACAGTCAGTCCCAGGGTATGGAGTCTATGGTGGGGTGTCACTATGACACCCCTGTGTTACTGCACAGAGGGTGCTGTGTAACACACATAGGAAAAACACATGAGACCCTATGGAGTAAAGGACCCCATAGCCCATAAAACACATTACCAGTCAAAGGAATACCATACATCATGTCCAAGTGTGGGAGAAAAAAAGAGTCTCACTCTTGGCAGGAAGAAATAAACACACTCCAGAAATCCAGCAAAGCTGCTGGGGGACTCACTAGGTTAGGAAATTTAGCCTAAAGAGAGAATTCTCCCTAACGGTATGAAGCACAGGGGGCCAGTAATTTCAGGTGCCTCTGAAGTGGCCCCTTGGTGGTTTTGAGTGAATTGGGTGAGTTTACATACCAGTTTCTACCGTTATTGAAAGGGTGTAAAGTCCTTGCCCAACCTCTCCATTACCTGACCTTTATCTGTGGAGTTATGGTCAAGGATCTTCCCCTCTGCTTCCCCTAAGGCTGTTGGATTGGGAGAGGACCCCCCTAATAACTTTACTTGTATTGTTCTTCTATTCTAAAACACTTTAACACGTGTTCAGGCTACTTTAAAGACTCCTAGCCTGCTGCAAATTGTTTAATTGGGACTTGTAACTCTAAGGGATCTAGACTTCATCTTTGAAGTGTACAGCTTTAGGAATATAAGGCTGTGTATTTTGTTTGAACTCCTTTCTTTTTACCAATTACTTCTCAAATTAGACAAAGAAATCAGAGTTCGGGAGGATATCTCGCGCTCACACCAGCAGCTTATTATAAGACCTATTATCATTAGTGCTAAAGTTCTTCTGAATAAGTACAAAAGTTCCTCAAATTACATAGCAATTGTCAAATATATTTTTAATTTTGATTTTCAAAGTGTAGAACAGCCGACACGTGTTTCGACCTTCGGTCGTTATCAAGGCTGTACAAATCATTACATTTGTTCAATATATCATAAAAAAGAAAGAGAAAATTCAAAAACCATACCATATAGTGCCAACATGTCAGATCAGGATATGGGAAAATTCACGCCATAGGCAAGATATAAAATGAAAATTCAAAGAAAAATAAACAAAAGGCAATAGTTTAGTTTTTCCACCAAAAATATAAATACATAGATAAATAAATATATTAATTCTATATGTTCAACATAGTGTCCAATTATCATCTAATTATATAGTAATACTCAACCCCAATATATTGGTTACACACATTACTGGTTATCACCCTGTGACGCCATTCCAACATGACCAGAGAATATGTGAATGTTCCAAATACATCATTGCACAATAGAGTTGCAACTTACCCTCTCTATGTCAATAGGTTATATCTTCTGTCTCTGTATAGTAGACCCTTTAGGTTAAAATTGAATAATATGAATTGCAAAAGCGTTTTATCCCATATTGTAACATGAATTAAAAATAAAAAATAAAATGTTCACCAACCTGAAAGTCTATGTTCCTAACATGCCATATGTTCCAATGGTCTTAACACTCCAAAATTTTTTATCCAAAATTGGCTTTCTCCTACAAAAAATAATATATGTATTTTGGTAATGGTGCTTCCTAGGGTAAACTAGATCCCCCATGTGTTGTCATTTCAAATATATTATTGAGCAGGATAATATTATATTGTGTTCAGTTCCCATTTGCACATCATGAGTTACTAAAAGGACCTCCCTCAAACATACCAAAAGGATAGTTCAATATATCTTGTTTACAATTCTCCATAGGCTTACCTATACATGGGCTGGATCCCAGAACTTCAATATGCTAAGGGGGTCCCACAAGGTTGTCCTTCCATTTAAATGTATTGTCACTCGCGAAATCGCGGGCCGCAACGCGATGACGTAACGCGCACGCACGCGCGATGACGTCACGCATGCGCGATGACTTCACGCGCATGGCCGCGCGATGACGTCACGCGCACGTCCGCGTGACGGCGCCAAATAAACGCGCAATTAGCGTGATACGAACAAATATCATAGATTTTCCTAATTAGGAAAGCAACATTAAATTGCAAATAATTCTTATTCATTAACTATATCCATCAATTGTGGTTGTCCAATGTTTTAATATTGATAAAGTTACTCTAACTCGAATTTGACTTGCCGTATTGGCTAATACAAAATGATACAATAAAACCACAAATAGTTCATTAAAGCTTCTAAAGCTACCAATTCCTCTTGACTCATATTGGTTTTAAGTCGCTTTATTTTATTGGATCTGCTATCCATATGCTTGTATATATCCTTAATGATTGCCTTATGGAAGGTTTCAATTACATTCTCTGTTCCTAGATTAGGTGTGAATTTGGACTTAAGCTTCAATTCTTTGAGATTAAGGTGTCTAGTGTTAACACCAAGTGATGTGCAAATAGATTCAAAATCCACTGTACTTTCTTGAGCTAATGCAGTCAAGGTGGTAATATTATGAATATCTGAAATAGTATATGAACTAAGTGGGCTCAGAGTGGTCTCAGGTTGAAATATTTGTACCTGTGTGGCAAAGAATTTTTTCAATTTTAATTTCCTTATAAATTTAAAAATATCTATCTGAAAATTCACAAAATCTGTTCTGACACCTGGTGCAAAAGAAAACCCTTTATTCAACACAGCATGTTCAGCCTCCGAAAGACATTTATCTGATAAATTAATAACCAAGTCACAATTCACTAGTTCATCTGACGTTTCTTGCTGCTCGATCTGGTCAGAATTCCTGGCCGACCCTGATCTTCGTCGGAGCTTCCACTCCCGCTTCCGCTTGCCCCCTCTCCTGCCCCTTGTGTGAAATAATTTAAGGGATGTAATGAAATTCATGTGTTTGGTGGACATATACACATCATGAGGATTTAAGTGTAGAATTAGCTGTGGTTCTATTGTATCATTTTTTACTAATCAATACGGCAAGTAAAATTCGAGTGGAAGTAGCTTTACTGATTTAAAGTATTGGGTATTCGTAACTGATAGATACCAGCCAAAGAATAAGATATATAGGCTATTTAATGTTTCTTCAATCAGGGAAATCTGTGACAAATGCTTGGATCAGAAAATATAGGATCTCATGTACTCATTAGTGAAAGTGTAGATTATCTAAATAACTTAAGGGATGTAATGAAATTCATTTGTTTGGTGGACGCATATACATCATGTGGATGTAACTGTAGAACTATTTGTGGTTTTATTGTATCATTTTGTATTAGCCAATACGGCAAGTCAAATTCGAGTTAGAGTAACTTTATCAATATTAAAACATTGGACAACCACAATTGATGGATATAGTTAATGAATAAGAATTATTTGCAATTTAATGTTGCTTTCCTAATTAGGAAAATCTATGATATTTGTTCGTATCACGCTAATTGCGCGTTTATTTGGCGCCGTCACGCGGACGTGCGCGTGACGTCATCGCGCGGCCATGCGCGTGAAGTCATCGCGCATGCGTGACGTCATCGCGCGTGCGTGCGCGTGACGTCATCGCGTTGCGGCCCGCGATTTCGCGAGTGACAATACATTTAAATGGAAGGACAACCTTGTGGGACCCCCTTAGCATATTGAAGTTCTGGGATCCAGCCCATGTATAGGTAAGCCTATGGAGAATTGTAAACAAGATATATTGAACTATCCTTTTGGTATGTTTGAGGGAGGTCCTTTTAGTAACTCATGATGTGCAAATGGGAACTGAACACAATATAATATTATCCTGCTCAATAATATATTTGAAATGACAACACATGGGGGATCTAGTTTACCCTAGGAAGCACCATTACCAAAATACATATATTATTTTTTGTAGGAGAAAGCCAATTTTGGATAAAAAATTTTGGAGTGTTAAGACCATTGGAACATATGGCATGTTAGGAACATAGACTTTCAGGTTGGTGAACATTTTATTTTTTATTTTTAATTCATGTTACAATATGGGATAAAACGCTTTTGCAATTCATATTATTCAATTTTAACCTAAAGGGTCTACTATACAGAGACAGAAGATATAACCTATTGACATAGAGAGGGTAAGTTGCAACTCTATTGTGCAATGATGTATTTGGAACATTCACATATTCTCTGGTCATGTTGGAATGGCGTCACAGGGTGATAACCAGTAATGTGTGTAACCAATATATTGGGGTTGAGTATTACTATATAATTAGATGATAATTGGACACTATGTTGAACATATAGAATTAATATATTTATTTATCTATGTATTTATATTTTTGGTGGAAAAACTAAACTATTGCCTTTTGTTTATTTTTCTTTGAATTTTCATTTTATATCTTGCCTATGGCGTGAATTTTCCCATATCCTGATCTGACATGTTGGCACTATATGGTATGGTTTTTGAATTTTCTCTTTCTTTTTTATGATATATTGAACAAATGTAATGATTTGTACAGCCTTGATAACGACCGAAGGTCGAAACACGTGTCGGCTGTTCTACACTTTGAAAATCAAAATTAAAAATATATTTGACAATTGCTATGTAATTTGAGGAACTTTTGTACTTATTCAGAAGAACTTTAGCACTAATGATAATAGGTCTTATAATAAGCTGCTGGTGTGAGCGCGAGATATCCTCCCGAACTCTGATTTCTTTGTCTACTTTGTACAAACTTTGTGGGAAGTTTGAGGGAGTGATATCACTTGCTGCCGACCCCTCCGTATTTTCATTATATATATATTTTTTGAAATTTGAGAGTGGAAAAGAGCGCACGCAACTTGTTAGCGATCCCACAACTTTTTGTATTTCTACTTCTCAAATTAGTTTTACTTGGCTTCTCCAGCATGGGGTCTGGCATGGATTCACATGCTCATGAATATTCCCTGTCGTCAGGCCGGGAAACCTCTGTCAAGGAATAAACAGTTTAACTTTCACTTACAAACTGTATTTCTCCACTAAACTAATCACTGTCCTCTGGCTCATACTGCCCCCATCCAATGACGGTCATCTCACTAAGTCCCTCCTCTGGCAGCCAGCTTCAGATTTTTACTGCACGCTTCAGTGGTGGGAGTCCTCGAGTTTGCTCTGCAAGCTACTTTTACGTTTTTTCGTTTTCATTTCAGCAGAAAAAGGTTCTATTTTTGTTCCAAAAGAGCCCTTGTGCTCTTCTCTCCATTTGCCGACAGCAGGGACCCGTTGTAAATGAATTTCAGTGCACCTCAAGGGGGAAGATTGTTGAAGTTTCGTTGCAGTTTCTAGAAGGCATTGGGCCTACAGCACACCCTCCAATCATGACGGATGAGAAGGAAGGAAGGAAGATCCCTCTTCAAGCCCTTCACCAAGTGCAGGCTACGGAACGTGTTTGTGGTGGACAAGCACCTGTAATGCCTCTGTCTTCATCCGGACCACAAGGAAGGAGAGTGCAAAATCTTCCTCTGCTTCTCCAAGAAGACCACAAAGGATAGGCACAGTAGACAGGCTGCGTGTCTGAATGCCAAGGCCTCTGCCTCATGCTCCAAGCAGCGTCATGCCTCGCCCAGGACTGGCTGGTCCGAGGAGCGGGCTTTGAGGGCGCCTAGACCAGGCAAAGCACTGGAAGTCCAGTTCCATTGGGTTTGCCACGCAAGCAGGTCCCGAGATGGACAGGGCGCGATCGACATCACCATCTGCCTCCATCGCCAGCCATCGATCGAGCTCCTCCTTGAAAAGGAAATCGTCCAACCCAGCTAAGCTGCGGGAGAAGCCAGGGACGGAGAAGATAGCCAAACTGACCAAGAATGCTCAATCGGCTCAGGAAAAGTTTTCGTCGAAGATGGAGCTGGTGGTGGCGGCGGCGGCTCTCACGCGGGCAAAGGGCGCTGACCCAGTAAAGGTAACGCCCACAGCACAGAAGATGTCCCTGCCTCAGAGGCGAGAAACCACCGTAGTGACTTTGGTGAAGTCTGCTGGTATGCCGGAAAAGAGGATGCCGTTTCTGAGCTTGGCTACGACCCCTCTAGGTGGAAAAATGGGGGTGGGGGTGGCAAGGAGGCCCCGGACCAGCCCCAGGTCATGTCCCAGGCCATGGAAGTTTCGTCCACGGAAGACAAGGACCTGGAGTCCTTGCACACAGTCGATGGCGGCGGCTCAGGGCCTAGTGTTCTGTTCACTCCAGCTCAGCCGAGGGATGCATCTCTGAACATCCTGTCCACCCCCCGCACTCTGGTGTCGGAGATCCAAAAGAGGATGCTGCAGGGCCCGGTCACGATGGGGCCCCGAACAGCTGCTGGCAAAGAGGAAGCATCATCCTATGTCCCCAGTGGACACGGTGACGAATACGACCATGGCGACAGACGACAACCATATCGTTGCAGCAGGTCTGCGCAGCTGAGGGCGTACCCACCGGATGAGGTGGGGTTGTTCCATTAATTGTCGCCAAAGCCTTTGAGCCTTTCCAGGTTATGCCCTAGGAAACCACGAAGGAAGGTCTCCTCTAACAGACGCAAGGCCAAGAGAGGCTATAATGGCAGTGCCCCTTCTGGATGACATGTGGGAGGAGGGCTGGCCCTCTTGGACCCGTGCACTGCTCCGGCTGAACAGGATAGGCTGGAGAACAAGCACTGGGTGCCGGAATCCGCACGCAAGTGCCTGAGGTTGCAACCATCGCCGGATTTGATGGGTTCGACTGCAGCAAGGAAACATTTGACTAACCCGTCCTCATTGTCTTCAGTCCCTTCGGACAGCGAGGGGAAGATGATGGATGCCATGAAAAGGAAGATCATTTACATCACGGCGTCCATCATCATCAAGGCGGCCAATGCACTAGCGATCCTAGTCAGGTATGACTGGGAGCTGTGGTACAAGCTGGGCCCGATTCTGGAGTTCCTCCCCGGCGAGAAGAGGATGGACGCAATCGCCCTCTTCCAGGAGCGAGAGGTAGCGTCGGGTTCACGCCATCAAGGTGGCGTTGGACATCACCGACACAGGTTTTCGGCGAATGGGCAATGGTGTCTTCCCTTGTCGTCAAGGCTCGTTGAAGGCCACAAATTTCCACCAGGTGATCCAGGAGAGGGTACTGGACATGCCTTTCAACAGGGATAACCTTTTTGGGTACGCAGTCGAGTCCCTACAGGCTATCGAGGCGGATATAGAGACGGCCTGTTCCCTGCATCAGCAACACCACTCTTCCTTTCACTCCTCCAGACGGAAGTCAAGCAGGTCGTCCAAAGCTTTTTCCTAGTCTTACCATCGGCTTTCAAGATCCCTGAATCAGGAAGCTTACAGAGGCTGTTCCCAGGCCTATAGTGGAGGAGGTCACCGTTGCCCACAAGGCAGGAGGCCGACGCCAAAGCAGGCTTGAACCGGCCAGGACGTCTGGCCCCCACCTGTGCACCCCGGTGGGAGGACGGCTGACTGGATTAATCAGCGAGTGGGAAAAGATCACCACCGACAGATGGGTGCTGGATGCTCTTACCCAAGGACATACCCTAGAGTTTCAGCACAGGAGTCCGCGGATCCCTCTGGTGACCCAGCAGGAGCAACATATCCCTCAGCTCTTGGAAGAGGTACGGGCCATGCTACGAAAAGGGGCGATAGAGCTAGTTCCCCAAAGACTCTGGGGTTCCCGAGTCTACTCCAGATACTTCTTAGTCAAAGAGACCAGGGGATGGAGGCCCATTCTGGATCTGCAGATTCTGTACAAGTACATCAAGTCCCAAAAGTTCAGGATGGTCACGTTGGAGCACGTGCTCGGCCAACTGGAAAAAGACTTCTTGACATCGCTAGACCTCAAGGACGCTTGCTTCCATGTCCCCGTTCACAAGAAGCACCGATGGTTTCTATGCTTCGTAGTGCAGGGATGGCACTACCAGTTGAAGGTCCTTCCTTTCGGTTTGAAGTCGGCCTCTAGGGTGTTCACAAAGTGCCTGGCAACGGTGGCGGCCCATCTGCGTCAACGGGGGATACACTTGTACCCGTACCTCGATAACTGGCTCGTCCGGGCTGTTCAAAAGAATTAGCCGTCAGACACACAGGGATGACCGTCGAGCTGCAGACGGATCTACAATGCTCCATCAATTATCCAAAGTCCTGCTTGACAACATTGCAGAACGCGCTGTTCCTAGGAGCAATGCTCAATACGGTCTCCTGCCTAGCGTCCCCCTCAGAGTAGAGGGTAGCGGCCATTCAGGGGAAAGTACACCTACTGGTGTCACTGAAGACCGCCACAGTGTGAACCATCAAGTCACTGCTCGGCATGATGTCATCTTGCATCTGCCTTATCTAGCTCTGCAGGTTACGGATGCAACTTCTTCAGGAGTTCCTGGACACTCTGGATACAGGTTTACGGAAGCTACAGTGACAAGATCACACTCAACAAGGAGTTCCGCCGGGCGATAAGGTGGTGGGGCGTTCACTCCTACATCGCCCGGGGCACAGGGTTTGAAAGCCCTCGATACCAGGAAACTGTCAACACGGACGCTTCCCTTGAAGGCTGGTGTTGGACAAGATTGTATGCAGTACCCTTTGGGTGCACTACAATAACCTTGGCCTCCTGGCAATAGGGACCCAACCTTTGGTATAAGTCTGAACTACACATGTTGGTAGTGTGGTTGAGCAGCCATGCTTATCTCAAGAGGGGTCAATGTGAGCAGTAATGTTGTGACAGTTTCACAGTAGCAGTTATTCAAATAAACACCCTCCAGCTTTCTTGATAAAACAATTCTTAATTTATTTGTCAGTTGTGTAAACCTTACACTTCACAACACACTCTTAGTTCCTCTAAATCAGATGATGCCCATTGGATGGCACGCAGACACTTCCTACTCCCTCAGGTGATTTATCACTGGTACATTTAGAGCAATACTGAATTTGGTGCAAAGGATAGATGGGGAATAAAACAAAGTTTAACACGCCTGGTGGGCTCCTGTTGGAGGGAGGGAGGGAGGGAGGGAGAGACTCGGCAGCAATGAAGTCTCCAGGATTCAGCTGCCAATGTACTCTATTATGGTCAGGGGTCCCCGGGCATTGGGATTCTGCAGCTTTGGAAAGTCGCAGCAAGTCGGGTGTTGCGTCAAAAAGCTCGCCTCAAGGTTAGTTGGTCCCACCAGCCCAAGGGAGGAAGTTGTCCCATACGGGTTTGCCCAGTCGAAACGAAAACTGGCGTCAGCACAGCTGCAGGGCTTGACCCCGATTCAAACAGTGGAAAAACACAGAAGGAACTAACTGACAAATGGCGAAAAAAGAAGACGGGGGGCCATTTTGAGAAAATGGTCACCCTTGGCTGCTGTACTGCACCTGAGGAATCGGCCTGCAGATACATGGCACAAGGTAGTAAAAAAAAAAAAAAGAACCACTGCCACCAGCCATTAAAGTTAGTTGGTGTAACAGAATGTTGCATGAGAAGTGGTATATTGGAGTTACTATGTAACCCACCAGCACTCCACATAGGGTGGTGTGTGCTCGACCCAAAAAAGAAAAGGTAAATAAGACAGGAATCATCTTACTTTTCTTGGGAACAGTAGTTCACCCAAGAAAAGGTAGTGAAACTTTAAGAGAAGTCCAAGGGACTTCTCCGTGGCGCTGCACAAAAGGTGCAAAAAGCAGGTGCCTATGGAGTTTACCAGACTCCATTAAACAGTACGAAACACAAAAATCCTTTGTTAAATGAGAATAAAGTAGTACAATTAAAGTGCATGCGTGGGGTTACAAAAATGTCAATATAAAGCTTTTGTTCTGTTTAGACTAATAAATATAAAACTATAGTAAAAAATGTACACGATTGGTGAACCTTTGGACCAATAGATTGACGTCAATCCGGAGGGTAAAAATTAAAGGTCTTTAATATATAAATAAAGTAGACTCATAAAATACTAATAATACAATAACGAGATAACAAAACTTGATGAAGTGTAAACGAAGGAGCAAACATAATATCATTGCATAGATGTTTAAATAAAATAGTAAGCATTTAAAGTATTTCATTTTGAGATTATAAACCGTGATTGATGGTCCCTGCGCCAATTGATCGCTATGGTATATTTGATCAAATGAAGAATCAAATAAAAGGACGGGTAAGTATTGACGGTCGAAATCACCTCCTCATCATGGGGGATACTCCTCTTTTACATATGTGTAGGAAATTGCCGAGATACACCGCGAAGATCAGGAAATATTATTTGGAATCGTTCTGAGGCACGACTAATAAGATACTCATGCCGTGGCCTCAGGAAGGTTTGCTGTCGAACCATATTGCGGCATATGACGACTTATTTGCATGCAACATATAAGGGGAAAAAATGACAGAAAAGGCTGTCCATTTTAGAATTATGGAAAATGTACCAGTGTGAGAAAGAAGATCCAGCCGAGAGGGAGTGGATGCTCAATCAGCATAAAGGGAGGATAAAACACCTTTGACTCCCCTTTCCCTTCCTTAAGATAATGGTGTAGATACAGAGGAGAAGGGATTTCACCCTTTAAAGGCATTAAAAGCAACAGCGGGGTATGATGATCCAACATATGCACCCTCTGCTTATAAAAGTGAGAATAATGCGGAAGAGAGCAAAAGCAGAGAATGCAAATATATATTAACACGCAATGAAAGTGAACCACGTGATGAGAGAAAGGACAGGCAAGATGGACAAATGGAAATCGAGGAAGAAACAAAGAAACAGCAAGAAATAAAGGTTAAGGGAGTAAAGATAGTAATTAATGGATGGGAGGACAAATATTACGCTAGGTAAGGGCATTGATGGGGTTCGAGAGCGAGGGAATAGCAGAGCGGGAAAAGAAAGAGAAGGAAGAGTTAAGCGCATACAAAGGGGCAAAGAATGCAAGCGATGGGAAGAACGCAGAAGATATGAGGCAAGGAAAGATTTGAAGAGAAGAAACCCAAAGAATGAAAGTACGTAGGTTGCATAGAAGGTGAGAGGAAGATGAATTGAGGGAGATGAGGAAAAGAAAAGAAGGCATTAACAGGATTAGGAGATTAAAAGATGACGAGATCAAATATTTGTCATGGGCGCATAGTGCCGATTGATGCATGAGAATGATTGGAGTTTGGTTTGTTTATTTATAGAGCGTGACCGATCCCTCAGGTAGCTGGGCGCATAATCATGTGGACAACATAGTTACATATCTTTGCGCGACAAAAAGGGGGTACATACATTCAATGTTACACAAAAGGGTACAATAAGAGTAGCAAATACAATAGAGCATGAGGACCGGGTTACATGGTGGTCCGTTTCAGGATATAGTAAGTCATACGGTAGAAATTAGTAGACAGGATGTGTGTAAATGAGTGGCCACGTGTTAGGTGGAGAGCCAGGATTTCACCATGGCTCTAAATAGTCAGAAGGAAGCTTCCGATCTGATAGCGAGAGGGAGGGTATTCCAGCATTGAGCTGCCAGGACTGGGAAACGGGAGCCTCCTGCTGTTTTTAGATTAAATTTGGGGATCTTTAGTTTGTGCAGATAGGGAGTTCTTGTGGGTCTGGAAGTGTTATGTCTAGAGAATTTGTCAGATAGGTAGCGTGGGGCAGTCAGTGACAGGCACTTGTGTGTAATGACCAGGGTTCTTAACTTAATTCTGTCGCGGATGGGGAGCCAGTGGGCTTCTTTGCTGGCTCTGGAGATGTGGGCCTTGTGCAGGAGGTTAAGAGCGCATCGTAAGGCGTTATTTTGTAGAATCTGGAGTCTGTTCAGTTTTTTTGTCGTGGTGCCCAGGAAGAGTGTGTTACAATAGTCTAGTTTAGACAATATCAATGCTCTAGCTAAGGTGAGACAACTGGAGGAGGATAGAAAGGGTCTGCAGGCATTGATAAGTTTATTGGTGTAAGTGGTAGATGAGATGGTGGCATTTATTTGTTTTGTTAGTGAAAGAGTGGAGTCGAGATAGATGCCTAATGTTTTGACCTCTTTGGTTACTTTTACAATGTTGCCATCAATGGTGAAGGATTGGTATCTGGAGTCCAATTTGTTGAGGCGGGCCTGGGATCCTACGATAAGCAGTTCAGTCTTATCGTCATTGAGGCAAAGACTGTGTGGCCATTCAGGCTTGAATTTCTAGGTAGACTTAGTTTAGCTTTGCAACATCTTCATAGCAACCAGTGAGTGTGATGAGGACCTGGGTGTCGTCAATGTAATGGGTGTAGCTGACACCCAGATCGTCAAGACGGTCAAAGAGAAGCTTGGTGAAGATGTTGTAGAGTGTGGGAGAGATACAGGAACCCTGGGGGACTCCACATTGGATTGGGATAGGGTCAGCAGCCGCTGAAGGGGCGAAGACCCTAGTCGACCTATCAGACAGAAATTACTGAATCCAATTGGTGGCATTCTGGGAGAATGCGGCAGCCGAAGAGGTGTTTAGTAAAGATCTGGTGGTCAACCAGATGGAAGGCAGTGAAGAAATCCAACAGGAGCAAAATGGCCAGATTGCCCTTGTCTTTGGCTTCATCCATTTGGATTTTTAGATCTAGGAGGGCGGTTTCTGTCCCGTGCCTAGGTCTAAAGCCGGATTGTCGCAAGCCTAGGAGGTTATTTTCTTCCAAATGTTGTTGTATTTGGAGATGGGCTACTCTGTCTAATATTTTGAGGAGAAAAGGGACTGTTGTGATAGGTCTGTAATTTGTGGGGATGTTAGGGTCGAGATTGGGTTTTATGAGAAGGGTGAGGACCCACGTTTCTTTGAGATTATTGGGGACCACTGAATTCTTGAAGGAAGAATTGATCAATGAAGTGATGAGAGGAGCTAGGTCTTTGGCTCCGTCCTTGATGATGGATGTGGGGCACAAATCGCTGATGGGCAGGACACAGAAGATCTAGCATGAAGAGCTGGGAATTTAAACGGGCAAATAAGGGATAAAGACGGGCATAAAACCCAAGAGAACGCAGAGGGATCCCTATTAAGGGGAACTGAAGGCATGACATCATAACAGATGAGTACAGAACGTTGTCTTCAAACAGACTAGATCTCATTGATGCAGAGAAGGATAACAGTCGCACAAGTTGGGGCATAATGTCGGACGAAGAAAGGGAGGAGAATGAGGTGGCGCAAAGAGATGGTGTATGCAGGTTTTTAAGAGGATCAAGTGTCGAAAAAGGGGTAAAATGGTCTGAACTGGAGGAAAAAACACCAGAACCAACACCATATACTGAGCAAGCACGATAGCGCAGTACAGGGGATATTTCCCCGCAATATGTAATCAGGTTAAGATTACTACCAGGAAGGAGACAAACTGGTGAGACCAACCCGCTGGAAGACTAGGAGTATAGGCCAGTAAGATTCTGGGCCGGGATTTTCACAATTCCCATTATTGGAGAAGGGGGAGGACGACCATAATATATACCGTGGCAGATGGTGTGGGAAAATGGATTTGAGAGTTAGAATGACATCAGGAATGATGCTAGCTATAGGCGACATAAAAAGCTTACTTGCAGCTATCATAGGGGAGAAAGCTGACGATATTTGGGAACAAGCAGGATATGCAGGTGTGACTGCGCAACACATGACACACAGAGCACCGTTTAATTGCTCTACAGAAGATGTATGGTGGGCGCTCAGAGTTTAATACCCTGATATGTCAGATATGGGTGTGATTATGACCAGGAAAATGGGGGCGATGGTGTCGGGGAAATTTGTGAACTGTGGGATAACACAGTAGCATTATTTTATCACATTTTGTGTCAAGGGCTGCCCGAGCCAGTGCAACAGCAATTGATGAAACTGGTAGAAATGGAAGCAAAGCCTTGACCAGAAATACAATTGACAATTATGCATCACTGCCGATTAATGCAGGAGAACAATATAAAAAGAAGTTGAGAACAAAGCAGGAGGAAGCATTTGGTCCAGAAGAAGCTGTCAAAAATAGCCATAGAGGGAGTAGTAATGACAAGTAATGAATGACGGGTGACACAGGAGGTGCAGTCCGGGCAGCAGGATAACGCAGGGTATCCCACAGATCAGAGTGGGTACAACATTTGTCCAAGAGAAAGAGGGAGTGGGCTAGAGGAGTAGGACGATGCAGATTTCAAAACCCTGAGGAATGGTAGGATTTAATGGCAGACAGCCACAAAAATGTGGGAATTGCAGAAGAATAGGGCACATAGCTAGGACATGCAGAGGAGGAATGCAACAGAATTGGCAAGCTCCAAGAGGTGAGGTTGGGTTATGCTCCACAATATAATCAAACCACAGGAATATTATGCCCAAGATCACACGCAGGCTCAAACATATGAGCTGCAACCCCAACAAATGCAGTAAGTGCCGCTGAAAATGCAAGTACCGCAAGGGCAATCACAGCAAGTACCGATGCAAGCACAACAGGTAGAACCGCACCAAGCAGAGGCACAGCAGGCTATGGTACCACAGTGGAACTTTACTCACACAGTGGAGCTCAACAGGCACCTGCACCCAAATTGGGGAGTGTGACTGTAATTGGAGAATATACTTTCACAGTTACAGCGATAGTTCTACCCACAATAGGTCATCCCACAGAGCGACCAGATGTGCCCAGTACTACCAGTGACACCAGACCCCCAAGAAGAACAAAGGGTCAAGGTGACTATAGGAGGCATGACGTTTTCATTTCTCATAGACACTGGAGCTACTCGTTCTGTGTCCGTGAGGAAAAATCCCCAATGTCCGTTATTGCCATGAATGCTCCAGGGATTCCCTGGGGCGATGCGTTTAGTTCCTTTTCCAGACGACTTGCCAATCTCTATAGGAGAACATGATATGTAAATGCCATTATTATATTCTAGGCAGACACCACTTAACATATTGGGACGAGACCTGATGACAACATGACTATCATTTTTCCGGGACAAAGGAGTAGTGTGTTCTACTCCAGGGATACACTATATGAATGTGGGAGAGTTTGTTAACCTTTACAGGCTAGAAGGCGTTACAAGGAGTTCCAGATCCAGAGGTATTTTTGTATGGAGTGACTATCTTATTTTCATGATGGTTAGTCTTATTGGTAGACAAAATATTGAGAATATCTGATGAATTCTTGTTTAGACCATAGATTGTCATGGACGATGAGGAAAGGCAGATTATCCCCTTAGAGTTAAAAGCAGCAGTGGTCAGAGAGGAAAGAGTGATTTCATGGGACGGATGACTAAGGAACGGGATGGAGAACAGTGATAGCCCTAAGTGAAGGATATAGGCCGACAGATTTGACAGACCGAAGGACTGTTCAGAGATGATTACTCGGAAGATGAACTTGTGTTTTTATAAGTCTCACTTATTGGATTAAAGTAGAGAATGGCGTTGGTAAAAAGATGTCATTCTTTCAGGAAGACTTGGAGAAGGTGCCAAATATTTTATGGACCAAAAGCCCGTATGATGTGGGCCTATTAAAAGGGATTGGTGCAGTTAAAATTAAACTAAAACCTGGAGCTCTTACCACAAGCAAAGCAATATCCCATGTCCAGAGAGGCTGATGAAGTTATAATTGAGACAATTTACGGTTTTAATGAGGCAAGGCATATTAGTGCCATCAAATTAATCATGTAACACAGCTGTGTATCCGTGAGGAAATCAAAGGGGGTGGGGGCCATGGAGATTTATACAAGACCTTCGACTCCTAAACAATATAGTCTAAGCTGAGTTTCCTTTAGTTCCAAATCCTGCGACAATACTGTGTAACATCCCATCTAAGGCCGATTCCCCTTCATGAAGACTCACAAGATTTGACTTCATTTTCCTATAGAAATACCTGTCTGAAACATACTTGTTTAACTCAGAGGTATTGTGAGTGCCCTTCAATCTTTACCCAAATCCATCTGGAGGACTCTGTTAATGTCCAGCTCGAAAGTGTAATACAGTACGTGGATGACATTTTGGTGTGCAGTGAGAAAGAAAAAAGATGCAGAAAAGACTCAGTTAAACTCACGACTCTACTCAGCGAAAGGATACAAGGTAGATAGAGAAGTTGCAATACTGTCAGGAAGAGGTCTTGTACATAGGACAGTTGATACCTCACAAAGTGAGAAAAGTGACACCTGAAAGAGCAGAAGCAATCATGAGAACTGTAGTGCCTAAAACAGTGAGGGAAATGGAACAGTTTCTAGGCTTATGTAACTATTGCAAGGCCTAGGTTTTTGATTACAGTAATTATATTCAATCACTTTTAAAGGACTTATAGAAGCACATGTGGCCACAAGCCCAATAACATGGACAGATGAGATGACTGCCTGTTTTAATTCTTCAAATCCTTCAATCAGTATAGCCCCTATGTTAGGGATCCCATATTATAATGAAGAATTTTATTTATTTACCCATTCAAATGGAGAAGTTATGACTGCAGCGCTCACACAGAAGACTCCATTTGGACATGGACACAAACCATCGGCTTATTATAGTGGGATTTTAGATCCAGTTATGAAGGGACACTATCCCTGTGAGCGATCTTTAGCTGCTGCTGCATTTGCTACTGAAAAGGCTTCATACATAACAATGGGATGCCCAATAACGTTTTGTAGAGCATGCATTATTTGCAATTTTAGAGAAACCCAAAAGTGCATTGACCACACAAAGAGCATCTGGGTATGGGGTGATTATTTCCAACCCTGTAATTAAAATTGTTAGATGTAAGACAGTCTATCCAGCAATGTTTATAGCAGAACTAGTAGGCGAGGATGAATATGTACATGACTGCACAATGTATACTGAATGTTCTGCAGCATGGGGTCTGACATGGATTCACATGCTCATGAATATTCCCCGTCGTCCGACGGGGAATCCTCCATAAAAGAAAAAACGGTTTCACTTTCGATTATAAAACTGTCTTTCTCCTATAAACCAATCACTGAGCTCTGGGCCATACTGCCCCCAGCCAATAACTGCCCTCTCCCTAAGCCCCTACTCTGGCAGCACTCTTCAGATTTTTATCGCACGTTCAAGTGTTGGGATTCCTCTCGTTTCACTCATCGTTTTTTGGTAGGAAAACTGTTTTCGGTTCAATTAAGCCTGTGTGCTCCATCGCTTATCCTTCCGATTAACGGGGACCCGTTTTTCGGCATATTTCATCGCCCCTCAAGGGCAGAAATCATTGAGCGTTTCTCCAGCATGGGGTCTGGCATGGATTCACATGCTCATGAATATTCCCCGTCGTCAGGCTGGGAATCCTCGGTAAAGAAAAAACCAGTATCAGTTTCGTTTCTGATCTGTCTTTCGTAGTAATAACCAATCACTGGTCTCTGCGTCATACTGACCACAGCCAATGACTGCCCTCTACCTAAGCACCGCCTCTGGCAGCCATCTTCAGATTTGGAAGCACGTGAAGTGGCAGTATGACCAAGTGAAGAGCCGCAGAGGGGTAGGCGGGAGGGTTCGCATGTGAATCCATGCCAGACCCATGCTGGAGAACAACAGTTACAGGTAAGTAACTTGTTCCTTCTCCAGCATGGGGTCTGGCATGGATTCACATGCTCATGAATAAAGAATACATAGCAGTACACACATGCACAACCACGGGAGGTGGCAAAGGCTCAACATTAAGCATCACATCAACTCAACATTAAGCATCTTACCTCCTCACCAGGCTCACCTTAGGCGAACAGGTTGCGCAGCACTGCTTGGCCGACCCTGGACTCCTCCCTGGAATCCCGGTCGACGCAGTAGAATTTCGTGAAGGTGTGCGTCGACCTCCACGTAGCAGCCCTGCATATGTCCAGCAGGGGCACACCAGATAGGAACGCCGTGGTAGCTGCGATCGCTCTGGTGGAATGGGCTCTCGGACGGCCAGGCAGCGGTCGGTTTGCCAACCGGTGACAGCACATGATACAGCCGGAGAGCCATCTGGAGATGGAAGCCTTCGAGAGAGCCTTCCCCTGATTGACAGGTCCAAAGTTCACAAAGAGTTGTGACGTCTTCCGAAAACCCTTCGTGCGGTCCACGTAGAACTTCAGCGCTCTAGCTACATCCAGCGAGTGCAAAGTCCTCTCAGCCGGCGACGAAGGCGACGGGAAAAACACAGGTAACACCAAGGGTTCGTTGAGATGGAAGTCCGACGGTACCTTGGGCATGAAGGAGGGGTGCGTCCTGAGCACTACCCTCGTGTCGTGGAAAGTCAAGTACGGGGCCTTGCAGGAAAGGGCCTGGATCTCTCCCACTCGTCGTGCGGAGGTGATGGCCACAAGAAAAGCTGTTTTCCACGATAGAAACTTCAACGGGGCCGAGTGCAGAGGCTCGAACGGAGGTCCCATGAGCTTGGTCAGCACCACGTTGAGCTCCCACGCCGGGGCCGGAGCCTTCACCGGCGGGAACGATCTGAACAGTCCCTTCATGAACTCTTTCACCAGACGATGAGACCACAAGGACGTCCGGCCCGTGGTTCTGGTGTATCGGGAGATCGCAGCAAGATGAATCTTGATGGACGCGTGTGCCAGACCAGCTTTGGCCAGCGTCAGCAGGTACGGCAGTACTTGGGGAGCCGTAGTCCGTAGAGGGTTAATCTTCTGTGCGTGGCACCAGACAGAGAACCTCTTCCATTTGTGTCCGTAGCATTTAAGAGTCGAGGACGCCCTGGCCTTTGCAAGAACCTCTCTGCAATCAGCCGGTATGTCGTATCCTCCAAACTCTAGCGCTGCAGGAGCCAGGCCTGCAAGTTCAGCGACTTCGGGTCGTGGTGGAGGATGGCGCCTCCTTCCCTGGAGAGTAGATCCGCGTCCGCCGGCAGCTTGATCGGCGGGGACGCTGACAAGTCCAGAAGGTCCGGGAACCATATCTGCCTCGGCCACGCAGGTGCGACGAGGATCATCCTGCACCGTGACCTCTTGAGCTGGTTGATGAGCCGGATTAGCAGAGGCAAGGGAGGGAACGCGTAGAGGAACAGGCCCTCCCAGGGGAACGAGAAAGCATCGCCCATGCTCCTCGTCTGGGGAAACCTGCTGGCGAACCTCCGGCACTTGGTGTTCGTCGCCGTCGCGAACAGGTCGATCTGGGGTGTGCCCCATCCGATCTCGTCGGGCGGAGAGGCCCTGGTGGGAGGCGACGACGGAAAATCCTCGTCGTATGCCTCGTCGTCCGTACCCGTCGCTGCCGTGTCAGTCCCCGTATCATCCCCTCGGGTGGACGGGGAGGAGGGCTGGAAGGGGCGCGACGGTTGAAAAGGAGGTGGTGGATGGATCCTTCTTTTCTTGGTAGGGGGAACACCAGAAGGTCCCGGTTCTGGATCCCCCGACGGGAGAGGTTCCTCCGTCAGTAACGGTAGCCTCGTCCTTATCTCGGAGCATAAGGACTGTATGGCCAACAAAATGGCCGCCGAGTTGTCTTGCGGCGCTGGCAGAGGGGAATCCGACGGGCGAGCAGGGGCCCCGTCGGTATCCTCGACGATGTCGTCGTCGTCACCTGCGTCGGGGTCCATTCCGACGGGCTGGCCTTCTTCCACGCCTAGGCCGTGGCTTAAGACCTCGATCAGCTCCTCTTCTGAGGTTGAGGCCGACTCTACGACGACGCCCTGCCCCCCCTTCTTCTTCCCCACGGGGGGTTTCACGGGGGTCCTATCGATGGGCACAAAGGAAGACTCCCTCCGAGGAGGCAGGGAGATTCTGGGCCCTGAGGTCGCCACCACTGGTGCAGCCACCACAGGCTGAGCCAGGGCCGCCGCGACCGTTTCGATAGAGGGCTTGGTCGGATGGATCAAGGCCTTCACCACCTTAGGTGCGCTCACCGCCTTATCCTTGAGGGAGGGGGCACTGCCACGCTCCTCCTCTGCCTTAGAGCTCGACCGGGGCCTCTCCAGGAGCTTCGCCGGGTGCTCGGCCTTCCTCTTACCCGACCCAGAGCGTTGGCTCGTGGTTGATGGTGCCGGGGAGGGTGCGCCCTGCCTGGCGCCCGTAGAGCCCGACCGTTCGGCGCTCCCGGTGCCAGCGGACTCGCGGTGCTTGGCCTTATGTTGGGCCCCCGTCGCCGGGGCGCCCTCAAAGGTCTTAGAAGACCGCTCGGATTTCTTCTTCTTCTCGCCAGACGGGCTCTTACCCTCCAGCCAGTTGGCGAGACGTTGATGGCGGTCCTTCATGGTCCGTTCCGACATGTTGCCGCAAAACGCACAGTCCTTCTCCACGTGCGTCTTGTCCTCATGAAGGCAGTAAAGGCTGGAGAACAACAGTTACAGGTAAGTAACTTGTTCCTTCTTCTTGGAAGCTTCCAGAAGTTCATCAGTCCTACACCGTGACGGATCATGTCGGAGGAGAAGGATGGATCTTCCCTTTTCAAGCTGTGCACCAGACACGGTTTGCGCAATGTTTTCACGGATGACAAACATTCCCAGTGCCTGTATTGTCTACACCCGATGCATAAGGAAGAAGATTGTAAGATCTGCCGTGGCTTCTCGAAGGGCACGATTAAGGATTGACTCGTCCGGTTGGCGATGTGGCTCAATGCCAGGCCCTCTGCCCCGGGTGGTTCGCAGGGGCATGCCTCTTCCGGATACAGCCAACCAGAGTGGGCATCTGAGTCCTTAGAGGGCGCTCCATCCGTGAGGGGCCAAGACAAGGCCAAGCACTACAAGTCCGCTTCCGTTAGAGTCACCGTGCAAGAGGGTCCTGCGGCCGTCACGGCTACGACTGACACAGACGACCGTGGCGGGATGTCACTGCTGCTGAGAGCTTCTCCGCTGGACGAAGTGGGATCCTTCCATTCATGTGTCGGAGCTTTTCTAGAAGAGGAGGGCTTCCTGTACCAGTGCCGGGAGGCGAAATGGAAGACCATCCTGTCGGTATTGCTCCTGGACGACGTTTGGGGTGAGGGGCTGGCGCTGCTGAGGAACCCCGCCTCAGCCCCAGCAAAGAGAGACCGACTTGAAAAGAAATACCGGGTGCCCGAGTTTGTGCCCAAGTGTCTGCGGTCTCAACTGTCGCCAGACTCAGTGGTGTCGGCGGCCGCCAGGAAGAAGGTGTCGAATTTGGCCTCTGCTTCATCTGAACCCCCGGACAACGAGGGGAAGAAGTTGGATTCCATGGGTAGAAAGGTCATCTACTCGGGTCGACGACGGTCAAGGCAGCCAGCGATCATGGCCAGATACGACTGGGAGCTTTGGTATAAGATGGCTCCACTCCTGGATTTCCTCCCAGAGGACAAATGCGTCGAGGCTTTGGAGATCCTTCAGGAATGCATGGTGGCGTCGGACCACGCCATCACTGTGGCTCTGGAGATTGCGGACACAGGTTTTCGCCAGATGGGAAACGGGGTTTGCCTTAGTCGTCGTGGCTGGCTCAAGGCCACCAACATTAGACATGAGGTCCAGACGAGGGCCCTGGACATGCCGTTCGACAGAGACAACCTTTTTAGAAAGGCTGTCAATAAATTCCTCCAGGCCATCAAGACCAAATGGAGACGGCCCGTGCCTTGGGCATGCTGCAACAACACTGTCCGTCCTTTCATTCCTCGGAAGGGAAGTCTAGCAGATCTTCAAAGGGTTTCGGCGGGGGCTCGTTCTCTTACCGCCAACCCTCCGGTTCCATGACCCAGGAAGCCAACAGGGTTTGCTCCAAGGCTTTCGGAGGTGGCCGCCGTCGTCGCAGGATTGAACCGGCCAAGACGTCAGGCCTGCACCCCGGTGGGAGGCCGGCTGGCGAACTTTGTCAGCATGTGGGAGACCATCTCCACCGACCGATGGGTGATGGACGCTCTCACCCACTGACACACTTTGGAATTTCAACAGAAGTGTCCGCGAATACCACTGGTGGCTCGACAGGAACAACACATCCCTCAGCTGCTGGTGGAGGTTCGGGCCATGTTAAGAAAAGGGGCGATGGAGCTGGTTCCAAAGCGACTCTGGGGCTCCGGAGTTTACTCAAGATACTTTCTCGTAAGAAAGACCATTCTCGATCTAAGACAACTCAACAAGTGCATACGTTCGAAGAAGTTCAGGATGATCACGCTGCAGCACATGTTCAGCCAGCTGGAGGAGGGAGACTTTCTATTGTCGGTCGATCTAGACTACGTGTACTTCCACGTCCCCATACATGAAAAGTATCGCAAGTTCCTGCGCTCCGTCGTACGAGGGAAGCATTACCAGTTTTAGTCGGTGCCCAGTGTCTTCACCAAGTACCTGGCTCTGGTTTTGCTAAAGTCACCCCGAGTGGGACGGGTATGTCCAAAAGTGTGTCCCAAGTCTGCCTGGCCTAGAGACCCAAGCTACTCATCACTGATGCCCAACAAGGCTGAAACATGTCTGGGGATGCTTGTGCACCAGAAGGGATGTGACCTCGCAGTTCGGGCTGGACTGCCACTTTTGGGGTAGGACCAATCCTGATTTGCGTATGGTTTTTCCCCTTCTGTAATGGCTTGGCAGGCTGAAAAACGATGGTCAGGAGGTTTCCCAGAGCTATGCCTGTGGTTATGATTAATTCAAAACCTTCCAGCCATCACCTTTTTGTTTTGCTAAGGCCCATCCACGATTACAGGGGATTCGTGTGTATCCTTACCTCGATGACTGGCGCATCCGGGCCAAGTCAAGGGACATCGCCGTCAATCACACAGCGAGGACCGTCCGGCTGCTGACGGACCTGGGGTTCTCTGTGAATTATGCCAAGTTGTGCTTGACTCCATCGCAGAATGTGCTGTTCCTGGGATCCAGGCTCAACACGGTGTCCTGCCTGGCGGCACCATCAGAGGAGAGGATAGCGGCCATCTTGGGCAAGGTGCAACGGCTGTTAGCACTGAAGATCTCCACGGTAAGGACCATCAAGTCTCTGCTTGGCATGATGTCGTCCTGTATATACCTGATCCGGCTCTGCAGATTGTTGATGGGCCCGCTGCAGGAATTCCTGGACGCCCAATGGGTTCAGGTGTCTGGAGGCTTCCAGTACAGAATCACGCTCGACGAGGAGTTCTGTCGAACGATAAGGTGGTGGGGCGTGAGCTTCATCATCGCTGGAGGCATGGACTTCAAGAGCCCCCCGTACCAAGAGACAGTCACAACGGACGCTTACGTGGAAGGATGGGGAGCCCACACCAGACCTCTTCACGCCAGATGCCTGTGGCTGCCGGAGGAGAAGACGCTACACATCAACGTACTGGAACTACGGGCAGTGTTATGGGCCCTCAAGTCGGTTCTGCTGTCCCTCAAGGGCAAAGTGGGGAGGGTCTTCAAGGACAATACCACCACAATGTTTTACATCTGGAAGCAGGGGGGGCACCATATCCCCAGTGCTCTCTAAAGGGGTGCAGGGCTTGTGGCACTGGGCCGTCGGCCAGGGATGTTCTTCATTCCGTTTCACCTGGCATCAGTAAAGAACACTGTCGCTGACTCTCAGCAGCTAGCTGCGCTCTTGCCACAAGTGGGAGCTTCGCCAGGATCAAGTGGACAACCGATTCCTCAAATGGGGCAGTCCACAGATCGATCAGTTTGTGACGGCGACAAACACCAAGTGCCAGAGTTTCGCCAGCAGGTTCTCCCAGCCTCCTCCTATATGTGTGCCCTCAGTTGCCACAACTACTTCGAGTCATCAGTCAACTCAGATGGTACTTGTATTAAGGATTCTAATGCGGCGACAGACACCAGACCGGGACTCTTGATACTGGCCTAGGCTGCAGCGCTCAATTAAAACACATTTACATTAACTAAGGATTCAGATTGAGATGGCACTCAACCCGTCTCACACCCCCCCTGTTACAAATACCCCGGGCCACAATGGACCATGTACCAGGCCAGTGGATGGTAATATAATATTTATTTTGAAATTCAAACAAAATCACACACAAGTAATATTGGGCAGCAATCACCAGTGGGGTGATAATTACAAGGTAGATTGATGGAATGCGCTTAGTTAGACTTTTTCATGAAAGATAAACACTACACACTTTTTTAAAGGGTAACCCAGTTAATGATTTCCCCTGCAACACTCCCTCAAACCCTATTCACACTGGATGGGGAGGTGTACCCAGGAGTCCTGTACCCTATGCAGTAATCGGAATTAAAATCCGACCTACCCCCACTGAATAGGAGGCAGAAAACCGGATTTAGCTCCCACGAAAACTGAGCAAAATGGCCCGCAAAATTACTAAATGTTTATTTCCAGGCACGGTTGAATGAAAAGAGCACAAATTGAGTATTTATTTATTCGGATTTATTTAAAGTGCACGTCAGCCCGGTGGCATCGTGGCGCTGTTACATGAAGACATACATAATCTGGTTACAGTAGAAGGAAGATGGTTACAAAGCAATTTTCATTATAGGACACATTTCGTATCAGACGTATGCGAGCTAGTGTAGGTGAAGAAGGGAAGAAGTTAAGTTGAAAAGAGTGGTTTTGAGGGATTTGCGAAAGGAGTACAGCGTTGGTTCTGCTCTGAGTGAGTTGGGGGGGGGCATTCCAGAGCTTAGGTGCTGTGTGTGGGAAGCCAATGCCGCCGGCTTTGGCTCTTCTTACAGTGGGTACTCGGAGTTGGTTGGCGTGATGGCTTCTTCTGGGACGGATGGAGGAGTTCTTTGTTATAGTTTCAGATAGGTGGGGGGTGCTGTGTGATTGATGCACTTGTGTGTGAGAGTGAGCATTTTAAAGTTGATTCTTTCCTTGACTGGGAGCCAATGGACGAGTCTTCTGGCCTGTGAAATATGGTCAGTTTTGGGGATGTGTAGTGCAGCGCGGAGGGCGTTATTTTGCACTATTTGGAGCCTGCTTAGGTTTTTTGTCGATGTGCCTGCCAGGAGGGCGTTGCAGTAGTCCAGTCTGGCTCCTATAGTAGCTCTGGCTATGGAGAGGCAGTTGGGCGTGGTAAAATAGGGTTTTATGGCATAAATGAGTTTGGTGGTCAGAGCAGAAGCTGAGGCGATGGCCTCAGTATACATATAACAGTATCAGGACACTAGCACACTATCAATCAATGTCCTAAGCAGTTCAGAAATCGACCTGGAAAGGAAAAACCAGTGCAGCCAAATCGCGCGTTGAAAACTTGCATTTTCTTATTTTTACAGGTTAAAATGTCAAAACGGTTTGGAAAACGGGTTGAATAGGCAGAGTAGGAATGCTGTTTTTATGCTAAAGAATAGATGCACATCACAGGAATGAGAGGCAAGTGAAAGGGTAACTCTAGATGAATGCCAAGATGAGATTATTGGTAGGAAAGGAAATTCGGTTCGAAAATAAAAGCAGTGGGCAAGGAAAATCGGTTTACAAGGAATGACAAGTTTTACTTAAACTAGATTTTAGTGACTATATTGTTAAAGAAAGACAGTGCACTCGAAGGTTAATTTGCAAGGTTAACATTCACGCCGCGTTCAGCTCTAAATGGGAATTCATTAAATTTTTCAAAATATGAAAAAAAAGGATCTAAGCAAAGAACGGTAAGGAAGGGAAAAATGACGCTAACACCTAGAAATCAAGGAACAGAATACACAGGTGATTCGGATAAATTAAACAGTTGCTAGTGTATTGAAAAACTGTGGCTTTGAAGAAACTTGCTCCACAAGGGCGACTCCTTACAATCCCAATGGTTATACGCACAAAGTTTCAAAATCCGGTCAATGAAGTCGCAGGTCAACTGTATAAGGACGGTAAAAAGCCTAACCGTCCCATACACCGAAGAGATTAATTAATGAAAATACAGGACTCTGCGCCAAACATTCTTCTATGATGGCAGCATATATGAAGAACCGTGAAGAAGAAACTAAAAACCTGTTTACCCCCCGAGGGGATATGTCACATGCATTCTCAAGTATTGCTACAAAACGAGAAGACTTACGTTCGAAATTTATAAAACTGGAAAGAATATCGAAAAAGGAAATTGACAAGTATTGGGAAAAAGTATCACTTGAGAATTATGTCGCCAATGACAGAGTACCCAGGGGTTTGAGGATTCTTATATTTCCAAACTTTAACAATGAGTTAGACAAAGATTTAGCAGAAGGCTGGGAAGCCAATTTGAGCAACAGCTCTATGAAGATGATTGACCTATTGATTGAACATGCCACTAGGGAGCATAAAAGGGCATTAGAAGGTATAGAAGGCATACGTAAAGAAATTGCTGAGATGAAATCTAATGAGGATACCAAAGCCAAAAACTATGAGAAGATGTATGAACTGTTACAAATATATCAGGATGAAGTAAAAATAAGAAAACTACAAAAAAGTTATAGAGATGAACGTGATTATAGGGAAGATCGTGTGTATACATTCCAAACTAAATATGATTTAAGTTCAAAATCAATGTCTAAAAACTCAACCCCCAACACATCATCGGCCAGTTCAGATGCAGACTCGGACCAAGACAATCAAGCTAGTGCAAGTTCCAAATCAATTGAACAAAGAGGATATTTGAATCAAATCAAAAGATACAAGAAAGGGAATCGTAATTCCACTCAGAAAACAGTCCGTTTTCAGCTACCACCAACTATGGGTATTTTGACACCTGTGCTAGGAGAAGAGGAAGGAGGGGGTGTAGAAAACGACGGCAACATAGGAATCTCACAAGCAAACAAGAGACAAACCAGGGCCAGCTCCAAGGAGATGGGCACCACCAAATAACAGATGATCTTGTCCTCAATTTGTCTAAAAAAACTATATCTCAAGAGGAAAGACTTCTTCTTAACAAGGGTCTATCCTTTGCACCCACATGTAACTTCAGTCCATTGGACGTACAAATCGATCTATTCAAATTTACTAGAAAATTGAAGTTAAAAAATTTTTTTGCAACTAAAGTACCAGGTGATTTCACTCCTGAAGAGGTAAGAATACCGATAAGTGATAAGTCGATTCAGGATATTGAAGATACGTATACTTTGCGCTCATTGACCGAAGATGATCAATATCATGTATTTCACTTATTAGACGAACTCAAGATAAAATCTGATACTCTTACCACAAAGGAACTTAAAGTACGTTCAAAATGTATGCCACAGCTGGCATCTGACAACGTCATTGACACTTTTTAACAAGCGGTTTCACGAGATCTATATAATCTTAATTGTAAAAAACATAAGAATTGGATCACCCAGAACAACTTAACTAAATCAGAAAGGAAAGCACTTGTCTCACTTAAATTGGACTCACGGACAGTAATCAAAGAGGCTGACAAGGGAGGCAATATTGTGCTAATGGATAGGGAGGACTATTTGGAAATGGCATCTAGACATCTAAATACTCCTGGTTGCTATGAATTAAGAACGGATGATTTTCGAAAATCAGCATTGGAACAAGTTGAAGCGCACATACTTAATTGGCATAGAAAAGGATTGATAACGGATGATGAACGCACTTATTTATGGATAAAAGAACCGGTAACTCCAACAATGTACTTCTTACCGAAAATACATAAATCTTATGAAAGGATACCAGAGGGCCGCCCTATCATGAGTGGGATTGGGTGGGTCACAGAGAATATTTCGGAATATTTGGATCTATTATTCAAACCAAGGGCTATGTTACTTCATTCATATTTGCAGGATTCCACCAGCCTTATACGGAAGCTACAAAACTTTACTTGGCAGAGTACCTTCCTTCTAGCGACTCTAGATGTGAAGGCACTGTACACGTCTATTCAGCATAAATGGGCCATGATTGCAGTTGACTATACTTTCAGGCATGAGTCAGCCTCGTATTATAACCATTTGAACATGATTAAAGAAATGTTACATCTGACGTTTGATCTCAATGTCTTTACCTTTGACAACAAGGTATACCAACAGACCAAGGGGATAGCTATGGGTACTAAATATGCCCCAGCATTGGCGAATATCTTCATGGGGATGTTGGAAGACAAAGCAATATACACTGAATCATTTTTCATTGAGAAAATCCAATTTTGGACAAGGTACATTGACGATGTTTTCTGCATCGTCGATAGTAGTACAGAGGAATTTTACGCATTTGTGGACAGGTTAAATCTTAATTGTTTTGATATTCAATTTACTGGAGAATGTAACAAACAACGGATACATTTTTTGGACTTGACAATATATTTGGAAGGCCAAGTACTACAAACAACTACATTCAGAAAACCAACTGAAGTCAACTCAATATTACATGCTAAGAGTTGTCATTTTCGACCAACTATTACCAATATACCATTGGGTGAATACATCAGAGCGAGACGAAATTGTAACAGTAACTTAAAATTTGAAGAGGAATGTAATTTGTTACGACGTTTCAGAAGAAGGGGATATGCCCAAAAAGATATAAGCAAAGCATATAAGAGAACCAAATTGATGCAGCAGCAGGATACTTTGAGACAGAGACAAGGGAATAATTTGGAAGCTAACATGCCAATTAGCTTCATCACTCAATATTGTTCAGACCACCAGAGATTACGCAAAATTTTGAACAAACATTGGTACTTACTTAAATTGGACAGCCATATTGGTGATTTTGTGAGTGATCACCCACGCATTACCTTCAGAAGAGCAAATGCACTTAAATCCATTCTTAGTCCATCATTATTACCGGACATTGATAGTACTACTCAAGGTACATGGTTACACAAGAAAGATTCTGGTTTCAGGAAATGTGGTGTCTGTCCACAATGTAAATATGCATATCAACGAACAACGGAATTCGAAGACAAAAATGGAAAACGTTGGATCATTAAACAAGGAATCAACTGCAAAACAACTTTTGTAGTATATGGTATCATCTGTGTCTGCCACAAACTATACATTGGTAGCACCAAGAGACAGTTGAGAATTCGCATTCGTGAACATTTAGCCAAAATTGGCAGTCAAGACCCATCACTTCCGTTAGCTGAACATTGGCAAAAAACACATCAGTTACATCATAAATCGGAAATTAGATTTATTGGTCTCAAACAAGTAACCTTGAACAAAAGAGGTGGTGACAGAGTGAAGGCGTTACGACAAGCGGAAGCAAGAGCAATTTGTTACTTTAATTCGACAAACACAGGACTTAATACAGATAATGAAATGGTTTCATTCTTGTGAGATGTAGTACATTGCAATCTGGTTTCTTAAGCTCGAATAATTTACATTGCTATTCTTGATTAAGAACAGGGCACATCGTACACTATGAGGTTACATGCAACCCAGGGTGCTTTAAAGGGATACCCTATCATAATTGGTAGTTCATTATTGCCATTTGAATGTTGTGTTTAATGTTTACCAACTCTTTTGTTGTTAGGTGCATTAGTGCCCGTGATTATGAACAATCAATATTGTGATAGTAACTATTCAAGTATTTAACAAATTTAAATTGGGTCACGAGAAGCACATATATGCTTTGTCATAGTTTTCTAAGGCGTTACTAAAAACATTGTTCCATACAGCGTATGTAATTTATAGAATGCCAGGGGATAGAATGCGGTTTTCAATGACGACGCGGTTCTTGCGTTGCCGTGGCAACCGCGCACAGTGATGACGCTCAGTATAAGAAGGCATATCTAGTAAGCGTTCGGCTTACCTGCCGACGCGTGTGACTGTTTGTGTTCCAGGAACTGGTAAGAGAGGACCGCATATGTTATGGTTTACTTTTCAATGGGATTTAGCTTTAATGGCACTCGACAAATGTTATCGGATGCGAGGAGTAGCAACAAAATAAGTTATAATGTCATGCTTTCCATACTTGAAATACGCTTTCCATATTTGAAATACGTTATCATGTTACGTAGTTGATTGCCCGGTTGGTGAAGGGCGGGATTTATTTGTACGAGCGAAAATGCGTAGTTGCCATCGGCAACCTTGATATACATAATTTATGTATATTCCAAATTGGACAATTATTTTAATTTACCTGTCCTACCTACATTCTTTGTTTAGATTGTTAGTGGGGATTATACCCCGTTACTACTACATGGACAAAAGTCATAAGAACTGGTTACATCAAATTTCGGGTAAGGACATGCACTAAGTTGTTAGTTTGTATCAAGGGACCACTGAAGAATTTGGTTATATTATTCAATGAATTGAAGATCAATGATTACTAATGGGTTTTTCTTGCTTTCTTTTTGTTTTTTGTTTTTTGTGTTCTTTTTCTGTATATCTAAACATAATAATGTATCATGATATGTTTGCCTATTTTGCTACACCCATGAATCCTTCCCTTTTGCCCATCCTTGTTTTTCTGTCTAATCTCTTTCATGCTATTATGCACATTATGTGGTCACGATATTTGAAAACTGGAATTATGTTATACTTTATTAATGTCGTTCATACAAACTGTTTTTTGACTATGATATATTGTATGTCCTATATTATAATTTTGGGTAGCCCGGATTTGAAAAAGGCTCAGTGGAGCCGAAACATGTTATCATTTATGGGCTCAACGGTCATTGATGATTAATAAATTCTAATTTATTATTTAAACTCAACTTTATTAGTTGCTAGTGTACTTTCAGGATGACTTATGGTGTGGAACAAAGACAAGGTATCAAAAAGGGGTACGCTATGTTTTGCTATGGGATGGGTGATAAAATCAATATTTGAGTTTGGGATTTGGGACAGCCAACCAGGTTTCTGGAATCAAAGGATCTGGTCACGGCACATCGGCGGGTTCTCTAAGAAGGGGACAGCTGGGAACCGGGGTCAAGTCTCAATAGATAGCGAGGTGCATCAGCTGGATAAAACAGGTGACGGGGCAGTCGGGCAGCACTGGATAATCCCAATGAGGGTTCTGCCACTTTTCCCCTTTCTCTCTGAATTAGTGGGAATTTTTTTAGTGGGGTTTCTCTGGATCAATGGTCCTGCCTGGATAGGGTCAGCTATGCTCTGGCCTGACAGTGGAACTGAAATCTTGCAGGATGAATATGGAATATCTGGATACGAAGGAGCTGGAAAATTCAGAAGTGTCCTTTTGTCTCTCTGAGTCTCCCCCTTTTATAAGGCGGATGACTTCACAGGATTTACCATGGGGGCAGGCCTTTGGCTTGACATGCCATTAACAACTGTATTGGTCAGGGTTTACTGTTACCGCCTTCCTGTCAACCGGTTGGGCTTCAAGGACATGACATCAGTTTTATGGTGTGAGCTTAAATTGCCCATGCCCTCCCAAAGTCATTTTTGCCAAAAATCAGTTATGACAAAAATTGCACATTTTAACAGGTGTGGCATTTTTGAAAATCACATAGGCAAATGACACATTTCATACAGAGCATGACATTCTGACTCCCAAGTCTGTACTTTGTCATTTCACCCTCCTTATAATCTTTCACACTTTTCAGTGGGAAATATTTTACCTAAAATTCTATTTTATATATGTTTACCTATTATCATAGAGCATGTTTGCATTACATGTTAAAGTTGCACCATGTACACTGCCTATGATTTCCATGTTTCTGTCGTTTGCGTTCGCTAAATACTAGGGACAACTACTATTGCTTTAATGATCTAAAAATTGCATTTAAATTGTTAAACTTTCACATCGCTGCGTTGTCCGGTTGCAGAAATAAAAGTCTTAAAGTTTATTAAATAAAATGCTCTTTTGCCCCAGATGAGCCGGCTTTTGTCTTCCAAATAAGGGCATTGCCTTCCAACCCACAGCCAACTGTCAAGCCTAGTCCTGTGTTGCCATGGAGTTGCCTTTGAAGCTCCCCAGTTTGAATTTTAGGGGAGGTGCTGCTAAGAAAGTCACACCTATGTGTCCCAGAAATCAATCCATTCTGCCAGGCTGGAGCACAGCCACAAGAGTCTGACGAGGGTGCGAGATCCACCACAATTGCCTATTCAATGGTCCCGGGGGCTGGTCCCCTTGGGGGAAGGCAGATCCTGTTCCCAGGAAGCAAATGTCCTCTGAAGCCAGGCCAGGAAAAGCCTGTATTGTGGCTTCAGCACAGTAAATGCATTTATTATTTTTTTTCTGAACCAGAAAGCAAATCTGTTGGAATTAAATATCCCATATGTTTACAAACAAAACCCCCCTCACATTTCTAGGCAAGGACAGGGCCTTAATTCAACATTTCACTTTTAAACTGCATTTTCTTGTGTCAAAAGCACATTTCACTCGTGGGTTAAATCTGCTGGATGTCACTTTCAAATGCAGCTTTTTGGTATCTTTATTCTGAGCATTTCCATGGCCATAGTTAGTTTCTACTACACAAGAAATCTGTTCCACTTATGGATCCTTGGAAACAGACAAGATAGAGAGGGGGCTTCTTATGAAGAAGTTAGCTGTGATATTTTGTTGCAAAGTAAGCATTTCTCTTTGTACGGCTTGGAGTGAAGTTCTTTGTTATTTCACGGATCTTGCCTGGCACAGCCTGTCATTCAGTGAGAAATGCCCCCTTTTGCTGGAGCACCCTGAATATGAATGGACCTAGCTGGGTCTCACTGGATCAGAACTGTGTACTGTTGAACGGATGAAAAAGGGCATCAGGGCGCAGTCATTTTAAAAGGAAGAAAATTACCTTTTTCAGTGAAAAGCTTTTGGTTGGCAGCCTAGCAGTGCTGCCTTTTTGAATTCTTTTCTTTTTTGTGCAAATGAACTTTCCTCTGGAGCCACTTATGAAAATACTGGCAACAATTCTCGGGGTATTTGGTGTTTCATTTCGCCCCATATGTGGCTGGTAAGTCAGCGCAGCCATTATTTTGGTGACTGCAAAACGCAATTTTAAGGCAAGGCGATGGTGCTCAACAGCGCCAGCGCAGCCATTCCGCTGGTGACTGCTGCGATGTGGTTTGGTGGTATAGGGGAGTTCTGCTGGGCGGTAGATGTATCCCAAACTGGCGCACCAGCGTGGGCAAGGCAGATCTGGTACCCAGACCTTGTCCGCGTCCCCTCCAGTCAAGCTGCCAGTGGCTGTGGATCTCATCGGTTTGGTGGTTACGAGCTCCCGGCAGACTGCAGAGAGGTACTCGCCAAGGCCAGAGCGTCGTCGTCTTTGAAGTGCTACCGACACAAATGGAACAGTTTTGCCACTTGGTGCCGGTCGCAGAAGATTAACCCTCTGAGGTTAATCTTCTGGGTCCGGCACCACGTGGCAAAACTGTTCCATTTGGGTCAAGGCCCCTCAAGTACTTCTGTATTTACTGCCATTGGCTAAATCAGGGCTAGCGCACGCCTCCATCAAGGTACATCTGGCAGCTATCTCCCGCAATATCAGATCTCCGGGACGGTCTTCGCTGTGGTCGCACCATCTAGTTAAAGAGTTCATCAAGGGACTGTTCCGCTTGTTCGCACCGGTGAAGGCTCCTGCCTCAGCGTGGGAACTCAACCTGGTGCTGACTAGGCTCATTTGGGGGGGGGAGGGGCCCTTCGAGCCTATGCATTCACCTCCGCTCAAGTTTGTCATGGAAGGCGGCTTTCCTTGTGGCCATCACCTCTGCAAGAAGCGTAGGTGAGATCCAGGCACTGTCCTGCACGCAGCTTACTTGACCTTTCACACTGACACACCCTTCCTTCATGCCCAAGGTTCCATTTGAATTTCAACTCAACGAACCCTCTGTGTTGCCTGTGTTTTTTCCGGCACCTTTGTCGCCGGCTGAAAGGACTTTGCACTCGCTGGATGTGGCTGGAGCGCTGAAGCTTTATGTACTGCTGTGCATTCTTTATTCATGAGCATGTGAATCCATGCTAGACCCCATGCTGGAGATGTAACAAAATCCTTGCCTGTAACTGTTGTTCTCCAGCATGGATCTTGTATGGATTCACATGCAAACACTCCCGCCTGCCCCTCTGCAGCTCTTCTCTTGGTCCTACGGCCACTTTACGTGCTACCAAATCTGAAGATGGCTGGCAGAGGAGGGGCTTAGGGATAGGGCAGTCGTTGGCTTGGGGCAGTAGGACTCAGAGCTCTGTGATTGGTTTATAGGAGAAAGACCGTTTCTAAACGAAAGTGAAACAGTTTTCTTTTACCAAGGATTCTCAGCCTGACTGGGAATATTCATGAGCATGTGAATCCATGCTAGACCCATGCTGGAGAACAGTTACAGGTAAGTACCTTGTTCCTTATAATGATATTGCCCAGGCTAGAGAAAATGCCCTCAGGAGGAGGAAGGGGGGGGGGTTTGTTTTTATTAATGGTTCTTCGAGAATTGACCAGACCACTGGGGAAAGGCATACTGGACCAGCGGTAATAAAGTTGAATCGAGAAGGTAAATGAGGTAGTGACGAGTATGAGACTGTCTTTGAATTATTCAGCACAAGCTGCAGAATTTAGTGGTACTCATTGAAGCGCTGCAGAGATTTGAGGACGAGGAAGTGACTGTACTCTGACTCCACCTATGTGACATCAACTGTACACGCAGGCTTGTCATGTTGGAAATGGAGGGGCTTCCTCTGCGCAGACATCACTACAGTGCAATATAAAGCCCTATTGGATAGGCTTATAGCAGCATTAAGTCTCCCATTGACCCTAGCAGTAATAAAATGTGCAGCGCATTCCAAAAGAACAGATTTGTTTCCCGCGGAAATGAAACTGCAGATTTAGAGGCTAAAAACATCCCAATCACCCACATTTACTCTTGAAGAAAAAGATGTTAAACAAATGACATGACGATGCATGTTGGTAAAGGAGGGCTTGAACATGCTGTCTATTGTCCAGTTAATTGAAATACAAGGTCGAGCCTCACAAGAAGAACAGGGTTCATGGAGAAAGCACAGGTATTATTTATCCCCCACTGATGCCATTTGGAAACGGGATAGCACTGGAAAGCCAGTTATGCCTCTAGCATTATTTTCGAGTAGCGCTGGAACAGCTTCACTACCCACGACTCGAGAGAGTGTAGCTGCTACAATAGAATAAGTGGTTCTCTCCTAATCTATTAGAGCATGTGGCACAGTTAATTGTCAATTACATTGTGTGCCAGAAAGGTTCTGCAGGGCATATTTTGCGAACAGTAAGAGGAGCAATTCCAAGACCCAATGGCCCATTTCAGCATCTACATATAGATTATGTGGATATGTTACAGACATGCAGCGGCTACAGATATGCTGGTAGTAGTATGTCTGTTTTCTAGATGAATCGAGGAAGATCCATGCATGCACCCTGATGCCTTGTTTGCCGCCAAGTTCCTTGTACGTAAGGTGTTCCCCAGGTGGGGTGTGTGCAAGGTTTTGCAGTCTGACAATGGACAGCATTTTGTAAGTTAGCAGTTTGAACAGATAGTACTCCTGTTCGGTATTAAACATATATTTTCTTCCGCTTATCACCCACAGGCGAATGGCGCCTGTGAGAGATTAAACAGATTATTAAAGGAAAGAATAGCAAAGCTCAAAATAACATTAAAGAAGGGATGACTGCATTGCCTGCCCCTTGCCCTATATTCCCTGAGAAAGCTTGGCTCCGGTCACCACCTAACTTCTCATGAGTTGGTGACTGGACGCTGTTTGAGAACCCCAGTTGCTTTTCCAACTAGGGTAACAACTGATGCCTGCAGTGTAGCAAAGATATTAGTTGATGAGATGCATGATTAACTAACAACAATGACTGCAAGTATTTATTTCATGTCCCATCAGATCAAGAACCGAAGGCAGGGGTAAAAAAGAAGCGACAAAGATCATCAACATCTTGAAACAGAACAATTGTTAAAGCCCCCAAGTTTGTATCCAGGCGACCAGGTGCTGGTGCGCAAATTTGTACGCACCTGGAGTAAGCCCTGCTTTGAGGGGCCCCATGAAGTGGAAGAAGTTAGCCCTACAGCCGTAAAATTAAGGGGATGGAGAGCGTGGCTACATCTACACAACATCAAACCCTGAAAAGGCGAAGCACAGACCCCTCCTGCAGCTGCCCACAGTGAAGCAAGAGAAGTAGTTCCGCGCATGCTGACTCGTTCGATGGCTAGAAGCAAGGATAAAGAGAATGACAAGCACATCAGTCCTTTAGATTAGGGATTAGCATTTTCCAACATTTGATAAGGAGAAAATAGACTTGCAGCCATCCTGGAACTTTTTTAGGTAGGATAAAAGACAATGAGAGAAGAATAAGGAGTTTGAAGAGAAAGCGCATCGTTCGTGTATGCTACCTCTCATAGTGACAATGCACCCACTGTTGTATGCAATTTTATTTGCTGCAGACTAGTCTTATCTAGCCCTAATATGAAGAGAAGTAAATATTACGTTTTTCGGAGATGGCAAGAATAATTGTATTATTTGGAGAGTGATAATCGCAATTGGATTAGTTTTTGGTATTAGTGATTAAAAAGAAAAGCTAACAAATGTGCATTTTAAAGTGAACACAAAATGGAGAGGCTTAAAACTTCAGAGATTCACTACCATCCTGAAATTCGATAGGTTTTCATGGAATATTGATGGCGATGATAAAGTTCAAGTCCATGTGCATCACGCACAGAGCACACGCACAGAGCAATACACAAACAAGGCGCACAATTCCTAAGCGACAAACTACGCCAAGAACACTAAGAATCAAGCACCGACATACGCCTGGAACTAAAACCCTACAACAGGAAAAAACTCGGAGGATCCTCTTTCTCTCACCAGGCACCCAAAACCTAGAACGACCTACCTAAGAATATACGGAACACAACAAACCACCTAGCATTCAGGAAACCCCCTCAAATCATGGCTCTTCACAGCGTAACCACAACGGAGACGCTCTATAACGCGCAGACATTAAAACAACGGTGAAAATAACTCCAACCTCGGCCACTCTCAAATTGGACAAACACTCAAACCAAAGAACCAACCACTCGACGGAGCATAAGATATCATGGAAAATAACCACTAAAGGAAGGCTCCAGAGACTGATCACATACTTGGACCCAGACGAAAGCCCTCAAGTGACTCACCCACTCGTACGTACCGGATGGACCACACCCAGACCGGCAGACGCATTTAGATAGAACTGTGAATATTAGCATGGCCACACTTAGATGGAGTTGTGGATATTGGCCTACGTCGCATCTGGATGAGACTTTGAATGTTGGCATGCCCGCACCTGGATAGAATAGTGAATACTGGACAGCGTCGCATCTAGATAGGACCTTGAATGTCAACATGCCCACACTTAGATAGATTTGTGAATATTAGCCTGCGCCGCAGCTAGATAGGACTGATTGAAGGATAACATGCCCGCGCCTAGATGAAACTTGAATGTTAGCAGGAGCCACACTTAGAATTGTGAACACCAGCCTGAGTAGCATCCAGATTAAGTTATGAATGTTAGCATGCCCACACCTGGACAGATTTCTAAACACTGGCCTGCGCTGCACCTGGAAAAGTCTGTGAATGTTGGCATGCCCACATGTGAAGACCAACAAGTGCCACATTTAGACAAAACTGTGAATGTTAGCATGCTAAAGGTCATATAACCCACTAACCAATATAAGCTCAAACTTTGCATACTTATCTCACTCAAAGAACTCGCACAACCATCGCACGCACTTCACAACACTGCAATAACACATAAACCTGGAACAACAGCACACGCAGACTGACACTGATCCAATACCCGCACCAAAGCTCAGCACCCGGTGTACACCGAGCTGAAGCTGCCAACAGAACACCACTCCTCTCACTATCCTACTCCCTCTACACCCTACCAACCAACCCCCCATATCACTTACAGATCCGCCAGAGCGCCTGGGGACCAATTCTGTTGGTGACGGTGCGCGGTACAAATACCTTTAACATTTAACATATCATTTGGTATTATGATTTGTTCTCATTATTATGGCGTTTCAACTTTTTAAAAACGTGATAGATATGGAGGGTGTCAATGAAACCTCTATTTTCCCCACTAGAGGTACAGAGAGCCTGTTTTACAACATAACTAAGGGTCTATTTCAACTTAAAAGGGATGTTGAGTAAAACCATGAAGATATAAATGTGTATCTAGAGAATTCAGTTCATTTAAAAAATAACTTATGGTATCAGCGTAGGAAAGAAGTGGGAGAAAGAATTGTCAGACAAAAGTGGTTATTTGTTCCCTAATACCATATGCCATGATTGCTGCAAGAATATTTATTGCAAGAGAAATGTCTACACATGATGCAAAATGCCTGTCATCTAGCAGCATGCACAACCAGAGGATAATTTGAAGGAAAATGTTACGATGGGAATCAAAATTAGCATTCCCATATGAATACACCACGTTAAAACAAGAAGAATGGAAAATGGACTATGATGGACAAGCAAACATATACATTCATCCCAGATTGGAGAACGAATAAAGGTTGTCCAGATGAAGAATCTGAATTGCTCAGACATAACTGAAAAACCAGGAGAGTCGCGATACAGAGGGGGACCTCAGCTAGTGATGTATGGATGTGTTTTCACTAGTACTGGATGGGAAGGACTTTTGGCTTGCCCTGCACGCTCATTGAAGAAAGAATCGGCAAGCAAAGTGCAGATAGTGACAAAAGTCTGGAATGCTGGGCCAAGTACTCGAAGTTACTTACATGGGTCGACAACGAACAGGACCATTGTTCATAATACCACTAAGGAATGTAACAACGTGCTTCAAGAATGATGGCATGAGCCTGGTGGGGGAAAAACAAAGGATGTGGACAGACAATTGTAGGCCCAGCAATGAACGAAGGAACTGCAGTGTTAATGGATCTATATTGGGCATGTGGATCCAGAGCTTGTATGCAGCTGCCTATGAATTGGGGAGGAGTATGCTCTATAGTAACGATAATTGTTCCAGCATTGGTGATTCCCTAAAGTGACCTCCATATTGAATACCAGAGGAAGAAGAGATTACCCAAACTCTGCCGACCTGAAGAGAGAAAATTTCTCAGCAAAATCACTGTACGCCTACGAAAATATTCCAGATGAGCATAAACTGTTAAGCAAGACAGCAATGATAATGACAGCTATATTTTTGACAGGACTTCAAACTGCACTAAACGCCAACTGGCTGCATATTACAAGATGTGAGCTACTGCAAGCGATCAATGCAACAATAAAAGGATTTAAAGCAATCGGAGAAGAATTGAGAGCCATCAGGCTGATGACCCTCCAGAACAGATAAGTCCTAGACCTGATTACAGCAATGGAAGGCGGCGTGTGGGCCAAGATCGGGCCTTCTTGCTGTATGTTTACACCATCTCATGATGGAGTGTTAGGCAGAAACCTGTGCAGTTCCCTCTGGGACCACTGCAAAAGATTTAAGACTACAGGTGTTTGTCAGTAAACCCACTTGGTAGCAGTCTGTACCACACAGATTCACTTGGTAGCTGTGGCTGAGCAGTCAGACTTCCGTCAAGAAGAGTTAGGCAGTATACAGAGTATTCACAATAGGTCAAAAGAAAACAATAGAACAAGTAAACACTAACCAGGGCTTGGTGTAAAAGAGATATAATTATTTATTTAAAACCACATCTAGAAAAACACACAGGCACTAATAGTAAGCAATTCAAAAACACGGTCCCTAAAAGATATACACTCCCTTAGAAAAATATTAGACAAGTCTTAAGTACAGCCCCACTTATTTTCAGACAGCGGTGAGCACTTAACGCAGATGGCACTCTAATAATCTGTTTTAAAAGGGAGAGAAAAGCAGAGAATACATTGAAACAGGTCTCAACACTTTTACAAGAACACAACAAGAGAGGAAGGCAAAGTAAAACCGTGAAGTTAGAGTTCAGTAGGCCGGATCCACTTTAAGAGGATCAAAACGAAATGTGTCCAAGGTCACACGGTTGCAGTGCACAAGAGTCTTGTAACGGTTAAAAAAGAGTTGGACCAAAGAAAGGGACCAGTTAGAAGGTCAAGGCGGCCAGCCCAGTCCAGAAGGTTAAGGGGTTATTACCTTGTAGCAATCTTTAGAAAGGGAGGCCTGGCGGACACGGTACCTTAAAGTGGTGAGAATACTCCAGCAGGGGCAGTTGTTCCTGGCAGCGGATGCAAGTCGCTGCTTCGTCCGGGGGAAGAGAGGATCTCGTCGGGGAGGAAGACGGGAGTCCGTTGCTCTGCCAGGGAAGAAACCAGCCGTGGAGTTCTCAGTTAAAAGGAGCGGTCCTTTAGTTTGCAGTCCAGTGGTAAGTGGCTATCCGGTTGCCGGGTGCTTGGCACAGGCAATTCGACCACAAGCCGGTCTGGGGTGCGAAGAGAAGAAGGAAAACTGGTTGTGCCCACCAGTCAGGGGAAGAAGCCTCTCCAGCCGGGAGATCTTCTCTGTCGTCGGGAAGTGGTGAGTCGGTTCCGCAGGGCTCCACCGGTGGTGTCGTGGTAGGTCGGCTCGGCTTCTCCCTCGTCGGATTCTCGGGTCCTGTGGCCACTTCTGAAGTTCCAGTCCCCAAAGCCCTGCTTCTATGCAGCACACCCCCATTCACTCAGCCTAGCTGTCAATCAAACATGCTAAGTGGTGAGCCGGCCGGCTCACCACTTGGGCCAATGACACAAGAGTGCGACTTGATTTACCAAGGGAACTCAGTCCAGGGTGCCTAAACCCCCTCCGACACCCTCTGTGGTACCCAGACAGAGTGGCATCACCTTTGGAGGCTTCTGTGGAGAAGCCCGCCAAAAAGTGGAACAAAGGGCTCGACTTGGGTTGGAGTCACAGAAGAGAACACAAACGCCATTTTAGAATTGAGTCCTGGCAAAAAATACCAACCGGTGAATTAATATTAAATAAATAAACCGGCGGTACGTTCAAAGCTATGAGAATTAAATAATTAAAGTTTGTAGCCTCGAACAATGGTAAAATCCCATAGGAATATATTCGCGGTGGAATATAAAAAGTAGTATCCACTGCCACCAGCCAAAACTCGATCAGGGGGGACGGAGACGTGCCCCCTCGACTAACAGACCCCGGGGCAATCGAATTGCCCCGACCAGTACGTCCACAATATGATGGTTTGTACTGGTTTCTGTTAATAATTTGGGACTAGTAAAGCCAATGGTGATTTTACATGCCCTGGGAGACAGTAGTCAGTCCCAGGGTATGGAGTCTATGGTGGGGTGTCACTATGACACCCACTGTGTTACTGCACGGAGGGTGCTGTGTAACACACATAGTAAAAAACACATGAGACCCTATGGAGTAAAGGACCCCATAGCCCATAAAATACATTAGCAGTCAAAGGAACACCATAAATCATGTCCAAGAGTGGGATAAAGAGTCTCACTCTTGGCAGGAGAAAAAAACAAACTCCAGAAATCCAGCAAAGCTGCTGGGGGACTCACTAGGTTAGGAAATTCAGCCTAAAGAGAGAATTCTCCCTAACATGGAGTTAATGGAACCCTGACGAAGGCAATAACTATGCTGAAGACCCTGCATACGAAAATGGAGGATGAAGCTGATGAGACCGCAGGTGATTGGTATGAAGATCATGATTGTTATAGACTCTGCAACTGGTAAACAGATGCAGGATGAGGGAAGTACCCGTGACAATATAAAGAAAAGTTCCCTTGCAACTCTGGGAACCAATTTCTACTACCCCAAGGATAATAAAAAAAATATGTAGGACGTTGACTATTCTGTCCACCATCTGGGGAGTGCTGTCACATGACCTGCAATGTGGATGAACATATAAACAATGCAGGTTACCTGATTGGGGGAGGAGAGGGTGACAAAGATATGGATTCCCGAGAAATAATTGTATGAAGAAATGATAAAGAGGAATGGAAAAAAGTGTGAAGATATGATATGGCATTTATAACGCGCCTATACACAAGTGTTTCAAGGCGCGACGAGGCAAGGGAGGGGGAACAGAGGGAAGACAAAATGATCTTACTAGGCCAGGTGACATTGAGATCGTGCAGGGGAAGGGGAAAAGTGCAGGGGGAAGGGTGAGGGACCAGGGCAGTACATGGGATCGACTAAAAAAAAAAATATATATATATTTGAATAAATGAAAGCAATAAGTAAAGGTGCGGCCAGCTGGTGGTGAGTGCAAGAGTAAGTGCAGACATCGGGTGTCAAGTGCAGGTAGGGGACTGTAGGCCTACAGAGAACAGTCACCCAGTGCAGGGGTTGCCAGGGAGGCAGTGCAGGTGTCAACTGGAGGGGACCTGGGACCGTGATCAGAGGGTAGCCAGGTGACCAGTGCAGTTTCAGCCAGGAGTTCAGCAGGGGAGAGGAGGAGGAGGAGAGAAAGCAGAAGCAAAGAGGAAGGTTTTGAGGTGCTTCCGGAATCGGAGATGGTTTTCCTCAAGTTTCAGGGAGGCTGTTACAGAGGGAAGCCCCAGCCAAAGAAAGAGATCTACCACCAACTCGTTGCTTGGAGAAGTGACTGAGCCTGGGGGAGTTGGAGGCGGATGAGCGAACAGCTCGAGACGTAAGATATTTAGGAAGAGAGAGTTGAAGGTATTGAGGCCCCAGAAGGCATTGCGGACAATGCAGAGGGTTTTGAACTTAATCCTCGCAGCCATTGGGAGACAGTGTAGAGATTTCATTCCTGGAGAGAGATAATCCGTGGGCTTCAGGGCAAGGACAAGTCTCAGTTATGTACTGGATGAGTTGCGGAGAGTAGAAGCAGGAAGATTTAGAAAGAGGCTGTTGCAGTAGTCCAGCCTAAAGAGAACCAGGGCTCTAGAGGCAGTGAGCTTCTGGAGAAGGAGAGGAATGGAAGAATACCTCTGAGGAGGTGCAGCTGCTAGTGTGACTTCTTAGAGGCGTCAGATTGGAGGAGAGGAGGAGTGTGGAGTCGAAGATGACCCCAGGGTTTTTAGCCTCACAGGTGGGAGCAGGAAGAGGGCCAAGAGAGGTTGGCCAGAGAGTGACGGGAAGGAAGGGAGCAGGTGTGCCGATGAGGAGAATCTGTCTTACTGGCATTACGGCAGAGATCATTGGCGACACACCACTCCTGGATAGCAGACAGTCGGAGATGAGCGAAGAAGTGGCAGAAGGGAGCCTGAAAATGAGTTGCGATCCGCATATCACTGAAAGTTGAGACTGAGAGGCAATGAAGAGAATTTGAAGATAAATGATGAAGAGAAGATGCTGATGGAAGAAGAGAATGTGGTGAAATTCAACCAGAGGGGGGAATGTAGAGGAGCAGGTGGATACTTCCCCACTACCACCCCCCCCTCGCTGCCATCAGACTGGAACGGGAGAAGAGCTACATTTGGGACACCATGTATTGTTCCTATACCGCATTGAGTGTATGAGAGACGTTATGCACTCAGCCATACAGAATGTACCCTTGCACCGAAAGTGTGGAAGGATGCAGCATGGGGGGGATGTCCGCATGCACCTATGGACATCATGGAACGATAAAGAGAAATCGGACGAGAGCAGAGTGATGTCATGAGTATATATGAACCTTTGCTGAAACAATATGAAAATACTAAAGTGTGACAATGTAACTGAAGAACTAAGAGAAACATGTACCTAAAGTTTAAGTAATTGTGAATGCAAAGAAGATGAAGTAACTTACTAGTCAATAACTGTAAATACGCAGTATCGCATGGTAGAATAGAAACATGCAGAGGCTTGCTACAGAGGAATATATAACGTGGCAAGGACAGCCATGAGGGTACAATGGATGCTCATTTCGAATTCAACCAAGCTACCTTAGAGAAAAACCTCAGTTGCAGAATTAGGGGAGGCTGGAAAGCTCTGTGTGCAGAACAGGAAGGCTATGTTGGCCAAGGATCAAGGATGCTATTTTAAGGAATAATTGCAAGGCACAAGGGGATTTGGCCAAGATAAGCTATGAACGAAGGGCACATTTCTCTTAGATTAAATAAGAAGAAAACCTCTGCAACTGCCAAAGTAATGGACAATTAAAAGTGTATGAAGTCTATACAAGGTAGAGTGAACAAGTCTCTAGAGGCCAAGAGGAGTAACAGGACCCTGCATAATTGAATCTAATAGTAGTAAATAGAAGGCTGAAATTGACTAATTCATGGTCTGTTCACAAGTGACGCAGAAGTCGAAAGCAAGGGCTATTCATTAGAGCCTCAGACGAAGATGGCGGTGTGCGCTCACACCCTTGAATGTTTGAGAACAGTGAGCAGGCCACAAGGTCAACTACAGAAGGAAGACTTTGGCTTATGGCCAGCTGATGAGAGATGGACTATTTGGGGGAAATTGGGGAGTAGTCTGACAGATTCAAATACCTAACGTTTGACAATTGTAGAAACGCTGAAGTGAGGGTAGACTGGGGGCACCTCCTCTTTAGTGGATACACTAAAGAAAAAAACACAGGTCCAGGGAAGTTGAGAAGAGGCTGTTTTTCCAGTCCAGGACACACCTTCCTGGTGGTTGGACTAAAGGTATGTTTGAGAAGACGCATCACAAGATGCCTTCTTTCATGGAATTTTTAGTTAAACACCTATTAAGTGTAAGCATGTAATTCCGGAGGAGGCAGTTCCATCTAAGACAACTAGAGTAGAACTCACTGAGTCTTCTAAGGAGGCCATAATCAAACTGGCCGCTGATGAGGTTTTTCTGGAGGATGACCCTGGCATTGAGCCAGATCATTATACTCTCTCAATTCCAGATATCGATGATCTAATATAGTCATCAACAATTAATGATCACTTTTTATATAATGACCTTCTAAAAAAAGTCTGATATTGACATCCATGAGTACGAGGAGGACATTTACTTTGTTGCCATATTCTCAACAAAAAGAAATTGGGCTGTATATGCCACTATGGCAGTCAGTTAAAAGGTGTTTATTACAGTGCCTTTTAACCCCGGGCTGTCAGTCCTTGTATAGAAACACTTTAAGCTAGAACCTACAGACCCCTTTTTATCAAGGGCAATCTAAACAGTGGTGATGCAAGAGAGCTGGGACTCCTTTAGCCTCTTCTGAGCCCTACCAGATAAAGAGTAATAAGATAGTTACTTTCTTCCCTAGTGCGTATGTCAGCTACTTTCCAAACGTGCATCACAAATGCTACACTCTTGGCCACTTTTAACAGAGCACAATGGGACCATGTAGATGACCTAGTTAGCGGCGTCCAGGAGTCTCTGAAGTTTGAAATACTAGAAACATTATCTGAAGGCAGGCGAACAGCTAAGGCCATTATGAAAAATACTCTTGATGCGGCAGATCCCGCTGGTAGAATAGTGGTAGAAGGTATGTTAAAGGCATACATGGCTTTGAAATTCGGATTTTAGACCAGCAGCACAGACCACGCTACTTAACATTCCAATAGAAGATAATGTACTGTAGATGATGACCTTGAGACCGCAAAGAAAGTACACAGGAGGCTTAAGACCCTGGGGCAAATTGCAAATAAACCTTATCAGCAGAGGGGGCCACGTGCTAACCGCCACACTTTTTTCATGGTGAAGGCTACTCAAGATTCTCAGCCCAGACAGACTATACCTCGGAGGCATGCTCCAGCTTGTCGTATACTACTCTGGGACAATTATCCACATCACAGTCGTCCTTCCCAAGACAATTCAGAAGGGGGCATAGCAGAGGTAGGGGCCAAACCACTAGAGATTCCGCTCCTACCTCAAAACAATGACCCCCTGCTTCCGGGCCCCTCCCATATCACCCCATTAGGGAGTCGCCTACACGATTTTCCCACATATGGAGGGGATCACGTCAGATAAGTGGGTGTTGTCAACTGTAAATAACAGATATTGTGTGGAATTCAAGAAACTACTGCGCGATCGTCCATTAAGAGTGAAAAGAATACCATTGAAACACCAACGTATTCTTCAGGCAGAGGTAGAAGCACTTCTACAGAAGGCAGCGATAGAACTCGTTCCACCACCAGAGGTAATCAAGGGTATTTATTCTGTGTACTTCCTTCTCCCATAGAAAGGCAAAACAAAATGGCCAGTACTCAATCTGAGGCCAGCAAACACATGTCAAACCATAAAAGTTCAGGATGACAACATTACAGGAAGTCACGTCTTTGCTCAGAAAGGAGACTACATGAAAACACTGTATGTGAAAGATGCATACTTTTGTATTTCAATGCTGCCAGCACATTGAAAATGCCTAAGGTTCAAAGTAGGCTCAGTACACTACCAATTCAAGGTACTTCCTTTCGGAATCGCGCCAGCCCCCCACCTAAAGTGTTCACAAAGGTGCTAGCAGTAGTAGTGGCACTGGCACACGTATGCGGCGAGAGCATTCCAGTGAACCCCTATCTGGACGACTGGATAATAACAGGGGAAACTACGCCAATATGTCTACAAAACAAACACCAGACAATAGCAATGATCTTTTGCATCAACTAGTCTTCTCAAGCAACAAGTGTAGCTTGACTCCCAAGCAGAAAAAACAGTTCCTAGGGGCTATAATTCGAAAAGAAGACTCATTGGTCTTCCCCTCCAGCAAGAGGGATGAAAACATATCCATTGTTATGCAGTTAGTCGCCCGATATCAGCAAGAAAAGTAATGCGCCTCCTTGGCATGATGGCAATTATGAATATTCATGCGTCCAGTGCAAGAATGGTTAGCGAGACAATGGTGACAGGCCCAAGGCAATTGGGGCGATCTAGTTGTGATTTCGCAACCATTGGTATTGGTGCTTCAGTGGTGGACAGTGGAGAACTTGTTAAAGGGAAAACCTTATGTCTGCCCACCAACACACATCACGATAACAACAAAGAAGGCATCACTCTCAGGTTGGGGAGCCCATTGCCTCTACCAGATAGCACATGGCATGCGGTCACACATGGTAGCCAAGAAACACATCAGTGTCATAGAATTGCTAGCTGTCTACAAAGCACTTCAAGCTTTCCAACACGCCGTAACGGGGGAGAACATACTTATTATAACAGACTGAACAACCGCCATGTTTTAGATCAACAAACCGGGTGGGATACAATCTCCAAGTCTGTTCAGGCTAGCTCAGAAAATCGGGAAATGGAGCCGCCAGAGAGTAATTTTCATTGTGTATCAACACGTTCTAGGGAAACACAACTGCCTAGCGGAAGCACAGGTCAATCCCCGGAACACGAGTTGGAGCTACAATCGGACATTGTAGGTGACATTTTCTCATCTTGGGGTCATCCAGGCATAGATCTGTTTGCCACAGGAGAAAACGCAAAATTCCTAAGTTACGCCTCCAAGTTCCTGCAGAAGGGGTCTGTTCGGAAAGATTTCTCTTTTTAGCATCTTTCCCTCCATTTCTATGGACTCCCAACCTTTTTGCTTTTGATTTTGAACTCTGTCCTGACTTTATCCACTGAAGTTAAGCCTTCAGCTTCACTCCACTGCACGTTTGCTCATTGTTATGGGGAAACTGACTAGCCCTTAAGGCTCTCAGTACTGGGAAACTGTTTCCCTTTTCTTGATACGTGTTCTCTATTTTTTGGGTAACTTTTTATCATGGCACAATGCATTGTGCAATGTTTTTTTTTTTTTTTTTGTATGGCCCTAGACTACACTCAAAAGGATTTGTTTGTATGTGCCTAAAAGAAAAGCTTGTGGCAGCAGTTGCATGTTGACTAATATTGCAATACTTTTTTCAGCCTTACCATGTTTATCGCGCTTGGCTTCTAACTGTGGCTGCTGTGCTAACGCGGTTGTGGCTCAAGGTTTTTGCTTGTTCTTTTGGCTATCTTGCCCTGCCAGGTCAGAAAATCCTTTTATGATCGTGAATTGGGTCTCAATCTTGTCCTGTTTGGTAATTGGGAGTACCAACCCTTGTTCCTATCCGCTACAGGTAATGGTTCTATAGAACCTTTCTATAGCAGGGTCAATATTTCCTGCATAAGGAGTGGATCTGGAACTTTGAAATACCTATTCCCCGATGGATGACTCTGAGGCTTTTTTAGAAAGGGAAGGCAGTAACCCTGGGCAACTGTTTCCAATGCACATGCATCTGAAGTAATGCCTCGCCTTTCTTTCAGATGCAGTGAGAGTCTGCCTCTCACCGGGGTCTTGTGAACTAAGGCCTCAGAGAGGTTTTGAGATGGCGGAAGCAGTAGCTGATGGTAAAGTAGCCGCTGCCTGGGCGGTCTTAGTAGCTCTTCCCCGTCCACAAGATAATCTTTTTTGACCTCTTTGATTTGACAGCAAAAGGACCTACTCCTCCAAGGGGTCCCGGTGGGGCGGTTTTATGGCTATCTAATAGCAGCACCAAGTGATTTGGCTGTTGCTTTGGAGGTCTGCAGCTTCTTCAGTCTCTCGTCAGCCTTGCTACCATGTAAATGTGTGCCGTCGAAAGGCAGGTTAAGAAGTCTGGACTGCACATCTGAAGCAAAACCAGACTTTCTTAACCAGCCAAATCTGCGCATTACTTTACTAGCCGCCATTGACCTGCTGATACTGTCAGCGGTGGAGACTGTCTGGAGGGATTCGCACATTGCGTCCTTCCTATTCTTGACTAGATTTAAAAATCTGTCTCTTTCCTCCCCTTCGGGGATATGTTCAGCCGCCATTACTATACATTCCCAAATTGTGAAAGTGAACCTGGCCAACATTCACGTAGCATTCACAGACTTTAGGGCCATATTCCCGAAAGAGAAAACTTTCTTGGGCAAAACGTTGTAACGCTCGTCATCTCTGTCCGGGGGAATAGTTGGGTGTGCATTTTGTTTTGAGGTGGACGTGGCATCCTGCACTACCAAACTTTCAGGAGTCTGGTGTTTCGTCAAGTAACCAGGGTCACTGCTGGACGCCCTGTATTTAGAGGTTAGCTTTTTATTTACTGACCGAATTAACTCTAGCGTCTCCCAATTGCATTTACCCACCTTTGCAGAGCCACATGAAAGGGAAGAATAGGCTCCTCCTGCGGTCCTTTATCCGGGATATCTGTAACATAATCCTGCTCATATATTGGTGTGGGTCTTTTCCACCCCATGTATTCAACCACCCTGCAAATTAAATTTCGAAGGGATTGTGTCCTCCGACGTATTCCTTATCTTAGATATCTCCTTCCAGCTCTGCTGGCCTCGGAAAAAATTTTCTCTAGAGGGTGCTGCGCGTCGACGTCCGCCGAGTCGATGTCCCTCAACAGCCGCCGTGTCGACGTCATCCTGCCTATAAAGGCCGCGCGCAGCGTCCGTTGCTCAGTTCTGTTTTTCCGCGCTTACTCAGTGCCTCGGAATACCGTTGCTCAGTTTTGTCAAGTTAATCCTATTTACCTCGAGATATTCGATCCGTACTCAATGGCTTCCTCGTCGGAACCGACAACTCCTCGGTCCGGTTTCAAAAAATGCCGAGATTGTGGGAAAAAGATGTCGCTGACTGACCCCCACAGAGTTTGTCTGTGGTGTTTGGGAGCTGAACACCATTGTTCGGATTGCGAGGACTGTATGTCCATGACAGCTAAGGCCCTGAAGGAGTGTAGGGGGAAGCTGGAGAAAGGTAAGACTTTTAAAGCTTCTTCTTCCTCGACGAAGTCGAGACATTCGTCTCCTCGTCACCATTCGCGCTCCAGGTCTCGGAGTGGGTCCCATCACTCCTCGATCGAAGCACTCGAAGAGGAGACGTCGAAGATCCCCTTCTCCGTCCTCCTCTTCCATTGTTTCTCCAAAGAGAATCCCTTGCCCCACGAAACATAGTTCCCGGGCTGAATGGGAGGAATTCCACAAAAATATGATGTGCGTCTTCGAGAAAGCGGCCTCGACCCCCTCGAAGACTGCCGAGAGCGATGAAGACCCAAAGGTCAAAAACGCTGCGAGTCGCAGTACCCGGCGAAGGAAGCTTCTCGAGCGCGTCTCGAACCGTCGAGTAAGGCTATGACCTCAAAACCTTCTTCGAAGGTTCCGTCGACGCCATCGACAAAGGTTCCGTCATTGCCGAGGTCGGCGTCTTCGACGGCGTTGTCGAAGGAACCTTCGACACACGGGTCTGTCGACTCAACGCCATCTTCGACACCGGCGTCGACGCCAAGAAAATTCATGGTTACGACGCACCCAGTGGCTATCCCCAGGTCCTCGATGGCGTCGAGGTTGTCAACTTCCTCGAGCAGAATCCCAATTCTGTCGAGGTCATCGAGGCCTCCGCCTTTGTTGTCGACGCCACGCCGGAAGCCTTCGGCGTCGACGACATCGACGTTTTCGAGGCCGATTATGACAAGTTTGGCACCCTCTGCCTTGGAGATGGGGTTTACACCCTTTGAGTTCAGAACAATTGAGAACTATGTCCTCAATTATGGAAGAGGGTGAACTATCTGAACAGGAAGACACATTTGAGTTGCAGGGACCTGCAACCCCAGTTACAGAGGAGTTATCCTCTGAAGAACGCAGGTTAAAGGATCTTCATGATTCCTTAGATGAGGCAAGTGGGTTAGACACTTCCCCTGAGGTGGAGTTTGCTAGGCCAGACCCGGGGGAGGATGCTGAAACCCCCTATAGAGCCTTAATGGCCAGGATCACAGAATTTATGGGGTGGTCTGCACCTTCAGTCTTTCCAACAAGATGACCTTACGGATATTCTTGACAAAGGTCCACAGGAGGATCCTGTAGTGCCCTTTCATAAAGCTCTTCAGAGGAAGATTATGACGAACTGGGAAACCCCAGATGTCGTCCCAGCAGTAAATAAAAAACTGTCTACAAAATACAGGGTATCTTCTGCAGACCCGGAGTTTTTGTCAAAACACCCATCCCCAGAAAGTCTGGTGGTACAGGCAGCATCTTCTACTGACGTCAAGACTGCTTACCCTACCGTCCCACAGGACAGGGACGATAAGAATTATGATGCTATGGCAAAAAAAGTTTTTTTCGGCATGTAGCATGGCGTTAAAATCTGTTAATGCTACTTGCACCCTTGCTAGATTCAGCCATACACTTTGGGAGTGTGCTTCTACAGCGGCTGGCTGCATCCCAGAGGGAGAAGAAAGGGAGGCGTTCCTGAATATCATACAGGATGGTAAAGACGCTATGTGCGAATCCCTCCAGACGGGCATTGATTCGGCTGACAGTATCAGCAGAGCAATGGCGGCAAGTACAACAACCAGGAGATTCGCTTGGTTGACAAAGTCTGGTTTTGCCCCAGATGTGCAAGCCAGGCTCTTGAACATGCCATTCGATGGCTCTTCTTTGTTCGGGAAAAAGGCGGATGACAGTTTAGAGAAACTGCAAACATCAAAAGCAGCAGCAAAATCCCTAGGCGCTGCAATCCGTCAGACACCTTTTCGTCCCACAGGAACCTCTGCGAGGGGCAAGTCCTTTCGCTTCTACTCCGCATTGGGAAGAGGTAGAGGACGACCGGCTCAAAGGGGACAAAGAAGAACTACCCGAGGTGGACGGGGTAGATATTCAAAAGCCGCAGCAACAGCAGGTGCCTCTTTACCATCGGCATCTGCATCAGCCGCCCCAAAACCACTCTGAGGACTTCCCTCACAGGACACCTGTAGGAGGCAGGTTAACTCAACATCTGGCGGAATGGCAGGCCATCACGTCAGATGCTTGGGCATTGGAAACAGTTGCCCAAAGTTGCCTGCCTCTCCTACGCATACCTCAGTCATCCACCGGGGATCAGCTCTCAGAAAGCTCCAAATCCGCTCCTCTTGCAGGAAATTTTGGACCTGCTAGAGAAAGGTGCCATAGAACCGGTACCTGTAGCGGAGAGGAACAAGGGCTGGTACTCCCCTTACTTTCTCATTCCAAAGAAAGACGGAGGACTGAGACCCATCTTGGACTTGCGAGAATTGAACAAATTCCTCAGGAAAGACAAATTCAAAATGGTAACTCTTTCTCAGATCCTTCGGGCCCTTCAGTTCCAGGACTGGTTGGTATCTCTGGACCTTCAGGACACTTATTTCCATGTGCCTATCCATCTCAAACACAGGAAATACCTGAGGTTCGCAATTGGCAACTCTCATTATCAATTTTGAGTGCTGCCATTTGGGCTGACCTCCGCCCCGAGGGTCTTCACCAAGTTAATGTCGGTAGTGGCGGCAAGTCTAAGGAGGGAAGGGATTCACGTCTACCCCTACCTGGACGATTGGTTGATCAGGGCTGTATCTTCGTAACAAGCTCAGATCCAGCTAAATCACGTGTGCCACTCCCTTCACAGACTGGGCTTCTCCCTCAATTTAAAGAAGTCACAAATGATACCATCGCAGAGACTCCAGTTCATCGGAGCGATCCTGGACACTTCCCTGGGAAAAGCCTCGCCACCAGAGGTGAGGGCTCAAGATATTCTACAGATGGTTATCAAGTTCCAAGATGCCCAACGTCTCCCAGCCTTCGACTTTTTGAGGTTGCTAGGCCTCATGGCATCCTGCATTTTCCTAGTGCCAGAGGCTCGCCTGAGAATGAAATCCCTCCAGTGGGCACTGAGGACTCAGTGGTCACAATTCTCAGGGAGAATGACAGATCTTCTTCAGGTTCCCGACAGGGTGGCTCGAGACCTTCAGTGGTGGGCCTGTCAGGAGAACATTCTGAAAGGAGAACAGTTTTGGCAACCCTGGCCGGCGATAACAGTAGTCACGGATGCCTCACTCAGAGGGTGGGGAGCCCACGCCAACGACTTGACTATCAGCGGTCATTGGTCTCCATCGGAGTCCAGACTACATATCAACCTGTTAGAGCTGAGGGCCATCAGACTTGCGCTGAAGTCGTTTCTGCCAGCTGTACAAGGGAAAAATGTCCTGATAATGACGGACAACACAGTGGCTCAACAAAAGAGGAGGCGTAGGATCACTACCCCTGTGCAGAGAGGTGATGCAGCTCTGGTTTTGGGCAATCCAAGACGGAATCTCTCTATCGGCAGTTCGCCTAGCCGGAGAGAAGAACTTGACAGCGGACGCTCTGAGCAGGCAGAGCACAGTCTCCCACGAGTGGGAACTAGCTCAGGAAGTCCTTCAAGAGATCTTCGCCCTTTGGGGAACCCCTCAGGTGGATCTGTTCGCCACCAGCATCAACAGAAAGTGCGATCTGTTCTGCTCAAGGGAATTTCCCCCGAGAGGAGCTCTGGGAGACGCGCTCATAGTGGACTGGGAGTTTCCGCTTCTGTACACGTTCCCACCGGTCCCTGTCATTCCTCAAATGATCAGGAGGTTGAGAAGATTCCGGAGAACCATGATCCTAATTGCCCCGGATTGGGCCAGGAGAACGTGGTACCCGGACCTTCTAGACTTGTCCATCTGCCCTCCAATTCGACTTCCACTCGGAGAGAACCTACTCTCACAGAAGGGAGGTCAGGTTCTCCATCCAGACATCAGAACCCTCAACCTTCACGCTTGGCTTCTGAAAGGCTGAGGTACAAGGATTGGGACCTCCCTGATGATGTTATGGAGGTGTTGCTTTCGGCAAGGAGGCCAGCAACCAAGTCTTTATACCGCTGCCGTTGGAACAGATTTTGCAGCTGGTGTAGAGAACAGAATATCGACCCCTTTTCATGTGGTATACCAATGGTTTTGTCCTTCCTACTCTATTTGGCGAATTCAGGCCTTCAAGTTGGCACCATTAAGGGCTATCTCGCAGCGCTGTCCATCTTTAAGCGCACTGCGGAAGAACCATCCTATTTCAAGTTACCCTTGGTAATACAGTTTCGAGGGGATTGGGTCCTCCGACGTATTCCATATCTGACATGTAATCACCACAGCTGTGCTGATTACATGTCATAGATATGGAATACGTCATCGGACCAACCCATCGAAAGAACGTTACCAGGTAAGAAAGTAACTTGTTCTTCTAAAGGGGTTAACCAACGTTTATCCCCCAAGACCATTTCAGGTTCCCCTATGGGATTTAAACTTAGTCCTAACTTTCCTGATGGGCACACCTTTCAAACCACTTCGTTCTTGTTCGTTAAGATTTCTTACCCTTAAAACTGTTTTATTAATAGCACTTAAATCTGCTAGAAGGGTGAGCGAATTACAAGCTCTTTCTTGTAAACCCCCTCATACAATCTTTCACAAAGACAAAGTTGTCCTGCAAGTGAAGCCTAATTTCCTCCCAAAGGTGGTTTCTGAATTCCATATCACTCAGAAGATTACCCTGCCATCTTTCTATCCTCCTCCTCATCCGGGGAAAGAGGAAGAGAGGTTACACAGGCTGGACCCTAGAAGGGCTTTAAGTTTTTACATCAGTAGACTAGCCAGGATAAGGCAAGCAGACCAGTTGTTTGTAGGCTACACAGGTCACAAGCTGGGGTTACCAATAACTAAGCAGACCATTTCCAGGTGGATCATTCTAGCAATTTTGGAATGTTATAAACTGGCAGGAAAAGAGCCCCCTCAAAACCTTAGGGCTCATTCGACCTGAGGTATTGCAGCTTCATCGGCCCTCAAAAGAGGTGTGCCGGTTAAAGACATTTGTGCAGCCGCCACATGGTCGTCTGTCCATACCTTTACACGATTTTACAACTTGGATTCCTCCTCCAGTCAAGAGACTAGGTTTGGAAGGGCTGTATTGCACTCTATTCATCAATAGAAGACAGCGTGAAGTCAGTACTCCCACCTCCATTAATAGAATACTGCTATGGGAGCCTATCTAAGATAAGGAATTCGTCGGAGGACACAATCCCTTCGAAGAACAAGTTACTTCTTACCTTGTAACGTTCTTTCGATGGGATGTTCCTCCGACGTATTCCTTATCGACCCTCCCATCCATCCCCACAGTTCTACTTCCCTTGTTGTTGCAGCTTATGCTCCTTCAGGGTGATTAGTCTAGTCCAGACAGAAATACTGTGGGCTACAAAACGGAACTGAGCAACGGATGCTGCGCGCGGCCTTTATAGGCAGGATGACGTTGACGTCGATACGGCGGCTGTCGAGGGACATCGACTCGGCGGTCGTCGACGTGCAGCGCCCTCTAGAGAACTTTTTCCGAGGCCAGCAGAGCTGGAAGGAGATATCTAAGATAAGGAATACGTCAAAAGAACATCCCATCGAAAGAACGTTACAAGGTAAGAAGTAACTTGTTCGTCTGTAAGATCCATCTGCATGGTCAGTAGGATCAGGTCTCCCAAATTCGAATTCTGTGGACTTATCTAGTCCATTTGCATTTTGCAGGGACTCCTGTCGATTTGTAATTCTAGATTCATCAGAGGTCAAGGGTTCAGGGGCCCCAGGTGTTCCATATTATAGGCAAAGGGACGTGAATTGTCAGAGGAATGTTCTACATCCTCATGAATAGAAGGAAGTGATTTAAAAAAAAAAATCCTTTCTTGGTAGTGGTGTGTATGATTTTTCAGTAATCGTCGATGGTGGCGCTGAGATTTTGAACCCCGTCGAGGGTTTCGAGGCATGTGGCATCGAGGACTTTTTAGGGCCTGATAAGAAGTCTTTTGGTGCTGGTGGTGTTTCTTCCTTGAAGGAGATTTGTCTCGGCTCGAGGGATCCTTCGACCGCTCTCAAAGTTTTTTCCTTGGCGCACAGGTTTTGCCCTTATTTTTTTTCTTGTCGAGTTTTTTGACTTGAGCATGGCTTTCATGAGTCTTCGAGGGGGCCAAGGCCTCATTCTCGAATACCTTCATCATTTTTACTCTGAAATGTTCCCACGAGGCTGATTTTGTCGGGAACTTGACCCGTTCTGGGGAAGAACTTGATGAAGACGGCGACCTATGGTGCCTTTTCTTGGAACGCAGCGAAGATGACGAGTGGTGAGAACCACTTTGTGATCTTTTTGTCTTCTTTCGACAAGGAGAAAGATTTCTCGATTCGTCTGAAGATTGTTTTTTCGATGCATTCTTCAATGGGGAGTTAGAACTACCTGCTGCTAGTTTTCCTCTTTGCTCTTTCAGGGCTTTCACCGTCATCGATGGGCAGGCCTTACAGTCAAAGGTAGCGTGAGAGGAACCTAGGCACCACAGACACACCCGATGGGGGTCCGAAAGGGAAATCTTCGCCCCACAGTCCTGGCAGTTCTTAAACCCTGATCTGAGTTGATGAAAGATTTTTATCGAAGATTATCATAGAGAACAGAAGCACACTGTTATGTACTGACTGTCGCTATGTGTGTGTGTGTGTGTGTGTGTGTGTGTGTGTGTGTTGAGTTTGGTAAAGGAAGGGGATGTGTTATGTAGTGACTGTCTGTGGATGCAGTGAGCTTGTGATGTCACATAGAGTGTTGCTGTGTGAATGTTGGAATGTTTACCAGAGGGTTCCACACTCTGGCAGTTGTCAGTTAGAGCTCCCCTGCCTGGGTGATGGGAGCCAGTGCTATGTCCTGTCCACACTCTTGTATGTAACCTCTTGTATATCTGACAAAGTGCTTAGTATTAAAGCTAAGAAGTAACGCCAAGAAGCCTGGAAGTCACTTTATAACACACCATATCGGAGCAATAGCTTTCGCAGAAAAACAGAATTGCAGCCAACGGTCGCTGCATGCGTTTTATACCATTGATGATGTCGACATTGAGACAGAGGCCTCAGTGGGACATGGAGTCGACGGGCATTGACGCGCAGCGCCCTCTGCTGGAAATAATTTCCGAAGCAGCTGGAGCTTGATATGGAAATATTTTAAGATGAGGAATATGTGGGAGGACACAATCCATTCGAAAGGGTTGTTGGACTGCCATTACAATCTAACTATACCTTTCATTTTAGTATTGTGGGGTGTTTTTTTATTGTATTGTCTTCTGGGACTGTATATATGTATTTTATTATTTGTTTGTGTGGTATTGCTACCTGCTTATAGCCATTTTATATAGTGCTTGCTTGGCCATAAATAAATATAGTGTTTTATAACTACTTGTCTAATTTTAATCCTTGATTACTTTCCTTGTGGACCATTGACCAGGCTCACCCCTTCCTGGACTTACCCTTGACTAGTATTTGTGATACCTTGATTGGTTTGGCTACAGCTCGCATAGTTCTCTGTTCACGAACGCGTTGGCCTCCTATACATCTATCCACCTGGCCAGAGTATAGAAATCCAGTAGGGTCCACGGGGAAAGCACAGTGGATCAGTTGGTCGGGGATATTTGCATATGCTTTTACCCCCGACCCCACTCTTCAACAAGATAATCCACAAGATGCATCTGGAGCACTTAATATGATCCTAGTCGCTCTAATGTGTGCACTGCAGGCGTAGTATTCACACCTTCTTAAAATGTCCATTTGCCACCAATGAAACTAACATGCCCATAGAACATGTCACAGAATCAAGGGTTAACCCTACACCCACATCCTCAAACATTCAACTTGGAAGTCCTACTGTTCAGCCATCATAATTTACTGGACAGATGCATGGAAATATTAAAGGAGGCACATAAACCAAACACTAGACACTGCTATTTTAACGAATGGGAAAGATGTCCTGTGGTGTAAAAAGTCGGTCAACCCAATTGACTGTTCAGCATTGGATATAGTGAACCATATACTTCACTTGTTAGACTCGGCCCTGGTTGTTAATTCATTAAGTCAATTGAGCCTCTGCCTGCATATTCAACATTGCAAAACAAGGTTTTTTGGTGGAAGATTCCAGTTAAAGCTTCATGGAGGAAGTTAAAAGGCTTTATCCTCCCATTGCAAATGCACCCCTGGGTGGGATTTAAATGGTGTCTTAAGTACACTCATGGGACCTCCCTTTGAGACTATGCATAAAGCAAGTCTCAAGGATGTCACTTACAAGATCGCTTTCTTTATGGCCATCACTTCGATCAGAAGAGTAAGTGAACTTTTGTTTTTGTCTGTGACCGAACCTTTCGTCACAATACACAAAATCAAAGTGGTATTAAGAACACACCTACGTTTCTCACCAAAATGCATTTCCAAATTCCATGTCAAATTGAATTCCCAGCATACTTCCAGGACCCTCAACACTCTGGAGAGAGGGCACTCCATACACTTGTTGTTCGGAGGGTGGTTATGTGCTACTCGACTAAGACAAAACTAATCAGAAAAACAGACCAGTTCTTTGTTTCTCTAGCAGTCGAGGGAGAAGAGGATCCCGTCTCCAAGGCTGCAGGCAACCGTGCTACACCTTATCCATCAAGGAATAACCGTTTACACCTAGAGCACACTCCACACATTGTACAGGAGCTACATTAGCCTTCATTGCTAATGTACCTCTGGAGGCTATCTGTAGAGCCGCCACATGGAGTTCAGTGCACACTTTTACTCAACATTACTGTGTGGGCACAAAGGCAAGAAGTGACTCAAGGGTGGGACAAGCAGTATTAAAACATTTATTTACCTCTGTTTCTTCTACCTACTCACCACCTTCACCTGGTACTGCTTGCTGGTCTAGGCAAAGCATGTGATTCTAAACAGATCCACAAGCCTCACAAGACAAACATTACATACATTTAATTGTCTTTCTGAATCTTGTATCTGCTTGGATTTAAATGCGCCCACCCTCCTCCCCTCTTTGAGAGTAGAGGGTAACATATTCAGCATGTCTCCACGTGCATTATTCAGACTGCCTGGGGTCCATAAGTGAGAAAGCCCTCAGGTTTCTCACAGTACTTAGTAAAGTTTTCAAAAGCTAAATGAGTATTTTGACAAAATCATGTAGGTACCACACTCTATCCTATTCCCTAGGAGAGACCTGGGAAAGAATCCTTAGCCCAGGTTCGGCGATCAGACGCCAGGCCAGTGGGAGTTAAGGATTAGGACTTCACGCCCAATGGTACTCTATGGAGGACCGAAGGGGACCGAATCGGGTATGTTCACTTACCCCCTGATTCCAATTCCTCCAGATGACACTGCAGGTCTTCCGAAATCCATTGGGAACATAATCATCTGTGCTTGGTTTGGGTGAGGAATGTCCAGGGGTTGCAGATGCAGAAGTAACTTTCCATGTTGGGAGTCAGTCGCGTTGCACAGCAAATGGTTCCAATCAGCTTCAAGAAGAAGTCCTGAAATGAAGAAAAGATGCAGACTTCTCTGGAGCAGATCTCCTCAGGACACTAATTGGGATTAAAGGATTGGTTCAACGAAGATCACTACGGTCAGGCGGCCACAGGCGATCCTACAGCTGTTAACACAGAAGCTCCCTTGTAGCGAGTTGGCTGAAATTGCAAGGACAGGCGACTTGTAGCATAAACTGAAGATCTGCCACGTTCCAAGTCTCAACTTGGAATGACGACTGCAGCGAGGTATCCCATGTGAGAGCTGGTCAGTACATCAGGTGATCCAGGGGCACTTTGAAGACTCGCAAGGCATGAACCCTCGAGCAGTGGTCAAGACTGGTGGTTCCCACCGATACAAGGGTCTTCTGAGATCAAACAGAGGAGCAGGGATTCACCGGGCCAATCACTGGAGTCTGCTGATCAGTTGTAGGTGTCGCCCTTGGGTCGTTGGCGGGCTGCTCTTCTAGAAGTCTTGGTTCTAACAATCTGTTAAATAGCTGCAAGAGCCTTCCTTTTAGCCAGGATTCAGGCTGGGAGCAAGCAGAAGCCCACCAATGGTTAGGATGCGCAACATTCAAACAGCCCATGGTTGTCCAATCATGGACAACCACTGGTCATCGCATACATCAAGCAACAGACTTTCGGACGCCAGAGGATGTGGACGGAGACCTGACAGTCCCAGCAGCCTCCTCCTGAATCTCACACACAAAGCTCACTTGCTCGCGAAAGCAGCAACTTTCCCCAGGAAAGGGGTTGCCATGTATGGCCTTTGCTGACCTGAGAAGGCAGGAAGACGTTCAAAGAACAATATGGCAAAAGAGCAAGTATAACTCTCATGGCACAGCCATTTTAGGGTGATAACCACCTTTAGTGGCTATTTGTGGTAAATGCAAAAGTGTGCAAGGTAAATATCGCACAACGGTAAATAAAATCACTCTGCTGCCACCCATTTATTAGGCATATGTTAAAAATAACCAAAACGCCACTACATTAACAATGTTATAAGGATACAAAGTATTCTGGCTGCACTACCCTGGAAGGTGAGTTGTGCAATTGTAACAATACAAACATTCATAAAGACGGACATAGTTTCTTAGTACTGACAGTCTTATGGACTAGTAAATTTCCCCCATAAGAATAAGCAAAACGGGCAAGGGAAGTAAAGCAGAAGGCTTTACTGACCTCCAAAGAGTCAGGACCGAGTTCAAAGCAAGCAAAAAGAATGGGGGTCCCATAGAAATCCATGTCGGAAACGTGCAAAAAGAACACCCAGGTATTTCAATTCCAATGGGAGTTCTTCGGTTAAATGTTCCTTTCCTTTGTATGAAAGGGATGGGACCACATATGGTTATGGCTTTTGCAGATCTAAGATGGGCAAGTGCTGGGGAGATGAAAGGGGACTGGGATTTCAGAGCAGAATCCGCACCTTGACAAAGTCCAGGAATGTTTGAATGTGACAACCACTAGAGATTGTTGGCCTGCCAAATGTTTCAAAGTGTGACCTGCTTGCATGAAGTAGTGTGTATTCAGTGCTAAATTATCTTATTTAACCTGTGCGTTTACATTCTTATTTTATCCAACTCTGGGGCGAGTTCTGAAATACAAGAAGATACAAATCCAAAGAGGAGAGAGAGCCCTGCACCTGTAACTTGCTTATAAAACACTCGGCCATTGAAGCTCGGCCAGTGCAGGGATCGAAATTAAGATTGGTTAGGCAGGAGCTAAAAACAGCTCCTGGGTACCCAGCATCAACCAGCGATCAGGCTCTACTTTGTCCCCCATTTTCCTTGTTATGGAAGCGTGGGGCAGCCCTGTTCCCCTTGTTGACATTATGGGACTTTGGTTATTTTTCCTGTGCCAAATTCGGCATTTTTGTCTGTTTCTATTTTTTGTTGTTCTACGGCTCCCCTCAAATGCACAGCGTTAAACTCAGTCATGTTTGTTCAGCATCAGATGGTCTGGGGAGCCAGAAGTAGCTCCTGGTAGCTTTTGGTGTCAAACTAAACAGGCTATCTTATGATACAAGCAGTAGCCAAATAGCTCCCTGCTCCCCTCAATGCCAAACACTGCAATAACTGCAGGCACAGTGCTTCACAAGAGACCGGAGTTCACCATTGGCTCTGTGCTCTCTTCCCACCCGGTGTGCAGAGCTTGGTTGAATGCCTCAAGGATCCCCATCGCCATGAAGAAGACTTGCTGCTTAGCAATACCTTAATTGGAGAGACTGAGCGAGGAGCACCAGAATCACTGAACACTGGTAACTGATACAGCCACAGGCCATTTGATACAAAACTGAAGAAAACCAAAACTCTAAAAGTATTGTCGTGACCCAAATAAGTCCATTTCCTACCTGAACATTCACCATTGGGCACGACTGAATCTTCAAGTACCGCACTGTCTGCACACAGCACAGATGCACCATACTCTAGCATCCACACTTACCTCTTCCTTGTTCCGCATATTATTCTTCATTGGGTCTTCTCTCTTCCTGCTTGCCGGCCTCACCTTGTTGCTCAGCAACAGGAGTCAAGCCTTGCTACTGGAGAACTTTGACTTTTCTAACTTCTGTTTTTTTTTTTTGGCTGCCAATGTTTGCCGACTGTGGGAGATTGCTTAACATATGCACTGCCTTATGCAATTGAGCTACATTCTTAAAATTGTTCCTATGGTTACGTTTGGGGGAGTCACAACATCGGGACCGTATTCTGCCCAGCTATCTCTCTCCTGAATTACTATTAGACTGACCTCTAGTTTACATCCCAGAGCCCTGGGATACCCAGCACCAAATCTGATATCTGGAGTGTCTGCATGACTTCAAGCTATGATGGTGACTAGTGTTGATGCAGTATTTAGTGCCAGGCTGGCTTCAGAGGGGATACTGGCATTCTAGATTAGTCAAGTTCAGTGGTGTCAGAAGTGGTACATTTACATATCCCCCCCGAGTTAATGCAAGTAACATAGCATAGCGAGGATCCCGAAACAACGTGTTGAGTTTGGGGGGCAGCAGTCCTGTCTTGAGAATATTTTATTTTTTAACTAATGGCTTGAAATGGTGCATTTTACAGCACAATCTTTGAGAAAGAATTGGTAATAAGCAATACAATATACAATCTTTCTCTAGTGTAACACGTGAACAAATCCAATAGATACCGGTGCTCAGGAAAACTTTGCAACATCTTCTTGCAGCCTGAGCCCAAAATGTATGCTGGTATTGTAGTTGAAAATACCTTTGTCATACCCAGCGTTATATGCCAGCATTCACAGTGTAAATCACTTTCATGTTGTTGTGCCCACAATAAAACCCAGCATTGCAACCACTGTATATCAATTTCATGATACTGCGTCCACAAAATATTCACAGTTGCCACTGTTAGCCAATTTGATGTGGCAACAACAACATATGCATCATTCCCACTAAATCACTTCATGAAGCTTGGCCGAGAATATATCCCGCATTGCCACTGTAAATCATTTTCATGCTGCAGCTACAGTATATGGCATTATTCCTACTATAAATCAATTTCATGTTTCTGCACCACAATATATGCCTATCTCTTCCATGATGCTGGTTTGGCACCTCATCCCTTGTCAAACACATGCGCCCATCGCATTTGCACACAGACACACAACTCGCATAACATTCAAAATGCGTATACAATTTATTTCAAAAGGTAACCTTAACATGCAGCTGATCTGCTGCTTTAGTCTTCTGTCAGAGTGAGAGGAAGCAACAGGATTCACTATTGCAGCAGGCAGCAGAAGGGGCATCCACGTGGGAATCTCAACGTGGTAGTCTTGCAACTTTCAGTCAGCAGGAAGCTGCGCTGCTCGCTCACTCCTACACACATTTCTATGAGGGCAATTGTATTTCAATTTTAAGAAGTCTTCAGTGAGTCCAAGCGCAATGTGTGCAGGGAAAAGGGGAAGGGCACGCTGGGCATGGAGCAGGGCCACTCCCCCAAAATATTGAGTGCCTCATTGAGTTTTGGGCAGACTTTTTTTGCAGAAATACTGTTGGCTGAAAAATACTTTAAATATCCACCTCTGGGGTGGAGCTAACAATAGTCAGACGTTTCCTGAAAGTCCACCTTGAAATACTACCAGCCGTATTCCGCCTTGAAATACTACCAGTTGTATTTCACCCAAACCTTAGTAGGGCAGACAGTAAGGACTGCTGGGTCCCTTGGGCTCTTTCTTATTAAATGTTTACTTGCCTGTAACCTGCATTACACTGCTTACCCTCACTGTCGATACTGTGTTCCCGAGCCGTGGCTGCGTGTCTTTCATTCCCAGAACACCGGTGGGATAAACAAATGTTCCTTGCAGGATTTGATATTTGCCACAGGTAGAGCAGGTATAGACCGTGGCATGACGTCGGGGCAGGCTGTAAAAGTATTGATTCTGCAGAGGTTAGTTGGCCAAGTGTGTCCTTCACTGCTGTTTTTTCCTCAACCCTTTATTGCTGGCTTTGTGCATGCTGTGTTGATTTTGTGCCTCACTAGCTTTCATTCTTCATCCCTAGGGCAGTGCACCTACTCCACAGCGGTGTGACTGGCTATGCTGTGAATTTTGCTGCTCATATTTCCCCTGCTGTTCTTTTCCAGATTCACTGCTGTGGAGACACCAGGCCTCCTGGGCAGTGGGAACACCAGCGCCGCCTCCTTTTCCTTCACCTCTGCTTCAAAACCCAGCACTTTAGGACCACCAGTCAACATGTCTACTCCCTTTCCTGCTCCATCCTGGGCTTCGAGCAAGCTACCAGCCCCTGCAGCAGTTGCCACAAGTGCTCCAACTTCAACAGCATCCTTGGGTAGGACATTGGAAAGTGTTCATTGCTATGGAAACATTACATCGGTTGCATGATGAGAGCCTGAACCTCCTTTCTCACACTGAGAGATCTGTTCAAATCACTGATTTTCCCCCCCTCCCAACACCCCCCCACACAGGGCTTGAGATGCACCATGGCTTTCAAAGGGAAAATGGGTATGCAAGTATTTGGGATGTTTCTCAGGCGGTAGATGCCGCTTTTTAATTACATTTGGTGCTGTGACTTTTTCAGTATAAAGTTTGTGCAAGTCCCTCCCTCCCCTGCCCTCTGTACGTGCCTGCAGATTCATCAGGCTTTCATCCCCTCTCCTTTTTTTCTCTTTCCACTTCCCCTCTTTCTTGTCCTTAGTTTCCTTTTTTTCCCCTTATCCCCTCGCTTGCCTCCCTGCAAGGAGCATTTCTCTCTGCCCCTTTGTTCGGGGCATGAGGGTAATCTACCCATAGACGGGCAACTGGGTAACCCTCAATTCCACCATACTCTCCTGGTGGTTAACTTGGCAGAGTAGCAAACAGGGGAGGGCTGGCCTATAGGGAACTCTGGAGATTTTCTGGTAGGCCTCTGCCCCGGGGCCTCCTTTTTTTTTGGTGGTAATGTTTTTATTTCCACATTTTCTCTTAGAAAAAGGGTTGGGCTTGCTGAAATGTGATATTGAGCTACTTTTAACATTATTTCCAAGGCCTCTTTTGGTTCCCAGTCAACAACTGGTAGCCAAGGGAGTGAGCTGGTAGAAGGGTGGTTAAAGGTACATTAAACTATAACGCATAATAAGGGAATGTACACACAATCTATTACTGGCAATATGCCTTTGCGTTGCAGGAAAAAGGAAATGCTAAATTACAGCTGAGTTAATTTGTAACATTGATAAGTTGGGTCTTTGGGTTGTGACCTTTTAGGTTAGGATCGCTGGGGGAGTTCAGGGTCAACTGGGGGCCTTCAGTCCACCAGTGTTGCCCAAGTTAGGCTAGGTGTCTGAAATCCACGTTTGGCTCTGTTTGCTAACCTTAGCTCCATGCTCTTTTTTGCTGACATTCCTATTTTTGGGCATTCTAGGGCCACTTGTTAGGGACCCTCAACTTTTTTTCCCTTTATTTTTTGGATCACTAGCCTATTTTTGGGAGGCTAGGGGGACTTCTCCTGAATTCCTACTGCCATTGCAACCCTTTTTGCCTTGCGTAGCATACATTTTATTGGTTTGCCCCCAAAATGCCCAGTCCCAGGTGTGCCTCGTGCACTCATTTCTGCCCTATGGCAATTCTCTCACCCTACATTGGCTTTGGGTAGATCATTGGTGTTGGGTATAGTTTTAGCTTCACCAGTGGTGCAAGCCATTTTACTACATCGGTAGCCCAATGTGCGTTTTTGTTAGTCATTGGTGTACGTTTTAAATCCTGCTCTCTGCCATTTTGTATTTTAGGGCTTCCTCTGTTCAGCCATGCATAAGGTGTGCTCAGAATAGCTGTTCTGGCCAGTTTGGCTCTGCGAGCCCATATGGTGGCCTCCATATTGGTTGTAACTGGTTTAGACCAATTTACGTCTCTAGTAGTGCATACTTCCTGTGGGGTAGGTGTCTAGGCGGAGTGGCAGTCCAACCAGTTGGTCATCTAAGCATTTGGCCTACCAACCACCCTCTCATGACTGGTCTGGCATTTGGATGGGCTATTTTTGCAGTGGTCTAAAGTCTGCCTGGACCATCCTTTCCCCTCTAGGCTCTTTGTGCTGGAACCTGGAAGAAGCTGGTCTGCCAACCTGCTGAAGTAGTTTTCCAGCCAATTCCTGCATGTTTTAATGATTTTTAAACTTACTTGGCCATACAGGCTAGTTTCAATAGTTTGGGCATATCCCGGTTTAGGTTTTCTGGTCCTGAGAGGTCCAGTCCAGGCTTCCTGCATGCTGCTGCTTCCTCCACTCGTCTGCTGGGTCGACCCTTCCATGCTGGAACATTTTTAAGTGACAGGGTCCCCCTCCAGGTACTGGAAGTTACTGCTTGGAAGAGTGTTGGAACACCAACACATACCATGTCATCTGCTCCTTGGGACCTCCTAGGGTGCCCTGAGCATTTTATACCACTGCTGGGATTGTTTCCTGCTGAGCTACCACCCCTGTTCACGAACCGCTGGTATCCAACTTTATGGTTCCCTTTTCCTAGAGTCTTACTCGCCCGATTCTTTACTCCTGCTTTGAAGGTGGTCATCGTGGGAAGGCAATTTTTTCTTTTCTGTCGTGGTGGTCTTAGTTGGCTCAGGGTTCATTTGCCTGGGCACTGTATCTGTGAACCGCACCAAGGAAACAAGCCTGTACTTAGCTGGGCTTGTTTTTCTGTGCTGTAATGTTTTAAGTACTTGCCACTGGGTCCTGGCGTGGGCAATTTATTCTTGTTATTCACCTTGTGTGGTCCCTTTGGTTTGGTCCACATGATTTATTGAATGCGAGTCTCAACCCCATTTCCCATTGTCTTACATTGGGGGGATGGGGGCCTCCCTCTTTTCTACACCTTCTGCTGGGACTTGTTCCTTAATCGACCGCTGGATCCCTTTATTGGGGTCTCCTCTGGTCCTCCCTTGGGTAGTTTGCCCTCCCTTGGGTAGTTTGCCACAGTATCTGTTTTTTCCTTTTGTAGTTTTCCTGCCTTTTCTTTGCTTTTTTTTAGCCCTGTCCTGACTTTTTGGAGACAAGTAAAGCCGCCTGCTTTACTTCCCTTGCCCTTTTGCTTATTCTTAGTGGGAAACTGATAATTCCCTAAGACTGTCAGTATTGAGAAACTATGGGCCTCATAAGTATGCCAGTCTGGAATAAACGTGCAAGTAATTGTTTTACCGGCATGTTTCCAGACATGCATACTACAAGTTTTCCGATGGGGAGCCTGATTTATCTCCAGCTCTTAGCTGGAGGTAAATCAAGCACCCACTGGCAAAAAATACTGGCAATCACCCCCTCCCGCACCCCTCCCCCCCCCCCCCGGAGTCCCAAGCGCTCCATGGGAATGGAGATTATCCACCCTTCCCCGCCAATTGTAATCTCCCCGTAGTTCCGGAAGACTAAGCAGCGGGATACCATCAAACTTGTAATGAGGCCCCATGTCTCTTTGTTAATTTCTTGTATTGTTCCAGCTTGAAGTGAAATGCTGTTGGGATACTTTGTATTCTTTATGACTTTTTATATAATGGCTTTTCGGTTACTTTTAAATGTGCCTAATACATGCTGGTGGCATCAATGATTTTTCTGTTTTTGTAATGTTTTACTTGTGGACTTTTCGCTTTTTCTTTGTGGCCATATTGTTCTTTGTCCGCCTTCCTGCCTTCTCATGTCAGGAAATCCCATATATGGATTGTCCCCATTTTTTTTTCTTTTTAATTAAGGACCTATATAGTTTACAGGTAAACCTTTAGCCAAACCTAAGTGTCACATTGCACGTAAAACTCAATCACGGGCAATTCCTCCACAGCCTGTCGGACCGACAGGAGAGCTCAGAAGTACTGACATGTTACGGCTTGAGGATTTTCTTTTCCAGCCCCTTTTCCAAAATGATCTTATAAAAGGCAACCATAGCTAGGGTTACTGAGATTTTATGAGTAGCCAGCAGATGTGACCACCACATATCTGAGGATATGGTTTGGAGATTAACCAAGAAGCGGTCAAGAGTCCTTTGCTCTGTGAAAAAGGGGCAGATTACAAACGGATGTTTGAGAGATTCCTTACAGTCTTGCGCCAAGCAGAACCTACAAACTGAGCTCTTTCCTTGTGTTCGATCTCTTATTGCAAGGATATCTCCTGTTAAACAACGGTTAAAACAAATTCTCATGAAGCATCTCCTGACTTCTGGGTCTGGGCCTTTGATAAACGGATGAGGGGACCCCCTGTTGCCAGATCTTGATGGAGGCTTAGTTGTGCTATCTCGACCATTGTTTTTATCCAGTCATCTGATCAGTTTCTTTTTCACTGATGCTGGAGAATATAATAGGTCCTTTGTTTGGATTTCGAAGGACTTTTTCAACTTGACGCAGACTTTTTTCCAGGCATTAATGAGTTGGATCTACTTGGTAGCTCCTCTTGAATAGCTTTTCATGGGTGCTGCAGAAACTGACTAGCATGTTCCCAAGAGGTTTTTATTTTCTCCATTGAACTTCCATGAGTAAGGAGTTAAGACCCAATTCTTTCCCAATCACTTGAATCGGCGTCAGGATGGGACCCCAAGCAGTTTTTTTTCTCCAGAATTGGCCTTCCAGACGAAGCCACCATTTGTCTGAGAGGTTCAGGAGGGCTTCCAACCTGTACGTGAGTGTTGGAATAACCTTGTATTTGTAAAATTCAATGATAGGTTTCAGAGAAAATGTACAGTACTTTCTTTTAATTATCAAGGCTTGGCGGGTCAGAAGTTAGACTGCTTCCAATTCCGTTCTGCTTGAGGAAATCATTATGCCCAAATATCTGAAGGACTGGACCTTTGTTACCTCTTCCTTATCCAGGTGCCAGCTGAATTTCTTTCATTCTCTTCCAAACTGTCATTTTTTAAGGGTTAAGATTTTTGTCTTTACGATGTTAATCTCTAGGTGGTTGGCCACAGCGTAACTGTGCAGGCCCGTTAACTGACTCTGCAGGCCAATTTCAGTGCGATCCAACGAAACGAGATAATCAGCGTAGAGTAAGTGGGTGATGATCGTATTGCCCAGTTTGGGCGGGAAGCATCGTATCTTTGCCATATTCATATCCAGATCTGAAATATAGAAGTTATATAAGGCTGGGGCAAGGACGCAGCCCTGCTTAACACCTCTGAACATCAGGATTTCTTCACTCAATTCGCCAGCTGTGGAGACGTATTCTGACAAAGGTTTCAGTATGGAGGCCTTCAATTTGCTCTAGTAGATCACTCAGGTAGTGTTTTTTTCTCTTAATTTGGCCCATAGTCTATCTCTGCTGATGCTGTCAAGAGCTTTGGTGAAGTCTACGAAAGCCTGGTCTATTTTGGTGTTGGAATTCAGAGTTTTGGCTTTTAGCATCGAAATAATGAATGCTGGGGGGACCGTCCCCAAGCCCTTTACGAATCCTGCTTGGAATGGATCCTGTGAACCGGTCTGCTCCAGCCACTTAATCTTTTCAGCAATAGGGATGCATATACTTTTCCCCATAGCTCCAAGAAGGGCTATGGGCCTGTAGCTAGATGTACCCGCCCTCCCACCGCTTTTAAAGATTGGGATTATATTGGCAGTCTTCCATGATTTCGGTGTCTGCTTTGTCCAAAGGAGTTCTTGAAACATGATATCCACCGTTCTGGCCCATAATTCCAGGTGATCTTTCAGCCTTTAGTTAGAGATTCAATCCGAGCCTTTCGCTATGGAAGGGTGACTTTTTTAAAATTTCTATTTCATCGGCTAAGGTCCAGTCCCCTCGGGCTAAGTGCTCTCTTGTACTGATCCTAGTTGGGTCCCCGAAGAGCTTGGAATAATATTTTGCCCAGGCGATTTCTGATACTCAAACTGGCTTGCAGGTGGCATTTAGAAGCCCAAGGGGTTTTTTGAAGGGACTACTGCCGGGCTGTCGATTTGTCCTTCATGGCTGCCAAAATATTTCTGTGTCATTTTGCCATAGTCCAGCTTTATACCTTTCACACCATGATCTGTAGTTGGATTTGATGGATTTCTTTTGCAATGTATGATCCCTTGTCGTGGAGTGCCTTATTGCGTGGATGGCTTTTCTAATTTCGTTTTGAAACTAAGGCAGAAACAAAGTTATGATGGTGATGTATTTGTGGAGGTCGAGCCCGACCATGTACCTTCTTTGTTTTAAAACATACCAACAGCTGTGTTTAATACACCATCATGGATGAATTAGCTGCCCTAGATAGTTTGAACGTTTTAGATGGCTTCCTAGCAAGCTGGTCTACTTTGTCTGCATCCAAACGAGGATGATTTCCCTGGTTTGTAGCCATTACCTGTATTCCAAGGAGCCAGTGGGGGGCTGCATATGGAACTCTCCGGGATAGCTTCAGCCAGTTATAATCACTTTTGTCAGACACTATAACCTCCAAACTCGATATCAAAGGCTGCAACTCTCTTGAGACAAAAATGGAATCGAGGATGGATACCTGGCTGTCCCTTTTCCACGTCGGATGGCAGACTTTGTCAGATTCGAAGTGGCTATTAGCCATGTGAAGATATCGACTTTTCACAAAATTACGCAGGAGCCTGGGTTTTCTGTTCATGTCCGTGGTGGATGACCTTAATATCGTGCTGCCAGTCGAGGTGTAGGAAGGCATATTAAAGTCCCCACTGATAATGATGGATGAGTGTTCCAATGACAGACCCACGTCAATAGCGTCAGCGATCTTGTCCAGCATACCGACGGTATCAACATCTGCATTATTCCAATAGATAAGTATGAATAGGTGATTTATTGTATGTACCCTGTCCCTTCTCCCTTTCCCCCTCCCCTTTCAGTTAATTGCTCTTTCCATTGTTTTGTTGTTTGATTGATTCATATTGTCATGCTTCAACAGTTTATCATTCATGTTTTATGTATCATGTTCTTTGTACAGCGCTTTGGCGTATGGCGCTTTATAAATCAATAAAATACAAATACCCTTTTGGACACTTATCTCTTCCTTTAGCACTGTATGTTGAATGTAGGGGGACACGTTTCGGGATTGAATAATCTCAGGGCCGGCTTTAAAACGAATAAGTATCAGAAGACCCACCCTGGGTCTTCCCGAATAGTCCTCTGATAGCAGGATTTACCAAAGCTGTGAAACCGTCCAGAGATGGCTCATTGCACAGCCAGGTCTCCTGTAGGCAAACAATGTCAAGGTGCGATCAAGGTAGGGAGTCCCCCTGTGTCCCAGTACACATTTGGGTGCCTGAATGTCTGTTGTGGGGGCAGACGTTGTGGCCAGTGGCTATCTGTTATTGGATATCTGCTGCCTGTTTGAATGGTATTGATCCTTACCATTGGTAAGCGTGGGCTTCCAACCCAAAACTTGGATAAACAAAGGGCTCCTGCAGCTATCCGACAGATTATCGCTGGAGCCAAGACCTCTACGAAGCAGAGCAGCCAGTTTATTACCCGAGGATGACCCCTGCAGCTGACCAGCATCAACTCCAATGCTTTCCTGGTGAAGCCCTGCTCCTCTGCCTGATCTCAGGAAGACCCTCCTCGATGCCTCGACCCCTGGACCGGTGGGAACAACCAGTTTCGACCACTGCTCAAGGATCCATGCCTTCTGAACCTTGGAAGTGTCCCTGGACCAACAGATGTACTGACCAGCTCTCTCCTGGGCTACCTCGCTAACAGTCATTGTGGTTTCCGAGTTCAACCTTGAAACCTGGAGGATCTTCAACATGTGTAACACGATTACTGCTCCTGCATTATCAGCCTGCTTGCATCACCGGAAGCTGTGCTGGGCCTACTTTTGTTAGTCTGTTGAAGATAGCCTGTCACCACCTGATGTGGTGACTCCTGTTTCAATCCATCTACTTCGCGCCCTGGTGTGATCTGCCCCGAGGAAGTCGTCTTTCTTCATTTGGGTGTTCTGCTTGAAGCTGTCTGGAACAGATTCCTAAGCATCGCGACCAACCAAAACTAAATCCCACGTCTGAAAGTGATCTTTGCACCTGCGACTCCTTGTCCTTCCTCCACTGGACCAAGCACAGAAGATTGTCCCCAGTGTTTTCTGGAGCACCAATACGGGTGTCTGGAGAAATCTGACTCGGGCGGGTGAGGGGGGTACATTTACATACTGGTTTCTTTCCACCCTGTCCTCCATAAGGTTACATGGGTATAACATCCTGACCCTGAATCACTCTTTCCTGACTTTGATCGAAATCCTGGTCAAGGATCCTTTCATAGGACTATCCTAAGGACTAAGATTGAGTGAGTTTCACTAACCTGAACTTTCATAACTTTTTGACTCTTATTAATCATAACCATTGGCATCATCTGTCTTTTCTGAAACCTAAGTATATACTTTGGAACTGTTGACGTTAAGGCACAAGCTCCCAAACCATCTTCGGGTTGGACTTTTTTAGAGCAAGGGAAGCTGTTCAATGATTATCCCAAGTGCCTTTTCTATTTCTAGTGCATCAGAGTACTACTGGTCATTGAATCAAAAGCAATTCTATTTCTCATCCGTGTGAATGTATATATCTGATTTATAAGGGTGTGTGTGTGTGTGTGTGTGTGACAGCATTTGACTAGAGGCTTTACTTGCTTAGTGTGTATTCTAAAGGCCTAATAAACTATTCTCTGTTTTATACTTAACTCTCTAACTGGAATTATTGGTGGTGTTCATAGCCCTAGCTCATTCTCGCACCCTTCATGAGACTATGCCTTGCCACCCAGCTACCTACCTTTATTGTGTTTTGGCCAAACCCTGTGCCTCCCTGTTTACCATAATAGGGTGGCCTTCCAAAATCCTCCCTGCAGAGCTGATTTTGGAAATCCATCTGAACGGTATCCACATCTGTGGGGCTGTAGAACCACTCTGGGTCTTAGGAAATCAGGTAGCCAAACAGGGCTTCACCAGGCCAGACACAGGAAGAGATCGCTGGGCCACTTAAGGAGTCCTCTACGTATCTTCAGCAGGTTGCTCTTCTTCGAGGGATTCTTGGCTCCAATTATCTAAAGAAATGGCTGCAGAGGTCCTCTTAACCAAAATCCGAGCTGGAAACCAGTCCAAGCCCACTAATTGTAAGGATCTGCACCATTCAAACAAGCCAGTAGTTGTCCAATCGGGGACAACCACTGATTTCACATTTGCCTCACACACATATGCGACATGGCCAGCATTGTGGCCCTGTCAGGGGGGAGGCCCGACTCCCTCCCACCCCCCCAACCCAAACCCCCTTACCTGGTTCCTGCGTGAGGGCGGGCCTCCTCCCAGGCCCTCCTTACTGTATCTGGTGCCTGCGACGCTGTGGGAAACCCTGCAGCAGGAAAAAGCCAACCGCGGGAAAGATGGCGGAGCCGCTGAGCAGCGGCACATGATAAACCGCGGGGTACAGTGAGCATCACCACACAGGGACGCATAGGGATGTGGCCTGGGAAAAAGAGAATCTAGGGGCGCAGCGACATTTACACCGGCCGCCACAGTACCAGGCTGCATGGAGTCCACAAGTGCACCACGGAGGCTATTTTTATTAAGTACAAGGCCCCCAGAGTGGCCTTTATCCTCAACTAAACCACTGGGGACCTGTTTGGGTAAAAGGCCCCATAGAGGCCCACAGGCATACATAACTTCTTGAAGCCATTACAGGCTCCAGTTTCAGAATGCACTAAGAAGGCGGGTGCAAGGGGCGGGGGGCTACTAACCCTTATGAAGCCTTCCCCCGGTAACACCCCCCCTCGAGACAGGTAGGTTATTCGCCAGGGTAAGTAACCAATCCTGGGAGGGGGTGTGGTATATAAGTATGTGAATGCTCGAGTGTGGATTAGTTGGTTGGTGGAGGATGTCCGAGAGACCAGAGGAGGCGAGCGCAACCGGAGTGCGAAAGCCATTGGAGAGAGGGGGTCTGTGGAATATTTGAGTGGGTGGAGAATGTGAGGAGTACGGGTAGAGTAGCAGTAGTAGAGCGGTAGTGCTAGCAGAGGTGGTAGTAGTTGTGGGAGTAGTGGACGTGGTGGTCGGAGTAGGAGGTGCTAGTTGGCGGTCGTACGTTTTGGTGAGTGGTAGTCAGTGGAGGTGAGAGATGGTGGTAGCAGAGCAGTGATAGCAACAGGGAGTGGGAGAATAGGAGTAGGAGTAGTGGTAGTAAAGGAGAGGTGGTAGTAGCAGTGGAGGTGGAGTAGGAGGCAGGAGGGAGTAAAGTAGAACAGCAGAGGTCTCAGGTATTGGTAGTTAGAAATCAGAGTGATAAGTGCAAGAGTAAGAAAAGAAGTAATATCAAAGGGTGAAGGTGGAAAGGCAGAGTGGGAGATTGGAAAGACAGTTATGAGGTGGGAAGAGAACATTTTATGAGACCTGTATAATAGTGAAGGGTCATGTACGAGCGGGTGTGAAAGAGAGTGACCACCCCTACCTCTGAGACTACTAAGCAGGGTAGGGAAAGCCTAGAGAACTCCCTAGGGAGTGAGACAGCTATCAAATCATCGAAAGCCATTTTTAGCCGAAGTCGGAAGCAAAAAGACAGGTGTTACCATTGACAAGGACTAACATCCCAGAAAATGATGCCTTATCGCAGGAGGTGGGCAAGACTGGGGAAGTCGAGATACACATGAACGGCCCCTAGCGCCAATTCCCAAGGGACCCGCTTAGCCCTGACAACTACCCGAAAGTCCCTAGCTCAAGATCCAATTAACACCCTTGGACTTGGCATTTGAGTCATCCTGGCTCTTTGCAACAGGCCGCCCCGTCACACATATAAAAGTAACAAAAAAATCCCAAGTGTAAAAAGCTAGGGTAATACAAAAGTATTCCCATGGTATTGTACTGTAAGGTGCTGGGTGCAATGTTAAAAAGTACACTAATTAAAAAGGGAAACCCAGTTTCCCACTAATGATGGTCTAAAGGACTGATCAGTTTCCCCATAACAATGAGCAAAAGCAAGGGTAGTGAAGCAGAATGATTTACTTTCCTTCTAAAAGTCAGAACAGGTTTCAAAAATATCCTCTCTCATGCTCAACTTGTTTTGGGTGCACTTGTAAGGCTGACAGTGCAAGGGGAGGTTTTCTCAATTTACCTTTTCCTGATTTTTTTCACTTTGTAGGGCAAGTCACCTTCAGTGGAGTGTTACTGGGAAATCGATTTTTCTTTGTGTTGAGCAACATTTTTGATACATTTGTGATATGCAAAGGACAGCGGGTGGCGGTAAATCGGGTTTCGCCTTTTCCCCCTGCACTACAATGCAACTTAATTATTGCAGTGATAATGCCATTTTCAGTACCATATACTCATGTTGATTGCTTCTTAAGGTACACACTGTGTCTTTCGTTCCATCTTGCTTTTTGTCCATCTTCCTGCCCTCTGTGACCAGAAAGGTCCAGATGAGGTACTGTACTTTCATATGTTCCAGACTTGCTTTCCCGGTCAGTGCTTTGTGTAACTGGAAGTGGTTGGTTGAAACTGGGATTGGGACAGTCTCATCCCAGTCCACATTTTACCCAGTGGATGTCTGAGCACATGTAGGGCAGTGGGATGTCCACGATTGGACAGCCACCTCCTTTGGAAGGTGCAGATCCTTCATGTTGGTGGGCTTGGGCAGGCCCTAGACTGGATTTTGGATAAGAGATGGTCTGGAGTCGTTCTTGAGGTCACCACTGGAACCAACGAAGTGCTAGGGAATTGTTCTGTTGTTACTCTGAAGTGCTTGCTTACTAAACGTTATGCATCTGAATACTTACCTGTTTTACGCTGGTTATTGAATCAAATGCTTTCTATCTTCTCATAAGAGTAAATGTCTGTCTGTTTTATATTGGGTGTCAGATAATATTTGCCTAGAGCTACTTGTTTAGTGTTCATGTTAAAGGCCTAATAAATCATTGTATATTTTTGTACTTAACTGTCTTAACTGGAGGAGGAGGAGGAGGAGGAGGAGGAGGAGGAAGAAGAGCAGAAATGGTGGGGTGGAGGAGTGAGGCGGGGAGAGGAGGAGGATTGGGTGGTGGTGGAGGAGGGTGGGGTGGTGGTGGAGGATGGGGTGGAGGAAGAGGGGGGCTGGAAGATGAGGTGGAGGAGGAGGGCGAAGTGGAGGAGCGAGGCAGGGGGTGAGGAGGAGGACATGGTGGTGGAGGATGAGGACTGAGTGGATGGGAACTGGAGGTGTAGGAGTGGGTTCTGGAGGGGGAAGAGGAGGAAGAGGCAGGGGGGAAAAGGGAGGAGGATGGGGTAGGGGAATGCAGGGGAAGAGGAGGGTGGGGGGGGAGGAGGAGAGCTGGTGGAGAAAAGGTGATGTGGACATGGATAGGGAGACGTAGGTGAAGGGAGAGGGATGCAGAGAGAGGCGCACATAGAGGAAGAGGGTCACACAGTGACAAAAAGGAGCCAGAAAGTGATCCCTGACCCAACAGTGCAGATTTATCCTGGACTTAAACACATCCTATTCAGTCACTGGTTACATCTAGTTGTGGCCATAAACCCTGGACCAGGTTTGTATTTTTTGCACAGGAAGTTAGTTTAGATCTGGAACTCCTATGGGATTTGCAACGCTAGAGTGCCTCCTTGGTGCGCCTGCCAGGGAACGCTCTCTAGTTGCACTTATAAGTAAGTTAAAAGCCCATTGCGAGAGTATTGCTGCCACTACCCTGTGAAGCATACACCTCCAACTGGGCAAGTTACTTTATCAGGGAGAACAGGTTGCCATTTGGGGTATCCCTCCCCACTGCTCCTCTGAGAAGTTTATGGTCTTGAGGAGCACATACGCCGTGATAATGGGATGCCCTAGAGGTAGGACTCGCTAAGAGAAAAGGTCAGTGAGCAGAGTTATAGCTCTGGACATTTTGGCCAACATTGGGGTTCAGACAGCTAGAGATGCCCTGCTCTGGCCCTTGTAAGGTTTTTAATGTGTGAGTGTCTTTATGATGGTGATTGATGGTAGTCCTAGGCATTAGAAGTACCCTTCTGAAATGGAACTCTCGCCATTATCCCGCTCATGCACGTTAAATGAACCCATGTTTTGAATGTCCAGATTAGATGTACAAGGGAAAACATTCTAAAATTGAGTCAGAGCAAGATCCGATCAGCCAACTGTATGTGCTGAATCTACAATGTAGTTTATCCTGTATTTTGTTTTCATATTTTTTTGATAGTGGCTAGCAATAATTTGATGCTTCTGAATAGCAGAGGGTCCCGTCATTAAGAACTGGGCAGTCATTTCACGGTGGAGAATGTTTCTAGCCCCATCTTTCATATGATCAATCAGAAGCTACAGCAACAATTCCTGGCTGGTTTTCTAAAAAGGCAAAGCTATGTATTGCAAGCGGCAGTACCTGTGTCAAGAACTGAATTACGATGGGAGTGAGAATTAAGATAACTTCTCTGTGGTATCTAAACATAGGATTGTTTCCTTCTAACTACCTAGGGGGTTTAAAAAGTAAAGGTTGCTCATGCTGCACTGCTTTAGTTACCAGCATATAACTTTTGTTATTCCCCCAATCCTTGCAGGCAGATTCATAGTGAGTCAATCCAGCTTAGTTTGGGAAAATGTACAATTAAGGATGGTTGGGACAGTGGGGCCAGCATTTTTGACAGACGAGGCAAGGGAGGGAGGGGCAGGGTGTTACCAGAGGTCGCAAAGGACATGTAAATTGTGATTGGGGGGGGGATTTATCTATAAAGCTGCTATGAGGGTTCCCATTAAAAGCTGCTGGGGAGTGTGGGGGGGGGGGGGAGGAGGCAGGGAGCTGCAGATCAGCGCCAAGATGGCAACTCTTCTGAATTCCCAGCTCACCCTCTGCATATCCTGCAAAAATCATCCGGAGTTTTTGATCCCATGGTAACACCGTCACAGCTGTTGTGGGGCCTGGTGATTGGCTTAGGTGACACTGAGGAGCGCTGTAGTGTCGCTGGTTTCACAGTCCGGCAGAGGTGTGGAGGGGTGTGCAGGCCTGGTGTGCTCCGGGCCCTCTAACCCCTGGGCGTTAACAGGGTGACTGTGCGAGGACACCTGGAGACCTGGCACAGGGCCAGGACAGCCGAGAGCTGGAGGAGGAGCGTGTTGCATGGAGGGAACAGAGGGCCCATTGGAGTGAAGGGGGCTGCAGGACTTCGATCCAACAGAAGTTGCATCCTGAGGTGCCCCTGATTCCCCCTGCCCCGTGGAGCCCCTGAGGGGGAGACCCAAGAGCGGACAACACGACTGGAGAATCGGGAAGCTGCAGTGCCCCAAATCGCCCGGCCTGGGCATACAGCGGTTGTGGTGAGCGATATTGCGCTGCAGGGGGGGGCCGAGTGGCCAGAGCGGCATACATAGTCACCTCCCATGGTCGCGAGTACTGGAGCGCGGCCGAGAGCCCATGAAGCCTGCACTGCTGGATAAACACGCAGGGAATCACCGTCACCAACCCGGTCTAACATCTGAAGGTGTGCTGGGGCCAGGGCCTTGAAGGTGGGTGTCACTGCGGTAGGGTGTGACAGCCCAGAAACAATCCTTGGACACTGCTGCCCGCTTCCCAGAATGCCGGTGCTGAAGAGCAAGCTAGGCAAAGGACTCTTGAGTGGAGCACTGGCTTTGGGCCAGGGGAGGCAGAGGGACCCCCCCCTGCTGATACTGCGGGCTGATCCACAGAGACTGGACCTTTCATTACGCTTGGGCGCTTTTTCTACTTGCCCCTTCTGTGCCACATCAATTTGAGATGCAACGACACGTTCCTACTAGGAGCACTCCTGACTTCATAGATGACAAGGAGGGGAGCAACCTGGAGTGGCAGGTGGCCATGGACTGCCCTCTTCGCTCAGTTCCAGTGCATTAAGTGATGCACTGATTTTCGTGTCGCACCTGTCGGGGGGCAGATTGGGGAAAACCAGACAAAAATCAAGCTAAGCTTCAGTTTGTGACCCCCCTCCCCCCCTCCCAACCCAAGCACTCAACACAGGGAACTCAAGACATGGCCGCTGCGGGGAAACCTCAGCTGGGGCCCACCTTGGATACACTGCAAGATATAAAAGGTATTTTAACACAACTGCAGGCAGGCATTCATTCGCTGGGCAATAAACTTGACACCCTCACCTGCAAAGTAGATCATATGTAGGTCAGGTTGAGCAAACATGGGGGCAGACTAGATGTTGATGCCCTGGGGACGATTACGTTGAAAAACGTACTCAGAGTTGACAGAACAGCAGGATGACCTGGAGTCTAGATCTCGCCGTAACATCCTCAGGATAGTGGGGGGCCCCGGAGGTAGTGGACTGAGGGCGCATGGAGCTACTGGTAGAGGCAATGTTGCAGGAAGTGCTGGGCCAGACTCTTTTTGGCAACGTTTGTGCTCTAGTGGGCCCACCGCAACGCATGAGGAAGATATCCGGTACCTGGCGCGCCAGCCAGGACCATCATTTCTAGGCTCCTAAATTATCGAGATTGAGATTTTGCCCTTTGGCAATGTAGGGAGTTGGGCACCCTCACATATAAAGGGGACCAAATCCTGATTTTTCTAGACTTTTACAACAAGGTGTATGAGCTTTGTTGAAGTGAAGAAGTTCATGACAACAGGGTTCAAGTACGCCATGCTTTTCCCTGCGTGTCCAACATAATGGCAAAGTCCTATTCTTTCAGACACAAGAGGCAATTGATTTCTTAGATACAGTGGACAGTGGTGCCAGAACATCGAGGACCAAAAATAAGCCGGGCAGGTCTCGGAACAGAGACCTTGGTTAACATGGACACAGTGCTCTAGAGCTCTTCTAAACGTTGGGTCCTATAAGAGGATGGGGTAGCCCTGAGCCGAGGCACATGTTGACTCACCCGGCGGGTGAGCATGGCAGAGCCTCCAGTGGTCTCCATGCTTTGGCACAGGTTTTCAAACCGGGGAGGGATGTGCGGGTTTAACCAGCAGATTGGGGTTGCTGGTGGGGGTGGTACGGGGCGGAAATTATAGTTTGCATTGTTTCTGTTTGGTTGTTTTTGACAGCAGGCCATTCCTAGAAGTTAACGGTCTTGTCCGAACATCTGGGCCAGACTGATACTGGATCGGGTGTGGGGAGGAGGGCGGTGCCTGGCCCTGCAGCAGGCAGGAGGGGCGCACATAATATGGTAGGATGTATCTGTAGGGCGGGGCAGAAGAGCCCCAGTTGTGCTGAAGGGCATTTGCTAACTGTGCCAAAGCCAGGGGGTGGGTTTTGTGGTAGTGACTCAGGCGCACGCCTGGCCCGAGGAAGGAGGGGTGGTGGACCACTGTGATAGCCTTGTTTCAGTGATGGTTTTCCGTGATGCTCATGTGTAATGTTTGGATCAAATGTATGACGTGGAATGTGCCAAATCTGAACTGCCACTCCAAGTCTAGGAAGATTCTGTTGTATATGCAGAAGCGCCATGTGGATGTAGCTTTCCTGCAAGAGACACATCTCTCGCCCTCGGACGAAGCGGACTTCGCCAAAACCTGGGGTTGCCACCGATACTTTACCTCTTCTCACGGGGTGTGTGTATAATCATAAGGGTTACGCTAGGGTTCCGGTTTCTGGACCTGGTGAAGGATGCTGAGCGGAGGGCCTGGTTCTATCGGGGGGTGGTACAAGGACGGGGGTTTACATTTGTTAATTATTACAGCCCCGATACAGACTCATTAACGCTGGAGTTTATTGCGGAGCAACTTGGGAAGCACACAACGAATACTGTATTGTGGGCGGGTGATTTCAACGCTGTATGAGCCCTGAGGTGGACAAATCGGGGGGGGGGGGCAACAGGGCGGCCCGTAGGGTCACACTTGAGCTGCAGCATATCTGTGCCACCGGGGAACTGATGGACGTGTTGGGGGACTGTCATAGGTAGGGCATTTAGGTCCACGGTAGATGGTACTGCATCTAGGCTAGATTATATTCCGATCTCATTTAGGGGGGCTGGGTGGGTCACAGATTGCAATATTCTGTCTCACTCTGGTTTATTGTCAAAAAGTCGAAAACATAATGTCGAATAGCAAAAATGTCGAAAAAAAATGTCGAATGTAAAAAAGTCGAAAAAACATACATATAATAGGAAAAGTCATAATTTCGAAAAAAAAATGTCGAAAAAAAATCGAAAACCCAAAACACTTTTTTTTTTTTTTTTTTTTACCCAGATAGTAACATTTATTATGGGGGGGGGTCCCCCCATCCCAAACCCCTACCCCAACCCCCCCTCCTCCCTATCCCCCCCACCCCCCATAGATATACCTTTAATTATTTTAAAAAAATCTTTAATATAATATTAAATAATTAATTAATTATTTAAAAAACCATCCCAAACCCCTATCCCCATCCTCCCCATCACCCCCACCCCCCATGGAAATACCTTTAATTATTTAAAAAAAAAAGTTTAATAAAATATTTATTATTAACACATAAAATCGAAAAAAGTCGAAAAAAAGTCGACATTTTTGTTTTTCGACATTTTTGTTTTTCGACTAAATATTTTCGACATTTTTACTTTCGAATATATTGTATTCGAAATTATGACTGGATACCCTTACTCTCACTTTCGGATCACGCACCTGTGGTTGCATCACTTGCTATCCCGGTAAAATGGCAAAGTGGGCAGGAGCTGGTTCTTAAAACAAGAGAGCCTCCACAATGTGGCCTTCCGGGAGGGGGTTAGAGATGGGATACTCCACTTCTTTCAAGAAAACAAAGGGTCTGTAGATTCTTATGTTGTTTTGTGAGAGACCTTCAAGTGTGTAATTTGGGGGACCTGCATTACAAAGGAAGCTGGGGTCCTTAGAACCATGCAGGCGGAGTTGGCTGTGTGAGTCTCGCCTGCAGGATATGAAAGCGGACCCAGAGTTCCTCACTATCGGGCGGCAGGCGCAGTTCCATACAGAGTTGGGGCAGTTTAGGGAGACGGCCAAGAGGGAGGTGAGACTTCTCCACCAATGGGCTTCGGTGCGGCAGTATAGAGAGGGGCAGATTCCGAGCAAGCCTTTGGTGCGTGCAGCAAGGGTGGAAACCTTGAGATTTCATATTTCAGCCATACGGTCTCCGGCAGGGGAGCTATTGCAGACATGAGGAAATTGCTGGGGTGCTGGTGAACTACTATACTGGGCAGACAGCTTGCCGTGCAAGAGATGCATGCGGCCATCAAAGCTCTCCCTTCTGGGAAAGCGCCAGGTCCGGGTGGCTCTGGGCTGATTTTTACACAATGTATGTGCAAATCCTGGTCCCTCACATGCTGAGCATGTATCAGTAGGCACTAGGAGATGGCGGCCTCCCCGAATCGATGCAGGAAGCAGTGGTCGCCTTACTTTTAAAGCCAGGGAAGAGTGCAGCGGGCTGCTTGTCTTATCGGTCAGTCTCACTGATAAACCTGGGCAATAAAATTCTGGCCGGGGTACTCGCAAACCGGCTCGCCCCACTGATGTCCAGATGCGTTCTGGGTGACCATGCAGCTTTTATCCTTGGGCAGTCCACTTCGTGTGGTCTACGCAGAGTGTTCAGCCTTCTCTTGGTACTTCATCAGAAATCCTATTGTTGCGGCCCTTCCCGACGCTGAGAAGGCGTTCGACTCTGTGGCATGGCCCTACTTAGTCTTGGTTCTCCGGCACATTGGAGTCCGGTAGGAGTTTATATCGATGGCTTCTGTTATTCGCTGCCACTGTTGCGAAGTTAAGGTTGAATGGTAGGCTGCCTAGCCCCATCAGGATGGGCAGGTGCCCGAGGCAGGGGTTCCCGCTGCTGTTTGCCCTAGCTGTTGACCCCCTTCCGGAGATTGTCGATCACACCATATTGGCAGAGAGACTGTGTATCACAGCACACTTTTCCTCTGGAGCCACTGAGTGGTTGAAATCTTTTTTTGGCTGATCGCAGGGCCAGGGTTTTCTTTAAGGATGCTCTGGCGGAAGAGTTCACTGTCACATGTGGAGTACCACAGGACTCCTGCATGTCGCCCACTACATCTTCATGCTACCGTTGTTTGAACAACTGGACAAAGCAGACATAATATATGCAAAATATACGGATGACAACCAATGCCTCGTCCCCGTTACAGGGAATTACATCGCCAACTCTACCAATCTGAACTTCACCTACAAACGTTTCCAAACATGGATGCAAGCTAATCGGCTCGCACTCAGTGACTCAAAAACGGAACTTGTGGTTTTGGGCACTACAACACAGTTGCGTAAGCTTAGTGCAGATTATCAGCTATTCAAGGTTGCAGGCTATAATATTCCAACCCAGTCTTAAGGTCAAGATGTTTGGTGTCATATTGGACCAAGAACTGTCGACGAAAGGACAACAGCCTTGTCTCCAGTACTACTTGTTTGTTTATATATTTATAGTGCGCACAGAACCCGGAACTATCTGGGCGCGTTAAACAGATACGCAGTTTCATAGTTACTCACAGTGAATATGCAGTAGGCAGTACAAGAATATACAGTTTTTTTACAAGGGTACATGAAAATGCAGTTTACGTTATTTACACACTGGGTAATATACAATTAGGCAGGCAGTGCCAGAATATACAGTCAAATATTAATTAGTGTAAATTGTACAGATGTGCTGTACATGGTACAGGATGAGGAGGGCTAAAAGGGACTACTAGGGTATGTTGTTGGAGATGAGCCCGTTTTTCATATCTTTCCTGAATTTATAGGAGGACTGGTCAGATCTTATTGTGGTGGGTAGTGGGTTCCAGAGTTGAGCGGTCAGAACTGGGAAACCTGCTTTTTTGAGTTTGTACATGGGCACTTTTAGGCAGCCAGAGCTAGATGACCTGGTAGGTCAGGCATGGAGGTTTTTGGTGAATTTATCAGTTAGGTATTCGGGGGGCTGAATTGTTGAGACATTTATAAGTCAACCTTGCTGTTTTAAGTTGTATTCTCTCCTTGAATAGCTGTTCTAAGTTGTATTCTTATCTGAAACTGCTTGCTCAGTTATGTCCATTCCTCACCACCACCAATTGCGCCACCATCGCACGTGCCATCATAGGGGCAAAACTGGACTATTGTTCCAGGCTATTACTTGGCATCTCTAAACATGAACTTAATCATTTGCAGGTTATCCAAAACAATGCAGTTTGCGTTGTTGAGGGATTACATAGAACAGATCATGTCACTGAAGCCAGTATAACCTTACATTGGCTCCTCGTCTGCAGCAGGATCACCTTTTGTGTGCACTGCACAACGCATACATGCCTACATGGGCAGGTGTCCAAGTACCTGTCCAAATGCATCTCGTTGCTGCCAATCCGTAGAGAACTGAGGTCCAACAATAGCGGCTTTTTGGAAACACCAAAGACCAGACTCTTACGTGGCTCAGTTATATTTCCCCCATGTAGCTCCCAGGTTATGGAAAGCTCTTCCATTGGATTTGAGATCATGTCCCTCGCTTGTTACCTTTAAGCGAATGCCAAAAACTGTTCTGTTCTCCTGAACCCTTGGGATATCTTTGTCTTGCTATAACTCTGGCTTGTTTTCTGTTGTATGTTTTTATTTAAGCGCCCTTATGCCCCTGGGCTAGTGTTTACACACTATACAAATCAAATAGATATATACATAAATTGTTAGATTTAGGCGCATTCATAGGTAATTTCACTCTGTGCAGATGATCGGATAGTGTTTGTTAAGGACCCCAAATCGAATCTGGCTCCGATCTTGGCGGATACTCTGGAATTTGGGCAATTCTCACGGCTCAACATTAATCCCTCGACATCTGTATTATTTCCCTTGACGGATGAATTAGGCTCCACGATGGGATGGGTTTCCAGTGGCATGCAGAGAGCACTCGCTATCTAGGGGCTGTGCTTGTTTAGATTACCTGCGGAGCCGGGTGGTCCATTGAGGGAGGTTCGCGGAGGGAGGTGTTGTACTGCCCACCCCTCTCATTCCTGTCACACATTTCCTGGGGATTTGGACAGCCTAGCAACACGGTGTACACACAGTACATGGCCAGGCTGGGAATTTCTTGTTGGAAGGATATGTTCCCTAGGGGGCAGTTCCTGACACTGGAGTAATTCAAGGAAAGGGGTGGGGTATCAGCGTCTGGCTGAGAGATTCTCCTCTTTTCCCAGGGGGCCTCCTGTTGCCTTGATCCTGCATGGGGTGATCAGTGCGGGGAACATAAGTCGACGGGGTGGGCAGACGATTCAATTGGCAAATGGGAGAACGCTCTGGGTGTCCCATTTCAAGATGATAGTTGGCAGTTATGCTGCGCACAGACGAGAAGGGTGGCAATTAACAGCAGGTTTAAATTGATCCACTTTAAATTTCTGCACCAGTTCTTCCTAACTCCAGTTGATCTCCATATGTTCTTCCCAGAGACGCACGACATAAGGATATATTTGCTCCCATCCTCCGGAAAATTGTGAATGCGTCATTTCATGAGGGTTTGGTGCCTACAGATCTGAAGAGAGTCACCATCACTCCTCTCGTTAAAAAAGCGGGACTAGATCCCAAGGATCCCGCAAATCTTCGCCCCATAACTAATTCGAATTTTGTTCTCAAACTGCTGGACAAGGTAGCCACACAGCAACTCCAACTTTTCGTCGAAGATCAGGAGATTCTGCACCAACAACAATCCGGCTTTAGAGCTTCCCACAGTACTGAAACAGCTATGCTGGACTTGCAGAATCAGATGTTGACGATGCTGGACGACAACAAATTGGGGATGCTGATGCTTTTAGATCTCAGCGCAGCATTTGATCTAGTGGATCACAGCCTTCTTATCAAGGCGCTTAGGGAGAGCGTTGGCTGCTCGGAGGGAGCTATTGATTGGCTACTATCCTTTCTTTCCAACCGCCAAGCGAGAGTACACTGGGGTAACAGCTTCTCCGATTCATGCGACATCATATTCGGAGTGCCCCAGGGTGCTAGCTTATCCCCAATGCTTTTCAACATATATATGCGTACTCTGTGCACCCTTCTGGTGAAAGCCGGAGTGTCATTTACTAACTACGCAGACGACACCCAACTCATATTGGAGTTGGGGGGCAGGAATCACGCCACAGATAGCGAAGTGCTCACCAAGGTTTATAAGCTAATTGATGACTGGATGCAGGCAAACTGGATGTGCCTGAACGACTCCAAAACTGAATTAATGTTGTTCGGCTCCAGTCGTCGGTTGGAAAAACTGGGGGCAGAATATAACTCTTTTCAAATTAAAAATGCCATTATCCAGGTGGTTCCCAAGGTGAAGACCCTGGGCATGATGGTCGATTCAGTTGTCGACTCTCACGCCCAAACTAACTTCCTCCAAAAAAACACAGCATACTATCTTAGGCTTATGAAAGCAATTAAACCACTGCTTAACGAAGTAAACAGGGCTACGATAGCAAGAGCCATCATTCTCTCACGGCTCGACTATGGGAACGCCCTGTTGTTGGGGGCCGCTTCCATGGATCTATCCAGTTGTCAGGTTATCCAGAACAACGCGGTCAGAATAGTAAAAAATCTGAAAAGGAAAGACCATGTTACCGAAGAGAGGCTAGCTCTGCACTGGCTCAGAGTAGAGGAGCGCATTAAGTTTAAAGCTCTCTGCCTGGTCCACAAATGCCTTTATGGCACAGCGCCTCCCTATTTGAAAACACACTTAAGGCCCTACAACCCCACCAGAAACCTACGCTCGGGTGGAAAATGCCTTCTGCACGTGCCCAAGTTTAAGCTAAAAACAGGGCTGGGTAGATCCTTTCTTGTGCTGGCTCCTAAACTGTGGAACAGCGTCCCGGAATCACTTAGGTCTGAAGTCAATCACTCAGTTTTTAGGAAGAGGCTAAAAACACACCTCTTCAGATAGGATCGTGGGCGCAGGACCTCACTCTGAGACCTCGCCGCTCAATAGCTAGCTGTACCATTTGTCCGTCTCAAACGGGTTTTCCGTTTTGTTTGTCTCGCAGTCTCAGTGTTCTTTGTACAAGCGCCCTGATGCCCTTGGGCTATCGGCGCTATATAAAAACTAAATACATACATACATACGATTCTTGTCAGAGGTGCGGTGCTTCACCAGCCACATTTATGCACCTTGCTTGGCACTGCTCTCAAATATTTACTTTTTGGACACAGGTCTTTGACACTGTTAGTAGGATTGTAGGGGAGGTAATGGTGCCGCTCCTGTGGTCAGTCTGCTGGGTTACACGAACAAGATGGCGAAGCGTACTAGGCGCCTTCTCGATCTTTTACTGTTCTTGGCAAAGTGAAGGGTCACCATGGTATGCGGCAGGGGCTGCCCTCCCTCACATGATCAGTGAAAAAGTGACATTTTGTATTGCCATGATGTTGCCGGATATTTCTCCACCTTTCATCCGTCTGCCAGAGAGAATATTATTTGTGGACCGTTTCTGGTCTACCTAATGTTGGATCAACGCGGCGCCTCAAGTCCGATGTACAACTGTTGTGATATTGTCTCATTGTTTTGTGTATTGTTGCCGCACAATACAGGTCTATAATTGTACTGCTTTTATAGTTTTAGTTTTACTGTTTGCTATGGTCCTATAAAATGATAAAAAGGGATTTACAGATAAAAGCTGCTTGGCGGACAAGGGCAGAGCGGGCTAGACTGCAGGGAGATGGCCTTTTGGGCACTGCCCCATCCCCTATTGAAAGCAGGAGAATGTCTGAATAAGTGGGCAGGACCTGCAGTGACTTGGCTCATGCTGACCTATCACAGACCCTAGCATTTTCATGCGCTTGTCCAGGAGCGAGTAAGAAGAGTACAGTTTGTATGTGGCTCTGCTGCTGGAGCATGAGCAACATAATCTGCGCACGTGCACTAGCTGGGTTAAGTGGCATCCCCTGAATTATCAAGAAAGAAAAAAGGACCAATCTTGAAGGTGTAGATTATCGAAAACGAAATCCCCCCCTCCCATCTTATTCAACAGTGTGGGTGGAATAAGGGTTTAGTTGGGTGGACGGAACAATAACAAAGGCATGGCTATGCACACTTACAAATGTGCACAAAAAACACAACTCTTGCACTCCGCCAACCCCAGTTCCACTCCTGTACATGTGTTCAAAAAGCATGTTGCCGTGCAATCTTGTAGAATCAAACATTTGGTCATTTAGATAGGAGTGACTGTTTTTTTTGAAAGATGGTGTATGGAATTTCTTTGAAATCATGTTACTGAGCATGTGTGCCCTCTGGTCAGTGCTTGATTTTGTTTCTTTGCTGCTTGGCTGTGTTTGAGTTAGTCTGCTTTATTGGCTTCCAAATGGATAATAAAGTATATTCTGTTCTTTCACAAAGCTGCACGTCCAGCTCCCAGCACGTCGGTACCTTCCACCCAGCAAAAGGCAGCGAGGGTCATCCCGCCATCTGCAGCCGCCAAGCCTGGCCCTGTGCAGGTAATGCAACCAAACGTTATTTGTGTTCTTCAGGCAATGCAACTGCCCTTTTCTTTTCTTAACAAAGTTGTCAAGGAGCAAGTGCCTTCCTTCACCCCCAAGCGCTTTGGAATTAGGTAAGACTTCTTTTGACTTCTAGGCACTACAAGAGACGAGGGGGAGGAGGGGAACTTAGATTTTATTTTTTTATCCAAATATCAAATACACAGACATGAGCAGGCACTAACAGAAGGCAGTTATTATTTAAATTTAAGGTGCAAATAACTATTAGCTGATAATAAAAAATGTAAATGTCATGCAGTTCTAAAATACTTAAAGCAGGGTAGATGCAGGCAGGTTCTCTGCTGGAAAGAATGCAGCCTGTGCTAAAACTAGATTACAAGCTGTCAGTGTTCGTGCGAGCACTAGCAGCACGACTTCACTGAGCAGCTGTTTGCTGTCTGTCAAAGGGCCCAGGCAGGCTAAAGCTCATGCACACAATGCAGAATTATGGAAAACAAGGTTTTAAGGAGATTTTAAGACCAGATAAAAATATTAGTAGAATGAAGGAAATATGGAGTGAATGACGGGAAAAAATGTTTTTAAATATAAATGTTCATATGTAGCAAAATGATGAAACTTGAGCTACAATGTATTTTTGCATAGGCTAGCAACATGTAAAGTAGCATGTCCTAAATCGATGACACTGAAGAAAGGCGTTGGAGCATACCTTGTATGGAAGCAGGATGAGTTGGGATAAAGCCATGCCCATATCCAGCAAGTCATCAGTATAAAAGCTCCTGCCTGGCACCAGTTTTCAGGAGCAAGGAACGAATGACAAAGTAGAAGGCCGTTCAGGGAGCAGAGTTCTTTTCTCCATTCTCCTTTCTGTAAAGAATACATTTGTTATCCTTGCAAGATAGACTCTTGGCCTTACTTCCCTTACTCTGGTGTGAGCGTGATTAGGGGTACCCGTATAATTAAGAGGTACCCCTGTAAGTTGGGCTACCCTTACAACTGGAAGGATAACGTTCATTAAGATGAATGTCCTGTTGTTCGTATCATTTTTTTCTGGCTCGCCACTCTGGATCCCTAAAGATGACCATGTGAAACTATGGAAAAGGTATCCTGGCCTTTGGGGTGGCAGGATCATCCAAAAATGTAAATGTTTTGGTCAACACGGGGGGGGCAATTAGGGGCTATAACAAGCTCAGATCTGTTCAGGTTCTATAAAGCCACACCAATTAGAAATATTGCAGAAAGGGTCCACGCCTCATCAGCGTAACATTCGGTGGGTGTTCATGGATCATGTTATTGTGTGGGGGAACATATCTGGGCCATACCTTGGCTAAATAGTCTCAACGTGCAGTCACTTGCGCACAATCTTAAACTCAGACAGCCTTAAGAATTTGGGATGAATTTGTAAATGATGCTTGGTGTATAAACTTCCCTCACTCTCTACTCCCGTTTATAGAAATCCTAAATCGGACTGCGAGTACAGGGCAAAGTGTTTGATCAATGGGGATGGCAAATGCACCACCACTGCATCGAACAACCAACCCCTGCCCCAATTTGCTGTGTTCAAGGATAGAGGTTTTGGCAGAGTCGTGGTTGAGGTGTGGGCCTATCTTCCTTATATTTACATGGTTTATCCTAGCTGCAGTGGCATTGATAAAGGGAGTGAATTGGAGGCCAAGCCTGGAACATGGGGTGATACAGTGAGGTCGGCAGGAAAGGAGATGGATCAAGGGATGATGGGGTTGGCCTTGGAGACCTTGAAATAGAAACTTCCAATTTGGAGGAGTTTAATATCCGGCAGCGCAGAGCCATCCAGCGATGGATGAGCAAGAGGCAACTAGTAATTGTTGGGGATATTTTTACTCAACTTTCTGATGAGGGCTGTGAAACCACCTAGCCTAATAGCAGAACAATAAATCCAACCAAAAGCAAAGAGAACACCTCTAAAAGTAGGTAGCAGAACAGTCCGGCCTAACTTCATACAGGAAGTAGTGTTAAGGAGATGTATCGTTTTTATGCTAAATCCCGTCTACCTGTGAGACCCCCAGCGCTTTTTGCTGGAGTTGTGGACACTTTTCTTGTTCTCATGAATGAGGGGAGTCTTTCTACACTCATTCCTTCCTTTTGCTCTAACCATGGGAAACCCTGTTCATTGTGTTTTTACTTTATTTTATGGTGTCATGCTTTCCTCCATACTTTTTAAAGGCATCCGTGTTTCACTTTTGCAGCACCCTTTGTTCATTTTTGCTCCTTTTTTTTTAAATACTTTTATTTTCCTCTACTGTTCTCAAGGTTAGAGGGATACTAGTTATCTTTCTAAGCTTTTCCTTTCGAGAGATCAGCACACACCATCCAATGTGGAGTGCTGAGGGGTTACCTAGGATCCCTTTCTCTCTGCTCCCGTAACATTTCTGTTAGTGACAAGCATACAGTTATTGGTGGTGGCAGTGGACGTTTTCTACCAACGTTTGTGCAATTTTTGCTCGCAGGAAGTTTTCACAGCTGTGGCTATGCACAGAAGGGTTGTCACCATGGGCCCAAAATGGTGGCTTCTTTCTTTTTTTCACCATTTCTTTTGTAGTTGGCCTTTCTTGGTGGTCCTACCGTCCTGGGTGGGGGAGGTCCTGGTTTGAGTATTGCCCTCAGCGGGCATCCTTTGTGTAGCCTGCCAAGGCTCCAGTGTGTCTGTGAGGACAGGAAGCATGGGAGAATCGCAAAACTCTATCCTTTTTTTTTTCTTCTAGTATGCCTGAAAGGAACCAGTTCCCACTGGGGGTCTGGCTGTCCTGATTGGACAGCCACCCACCCCTTTCTGTAAACTGCCGAGAGAGTTTGCAGATGGTGAGTGTGAAATCCTCATAAAAAGTGAGGATCCTGAGGCAGAAGACAAGTCGACCACTGGAACAGAAGATCCAAAAAAGACTAGAGATGCCTGCAGCCCCTTCCAGCAACTGCAAAGAGACGACTACTGTTTTAATTCGACAGAGGTGCTACATAGAGGAAGACTCCTTCCCTTTGGCTGGTCGGGCCAACTATAGCCATAAAATGTGCTCTGACCTTCCTGGGCTAAAAACTGCCAATACCCTGGGACCTCCAACCATATTGCAGTGCATAGTCTTCCCGTGAACAAATCTTGCAGAACTATGGTGGGATCCAGTCGGACCGCCACAGACAAGATCCCACTCCTCACAGCCCCCTCACCAGAGTGCTGGACCAAAGAATCGAGACAGGTTGACGGGCAGTAAATGTTCCTTCTTGGAGCCTGTGAAAAGGCTCCAACACTGCAGACTGACGTTTGAGCATGAAGAATCCTTTGATGGTAGTCTTTCCTCTCGACTGCTGCTGCGACATCCCTTCCAGAGTCCCTCCTTTTACCACCATGACCAAGGAACAAGAGACCAGGTCCACTGCTGCTGCACCGTGAAAGAATCCAGCTGCATCGTCACAACTCCTCGGGTACTGTGGGACTCGTGGTAGTACATACCTCTAGTCATTTTGTCTCTCCTGTGCTGCTGGAGTGCTGATTAGTGTTTGGGTGTTCACCCATACGGTTCGACCCCTCCTAAAGCTTGTGTGCCTATAGGGAACCTTTGCCAAGGTCCCTGAAACCTTTTTGACCCACCAAAGCATTTTACGAACCTGTACTAGAAGAATCCTCTGGAACTTTGCCTTTTCCGCTGCTGTGCATTACCTCCATTACCTCCAATCTGACTTTGAAGAACTCATACCTAGATAGGGATGGACTGTTAAAGCTTTAAGGCCTCTGAAAAGTATTACAGGACTTTGAAAGTATTGCCCTTCTATTTCTGGTGTTGAATAACCCTTTTTATTGTTATAACAATTTTTTTTTACTCCCATTGAACTGTGTTTAGCTGTAGAATTCCCTATTATTGGTTTATTCACCTGAAGTATTGCTTACGGTTTCTATTGTGTTGATTAGTTGAAATAGTACTTACCTACCTGAATATAACTTTGCCTTCTGTATATAAAATAAATATCTATTTTACTATAAATACAAGTGTGTAAGAGTTTCTTTGGGCCTATGTATTTACTGAGTTCATTGTACTTGCCTACATCTCACATCCTCCTCCTAAAATAAGCCTAGCTGCTCTGCCAAACTACCAGAACCTTGAGGAGTACAGACTTGTACTAGAAGTTGGGGCCTGTATACCATGTGATAGTTTTATAAAGTCTATCAGCAAGGAGACTTTAGGAAAACTCCCTTAACAAGGAGGGTTGTTAGGGAAAATCCGTTATCACACACAGTTAACCAAAGAAAACGCCCAACACTGATTTATTGGAAACATATACTCCGGTTAAACAGTACTTTAGGCACATGTAATAATATGGAACCTGGTTATGTATTCAATTAGTAAATGTCAATTAAGAAACTTCTCACCCCAACCCAAAAACAATGCATCTACAGAGTCATGATCAGTCCCCAAGTTGCAACATAAACAATGATTACAGCATTCCTGGCCTTCTAGCGCATTGAATCGTGATTGCTCCAAATGCACACTACACAGTAAACCTGTAAAGACCGGAAAAGGGGTTACACTTTAAAACCCCAAAGACACGATTAGTTCAGACTTGCAGCACGAGCCACAAGGACTCTTTACGCTCCTAGAAAGGGCAGAGCTACAAATGTAACAAGAAGTGACGCACAGTAACAAGGCATTTCAATAGCAGTAATATAAGGTAGAATTTAACAAATGCACAAAGAATTAGGAGCACCACACAAACTCATAACAAATTAAACTGATCATGGCAGTCACTGGAACTCGTTCCAGTCTCGGACGATACATAGTGCAGACGATACATAGTGACCACATGGAAAACAGAGTAACAAGGCATTTCAGAAAGAAGCATGTAAAGCAGGACATTAAAAGTACAGAGAAAATCGTGAGCACCAGCCAGAATTCTATTCTTTGGACCCTAAACTCCAGGGACCCAGGAAAAATGCCAGTCAAGGTAAGTACCTATTAAAGCCACTTCCTAAAGAGTTTAAAGTACATTTTTAAAGTTCCCAGGAATACAGGACCAAGTCATTTGGCGGTTCTGTTTTTGTAGTAAAAAGCTAGGTAAGTCCACAATGCACCCCACAGGTCAAATGAAGAGATGGCAGCAACCCACCCAAGGGGGGCACAAGCGAAGGCCCCCCTTGAAGAGGTTCAGGGCCAGGTTCGAGACCAAGCAGCCACCGGAGATGATACTGCAAGGAAAGATTCTGCCCCCAATGTGTCAATAGGGAAACCTGGTTGAAACGCGCCTACTGAAAGCTTCTAGCATGAACCACAGGGACCCCTGAGGGAATGTATAGCAAATAAACCACCAACTCATAGGGCCCAGAGGTGAGTACTCATGGTCGCTGCTCCTGAAAATATGGTTCCAGTAAGGTGGGGAAAAAACGGTCAGTACGGCTCTTCTTTTACAGGGCAAATTTCAGGATCTGTCAACCAGGGACATAACTTGATGTATGGCATTTGCTCGCTGCTAAGGTGGCCAGCACACAAGGCACTTGGGAACCCTTTTTTTTCTTTGGCCTAGAATGATTTATCAAACTACGTTGGTTTTCAGGAGTAGGTTGGTAGCACCTGTACTTCAGTTTTGCCTCCACCAGGGGCGTGCAAGCCATTTTCACCCTCTGCGTGATCCCCCAATTAAACTTTTTGGTAGCCATTCAGGTAGCATTGTGTATTTTTAAATCCTGCTCTTAGCCATTTTCCATTTTAGGGCTTCCTTTGTTCTGTCGAACCACGAAGTAAACTCAGGATGGCCATTCTGACCTTGTGAGCTCTTTGTGAGCCCACATGGGAGCCTCCACATTGGTTGTTAATGGTTTAGACTATTGTAAACCCCTGAGCTCACCCTTGCCTCCTGTGGAAAATAGGATGTAGGGGAGTCTAGGCTGAGTAGCAGTCCTACTGACCAACCATACTGGTTGGTCATCTGACCCATTGCTTAAACGCACTGGGTTTGGGGGTTTGGGCTTCCATTTGAATAGCCACTTTTTGCAGTGATACTTAAGGCTCTACCTCGTCCCTGTTCTGTCTTGGCTCTTTTTTCTGAAATTTGGAAGAAGCAGGTTTTTTGAACTACTGAAGGAGTTTTCCTGCCGATTCCCAACGTTTTTATCCTTCACCTGGCCATGTTGGCTGGGTGCAGTAGTTTAGGCATATCCTGGTTTGGGTTTTCTACTTCTGGGAGCCCAGCGCAGACTTCTTGAATCCTCCTGCTGCCTCCCATTGTGCACTGGCTGGAGCCTTCTATGCTGAGACCGTTTTCTGAGCGGATTTTTCACACTGTTTACTGCCAGGGTATTCCACCCTGGTTCTGCATGCTGATGCTGCCTGAAAGGGTGCTAGAAGAACACCCTGCTTCACCTGCGCCTTGGGATGTTCTACGGTGTCCCAGCCATCAACGCCACACTGGAGTCGTTGTCTGCTGGGCTGCCACTTTTTCTTGCCCAACCAGCCACCACAATTCATCTTAACGGGTTCCCATGTTCTTCCGCGCTAGAGTCTTCCCTCCTGGCATGAGGCTGTTGTGGGAAGGTAGTTTGTTCTTTTTCTGTCATGGGGTTCTTTGTTTGCTCTTCAAGCCCATGCGCACTGGATTCTGTAGACTACACATAGAGTATTGCACTTACCCTATGTGTTACACCGTGCTGTCTCCGTTTTCACCGAACGTGTCAGTGTAAGTACTTACCACACTGTTTCCTGTGGTGGGTGATGTAAATCTGCTAAGATACCACCAAACCAAATTACTGTTGCCTCCATTTGGTCGGGTGGTTTTACCATTGGATAACAAGTGGTGGTAGGCGGTGTTGGTCCCCATTAATTTGAGTCCATAGGACTCCGTGGGGGATTTTGCAGTATTTCTGCCGGCAGTAATATCACAAAAATTGCCGTTTTTTGGCAGAAAGGTGGCAGATTTACCCCCAGCTTAAATGGAGGTTAAACCTCCACCTCTCTACCAAACCCGTAGTTGAGCGGTAATTACTGCTGCATTTATACAGCACCACCCAATTTATGAGGCCCACTATGCCCTTAAAGAGCCTGGATTCATGTGGGATGGCCACTTTGGCTTTAGGAGCATTCATGACTGTTTTTGCTGTGGGTTTAAAGGACTGGTTCCACCCTTCTACCATTTTTGTTTTTACCCCTTGCCTTGTGTTGGGTGCTGATCTATGGCCTACCATATATTACGGTGTGGATTGTGTCTTCAGAACACTATAGTAATGTGGGCAGGCACTAGGGGATTTTACATGCTTTCTTGGCTGTCTCGTTACCTTGATCTCCCACTTCCACCCAGCCCCCACCTGTGGTAGTGGCCCCACATAAAAATATTGGGTTGTGGAGAGTACTCAGTTTTTATAATCCACTGTGTATTCTTGAACTCTGCATTATGTGCTAATTACCTATTTTACCTGATGGAGATATACATGTGTAACATCATAAAAGTGTTTCTGGTGTGTGTTAATCTGCTTAGAATCACATGCTATGCATATAGTCCGACATCCAATGGTAACCAGAGTATTGCATCTTGTCTTTCGAGTATCGAAAGGGGACGTCAACATGGGCGTGCCTGTAACACTATTCCTAACGTGACTTATAGTGTACCCAAAATCCCTCACGCGTCGAGGTCCCTCCGATTGTTTTTTCCGCCCAGTTATCTGGTTGCCCTAATGGGGAGCTCTTCAAAAGAGATTTTGTTATATTTATCGACCTTTGGTCGTTTATTCCTGTTAAGTCACTTCGACGGTTGAATCCTGTGCACTGCCGAAGACCGCTGGGAATTTCGACGCCTTTTGATCCGACCGGCCAGATATCCGTGGAAAGACGAGCACCGTCGGTGTAATAATTGTCTCCCCCTCAACAACGAGGAGACCTGTAAACTCCTGTGTCCAAAGACGATTAAGGAGCACCGTTTGAAGCGGTGGGCGGCCTACAGTATGTCACAGGCCGAAAGTAATTTCCCCCCCGCCGCCACAGCCGCTGAGTGTGATGAAGAGACTAGCGATGACCGAGGCTCCATTTCGGAGGCCGTTGACCCAACGGCAGACAGTTCTCGTTCTGCAGCATCCTTCCCCGACAGGCATGACTCGAGTCATGCTATGGGGAAAACACCCTGTGACAGGGACGCACAAGTTTCCCACACTAAACACACACAACCCAAGGTTCTGCTTCGGCGGTACAGTCGAAGAGTTCCAAATTGCCAACGGGCTCATCAGATACTTCGGGATCTGCTTATCTTTATGATCGGCAGTTTTCCCCGCAACCGCAGCAGCGGCATGCATCTGGACAATCTAAAGTAAAGGGCACAAGCACCAAAACACACGCGGCTGTCGTGACACTACAGAAGAAAGCGCCGACATCGCTTACGTCTCCAGTGAGGCCGAAATCCACTGCGCAACCACCGGTTCAACCTTCACATCTCCCTACTACCCCGAGCATCAGCGATAATATCACAAGGATCGCCTCGGCAGTTAAACATAAGGAACGGTTGAAAGAGACGGCAAAAGAGAAGGAACAGCCTATAGACGTGCCGAGAGACACGGCACAACGTCCGGAACCTCGCAAGGACTACTCTGAGAGCCCTTTGCCTTTTGTCCAGTGCTTTAGGAGATGCATCTCGACGCTCTACAGAAGAAGTGGGTCGAAATTACCCCTTTCCTCCCCTGGATTCCTCTGGTTCATCTTCATGGACCAGAGAGAAGTTGGAGGGGTGTATGGACAGACTAGAGAAATGTGTCTTTTTTAAGAGGTTTGCTCCCAAAAGGCCTCGTGAGGACCTTCCTTTTACACCTATGGCCAAGTTTCAGAGAACCTTTGACGATCCTCATAAGGAATATACTTATGACCTCACTGATGAAGACCCTGTGGACACACATGTACAAGATGATGCTCCCTTCGGGGTCAATATTGATGATCCTGCGGATCCAATGGAGAATTGGGAAGACAGCCATCAGGTTGATTGTCAACCTTGGGCGTCCACTCCTCCTACCCCAGACCCTGGCGCTCTGGGTATGGATTCCCCCCTACACTCCAGTCCGCCAAGCCTCACCTGTGGATGATCAGATGGCGTTTTAACACCATCTTGAAAAAGGCGGCTGAGCATTTTCAGATCGCCACACAGGAGGCTTTGCCGGATTAAGATTTTGTAGAGGACATACTGAAAGAAAAGTCTCCTGCCAGCCAGGCCATTCCTTATTTGAATTCTATCAAGAGGAGACTGGCGCCTTCATTGTTGACACCAGCTCAGACAACAGCGGTTAACCCCAGGGTAGAGAAGTGGTTTCGTCCTTCCTCTACCAACCCCGCTTAACATCAAGGGCCATGCGACTCTGGATTCACTACTAGTTACCACCATTAGAAAAAGGGCAGGTTGTACCCCTGTCTACAATTGAAGCACCGCCTGATAAAGAATCCAAGAGGTTGTATGCACTGGGGAAGAGGGTCACGGCTGCTGTTGCGTTCTCCACCTGAATAGCCAATAACACCACTCTATTGGCTGGCTATGCATACGTCCAGTGGAACCTGCTGCAAGAAGGTCTTCAAGAGGTACCTGAACCCATGGTGGCTAAGTTGCTCGCAATTGTATCAGAAGGCAAGCAAGTGACTCAGAATGTGCTTAAGAACACTTTAGACTGCGGGAAGAACCTTGGCACAGGGTACCTTACTTAAGCAACATGCCTGGCTGAGGAACTCCGGGTTTAAACTGGAGACCCAGGCAGCCTTAATAAACAAGCCCATTGAGGAAACCAACTTGTGCGGCAAGGAAGTGGACGAAGCACTTAAGACAGCCAAGAAAGAACATGAGACTCTCGTCCCTGCAACAGATTACCCAGAAGCCTTCACAACAGAGAGTGGGCATCTCGTTCCTTTTGTGGGCAATCTCGCTCCCCTCAAAACCAGTATGCTACGGGAACCAACTGGAATTCAGGACAAGGTTCTAACACCACCACCACATATCCACCTAGAGGACAGCGGCGTGGAAAGGGTAGAGGCTGGAGTTCCACCCCCAGAGGCTCCCCAGCCTCAGGTCAGAAATGACGATCAGATCAGGGTCCCTTTCCATGCCACCCCAGTCGGGGGGTGTCTAACATCATTCCTTCATGCATGGGAGGGGATAACAGACCAGTGGGTACTGAAGAACGTCGCTCACAGGTAATGCATAGAATTCTGCCATCCACCTCAATTCAGTCCGCCCAAATCAAGATGCCAGATGCCACAACACCTACGCATCCTACTGCAAGAGGTCGAGATTCTGCAGTAAAAAGGCGCCATAGAAGTCGTCCTGATTCTACAGGTAAATGAGGGTATTTATTCAGTGTACGTACTTGTACCCAAAAAGGATCTCGCCATGTGCCCTATGCTAGACTTGCGCCCAGCGAATAAATTTGTCAAATCTCAAAAGCTGCTGAAACGGGGGGATTACATGGCAACATTGGATATGAAAGATGCATACTTTCATATTTCAGTGTTGCCGGCGCACAGAAGTACCTAAGGGTCAAGATAGAGAACAAGCACTATCAATTCAAAGTACTCCCCTTTGGCATTGCCTCTGCGCCAAGGGTGTTTAAGAAGGTACTGGCAGTGGCAGCAGTGCACCTGCGCAGAGCATCCGTCCCGGATAACAAGGGAGTTCTACGGAACATTCCTGTTGAACACTCAAAATACGATAGACCTGTTATTCAGCCTGAGATTCTCCATCAGCGAGAAGAAATCCAGCCTAGACCCCAGTCAAGTAAAACAGTTTCTAGGGGCTCTAATTCAGACAGAAGACAGCTGCGTCTTCCCCTCCAACAAGAGGGTTCAGAACATGCAATTTCAG